>NC_136061.1:829219428-831619428 GCF_964261635.1 Lissotriton helveticus | reverse complement strand
AAATATAAGGAACGTGTTAAAAACTACAGGGCTGACACAGTCCGTGGTTATCTTTACTCTGTCAGGTTGGCGGAGGGCATTACGTTTGCCACCCTGGAGGACAGAAGACCACCATATTTTGAGTTCACTAATGACCTGTTGGTGATCTATTTTCATTCACAGGAGTCACCATGGGAGTTTGCTTCTGAAAAACAAAAAATGAATGGCCCTGCCGTAAAAAAATTGATGGTCCCCCCGACTCAAAATAGATCGGGCAGACCGGATACTGCGTTGAGTTTGCGTTGGAGCACCCTGTCTGACCAACTTTAAATCAGTTTTTATTTATATCAACAAGAGAGGAAGAAGAGTGAATTTAAAATGTCTAAATTGTGTCAAAATGTCATTTATTGGTTTTGCCAATCAGACATAAATAAAAACAAAAGTGGGGGATAAAGGACCAAATTAAAAGTCCAGTTTTATCCCAGAGGTGTGGTCAACATGTTTCTGCCTTTAAATAAACAATTAGGTAGGCTTTCATCAGGACCAGTTAGTTCCTCGGGGTCCGGAAAAGTGAGGGAATCTCAGGTTCTAAATGGGTGCCTAACGTTAATGGCGGTGTGCCGAATCGCTAACACCCCCCCCCCCCCCCCCGAGACCCATGGTGCTTCGATCGATGGCACCTTTTAATAAACTCGGTTTCTCTCTGAACTTGAGGGAATCTATATAGTGTTTTTTAACTATTTTTAACACTAGCAAGTCCAGGTTAGGGTGGGCCTAAGCGCGCCCATACCGCTGGGGTTCTTTACCACAGTACACTGGTCCTGATGAAAGCCTGACTAATTGTTCATTTAAAGGCAGAAACATGTTGACCACACCTCTGGGATAAAATTGGACTAATAATTTGGTCCTTTATCCTACACTTTTGTTTTTATTTATGTCCGATTGGCAAAACTAATAAATTACCTTTTGACACAATTTAGGCATTTTAAATTCACTCTTCTCACCCTTCACGAATCACTGAACAAGCTCCGCAGTAAACTGGCGCTGCAGCACACTAGGGTGGCATTCGGCCACTCCTGGTGGGGCCCGATGATGAGGCGTGTCACCAACCAGGTTGGTGAGTGAGGGCCCTCTGAATAACCTAAAGTGTTTTTTACTCACAGGTAACTTTTATCATGATTATTGAGACATGCTCGCTTTTCTCCTCCCATTTGCTGAGACACTCCTTTGTTGTTTGTATGTATGAACTTTAAATCAGGCCCTATTTCATGGTTGCTTTTGTTGACTGCGCGTGCATATGTAAGAACGTGTGTTTGTGTGTACATGTGTTTTTGTGTAAGTATGAGTAATTGTTTTTGAATGCATGTGTATGGAAGTGAGACCTTTGGTGTAATGCTATTCTGCTAGTCCTGGCGTATTGATGATATTTGGTTGGCATACTGTGTATGTCAGTGAAAAAATGGTGATCACCCTTCAGATTGATGTGAGTGGTATGGATTTGTTATGTGTTTTATAATGTTGCATACAACACCGGTCTTGCTCTATGTTAACATGATCACTGTGCAATGAAAGCATTGAAGTGAGTGAGCGAAGGCCTAGAAAACAGGCATGCTAGTTTCTAACAAGAGCTATCCAGTTTATGCATGCTAACATTTGACAGATGTATTAAGAGAAATATTGCAAATTGTGGTCGCAAACTGTGCACTAACTATATATCGCTTGTCTCTGATTTTGGAGTGTGAGCTATGCAAAAAGTCACAAATTCTCGAGTCACAAGAGGTTGCAGAAATACCAGCCTAAACAATACTTATTAGGCAGGCTTCTATTTATGACACTCTGTTATTGGTTAAAAAAAGCAGAGCTGGTGACATAGAAGTAACAGCAGATAGCCAAACCTGTATTTGCCTTCCCAAAAGGAAACGTTTTTGAAAAGTCACCTGGAACAGGAGCTGCTTTTTAAAAACAATTTTTTCCAGATAGGACACACATCTGATCAGCAGATTGTGCAAGGGCACCAATGCAGGCGCCCTTGCACAATGGTGCAAGGGTGCCTTCGTTGTGGGGATGATTGTTTTTGTGCAGAGAGGGGCACCTTTCTGTACAAAAACAATCCTAAGAGGTGTTTTCCTCTTTACATGTGTGCTGCAAAATGCAGCACGCATAAAAATAGAAAAAAACAGAGGAGAAATAAAAGTATTTCTCCTGGTTGCGCATCCTTATGCCACCCCGGGGGAGGCGTAGGATTCTGACGCACTCCCAGGTTTACGAAACCTTGTAAATCTGGGAATGCGGCAGAATACATCGGTGCCGCATGGGAACACCCACAGCAACACCCATGGAGCGCCCCTTTCATGCAAAGTGCTGCATGAAAAGGAGACGTATTTACAAGGGCATGAAAAGCCACGCAGGGTGGCTATAGGTTTCGTTGTAAATATGGAGCACCAAATTGTGCTGCCGGTGTGTCACAAAAAGCAACGCCCCGGCGGCACAAGGGGCTAGTAAATGTGCCCCAGAGATCCATGTTTATAAATCAGGGATGTTTTAAACTTGTAAGCACAAGTTGTATAGGAGTTTTGCAAGGTAAGGGAACTGCATTAATGTGTGCTTGCATTACCAATGTTTTTGGTAATATCAGATAAATCAATAGTAAAAATCGGACCGTCAGACTTTAAAACAGACCTGGAAACAGCCATACAAAGAGTCCATACACTGGCCAATGAGACCAGCTCTTGTGGCACTGACACATTGCTGTATAGCCCAGACCGATCCCGCACAATAAAGTCACAAACTATTGCTACATCTCACTGAGAATCGCAAATAGTGGGGATCACCCCTTGTACCTCCCTCCTACTAATAATTCAGAAACCTATTTTACATTTTAGAAAGATTTGGCAGAAGCACAAAATGGCAGATACAAAAAAACACTTTTTCAGTTGCAAACACTTTAATTTTGGAACTGCAGTGTTTGCAAACGTAAAACGACTGTGTACAGACGTCCTTGGGTCCATAAGGACCCAAGGACGTTTTTAAAGATACATGTTCATGAGCCATAGCAGAGAATGTCCCTTTCTCTGAAGTTCATTAATGAACATGGTAGGTGAAATATGACTATGAGGAGAAATCTCCTTACAAAGACCAGCTTAAATAAAGGATAATCAGATACTATAGCCGTAGGCTTCGGTACCTAAAATAATCTGGTCAGAAGTATTATTCACTGTCCTTTGTAGAAAAACAGGTGCTGAATACAAACTAACTAACTCCTCATCCCCTTAACGTGGCTCAAAGTGGCTCAGCATATAATTAAGTATTTCAATTATGCCGCTAAGCAACTAGTTATAACTTGGGAAAGAATTTCACTAATTGATTAGGAATATGTGAAGAAATATGATTGTTGGGTGTCTAACCCCTAAACTTTTATATATATTGTTTACAATAATATGTATTCCATATTGTATGGAGAATAGAGCATAATAATTAGTAATGAATATAAAATACCATTGTGTGTGTATTGATTTTGCAGTTTAAGGTGGGGCTCAGCAATGTTACCTACAAATAAGAGTTTCTCTGACAGGTATATTTTTTTACACCTATCACTCCTACCCATACATGCATAACTCAGTATAGAGGAATGAGTGACAACTGCTTGTTTACTTTCCTCTGAAAAGGTTGCATTTTCGTTTTTGGAGTTTAGAAAATCTGTCAGGCAGGGCCCACATAAATTTCAGGAAGCCTCACTTGCATTGCTCCATCTGGCACCATGATGGAAATTCTTAGCATATTGTGAGTATGCATAACAGGAGGGTGCTCAAGGAAGATTAATCAGGCTTTTCTTAGGTATGGTGGCAAGAATTCTACCCTTGTCAACAAGTGAGGGTGCTGCCCTGACAAGGAACCAGAATTTAACGGTCTGAGACCTCCAGATTGTGATACCGGTGTGCTCTGGCTCCCGTCACTGGTCCACTGATCTTAGGGAGCCTCCATACTGCTAATACAATGACCAAAACATTGACCCATACTGCAAACAGAACAAGGCCGGTCGGATCTTTCCAGGCCGGAACTCACAGAGATCACCTTGGGCTTTACTAGGTCTTCCAAGAGACTCCAAAAGGTCTAATAGCAACAACCTGAGCAGAGCTCAACCCAACACATGAGTCCAAGCTCCACCACGGAAGAGTCCGTCATTAGGAACAGCCAGGGAGCCTAAACTAGCAGGAGCCCAACACCCGGACTTTCTTGGCAAGAAGCCTAAACAACATCATGAACCAGAGCCAAAGTGAGATTGGAGGAAAACGAAGGAGAGAGGAGATCAGCAGAATGGCATATTAGCCAAAGAACTCACCGCATCTCTACCCCGACCATTCCCATCTCCGTGTTACAGCTGGAAACCATGTGCGTGGAGCCAGACTGTCGATTTATGACGCATCATGTTGCAAGGAGTTACAGATACGTCAGTATTTCTGACGTATCTGTAAGGCCAAAAGTGACGCATTGCTGGAGTGTGTCACAAAAGTGACGCAACTCCAGCAATGTGTACTTTCACATGGGTCAAGCCCCATCTGAAAGGGCCTACGTCAGTCTTAAGCCTGCTGTGAGGCAGGCACAAGATTTTGACGCAACAGCGTCCTAGAAGTGACGCATTGAAATCTCATAGATTTCACTGTGTCACTTCTATGAGGCTTTTTGCGGGGGAATGCACCCCCCCTGCATGCATTATACCTGTCGCAGGTATAATGAAGTGCAGAAATTTACAAAGTGAAGCATCTGCTTAGTGCGCAACAGGAGGCATGTTTTACGCAGCCGAAAAGTAACGCATTGGAAGCGCAAAACTGACGCAAGGCCTCATAAATGAGACCCTATATGTTTTCAAGTATTTGCAGTGACCCACATGGTATGCCTAGTCCCAAGATAGCGTCTGATTCATGACATTGGCTGATTGTCAATTGCCTGACTTTAACATGGAGCATGATTAAACAAATTATCAAGCAAGTGTGCTGGAATATTGGTTGACAAAATAGCCAATGATTGAAGCAATAGAGATGTAAGGCTTGGCTTCAGCTTTATGCAGGCGTTCTGACAAATAGTTTTACAGCTAAGAAATCAAGACAGCAGAGAGTTACCAGTAAAGGAGCTGAGAAACTACCATTGTGTTAAGCCAAAACAAGCCTACACGACTGGAATCAATGCATACTAGTGGAATCAATATACCATCTACCAAATTGGACTCTTCTGGATAATTCACTCCTTCCAGAGGTGTACAATGCTCATTACACAGGGTGGAAGGAGTGCTGTATATACGTGTTAGAGAGTGTGGGGGATACATTGCAGAGAGTGATCTGCCTGGTATAAAAGATAAAAGACAAAGATCAAGTTATAGTGCAAAGTCCCCAGTCAAGGGACCACTGTGCGGAGACACAGAAAGTGCTTATTAGGTGCTGACTCCCAAAGCTAACAACTGAACAAGCCCACCCGTGTGAATATATGTGAAGTCCTAGAGCTGGGAAAAACTCTGGTGCTGCAATGACTGAGAAAGAAAATAAATTGTGGCTCAAGGGGGTTAGATCTGACCAGCCAAATTCGGACTCCCCGGTCAAGAATAAATTGGACATAAACGCAGCGATGGAAACAATCCCAGGGAAACTAGCAGTAATCCACCAGGAGCATAAGGAAACTAACAAGAGGAGGGTGAAAGCGGAATGCAGAATAGGTCAGCATGAGGATAAAGTATCCCGTGCGCAAAAGTCAATATTGAAGACTGGGTCCTCCACCACTATATATACGCCATCTATCCAATTTGGAAGATAAAAATCGGAGAGGAAACGTACACATTTTTAGTATGCCAGAAGGCAGTGAAGATGAAGTGGGCTCATGTGTGACCTTCCTAGAGAAATGACTACGGCAAACCACTGACCTTCGAAAAGCATCTGGAATTCGATAAAGCCCATAGAGTCCCAACAAATAGAATGAGTAATCAGCCGCATCAGCATGTAGAGCTCATGCTTTCCTTTATGATGAAACAAAACCACATTATATGGAACATCAACAACATTTGTGATGCACAGGACTATTAAAAAACCACAGTTGATACTAGAAAATGTTTTCTCGCCTTACGACCTAGGCTGAAAGCGATGGGATATCAATTCTCATTCATGGGCCCTCCATGATACTGCGTAATCATTCATGTTACCCCTCATCTATTTACAGAAGGTGAAGCTCTTAGAAGATTCCTGGATAAAGCTGAGGGAAACAAGATGGACACTTCTACACAAAGCGACCTGGTAGTTAGACCTAAACGTTACCCTTACTGATAATATGGTAACCCAAAACATCCTGTTTCCTATACATCTATAGCATACGCTGAGCATTCACTGAACTGACTTAGTCCATTTCCCAATATTACCCAATGCTCATGTTTGAAATGAAGTGAATTTTGATGCAGTAATAGGCAGTTAAATGTTTAGACTAGCTACCCATAGCGTTACACTGTTGTTATCTGGCTTAGAAGCGTGTTAATCCCTTGCATTAGTTATCATGCATCCACAAATACAATAACAAATAATTTCGGCAGCTATACCTAGCACTGAAGGTGACTATTACTCGCAATATTCTCAATGCTCTCAACGATCTAATTACATCAGCTGCCTTAACTACTTTAAATGTTCGAATTGTGAGGAAAGTTTAAAGTGTGTCCAATGTTCCAAGGATTCTAACTGTTTCTAGTCTTAAGTATGAAGTTAATAGTTATAGTGGTATGTGCCACAAGTATTAGGTTCACTAGCGCCACTTTAGAGAATCGCATTCCTTGTTTTCACCATGAGTGTTGCTAAGACGTGGGGAGGGTGAGTTAGGGATGGAGATGGGGGGTAATGGGGTTTTGTTGTTATGTAAGTAAGTAAGTAAGTAAACTGAATTTATAAAGCACCTGGTTACACTAACAGTGTGTCCCCGCGCTAGTATGTTGGCTCACAAACAACCCCAGGCGACCCCTCACCTCCTACTCTGACTCTAAAGAGGTCCTCTAGCAAAGAGGAGGGTTTTTATTTCTTTGTGAATACCACTTCCGAGACTTCTAGGCGCATCTTAATGGGCAGACCATTCCATAGTCGAGCAGCCAGGAACCGGAATGATCTCTCCCCCATTCTAGCTCTTTTAACCTTAGGCACCTAAACAAGTCCCGCCCCACTCGATCTTAGTTGCGGAGACGGGATGTGTGGCACTAACAAGTTCCGAAGAAAGCGGGGACCTTTCCCCTGAATGATCCGGTGGCTTACACACAGGGCCTTGAACTCCACCCGTTTCGCGACAGACAACCAGTGTAGTGTCTCCAAAGCCCTAAGTGAAGGGGCTCTCCTGGGCAGCCTCAGCACCAGCCGTGCAGCAGCATTTTAGATCCGCTGCAGCCTTTGTAGGCATCTCACATTAGCCCCCAGGTAGAGGGCATTGCCATAATCCAGTCTGGAAGTAACCAGAGCATGGACCAATGACTTCCTAGCTGTAATCGGAAGTAGGTCCAAGATCTTTCTTAGGCTCCGCAAGATGCCAAAGCATGTGCCTGCTACACGTCTGGTGTGATAATCAAATGAGATCTTGGAATCGATCCAGACCCCAAGGTTCCTCACTTGATCACTGGGTACAGGAAGAGGTCCTAAGGTCTGAGGCCACCACGCCGACGTCCAGATAGAGGGAGCCTTTCCCACGATCAGTACCTCGGTTTTATCACCGTTAAGTCTGAGGCAATTGTCAGCCATCCAGACTGCCAACTCCTGGAGGTAAGATGTGAAGCTGCTAGCGGCGCTCTCAGCTGGCTGTGTCAAAGCAACAACCAGCTGAGTGTCGTCGGCGTATGTCACCACTTCCACACCATACCTGCCGGTGATCACGGCCACCTGTGCCACATACAGATTAAAAAGAGTGGGACTGAGGCTCGACCCCTGAGGGACCCCCTGCTTCAGAGCAAAATCATCTGAGCAAAATGATCCCTGTGCCACTTGAAACCTTCGATCTTGAAGAAAAGACTCCAACCATTTCTATGCCAGGCCTACCACTCCACCTCTACTAAGACACTGCAGCAAGGTGTGATGTGCTACAGTGTCAAAAGCGGCACTCAAATCCAAAAGAATGAGTGCCGCTGTCTGTCCTCCATCCACATGTCTCCAAAGACTTTCCGTAGAGAACAGAAGGGCAGACTCCGTGGAGTGATGAGCCCGAAAGCCTGATTGCGTAGGGTGGAGCAAATCATGCATTTCGATATGTGCAGTCAGCTGTAAGTTGACCGCCTTCTCGGCAATCTTGGAAAAGTAAGGTAGGAGAGAGATCGGGCGTAGATTATTTAGGTGCTCTATACTGATATTCGTTTTTTTCTTTAAAGGGAGCACCACTGCCTCCTTCTAGATTTGGGGAACCTTACCTGAGCCAAATGAGAGGTTAAGCACATGGCTCAAAAAGGGTACCAAGATCTCACTGCCCCCTCGCAAAATTCTAGCAGGGGCAGGATCTTTGGGAGAGCCCGACTTTATGCTGAGAGCTATTTTATTCAGCATGTCGTCTGCTGGCACCCCAAACCTACTCAGGTATTCTGTCTCTGCTAGGTACCTATTGGGCACTGCGTCACAGCTAAGGCCCCCCCTTGCATCCACCGGGAAGGTGGCATAGATTTTTTCCACCTTATTAGCAAACAATTCTGCTATTTGATTACAGGAGGCCACGGAACCGACTACCGGTACTTCAATAGTAGCCAACGAGGATATCTCTTTATAGACGAGGAACATCTCCTTCATAGAGCTGTCCGCCTTCTCTATCCTTGCCGTATAATAGGAGGCACGTGTTTTCCGAATCGAGACATGATAGCCTCTAAGGCTGGCCTTGTATTCCATTCTCGAAGCCGGCGAATAATCCTTCCGCCAACATCTCTCAAGGCGTTTACATGCCGCTTTCATTTCCCCCAACTCCTCACTAAACCATGGAGCCGATTTAGTGCGTCTTTCCGGCTTTTCATTCGACCAGGGGGCAGTCCTGTCAAGAACTTCCAGAATACGCCTATCGAGTGCCTCACAGGCTGAGTTCACCTCGCCTTCCCTCAGCGGGCCACCCTGCGCAATTGCCCTTCCAAACTTCCCATAAGAGAACCCCGCCCACTTCCTTTGTCTGCTCTTACTTCTCGTCTCCTCAGGTGTTTTTTCATTTATACTGCGGACCCGGAAGGGGATAAGAAAATGGTCCGACCATATCACAGGTAGTGGGGGCTCTACATTAATGTTGTCCCAATTACAGAAGATTGGGTCCAAAAGGTGACCTAATTGGTGTGTTGGGAGCTCAGATTTAATATCTAGCTGCAAAATTGTCAGCTCCCGACGGAGCTCCTGGGCTACCCTATCAGACAGATCTTCCAGATGTAGGTTCAAATCACCCAATACGAGCAGCTTTTCATATCTAAGCGCCGGCTGCGTCAAATTTTGAAGAAGGCTAGCTACAAAGGCTGTGGCTCCTCCTGGGGGTCGATAGACTAAGTAGCCTTTAATCACAGAGTTATTGGCTATTAGTATAGTGAAGAAGCCTGCTTCACAGTTATTAAGCTCAGCTGGTTCCAGATTGCATTGAATACTCTGTTTATGAATCATAGCGATCCCACCTCCCCTCCCCTTAGGCCTGTCCATTTTATAAATAGAATAGCCACCCGGGAGTGCCTCATGAATCTCTGGGCCCGACTCCTCATCGAGCCAGGTCTCGGTAAGAAAGAAGATTCCCACCTGACTTTCCTCCAGATAGTCGTATATTTCTCTTTTATGTTTCCTTAGGGATTTGCAGTTGACCAAGGCACAGCTGAGAGACTGCCCAACACCCCTTACATTCAATGAGGGTTTCAATGCGAATGGGCAGTATTGACATTTCTTATTTCCTTCCAATTTTCCTAAGTTCATCGTGTGACTACAGCGGCTTCCTACTTCCACACAAATATTTAGCAGTTCCTGTCTTGCATAGTATAACCCTACCTGTGAACCACCAGGGGTTCTGGCCCCGCGCCCCAGCCGGCCGCGGACGGGCGCAGACGGGCTTACATTTGGCGCGCCGGCGGCGCGCCCGCTACGCGGTTGCTGGGGCATGAGGATTTTTATAGGGACTCTCAGCCACTAGACCGCAGAACGCGGAAACCAGAAGTATCTGGCTCTACCTACCCCGCCCTCCGCGCAACCGTAAACTACCGCGTCGGACCTGGGCGGGAAGGACTGATGACCGAGCACAGACCTCACGCTAGTGTGAGTATGCAATGCCCCCAAGTGTCCTGAGCAATTCCTCACGCACCCCGCGAGTGGGAGCACACAGTTGAAAGCAGTACACAATGCAAACACTCCCCCAAAATATTAAAAGATTCAGCTTTTTTTAAAATGTCATCCACAAGAATTAAAAAATTGCTTTTAACAGTCAGCGCACTGGCAGAGGCAGCAGGAGCCTGCGAAGCCACACACAAACGATCCCGGAGGAAGCTGCCACGTCCCCCTTTCTCGCAGTGCGGCCCCCGTACCCTGTGGATTTTATAGGGACTCTCAGCCACTAGACCGCAGAACGCGGAAACTGGAAGTATCTGGCTCTACCTACCCCGCCCTCCGCGCAACGGTAAACTACCGCGTCGGACCAGGGCGGGAAGGACTGATGACCGAGCACAGACCTCACGCTAGTGTGAGTATGCAATGCCCCCAAGTATCCTGAGCAATTCCTCACGCACCCCGCGAGTGGGAGCACACAGTTGAAAGCAGTACACAATGCAAACACTCCCCCAAAATATTAAAAGATTCAGCTTTTTAAAAATGTCATCCACAAGAATTAAAAATTGCTTTTAACAGTCAGCGCACTGGCAGAGGCAGCAGGAGCATGCAAAGCCACACACAAACGATCCCGGAGGAAGCTGCCACCGTCCCCCTTACTGGTACATGTGGTGTTTTTTTCCTCTTCTTTTTCCACCCCACTCTATATTATGTTTGTCGCCATTGGAACATTAGCTCACCACATCCGCTTGAACAGCACTCATGAACCCAGGGATCCACTCTACAAGCAATCGTCACTATTTGCACAGTCACGGTTACTAACACAATCCACTACGGGGTACTTCTCAACAGTTAAGGTACTATTATGTCTTGCCGGCTTCTCAAAACAGCCTCTACGTCTACAAGAAACTAAACTTCGACAATTGAATCTAGTGTCATGTTCTCTCCCAAACATCAAATGACGCACCAACATCAACAAAACATTAAAATAGTTTCACTAAACGTTAAGGACCGGAACCACCCAGTTAAAAGGACAGAATGCGGATATTATTCTGCTACAAAAAACTAAAATAGACTGTCCTATAGCGGAATCACTATGTACTAGCCAATTTACAGATATTGCCTACTTAGCTGCAAAGGGAAGAAAAACGGATTGATAACACTGATTACAAGGAAAGCTAGAATAGAATTATCCTCATACACGACTGATACCCAAGGTAGATGGGTGATAGCAAAATTGGAAAGACAAAACATGACACTATACATAACAAACATTTATGCACCCACAGGCGACGAACCAGTGTTTTGGGAGGACCTAGCAACTCAAGTCAGATCTATACCAAAAACAGAGACTTTAATAATTGCTGGGGACTTCAACCTCTCCCTTGACCCCACCCTCGACAGAAATCTGCTTGATAGTTGGGACTGAATAATGCTCACAAGGCCTTAAAACAATTGTGCATTAAATGTAACCTGATAGATGCATGGAGGTTACAAAACCCAACTGAAAAAGACTAGAACTTTTGCTCCTTTCCACACTACTCGTATTACTGAATTGATTACTTCTTAATCTCAGGTAAATATACAAAAAAAAATAGATCAAACTACCATTGAACCGAGAGTTGTCTCTGACCATGCATGTATCTCTCTCTCTATGACTTATTCAGCCCCCCGGCTTAGAGAACCTTTATGGAGATTCAATGACGACGTTCTTAACTTGAAGTCAAACTAAATATTAATTGAAGAGGCGATCAATAACTTTCTATTCGAAAACAAAGAAAATGATACCTCACACCTCACCAGATGGGAAGCTGTGAAAACGGTCAACAGAGGAGTTGTGACTAAGGGCCATATGTATGAAGGAACCAATTTGCGATTCTGTAATAGCGATTTTTAAGAAATCGCTATTTCAGAATCGCAAATTGGTATGTATCAAGAAAATCGCAATTTTTTAGCGATTTCTGGATATTCCTTCATTGCGAATTCACAATTAAGGAATACTTTCCAATTCATATCGATGGGCCAGGAGGCCCATGGGAAGGAATGGGAATTTTTTCTCAATTTGCGATTCGCAATTTGCTCATCGCAAATTGAGAATAATTTCAAGGGTGCAGGGGTGTCCAAAGGACACCCTGTTGCACCCCTGAAATAAGCATAGTTTCACATGTGGTGCACATACATGCCCTAAGGGCATGTATGTGCGTCACATGGCACTTTGAAAAATGAAAAAATTTGCATTTTTCAAGGAATTCGCAACTTACCACCAACTAGAAGTTGGTGGTAATTTGCAATTCCTTAAGACCATTTAGCAAATTTTTTGGGCTTCTTGCATTGCATTTAAGGAATCGCAAAATTTGCGATTCCTTAAATGCAATCGTAAAATAAGAAATCGCAAATTTTGCGATTCCTTATTTTGCATGCAAATTTGTGTGATACATACCATTTTGCGAAAATGCGTTCGCAAACGCCAAAATTCTGCGAATTTTGGCGTTTGCGAACGCATTTGGGCATGATACATATGGCCCTTAAATCAAATCAAACATGAATAATTAAGCTAATGCCAAAATATTAAAATTAGAGAAGGAAATACATGATTTGGAAAAGCTGCATATACTTAAAAATGACCCAGTAACCGTCAATAAAATGCTAAACAAAAAATATAAATACAATAAAATTATCAGTACAAAAGCAGGGGTAGGGATAAATAAACAGTAAAGCCTAAGGCTGTGCAAGGCAAACAAAGCGGGAAGTCAGTGGCCTCACACCTAAAGTGCAAGATCCAAAAGTATGGTATTAATGCCATTAAAGATGAGGAAGGTAATGTACAAACTAACCCTCAAAAATCGCTGATACATTCAAGAATTATACTAAGCCGACAACAACCTCCGGCAATCGAATAATAAAAAATATTTAGGAGAAATATTGCTTAACTCTCTATCAAAGCAGGAAATGGCCTCAATTAACGGGCCAATTAACCTACAAGAAATCGGCAACATCAAGAGCATCAAACCAGTGAAGGCTCCAGGACTCGATGGCTACAATGCCACCTTCTGTAAAACATTATAATTTGCCTCCACTGGACAAGTATCTGGTTCTCCAGATGAGGCTATTATATCAGTAATTCACAAAGAAGGCAAAGATCCTTTTCACGTCAAAAACTACAGACGATCTCCCTGATTAACATTGACTGCAAGTTGTATGCCATGATATTAGCCAAACGGCTGCAAAAACACTTACCTTAACTTACCTAAACGTATCCACTCATCCCAGGTAGGGTTTCTCAAACACAGACTATCTAGCGATAATACAAGAATTTTCTGCCAAGCGGTAGAAAAAGAGAACCTATCTGGCTCTCCAATGGTTGTAATAACACTCGACGCTGAAAAAGCATTCAACAAGGTAGACTAGAGATCCCTACGTATGACACTAAAAAATTTCAACTTGGGGAGCACCCTAATTAACATGATTAAAGCATTATACCAAATTCCATCAGCTAAAGCTAAAGGGGGGGGGGGGCGATCTCCTCTAACTTTTTGCTCAAAGAAGGAACGAGGCAGGGATGCCCTCTCTCACAATCACTTTTATTACAGGCTATCGAACCATTCTTCCAGCACTAGAATAAAAATAGAGACGTAACAGGTCTGAACTTTGTCAAAACAATATTTAAAGTCGCTGCATATGTGGATGAGGTTCTGGTTGTCACAGAGAAGGCTGAAAAGGCCATTCCGACTCTCATAAATTTGATACAGGAGTATTCAAATGTGTCGGTCTACACACTAAATAAAGATTAGACAAAAGTTAAGCTACTTAATAGGCAAGGAGACAAAGAAGTACTAGGAGAATCTGCTTTCAAATGACAAAGAGGGCACAATTAAATACTTAGGCCTGGAATTCACTAACAACCTCATTACGACTCTAAACAAGAATGAAAGCATATTAACAAAGAAAATCACAGAACAACTGAATGGATGGTCACCAAAATTTCTCTCCTGATGGGGTAGAATCGAAACAATTAAAATGATGATTAGCCACCTCATTAATTATTTAATTAGCATGCTCCCAATGACATTATCAGAGGAATTCATTTGGGAAATTGGCAAGACCCTTAACAATTTCCTGTGGCAGGGGAAAAAAACAAGAATCGCATTAGAAAAACTAAAGGAGTCGGTCTCCTCAACTTTAAGGCATATCAAACAGCCTTCGTATATAAGCATGGAGCAGCCTGGTTTATGGATAACCCGGTCTATCGAGCCTTGTGGCTAGAGGCAGAAAAGAACCTGATCATGGGTATCTCTCCACCTGCACTCATAACAGTGAACATATCTGTACTACCCTACTTCAAATACATTATACAGAACTCAAGACAGGCACTTTTCAGAAACACTCCGCCACTAAGTTTAGCACCTCAAATATGGCAGCACTTTGGCATAATCCTCAAATAAAAATAGAAGGTCAGACAATATTCTGGCAAGAATGGTCACAGAAGGGCATTCATTTTTTCAGAGACCTGTGTATTGGGTCTTCCCCCCAAGTTCTTTGCCAATCTTGAGATGGAAAAGTACCTGGAGGCAATAAACCTATATAAGTTTCTGCAGCTCAATGTTCAGATTTCTACACTACCAATAACACTGGAAACACCATCACTGATATCCAAGCTAACTCAACTTAGCATCGGGGGCCATATGGTATTCGAGGTATATAAACTAGTAATACCTGAGCCCCGCGAGTCGCACAAGGAGAATGAACCAAAGTGGGAGTCAGAAATTAACTTGAACGCAGTCAGACTGGACTGGGAACTAATACACAGATCACCTTTCAGAAATAAGATCTCACCCACGCTCGCACAGACAAATTACATGATCATTAACAGAGCTTACTGGACGCCAAGCAGACTATACAAGATTAACCTTACCACATCTCCTCTATGCTGGAACTACAACACACAGGAAGGGGACTTGGCATACATGTCATTCCACTGTGACTTGCTTCAATCCTTTTGGGAGAAGATCTTCAATTATATTAGGTATACTCTCCAGGTCATGCCGACAAGGGAATTTGCGTATATACTCTTGGGTTCACTTGACACTAAGTTACATAACGAGAATGATCGTGACCTACTCGATCTAATGCTTACCTTGGCTTGTATAATTATCCGATGTAACTCGAAGAATTACAAGGCTATTTCTTACAAAATGTTGCAGGAATGGTTAACTTTTCTAAGAGGAGCACATAACTTAACTCTACAACTTACTCCTTGGCGCTCAGCCAATACAAAAATGTGGTGCTCTCTAGACTCCTCAACACTTGTCTTCAAACCTTCATGAACAGTTCTGCTTTTCCTCTGGCTTAATAGTTAGTATAAAGCGTGCCTTACGAGATGTCATTTAGTGTGTCAGGAAATCACTGAAGAATTCCCCTGACGCGGCATCTAATTGTGGGGAAGTTCTATTGGTAACTAAGCATGGGCGTAAAATCCATTCCATTTGGGGAATTTGCAGATTTTCTGCAATTTCACGGTCCGCGAATCTTGTAAAATTGCAGAAAAATCCGTGAAATCGCGCGTGGGACGGATTTTCAAAAACTGAAGTACATGAAGCACTTACAGGGTTACAGCAGGTGCCCAAGTTGAAGCTAATTTCTTTGTAACCATTTACAAAATGGTTACAAAGAAATTAACTTCAAGTGCTTCCAGAGCGGCGCCTCCAGAGTTGTTGCCTACTTGCAACTATTCTCTGACCCTGCTCTGACCCTCGAAGCAGGGTCAGAGAATAGTTACAAGTATGGCACAATGCTCCAGGCTGTCACAAAAATTAAACCACAACAGGAAGCACTTACAGATAAGGAAGCAGGTGCCGGACTTGAAGCTCAAATTCAGTAACACATTAACCAGCCCCCTGTTGAGGCTGGGCAGGTGTGCTTTCTCCCCATAATCTACAGTGATGAACCAGAGGGTGCTGTGATGAACCAGAAGGTGCAGTTGTGAACCAGAGGGTGCTGTGATAAACCAGAGGGTGGGAGTGGTGAAGCAGAGGGTGGCAGTGGTGAACCAGAGGGTGCTGTGATGGACCAGAGGGTGGCAGTGATGAACCAGAGGGTGGCAGTGATGAACCAGAGGGTGACAGTGATGAACCAGAGGGTGGCAGTGGTGAACCAGAGGGTGGCAGTGATGAACCAGAGGGTGGCAGTGTTGAACCAGATGGTGTCAGTGGTGAACCAGAGGGTGCTGTGATGAACCAGAGGGTGGCAGTGATGAACCAGAGGGTGGCAGTGGTGAACCAGAGGGTGGCAGTGATGAACCAGAGGGTGACAGTGATGAACCAGAGGGTGACAGTGGTGAACCAGAGGGTGACAGTGGTGAACCAGAGGGTGCTGTGATGAACCAGATGGTGGCAGGGGTGAACCAGAAGGTGGCATTGGTAAACCAGATGGTGGCAGTGGTGAACCAGAGGGTGCTGTGATGAACCAGAGGGTGCCAGTGGTGAACCAGAGGGTGCTGTGATGAACCAGAGGGTGGCACTGATGAATCAGAGGGTGACAGTGATGAACCGGGAGCCCTGTGGGTGTGAGCCCCCGCGCTTCTGAGCTGCCCAGGGGTTGTGAGCCCACCCGCTACTGAACTGCCCCGGGGCCCAGTGGGTGTGAGCACCCGTGCTGCTTAACTGCCTCGGAGCCGTCTCAGTGTGAAAATCATTTGTGCTCAATTGCCTTGGAGCCCTCTGGGTGTGAGCACACATTGTGCTAAGTGCCCCCCTGCCCCCAGTACATATATACCTGTACCGCACAGCACCATTATGCTCTTGCACCATGAAGTCTGGTGCCCTGGATGCTCCTGATCCATGTAGGTGGTACCACCGTCTGGTGCAGTCAAAATGTAAAGTCATAACTTGCTACACAGCACCAATAAACACGTGTCCCCCCTGGCACCGGTATGTGCATGTACCAAGTGTGGAGCACCCGCATGCCACTGCACCCTACTGCCCAGCGCCAGCATATGCCTGTACGGGGCAGTTTAGTATGAGATGGGACATTGTCCAGCAGCAGCATCTGCATGCGCCTGAACCCTCTGAGCAGGATCAGAATGGCTTTGTACCAACACATGCAGCAGAGCTATCTTGGACAGCTGAAGGATTCTGGGGTCCTGTGCCAAACGTATTTTTGCATCCATCAGTTTCCCGAGCACCATCCCCGTGTAGCTCCTGTGACCAGGAGGCTGCTTTCTCCTCATCTGCTGCTCTGCTCGGTCTCTGACCCTTTATGAACAAGATGCATGTGAACTCGCATAGAAGCCCCGCCATTTGGCCCCGTCCACCACACACTAGCGGTATGAAACGTCTTCCTGCCCGTCCCCACTATAATGGCCAGCTCACTCAAGGTTCCTCGGCGCCTTTTGGCGCGCTGGCAAAGTTACAGACACGTGGTCACATATTTGTGCAAATGGCACAAAAATCCATGAGTTCGCAGGAAAATTTGCGAACTCGTGGATTTTTTTGCCATTTTGCACGAATTCGCGGACTGCGAATTCGCAAATTTCGCCCATACTTATTGGTAACATCTTTGTTTGTTTGTTTGTTTGTTTCTTTCTTTCTTTCTTTCTTTCTTTCTTTCTTTCTTTCTTTCTTTCTTTCTTACTTTCTTTCCTTCTTTCTTTCTTTCTTTCTTTCTTGATATAATACTGGACCAGACCTAATTGAGCTAATTCTTGGCACACATCATCAAACATGGAACAGTGTTTTCTACCCTTGGTATCTTGTAGTCCCTGTTGCAATAGCGGTGATTCCTGGTATATTGTAGACACCTGTGGCATGATGGCACTCACCCCTGGTATATTGTTCTGACTTTTGTATGTAACAGTGGTTCTTCCAGCTACATTGTTGACTGTCGAATATCAGAGGCATTTAAAGACTATTGTGCAAATCCATTGCTTGAGCATGCATTCCCATGGCATAAGACAGGCCATCATGGGATACAGTGGCACGGCAGTCTTCAGAAGGCCTTGAGTAAAATATCAATAAGGCCGGAGGAAAGAACATCATTTCCAAATTTGACGTTACTTGAAATTCACGAAATATCACATTATGCAATTTTAAATATTTTTGATCGTTCCTGCAGTACATTTCTCAATGAGCGACATTGTCTTTTCAAACCAGTCTCCTGCTGGTATCTCAAAGTTTTTTTAAAGGAAGGGTGCGCTTAATAAGAAAAGTGGGGCAAATTACCCGCTAACCACATTTGGATCTAAAAGAGTAATTTTTCCACATTTGTATATCTCTTTGTGAAATTCCATGAGAAATATTTGTGATTTCATGCATGAGTAGTGTTCGCACCTGTTATAAGGGTAACCGTGGAATAATGATGTAATTCTTGTATATTGTAGGCCTCAATGCCATGATATGGTGATGAAGAATCTAAACACATGAGGCAATAAAACATGCAAGTATTTGGTTAAAATTACAAATTGGTGATTAGGAATCAAACATTTATTTTAAAAAAATGTAATGCTTGCATTTCAGGAGAAAAACTGTGTTTTTTTCATGAAAATTATATGTTTCTGTTTACGAAAATTTAAAGGATATGGTGACACCTAGGGAGTGATAATACTACTGCAGTCAGTTACCATAGTCTGTAACACTAGTGGAAGCCATTTGCTGTCGGAATTACCATGCTGTTTATGACTAGAAAGACAATGTTGTTGTATGAACCTAAAACATCTGTAAATCTTCATCTTACAACCTTAACTTGCAAGGCTTATACATATTTTTATGTTTCCAATTTCAGCTTTTCTGGCCAAATCTTGGGCAATGCTTATGATTGAGACTCTGTATGGAAAATGCAGGAATGACAAATGGAAGGAAATGGAATGCAAAAGATGCAGAATAGAACAAGCATTTGCAATGCAATACATCTCGCATTCGTGCGAGTTTGAGCTATTGGCATTGTAAATAACAATGCCTTTTTTATGTTTTGGGTTGTAAAACCTAAATAAAAGGCATTGTCGTTTACAATACTAATAGCTTAAACTCTCGCAAATGCGAGAACTATTGCATTGCAATAAAGGGCCTTCTCGACCGCTTATTAGATTTTAAATACCAGAGGAAGAGACCTGCCTGCGACGTCTACAAAGTAGTGATAAATAGTGCAGTGAAGAGGATGTGCAAGAGTTGTAAATTACACAGACACAATGTGTGAAGTGAGAGTTACATATGATCCGAGCTATAAACACTAACAAAGTGCTCCAACACATTTCGCTCTGTGATTACACTGTCACGGCTCATGTGGAAGAGCGGGGGGGGGCTATTTACGGCCCTCTCCGTGATTTGAGTGTGCAGTGTGGCATTGCGTAATGTCATTGCTATCTTTGGCCTAATAAAAACCACTCCAGCTGTAGTAGGGCCCTGCTTCACCTCCTAGTGCAGGGTGAGCTGTGCTTTATGGCAAGCATGGAGGGAGGGAGGGATGGTCTCGGCTGCAAATCCAGCCTTGTACAGTGCCCCTGCTATTACTAGTGAGCGAGAGGCACTGAGGTGGTGGTATTAGTATTGTTGGTGGTGGTATTGGAGGTGGTGGTGGTTGTATTGGTATTATTGGTGGTGGTGGTATTGGTGGTGGCATTGGGTGGTGGTGGTATTTGTGGTGGCGGTGGTGGTATTGGTGGTGGTGGTGGTGGTATGGGTGTTGGTGGTATTGGGGTGGGGGTTTTGGGGATGGTGGTGTTATTTGTGGTGGTGGTATTGGCGGTGGTATTGGTAATGATATTGGTGGTGGTGGTGGTGGTATTGGTATTGGTGGTGGTGGTATTGTTATTAGTGGTGGTAGTATTGGTGGTGCTGGTGATATTGGTGGTGGTATTGGTGGTACTGGTGGTGATGGTACTGGCGGTGGTGATGTTGGTATTGGTATTGGCAGTGGTATTGGTGGCAGTGGTATTGGTGGAGGTCTTGGTGGTAATGGTGGTGGTGGTATTGGCATTGGTGGTGGTGGTATTGGTGGTGGTCATATTGGAGCTATTGGTGGTGGTGGTATTGGTTGTGGTACAAGTGGTGGTATGGGTGGTGGTGTGATTGTGATGGCATTGGTGATGGTGGTATTGGTGGTGGAGGTATTGGTGTTGGTGGAATTGGTAGTGGTGGTGATATTGTTAGTATTGGTGGTGGTGGAGGTGGTGGTATTGGAGGTGGTATTGGTGATGATATTGGTGGTGGTGGTATTGGTGGTGGTATTTGTGTTATTGGTGGTGGTGGTATTGGTATTGGTGGGGGGGTTCTGGTTTTGGCATTGGTGGTGGTATTGCTGGTAGTGGTGGTATTGGAGGTGGTAGTATTGGTGGTGGGGGTATTGGTGGTGGTGGTATTCACTTTGGTGGTGGTATTGGTGTTGGTACTATTGGTATTGGTGGTGGTGGTATTAGTATTGGTGGTGGCATTGGTGGTGGTGGTGGTATTGGTGGTGGTATTGGTGGTGGTGGTGGTATTGGCGGTGGTACTGGTGTTGGTATTGGTTGTGGTGGTGGTATTGTTGGTGGTATTGTTGGTGGTATTGGTGGTGGTGGTATTGGTGGTGGTAGTTGTATTGTAAAAAAACACAAGTGGTTTCCGCTGAACCTGCGCATGTCCGGCCTGCAGTAAGATCAACTCAATAAAGTAAATAGTGCTTACAGACTAAATAACAGGTCCCGTGTAACAACCGAAGTAAAGGGGCCAGTAGCCATGGCAGGTTACAAATGAAGACTAAGCTGTACTAAGGAGGGACTAATAAGCCTATTAATGAATCCGAAGGCAGCATTTACGAAAGACAATGGCCCAAGCAAATGAAAAATATGGGCGTAGAGTGGGCACTGGCTTCTCTCCCATACTCTACTACAGCAGCTTGCAGAGCGAGCAGTGTATGCACGCTGCTGCTAGGCTCGACCTAAAAATGAAAGGAAGTGGAACATAGTAGTGTTGATTAATGGCAAGAAAAATGGTGGCTAAGTGAAATTGCATTTTTTGAGCTTCTTGTATTAACAATGCTTTTTGCATAGATATTTTCTATGGGAACAGCATTGCACTTGTCACAAATTTACCAAACTTTGTTGCAGATGAACCTCCAAAACTCTAGAAGAGGGTCAGACTCATGGGCTGATTACAGTGGCGGTCTGACCAACACCAACAGGATGTAGCAGAGGTGGCAGTCCAACCGCCGAAAGGCCTTCAGTCTGACCGCCGCATCATGATGCTGATGGTTGGACCACAGCTATCTGAGTCCACACCACCGCCTACGCCAGGATCTCAGACCCGACATGGCAGCAGTCAGAGTGTCAGCCAGCGTTGCCAAGCCAGGCACCTTTGTCAGGATTTGGATATCCCTTTCCAACAGCCTTTTCATGGCAGATCACTCCTGCGAAAAGGTTGTTAGAAAGTGATATGGGAGGCCCCAGACAGGGCCTTCTGGAATTGTAGGCCTCTAAGAAGTGGCCATGGGGGCATATGTAGTGCCTCCACTCACCTCCCTGCACCGTATGCCGTGCACTGCATGGTACACGGCATAGGGTGATTGGAACTCCTAGTGGGGCTGCAAGCTGGCGGCATGTTCTGCTGTCATTGACATTGGCGGCAGCATGCCACTGCCATGGTTCCAAGAGCTTTACGACCGCTACACATTGAAATGCAGTGGTTGGACTGCTGCATGCTTGTCTGGCGGTCACCTGATTGCCAATGTCTCCTATCTGACTGACTGCAATTGTAATCAGGGCCTTCATTTTCAAACCATGATAGTCCTAGACTATTTCACAAATGCCTTTTCAGAAGCGATAGATTTTTATAAAATACATGTAATAACTGTATTATTAAATGAGCTATGTGTCCCTTTTTTTCAAAATTGATGTAATCCTCCCAAAGCCATGTAGAGGAAGTTGGTGCTGTTCTTCTCAGTTCATCAAGGTGTTCTGATTCACCACGTTCACAAATCATTAGGCTCCACCTATGTTCTTCGGATTGTTTTTTGAGAGTGGAGCTGATATACATTTGTCTCACACATGTAACAAAATGGACGAGCCACACACTGGACATATGTGTGTCTGATTGGTGTTCTCCGGACCACTACTAATGTATGTTATTCTGTAAAATACATACAGTGAATGCAATATCTTTACTTTTATACCCTTGTTTTTCATTCATTGTTTTCATTCATTTTATTACCCATAATTGATTTTGTTTATTCAGTTCAATTGATTCAACTATTTGCTTCAATACATTTAAAAACTTGATCACAGTTAATTCTTATGGTTTGATTCAATGTTTCATATATTATAGATGCCTAAATTTTTGGATTAAGTATACTTTGTTTGTATGGATGATCCCCTTGTTGGCCATTGACTTCTGTTGATGATGATAATAGGTCAAAAAGCAGTGTGTATGATCTGTGAGTAAAGTGCATACTAGGAGAACTACATGTTTGCGAGTTAATTTGATTGTGCGCTTTGAGAGCTTTTGGTTATATTTTGAGATTTGTGGTTTGTTATGCAGATGAATCTTTATTTATGCATTTCTCTGGTTTCTCAGTCGTTTACACGTTATGAACGTTTCTCAGCCTACAGAAAGACAGATAAACTTGAACCAATCCCATCGAGAGCGTGAGTCATGTACGTGTGACCACTGGAATCATCTAACGGAGAGGTGTCTGATGCAAAAGAAGAGGAAATATTAGTACAGAGAATGAGCAAACAATTGAGGCCAGTTATTGTATCACCAGGGTTGGCACTACAGTAAGGCAACAAGAGACAGCTGCCTTAGGACATCACCCCAAGAAGCAACAAGTAGATGACATTGTGATAAATTTCTTTGAAAATGGAAATATTGCTTGATGAAGGATTACCTAGATAGCAATTTGCCTGGTGCTCTGAAAATCCTTGCACCAGAGAAGTTTATCTCATAAAATGGCTACGTCTTTGTGGTAAATAAATAAATAATACCCTATTTTTGACTAGACATATATCATAACAGATAGCTCAATAAATAAGAGTCAAGATTCGAGGTAGTAGGAGTTTTGCAGGTTTATTACAGCATAAGGACAGGAACAGGACAACCTGCATAGGAATAGGATGACAGGGCCCAGCAGCTGCTGGGGGCTGGATCTGGGATGAGCGCGCTGGCTTTTAATAACAATACATGAGCATATATACATAACGCAAACACATAGCATTACATTGCAGTGGGCGTAGCAGTGGGTGGAGCAGTAGGTGTGACGCGTAGCAGTCGCGAAAGATAAGGGTAAAAGTAGGTGTAACTGGGCGTATACATAGACATGTGGTGCAGACGTAACAGAATATGTCATGAATGGGGCGGAAACCATGGAGGGGGCTACCTAAGGAGCCGGGACCTCTAACCTGATGGTGCGCGCAAACTAGCAATGACGTATCACTAGGAGAAGCTGGGGGCTATGAACTCTGTGCTAGGAGCAGAGACTGAAGTCTGGAGGGTCGGAGCGACATGTACCTAAACCCTATCTAGTATCTGATGTTTAGGGAACATGTTGATATGAACTAGAAGTTAGGAGGGGAAAGGCTAACTTGATTCTAAGACTGGACCATGCATTATTCTACATGTAGTGCGTGATGAAGAATATGAAATGACCATTAAATGCAGTATTTCTCTAACGTGGAGACGTGAAGGCTAGACAATGACGGAAACTATTGATGCGGTTCAGTAGCTTAGGAATGCAGAGAAGGAGGACTGAACTGATAACTGGAATCATAACATATTCTTGGCAGACTCAGAGACTGAGCCAGGCTGGGCCGGGCACTGCGAGGCAGGAAGTAAGTGAAGGGTCGAGGATACAGGTGGGGGCTGCATCGCTCCTCAGCGAGGCTTCAGGAGACAGGAGCTGAATCTGGTGTCCAGGCCCTTTTGAGGCCTAGAAACGGGGACTTTATAATGGAATAACGTGCACACTGAGAAACGTGGCAACGTAGCTTTACATAGGCCTGATATTCGTATTATTCACGAGGACTGGAAACTGGCATACTAGAGGGGGACACAACTGTAATTGCGTCATTAATCAGATATGGGGAATGCATATGCATATTTAATCATGCACACATAACATATGATGGATGACACGTAGGGACACAGAACATGGCAAAATTTACTTTTCCACATTCCCTCCTTGTCACTACGTTTCCATCAGGAAACATCAATTTTCATGATACCGTCTATCATTTCATACAGTATCATTTGCTCGTCTCGAATTATCCTGGAACGGGATTTAGAACGGGGCTTGGGACTAGGAATACAAGAGGTAGCACAAATGCCGCAAATCGCAGGGCCACATTGTATACAGAGGCAGCAGCTGAATATGATCGCTACTGCAATACCTAGAAAAGACAAGACTTTCCATCCCCATGTGGAAATTATATTCCAGAACCAACCGGACCATGTCCAGGTGCCTGGATCTTGGTGTATCAGATGGGCAATTTTATGGAGTCTGGTTATAGCTGAATAAACAGACGGCGCGTTATTTGGAATGAAAATGCAGCAACTAGATCCGATGACTCTACAGGCCCCGCCCCTATCGGCCAGTATGACGTCAAGGACGAGACGATTCTGTAAAACGACAAATCTCATAGCAGATTGCTCTTCAGTTAAGTTACCTAGAGCAGAGGCAGTCTCATTTACTACAGCTTCAAGGGTTCTGGTTAACCTACGGATTAGTTTACTATTCTGGATAGGTCCTATAAAGAAAAAGAAACCTCTGTTGAAATCTGTATACTGTTCTAGAGCAGTTTCAGTATAATCGACAATTGGGGACTCCCTTCTATGTCTAACGTGTACTAGATGTGTATTTCTATGATAATCAGGTGGGGCTAGGAAAACTGGTGGCAGTAGGAAGGCAATGTAACAGGTTCCCTCCCAATCGAGGGGCAGACGAACATATGCGGTTTGACCACAAATAAAATAAGAATGACGTGAAGCTTTGAAGATAGATTTCCCACTGTCACTATACTTGACAATAGTAGTACAATCACTATGTCCTACATGTACGGAACCATTATTTCGGACACATAATTCGCCTTTGACTGGTAGTACTGAAATAGCAGGTAAGTCTGGAGTAGTATCAGACTGAACATTCAAGACCATGAAATTCGACGAATAATTACCTAAATTATACACTTCATTTTCTAGATCTAAACCTGTTCGGTGAGGGAGACCTTGCTTGTCTGGGAAACATGTACTGTTAAGAAAAGACATATCTGTTGAGGATGACGTTAACGTGGACCATGCTCCACACGAACCATTATGTGAAAATGGATAAGGAAAAAGTGGCAGAACTCCCTTCGGGGTCTGGAAAGGGGGGAGTCGACCACACACCCAACAATTAGTGGCATTGCTGGTCTGGTGTGAGTAATGTAACATGCGGATAAAGGAATTATTTCGCATAGCGAGGCGGTAGGAGAGTTCATGAGGAGGCAGATCACTAAACGTGTGCTCTACTGTAGCATTAGCAGACTTATTTACATGTGAAACTGGGAAACATAGGTAAAATGCATAACTGGTGCAGGAAATCATAAGGCTGGAAAACAATATGAAACATAGAAAAACGATACATCGGATTGAGTTTTGACTAACTCTCTCACTATGGGGGTCTATTTTATACATGTCAGAAACAGTCTAACCGTTTCACCTAGGGGAGGACTTAGACAATCAAACTGGCTGACTTAATTTACTAGACCGTAGTTTCTGTTTATACTCCTGCTGCGGAGTTTTCTCTAACAGGGGAGGGGTTGTAACAATGTCATTTGCGGGACAGTCCTTGAGAACAATATTCTGGCAATCCTTTGAATCCTGGGAAATGTTCCTTAAGGCGGGTTTCAGTCCATTGAAAAGTTTAATATGAGAAAGGTGTACCCAGCCTTTGCGTCCTTCCAACTTCACGGCTGTACGGGTAGTGAGGAGGACCTGTCGGGGCTCTTTCCATCGAGGCTCCAGCGGACTTGATCTGTCAAAGTTGCGGACCATTACCATGGATCCTGGAACGATTTCATGCGGTGCCACCTCGGTATTGTCTGGAAATGCGGCGGCAACCTGTGAACGACATGAGTTGAGGGCAGACATCAAGGAAGCTAGGTAATCTGTCAGCATATTACTTGAAACATCGGTAATACTTCGGGGTCTAGGAGTACCCCACATATTAGGGGGGCGGCCGAAAACGACCTCATACGGGGACAGACCTGATCTGGAATGTGCGACCATGCGCATATAAAATAAAGCGACTGGCAGAGCTACTAGCCAGTCCACACCTTTTTCTTTACATATTTTGGCGACTCGGACTTTCAGAGTCTGGTTATGTCTCTCAACGAGACCGGCTGCTTCAGGATGGCGTACACAATGGAACTTCCACTGGTACCCTAATAACAGGGAAACATGCTTCATGAGTTCAGATGAGAATGGCTGGCCGTTGTCAGAATATACGACTCTAGGGAGTCCATAACGGGGGAAGAACTCACGAACCAACTGCTTGGCAGTGGTCGCGGCTGTGTAATCTGGGACTGGATATGCTTCTGTCCACCTGGACAAAGCGCATACAACTACAAGGACATACTTGAAACCTCGACATCGCTCCATCTGAATATAATCCATCTGGAGGACTTCAAAAGGGTGGTCAGGGGGCTGGAAACCACCTTGTTCCACCGGGACACTTTTACCTGGATTAAACTGACAACATATCATACAGGTACGGACTTTCTGCTTAGCTGCAGCTCGTAAATGCTTGTTGAACCAAATGTTCTGGATACTGTCTAACATGGCTTTTTCCCCTAAATGTGCTGGACTATGTGCGGTATTAATAATGACTTGAACCATAGAGTCGGGGAGAAACCATGTGGCTCTACCCTTCGTTACCCATCCTTGATCTGTCTGGACCCCTCCTTGTTCGGACCATTTCTTGATTTCATCGGGAGTAGCATGTAACTGGATATCTATGACATCTTGAGTAGGGTCCTTAACTGTCATGCATGTAGTCGGATCTGGAGTATGTGTCATGTTAACTGGAATGTCTGGAGTCTGCGCTGTAAGCTTGGCTGTGCGATCTGCTAGATCATTACCTTGGGAAATAATGTCAGTAACTTTCGTATGTGCTTTGCATTTCATGATAGCGATAGATGTCGGTAAATGTATGGCATCTAACAGAGCTTGAATAAGGAGACCATGCTGAATCTTGGTTCCATGAGAAGTCATGAAACCTCTCTCCTGCCAGAGCACTCCGAAGTCGTGTACAACTCCAAATGCGTAGCGTGAATCTGTATAAACATTAACTTTCAGGTTCTTGGCGTGTATGCAGGCTTGTGTCAGAGCAACTAGCTCTGCTGCTTGAGCGGACAGGGTGTCAATACGGTGTGTTTCAATAACTTCGGTGTCAGTAGTCACTGCATACGCGGCTACTAGTTCTCCTGTACTAGTTCTCATACATGAACCATCCACATAAAGTGTCAGGTCGGGGTCTGGTAACGGAGTATCTGTCAGATCTTGTCTTGGCTTTGTCATAATGTTAACTACTTCCACACAGTCATGTGTGGCAGAATTTGAATTAGCTGATGGTAACAGTGTAGCAGGATTCAGGATGTTGCAGCGTCTGATTTCTATGTGTGGCTGGAACAGTGTTAATTCATAACCTGTTAAACGTGCAATTGTCAAGTGCTGAGTTTGTGTTCGGTTTAAAAGAACTTCCACGGAGTGTGGGACTTGTACTGTCAAGGTATGTCCTAAGACTATGGAATCACTTTGTCTGATAGCTAGTGCTGTGGCTGCAACTGACTTGAGGCACGCAGGCAAAGCCTGGGCTACAGGATCTAATGTGCTAGAAAAATAAGCACATGGCTTGTTTTGTCCTGCTTGATCTTGTGTGAGAACAGATAATGCTGTACCTTCGCGTTCTGTGACGAAAAGTGTAAAAGGCTTACTGTAGTTCGGTGTGGCTAGAACTGGAGCTTGACATAAGGCTTTCTTTAACTCATTGAAACTAAGTGTATGTTCAGATGTCCAAGGGAGAACAGTCGATACGGCTGCCTCCTGTGTCGTTAACTGTATCAGTGGCTTGGCTAGAAATGCATACTGAGGAATCCATTGTCTACAATAAGAAGTAAGGCCGATAAAGGCACGTACCTCCTTCTGGGTCTTGGGCTGAGGAAGACTCGCTATTAACTGGATACGGTCTGGTGTCAACTGCCTACCCCTCTTGGACAGTAAGTGTCCTAAGTAGACCACTTGCTGGACACAGAATTGAAGCTTCGAAGGGGACAACTTGTGCCCCATCTCGGCTAGGAAATACAAGACTGTAAGGGATGCCCGCTCGCAAGCACGTTCAGAACGGGCTGTGATCAGTAGATCATCGACATACTGGAGCAGGGCAGTGTCAGTTGGCATGTGAATGTTGTCTAGTTGTCTCTTGAGTGCTTGACTGTAAATACTAGGACTTTCTGTGAAACCTTGAGGAGCTCGTGTAAACATATAGCTCCTTCCATTTAAACAGAATCCGAAAAGAAACTGGCTGTCTGGATGAATAGGAACACTAAAAAATGCATTCTTGAGGTCGATTACTGTAAAGAACATGGCTTCGGAATCAATGGCTGTCAATAGGGAAGAGATGTCTGGAACAACTGGGTACTGAGGAATAATACATTTATTAAGTTCTCGTAGGTCGATCACTAATCGATAAACTGGGGGTGCATTTGGATCAGTACGTTTCATGACTGGAATGATCGGAGAATTGCATACGTTGGAGTCAGTTTCTACAACTACTCCTTGAGCGATAAGCTCGTCAATAATTTTGGATAAGGCTGCTACAGCCTCAGGTGGCAATCTGTACTGTCTGATTCGTGGTAACACTACACCTGGCTTGAGAGTCACACGATAGGGTGTGATTTGCATATAACCAACATCAGTTGGACCTTGCGCCCATAGATGCTGCGGAACATTAGACAATCTGGGATCAAAATCTCGTAATACATAGTGACCCTTAAAGTGACGTAGGAACAATCGTATTCCCTCTGGGGAACAACATATAACTGCACCTAACTCTTTCAGTGTTTTAATGCCTAATAGATTTTCTGGACATGACTTAGTAAGTAACAGATCAGTAGTACGGGACAATGGACCTACTTCTAGAGTAACTGGCTTTGAAATCTCATTTATAATGGGTTTTCCTGAAAATCCAAGGGAAACATTTCTTGAGCCTGAGAGCGGAGCCCCTGGAACTTCGGCATGACTAATTGTGGTCCTACTTGCCCCTGTATCAATCAAAAACTTTCTGTCTTTCCCTAATACTTGACTGTGAACATAGGGACCTTCTTGATCTACAGGTATCTCGATGAGAGGCAAGCCTACCTCCCTCTCTAGGCTGTTTCATGAATACTGCTGGTACTCTGGATACTCAGACTGTGCATACTGGTACATCTGCGATGTAACATGCTGTGTTGCAGCAATAGGCTGCGGTGCTGTAACTGTCTGTGGTGCATTCTGTGGCTGAGGAATCTGTGAAACTTGTTCTTGTCTAGGCGGACGTGGTCTTTCCTTAGTTTTACCAGTAGCTATGTTGTGTTTCAGAACTGCACACTCATTTATAAAATGACCTGGCTGTTTACAATAATTGCAGTTCCCTTTAACGGGAGCTGCAGGATGACTGGCTTGATTTGGACCCCTCTTCTGACTGTCTTGAGGAACAGATTGTGCAACTAGTACTTTCATTTTCGTGTCTTTCATACGTTTTCTCTCGTGTTCTTGCTCTTCCCTGATTCTATTCTGGTGATACTGAAGCATCTGGAGCATCTGGGACGGAGTATTAGCTTGCCAGGTACTCTCGACTTTCAGAACTCGATTTTTAACTTGTGGGCTTGAATTCTCGACTAATTTAGTAACAAAAAGGTGAGGGTATGACTCACTACTTGTCTTGAGGCCACTATTGATGCTAAAGCATTTTTCAAACCTAGAATAAAAATCACTAATATCTTCCTCTTGTTTCTGTTTACAGGCTGAGATTGCATCCCAGTCTTCTTTTCTAGTTGTCAATAATCTGGGTAAAACTTGAATCAATAATTCTGGTAATTCTTTGCATTTCTCTCCTAGACCGGTACCTGGTACTCGTGCCTTGTCTTCAGCTTCTAGAACTGCCCAATCGATCTTTTTCTCTCCCACCTCCCATTCTTTTTCCTTTAGCTTTTCATACACCCCTGCGGGCAACAGGACCTTTAACATTTTAATGATATCTGGGTAAGTGTATTCTCCCATACGGAGCATGTCTTTTAATTCTCTATGGAACCCTGCTGGATCTTTGTCATGACAGGGAATTAATTTCTTCATTTCGAGGAGTTCCATCTTTGTAATCGGGGTGTAAACAAACACTCGTTGCATTTCACCGTCCTCTGTCTTAACTGGATGCACTTCTCGTAACGGGTTCTGTCTTTCCATGTAAAATGGTTTACTTTCTGGGGGTGAGACATGAACAAAATGCGGGTTCAGAAACGTTCTATATTTGTGACGCTGTTCTAGAATGACACTAATTAAATCGGTACCTAGACCTCTCCATCTATACTGGAGTAACTCGTTCAGGATATCGTGTAACGGACCTGGATCAGAGTGCTGACCCTCATACAATGTAATGAGGTGCTGGATCATATACATACCCACCAGTCGTTGTTCGGCTGGGGGCATTTTCAGAAACATTTGTGCCACTATTTCGTCTGGAAAAGTGATAGAATCAGTAATCCATCGGACTGCTGATCGGGCTAGTTCCTGTTCATGCATGGTACTTAACTCACTGTAACCGATTCGTGATTTCAGAATGTGATCGGTAGCTTGGAATACTTGTTCTAGGGAACCTTGTTCTGGTGCTGAATGATGGAAAATTGACTTGTGTTCTAGGCGTAAATGGCGATCTGGAAATCTAGATTTTCCTACATACGCTATTCTGGCGGGATTCTCGTCCTCTACCTCTTCAGTATCAGAGTTACTTTCTTTCTCGCTTACTTGTGCTGCTTTACGTTGTTCGTGTATCTTTATTATTTCTCTACGGATTTTCTTGTACATACTCTCCATGGCACTAATGGTATTGTGCTTACCCTCGGCTATATTATCACTCCACTTTGTCAGGGTTTTCATTTCGGCCGGATCTTTAGACGGGTAATCTTGTTCTCTTATTAGACAGTTAATAAAAAACTTTAATATCATACGCTGGATCTCAGCTTTCCTTTGAGACATGGCATCACTAATACTTTCTGGATCATCCCCTGTACGGATGAAACGATATATTCTGTCTAGATCTTCTTTCATATTGGGTAGGGTGACTAGATACTCGGTCACCCTCCTTACGCGTACTGAATATAAAACCATATTATTCTCGCCTGGGACTGGGTCATAGGCAAATTCGCCAAGGGCTTGCCTGATTTCTGCAACAGACTTATTACTCTTGGGAGTACGCTGTGATGCTTGAGCATGTAATTCGAGTGCTGATAAACGCTTGCGTGGCGGCGGGGTTTGAGGAGGACCTCCTCCTGCGGCCCCTAGACTAGAATCGTCGACTGATATTCTTCGTGGTGGAGCGGGAAATTGAAATGCTGGCTGGACCGGGGGTACCGTAGCAGGTACTGCATGGGGTGCCCCGGTGTCTGGAGGAGCAGGATGTGCCTGATTTACAGGGACTGGCGGAGCGCGAACAGGATCTGCATATTCAGGGACTGTGTCGTCCAGATAGGACGAAATAAAAATATCAGCTGCGGTCGGTTTGTGACGTAGCTTGGTCGGAACTAGTGGTGGCGGGAAATTACTGGATGCCTCCGGGGTCGCTTTTGGCAAGCCCTCGGCAAGAAGAGGATACATACCCTTAATAAGGGCATGCCTCTGTCTGTCTGACTGTTCGGCTTTGACTTGTTCACCTATCTCGATTAATTCTTTTTCTTGGGCTCGCTCTAAGGATTCTCTACTTAATTCTGACTTTCTGATTTCTTTTTCGGTTCTTTTATGAGCTTCTTTACGCCATAACTCGATGGCATCTTTCTGTGACTGTCTGGCTTTCTTTTTCCATAATGCTTCTTCTACTCGCATGATGCATTCGGCATCCCATGTACCCGATACGGGCCATCTATACTTTTCTTCTAACTGTTTGGTATACTCTACCCATAAATCTAGATACAATATGGCACTTATGCCATGTTTCTGATACATAAAGTGACCTGGACTGTCCCTGGGCGGGACGGGAACTGCTGCTTCCAGCAGACCCTTTCTAGTTTTTAACTGACGTAACTTGGAAAATATGGGCATGACTGAACTGTAATCTAGACACAATACAATACACAATGAACACGATACTTATTCCCCATTCATACCACGACATTAAAATACATGAAAAACATTTAAAATAATCAGTTCGAACAGAATACTACCTGGAAATACTGAGAACAGAACACATAAATTTTCTCGAGAACAGAAACTGACTAGAACAGAAACTAGATGCACTGCTGAAACAGTACGAAACTTACCGGTCTCATAAAGAGACACGTCAGGACCCGCATCCACCGAAGTGGGCACTTCGTTTGTGGGACTGTGTAACCCACAGACCAGAGTCAATTTAAATTGACCCTGTCTAGATACCACCCCAGTAACGGTACTCACCGGGCAGCAAGAACGGAAGGCCTCAGACTGGACTGGACTGCTACGACGACGGACGACGAACTTCGGACTTCGGACTTCAGTTACGGGTGGACCTCCGGATACCTCGGACCTTGGACTCTTGGCTTGGGCTCTGGTCGGGACTCGCCGCGTTCCTCCACCGTCTCGTCTGGATGCTGGACCGCCTCCTCCGTCTCCTCCGTGGGCCTGAGGGATACTTGAGCAGAAATATCTGCCACTGCGCAGAAGAGTTCCGTCACGACTGCAGAGGGTCAGGGGGTCGGCGTGGCTTCACCGACGCGTGGGGAAAGGGCAAGTCCCTGTTCGGGCGCCATTATGTGGTAAATAAATAAATAATACCCTATTTTTGACTAGACATATATCATAACAGATAGCTCAATAAATAAGAGTCAAGATTCGAGGTAGTAGGAGTTTTGCAGGTTTATTACAGCATAAGGACAGGAACAGGACAACCTGCATAGGAATAGGATGACAGGGCCCAGCAGCTGCTGGGGGCTGGATCTGGGATGAGCGCGCTGGCTTTTAATAACAATACATGAGCATATATACATAACGCAAACACATAGCATTACATTGCAGTGGGCGTAGCAGTGGGTGGAGCAGTAGGTGTGACGCGTAGCAGTCGCGAAAGATAAGGGTAAAAGTAGGTGTAACTGGGCGTATACATAGACATGTGGTGCAGACGTAACAGAATATGTCATGAATGGGGCGGAAACCATGGAGGGGGCTACCTAAGGAGCCGGGACCTCTAACCTGATGGTGCGCGCAAACTAGCAATGACGTATCACTAGGAGAAGCTGGGGGCTATGAACTCTGTGCTAGGAGCAGAGACTGAAGTCTGGAGGGTCGGAGCGACATGTACCTAAACCCTATCTAGTATCTGATGTTTAGGGAACATGTTGATATGAACTAGAAGTTAGGAGGGGAAAGGCTAACTTGATTCTAAGACTGGACCATGCATTATTCTACATGTAGTGCGTGATGAAGAATATGAAATGACCATTAAATGCAGTATTTCTCTAACGTGGAGACGTGAAGGCTAGACAATGACGGAAACTATTGATGCGGTTCAGTAGCTTAGGAATGCAGAGAAGGAGGACTGAACTGATAACTGGAATCATAACATATTCTTGGCAGACTCAGAGACTGAGCCAGGCTGGGCCGGGCACTGCGAGGCAGGAAGTAAGTGAAGGGTCGAGGATACAGGTGGGGGCTGCATCGCTCCTCAGCGAGGCTTCAGGAGACAGGAGCTGAATCTGGTGTCCAGGCCCTTTTGAGGCCTAGAAACGGGGACTTTATAATGGAATAACGTGCACACTGAGAAACGTGGCAACGTAGCTTTACATAGGCCTGATATTCGTATTATTCACGAGGACTGGAAACTGGCATACTAGAGGGGGACACAACTGTAATTGCGTCATTAATCAGATATGGGGAATGCATATGCATATTTAATCATGCACACATAACATATGATGGATGACACGTAGGGACACAGAACATGGCAAAATTTACTTTTCCACATCTTCCTCAACCATGAAGTGCAGTGAAATCTGTCCTGCACTTGCAAGAGTGTAGTATGGCTATTATAATGTAAAGAGCAACCAATCTTCATTAACAATGTTCAACAGCGACATATTAACAAGCATTAATTGATAATTGTCTCAAACAACTGTTGGCTAAAATTTGTAAAGCTAAAATAGAGGCTACATTTTGAAAGGCAAGATGCTTAAATAGCAGGTTTTGTTAGGAACACAATATTGGTGCAAAGAGCACATGTCAAAAGAAAGTTATTCTAGTTTTCTTAGTGGTAGAACATTTCTAATGCACCAACATTGTATCCAGAGCACTGAATGTAGGCTCCACTTGGGAAAGGGATTTATGTTACTTAAGAATTATAAATCACACCTTGCACAGACCAAAGACTACTTCAAGCGTGGGCACAACTCAATGCACAAAAAATAGCACTGGTGGTACTTAACCCTCAGCAAAGTCTTTATGAACTTCCTGAATTCGTAATGGTGATTGATAGACTGAAGGGATTATGGCAGAAAATGCCAAAGGATGCCAACATCATTCCCCAGACAATTGCATATTTTCTTGAAAGACTAAGCATGAGGTGATTTTAAATTATTGTTGTCTTTTAGGGTTTTGTCTTCTAAAATAATTTGGTACATATAGTGGCTCTTGGTGTCACAGAACTCTGTTGATATGGCAAGAGAACTTAAACATAACACTTTGCTTAACAGCAAGCCACTGAGAGAGTTTACAGGGGTTGAACATGGAAAGTTTTCCTCAACCTATACATAGCGAGCATGACCATATATTAGATTTTTTGCCACTAATGGGCCAGGTTAGAAATAAGTCCAGCACTGAGGATAAACGCCTAGGTGTCGATTACAATGTTGTCCGGAAAGGCTCTGAATAGGATTCGGGTCTGCAGAATCCGATTCGGAATCCGTCTTTCCAACTAATTCGCAAAGCTTTTAGAACAACCAATTACGATGTTCGGAAAGGGTTCAGACTTTACGAGTAGATTCTGGATGACATTTGGAGGAACGAGTCATTTGAACCTGACTCGTGCATGTCCACGGACCGCGTTTCCGACTGAGCATTTACGATGTCAGATTTGGACAGCCTTTCCGAATTGGTTGTTCTGACTTGGATTGGCTGTTGGAATCTGACTTTGGGGGCCCGTAGAAGGTCCCCCTTCACCCAGGGCCTTCCGAATCAGGCCCGTAGGGGTACCCATGGGCCCCTCTTTCCAACCATGCACGGTGTGGGAGGCACCAAGACGTGCCCGCCACAGGGTGCATGATTTTCCCCAAGCACCCCTTTCTTTAATGGGAGCCTGTGTATTCGGTTCACTCACAGGCTCCTATTGAAGTCAATGGGAGTCCAACTGAATCGTGTTTGGAACAATCGTAATCAGAGAGTCGGAATCCTCAAATCTGATTCTGCCAGAAAGCATTCTGGGACCGATTCGGTCGGAATGCTTTCCGAACGACATCGAAATTGACCCCCTAATCTAACTTCTGCTGACCCTTGCTCATTGCACCATCAGGATTCAAGCAAGCCGGGCCGACGATGGCTGAAATGCCAGAAACCGGTCCCCGGAAGCTTGTTTCCTTCCCAGTGTAAGAATTGGCTTGGTAGTTTGGTTTGCCCTGTTCCCATCATGCACTGGGACAGGAACAGACTAATTTGCATATAGCCAGGTTCTGAACTGGGATGGTGCAGTGAGCTAAAAAACGGTGTTGGATCTAGCCCTGATCTCTTGACTGGGTGAGAGTATTCTGCTTAATTCAGAAACTCTGTCCATCACCACCCCTTGTTGTTAAATATTTTGTCCACCCTAAGCGTGGAAGGGTATACTCAGATGTGAGTCCCTTGCTCATTGCACCATCAGGATTCAAGCAAGCCGGGCCGACGACGGCTGAAATGCCAGAAACCGGTCCCCGGAAGCTTGTTTCCTTCCCAGTGTAAGAATTGGCTTGGTAGTTTGGTTTGCCCTGTTCCCATCATGCACTGGGACAGGAACAGACTAATTTGCATATAGCCAGGTTCTGAACTGGGATGGTGCAGTGAGCTAAAAAACGGTGTTGGATCTAGCCCTGATCTCTTGACTGGGTGAGAGTATTCTGCTTAATTCAGAAACTCTGTCCATCACCACCCCTTGTTGTTAAATATTTTGTCCACCCTAAGCGTGGAAGGGTATACTCAGATGTGAGTCCCTTGCTCATTGCACCATCAGGATTCAAGCAAGCCGGGCCGACGACGGCTGAAATGCCAGAAACCGGTCCCCGGAAGCTTGTTTCCTTCCCAGTGTAAGAATTGGCTTGGTAGTTTGGTTTGCCCTGTTCCCATCATGCACTGGGACAGGAACAGACTAATTTGCATATAGCCAGGTTCTGAACTGGGATGGTGCAGTGAGCTAAAAAACGGTCTTGGATCTAGCCCTGATCTTTTGACTGGGTGAGAGTATTCTGCTTAATTCAGAAACTCTGTCCATCACCACCCCTTGTTGTTAAATATTTTGTCCACCCTAAGCGTGGAAGGGTATACTCAGGTGTGAGTCCCTTGCTCATTGCACCATCAGTATTCAAGCAAGCCGGGCCGACGATGGCTGAAATGCCAGAAACCGGTCCCCGGAAGCTTGTTTCCTTCCCAGTGTAAGAATTGGCTTGGTAGTTTGGTTTGCCCTGTTCCCATCATGCACTGGGACAGGACCAGACAAATTTGCATATGACCAGGTTCTGAACTGGGATGGTGCAGTGAGCTAAAAAACGGTGTTGGATCTAGCCCTGATCTCTTGACTGGGTGAGAGTATTCTGCTTAATTCAGAAACTCTGTCCATCACCACCCCTTGTTGTTAAATATTTTGTCCACCCTAAGCGTGGAAGGGTATACTCAGATGTGAGTCCCTTGCTCATTGCACCATCAGGATTCAAGCAAGCCGGGCCGACGACGGCTGAAATGCCAGAAACCGGTCCCCGGAAGCTTGTTTCCTTCCCAGTGTAAGAATTGGCTTGGTAGTTTGGTTTGCCCTGTTCCCATCATGCACTGGGACAGGAACAGACTAATTTGCATATAGCCAGGTTCTGAACTGGGATGGTGCAGTGAGCTAAAAAACGGTGTTGGATCTAGCCCTGATCTCTTGACTGGGTGAGAGTATTCTGCTTAATTCAGAAACTCTGTCCGTCACCACCCCTTGTTGTTAAATATTCTGTCCACCCTAAGTGTGGAAGGGTATACTCAGATGTGAGTCCCTTGCTCATTGCACCATCAGGATTCAAGCAAGCCGGGTCGACGACGGCTGAAATGCCAGAAACCGGTCCCCGGAAGCTTGTTTCTTTCCTTCCCAGTGTAAGAATTGGCTTGGTAGTTTGGTTTGCCCTGTTCCCATCATGCACTGGGACAGGAACAGACTAATTTGCATATAGCCAGGTTCTGAACTGGGATGGTGCAGTGAGCTAAAAAACGGTGTTGGATCTAGCCCTGATCTCTTGACTGGGTGAGAGTATTCTGCTTAATTCAGAAGCTCTGTCCATCACCACCCCTTGTTGTTAAATATTTTGTCCATCCTAAGCGTGGAAGGGTATACTCAGATGAGAGTCCCTTGCTCATTGCACCATCAGGATTCAAGCAAGCCGGGCCGACGACGGCTGAAATGCCAGAAACCGGTCCCCGGAAGCTTGTTTCCTTCCCAGTGTAAGAATTGGCTTGGTAGTTTGGTTTGCCCTGTTCCCATCATGCACTGGGACAGGAACAGACTAATTTGCATATAGCCAGGTTCTGAACTGGGATGGTGCAGTGACCTAAAAAACGGTGTTGGATCTAGCCCTGATCTCTTGACTGGGTGAGAGTATTGTGCTTAATTCAGAAACTCTGTCCATCACCACCCCTTGTGGTTAAATATTTTGTCCACCCTAAGCGTGGAAGGGTATACTCAGATGTGAGTCCCTTGCTCATTGTACCATCAGGATTCAAGCAAGCCGGGCCGACGACGGCTGAAATGCCAGAAACCGGTCCCCGGAAGCTTGTTTCCTTCCCAGTGTAAGAATTGGCTTGGTAGTTTGGTTTGCCCTGTTCCCATCATGCACTGGGACAGGAACAGACTAATTTGCATATAGCCAGGTTCTGAACTGGGATGGTGCAGTGAGCTAAAAAACGGTGTTGGATCTAGCCCTGATCTCTTGACTGGGTGAGAGTATTCTGCTTAATTCAGAAACTCTGTCCATCACCACCCCTTGTTGTTAAATATTTTGTCCACCCTAAGCGTGGAAGGGTATACTCAGATGTGAGTCCCTTGCTCATTGCACCATCAGGATTCAAGCAAGCCGGGCCGACGACGGCTGAAATGCCAGAAACCGGTCCCCGGAAGCTGGTTTCCTTCCCAGTGTAAGAATTGGCTTGGTAGTTTGGTTTGCCCTGTTCCCATCATGCACTGGGACAGGAACAGACTAATTTGCATATAGCCAGGTTCTGAACTGGGATGGTGCAGTGAGCTAAAAAACGGTGTTGGATCTAGCCCTGATCTCTTGACTGGGTGAGAGTATTCTGCTTAATTCAGAAACTCTGTCCATCACCACCCCTTATTGTTAAATACCCTGCCTGGTGTGGCCTTATCTAGCATGGCGAGAAAGGAGAATAACTCTCACTTAAATCATTTTATGAGTATGATGCATGAGAGCCTTGATAATATATACAAACAGCCAGTGGTACCTCACAGATCTTCCCTCTGTGTCTCTGGCTAACAAGAGCCATAAGATGAGCTGCATGGGGCTATATAAACTACAGTTGCAAGACAATCAAAGGGCTATTTCGTGAATGATGTTCCAGTAGGTTTTACAAAAAATCCATACATAATCAAGTATCCAGGAACCCATACTGTTGTGGGTTGTTGATGACATAGATTGGTAAAATGCACAAGCTTTGATTTACTAAGCACAAGCTTTGATTTTCTATTAAGGTAACCATTCACATAACTTGGCCTATTAAATCAAAGCTTCATAGGCATCATCAATTTTAGTTTGACCATCCAGAAATGCAGGTATCTTGCAAGGAAGCACGACAAGTGGAATTTCTTAACCACAAATTCTGCCTTTCATTCAGTAAAAGATTAGAGGCGTACAACCTCCAAGTTTTTATCTTGCTTGAAGGACAAATATGTTGACATGCCAAATATTTTGCAATAGATTTCTTACTACTAGTGCACAAGTCGAGGGTACACGTGGGTAGAAAGTGTCTATTCACTCTTTTAACAGGGCGGACACCATCTACCCTGCAAAGGGGTTGGGCCTCACCACAAATATGCTAAACTTACACCAGTGAAAACACATTCAACAGTGCCTGCACATGGGAACCTGCATAACTCAACAACACAGTGCATGGTCCAACCTCCAAAGATTTACATTTGTGGGTTACGAATGCCTCGCACCACCTAAGGACACTCTTGGATCACGCGCCCGTACTACTGCAGCTCTGTATCCCAAAAACATATATCTAGCCATTTACCTGGTGCTTTCCACCCAACGCACTACTTGATTTGGTGTTTCAGGAGGAAATACATAGCAAAATAACAGACTATTTTGAACTGAATGAGGACTCAGTAGACTTTGTGGGAATCTTCTGGGAGGCCTTCAAGGTGGTCTCACGGGGGGGCCTGTATAGGCTTACTGTCAGGGGTACTCAAAGATATACAATCCACACTGACAAAACTTAAAAGCGAAATCCGAGATTTAGAAAGTCAATATTTTGAGACTCAATCAACCGAAACCCTGGCCCAAATAAGAGTCAAACTGACGGAATTCCAAGAAGAGGCAGAAAGGGAGACTGAATACTTGCACAAATAAGCACAGGCGCGCAGATATGGAGAGGGAGATATGCCAGGGAAGACTCTAGCAGGCCTCCTAGGCCACCCAGAGGATCGGCATACATCGCTGAACTTCACAACCCTGATGCACCACCATCCCGTTCACCACCAGAAGTCCTGCAGTCCATGACGGCATTCTACATGCAATTATACACCACCCAAACAAACCCATCTTTAACTGACATAACAGATTACCTACACTCACTGGATCTATAATGGCTTGGCAGGGCACACCGGGAGTACTTGGACATTCCATTCACGGCAGATGACATTTGACAAGTGATCAACAGCCTGCCGGCAGACAAGACCCCAGGAGCAGATGGGCTTATTGCCAAATTTTACAAAGAGTATGCAGAACTTCTGGTGCCGCGACTACTGCTGGTGTAGCAGGAGGCTCAAGGAACCGGCATATTGCCGCCATCTATGCGAGAGGTGACACTAATAACACTATTGAAGCCAGATAAAGATCCCACTAAATGTGACTCATACCTCCCACATTAGCTAATAAATTTGGATGTGAAAATATATGCCAAACTCCTAGCAAATACACTGCAATCCTTGCTCCCACTATAAGCGCGACCGGACCAATCAGGTTTTATTTCCGGCCGCTCCACGGCTCACAACCTGCGCACACTCTTTGCACTTCTCCACTACCTGGCGCCTCATGTGTCAGCCATAGCCACCCTGTTAGACACCACAAAGGTGTTTGATTCTTTAGAATGGAAATTCCTTTTCACACTATCAACTCGGCTGTGTCTAAGTCTCACCTACATTCAGTAAATAAAATTACTGTATACCCTGCCAAATGCAAGAGTCAAAGTAAACAGGCTTATATCCGAACTGATAGAAATCCCACGGGGTAAGTGCCAGGGCTGCCCACTCTCTCCCCTACTCTTCGCAATTGCCACACAACCATTAGCAGCATGACTCAGACAACACCACACAAATCACGGTATCAGATTCACCTCTAGAGGTCTGATCGTATCCATGTACGCCGATGACATGACTTTATATCTTGTAGAACCTGAGGTGAACTTTGCACCGTGACCAGGGAACTGGTGCGATATGGAGGCCTAACTGGAATCCATATTAACTGGGCCAAATCCACAATATTTCCACTAATGGACAGCACCCCCCTTTTCGTATCTGAATACCCAATAAAAGGGCAGACGGACCGACAAGATACTTGGGGATCTGGATTAGCAGAGATGTGCAGGAAATATGGATGGCAAACTATGGCAGGGTCATGGACTGGATAGAAGACAGAATACATAGATGGAAACATTTACCACTTTCACTGGCTGGCTGCATCGCAATCACTAAAATGATAATCCTTCCCGAACTACTATATTTGTTTGTAAATATACCAATGCCTTTAACAGTGCATTTTTTTAAATGCCTTTGGTCCAGCATAATTGAATTAGTATGGGGCAGGACACAGCCCAGGATATCTTGGAATGTCCTCACGCTGCCGTTCATGCAAAGCGGATTTGGCGCTCGGACTTTGAACTGTACGCATATTGCGCCAAGGCTCAATTCCTGCACTCCTGGCAACATCCAACACATTTTCAACCACGCGTAGCCATTGAACAGGACAAAGTTGCCCCTATACATGGCCCTATACCAACCCTTCAAATGTCCTAACCGTGAAATAGACACATCGGACACCCTGAGATGGGCCTGGAGGGAACTTCTAAAAGAGCACACCAAGAGGTATAGTTCATGCCGTCTATGCCCATAGCAGGAAACCTATTATTCCCGCCATTGCTGGATAACCCCGCAAAACTTAGAGCAAAATCACATAAGATCACGTCTGGAGGAGATCTTTTCCCCGAAGGCACGTTTCTCACACTACAGCAAATGTGCAGTTCATCACAATGCTTGGCACTAAACATACTCCTATACTACCAGATTAGAGGGGCATGCAAGGCCTGATACGCTACAGTTCCAGGGGCCCCTCTGGCATTGCCAGCAGAACACATCATCACAGTTACCTCTGATAGTAAACTAATCACACAATTATACACTTCTACACAAAGAGAGTCCCTGATTACTGTTCCACAGTCCCGTACAGCTTGGGAGGCAGACAGTGTGGTCATTTTGCTGTAATCAGCTGGAGCAACTATCTCCAAACTACTGCCTAAGGCTTATCCATTTCAAGTACCTGCACCGTATATATTGCACACCAACACAGCTGCACCGTATGGGCCTACATCTCGGCACAAGATGCTGGAGATGTGGATTCCCTCAGGCTACATTCATACACCTTGCTTGGGATTACCAGCCAATTTCTGCATTCTGGCTCGCAGTACTGTCTCAGATAGAGAACATGACCAAACAAACATTACCCCATTGGTGGCCATGTTGGGATATGTACATAGTACCCCGAAGGTAGTGAGAAAGCTAACTGCGCTATTGCTACTCCTGGCCAAAAGACAGGTGACAATACATTGGAAAAAGCTCACACCTCCGACAAACAGGGCATGGATGCGGCATATCACATACTTTAAAACCAACTGTCACACTATTGGGAGCTGATGCAATCCAGATCCTGCCCCAAGGATATATGGGATCCATTTATTAATTGGCTTAGAACGGTAGGAGTAGAGGAGTGTTAAACCCCAGGGTTCAGGTTAAGACTCATTCATTGTGTTAAAACAGCAAACTATGGGCCAGATGTAGGTGTCAAAATACCGGTCGGAATCGGACGAAAATACCGATTTTCGGCCGTTTCCGACCGGTATTTTGACATTGGTATGTAGGGGCACTGAAAACATACAGATTCGGTAATTTTACCGATTCGGTAATTTTACCAAATCGGTAAAATGACCGATCAGTAAAATGACCGAATCTGTATTTTCCTATGTAGGTAGCACTTCTAACAGTGCTACAGGGCCTTTAGAATTCGTTATTTACCATGTAATACAATTGCATGGTAAATAACGAATTCTTGTGTACATGCACATCTGTGCATGTACACCCGTGCCATGTGGGCATGTATGGGGCATGTATGTGTGCCACATGGCGCACAAGCCAGTTACAGGGGTGCAACAGGGTGTCAAAGTGACACCCTGTCCCCCTTGTAAATTCGGTATTTTTACCGATTCTGTAATTACCGAATCGGTAACTGCCATTGAATCCTATGGGCTTCAAGGCCCATAGGAATCAATGGCAAATTACAGAATCGGTAAATACCGAATCATACCGATTCGGTATTTGTTACCGAATTTCTACCTACATTTGAATTACCGATTCATGAATACCGAATTGGTAAAATTCGGTATTTATGAATCGGTAATTCACATTTACCTACATCTAGGCCTATATGTATACAGTCGACGGATGTGGGCCATGGGGTCGAAACAGCAATACCTCAGAGAGGCGCCACACGCATGGCCATGCTGAACTGTTCATGATACCTCACAGTGTACTATGATTGTGACAATGTAAAATGTAATCATAATTTGCTAATGATGTAAAACAGAAAGGTGGTTTTTCAGGTCATTACATCCCTTTGTTTTGTTCCCCATACTTCCTTTAATTTCGTGTTGATTTCTTGTCAGTGCAAAACTTCAATAAAAAGAATTACAAAAAGATAAACAACAACAAAAAACAGTGCCTGCACATTGTCTGCTTTCATTCCGAGCAGCAACATACAGGCGGGGAAGGGGCTCATCTCATTCCAGCTGAGCCCATAACAAAAACCGGAGTTAAGGGGCCACTAGGCCTCCTTTTGTTGGAGTATACTGGCTGTGAGCTACTGGCAGCCTCACACCTAAATGCAATGGATGGGAAACAAAGACACACAGCTTATCACTTCACAGGTATTTAAGAGAGGTGTGCTTTTGACATTGTTCAATATAAAAGATGTATATGCAAGGTGAGAATGTCAGATGTGTTGGTCTGCCCCAGTATTTAAAGAAATAAAAATTGACACTATTTGTTTTATTTCTTTTGTAGCGCTATTATTCCCAGTGCAGGGTGTCAGCGTATTTTACATTACATGTACATATTACACATTGATAATAAACCATATGTCTGTTAATCAAAGTAAAGGATGTGTTCCATATGAGAGTGAGGGTTACAAAGTATAGGAGCCACATGTCCTGCATAGCTCACTGTGCTAGTCTGGAAGGATTAGGCTTTATGAACTGCAAGTAACAAAATTATATCTGTTTGAAAAGCAGTAACCCACTCTGTCATCTGTGTGTTACATAATGTGCTTTGCAAGCGACATTTTAACCCTCTACGCTACTTTGATTCAACACTGGAACTAGACAAAAAGCTGGTCTCTCCAGCAAATATGTTAACTTGCAGAGTTATCTTATCCGTATCCCCTGTGATTTAGTTGGCAAACAAAGAGCTCTGCAGCAGGTGCCTTAACTGCATAAGATATTGTAGAATGCAGACTTTGCAGCCAATTAAGCAGCATAGATATACTGCCTCTTTTCTCTTTGGTGCCAATTTTTTGTAGCAGGGTTTAAAGAATGTAATAAATAAATTGAGGCCCAGATTTTGAATTGAGATTATGTCGCTTTTTTGGCACAACCCCAATGCAAAATCTAATTTGTTAAATATTTTAATGTGCTCAACTGTACTCTGCTAAAGATATGATGTCACTTCCTGTGATGTCATAGGTTGTGATGCCACTTCCTGTGATGTCAGGTGCTGTCATGTTCGATCATGATGTTACTTGCATATTGCCTAAATTGGTTAGTGCCCCCACTTCGTTTTTTTTCGACGGACTTGTACTCTGCTTACGACATCCTTGAATATTTAGATTCCACAATGTCTGTGTTAACATTCTTGAAGACACAGCCAATCAAAGGAAACACAATCTAGTTTGGACCCAGTAGGGTGCAGGTTTTCTTGAGCAAATCTCATTAAATACATAAACACCGTCTATTACTGAGAACAAAGCTGTGAATGCCGCATGACGCTGACAAACTCAGCAGGTAGTTCGACGTCTCCGGAAAGCATTAGTTGCTATCCCCACAACGGTCGGGCTGCCTTCCTGCTCATAAATTCTCTTCGTGCGTCTCGCTGCGTCTTCGCCGCGTTTACAGTCTGAACATGGAAACACACTAGGCAATTCCTCATTGTGATTAATTAAAACCTCTCCAACGGGTGCCGCACAATGTAAGGGACATCATCGCGAGAGGAGCTCGCGTAATAACAAGCCCGCCTCGAGCTCTTCCACTCAAGCGGTAAATGGAATACACGGCGGAGGCGAGCATTAAAGGAAGGGGGACTTCACCGTGCAGCGCGCGACAGATTGGTGATGGGTGAATGTTCTCGGCCCCGCTTCGGTGGTAACTTTCACAGATCACAGCGGATTTGTTCTATTCGAAGGTCGTGTGGTTCCTATGCTTACCAAAAATGAATACGAACCAGTCATTGTTCTGTGGTTAGGAATCAAGTGAACGGGTTCAAAGTCGGTGTGTCTTTACTTTTCTCTCTTGTGCCACTGAGTGCATGTCCACACCTGGACAGAAGCAATCTGTCAATCAGGACGGGTTCAGAGCAGGTCAGTAGGGGATGTAAACTTGCACTTGTTCACTCTCTCTCTAGTGGGCATGCGCGCCCTCAGGTAAAACAGATTCAGGGGCAGAGTTATAAACCCCTTGCGCCTCTTTGCGCCGCCATTGCGTCTCTTTGTGATGCAACAACGGCAAAACATGCGCCCTATTTACAATGTGACGCATCTAGGGGGATGCGCCACGTTGTAAAGCCCTGCGTCACATTATACCTGGTTAAAGGTATAATTTATGCAGGAGGGCGTTCCTATGGAGGAAAGGCTCGTAAAAGTGCCGCAGTGAAATCTACAAGATTTCACTGCGTCACTTTTAGGACGCCACTGCGTCAAAACCTTACGCCTGCTTGAAGCAGGCATAAGGAGTGTAGTGGGAATAGGCCACAAAATGCATTGCTGGAGTTGCGTCGTGCTTGCGACACAACTCCAGCAATGCGTGGCTTTTGCACCAACAGATGCGTCAGAATTTGTGACGCATCTGTCAATCCTTCCGCCATGGCGCGCCGTATTGTAAATAGGGCGCATCCATGGTGGCCCAAGCATTTTTTAAGGTGGCCCAAGGAAAGTGATGCATCTCTATAGATGCGTCACTGTCTTGTATATCTGCCCCTCCATTCGGTGCTTTACTGTCGGGCAGCTTTGTGGGATTTGGTGATTTGATCTACACCCCTCACACACACCAGTCCTTGATTTGCCCCAGTGGTTAGAGCTGGTGGGCACCGGCACTCTTTGTTATGGACCTGAACTTCGTTTTCATCATTTGATTTTGGCCCTGATCGAGGGAGAGAATGGCAGAAAAGTGAACAAAACGTTGTATCTAAAGATACAAAACCTGTGATTTAGGGATAATCCAGGGATGTACCATAACCTCCAAGAGTGAGATAAAGAGGTAGCAAGTGTGGGGCGTTGTCAGTGGCTGCTGCCAGCTATGGAAGGGAGGGAAGCAGGTGGGGGGAAATGGGTACAAAAATATCTGTACTAAATTCATGCTGACATGCATCACTCTATCGTTTTAAAGTTAAAATGTTTAACGTTAAAACGGTAATCTAATGCATTTAGGCGATTTAGGACAATTATAAACATAAAATACAATTTAAAAGAAAAGAAATAAAACACCCATACCATGCTGTATGTCCTCACCACGTCCCAGTGTTCTACTTCCGGGCCCAGCAACTTCCCAAACCAATCCTGGCGCTTCTCTCAACCAGCATCAGAGCAGTGACAGAATTTGATGGAGCATGCTCTCTCTGCACTCCACAGAGCACTGGAGGCCTTTGCTCGGTCTCAACCAAGCTGTCCAAGACAACTACGTTGGGAGGTTTAAATTGTGCAGGTCTGGGTGACTATGCCCCCCTCATCCCCCAGGTACTAAGGCCTTGTTTGGCTATATGGGGTAGTTAACGCTAAGGCCTCCATAATTTTTTGCCCACATAAGGTATCTATGCCAATAAAGCGTCAATTTTTCCAACATGCTCGGGATTCTAAAGGTACCCAGGGTTTGTAGATTCACTTGGAGAGGACCAAGCAAATAGCCAAAATATACTTACATTTTAAGTTTTAGGGGGAATAATGGGGAAAAAAGTGCTCCACAAAAAAGTGTCTGTTTTACCCCCTAAAATGGCATCAACAGAAGGTTCACTGTGCTAAAATTACCATCTTCTCAACATTCTGGAACACGCAGAGCTGAATAAGAAAAAAACTTTTGCCAGGGTTTTGTTATTTTTCAGCGGTAACTAATTTTTCCTATTTTTTGAGCTTTCAACACTTTTGTAATTTGTAAACACATAGGTGATCCAAGAAAGTTATAGATTTTGTAAAGTAGAGAATGTTCTGAATTCAACAAGGGGTAATATGTGTAGATCTCTCAAGGTTTTCCCAAAGAAACTAACTGATGAAATAAAGAAATATTGAAAATGAGTAGGAACAACTGACTATTTGTGACAATGTTTTTATCTGTAACTTTTTGTCATGAGCTTTATTATACAGTGTATTTTCTTTGTGTACTGAGCATAGACCAATTCAAATGGTGAACTATGTAGAATACAAAATGGGTATCAAGGACATTTATGCATTTCTGAAATGGGCACAAGATAGGGAGTTTTGTAGCAGTGGGTATTTGTACATCTCTGAATTTGTGGGCACCCATACTAGCATGTGAATCAGAGGGTATTTTTCAACATATCTTCTTTCTTACACACTGGCTTGCATGTTGAAGGGAAAAATGCAGTGAAATCCAATTGGCAACAACAAACATTCTACTATTATATGTTTCCATGTCTTTTGATAAAAAATGTACCTCACTTGTATGGGTAGTCCTAGTACCCGCACTAGAAAATACAACATGGACGCATCATCATTTTCTACTGAAAAGGAACCTTTTTTCCAGTGTCATTACTGTGGATAATGGGCCTTAGCTCAGCCAGCACTTAGGGAAACCCAGCAAACCTGTGCATTTTAAAAAAATAGACACCCAGGGAAACCAGGGTGGGGTGACTTGTGTGGATATTCCTATAATTTCTAACCCAGAATCTCTTGCATATCTCAGACACATATTTCCCTCAATATCCTGTGATGGAAAGTTCTGGAATCTGAGGGAGGCCACACATTTCTTACTACCTAGTGTTTCCTAGTGTCTCAGAATAAAGTGCCACCTAAACTTGTGTGGGTAAGCTTAATGCCAGCAAGAGGAAATCGACCAAAACACAACATGGACACATTACATTTTTCAACTGAAAAATGGGCCTCTTTTGAAATGTGGGCAGCTCTAGATTTTTGGCCCCAGCTCAGCCAGCACCTAGGGAAATCTAGCAAACCTTTATTTAAAAAATTAAAAACTATAACACTGTTGAAATCAAGAGTATGGAATGACTTTCATGGCTCTCACAGGTTATTTTCCAGAATTCCTTAGAAACCTCAGACTTTGGCTAAAAAACAACTGTTCCTCATATTTCTGTGATGTCAAGGTCTGGAATCTGTGGTGATCCACAAACTTCTTTGCACCTAGTATTCCCCAATGTCCTGATGAAAATAGCATCTCAGTTGTGTGGCTAGCCCTAGTGACGATGACAGGAAACTGGTCAAAGGTCAAAGCACAACAGTGACACATCACAACTTTCCACTAAAAAAATGACCCCTTTTTTGGATTGTCTGTAGCTGTGGACTTTAGTCTTTGGCTCAATCGGTACATAGGGAGACCTACCAAACTTGTATATGTTTGAAACTTAGATAGCCAGGAAACTCCAGGGTGCAGTGACAATTCTATCCAGAAGTCATTACAAACCTCAAACCTGCTAGGAACTGTACTACCACCCAGCATTCCACTAAATGTCCTGATAAAAAAGCTACCTCACTTGTGTAGGGAGGCCTAGTGCTTGTGACAGGAAAGGGCGAAAATGCAAAATAGACACATCACATTTTGCACTGAAAATGTCGACTTTTTTAATGTGGGTAGCTGTGGAATTTGGCTCTACTGGCACCTAAGGAAACCTAGCAAACCTGTAGAGTTTTAAAATCTAGATGGCCAGGGGTGTCCAGGGGTGCATGACTTGCATGACATGACTTTCAGTAGGTAATGTTACCCAGAAGCCCTTGCAAACATCAGACTGTGGTAAAATCACACATTTTTTGACTACATTTCCTGAATCTGTGGGGAACCCCAAATTTCCTACATCCCTGAATATCCTCATGTCTCCCGATAAAAAAGGCACCCCAGAGATCATGACACAAAAGGCCCTAAAGCACTGCATTGAGAGATAAGCAAAAGAGGTAGCTACAATATTTGGGGCTGTACTGTGGCGCCACCAATGTAAATCTACAAACCACAGACATTTTTTCAAACTATACCACCAGGGGACTCAAGGATGTTGTGCCTTATGTGGATCCCATGAGATTTACTTACCCACTTACCCACAATGCCCTCAAATCACACATTTTTCTTACATTTCTGAGGCTTTCAGAATCCACAGGAATCCACAAAAGTCAGTCACCTTGGTTTGGTCCATTCCTGTATTGGTCACTTGACCCAGCCACAAAAAGGTTGCAATTATGTTATTTGCCCAAGTAGGGTAACACTGTGTGGCAGTAATGTTGTTGATTCCTGGGGATTCCTGCAGATTCAATACATTTAAATCTCAGAAATGTAAGGAAAATGCGTAATTCACTGTATATGCATTTATTTTAGTTGGATATCTGTTGGAAAACTGGTGTGGTTTCAGCCCTTTAGGACCTACATTGGATCCCCTGGCTACAGTGTATTTCAGCAACATGGTAGAAATGTCTGCAGGGGCCCTATAATAACCAGCATATGTTCACATTTCCAATGCATAGAAGTTCTAGAATTTACTTGACTTTCTAAATTATTGTCAACAAGTCAGCATATGCTTTAGTTAATCAAACAGGACAAACATTTAGCCTAATTAAAATATTTGGCTGGGAAAACACCTGCTAATTTTCAGGATTAGGGACATCACTTCTATCTGAGAGACAGTGTAATGAATGGCAAGACAGGGCCATCATCAGATTATGATGTTATGTTATGTTACGTGAGTATTTGTATAGCGCACGTACGCTGACAGGTCTCTTGGCGCTGGGGAGTCTTAGTGGGGGAACAGTTAAGCAGAGTAACATCTAATTGTAGGCCAAGGTGAACAACCAGGTCTTATGTTGTTTCCTGAACCGTAGGTAATCGACCTCAATACTGAGGGAGGTAGGAAGTGCGTTTCAGAGCTTTGGACCCAAAAAAGAGAACCGGTCCCCCCAATGTGCTTACATCTGATTCTGCGCACCGTCAGAAGGTTCTGATGCTCAGATCTCAGAGAGTGCTTAGGTGAATGCTTACTGAATAGTAAAACAATGAATATAGGGATGGTTTCACAAATAGCTTTAAAAAGAATACAGCCAAATTTAAACATAGCTCGCTGCTCCACTGGGAGCCAGTGGAGATCTTTAAGCAAGGGGGTGATAAGACAGCGTCTATCCTTAAGGTAGATGATCCTTGCTGCTTGATTCTGGATCATCTGTAGACGATGTCTCTGGAATTGTGGGGGGCCTAAGTAAAGGGCATTGCCATAAACAATTTTGGATAGAATTAGAGCTATTGCAATTTGGGAAATAGCCTCTTTACTAAAGAAGCGTCTGATCTTACGCAATTTGCGAAGTTGGACAAAGCAAACAGATGTACCTGAGCCGATTTGGGCACTCATAGAGAGATCCGTGTCAATATGAAGGCCAGACACTTTATCACTGGTTTAGGAGTAGGTTCCACACCTAATTCAGGGTGCCAGTAGGAGGGAGTCCAATGAGCTAGTTTACTACTGAGAACAATTATCTCAGTTTTTTCAGAGTTTAACTTTAATTGGTTGTTGTTCATTCAGGTTATTACATGCATCATAGAACTCCTGACCACGTGTTTAGATTCAGTGGAGTTCTCCAGGGCAAAGATTAGCTGCATGTCATCAGCATAATTGAAGATCTTTACCCCATCTGCCTAAGACTAGAAATAAAAGGTTGTATATATATATTGAAAAGAATCGGCGAGAGTGAAGGACCCTGTGGGACACCACAGCTCCAAGCTACCGTTTTGGATTTAAAAGGCTAGAACCACACCCACTGTTTGCGGTCCTCTAAAAAGGATCTGAACCGGTCAAGTGCCAAACCCCCGAGACCCGCTGTGGCCAGGTGGTCCAGCAAAATTTTGTGGTTCACGGTGTCAAATGCTGCACACAGGTCAAGGAGGATCAAAGCCTGAGTGCAATCAATGTCAGCCTTTCCTTTAAGGTCATCCATAACAGATAGAATCACAGATTCAGTGGAATGCGCTGGACGAAAGCCTGCCTGATGGGTGTCCAAGAACTTGGTGGCTTCCAAGAAGGAACTAAGACAGGTAGCTACATGATTCTTCAGCAATTTAGCTGGGAACGGGAGAAGTGAAATGGGTCTATAGTTCTTCAGTTTTTTGGGATCCAAGACTTGTTTTTTTTGAAGTGGGAGGACCACAGCCTCTTTGAAAGCTGGCGGTACAGTGCTGTGGGACATTGAGAGATTAAGAAACTTAAGAAAAGTATCCCGGAAGGACCGATAGATTGCTTTCAGAATGTTAATGGGGCAATCCTCCTTGGGGGAGCCTGATTTAACCTTTGCTACAAGATCCAGAAGGCGTTTCTTATCTAGCATAGGGAAGATGTTGAGGGAAAACGACTTGGAATTGACCCTACTGTCTACGGTTCTACTGTTGATAGGGTCGATGGAGTTTAGATTTTTTTTTTATTTATGATGGGATCACAAATCTTGTTTTGGGTGCGAACTCCAGTTGGAGGACAGAATTTGATCATAATGTGTGCTGGGTGTTTAATCCTGCAATTTGTGGAAAGTGAAATGTACTGCAGCTATGGGGCATAACTAGTGCAGATGCACTGTATATATATCTTCGAATGGGAAACAACATGCGTTGCTAGTGTTTTTTTCCTGTTTTGAGGTGTTTCACTTGTAATGAGGTGCACATTTTTGATCTGTTAATATGCAATTGAAAATTAGTCAGTGAACAATTTCCACCCAAATGTTGCTGCTCAATCGTGATTGAACCTTTTTACGAGTCTGGTGATCTATAGACCTCCACACTTGTGGTGGTTCGCTGGTGGCTACCCGCCCACCGCCGCAACGGTAGTCCATCCGCTCAATTACGACATGGGCAGTCGGACTGCCCTAGGACCTTCGGCTCCACCAGGAAACCACAGTTCCCTGGCATAGGAGCGGTGACCAGAAGCCGTAATAAGCTTAGTGGGGCTGCTAAGGTCCTGCCAAGCACATTTCGAGTTTCCTCTCAGCCAGGCTTTTCATGGTGGTAAAAGCCCTGGAGGAGAGGAAACAAAGGGGGCCCCCTGTGCCTCAAACATAGAAGCATGCACTCAGGGGGGCATGAGATGCACTTCCCTGTGTGCTTGCATATATATCCCTGCATGGCATGGACTTCTGAGTTCAAGCCATGCAGGAACCTTGTAGTGTGGTCCCATTGCGGTGCCTTTTTTAATGGCACAGCTGCCTTTAATAGAGAGATAACCGTGGGGCTGCCGTGCCGCCCACCTACCAGACTACAAAAAAGTTGTAATCTGGAGGGTGGGGAGCACAATCTTTGGCAGAGTTGTGGCGCAGCGGTTTGAACTCCTGTGCCACTGCTCTGCCAAAATCTCCTCATCAGGTCCTTAGTATTTAGAGGTATGCCATTCTAACACTGCATGACATTCAATGCAGGGGTTGAAACTGAAAGGAATTTAGCACAACCTGCATGTAAAGGCCTTCATATATTCTGAGCGATCTGTCTAAGTAAAAATATATTGAAAGGTCAGCAATATCAATTCCAATAGCCTAATACATTGTTTTTCTGTGCTATATTTTGGTGTAGTGACCAAATCGTTCCCTTCTTTGTTATTTTTTTAATGTTATATTTTATTTGTGTTCTTGAATGTTTCTTTAATTTGATTGTTTTTTGTTGGTACATTTTGGCATTGGAGCTGACTATATTTCTCTTTTGACCTTTTCTGTTTTATATTGTGGCTGTGCAGCTGAATATCTTTCTATTTGGTAGTGTGCAAAGTGGCTAAGGGGCTGATTGTGAGTCTGGTGGTCCATGGACCGCCAGAAACATGGGAGTGCAGCGATTGCGGTCTTTTGTTTGCCTTATTATGACTAGGGTGGTCAGGCTGCTCTTGGACACCACAACCTCCAGGGATCAGAGATGCTTGGTGGAGACGCTGCAGTCTTGAGGCCGCAATACGCTTGGCATGGCTGCGGTGGCCCACCAAGCATATTACAAGTTTCTTCACCACCACACATTTCTTGGTCTTGAGGATAAAAATGGGGCCCTACAGGGTCCCTTGATGCCGCTATACCATGGTGGTGCATGCAAGGGGGCACATGGTGCCCCCTGTCTGCATGCACTCCCATGTTCCTGCATGAAACAAAATGCACAACATTGTGCACTTCGTACAGGAACATGCATTGACGTTCCCATTGCGGATGCCTATTTTAAAGGCACAGCCATGGGAACACCAAAGAACTGCTGCCCAGAGACTTAAAAAGTCATAATCTGGCTTGCAGTCCGTTTTGGCTTTGGCGGTGTGGGAGTGGGGTAGCAGTGTGGTGGCACCGCTCCCACACTGCCAAAGTCATAATAAGGCCCAAAGTGTTTTTTTGCAAATTTGGGATTTTCTTTTACTTTAAACAGGTTCCACAGTTTTACAAAAACATATTAGTGGTAGAAATTTAAATGTGCATTTGTGTGAGAATTAATTGACAAAAACACACCCTTATTTTAAGAATTCTTTAATCTAATTGGTTTTGAGACAATTTTTTCTCAAACGTTTTTAAAAAAAAATTTGAGCAAAACCTCTACCGCACATAAAGTTGACGAAGTAAGCAAAGTGATTAATGTGCCAACCATGCCCTTCTTCGAGGACGGGCAAAGTCTGAAACTTTGTATACCCCTGTAATTTAAATTCCTTTGGCTTGGGAAGATAGGTCTCAGAAAAAAAGCATGATCAGTATTGTATTTGTTCAGCAATTGATTAATGGCCCTCTGGCAACTTCTTGTGTAATATAAATATAATGGGGCATATTCACAAACTGCATTTTTCGTACATTGAGTAGTAATAGAAGTACTATTAAGTGTATTACAATATGCTGTTATAATTACCTCTACCTCACCTATTGTTTCTATGAGGAGACCCCACACATATGTTTACTACTTACACTCTTATTATGAATTCATGGCTAAATCCAGATGCCTGTGTAATCACGTTTTGCACAGGGAACAGAATTATGAGTTGTGTGATTATTATCACACCCTTACAGTTTTCCCTGAAAAATTCTTGCAGTTTAAGCTTGCCAACATTCATTATAGAAAAAGATCTGGATAAAAGGCAAAATATGTGGAACTTAGAATGTAAAAAACATATTCTGCGCATTATACTTGTTTTTGTGTTGAAAACTAAGAATAGGAGGTATTTGCCACTTGTGGAATTTATCCCACACTGTTCCGGAAAAATTTGTAATGAGGGCTGAAGTAGAAAATGTGGGAGGGAAAAGGGGAAGTGGCTGGAAAAAGGGTATACTTACTTCTAACTGGGAAGGGACATGCACTCTCCCTCAAAAGAATTAGTCCATTCCTATTCACAAACTTCACTTCTAGTTACTTTAGCCAAAAAGAGACCCAAAACAGTAATACATTATTCCAGCTCAGAGCTGAAGTAATCCAGCACTGCACATGATCAACCACTGGTGATGCAACACCTTCCCAGAGAAAATAAATGAAGTAGGACTTAAAATAAAACTGCATAGAATTTAATGTTGAATTAAATTATTTAAAATAATTTAAAATGTAAATAAATCAATGTAACATTACCTTTTGTTACAATTATTTAGATGACTTTTAATTCATTCTATGCACGTCTTTTAATAATTATTAATGTATAATATATTTTTTTGGTGGGTATGAATGAAGGGGCAGATTACGATACAGCCCATAAAGGCTCCAACCGAAGGGCCGCATCGCAATGGGCCGGTCGGATTCCGTTGCGACCTCCTAATTTCGATAGAGGCTGTCGGAAAGGTATCCGATTGATCATCCCGGCCGACTTCGATGGGCTCAGAGAGCCCGTCCGCAAGTCGGAATGCAGCCTGTAATCTCAAAGGCAGCTCTTTCCGCCCTCGAGATTACAATACATGGTTTCTAATATGGTTTCCATGCCGGTCTGTCCGACATTGAAACCATGTTGGAGGCCGAGGGGGCACCTATAGTGCCCCCCTGTTGATCCCTGCATCTTCAGGCAGGCACCTTGAGGCCCTTGTCACGGGTGCAGGGATGAACTGCACATCTCATTTCACTATGGGAGCATGCATTACAGCTGATTTATGGCCGGATTGCATGCTCCCATAGTGAAATCTAGAAATGCGGTGATCGGGACCCACAACAGGGTGTCTGTCGGTACCGAGTCGTTGTCGAGCGGAAGTGATTCCGCCCGACATTGTAATGAGCCTCTAAGGTTTCAGTTAAAACTTCAGAAAAACAATTTTTATTTAATCTAATATGTTTAAAATAATGAAAGATTTAATACAGAATTAAGTTGATAATGTTGTAGCATTTGTTTCGTTTTGTTCTACATTATTGTAAATAATCTAAAAAAATTATATTTAATACAAATGTACTTTTACTAATGTTGTCCATTTAAATAAATACTTTTACTTTTCCCCATACTTTACAATTGGGACACTTTATTGCCAGGGGGATATTTGCCTATGGTAAAGTATGCAGAACATTTAAAAAGTTCTATAAAATTTATAATAAATCAGAAATAATTATGTAATTTTTAATATTCATTACTTGTATATGTTTACTTTAAATTTAGAAATGAGAAAATGCCATAGCACTCTTACCTTAAATGTGAACTACAACTTTAGTTAAGTTAAGTTTAATAAAAGAAATGTTAATTATTTTTCTGAATTGAAATATAAAAAATTATTTCCTACACATTAAGTAAAATTCTATTTTGTATACAATAATAATTAATTAAAGTGCTGCAGAGAATTAGTTAAAAATGGTTTTGTATTAAAATTATTTCTACATTTATTTATAAATTCAAAAAGCCAAAACATTTGTACACATTATATTCATTTATATTTTAAAGAATTGTAAATAATTTAATTTAATTGAACGTTATTTCTTGTGAGTTTTTTTAAAGTGCCTTTCTCCATTATTTTCTATCAGAGGGTGCTGTCAGACTTTCTATGGTTTCTTTTTGGCAGTAGCAACTTGCACTCATACATTTGGCTCCACCCTCTCCCTGCATCTAGTCCCTAACTACTCTGATACGAGGTTTGTGAGTATCAGGTTCATTTGCTAATTTCCTTTTGGATTCTACTATCAGCCTGGAGATTTTTTGTGCTGCTTGGATTTGTTTTCCATTTAGTGACCCTTCAGAGAGACACTTGTTGCTTCCACATGAATTTCACAAGTGTTATGTAGTAGAGTGCTACTAGAAGGAGTCCCCTTTTCTTCTAGCTCCTTCAAAGTGCGAAAAAAGTAGACCATTACACCCAGCACTTTGACTCAACACTTTTTTTTGCAGACAGAGCCTTTAGTTTTAAAGTGACTTTACAAATCATTTCATGTTGACTCATAACAAAGAGTCCCCTTGCAAGATTTGAGAATTTCACTCAGTAGCAAATAAACCTAAAGCAAATCACTCGAAGTAGAATGACACTCATTGACAATAGGTCAACACACATACTAACACAAGCATTGGCAAAGCCAATAAGTTTTGCCTACGCAAGAGCTATTGGCTTTACAAATATGTTTTAGCAATGTTGTTTACCGGTATGGCTGCTGTTCAGTGTGGCTAAATGTTGGGGTACAATGGAAAAGGGTGGAGTGTTATGAAGTGGCATAGAGGGGTGTTGTTTAGAGTTGACTGGCGTGGAGTGGAATGAAGTGGAGTGTCATGGAGTGTCATGGAGGAAATAGAGTGTCCTAGAGTGGAAAAGCATGGGGTTGAGAGGCGTAGAGTGGGGTATGCTGCAGTCGAGTGAAGTGGCATAAGATGATGTAGAGTGGTGTAGAGCAGAGTGGATTGGTATAAAGGGTGTTGCATAGAGTGGAGTAGAGTGTTGTAGAGTAGAATATGTGCTGTAAAGTAGAGTGGAGTAGAGCAAAGCAGAGTAGATTGTCATAGCATGGAGAAGCGTAGGAGAGTGGAATGGCATAGAGTGGAGAAGAGTATTGTAGAGGGGAGTGGCATAAAGTAGAATGGAGTGGCATAAAGTGTCATATATTCGAGTGGCATCGAGTGGAGTAGAATGGTGTAGAGAGGAGATGTGGAGTGGAGTAAAGTGGAGTAGTATGTTGTAGAATATAGTGGGTTAAAGTGGCATGGAGTGACAGAGGGATTTGCACAGAGCGTTGTAGAGTGGAGTAGTGTTGTAAAGTGACATGGAGTGGAGTAGGACATTGTATAGTGAAGTGGCATAGAGTGGAGTAGAGTGTCATACAGTGAATTTGAGTTTAATGGAGTAGAGTGTCAGAGAGTGGAGCTTTATAGAGTGGAGTGTCATAGTGTGGAGTAGAGTGGAGTGGAAAAGAGTGGCTTAGAGTTAACTGGAGTAAAGTACAGTGGTAGAAACTAGGTTGGTGTAGAGTGCAATGGCGTATAGTGCGTTGGCTCTGAGTAAAGTGGTGTAGAGTGCATTGGCATAGAGTAGATTGTTTCAGAGTAGAGTGAAGTGGCAATAGGTGAAGTGGCTAAGGGTAGAGTAAAATGGTGGAATGGTGCAGGGTGGTGTGCAGAGGTGCAAAATAGAGTGACGTAGAGTAGAGTGGGATAGAGTACAGTGGTATGGAGCGCAGTGGTGCACAATTGATTAGAGTTGCAGGAAGTGATACAGAGTGTAGTGGCGCAGAGTGCATTGGCAAAGAGTGTAGTAGAGTGGCGTAGAATTGAATGGTGCTGAGTAGAATGCAGTGTTGTAGAGTGCAGTGGCTTGGAGTGAGGTGGCATTGCGTGCATTGTGTAGAGTGAAGTGGCGCAGAGTAGAGAGATGCAGAGAGCAGTGGTGTAGAGTACAGTGGTGCAGTGTAGAATAGAGTGGCCTGGAGTGCAGTGACATAGAGTGCAATCGTGAATAGTTGCATAGAGTAAAGTGGTGCAAAGAGCAGTGGTGTAGAGTATGGTGGTGCAGAGTTGAGTAGACGGCGCAGAGTGCAGTGAGGCAGAGCACAATGGTGCAGAGTGGCGTATTGTTCAGTGGCATAGCATGCAGTGCCATCAAGTGCAGTGGCATAGAGTGCTGCAGAGTAGGGTACAGTGGAGCAGTGTGCAGTGGTGCAGAGTAATTGGTGTAGAGTGCAGTGGAATAGAGTGCATTGGTTTTAAGTAAAGTGGTGTTGAGTACATTGGCATAGAGTGGACTGGTTTAGAGTAGAGTGGCGTGGAGTACAGTGGCATTTAGTAGAGTTGTGCAGAGTAGAGTGGTGCAGCGTAGAGTGCAGTGGTGCAGAGTGGAGAGGTGCAAAGTGGAGTATAGTAGTGTAGAGTGCAGTAACATAGAGTGCAGTGGTGTAGGCTAGAGTGGCGCAGAGTAGAGTAGAGTGGCATAGAGTGGAGTTCAGCAGAGTGGCATAGAGTGAAGTGGCGTAGAATAGTTGTTCCAGAGAAGAGTAAAGTGGCATTGAGTGGAGTCGTGCAAGGTAAAGTAGAGTGGTGCCGGGTGGGGTGCAGTGACATAGAGTTGTGGCGTAAAGTGTACTGGCATAGAGTGCAGTGGTACAGAGTGTAATGTTGGAGAGTATTGTCATAGAGTGGAGTGGCATAGAGTGGAGTGGTGCAAAGTAGAGTGGTGTGGCCTAGACTGGAGTGGTATAGAGTGCAGTGGCAATGAGTGCAGTGGTGCACAATAGAGTGAGTGCAGTGATGCACATTAGATTAGAGTGGCATAGGGTGTAATGGCGTACCGTGCACTGGTGTAGATTGCAGTAGAGTGGTGTAGAGTAGAGCAGTACAGTGTGGAGTGCAGAGTAGAGTGGTGCACAGTAGAGAGCATTGGTGCAGAGTGCGGGGACGTATAGAGGTGCTGAGTAAAATGAAATAGAGTGAAATGATGCTGAGGTTTAGTGGCATAGAGTGCAGTGGCATAGAGAAGAGTGGTGCAGAGTAGAATAGCGAGGCATACAGTGTCAAAGAGTGCAGTGATGCACACTAGATTAGAGTGGCATAGAGTGTAGTGGCATACAGTTCACTGGCATAGAGTGCAGCACAGTGGCTTAGAGTAGAGTGGTGCAGAGTAGAGTGCAGCGGCATAGTGTGCAGTAGTGTAGAGTAGAGTAGCATAGATTGGAGTGGGAATAGTGGAGTGGTGTAGATTACAGTGGAGGAACCTAGACTGGAATAGTGTAGAGTGCAGTGTGGAAGAGCGCAGTGGTACAGAGTAGAGTGGGGTAGAGTCAATTACCATTGAGTGCAGTGCCACAGAGTAAAATGGCATAGTGCGGATTGGTGCATTGTAGAGTGAAGTGACCTACACCAGAGTGGTGTAGAGTGCAGTGGGGAAGAGTGCAGTGGTGCACAGTAGAGTAGGTTAGAATACACTGGCATAGAGTAGAATGGTGCAGAGTAGAGTATAGAGAAGTAGAGTGAAGTGGTGTAGAGTGTGGTTGTTTAGAGTGCATTGGTAAAGAGTGCAGTAGGGTGCCATAGAGCAGACTAGTGCTAACTAGAGTGCAGTGGCATAGAGCACAGTGGTGTAGAGTAAAGTGGTGTAAAGAAGAGCGTCATAGAGTGCATTGGTGTAAAGTGCAGTGGCATAGAGCAATGCAGCATAAAGTGACACAGAACAAAATGGTGTAGGGTGACATAGAATGCAGTGACATAGAGTGGAGTGTTGCAGAGTAGAGTATAGTAATGTACAGTGCAGTAGTGCAGAGTAGATTGGCATAGAGTGCAGTGGTGTAGAGTGTATTGCTGTAAGGAAAGTGGTGTAGAGTGCATTGGTATTGAGTGCAGTGGCATAGAGTGCAGCAGCGTAGAATAGAGTGGCATGGAGTGGCATAGAGGGTAGTGGCGTAGAGTCAAATGGCGCTGAGTGGTGTAGAGTGCAGTGGAATAGAGTAGATTGTTTCAGAGTAAAGTGCAGTGTCGTCGAGTGCAGTGTTGTAGCGTGAAGTGGTTCAGAGTATATTAGAGTGGCTTAGTTTACACTATCATACAGTGCACTGGTGTTGAGTGCAGAAGAATGGTGTAGAGTAGACTGGGGCTGAGTAAAGTGCAGTAGTATAGACTGTAGTGGTGCGGAGAAGAGTGGCGTAGATTTCAGTGGCAGGGAGTGCAGTGGTACAGCGAGAGTAGCGTAGAATGAAGTAGAGGGTACAGTAGTGCAGAGTAGAGTAGAGTGGTGTGATGTCATAGAGTGGAGTGATGAGAGTGTAGTAGCATTGAGTGTAGTGGTAAAAAGTGCATTGGTGTAGAGTAGTGTAGAGTAGAGTGGTACAAAGTAGAGTGCAGTGGCTTAAAGTTCAATGGTATAGAGTGCAGTGGCATAGAGTGCAATGGTGTAGAGTAGAGTCACATAGAGTTCAGTGGCAGAAAGTGCAGTGTTTCAGAGTAGACTGCCTTATAGTGCAGTGGTGTATAATAGAATGGTGTAGAGTGCAGTGACATGGAGTGCATTGGTTTTCAGTAAAGCGGTGTAGAGTTCATTGGCATAGAGTGTAGTGATGCAGAGTAAAGTGCAGTGGCACAGTGCCAAGTGATGTAGAATGGAGTCGGTCTGAGTGGAATGGTGCTGAGTGCAGTGGCACAAAGTGCAGTTGCTTATAATAGGTTGTTTCAGAGTAGATTGGAGTGGTGCACGGTAGAGTACAGTGGCATTGAGCACAAAGTAGATTAAAGTGGCATAGTGTAGATTGGCATAAAGTGCACTAGTGTAGAGTGGAGTGTCACGTATTAGAGTGCATTGGCCTAGAGTGCAATGGCATAGAGTGCAGAGTTGCAGATTAGAATGACAAAGAGTGGAGTGGCACAGAGTGGAGTGGTGTAGAGTGCAGTGGCAAAAAGTACAGTGATGCATAGTAGAGTAGTGTAGGGCAGAGTGCATTGGCATAGAGTAGATCGGTGTAGAGTAGAGAGACATCAAAATGAAGTGACACAGTGTGGAGTGGCGTGGCATGGAATGGAATGGTTCAAAGTAGAGTGGAGTAGGGTAAAATAGAGTGTGCATGGTGGGGTAGCACACTACTATTACAGACAACACATCTTCAATTGAAATTACCATTACATTTGCACAGACATATAGTTTTACTGATAAACATATACAGCTCACAAAGGATAATGTGTGGTTATGCAATCACCTAGTGAATTGATTTGTTTTGATCATATTAAAATATTTGTTTCCACGACTCTTCAGAATTACCAACAAATATGCTCAATTTGTGCTTTTGTAATTCTGACATCTGAAATATCTACACAGCTCATGTACATATATTTACACCTTGCTGTGTGCTAGTAAAAATGTACAACGTATAGCCTTCCTCTAAAATAGCCCCAGTAATCAGTATGATTGTCACCCTAATCCTCTCACTTTGAAGTCAGAGGAAGAAACATAAACAGAAAGCTCCCTAGAAGACAGAGCCTTCATTTTGACGCCTATCTTTAAATGCATAGCAAATGTGACAAGATAACAGTATGATTTAAATTGCTTACAGAAATCCAGTATTGGTGGAAGAATACAGTAAATATGGTTTGGCTAACAGAAGGGGCAAACTCAAGCTGGACAGCCTAAAACAAATTGGGCCAGAAAATAGAAAGCAAACAAATGTGAGTTACAAATCACAAACCTAATGTAGGCAATGAGCTGAATACATTCCCAGGGAAGCTTTCCAAATGTAAACCATTCAGCTGCTTTGTCTGGTAGGCTGTCACCTAAAAAGGAGTAAAAATACAGGTAGTTCTTATTGTTAAGAATTGAGGTGGTGGTTGTTTCACAGCAGTGCAGACGGCCTATTCAAGTGGGATAGGATCATTAGGGGTAGTGTTCAGTAAAAATCTGCCTACATAGCCACCACTTCACTTTTGATCTGTGGTTCATTGTATGCCGCAAGCAGGGTTTTTTCTGTGAAAACCCTCTCTCTGGTTGTGTGGAGGAATCTGTTTTGCAAGCCTAGAATCTCCCAGGCTTTTTGCACACGGAGGCATCCTGCTCTACAGTATTGGGCGTGGGGGTCACCAACTTCAAGCACTTCATGATTCAGCGGGGAAATGAAACGTCCCAAGATACACTTGTGACAACATAGAACGTTTATCATTTATCTTTAAAATCACCAGATTCCTCCCAAACACCAGGGGGCGTGCGTTGGAGTTGGTCCCCCTGTTGCACACTCACGAGATGGGCGGTGCAACTACCGCAACCCAGCTGCAGCCACCAGGAAACTGCTGTTCCCTGGTGGTGTTGCGGCTGGGTAGAGGCATCCATATGCTCGGCAGGACCACTGCAGTCCCACCAAGCATATTAGGAGTTTCCTCTCCTCCAGGGTTTCCATGGTCGTTCCACCTCCATGAAAACCCTGGCGGAGAGGAAACAACATGTGCCCCCCTGTGTGCATGCATACCTTTTTAGTCCATGGCGTGCAGGAACTATTTTCGGCGTACTCATTGCTGTGGCCATTTTTAGAGGCACTGCCGTGAGAAGGCCAAAAAACAAGCCAGGACAGGAACAAAATCCTTATCTGGGGGCCGGTCTGACCACAGCTTTGGCAGTGCTGCGTCAGGGAGGACCTGGCGCCGCACTGTCAAAGTCATAATTCGGCCCTTAAAAGCCGGCACTCTAGATCAAATGGGTGCTTCAGTGATAGATACAAATTGGATATTCTGGGGAACCCTTAATCTACCCTTAATCTACTTTCACTATATTTTAAAAATGATGTTCAGCGTAGTGATCTGTAGGTCATACTAGGCAGTGGACCTCTTATCCTCTACGGAATAGCAGTAATGACCTGGGACATTACGAATTAAGCATTTGCAGACATTTATACCAATGAAATAGGAAAAATATTCTGCTGTCAGATTTGTTTTGTAATAGTGACCCAATTACCCAAATTATAGTTTTTTAGTATTTAATGGCTTCCTTGTTGAAGTTGTAGACCTTTTATAAGAGGCAAAGCCTTGTACAGTTGTCAAGTATGCTTTATTTTTCAGTTACTAATAATATATTTCTATAAATTAAAAATCCAAAGAGAAAATTACTCAGTTAGACAACTGGCGCTTAGCATACAAAACATCACATTTTCAGCAACGTTATCGAAGTGTGCATTCTTTCAAAAACTTCATAGAAGCAGAATGTACTTGAAAAATGACCAAGATGCATATATATTAATGTATTCAGTAATTAGCCATCGGTGTTGTCAGTTCACCACAGATATCACAAAAAAAAATCTTAGTCACAGTTTCAGCTACAATACCAGGCCAGCTCATAGTCAATAAATCATTGTAAACGTGGATTAAAAAAAACAATCAATAATGCTGGCAGGGTACATCAGTTTGACAACTTGCCACTTGCATTGATCATTGTGTAACGAGAAGGTCTGAGGGGACTGTTGGTATGATTTTAGATAGACCATGGAATAGCACTGTACTAGTCTGTTAGCTCATGGTGACCCGTGTTGTTGAAATTTTAAAATGGCATCAATGTATTTCTCTATGGCAAAATGCATCACGAGCAATAGTAATGTCTACTCCATCTGTAGAATTTTTATATCAAGAAATCAATTTGTGTGTCTGTCATTTTTGAGTTGTGCAGCAGGAGCTTTAGGACAAAAGTTAATGTTAGTGGTTTTGTCTGCTCGCTTTATGACAGTACTGTTGCTGATATATGGTTTATGCCTATTGGGGTTAATTTCACAATTCAAGCAGACTGACCCTTATCCCGTCATCTTCCCGCCTCGGTGTTCTGCATTGATGCCTGTCTGTTCTTGCTTGTCTCTGCTCTTGTCTCACCATTTCCATTTGACGCCTTTGCAGGCGTTGGGCCTGGAGGTGACAGGGATAGAGAAATGAAGAGGCCTTGAGATATGAGATTGCTGGATGAACTGGCAGGTCTCCGAATAAGAGAGAGAAAAATTCTCCTGAAATATGCGGACACTCTTGATACGAACAGTTGCCCGCGCCCCCCTCCCTCCCCGTCTGGAAGTTTGAGCGTTAACTGAAGCGCAGAGATTTGCCCTTGTCAAAAAGAGCTGCTATTTAACCTTTATTGCAGGGTGCCTTATAATGGGTAATAATATTGATTTTCTTTTTTGTGTGAAGTGAATGTGCTGAAGGGACTTTTGAATAATAATGAGGGAGGGAGGGATGGCGCAGAGAGGAGCGCGGATGAGCCATGGTTTTCAGATATTCAGTGTCTTGCCTGGATGTTTGCCAAAAGAGAGGAGGCGGAGGGTGTCCTTCAAGAATCCTATGGGTCGAGTAATAATTGAGACAGGTATTCTGGTTCCTGAGCATTTCAGCTGCAGAGCTGTGCAGTTGGTAAATGACTAGGTTTGGTTTTCTTTAGCATCAAATCACAGCGCATCGACGTACTTCTGGGTTACAACTGGCGGCAGTCAATCATCTACAAACAATGAGTGCCTAATGAAGGCCCTGCTGCCACTAAGAAATATGTAGCAGCATTTATCTAATTATTATAACACATGTTCATCAGCAGTGCATCCAATGTAAACTGTAGGTATTTAATAGCCAAAGCAGAACTTGTACAAATAAGAGCTAAATACTGCACTGTACTGGGATTTTACAGACTTTTCCAATTATGGTATGTTAAGCACGATTTTGTGGTGTAGTTTCAATTTGAGTTTTACGCTCGACCGTATAAAGGGCTGAACTGGATAGCTAGGCAGACTCATTGCCAAAGAAATGCGGGTCTATAGTTGTCAGTGGCTTGCACCCTGTCCAAGTAGGAACCCTTCCGTCTAGTCAGAGTAAGTGAGTTACACACCCAAGATAACCCATGCTCACCCCCTTGGTACCTTCGCATGAGCAGTCAGGCCTATCTCAGAGGCAATGTGCAATGCATTTGTACAAAACACACCCAGTAGCACAATGTAAACAATACAAAAGGACACTACACCAGTTAATACAAATAAACATTTTTTATCTAAACCAAAGAAGACTAAAACAATAAAAATCCAACATACAGAACTCAAGATATCAATTTTTTAGAGGTTTTAAGCAATTATGTCCATAGTACTCCATGGATGTGGTATTTTTACACAAAGTACCTTAGATGAGTCAAAATTCACAAGGAAAAACAGTTGCAGAAAAGGAAAGCAACAGAAAACACAGTGATGCTTCGGTACCCGAGTCCCTGGGGAAGCGATGTGTCAGTTCTGTCAGTTCACACAAGAGAGGTGTTGTGTCGATTCTGGACAGTAAGGGGAAGCAAATCATCGAAATTCCTATTGGTTCTGGTCCAGGGGTGATACACTGAAAAACTTGGCACTCAGGTGCAATACGTTAAAATCCAGACTTGCTGGAGGTCGATGTGGCGGCAGTAAACAGGCACTGTGTTGATTCTTTCAACCACGGTCCAGTGATGCATCAACTCTTTTTGCCAAACAGCAGGGCCGGCGTCAGAGTCAGTGTGGTGAACTCGGACTTCAGAGATACGGTCACTGAACTCTGGCTTCAGAGGTTTCTTCAGGCTGTGGGCAGGCGCTGCATCCATTACTTCAGCCACACAACAGCGGTGCATGGAAACTTTTCTCACACTGCAGTGCTGCATCAGAAAAACAGGCGCTGGAAGGGTGATGCAGCAATTTTCAGTTTTTTTACAGCAGGAACCACCTCTAAGGGGCTAAAACTGGGATTGTCACCACTTGGCGGATCAGTACTCCCAGCAGGGGAGTCCAGGAATGCTGCAGTTGAAGTCTATGATGGCCCTGAGACTTCTTAAAGAGGAGGCTACCACACTGAAGCCCTGGAAGAAACTTGTCAAGCAGGATACACAGCAAAGTCCAGTCTTCTTCCTCTCCAAGACAGAAGCAGCAACTGCAGGCCAACCAAGCAAAGCAACACACAGCAAAGGTGCCGTACTCCTCCTCACAGCTCTTCGTCTCTTCTTCTTAGCAGAGTCTCCTCTTGATCCCGAAGTGTTCTAAAAATGCAGGGTTATAGGTCTTAAACTTAAACCTCATTTTGCCTTTGAAGTAGGCATACTTCAAAGGATTGTCTTTGCCTTGCCATGACCTGGCTCCAGACACTCAACAGGGGGAGGAAGATAGCATTGTGAGATGACAGGCACCGAGCAATTCAGGTGTCAGTGACAACTCCTCCCACCACTCTAGCTCAGGAAGGCCCATCAGCCTGGGGTTTTGGCTATCAGGATATGCTGGGCACACAGCCGCGGGCCGTGGAGGCAGTTACGGTGGGGCAGGGAGGCGGGGAGGGGGAGGGGCAGGGTGGAGGGACCTAAAAAACGGCATATGGATAATTGCAGGTAAGTACACAATTTAATTATTGAAACGAATTTCGTAGCGCGCACTGCATCGCAAAATGCGATGCTGTGCGCGCTACGAATTTCGTTTTATTAATTAAATTGTGTACTTACCTGCAATTATCCATATGCCGGTTTTTAGGTCCCTCCACCCTGCCCCTCCCCCTCCCCGCCTCCCTGCCCCACCGTAACTCCCTCCACGGCCCCCGGCTGTGGGCACACATCAGCTCCGTTTGTGTGACTGTCTAGAGTAAAAGCACAAATAGACCCATATCAGTCTAAACGAGAGATTGAGTCCACAGGCAGGAAGAAGCGTAGGATGGTAAAGAATGAAATGGCCCACTTTCTAAAAGTGGCATTTTCAAACACAGCTTAAAAACCACCTTTACTAAAAGATGTGTTTTTATATTCGGAACTCAGACAGCCCAAACTCCAACGGGCCGATTCACAGAACTTATCTGAGACAAAATCCTAAACTTACAACTTTTGGTATTCACAGAAGGCACTTACAATTTTTGGCATTGAGAGAATGCATTTACGACTCCTAACTTTATATCCGCACTCGGGCAGGAATTTACTCACTTGGACCGTACTCTCCGGATAGAGCTGTACTCTCTGGCTTGAGCTGTACATTCTGGCTCGAGCCGTATTCTCCTGCTGGGGCCGGATAAAGTATAATCAATGCCCCCTTAGTGTTGACTGTAGTGTTGAGACTACAGTCAACACTGAGTGGTGCGCAAACTGTGCACTGCATATACCATGATGCAAAAGAGAAAACTTTTCTGGGTTATGATGTAGTGTCTAGCCATACAATTTTCCCTGCCCAAACTGTTTTTCATGACCTCCTCTACCATTTATCACACATTCCTAATGTTCCTTTATGTCAAGATTGCAATCCGGCCCATTGATTACACTTTATCTGGCCCCAGACGGAGATTACGACTCAAGCCGGAAAGTACGTCCCTAGCCGGAGAGTACGGTCCGGGTGCAGAGAGTATGGCCAGAGTGCGGACGTAAAGTTAGGAGTAGTAAATGCATTCTGTGAATACCAAAAGTAGTCAATTTAGGATTTTGTCTCAGATTAGTTCTGTGAATCGACCTCCAAATCTCTAGCTTTTCCCAATTGAAAGTTACACTTGTAAAATATTAAAAGGCAGCTCCAATGATATCCTTGGGGAGAGCTAGTCCTTGTAATAGTGGAAAACGAAATTGCCAGTACATCACTATCAGGACATGTAAAACACACCAGTAAATGTCCTACCTTTCACATTCACTGCACCCTGCCCATGTGGGTACCTTGGGCCTTCCAGAGGGATGCCTTACATGTAGTAAAAGGGAAGGGTTGGGCCTGGCAAGTGCTGCACTTGCCTGGTCGACTTGGCAGTTTAAAACTACACTCACAGACACTGCAATGGCAGATCAGAGATACGTTCACAGGGCTACTCATGTGGGTGGCACAACCAGTGCTGCAGGCCCACTAGTAGCATTTGATTTTCAGGCCATGGGCACATATAGTGCACTTTCCTAGGGACATACCAGTAAATCAAATATGCCAGTCATGGAATACAAATCATGATGACATTTTACACAGGGAGCACTTGCACTTTAGCACCAACCATCAGGGGTAAAGTGCACAGAGTATACAAAGCTGCAAAAACGAAGTCCAACATACCATCAAAAATACAGGAGGTAGAGGCAAAAAGACAGGGGAAAACACACCAAGGTTGCCAGGTGTAGCAATGACGTTATGGATGATAATATTCTATGGGATTTGTGGTGTTCTATCAACTATTGAACGCAAAGAATATACCTTTCTTTTCTGTGCTCAGAACTCTTGTTTGAGGACAGTTTTTTTAGTTTTTATAATCTAGCAGTGTATTGCCAGTCATGTCATGCTGCTACATCAAGAGGGGTGGCATTTCAGAAAACGCACTAGAACCAATAAAGACAACATTTGAATATATTTTTGGAAGAAAAGAAGAATTTTGTAAGTTTTATAAGCAGTAGTGGAAACCACAATAAGAGGGCAGATGATAAAGGACTCAACTACCGCCACACACAAAATTAAAATATGCAAAATGACTCATTATTATTACACCTGACAATCTCGAAAAGTCTTCTTAAAATTAGAAAGGAAGACACTTCCAAAGCTGAATATGCACTGTCACATTTATAATGGAGCCACTACAAGAAGGGAGAAATACAGTCTGTTCCTCGCTGCTTAACTAACATATAAACAGGCATGAATCGTGATTCAAGATAGTTATAACGATGAATAAACATTTCTAGCTCAGGGAACTGGAGAACCAAGCCTTAAGGCTCGGCGGCGCAGGGTACGCCTGAAATCCCCTGGATTCACTTGCCTTGTCAGAAACAGAGACACGGACTCTTCGTCTGGCGTAGAAGATAGTATTTATTAGCTGCAGCTAGTACAGTGGTCTTAGAAGTCGTTGGTAAAACGAGGTTCAAAAGAGACTGGCACTTAACTCCGTGGCGCACAGGTTTATATACGGTACAATACAATGCAAAATGCAATCACACAAGAGCATGAGACATGGGCAAACGTTATAAACAATGCTTTAAGTCTAAAGCAACTCAAGTTTCCCGGTTATGTTTGTCACTCGACCCCTTGAGTAAATTACAAGTGAATCCACACAATTCGATTTACAAGTAGAGAAAACACAGCTGCATGTTGTGGAAGGACAGTCGTGAAACAGGAGAATGCATGAGACCTGTTGCGAAAGACAGCAGATAAGATAACTTGGAGGAAAGAATGGTGCGAACCAACAAATAGTCCGGGCGGGGATTAATCAGCTCAGACAGGAATTTGTGTACTCGGCCAGACCCTGACACTTGTTAGTAAACACAGGCAAAGAAGCCACCTGACACGTAAATGCAGAAACGACAAAACATCGCCTTCGCCGCGCTGCCTGAGTGAGGGCAACAAAAATGGCGGCGACTACAAAATGGAGGCTGAGCACGAACGAATTCGTAATTTACAGAACCTCAGAATTGATATCACCAATGTCTTTGCCTCCTTTAGTCGATACTTCAGCAGTCTGAAATCAGGTCTGACTCCTCGATAGCAGAGACAGTCAGCAATAAATATCTCTAATCCTAGACTGCTAGAGGAAGGTAGATAATGGCTGTAAGGGTGGATCTCTGTAAAAGAAGTATGAGGATCTAGAATGAAAAATGTCCTAGCTTTCGTAATGGAAGGTTTCAATTCTGTTAAGGACACAGAGGCGAGGATTAGGCTTCATTCATTTATTTTCCAGCAGCCTTGAACAACAACAGTGAACACTAAAGGACTTCATTTCCCATGAAGCCCTTAGCATAAAAGCATCAAGTTCATAGAGCAGTCCATCAGCCAATCAGGCGCCTTCTGGGACAATAATAGAGTGTGATCCATGCTGGACGTCTTCTTTGTTCCTGCAACAAAGCTGACTGTGGAAGTTCTTAGTCCTGTTTCGAAGCCTCTGTCCCTGCGGGCAGAAAAGGGGAGTTGTAAAACTCTGCATGCAAGGCTATCAAACACATCGTTAATGCCAACACTCATAACCAAACAGGAAAACGATTTACTTATGTTTGACGAACATCCTGATCAATCTGGGTGGGATCCTCGCCACCCACCCTAGCATCAGTACTGAGGTATATTTCCCCGAACACGAATGGGTTGAATATTTTACTAAGTAATATGATTTTAGTGAGCAGGCGCCTAGGGAGTCTAGCAGGCTCAGAAGATTTCACAATATCACTTGGTGATGTCATCTGTGCCGTAAATAGATGCCCAAGCCAAAAAGCACAAGGACCCAAAGTAGTTCCATTAGATCCTTTGAGGGCTGTTTGGTTTTACAGGCCCCAGTTTTGGTGAATGTTCTTAGGCCATTTGTTAGCATGGTTCCAAGGAGTGCGATTAGTGATTCGCCCCTTAAAGTTTGGTTATGGGCAACAATTGTACCTATATTTAACAAGCAAATGCAATGCAAATGGTCTCACCTTTGGGACCTTATATGTATTTAGCTATGCAGCACATTAGCCTGGGTGCTGAAACATCTACTGTTCTTTAACATGGAGGGAAAGTAAGCACCAAGCTGCATGACACGGCAGGTATGGGAACACATAGAGAGAAATATTGCCTTTCAGCGAGAAATAGTATAGTCCAAATCTCTGTTCTTAATATAAGAGCGGGGCCTTCGGTAGTCATATCACTGAAAATACAAGATTTGAAAAAAATATTATTGTCTACGGGTGTTTGTGGAATACAATTTATATGGACTGGAAACTAGAGAATGATAAAGTGATTCTGGTATTTTACTGACCTCTGCTAAATTATATACTAAAGTATATACAAGAGATCTCGAATGCTAGACCTAAAACTGCTTTTTATTTGGTGGAGTTGCCTGCACTTTTTGAATTACTGACAGTGAGGGGTCCGAACTACCTTCCTATGGTTGTAAAGCCTCAACACAGATTTTAACGCGTTTTAGATTAAATACTGTGCACTTCCTGTTTGCGTCCCTAACTGTGGTACTTGGTTTGAAAAGGTCATTGAATGCCTCAGCACAATTATAATTATAATGCATAGAGCGCTTTGCATGCTACAACGCGAGACCTCAAAAAGTGAACAACTTAAGTGAAATGGCATTCTGCTGCTACTACTGTGGCCTTGAAGCAGAGGTTACCTTCTCTCTGAAAGTGTTCAGGGGCACATATATTTTAGGCATGAAAAATGTGAAATGTCAGGATCTGAATCTAGAGTTGGGAGGTGAAGAAGAACAAGCATTGACAGAGCCAACGGATCTTTGAACAGATTGAGGAAGCCAAATAGTAGTTTTTTAGCTCTGTCAGTTTTTTGCTATCTTGTACGTATCATGTACACAGAATTGTGCAGACCTGTGCAGCATGGAGAAAAGTAAAAAAAAAGCGATATGATACGGCCAGTGTTGAGTACATTATAACACTTTTTTTTTTACTTTGATCGACGTTGCACACCAGATGCCTGCTGTACAACATCACTAAAAATATATTGACAAAGTCAACAGATCTGAAATAGGCGAGCTCTAACTTTGCATATGCTTGTTTTACTGGTGATGGAAGCGGATGTGCATGTTCTGATGAGATGACTGCTTTCCTCGCAGACTCACACAGTAAGGGCTTGGGGACTTTAAACACTTTAACCTGGACATGGCAAAGGAATCCACTATTATATAATGTTGAGCTGGGCCACTCGAAAAACAGTGACTAAGCAAGTTGTACCTGTGCTGGGGAAAGGGTCTCATTGTGCAGAGCCTACCTAATGTATGTAAATCTTGTTATTGAGGTAGTCTTCAGCCGCAACACATGATTCTTAGCTTTTAGGCGTTTAGTACGACCTGTAGCACCCGTAACCAGCACTGTCAGAAGCTTGCATCTCAGAGAGAGGTAATGTGCCCTGCACCACAGATACCAATTGCCTGGGCAAGAGTCCGTCTGAACATCAGAGACTGAGTGAGTCTGAATCCTGCACCTTAAAGAGGGAGGTGCAGCCTGTCCCTGGGGAGAAGGATTCTGCACCTTAGAGACATAGCATGTGCACTGCACATTAGAGAGGGATTGTACACCCAGAACTTCAGTGAGGGAGATTACAACTCAGAAAAGGAGCCCGTGGCCTGCATTTAAAAGAAGGATGTGGCACTTGCACATCACATAGGAAGCATGGATCCTGTGCCGCAAATGTTTTGAGGAATGCGTCACACACAATATAGATGAAGAGTGTGCCCTAAGAGACAAGTCGCACTTTAGAGAAAGAACAAGTGCCCTGCAGTTCAGTGAGGGAGACCTGTATCCTGCAGCCCAGAGATGCCAGCATTTCAGAGAGGCAAGAGAGGGGGCCTGTGGCCTGCACCTCTGAGAGAGAACATAAGCTTTGCTCCTTAAAGATAACCTGTAGCTCAAAGAAGAATCATATATCCTAGATAGAAAAGACAGGCTTTTGACGCTGAAACACAACTTGCTCCTCAAGCAAGAAAGAAACTGGATGTGGCTCTGTACCGAAAGGAGAGGGATAGAGTGTGTATGAGAGGGAGTAGAGACAAAAAGAGTGCATGGGAAATAAAAGTGTGTACACGAGAGAGACTGTCCTCTACATACCTTTGGGGCAGGTTGCAGCTTGTTGAGGAAAGGGGGTCATTAAGCAAAAGTCTGTGTGTTGTTTTACAAGGGTACTTAAACAGCCCTACACAGGCCTGTCTCGAGGCAACTGAGAGGCACTTTAACTGCTTGTTATTTGTTATTTTATTGAGAACCCAAATAGCGCTGCAGGGACATGCCTACTCTCTGTGTTGAACCCAAATTATTCCATCTTTTGAAATATGCTATAAATGTGACCAATTAATGTTTTTTTTTTATTATTTACCCTCAGGAAATTCCCAGAATTCAGCCTACATTTAAAGACGTCGTTAACATCTTTACGACTTTAGCAATTGGGTTGCAGAGTAAGCATAGGTTGGTTGTTACACAGGGGGGAGGGGTCAATATAGGCTTAAAGACAGTCAGATACTTACCAGAATTGGCAGCCGTGAAGTTCGTCTTCAACTCTGCGCAGTATATCTGGAAGCAAGTGATGGGAAACAGCATCATAGACATAGAAAGGGGACTATTTGTTAACTAATGAATAAACAAGCGATTGCAAGTGTCCTGGTAGCATCAAAAGTGAAAGTGCGCACAGCGCGCTGAATATAAACAAAGCACGTTGCACTTTTGGCACGCATGCGTACTATGTAAGGCACTACTTTAAAAACAAGCATTTGCAATGCAAGAGAACTCGCATTCACGCGAATCCTTTTACATTTTAAAAGGGAGTCCGGGGGCATAAAGGCACGAACGGGAGTGCACGGGGTGGTGGTGGGCGGAGAAGTCAAGGACTTGTGGGAGGGGATGGGGGAGGCCCGGGAACCAAATAGTGTTGACAGTTAAGGGGCCAGTAGCCATGGAAGGATACAAAGGACGACATGGCCGTCAGGAGGTGGGACTAACAAGCCTAAAGCGAATGTAAAGGCTGCATTTAGGACCTAAACCAATACAAAAGATGGGCAGAGAGTGGGCGGAGCTTCCACGGAGCTTCCATGCTATAGTATATACTGCATGCCTTGCAAAGCGAGCAGCACATAGGCTGCAATGCTAACGAGACCTAAAAACGGGGACAGGAGTGATCCTCATTGTTATCGCCATATATCTATATCTTTAATTGCCTCAACAATGAAGTTATTGGGCATAGTCATGTTGGATAATTTGGAAACTTGGGCAAATGAAAAATCAGATTTTGTCACTAGCATAGTATGGTTTCAGACACAGTCTAGAGATGAAAGACTAGTATCTGCATCTTCATTTGACACTTAGTAAATACATGGCTACCAAATAGGGTTGTCTCTTCTTAGCGTTCATGGATCTAAGTGCAGCATTTGACAATGTATTAAGGGGGAAACTGTGGTCCATGCTAGTAAGTCAAGGGGTTAATCCCAAAACTGTTTACCTCCTTTCCCAATTGCATGATGATGTGGAAGGAAGGATTAGGTTCAGGCCACATGGGGAGTGTACCTCTTACATATAGATTAGATAGGGAGTTAGGAAAGGCAGCGTGTTGACCTCTTTCATTTTTTTATTTTATATTAATGAACTAGAGAAAATCCTGACACAAGTAGAACCAGATCCCCACAGGATAGGGCATGACAGCTACCTATCCTTATGTTCGCTGATGATTGTGTGCTTGTGGCCCACCCTGGACAGATTTGTGGGGTTTATGTTATGTTATGTTATGGTATATAGTTGCTTGTAACGCGCACTGCTAGTCGAAACTGTCCTGGCGCGAGAGAGGATCGTGGTGTCAGCTAAAGGCAATGTCTGACCTAGGGCTTTCAACAAATAAAACCAAATCTTATGGTATGGTTTGTGTAAATCCATGAAGCAGGCTATCTCCATTAAATTTTGGTGATACCATGCTTACATTAATTTCCATATTTTCACACTAGGGGGTTCCATTTGATAGCAGCAGCACATGGGTGCACTTGAAAAGGGTAGGGGTTACACCGTTTAAGCAGGCTCTTGCGTCCCTTTTTTAAATCTGGCTCTGAACTACGGTCTATGCCTTTGGATGTAGCACTCGCCATCTATAAGGATGGGCCCATAGCAATAGCCACTTATGGTGCTGGTGTATGGACGATAACAGACTATTCACCGTTTCAGATCAGCAAAAAACATTTTTAGCTTAGGCATTTGTCCTTCCCTAGCTGCATTCCCTCGTCAATAATGCAGGAGGAATTAGGGGGCATATTATCAAGAATGGGCGTTACATTATCGTCGCTTTTATCGGCAGGAAACTGCCGATAAAGCGGCAATAATGGGCTTGATAATATGCTCTATGAATTCCAATCGAAGCCCATGTTAGATGTATTCACATCTAACACGGCGATAATGGGCTTGATAATATGCTCTATGAATTCCAATCGAAGCCCATGTTAGATGTATTCACATCTAACATGGGCTTCGATTGGAATTCATAGAGCATATTATCAAGCCCATTATCGCCGCTGTATCATCAGTTTCCTGCCGATAAAAGCGGCGATAATGTAACACCCATTCTTGATAATATGCCCCTCGGATTGTGGTATTTGGGTGACAAAGTAAGGATCGGAGCTATATAACTTTGGCTTTCAGTGTGGTCCAGATCTGAGGTAGCACGGACACAGTCAGTAAACAATGATTGTTTACATTTATCAGGGGTCCACAAGAACAAGTGGCTGATGTCTACTGAACAGATGGCCATAGATCGACAGACCAGATTACTGGTCAAAAAGGAGCTGCTGTATTTGATGGCTGAAAGGAGATGGTAGGACGAGCAGAAGAAGGGTTTGGTGAAGGTGTATTTTCCTTTATGCATTACATCTAGCATTGAGCCAGATCTGCTGAAGGTGCCCAGTCACCAGAGATTTATCCCGTCAAGGTTTAGACTTGGTCTGGCCCACTTTTTGGTGTCTTACCCTTCCAATGATTTTAATGAGAAAGATTTGGCCCGTGCCCCTGAAATCTCAAATGCACATGTTTTTTTTCTGCAAGTTTTATAATGAACTGAGAATTCGGATCCTTAATCCCCTCATGAGGACTTTGAACATTAGAAAGTGCAAAGAAGATTTAAAGCATCTACAATTGCTCCTGACTGAGCAAGTTTGTATAACTGTATATAGATTTATTTCATGTGTCATGAAACACGAGAAATGTGTTGGGAAATAAGGATGAATTATTTGATGCTTGCCTATTTTAATACTGTTAAAGTTAAATGTTTTATGAGCTGTTTAATTTTGTATGTACTAAAGAACTTTATTCAGACTTGTATTTCGAGATGAACTAATTGAACATATTTTATGATTACTAGTGTCTATGATTGAAATTATAATTGGTTTTATCTGTGTGCTTATATGGTTTGTTTCTAAAACCGAATAAAGTACTTGAACTGAACTGATGTGAAAGTCACACAGCAAAGCAAGTTACCTTTCTACGCTGCATGCCAGGGAAAGGGTAGGAATACGCCATTTTTCAAAGTATACCGCACATTCTGCCATTTTGGCTGCCTAGCACCAACTCAGGCATCATTGCACCATGTTTTTTTTGCAGGAAGGGGCACATTCCTGCACAAAAACAATCCTGAGATGTATATTTGTCTTTATGTGAGTGCTCCAGAATGCAGTACGCATAGAAATAGGAAGTAATGAGGAGAAATTAGCATGTATCTCCTCATTACGCCTCCCCTGTAAAGGAGTATCTTTTTGGCACACTTTTGGTAAATCTGATAATGCATTAAAAACAGCCGCGGCCGGCAGTGGGAGTACCTGCAGGGCGGTGACGTGGGGAGGGGGAGGGACAGGGTGGGGGGTAGTAATGTATGGATTAAGGAGCTTCCCAGGTAAGTAAACATTTAAATAAATAAAATGAATTTCGTTGAGTGCACTGCATCCCCAAATGCGATGCAGTGCGTGCAACGAAATTCGTTTTATTTTTTAAATGTTTACTTACCTGTAAAACTCCATAATCCATACATTACTACCCCCCACCCTGCCCCTGCCCCTCCCCCTCCCCACGTCACCGCCCTGCATTTACTCCCACTGCCGGCCGTGGCTGATTAAAAACCATGGGAGTTGTTTGGGAACGCCTTCCCAGGGTAGAGTAATGCAATGCAGTGATTTGCACTGTATTGCATTACTTCAGATTTATGAAGCATTCAGGGTCAGACAAGGAGGTCATGCATAGCTTCATAAATAGCATTTTGGGTTTGCGTTGTGCTTGCACCACATTCTTTTTTTGCGTGGGGTAAGAGCGACACAACTCTGCTCATAAATATGCTCCTGATTTCTTTAATCTTTCCACTTCTACCCACATACCCCCATTTGAAATCTTGGAGAAATGGTGCACATTCTTAAAACATTTATATGAATTACCTTCGGGTCTCACAGATGTCACTCATATGTGCTGAAACTTTTGGGAAATTCATTTACACTAGTTTGTGCTCACCCACTAAACGCCTAATGCGTAGCCCTATTGTTATTCAGATTTAGAGTCATCTACTGCCCATATTGTTCCAATGTGAAGTGTGGAATAGAGGAAAGCATGTAGTATTACTGTATTATCTCCATTGCGAGGTGCAGAATGCTGAATGGGCAGGGGGTGGGAGGTGTGGGTAGTAGTACCACAGTCACTGAATACTGTAGCGCTGATATTTACTGTGCGACATTTTTAACTCCCATATTAAAGGGGCGCACAGAAAGAGGGTGTAAGTTGGAACTGAGTTGATGCTCACTACATTTCATTGCGTTTTCCCTGAACACTCAGCTCATGCCCCTCACAGAAACACCAACTATTGCAATGTATGTGTACAGTTATGACGAAGTCACTTTCACAAGAATGAGTAGGTCACACAACGTATATCCTGTCCATTTCCGCCTATGTCAAGTTTGCGAATCAGGTTTACATTTCAGTGGGGTAAATTTGGACTTTTCTCATATATAAGTTAGGCGTACATTTGCTGCAAGCATTTGCTGCCTGTCCTAAGTCTGATGGGAGGTGGGTTGCCCTGTGCTCGCATGTACCGAGAATCCCGCTGGCTGAGTCGATGTCGTACGAGGGACCTTCAGTCACTTGGAGCATGCAGTTCCTGGCAGGACATCTTTTAAGTTTGTAATTGAATTTATTTTCTGGTAACTGAGCAAGGGCATTCATCAAAACATCAGTGTCACTGGTTCTACCCAAGATGAAGTATTTCATAAAAGCACGCTGTGCTGAGCACACTTGGGCTCTCATTTTTTTGGTGCCTTAGATTTATGAGATGTTGAGCTCATACCCAGTGCGGGAAACCAAGGAGTCACTCATCACTCATCATGAAGGGTAACGAAGACCTTTCCTGTCCATCTCCTATTAAAGGGGCCATCCCCTGTATGGAAAAAAAGAAAATCTCTTTACCCAATCCTGTGTCTCTAAAAGCCACTAACAGACATACAGGAGCGCTTGATTTTTGATGAGGTCAGTGTGGCTTTGAGATCTATTGTGATATCACTCACTGGATGGCCCCTTCAATAACAAATGTGATGTTGAAGTAGTTTTGCAAGATTTGGCCTGTGTGGGAAGTCAGTGATTTAAACTGAAGACAGCTTGTAGTAACTTAAAGTCTCTGTATTTTAGCTGTGAATTTCAGCGGGGTTGGTTTTCTGAGCTAATTTCACACACTGGCTCCATTTCACCATTATCATAGGAGTAGCTCAGTAGGTGAAGTCACAGATCAGCTGACCACTACAAATCTAATGACCTCATGGTGTAGACATTTATGCCAGATGTTTAGATCCTTGTGATCATCATCATACATAATGGCATTGTCTTTGGAATAAACGTGTATCCTGTAAACCAAAAGGGCTCAATTTCACATGCCTGTGCTGGAGGTGCAGGTCAGAAATTCAGTATTCATGTGAGAATATTTGGCAAAATATTGTAAAAGCATAACAAAAGACACCATACCTCCACCTCGATCTCTCAGACTAGGAACACCACAAAGCAATTGTTGGGTAAGTGTTATGATCAGCTATTTAATTATAATGCTATTCCCTGTCAGAGAGGACACAGCAGGCGCTATCTTTTCATGAAAGCAGTATATTTACCCATACACACACCACTGCCATTACCAAGTCTCATAAACCAATATGTCATTTGCAAGGAGACCTAACAGTCATCATGATGCCCTTTCAGGTCTTAGTGGCTGACTCATAGTAGTGAGGTTCTAGATCCGGGTGTATTCTGGCTTGCACTGGGCAAGGGGAATAGCTACTTTCACTGTGAGTGCTAACAGAATTTCACACCTTCCTGAGCAAGCATTACCCACTGCCAGGCTTTCTAGGAAAGCAGTGACTTTGTGATGCAAGGCTTCTCTTTAACTGTATCAAACACACAATAGGTTATTGGGGGTGCTTGCAATAAGTCAAATAACTGGCAATTGTTCTGGTAGCATTTCCAACCAGTGTTCTTTGACCCACCAAACCACCTCAGTTTGGATGCAGCCATATGCAAATCATTCTTGACCCTGCCTCAAAAGCAACAGTCCAGCCTGGACTGCCAGACCACGTCTTCCCTGAACCGGAACACAAGTAACCCAAGATCAGTTTTGCACTCGTTGGGGCTCTTAAGTTGAGTTTAGCTTGGTTCCAGTCATGCAGTGAGCAAAGGACCCACGTCTGTGCATATCCTTGGCAACTTAGGGCATTGTATCAAACACAAAAAAGTTTGTTGATCCTCTCCATCTGTATCCATGTCAGTAATGGCATGGGTCCATATAGGCACCAGGGAATGTGTTCGCTTGCGTCTCAAGCAATCCTAATGCAGTTCAGTTTCGCCCCTAGCATTTGGCACATCCAGCCCCATATCATTAGATAGGCCCTCTTAGCTCTTAGGCTATGGCCTACTTTATGAATCTGTTCTGGTCTTTTATTGGGGGCACAGAGTCAAAGCTAGTGATGGGAAGAGGTCAAGAAAAGTTCTTTAAATTAGGAAATGTCATTTTGAGGAAGTTGGGCAAAATTTGACAATTTCAGCCAACATTGAGATTGCAAAGTTTTCATGCATGCGGCTTACACATCTGAGCTGTTTCCAAGCTGTCTGACATCTCAACTATGAAGCGTCTTATATAAAGGAAAAGTGGGCCACTCCCCCCGCACGTATGGCGGGGCGCCGACTCCCCCTTCCGCTTGACCTCGATCGGCGGTGAGGCGTGCCCCCCTGCCGCGTCTTGATGACACGGCGGGCGCGCCACACCGCCGATTGGTGCCGGCTCCCTAGTTGACCCGGAAGCAATAGAATTGTTTCTGGGTCAAAAGGGGGGGAGCCAAGGGGCGGACCAGTTATGACTGGTCTGCCCCGAAGGGGTTAAAAGGCCAGGGGAGCGCAGGAGGCGTTCTCTTGTTCCCATGCTCCCCAGGCTTGCCCTTTGACCCCAGTCTCTGCGAGGCTGCAAATAATCTTCCCCACCCACCATCCCCTGAAGCAGATTCTGGTGCTTGTATGTTAATGGTGTTGTATCATTTGATGCTCTTTTTTTCACAGTAACTGTGTTCTGGCGTGAATGATTTTCCTTAGGCCTTTTTCCCGTTTACAGGTCGAACAATTTTCGTATTTATTGATATTGCTTGGTCAGGCGGTAAGGTCCTGATCAGTGAGCAGTCAATTTAAGGACCTTAGGGGGCGGCAGTAATCTTGAATGGGGTCACCCAGGGGGAGGGAAAAGTGGTCTCCCCTAGAACTCCAGGGGCGGTACATCCGCTTGGTTGGATGGGTTCGGGGGAGGGGTGAGTCAGGCTTTCTTTGGGCTGGTTAGCCACCCCACAGGTGCACTATGACATCATTAAACGGCGCAGAGTGCAAGGGCCCCCCTTTGGTTAATGGAGTTCATGCAGCGTACGGGGGTAACCGGAAGGGGGTAAAGTATCCTCTCGATAAACTGTCCCTCTGCGCATGCGCTCTCATACGTGAGGACGTAGCTGGCTGATAAGGATCTGATACTGGTTAGCGACCGTGCGTAAGGCCCAAAAATAGGTTATGCAGAAAAATTAATGTGTGATTATGATCCAAAATATTAGATTCGGTTAGGAAACATTTTGTATTAGAAATTTGTTAAGGTTAGCCCTTTGATAGCTGTCTACATGGATTGTAATCTAATGTCAGTAGTTTTTTCTGCATAAATGATTGTGTAAATATTGTTTATTTCACATTTTTTAATTTGTTTTCATGTTTTAATAATTGTGGCCGGGGGGTCGTGAGACCCCCCGCCTTCCAAAGAAATCCCTCTCATGTCAATTTCTATATAATTGTGGGGGTGCACAAGACAGGGAAGGGGGATGGTTGGTAGTCCTTGACCATACTGTCACAGGTGCACAGATATGTAAACAGTGAGATGGGCTTAGGGGAGTAGAAGTGGAGCAGACAAAGGCTTAGGTGCTGGAGTACCTGTACTGTGACAGGGGGAAGTATGGGACAGGCCGACAGGGACCTCAGTGGGAGCGAGGGAGTGAGCGGTAAAACACAGAATGATGCAAGGGATGTCAGAAGCACAAACTGCATGACAGTGGTAAATGCTGTGATGGGGTTTACCTTCTAAAGAGAGCAGTGCAGTAGGCTGCTGCGAAGAGCAGCTGAAATGACTCCATTGTTTTAAGAAACAATACAAACCTTTCATTCTTCATTTGGTTAGTTTGCATAGTCATATCTGAAGTCGGGGGAGTAGCAAGGGCGGCCGCCAAAGGGCTCCAAGCTCGGAATAGCGATCTTGTCAGCACCCCCCCACATCCCTCCTCCCCCGCTCTCCTTTCCAGCCGATGCGGGCGGCAAACTCGGGGGCCGCTACAGGCGGCCAAAGGGCTAGCCATGCCACTGTCTGAAGTATCGCACACAGGATTACCACTCTCAACAGTGTGTCAACAACAAAAAAGTTTTGACAGGCTCTCTCCAAAACAAGTCAGCCACTTCCTTCTAGGCATACAACGATTAATATGTGAACCCCAACATTCACACCAGGTTTTGGCCACGTACATCAAAATGTTTTATTTTACTAAGCAATTAATACGTCTCTTCCTCCTTGGGAACATTAACTACTCTGTAAGACTCAGAAGAGGATTGCACCCTCCCATTCGAACAAACACATAAATATCTAGGCCCAGATGTACTAGTTTTTGACACAGTGTAGTTTAGCAACTAAATTAGCTACACAGTGGGAGGCTGCAATGCAGAACCCTGTATATAAAGATTGGTCCATTGCCGTTGTCATTCCTTGCACTAGCACTCTAACAAGGCTGTGTTGTGCGATGTAGCCCCTCACACCATAGTTTCCCTCCAGTACAAATTGGTATGCCTGGATAAACACAGAAGGATCCCATATAGTGTAGTGGGTTTGTGCTGTGTACTACAGCAAACATAAAATGCTTCATTTTTAGCTCTCGCCTACGCAGACTCGGAATTGCTCCGGGCTTTTTTTGAAGTTTGTGCATGTTTTGCACTGTTTCCTATTGGTACTCGTGCATGTATGGCGTTTCCCTTGCAGGAGCGAGCAGCGGTGCATCTGTTTGCAATTATCATGCTCGCTCCCGCAAGGTAAACGCTGTACATGCACGAGGGGCCGCGCTTGTCTTTCAGCGCTTGTTTGTTGGGAAATTTTTAGGTCCGCACCCTCTGAATCTCGCTGCCCAAGCTGGGCCCCTGCGTTTGCCTGTGCACCAGGTCTGTAGGGCGTTTCTCGCCCTGTGATGCCTGTCTCTCACATTTCCTAATCTCTGAGTTTATTCTGAGCACATAGTCCTTTGCTAAACTGCCTTTGTCACATCTCCACTCTAGATGTTGAGAATAATACAGGGTTAGTATTTTATGAGAAACCGAATGCGGTATGGCCTAGTACTGGGAAGAGGGCCACATTTGAAGCTCCATTTTCCAATGATGCGAACATTAGGCCGTTATTGCTCATACAGTTTAAATCTGTCTGACCAACTTATCAACTGTTATAACCTTTCTTGGAAGACACGCCGCAGGAGTGCAGAAGTAAACATACTCAATTTGTACAGTTTGGAGTAGGGGTATAGACAGTGCGAACTGAAGTGAGGTTGGTGGCGAATGAGGATACAAAAAATAAATAAATTAAAAGTAAATAAAGAAAGAAAGAAAAAAAAATTGTAGTTTGGAACCACACATTATAGAGCTATTAAACACACCATCGCTCTGTCGATTCCTGGGACTGACCCGGAAACCCAAGTGTTTTACAACATGAACAGTAATTATTGAGGCCTGCGGTCTGGCTGCACAGCAGAAACTCCTCGATCCCGAGGACTCGAGCCAGCAGATTACCTGCGAGCGAGCATCAGAAAAACTGGTTTCCGAGAATGTTACCGGACAGAAGTATGAAACCTTTCCACCGAAACTGCGGGGCAATGGAGGCGAGGAGCCAAGTGCACTAGTCCCTCCTTCGACCAAATTCCTTCCCGCCATTTGAACGACCTATAAAATCTCAGGCATGCACGGTTTGTTTTCTGATTTGTATATTTGTTTTATTGGCCAAACCTTACCAAAAAGTAATAGCAGCCTGTACCTCATTGTTCAGCAGCTAGTACCTCATTGTTCAGCAGCTAGCCATGTTCCACCAGGTTGAGGGGCAACCGTCGCCTCGCGTGAAGTGTAACCAGCAGGCAGGCATGCGCACAGCCTTCATCATCAGTGACGAGTTGTGCAAGTACAGTTCTCTGCCTCGCTCCCCAGCATTCCTGGTCTTCTGGTAGTTTAGATGTGTTAGGACAGAGGCCACATATATACCTCTTCCACTAATAAATGTGCAAACACATCAACTATGTGCAGGAGTCTCCCAGCGAGTTTCTTTCTTGTTTGGAAGGGGGTTCTGATGCGCTTTTGTGCTCGAAGCTAGCTCAACACTACCTTGTTATATCAATTACACTTAGGTTTTACCCCCACACGCATTATTTGATATCCTGCGCTATCATGTAATCCCAGTGAAGCAGACAAGACATCATCACACCATTTCATAACATCTGCACAACTGTATGTGTGTATACCAAGGGTCTCCAACCTTTTCTGTAGTGAGAGCTACTTCTGAGCAGTGAAAATTGTCGTGAACTACTGAACGCTAGGAAACTTGCACATTTTTTCGAGAGACCCCTCCCACGCCCAGTTTCATTGACTTTAAGCCTAATTTCTTCCAAGCCCCAAGGTGGTTTTAACAAAAGGGAGCACTCTACCTCTTTTGAAGGTACAGACAGCTGCAGGTTGTGCTACCTTAAGCAAAAGCTTGTCTTGCTTGGAAGCATTCCTGGAAAGTGTAACGAAATACTGCAAGATACAAGCCTATGACCTGCTTTGGTTATCCTCGATCTAAATTGTTCACGCACTGCAAAAGTTAAACCTCAACATATCTTCCATATCAAATGTGAAATATTGAAGTCTACCTTAGATGGGCAGTCACTAGATTTCAAAAAAGAAACTCATTTTATTGGGAACAACCTCAATTATTTCCCCTTCACCACATACTCTTTTTTATTACAGTTTTAAAATGTCCCATCCTAGTTCAGGATCAAATAATTTGTAACTAGTGTTATTCATTAAGGGTTTTATTCGGAATACTCCATATCTGTCGATGATCCGGAACTGTGCTACCCAAAGAAACTGCTGCGGTGTTGGTGTTGATTGCACATGCACTGGGAACAGAGACGTTTTAAGCCAGGCATGGACAAATTGGCCTCTGGCTCAGAGCTCCACCCATTCAGGTACCCCGATACAGCCAGAGTTGTAGCCAGCGTTGTTCTGCAGAGAGCCTTGCCCGGATGACCTTTAATAATTTTTAAACTGATTGATTTATATATCATTTTCCTTTCATTTATTTTGAATGTGGCTGATATGTGAGTCTATTACAGAGTATTTGCAGAGAAATGTTGTGTTATGTTTCATGCAACATCCATAAAAATGTTTCATTTAGAATTGATCGAAAAAGGACATCATATATTAGAAATGTGATCGTGGCATAGAGATTATTTGCAGTAATGTTATGGAGCTGCTGCTGTGTTAAGCATTTAAAACACACATCACTATCCCTGAATGTTATGTAGTGTAGTTCCTATATTCCCAATAGGCTCTGCGCATTGGAATAATATATTCAGCAGTGTAGACGTAGGACTGAGGTCGACTAGGTCTCTACTGACTATATTAGACTTAAGTTTTGCCAGCTAGCTCAGAGGTCACTAGAAACTTTCTCGAATAAAGGAGGAGGAGTTTAACCTCCCTGGATAGACAAGAAGGGATTAGCTTCTGACAACCATATAACATGACAACTTTGCTCCCTCAGAATAAGAGTGTATCTCTAGAGTCGTGTGAAAACAATAGACAGCTATTTCACTCAGTCAAGTGTGCATACTTAGTTTCACCAGAGTGCAGAGAAAAGAGAGACGGGCGTTTTCAATAAAAGGTTGTTATTTATTGTGCAGTCTTCTTTCTCATACAAGAGAAATGAATTGCCACAATTGCAATACTCATAGTAAAGTAAAGTGCGTACAGTAAAAGGAGGATTAAGAAATAATACAGTAAAAGCATTGATATGGTTGCTTAGCCATAAGATACTTTAAAATAGATAAAATATATACATACTTATATACATTGACTAACGTACTCAACTGGTGCTTCTAAATACGCCTACCCCGGTGTACCTGACCTTAGCCTAATACGTGGGAAGGAGTAAGTAAGTAGCAGTTTAAGTTAAGTTTGTTTTTGCAAAGAATCTGACTCAAGAATTCTCTTCAAGGGTTTAGTCAGCTCCGTACCTGGGTATTAGAAAGCAGGAGGTCTTGTATCTCTCTCTCAGGACTCGATATCCCAGTAACCCGCGAAGGTATCTGGAAACACCGGAGCTGGATTTCTCAGCAGGAGAAAAGACAGCGTCTCTCTCAGTGCGTCAAAGGGGAGGGGCAGCGTCCGTGGGCTCTCGCATCAGCTGGGCTCTCGGGCAAGTAGATAGCTGCTCTGCTCCAAAACCACCACCGTGTGTTTGCTTAAGGCCACGCTGGTATATTTATACCTGAAAGGTGCTGGGTTTGACGTATGGTTGGACATAAGACGTCAATAAAGATGTCACTAAGAACTGGACGTTCTTACAGTGCTTTACAGGAGTTCTAGGACAAAATCAAAACAAAAGCAAGGGGGATTTCCCAGGTTGCTGGAGGTTTGGTTTGTTTAGAGAACTCGTTGTGCTTTCTAGGAGTCTGGGGAAGTAGCCTTGCTTAATGTGACAGCATGTGCTACGACTGAATATGGATATGATTACTATGCCGTTATAGGGATATTATTGATTATAACCGAACAAGGGCATAAAAATAGTAATATTGAGTTAGGCTCCTGGATAAAAACACAATACCCACTCCACGATCTAATGTCCATCATTACTAAAACTAAGCAATAGTAAACATTTAAAGGTGCATGTGTATTCCAACTCACCCCGAAATAAAAAAATGTTTTTTGTATTTGAAATGGTGTATGCGAAATACACGAAAATGATATTGGTACTGTATGCTTTTCAAGCAGTGTAATCATTCAGTTAAAACGATGCATATATATGATTAGCTGAACGATTTGCGAAATTTACACATGAAATGGCTCTTAATACAGAAAAGAAGGTCGAGACCATTCCATCACATATAAATACAGTCGCTGTAAATGTGCTAGAGGCTGAGGTAATATAGTGTCTCTAGAGTTCCTAAAAATAGAAGCTCTGTTCTCTAAGAATAGTTCTACTTTAAGCAGAGTACAAGTGCCAGGAAAAAAAGGTAAATATTTTGGAATCGAAAAAAAATAATTTTACTTTCAGTGGGAGAAAATAGTTCCAAATATTTTCAGTAGCTTTTGTTTATCAAAGCTGAAGGCCAAATTCAGAGTTCAGGGAACGCTGTGTGCTCGTTTGTTTAAAAGTTATTCTTTTTGTTCAGGGGAGAACATCATTTCAGACAGACTCGCAAAAAAGTTGTCTACGGCTTCAGGTGAAAGTTCGATCAAGTTCGAAAATGCCGCAACTGAGCAGTCTCGAGCATGATTCCAATGATCGATGTCAGGATCAGCAATGCTCACAGAAGGTCGTACCTGGGTGATGTTGATCTCCTCTCGTACTTCACTACCACCTAATCATAGTGGCGAAGTCTCAACAAATGCCGTCATCAGGATAGGTAACCGCTGGGGACAACACGATGCATGAGCCGTTACAGGACTTAGCAAAGTATCAGTATCCAATGGTACTGCTGATGGTAGTGTAAGACAGACGTCCAACACGTATTCTTCTCCGCATAGCATACATCGAAGCACAGGTAAGATGCAATTCTGCCAGATGGGTCTGAATGGAAGAAACCAGGTCATATTCAGATCTCTTAGCCGGGCTAATCCAAGGACTTTAGTTATGCGGTCCCGATAGCGTATAGCCAGGATCGTTTCTTCCATCGTTGCTGGAGTCTTGTGAGTGATTTGGCTTGCCATATCGAAGCAGAAGTATCAAAAATAAAATGCCTGCTACGAGTCCCAACAGAAGTGGTAGGCCGCCAAAGACAGAATGGACAAAATTAGGAAAAATGCCCAGAACTGTTTTGAAGGGTGTTAACAGTCTCGAAAAAATTGTCTTAAATACATGTGGGATACCATTGGTATCTGACATATTCAGGATTTGGCTTAGCATTTCTGCGAAATGCACGGGGCAATTTGTTGATAAAAGGGTATGTATCTCTGCTGTTGTCCTTGCAACTTGCAGATCATACGTTTCTTTTGATGACGTCAAGGGCACCGTTGTCTGTAAAAGGACAGACTTTATTCTGCTTAAAGTATCAATTCGAATAGAAGAGATATTCAAAGAAGGCCACATTTTTGCCTCCATGTCTGGAGTGCTGTTTGGATACAATACTTGCATACAGCAAGTGACCATGGAGCTCACGCTTACAAGATAAGCTTTCCCTGGCAACATGCCACAACAGCTGTGGTCCACTATTAGAATATAACTCCCGTTAGAAAGCCGTGTAAAGAATGGCTCTATTTGTGTTGCAGGTGTGCCATGCTGGTGACATGAAAGGTTATTTGACGTCCCCTCACAGGCCCCTTGCAGGGCAATACCTTGACACAGAAGTATACCGCTTAGTGATTGTTTACAATTTTTTCCACTAAAAAATACATTCTGTTACTTTTCACTATAACATGTGTGTGTGTAAGGCAATTTCCATGATGACTTAATGTACCCTTTACCCAACCTTTCATACTGGCCCGCTGGTATATACTCTTGACAGTATTTAAATTGGAAAGTTGTTATCGGAATTGTGATTATTCCATGTATTATCCATTCAATGACAGGTCTTTCTGACATTGTTAATGGTAATCTCTCTAGTTTTTCAATGCTCAGAATCGTATAGTCTGCTCCTTTTTGTGCCAAACTGATTTGTGTATCAGTAAGGTTAAAGATAGAGAATAATGACGTTGTGTTGATTAAACGCCAGGGCACGTAGCCTGAACGCAGATTTTGCAACGTCCAGCCAAGCTGTACAATAGAACGTAATTGGGACTGACCGTGTTGTAGCATTAGTAAGTCCTGCTCTATTATATCAATAGCAGATGATACAATACTGTCCAGTGAATATATTCTGGAGGACAGAGTCATCAACCCATTGTCGACAACAGAAAATGATTTTTCCAAATTAATACGATCAATTTCTCGTATTTTTTCTGCTGTTTCAATTTGCATCACTTTCCAAGCTTCGATGTAAGTAGCGTATATACCGGCCACTATGAAACGTTTTTGACGCTGTTTGTGTGTTCCCATTATGAAATCACGCAAGTCAGCACCGTCTTCAAGTAAAGTCAAGTGTTGCTTAATTTCTGCAAGTGTGGATTTCTGTAGCCATTCGAGGCAGAGTTTTCCTACACTGTATGTTGTAACTATCCCTGGATGTTGTCTCTGGGAGTATCTAGGGTCTGGCCTGGTCAATTTGAACCCCTGTATTTTGTTCAGGAATCTATCTTGGCAGTTATTTGTGTCTAACGGCCAGATCAACCATTTTTTCCAATCAGGATGTGTTCTGTTTTGGTTTAAAATGTGGGATACGTCTATCTCAACATCTGTAGTGCTATTACTGTCAGGTGCTGGCTTTGGAATAGACGGTCTGTTTCAGTCTTTAATTTTGGCTAGGCCAAGACAGGTTGTCTGTTGAATGGTGTCATTCAAGAATATAATTTGTTCTGGGATCATGCAGGCTCTAAATAATGCTTCTAAACCTTGGACCTGCCAATCTTTGGTACCCCAGATGGTTTTTCTTTCAATGTTGTTTTTCCAGAAATCAAAACCAAATGTAATCATTTTTTCATAAAATGTTTCTGAATAGATCAATTTAGTATTAGTCAGCATTATTTTTACCCCTGTCTTATTTAACAGTTTGAAATAAAACGTTTCTGCATCACTTGTGTTAAATCCTGAGAAGTACGGAATTTCCCGAAAAATGTTTTTGAACTACCTTTCGGTGGAGTTGCACAATGTTCCCATTGATTATAATTTAAAAAATTTCTAGGTTGAGCAGATTTGTGCAAATAGTGATGTGCAAAGTGGTTGTAGCAATACATTTCCTCATAATTTGATGAACCATGTAAATAATCATGTTCTGTAAATTTTGCTGACATAACTAAATCTGACATCATATCATTAATACTTTCAAAGTCCCAATCATCAGAGAATGTACTCGGTTTTACAAAATCACTTAATGAAACCTTAAACTGGTGTGGATATTTTAAGAGCTCGACCGGGCCATAGATTTCGTCATCTGTTTTGTCCCATGCTACCCCACCGGGTATTGGATTGGCTGTGACATTCACTGATGATAGTTCTCTTTTCTCGATGTGAGATGACTTGTGTGGCTTTAGGACCAAGTTGATGTTCTGACTTGCTGTGTCCATTGTACTGTATTTTCCCTCTATGAATTTTCCCAAACAAAGAACCATGATGAGCCAAAGCAGGAGGAAAAGTACACCTAACACAATCCAAAATTCAATCCATGGAGAAATCAGATAGGTTTCTTTGAGTTGATGTAGAAGTTCTGTCTTTAAAAGTTTTTGTTGCTGGCGTTTCTTCAGGTTCGCTTGGATCCTCAGAAAAGTCATCGAAATTGATGAAGTAGCCTGATGCAGTTCTGTCAATTGTTGGAATCGTTTCCAGATTTTTATCTGCTTTTGGAATTTTCTTTGTTTCATTAGCATAGTCTGAGGCTACATCGTTGTAGACTGGTGTTTCTTGACGAACTGTTGCAATTTGTGTTTCAAGAGGCACAAGTTCCATGTCATTGTTGCATAGTCCTTTTTTATTCACTGTAGGTTTATCAAGTTTGATTAATCTCTCAGTTTGAACCTCTTGTATTGTAGCAAGTTTTGGTGTTCTGCTACATCTTGGGAGTCCACTGGGCCTACTACTTATTATTGGCCACATGATTGTGGTTTTACCAGGTCGATGGATACAACTCGGTTCTCCTTTTTACCAGCAAGCGGCGGTAGTACAACTGATCTCGTTCCGCTGATAGCTAAGACAGGTACTGCTTTTCTGTAAGAAGGACCAAATTCCTTCTTCACCGCGACCTTTTCTCTGACCAGATCCCCAATTTTGGGAATCCAGACAGGCCTTGCTGGGACAGGTGGTTTATCTTCAGTGGTTGTTGGCTGCTGTTTTAGCTTTAAGTTGCCCAGGTCTTTTCTTGTTTCATTTAAGTCCTGTAAAATAGCCAAACGATCTTTGATATCAAAGCATTTTTCTTCTACCACTGAAGTCTGACTATCTAAGTCCTGAATATGCATTCTAGTCCCGAACAATAGTTCGTACAGACTGAAACTTTTTAGAGAATTTCTTGGCAGATTGTTAAGACTACGTTGGACACTTGTTAAATGTTAGACCCACCCATCACCCGAACCTAATGCCCTCGCCGTTATAGATTGCTTTATGTCCCGGTTTTTTCTTTCCACAATCCCATTTCCCTCAGGATGGAAGGGACAAGAGTACCGCAATGCAATGCCCATGCTGGTCATGGCCTCCTTATAAGCTTGAGAGCTAAAAGCAGGACCCTGGTCAGAATGTAGCATGCCAATTGCGTATGTGCCGATATAGACTCGCAAATCTTTTATAACAGTTCTGGCGTCAGCCGAGCGCTGGGGCCTCCATGTTTAAGTGAATTTAGTCTTTAAATGTTAATGTGACGCATTTTTCCCGCTGGGTTTTGTGTGTAGATAGCTTTTTGCGTTATCTATTAGAAGAGCCATGGCAATACTCCGGCCGGTTCACCACTGCGATCTCTGTTGCAGTCTGGACAACTTATTGCAAATTTTTGATGTTGCAGGCTCATTCCCGGCCACCAGTATTCTGATTGCAATTCTATTAGAGATTCCTTGATCTTCTGGTGTCTTAGACCCTCACCCATGTGTGCGTCTGCTATTACCAAGATTCTCCTGTTCGTGTTTGGAATTACCCTATCCCCCACTCCAGAGATTCGAGCAAAAGGAACGGAGTTTGCATCGATTATGTATGTATAATTGAGTGGATAGTTCACGGGTAGTGCTGCACAGTCGCCTTTTGAAGACGTTTTTACCGCCAGCATGGTTTCCCCGTCTATGTATTTTTCTGAACGCTTTTTTGTGGCTACGGAAACCTGTTTAGTTGTTTCCGCTGTGGCTGTATAAGCCAATGAATTCCCTGCAACGTGAACGCCATCACACTGATGACTCAGCGTATGTATCACGTGAGTCTTTTGTAGTTCTTTCTGTGGAAGAACTATTTGTTCCCAAAGCGTTTTATGCTGATTGTGGCACCTGTGTCATCTTTGTAACCGTTTTGAACCCAGTTCTGCAAGTCATTATTGTAGGATTTGACGCAGTAATGCGAATCGCACACTATTAGTGTGAGGAATTCGCGATCGGCAATATCGAGCGCCATTTTTAAAGCTAATAAATCAGTTCATTGACCTGAATTATCTTTTACAGATTGAGACATAGTTACCAGTTGTCTCAATTTACCTCCGTGGCATTTAACAACCTCGCACGTAGCATTGTAAGCTTGCTTTCCCCAAACTGAGGGTTGAGCAGATCCGTCTGTATATATTACACAGGTGTAAAGTTGTATGGGCAGAATTTCGATTGGCAGAGGATGTTCTTTTTCATATGTTAGATCTTTCAGTTTTTTCATGTTCGGATCAAAATAGTATTTCACTTTTTCTGTAGCAAGAGTATTTTCCCATTGTGTCCATTTTGGATCTAATGCCACGGTAGTTAAATTGCGTGGGCTTGTTAAAGACTCAAAGGCTGATTCTGCTGTTAAAACAGTTATTCTTTTGCCTTTGGCTTGGGCTCTTTCTTTTGCTATAGCTGTTTGAACCGTATTTACAATGTTTTCCGCAAGACTGAATGATTTTTCAGCTTGTGTGTACAAATGTGATTTGTAAGCTATTGGTACAGTTTCTCCCTCATTAGAGGTCAGGTACGTGAATCCGCATCTTCCTGGGATGACTCGGATTACAAGGTTGCGTGTGTTATCGCGAGTTTGCAATTTTGTTTTAGCTAACATGTCTGTTTGCAATGATCTCAAAATTTCTGTGTGTTTTTGAGTCCAATAGATTGTTTTGAAATCAGGTTTTATTAATTCATAGAGAGGTTTAACCCTCTCTGCATAATTTGGAATGTAAGTTCTTCTGAAATTCAGGAAATCTAGTATTGATTGTAAGTTCTTCAGCGTTTTTGGTGCTTGGAGTACTGCGCATTTCTCTAAGAAATTGTCCGCTAGGCTTTTGCCTTCACTTGATAATTCATAACCTAAAAATAGGACAGTTAGATGGGCAATTCGTGACTTTTTAAAGTTGAATTTGTAACCCTCTGCTGCGAACCCAAGTATTATGGTGTTCACTCTTTTAAAGTGAGTATCCAAGTCATCATCTGTTAGATAGATGTCATCGACATAGGATAATGACTCATCATCATATATTTGTAGTAACTCTGTTACTCTTGCTGCGAATAATCCTGGGCTATTCTTGAATACCTGTGGGAGTCGACAGAAATTTTTTTGTGACCCCATTATTGAGAAAGCGGTCAAATACCTGCTTTCAGGTGCAATGTTTTGACAAAAGAATCCATTAGAGATGTCTAATGTTGTTTTGTATTTTTTGCGCTCGATGTTATTCATTAGTGCTGCACTGTGTGAGTTTTGTACTGCAAATGTTTTACAACATGAGTTAAGATGTCTGTAGTCCAAAACTAGACGATATGAATCGTCTGGCTTGGAGACAGGAAACAACGGATTGTTCATTTGAGAGGTGCATGTTTCAATCACCCCTTGGTATTCAAGTTGATCTAAGATCTCCCTGACTTGCTTTTTAGCTTCTTGCTTAATTGAGTACTGCCTTTGTGGAGTTGGTTGACATTTTAACTGGATTTTGTGAGGAGGATAGTCCTCATCCCATCCTACATGATTTTTGTATAATGCAGGGGCTTGGGTTACTGCCCATTTTCTTGCATATGTATATTTTCTATGAATCGGAATATGATTTGAGAAGGCAGGCATAATCATTTCTTCGCCATGAAGGCACTCCTTGACAAACTCTGGTGGTCAGTCTTTCTCAGCTAAAAGGATGTCATAGCCTTTTGAAAGATTATCCCAAAATAGACCCCTTACTTTCCTAGTCTTATCTCCCTCTATACGCAGTGTTATTTCATATAATTTATGAGGTTTGCTAACTCTGGTATCTGCAGTTTCCACCTGAATGTATTCATTTGTGTCCACTGTCTCCAGATGATTCATCAGGATCTTGCGAGCTATGGTCACTTCTGCTGCCCTGTCTAGAACTGTCTGGGCCCACTCTCCGTTTTTCAGTTGTGTCCTCAGTATCCTCGGCATGTTTAATTATTTTAATACTGGCTACCTTCTTTCTAGGAAATTGTAATTTTGTATTGAGATGAGCAGGTTCCTTGTCTTTGGACTTGACGTGCTCTTCCATGTGTTCTGACCGTCCTCTTCTTTCCGATTTCTGCGAGGAAGTCTGAAAAGATCGAGAGGGACGTGTATCAATATCTTGATATCTATCAGGTTTTTTAAGATTATCCCTATTTCTAAGGTTGTATCTTTTCTCAGAGGGCTCCCTCTGGGGAGACTTGTGTCCTTGGTCCGGAGATCTTTCTCTCCGCCGAGGAGATCTTCCTCTGGACTGGAATCTTTTTTCTTTGGGAGTGGATTGTATATTTTAATCCCAGCTCTTTTTTGGAGTGTTTATATTATTTTTAATAAATATTTTTTCAGGATTTTCAGTTAGTTGGGGTTTTACTGGTTTCCCACCCAAACTATCTCTTCCTAGTTCTTCATAGGATTTTTCTATGATTCTGGCAAGTTCAATTGGTTGGTCTGCTATATCTGTCTCTCTCAATTTCTGGCGGATCGCCACAGATGCTGCTTCTCCTTTTATGTTGGCTAAAAATATAGCCGAGACCTGCTTGAAGTCTTTCAGTAATTTCATACCCAGAGTTAAAGCAGGTTCTGGACCGTATTCATTTTGAATCTGTCTTAGCACATCTGGTATTATCGCCATAGACGGAACACCATGTGTTTTCGTGTAAATGGAAGCAAAGACTCTGCCCCAAGTGTCACAGTCCTCCACATGTGGTGCGATCCCCATTGGAAGGCAGATAGTCAGAATTCTGTGTTTCTCAGTTGGGGTAGTATCCGGAAATACTGCCTCTATTTGAGTAATTTTTTGTGCTAATCAGAATGGAATTTGTTCCCGTTTTGCGGGTACTTTACCAAGACATGATTGTATGTTCTGTGGTGTAATTTTGTATGTGTTCCCCTGATGAGGGGTCAGCTGTGGAATGTTAATAGCTGGTTGGACTGTTGTAGTCCGCATTACATATTGGACTAATTGTCTATGTATTTTAATCAGTTGTTTTAGCTGGGCTAAAAGTTCTGGTACTGACATTTTTTCTATGTCGGGATGTGGTGTGTAGCTGGCTGGAACCGGCCACGTTGCTCCTGGTCTACCTAGTGGACCGAGCCTTGTGATGTGATTATTATGTTTTAGGGCGCCTTTAAACCAGAGCAGGTGCTCTTGGTATTTGAATGGGATTTCAACCTCCTCGAAAGGGGTGTATTCATCCGGAGGTTCCTCTATTTTGTAATAGTGGAAGTCGTGTGTGACAGCGTTTGCTGCTGGAAAGTTTATCCATGAATAGAATACCTCTGTCTGCCAATATTCATGGGCCTCAATTACAAATACGACTATTCCACCTCTTGGTGTTAGTCCGTTTCCTATAAGTTTAATAGTTATAGTTTTCCTTATGTTGACCGGAATGAGTATAACCCTCGGGTCATTTTCTTGGAGACTTGTGTCATCCGCTAGGAGTCGAGCTGCTATTCTAGCTGCCTCCCTCTCTTCTTCACTTTCTGACATTTTTATTGACAGAGAGCTTTTTGTTGCAGATCAAGTTTCAAGGAAACAAAGATTAGGTGCACAATATTTTTGGAACACTGTATCCTTCAAAGTTGACTATACCAAAAACTATATATAGGAATCCCTACTAAGTTCCGGCGGATTTTAACCTTTTACCCACTCCAGACGTCTTTTGGAGTATTTACGGGAAAAAGGGTCTGTGTGAAAAAGCACGACTGAGTTACTCTAACGTCTTGCGTTAGATTTATCGCCTTACCAAACGTTGGGCGCCATGTAGTGTAGTTCCTATATTCCCAATAGGCTCTGCGCATTGGAATAATATATTCAGCAGTGTAGACGTAGGACTGAGGTCGACTAGGTCTCTACTGACTATATTAGACTTACGTTTTGCCAGCTAGCTCAGAGGTCACTAGAAACTTTCTCGAATAAACGAGGAGGAGTATAACCTCCCTGGATAGACAAGAAGGGATTAGCTTCTGACAACCATATAACATGACAACTTTGCTCTCTCAGAATAAGAGTGTATCTCTAGAGTCGTGTGAAAACAATAGACAGCTATTTCACTCAGTCAAGTGTTCATACTTAGTTTCACCAGAGTGCAGAGAAAAGAGCGACGGGCGTTTTCAATAAAAGGTTGTTATTTATTGAGCAGTCTTCTTTCTCATACAAGAGAAATGAATTGCCACAATTGCAATACTCACACTAAAGTAAAGTGCGTACAGTAAAAGAAATAATACTGTAAAAGCATTGATATGGTTCTTATCCATAAGATACTTTAAAATAGATCAAATATATACATACTTATATACATTGACTAACGTAGTCAACTGGTGCTTCTAAATACGCCTACCCCGGTGTACCTGACCTAAGCCTAATACGTGGGAAGGAGTAAGTAAGTAGCAGTTTAAGTTAGTTTGTTTTTGCCAAGAATCTGACTCAAGAATTCTCTTCAAGAGTTTAGTCAGCTCCGTACCTGGGTATTAGAAAGCAGAAGGTCTTGTATCTCTCTCTCAGGACTCGATATCCCAGTAACCCGCGAAGGTATCTGGAAACACCGGAGCTGGATTTCTCAGCAGGAGAAAAGACAGCGTCTCTCTCATTGCGTCAAAGGGGAGGGGCAGCGTCCGTGGGCTCTCGCATCAGCTGGGCTCTCGGGCAAGTAGATAGCTGCTCCGCTCCAAAACCACCACCGTGTGTTTGCTTAAGGCGGAGGAAATATTAAATATCTAACGACCAGACACAAGGTCCTCAAAACAGTGCTCCCTCCTTGAACAAACAGCTTTATGTCGATCGTGTCATCTGCCAAGGTACGTTTCATCGCGCTATCCAACCATAACTTCTCTTCTGATTGAAACACTACAGACTCACCAGTCAGAGGTGGCCCACCAACAGGATCTGGCCTGACACACCTCAATAAAATACGTGTGGTGCTCCCTTCCTCCCCCTCCCCCCTCCCCCTCTTCACGTCCTGAAGAAGACCCGTAGCAGAGGTCGTGAATTTCCCGTATTGCGCCAGGGTCGAAACGTCGACGACTACGCCCCCCTTTATAATTTTTAAACAAAGCCTTTACCAGTATTCCCCTCTCTCTTGTGAAATAATGTACATAGAATTGTATGGATAGGCTTTGCTTGTGCAATTCAAATTGCCTTTATGTTGTATAGACTTATTGTAAATTTTGTGTCTTGAGTTTCCTTTCCTTATCACTTCAGCACCCCTTTTCTATTCTCTCTTCATTTTATGAATGTGTAAATAAAATTGCGATACAAATGTTTTTCTTTGTTGTGTTGGTTACATTGCATTTATAGCACTATATGCAAGTAATACATCTCCTTTTGGTATCAGATTCAATCTGTCTGTTGAAAAATTAAGACTTACATCAATTGACTGTTGGAACTTTTGTCTAGGACCACTTTCTTTTATATACTATTACCCAGGTCCCTTGACTTATTGGGTGTACCCCATTGTTTTCAATGACCTGTGATGAGACCTGCAGGCACTGGCCTGCCAGGGATAGCTCCTCCTTGGCGTCTGAGAGGAAGCAGCTGTGCTCCCTCTCTGCCAGGATGCAAGGTAGAACCAGACAGACTGAGCGACCTGGGGACCCCCTATCACACACACACTGCAGGGCACAACTACCGCACAACCACTCTGGCCCATAGGCCACACCACCACTTAAGAGCATAGAAGATCCGGGTTCCACTTAGACACCTGCTGTTTATTTACTGACTAGAGCACATGCATTCTTGTGACTGTTGTTGGTCTTTAGAACCAAGATACTCGGGTCTGATCCCGGCTTTACCGCTTTCCCAAAATCTTGTGATCTGTGGCAAAACAGTTTAACGCCCATTGCCTTGCATTCTCATCTGCCAAAACTTGGAGCGCTTTGAAACAGATTATGTTTAACATATTTAAGCATTAATCTGCCAATCTTTTGAGGGTGGGTTCAGTTTAAGGTAAATATTGCTCACGCAGTTACCAGCCCCCCTCACTGGCAGGCTCAGAATAACCGGAAGGCTTGGGGTGAACTGGGGCAGGGCCTAGACATGGGGTGAATCGGAGCAGGGCCTAGACTTGGGGTGACTCCATCTCAGCAGCCTTTGAGGCGGGTACCCCAGGGAGTATTCACTGCATTCACAGCCTCAGGCAATCACAACACTCACATCTGCCCACCCTCCTGCTGGGCAGTTAAAGGCCTCTGTCCTGATGGGTCTGCCTCTGAGGCCCAGACAGAGCCGAGTCCGGGGCTGCTTATTTTATCACTTGTCTGCCTCCGAGGCCAGGATAGTAAGGCATGGGCCTGGCAGTCCACAGTCCGCCTCCTCTGGAGCCAGCACAGAGGCCGAGGCCTCATTTTCTACTCTAGGGCCACTACCTCAGAGGCTTAGATGGCGGAGTTACCCCGCTGGACTGGCACTGGCTATCTACCCAGGGCGCCACATCTGGAGCCCGGGCAGAGCCTGAGCTGAAGGCCACCCGGCATCCCTCGGTGTCACTGCCCCAGAGTGCGGAGTAACCCTGCTAGACCTGCACTGGCCTCTAACTCCACAGCAGCCCCCCTCTGGAGCCCGGGCAGAGCCTGGCCTGAGGACCGCCTGCTCTTCCTCGGTGCACCGCCTCAGACAGGCCGGAAGAAGACTCTCCAGTCCACATCCTCTGAAGCTCGGGCAGCCCTGAGCCCGGGCTGGCCTTCCCCCATGTCACTGCCTCCGAGGTCACTGGAGCAGGGAGCACGGCCTTCGAGACCATGCTCTGGTCACCGTCACCCAGAGGCCGTTCCAGGTGTTATAAAGGACCGTGGGCTGGAAGCCAGGGCCGCCCTTCATCTCTGCTGCCTCCAGCTATCAGCATGCAGCTCCCTTCGGACCTTGGCTCGAGCTGATAAAGCACAATATAAGAGCTGAAAAAGCAGGTGGTGCGGGTTCGTAGCAGTTCAATACTGCTTGCACCACCTGCATGCTAGCAAGCTTTTCCAGGACCTGCAGCTTCGCACCAGCACACGTCATGCTGGAATCGGATCAAGAGCGTGGTGCCTGGCTGTGAAAGGCCAGTAACGTGGACTGGAGGCAGAGATCAGCAATAGCGTCATCATGTTTGGCCTGCCCCGCCCCAACTAAGCGCAGTTAGGCCAATCTGAGCAGTTGGGTTTGGTGAGGGCAGGCAACGGCTGTAAAAAAAGGCCCAAGAATAATAAATGACAGTAACAGGCTACAAATTTAAATGCAAGGCGCGAGCTACTCATGGGGGTTCGGCGAGCTACCGGTAGCTCGCGATCGACCGGTTGGAGACCCCTGGTGTATAGCAAATGCACTGTTTCCGTATTCTCAGCCAGGGGTCTTGAGTGTTTCCCAGATGCATCTGTCTATATTTTTGCGAATGATAAAAAAGGTTATCATGTTCCCTGTGCAGGAGTTGGAAATGGATGACACAACATCCAGAATCATCTAAAGCTTTTTAACGTATTCTAAATTCTGATGTGTCGTGGTCCGTCCCACTATGGCCCTGCTGACTGGGTCAAGCACTTGACTCTGTGGTAGAGTTGTGTTTCAAACTTAGAACTCAATCCCACAGGAGCACAATAACTGATTGTCCAACCCAGTGTGTCTTTGTTAAAAGAAAGTTCTTTAGTACCAACAGAAAACTCAATGCTACATAGGTCATAGATATGGATGCTTCACTGGTGTAGGGCAACATTCCTGGGGACTAGTATTTACCCCCCTACCCTTTCGCTGTCCCCTCACTCACTCTCATCCCCCGGGGTTCGCATTGTGTCTCGGGCAAGTATCAGCTACAGGTGCAGTGTTACCCCCTCTTTTAAGTTTGTGCACTCAGTTGCTCTTATAACTCACCACTGTGGAGTTTTGCATTTTTCTGGCAGTCTTGCTGATTGTGAGTGCCCCATGTACTCAGTCTGTATAAGGCAGCAAAAAAGGCCTCCACCAGAAGTCTGTGTAAGCTCTGGCATCATCGCATGTCTCTCGCTGGTTACAAGCCTGCATGTGGGCGTTGGGTAAAAAAGGATGGTTGGCTGTGGGCTTAAAAGTCACTGGCCTGCCTCAATGCTCTCTTCCAGCAATACAACTCACTACAGCTTAAGTTGCTGGGTTAGCAGTGCACATAATGCTCAGGTGCAGTCCCAAATACGAGGGCAAGCCCAATTGGTACAGCTTCACGATGTTGGAAATGCAGGGTCTGCTCACGTTCAATTTCGCAGCAGTAGGGTTCAGTTGGACACAACTTCATGATGTCACAGCAGCACATTCTGCTCAGGCCCAACTTCACGATGTTGCAGCAGTGCACTTCGGTTCCTGAAGCGCAAACGTTTCTCCCTTATATCCTTCTAGGTGGACAGAACAAGATGATCTGGGGTCAGCTGCTTCTGGCTTGGTCTGGATAGCCTCACCTCCAGCAGGGTTTGCCACACTCCCTCCCTTATGTCAGCAGAAGGCGGTGCATGGATCAACAAAATAACATCACAATGCTATACAATCCTAATCGAGGCCTTCCTTTTGCAAGTTATGGAAAACAAAACATTTAAATTAATATATTCTACAATCAAAAATTCTCATCTTTATTTACATCATAATGTTTGACCCTTAATTTATTGTAATAATGATCATTGAACAGTGTTGATAATTGAAGGTTGTAGGTTAATTTGGTTTAAATACCAAATGTACCTTCATATATTTTTGGGAAACATACATTCTTCTATAAAGAAACAAACAAGACGAAAGGAGTAGTTGGCCCAACACTTCTCATGGTGTTTTTTCCCATTCTTAACTAAATATAACCACTAGGGTAGTGTTTATGTGAAAAGGCATACTTGGGGCATAAAAAAGATTTAGAACTTCACAGTGTTGCTGTAGCAAGGTACCTTGGGCAGAAATTCACACTGTCACAGCAGCATGCTCTACTCAAGCGCAACTTTATGATGTTTCAGTTTTGCGCTCAGTCCCAGGAGAACTCTGATTGCTCTCTTTAGCCTTCTCGGGTGAACAGGCTCAAGCTAAGGGGTCAAAGGCTTCTGGCTTGTCCTGGACAGGCACACCTCCTGCGGGGTTGAAACACTACTTCCTTCTTTCTGCACATTGGCCTCAAGGTGCTTCAGAATAGGGTGCAGCTTACAAGTCAGACTCCATGTGATATCCCATATCCTCTGGGAAACTGGCAGCCATGCAGAAGTCTCCTCTGGTTGACCAAGCAAGGGAGTTTCCTGCAGAGTACTGAGGGAAATGCTGGGCAAAGAACTTGGAACTGAAACAACAAATGGGTCAGTAGGTCCCACTTTTAAAGAGTTACAAGAGATGAAGATTGTGATCCTGTCTGCGCTACTAGAACTGGTTTGTGGTAGTTTTTCTTTCTCCGGCCTCTCCAGACACAGCCTTTGTGCATTTCAACAGGTCTCCAGAATTAAACCCCTCAGAATGGGGCATAAAGTGATGTGCTTTTTCTACATCTGGCTATCAAAAATTTTACGGGATAGTGATCAGGAAAGGGACAAAAAAGGCTGCCCTCACTTAAATGCTACTTCTTACTCTGAGCAATAGAGACTGTGCATATTTAGTTATTTACAAGCGGGCTTTCGCCCGAAAGTTAGCACTCTTGACCAAATTTTTAGGTTCAACCTGATCTATTGGAAAACCTTCCTGCTGGATAAAGGGTAATTATGTCATTTTTGTGGATTTAAAATCTGCATTCTACATTGTCTCGAGTTCTGGTTTATCAGATGTACTAGAAAGCATCAACATCAACTGTTGCATAGCTAAACAATCATAAGGTCCCAAAGGCGAGACCTATTTGCTATGCCAATGCTTGTTTCCCTTTTGAATGCCTGCTTGAAGCATGTGGTAGTTTTTGATGCGAAGTCTGGCTGTCTTAGTAGATCAGGCTTTGCATCAAAACACATAAATAATTGGACAGTTCCACCCTTCATACTGACACCAGCAGAAAGAATCAGTCTTTGAGCTGAAAAAAGAAAACATTTTGTTCCAGAAAAAATTGCATGTGTTGATTAATACCACTACTTTGCATTGCTTTGCACTGGTACACAGCTTTAGTAAATCTAGGAACTGTTTTCCAGACAGACTTACATTTCCCAGGAAAAATGTTGCTCCATCAGGAAACGGAGTCACAAGGCACATACATCAATTAAATAATTGTAAATTACATTAAAGTGCATTTAATATCCATCAGAATAAGTCACATTATCAAATATGATCAAATTCCACTAACATTTGCAAAATCAACAAGATATTTAACAAGAATCAGCAAAGTCATTAGGTCTGGCGTTGTACACCAGCATTTTGGCAATCCATGTTTTGTTTTGTCATGGTTTCTGTAAAACTTTCTTGTTGGGAAAGCTGCCAGACCCTTATCAAACTAAAAAAAAACTTTGCTAAAGGCAAAAATGTGGTTTTGGTCTTGAAAAAGCACTCATTGCCATAGTAATCCCTTGCATGGAAGCTAACTTCTTTGTGTGTGGATGAGCTCCTTGTTAAAGGGCAGCACGTTGTAATGCATAATGGCGTCCCCTAATAGCTTAATAGGGCTGACACAAAGCCCCTTGATGCACGCTGGATTGGCGGGGGGGGGGGGAGAAGAATGTGAATGACACAATGACAGACTAATAGATGAAGTCTGGCAAAAAAAATAACTATGAATAACTGTTATACACATAATTTAGCAAAACCAAAAAGCCTTGGCTAAGTTCCTTCTCTTACTCCTTGGCTAAGTTCCTTCTCTTACTCCTAACTTCCTCCTCTTACCTTGCCACCTATTCCTAGAAAGGAATTCCCCTCCACCTCTAGATGTCACCCTCATTGGTGGATTTCAAGAAAAAACTCAAGACCTGGCTGTTCGATTGAGCCCTGCAGTCTAGTGCCTGGATACCCTCACAGGTGATTAGTAGCACTATACAAATATTGATTGATTAATAACACAGATTTAGATTTAAAAAAGAAAAGGTAATCGCCTGCAAGCATCTTGCCTTAGGGAAAGAAAGAAAGAAAGAAAGAAAGAAAGAAAGAAAGAAAGAAAGAAAGAAAGAAAGAAAGAAAGAAGGAAAGAAAGAAAAGAAAGAAAGAAAGAAAGAAAAAAGAAAGAAAGGAAGGAAGGAGGAAGGAAGGAAGAAAGAAAGGAAGAAAGACAAACAGGTTGCAAAGGTAGAATACCCTCATAAGTTTATATTCAAAGCTAATGTGAGCTGGTGGTATGGTTTGAAAAAGCAGCAGGCAAACAAACAAAGCTCACTTCAAAATAAGGTACAACAACATTGGCAGGAGACAGGAACTGATGAAGCAGGAATGTGCCCTATGCTGACATTTGGTCGACGGTGTCCTGCTATGGAATCAGGCTCTACAAACAAAGGCAGCGCTAAATTTATAACAAAGTAAAAACTAAAAAACTAGCACTGAAGGGTGTGTTTGCTCTTTATGAAAGGGCTAAAGGCAGTCGTTCAAAATGGCTGACCCATTGCTCCATGTTGTATGCTGTAGCAGAGAAAGAAAAACTGTGAATAACACAACACCACACCAATGGGTGAAGAGAGGTGCTGAAAGCCCCTGGTTGTAAGTATATTATATATGTAATTTTCTAGAAACTAAAAGGTACTGGCTAATGCCCGACCTATAAATGTGCACTGACGCCAATTATAGGCTATTTTACCATACAAAAAAACTATTTTTAAAGCACATTTAATTAAAAAGTACTCTTCTCATGGAACATGTCCCTGGACATAACCACCAAAATTCGAGTCCGCCACTCAGGTAACACAAAAACTAACAAACCTCAAAATTTATAATAAGGAACTGTTTTATGCTAATAAGTCAATTTTACATCTGAACCGCATATGTAACCATAAAATATAAATCAAAATTCTCAACCGCACAGGAGGGAAAGCTGGAGAAAGGGTTGGAGAAAAGAATGTTCACAGCTCTGCTGCATTGTAGATCCATTCAGTTTAAACTATATCCTACACCAGCCTCGTCATTCAATAAAAAGCCATCCCCAAGGAGATGAAGAATGACTACAGGAGTGTCGTATCGTAATTATAAGAGTCATAGCCCCTCTTACCTCTTACTTGAAGACCATCTAGAAAGAGCTGTGTACTTCTAAGTCATGCAGTACCTTGAGCCCTGCAGGATGCTGCAGCGTCACTACTAGACCCAATAGTAAGAACTACGGGGCATATTACCGAGGAGTGCGTTGGAAAATGCACAACGCACATTCGCGTATCGCCGGCTATCGCCGGATTTCATTGCCTTTTTAGCGCGCAATTATCAATGCGCATCAGGCAGGCGAATAGAAATCCGGCGATAGTCAGCGATATGGCACATTAGCGCATGAAAACAAACGTTGTCTTCAAGCGCTAATGTGGGCCTTGATAATATGGGGGGGTGGATTCAGCTTTATGATCCACACCCCCATGTTATCAATGCCTAACACCTGGTCAGAGCAGGCGTTGGGAGAGCTGCGTTAAATGAGTTTATCGCAGGTCTTTTCCTCCCATCGCCTTCCTTGGTAATAGGGTGTTCCCACCTCCAACCACAATTTTCATGTGGTTGGACGTGGGAACGCCCACTTTGCATGTCATTAGCGATGTTTATCGCCGACATGCAAAGTGGGCTTGGGGCAGGCTTTAAAATGCCCTTGTTAATAGGGCTCTAGCAGTATCGCCGCTTTCTCGGCACAATTCGCCGAGAAAGCGGCGATACTTGCCCTTGGTAATATGCCCCTACTTTCGCAGTTGTTGAAACTCACAACACTTCAAATGGGCCTCACTTCTTCAGTCCAGGTTACGAAGAATTCTGGTACCCCATACACAAGTGGTCTTTCTGTATAGTACAGCCCAGGTGACTGTCTCCTTTAACTCAGTCACTATTATGGTTCCTTGCATCGAGGAGATACCACCACGTTCCTGGGCAGCATACTAAAATACCTTATACACAGTGATTGAAACATTCTCTCCTGACTGCAACTCAGAATACAGTAAGTCCTTTTCCATATCTGTCAAAGTCATTTTCGTGGGGTGCTGGATCCCATAAACTGCATGTTAACTGAGTCCACCACCTGGAGAATCTGATCTACTCAGCTAACAGCCCTTTAGAGGAACAAGTGAATGAACTGCACATTCATAGAAGTTTACAAGGTCTTTTTCTTTCTGCAGAGCTCAATGACCTCTTCTTCAATATTCACCACTGTCTTACAGGAGGAACTCGTAACCCACTCAACACACACTAGTCTGTCCTCCGTTGTCTCCACTTTCCACTTTCTTAATGTCATTTTTTTCTGATTATTCTTCATCATGTCCTAGAGATCCCTGGGATGACCATAAAAAGGTACTCACTTTTTATGTGAGAGACCCTCCTTCTGTCTCTCTTTAACTTCAACAGGTCATTGTCAGCCCCCTCAGTCCCATAGCTTCTTGGAGGAAAAAAAACTTTTGTCTTACTCTTGATTTTAACCTCATTGGGGGGCATGTTGAGGTTTCTACCTGCTATCCTCCAGTCAGATACTAAGGGTAACCATGGGTACTAGCCTGGGTGACTGTCTTCTATTGTAACTACTAATAAAATGGGTCTACTGTGCATCATTGCATGGAAAAGCAATTATGGCCAAGATTTACGAAAAAGTTAAACAACGCAGTACAGCAACCAAAGTTGCTGTGCTGCGTTGAGTGACAGGGAGAAAGCAGGAGAGAGCCATATAAACAGAGATATTTTCTGTCCTCTCTCTAGTGCTGTTGCAGAGTTTTGCTGCCTAGCACCACGCCCACATCGTTACACCATAGTGCACTATAGTTCAAAGGTGTCTGCATTAGTCTAGCGTAGTTGATGCACTGGAAGGGTACCCTTCCAGTACAAAATACTATGCTTGAATTGAATTTCAAACTTTTCCTACATTGTATATGTGCTGTACCGTGCAGCACACTTGGTTTTTCAGAAATAAAAGGAGAAATTAAAACATTTCTCATTTTAATGTCTGTTTCATGTGGTGTTATTTTTTGGCGCAAAACCCTGTCTTATTGACACTAGATAGAACTTTGCACCAAAAACCATTGGTGCTAGCATGGAAACACCCATGTACCACCCATGTTTCACACCCTTGATGGATCAGAAATGCAAAGTAGTGCTCCACACAGGTTTACCTTATTTTTTCTTACAATCCAATGCAAATACCAATTTGCGTTGGTTTGTAATTCCGCCAAAAGATTTTGCGTTGGGTCTACATAAAAAAAATAATGCAAACCAAAACACAAAACCTTGTTTTGGCTATATCTCAGGACCTTTAGATCTTCAAATAGATCTGATGGAAGCAGTGATGTGCAAGTTCCTGCATGTTAGTGCCTTAGCCATATTCACCAACAAGGTCATGCAGTGTCTCCCTGGGATTACAACCTAAGGCGATCCCTCCCCTGGGCATGTCACAGGTCTTTCTGACATTCTCCACACCAGGGGGATCCTACTGTGATATTCATCTGTCCTGGGCAGAGATGCCTTTGCCATTCTATATGTACAGCTAATGGTATCTATCAGGCCAATAAAAGAAAGTTAGGGTATTTCCACTTCTCCTGCACTCCACACACCTTAGATCACCCCCAATAACACTTACAATCTGTATCCACATCCCCATCCTGACAACTTGTTCCTGTCAATCAAATTGGCAGCCACCTCCCTACAGGATAGCTTGACCTTCTTTAACTATATTGTGATACGGATGTTTCTGCTATAACTCAAGATTCCAGGGTTCTGAACAGTTTGCTTGGGTGCCACAGTATCAAGTATAAATGTGAAGGAATACTTCTATCAATTGCCAAGTGACTAGTCAATGTCACGGCGATTTATCATCATACGCATACCCTCTCAATATACTTGGGTACTGGCATATCCGAAAGGTAGCTTGATATGAATAATTCTATTATTTCATTCATGGGCACTGCTAATGTTTTCAAGATGTCATCTGAATATTGTGATTGGGTATACAGCATGGATGATGTCTCATAAGACAATGGACTGTCTGTTATGCATCCCCCACTCACTGCCTTGACTGGTAATACTGAGTTCTAACCGTGTCCACTCTGGCAATGTCTGTGACTGCTGATACCATGTGGGCCCAAGTAATTTGCAATCATAACCCAGGGGACTGCTCAAACTGACTGAGTGCTGTCATGACAACCTTTTCCCATACCCCAAACATTAGTCTCTTTAACTAATAGAGATACTGACCTATCTATGCCAATGCTCTGGGGCTAATGAATTAGGGGTGAGCGGAACTCATGGAATTTGAGGCCGTGGAATTCTACAGAGATACTAAAAACTCAGCGAGATTCTGTGGAGTTCCGCCAATGAGAGTTAACAGGCACGTCATGCTGACTGTGCTGTGATTTAGCCCCAGGAGCATGATTTCTGCTGAAAAATCATTGCAAACGGCATAATGTAGTGCACCAGAGGGTGCAGCTAATCAAGCTGATTTTGCTGCCGCTCTAGCAGCAGCATTTTTACTATGGACAGTTGTGACCACCTGCATTGGACAAATCTCACGGAAGTCCTCCTACTACTGAAAATTGCACTAAGGGATGCCCAATCTTGCTTACGCTTGCCAACTTACCATAATGGCGTGTGCAAAAAAAAAAAATCCGCCTTGTGGGATTGACAGAATTTGTCAGAACTAAGGGGGTCCCGCCATCATAGCGGTGTTTGGGACCACCTACCAGACATGCAGCGGTCCCACCACTGTGATTAGGAAACTGGCAGGTTCATCCTGGCTTTTGACATTGCAGGCGGTGCTGCTGGCTGCAGCACCGCACGCAATGTAAAAAGTGCGTGCAGAGCATTTCCCTGCACTACCTGGCAGGCACCACGCGGTGCCTGAACTTGGTGCAAAGACATGAGGGGGGTAACATGGGTACCCCCAGTGCACAAACACCCTCCCCCCACACAGAGGAGGCTTGCAACAGGCTCCCAAATTCAGCCTCCGCCAGTCTTTCCATGGCAGTTCCACCGCCATGGAAAGGCTGGCTGATGCCAGCATCGTAATCTGGCAGGTAGTGCCTGCTAGGCACTGCCACCATTTTACATATGCTGCCCGCTTCACAAGCGTGGAGGACGGTCTTTGTGACCACCGCAGTCGCACAGCGATTCTCCCGCCATCCTAATGTGGCAGGGGAAATGGGACTCAGATGGCGGAGGGACCACCACCGCACTGCTGGCGGCGGTGGTCCCTCTGCCATCGTAATTGGCCCCTAAGTGTTACTCCAATATTCCACCAATTCCGCCAGTAGCATGGAATATTTCGCCCAACCCTACTTATGACCTGACTGCATAGTCTTGGACAAAGCTTCAGCAAGAAAAGTGGTAGTGTGAAGCAGTTAGGTGAATCTCTGATGTGTGCTGTAAACTTAAGTGACCTCTTTTTATGCACTTTTAATGGACGTTAGCGCACTCTCATTTTAACTTTCAGCCTGCTCAAATCGATTTTAGAGCTTCTACAATTTTAGGAGTGTGTGGGGACTTTTATCTGGCACTTACAGTGTGCGTGCATTTTTCTGCATCAGCTCAGCTGCTCTGCCCGGGGGGCATACCATTGGGCGCCTCTGGTGTTCTTTTACTCTCTCTCTCATTCCTTCAGGGTCTCTCCGGTCTGCTATGGGTTGTCCCGATTGTGCGGAGAGAGTACCCTGCACCAGAACCTTTTCCTGGTTGGCTGCCTTTTTCGGAGGTTGGTGGTCCAGCCCCACATCCGGGTTAGGGCATTAAATGCCAGCACAACCCTGGGCGCTGAAGGGGCACCAAAGGCAAGCATATCCGCACCAGTCCATGCCTGGACTGTGCCATGGGCCAGGTACCCTGATCGTTTTTTCCCAGATAACAAGGACTCCCAGGTCAGAACCTATTCCAGGAGAGGTCTCTTGGAATGAGGCCCTAAACATTTTCCCAGGGAATGCGCAGCTAATCTGGACCTCCCCACGAAAGGATCAGTGCACTGTCCACACTGCAATTTCAGACCCAACTACGATCTGAGGTCTTCACTTAGCCTCCGCAAGGCGCCCCGAGTACAAGGGGCTGGTAAGACCAGCACCAGGACCGGCATCACAGCTGGTCTTAAGTCTAGATCCATTAGGGGGGTGCTGTTAAATGCCCGCTCCATGCCAAAACATAAAACCGGAATTGCTCTGACTATCCAGACTCTTAATTTGGACTGTCTTTTTGTCACCGACACATGGGCTAAAGACAACTCGGGCCCTGACCTGGAGGATGCTGTTCACCTGAGATATACTCTCCTCAAATGTGATCACTCTGAGCGCAGAGGGGCTGGCCTGTGACTTTTTCAGATGCACCCTCACCAGGGTGGACGGGGATCCGTGCTCACCATTAGAAGCTGCTTCCTTTAGGATTATGCTGTCCAATAGCTACACTTTTTCTGGCCTGCTAGTGTACCGCCCTCCAGGCCCCAGAACCGGGTTCATCGATTCATGGTGTAAAACACTGGAACCATTTGTCACTACTTCTCATACTAGCATTCTAGGAGATTTTAACTACCACCTTGAAAAGGTATATGACAATGACTCAGGGCACTTCCTAGAACTCATGTCATCCCTGGGATTAGAGCAGCTTGTTCAATCCCCCACCCACACAGCTGGCCATACCTTAGATGGCATTTTCAACAATCATGACAATTTAGTGATCGAGAATGTTCAGCCTCTTAGCTGGGTGGACCATTGGTTGATTATATTTAAGGTTTGTCCTACACTCCTCATCATTGTGAAGGAATGCACCACCCCCAGGTATATCAGCTATAGGGGACTGAACAAGCTTTCAGCTCCCAAATGGGAGGCTGCTTTGGCCTCAGCCGCTGCCAGGAGGCATAGCCCATTTCCCCCTACGGCAGAGGGTTTCCGCAACCTGAACACCGAGGGCCTCAATACTGCTGCCCCCTCTCAAAAACTGCTTTTTTAAAAGAGTTAAACCAGCAGTGCCTTGGTTCTCTAAAGAACTTAGATCATTCAGAAGGGAGTGCTGCAGACAAGACTGTAGATGGCGTTTGGACCCTTGTCCCAGGGAAAAAGCCAAGCAGAAAGCTTTGCTACAAAAGTACAAACTCGCCATCTTTCAAGCCAAATCTCACTTCCTCACCAATAAGATCCTCGCAGCAGACAACTCTTCTAGCATACTATTCAAGGTGATCAAGGAGATCCCTGAACCTCCAGGAACCCAGTTGTTATCCCCCTCACAAGACCTCTGTGACAGAATAGTTACCCATTTTCGTGACAAGATCCTTAAAATCTTTCAGGAGCTTGACTATATGGAAACGGTAGAACCTGAGGTCGAGGAGGTCACTCAGAACCAAGGAAAGTATGCTCCTTTCACTCTTGCAGCTTTTCCTTTCATCAAGGCCCAACAAACCCTGGCTCTCCTCATGGGCCTCAAATCCAGCTCTCCCTCAGACCCCTTTATGCCCCTCACTATTAAGCTGGCCCATAATCCAATTGCAAACTTCCTGTGTAAGGTATTTAATAACATTCTCCTTTTCGGTAGCTATCCGGACACTTGGAAGGAGGCCATTGTCACATCACTTCTCAAGAAACCCAATGCTGATCCATCTGAATTGAAGAACTTTCGCCCCATCTCACTTCTCCCTGCCACCACAAAAATCTTAGAGAAATTCATCAACACTGAGTTGATGAATTATTTTGAATCTCATGAGATCTTAGATCAGTCTCAAAATGGTTTCCGCGCCGATCACAGCACCGAGTCCACCCTCATTGCTGCCACTGATGACATCCGCATGCAGACAGATCGGGGTGGCTCGGCAGTGCTGATCATGCTCAGTCTATTGGCTGCTTTGTACACCGTTTCCCCTACGCGGATGGTCCAGCAACTGCGGGAGGTGGAAGTCTCGGGAAAGGCCATACGGATTCTCCACTCCTTTCTGACCAGGAGAACAAACATAGTCAGCTCTGGGGGGTTCAGATCTAAAGCCTTCAGCCTACCCTATGGGGTTCCCCAGGGCTTATCTCTGTGCCCTGCCCTCTTTAATCTGTATGTGACACCTCTGGCTAAGCTGAAAAGATCTTTTGGGTTCCAGGGGATCTTCTATGCAGACGACACGCAGATCATTGTTTCCATTTTCAATGATCTGCAACTGGTCGCAAATAAATGTAACCACTGCATGGCTAGCACTATCGGCTGGATGAAGAATAACTCCATTAAGATCAATGCTGGGAAAACTGAGGTCCTAGTTTTTGGTCCACAGAACTCAATCTGGTCAGATGCCTAGTGGCCGGCAGACTGTGGTCCTCTCCCCATTCCAGCCATGACAGTTAAAAACCTGGGGGTCAAGTTGACAAGGGTTTGACCTTTGACTCACAGGTCAGTCGCACGGTGAGCACCTGCTCCTATATTCTGAAAACCCTCAGAAAGGTGCTCCCGTATATCCCAGCAGAACTGCACCGGCCCACCATCATCACCTCCTGGCTTGACTACTGCAATGCCTTGTACCTCAATATCAGCATGGCCACCCTGAACAGGCTTCAGGTCATCCAGAACGCGGCAGCCAGGCTGATCTTTAATATCCCTAAGCATCAGTCAGCGAGGGGAGGGGCTCTGTACTTTGCATTGGCTCCCTTTCAGGAAGTGCATCTCTTTTAAAGTTCTGAGCACGGTCTATAAGGTCTTGCACAGCACAGGCTCGCAGCGGCTGAAAACCATGTTTCAATGGTATATTCCTGGGAGGACCTTGAGATCCTCCTCCTAGGGAAAATTGATCTCTCCAAAATTATGCAAGGTCAGATGGGGCGGACGTTCCTTCTCTGCGGCGGCCGCAAAACCTTGCAATACCCTGTCCCCCTCTATCCCTCATGCAGCTTTGCTTCCGATGTTTAGAAGGCTGCTTAAGACATGGTTTTTCTCAACATAGTCAACAGCTTATACGCTCTCCTTTCTCTCCTCGACTGTCAGCGCCTTGGCACCTATGGGTATTAGTGCGTTTTATAAATCCTTTTCCTATCCTTATCTTAAATAGGACAAAAGGTTACTAGTCTCAATCAAATGGCTATTACGTCAACTTCTTACACTACAGCATAGCATCAATACAAATCTCTTAAATTTTTTAGAATATAAAACTACTGAAAATGCTGTAGCTCTTCTTATATAAAAGTAAGAGTTTGTGCTACAAAGTCCAATATGAATTTGTAGTTTTACGATGTTTTGCTGCATAAATGCCATGCTGATCATGCGCATCTATTAGCAGTGTTTGGAGAAGAACTAGAGAAGCTGCTCAATAATGTACCAATAGCCTCCCTGCACTGTAGTGCTAGCCTACCGTGGAAGTGGAAACTGTTGCTATGATTTTTAGTAAGATGAAAGAATGGAGCTCCTCCTACTGTTTGTGCCCTTCCATCAAACTGTTGAAAAACCCAACTGTGAAGAAACCTTAATCCTGCCACTTATCTAGATTAAAGCGGAACAAATGCAGAAAAAGTTTCAGGAAGATAGACTATTACAGTGGAAGCTTGTATGCTTGTAACACAGGCTTAGAATGGTTAAGACAGACTTGCTGATATTGGCAAATGTAGTGTGCAGGGACTTTCTGATAAAGATCCAGAATCTTGATTTCCTTAGTTTCTGATGTACTAATTACAATTCCTAATTCCACATTCACATACATTGAAGCTATATATTTACAAGGCACATAGATGTGGAGATACAAATAGTATATGTGTGCTTACCTATAAATACATCGTTTAATAATACTGTGGTAGTCAATATTCTAGATTCAATATTTTTGTAAGTTGATGTGGAAAACTCAATATTCTGATGACAGACACCTGTGTAGTTTTTAAATGATACTATTTCAGAAGACAAGGGAACTAAGGCACCAAGAGATAAAATACGCTGTCCCTTATATCATACTAAGGTAAAGCATGGAAGACAGTATAGGAACTCTTGAAACATTAACCACTTTGCCACATCAACTCTCCGTTCTGAATCCATAAATTGACAGAAATCTTAAATGTTTATATGAGGTCCTATGCTAAATAGGAGGTTGTAGCTGCAGGTCATTCTTGAACCCTTGATGTACTAGAGATTGTTCACTCCGCAGAGCTGAATGTTGTAGTTCATTGAGGCATCTAGGTGGCTAACATTTTCTCTTGTCATTTGTATGACTTCAATTGCATCCTTCTATTCATTCCAGACTCCATACATTTCTGAAAGACTGCTCTAAAAGACTGCTTTAAACAAAGACCAACAGGAAATCAGTGAGCAACGAAATGCAATGAAGAAGATGTACTTTCAATGTCAAACACAAAATGTACTGTTCCTCGTTGAGCCATTATTTTACTTCCTTTTTAGGGCTCAAACTAACAGAGAAAAATATCAGTTTTGTAATATTCTGATAATAACATGATGACAATGATGCTTCATTGTGATGCTAGAAACTGTTAAGAAGCGCTGCTAATTATAACTGGCCCTCTCCCTAAAGATGCAGTTTGCTGCCGTGTTGGGTCCTACTTTGTCGTTCTTGCCCTGTTAAGCAAAATATTGAATGAAAAATATTGTGATAACAAAATATTGTTTCATGAATATTGGTATGTCAAAAATATAGTGGACTGAAATATCTTAGGGAAGAACATTATTATAAATGTTGTTTTTACTATCGTTTTTATATATATAATTTTTGAAAATATCAATGTATACAATATCGTTTGTAAGTGTTATTTTATATGTATTTTATTTTGTGATTGATTTCATGTGTTTAGAATATATTTTATTTTGTGTGTTTAGTAAGGTAATTTAATAATTTTTAAAGTTTTGAAATTAATATTTTCTGTTGTATTAACGGATATGTAGTATTTTTAGCAGCAGGATGTTGGGTTGTCAGGGGATAAGAGATGAGATGAATTTAAAAAAGTGAATATTTTAATTTAAATGTAATGTTTCTTTTTTTACTGGCATGCAAATTAATTTTGTAAAATTAATAATTCTTTTTCTTATTTTAAATTTATAAAAATGAGCTATTCATCATTTTTTATGAGCTCCTAAATGAAATTTTCATAAAAAAACACATTGGTGTTTTATGTTAGATATTAAAATAATTATGGTAACTATAGAAATGTTTGGTAAAATGAAAATTTGCAACATTTAAATTGCGCAATTTAAAAACTTTCTAGATGCCCTTTGATTGCATATTTTTTATGGAAGAAATGTATTGCTATTAATGTTTTTGAACATTTACAACCATTTTTATAACTTTTGTTTTAAATGTTGAAATATTAAACAGTCATTGCTATTAAGTTGTTTGCAAAAGTTTAAATAAATAGGTTTTTAGTTTGGGTTATGGTGTCTTCTATATATTATTTGTTTTTCTTTTATATAGAAAGAATTATGTGTGACAATGGAGTATAAATTCAATTAATCAATCAATCAGCATTTGTAACTCTGTCACCCCTAGGTGTATCTGGCACTGTGTCGAAGAGCCCAGTCTAGAGTCTCTTTCTGAAGTGTGCCAATGAAGGGGCCATACAGGACTGGAGGGGGAGGTCATTGCAGGTCTTGAATGTGATGTAGCAGAATGAGCGGCTGCCACTGTGGGTGAGGCAGATGCAGATGTTGTGGACCATGGCAAGTGAAGTGGAGCGTAGGTATCTAGCTGTTTGGTATAAGTTCAGTCGATGGTCGAGGTAGACAGGTCATAGGTCAAGGAGAACTTTGTAGGCATGCAAGAGGATCTTTAACAGGTCTTTTCTGGATGGGGAGACAGTGCAGGTCTCCCAGGTGGGGGGAGATGTGGAATCGTTTGGCGTAGCCAAGGATGAGTCTGGCTGCAGCGTTCTGCATGGCCTGGAGCCTCGTTAGGAGCTGGATGGAAAGGCTAGCGTAGAGGGCATTGCCTTAATTGAGGCGGCTGGTGACGAGGGCCTGAGTGACGGTCTTTTTGGTGTTGGTTGGAATCCATCTGAAGATTTTGCAGAGCATGCAAAGTGTTTGGAAGCAGGAGGAGGCGACTGAGTTAACTTGTGTACATAATCATTTAGTGTCCAACCCATTCCCCAAAATGGTTTAGATTGGAGTGGAAATAGTAAATGTTGCCCCTTTAGTGTCCAACACCTTCCCCAAAATGGTCTAGTTTTGAGTGGGAATAGTAAATGTCATCCATTTAGTATCAAACACCTTCCCCAAATTGGTTTATTTTGTATTGGTATTAGTAAATGTGACGTCTTTCGTGCTAAACACCTTCCCCAAGTTGGTTTTGATTGGAGTGGGAATAGTAAATGTGGACCCTTAAGTGTCCAACACCTTGCCCAAAATGGCTTTGATTGGAGTGAGAATAGCAAATGCTGCCCCTTTAGTGGCCAACATCTTTCCCAAATTGTTTTAATTTGGAGTGAGGATAGTGAATGTCACCCCATCATTGTCCAACATCTTCTCCAAATTGGTTTAGATTAGAGTGGGAATAGTAAAAGGGACCCATTTAGTGTCCAACACCTTCCCCTAAATGGTTTAGATTGGAGTAGGAATAGTACATGTTGGCCCTTCAAAGCCCAACATCTTCCGTAAAATGGTTTAGATTGGAGTGGGAATACTTAATGTAACCCTTTTACTGGTAAATTAATTTGTTAAAATGGATTTCTATGTAGTAGGAGTAGTTTATGTAATTTAATTAGCATTGTTACTATTTAGTGAGATAATTGACATTGTAGTTGGTTGTATATTTGTAATAAATAGCACTATTATTTAAATAATTCATTAGAATAAAGTTATGTAACACATTTTTCAATGTTTCTCAAATGTTTTCAAATTTTATTTTTTGGATGTAGCCCTTTCTACAGGATCATCCCCAGAATTGTTGCCTTCACCCGTTTAAATTATTCATCCACTTGGCTATTTTGTCTGATATGTAGAGAAAACCTCACATATGAGGAAGGTAAATAGATGTGTGCGAAAACCAGGGCGGACACTAACGGACAGTAGACGCTTCGACCGTGAACGCCAACTCATTTAAGGTTGGTTACGGCACATTGCTAATAATATTGGGCCCACCCGATTTTGGTTGGACCAAGGTTTATTTCGGCATGGCTTCACCACACATCTACTTACCTTACTCATATGTAAGGTGTTCTCTACAAATCAGACAAAATAGCCAAGCGGACAAATAATTTTGTATTTCAAGTGGCACTAACAAACTGATTAGTTTGCCCACATACCCTTTCACTTATTTTTTGTGAGGGGTTTCTGCTCGTTCGACAAATTCTAGGTAGACAAGCATATGGGATTATACTATATCTCCTGTTACTTTCACCTCCTGGACCAAATGCCGTCCTTTACAACATGCAGACTAACTATGCCCTGAAGAAGTCCATTTGTATGAATGAAAGACGCATGCTGTTTAGACCATATTGACCGTGTTTTAATCCTGTATTAAATAAAAGAAGAACTTTGAGGAATATACTTGTGGACACGGATCTAATTTTTTTCCTTGTTCTATAGTTTGGTGGTGCACCTTTGCTTTTGATTCAAATTGTGAAATTTCTGTATTGGGATTTCATTGTGACAGTGGGTGTGATACAGTGTGCACGCAGATTTCTGGGTATTTCCAGGGCATATATATATATTACATAGGGATAGCGGGTCAGGTGCTGTGGTTTACACGGTTCCACTGTCTAGCTTCTTTTATAACTGCATAAATACTTTACACATTGCCTCTAAGTTAAGCCTGACTGCGTTTTGTGCCAAGCTGCCAGTGGGTTAAGCAGAGATTAATTTAGTGACATATTTGTGATTTGCCCTTGCAAGGGTTGTGGCTGTTGCTTGAGTAGGGGTTCACTCCCCTCAAACAACAACTTAATTTTTCACAATGTGTTTACCTCACATACAGAGACAGGTTTGATGGACTTACTCAATAGAGACTGCATCAACCCATTACCTAGTAAAACCATTGGAGTTCATCCTTGACCCTTCTGTAACATTCTTTATATATATAAACCTAATCACCAATTCAGCAAATTCTACCTCAAAATACTCTTCACCCTCGTCCCTCCTAAAATCTGCTGCACATTCTCTAGTTCTTTCTCACCTAAATTCTGGAAACACAATTGTAGCATAATCCTCGAATCATTACTTTACTCAGTCAAACAACTCCTGCCTTCCACTTGCTCTGTCAACCACATCAAACCTATACTCAAGGACCTTCATTGTCTCTCCTTCAAGAGCTTATGGAGTATAACTTTGAAATACCTAAGTTTAGCATCTTGCAGGAGCAAAATTAAAACATATAGGGCCAAATGTAGGTGAGGGGCATTTACTGATTCTAAAATACCGAATTTTACCGATTCGGTAAATGCTGTGTAGGGACAAATTCGGTAAGTATTGTTGAACCGTTAAGATTAGTTATTTACCAAATCGGTATTTACCGATTCGGTATTTCCCATTCATTCCTATGGGCCTGGAGGCTCATAGGAATGAATGGGAATTACCGAATCGGTAAATACCGTTTCGGTAAAAGGGGGAAAACATTGAAGGGTGGCAGGTTGTCACTTTGACACCCTTTTAGTGCACATGTGGCACACATACATGCCCTAAGGGCATGTATGTCTACCACATGGCACTGAAATAATTTGCAAGAAATTGCTTTTTTGGGGGTTTTCGTTATTTACCACCAACTTGTAGTTGGTGGTAAATAACGAATCCTAACATGGGAAAAGCACTGATTTAAGCGCTCCCTACATTAGGAATTCGGTAATTTACCGAATCGGTATTTAAGAATTCGGTAATTTACCGATTCCTTAAATTACCGATTCGGTAAATTACCGATCCTTAGATTAGGCCCCTACATCAGAAAAGCCTAATACCGGTCGGTAACGGACGAAATTCGGTAATTTCGGCCGTTACCGACTGGTATTAGGCTTCCTACATCGGGCCCATAGGGTGCAGTGGCATCCCTCTGTGCCAGTCTAGTGACCTTCTTCAAGAAACAGCCCCAATATCTCACATGGGTGGGCAAGCCACTGAAAACTTGAGCCAGACTCGAGCCTGATGACAGGCTCTGGTACAGTTCGACATCCTCTTGAATCCTCGAGCCCAAAGCGAGCCAAGCTTTCATGTCTTCCAATCAGGTTCTACCCACATGCACTATGAATTATTGGCAAAGTAGTGACCTTTGATGTGGAACAGCAAGAGACAAAGATACTCTTTTAGTGGCACTGTTCATTGTGGAACTAGAAGACCTCTGATAAATTCCGGCTTCCCTGCTTTATAAAATTGTTTGCCCCTTGACATCCTTTTCGAAACAAAATAACATACATGAAAGTACCTTCAAACATGAAAGTTTAGGATACGTGCTGTACAAAAACTTATTGTATTTGATTTAATATATTATATTATATTATAATGTTCCTCCATCTAATAATCTGGGGCTTATATTATGGTGTTAATATGGCAAGTGACTTGCCCCTTAATTCACCAATGGCATTGTTATCAAAGGGAGGGTTCAGGAATGTTTAAAAACGGTTTTAATATATGCCTCTCAATGCGATGATAGAATAAGATGTACTATGGTGAAACGCTTCTGCATGGTAAAGAAATACACTTTTTGAAATTTTGAAGAACTTTATCATGTTTGTACAAGATATTTGTCATCTCATATGCATGATACGTTTATCAGGACTTCTCTCGTGCACATCCTGACCCTTGGCTCAGCTCTAACTCGGCTCTCCCTGTTAATTTTCTGGCTTGCCCACCTCTAATATCTCATAATGCACTCTGAAACTTGTTTAAAATCCGGGATCCACAGTCCCTGATACAAAACTGCTGCATATCTAATTTGAACTCAGATCAAACATCCCCAGTGGTAACAGTATGCTTGATTCACTAGTGTTGCACTGGTTTTTTAATATTGCATGTTTACTCCATACTTAAGGTTCTTTGTAAGGAACACATGCCTCTTGATGAAGGAACACTGGGGCATATTACCAACCAATAGAGATCATTTTTGTCTCTAACTTGTTTAGAGACAAAAATTATCGCCGCACATCGGCGATTTTTATCGCAGATAAACCTTGCTATTATCAAGGTTTATCGCAAATGCGATAAAAAACGGCCGCAATGCATGAATATCGCTGAAAAGTCAGCGATATTCATGCATTATCGAGCAAATGCTCTTAGCCATGTTATCCACCTCCCATTGGATAACATGGCTAAGAACTGCTCCTTGGCAAGTGTTAGCTTTTGGAGATATTCGCGCTTAGCGCGAATATCTCCAAAAGTTGGTAATAGGAGATAGCGATGTTAGCGACTGTTTTTAGTCGCTAACATCTTGGCACGCCCACTTTGCATGTCATTAGTGATAAATATCACTGACATGCAAAGCGGGGCCCAAGATGGTCACTATCTCCTATTAGCTGTCGCTAACTGGTGTTAGCGACAGCTTGGTAATAGGGAGATAATTTTATCTCCGCTTTCTTGGCTTTTAAAGCCAAAAAAGCGGAGATAAAGCCCCTTGATAATATGCCCCACTATCCCAAAAGATTAAGAGTACTTTGCATGTTAAAGGAAAACAAGCTTGAACATTATTATTGCGAGAAATAAGATACTTAGGGGCATATTTACAAGCCCTTATTGCCACAGGACCGTCACTTTTTACGATCTTCCTTTGGCGGTGGGGGCTTCGCATTACTTACAAGGTGGCATTAAGCCACTTAATGTGGATTAAAGCCGCCTTGTAAATAAGACACCCTTTCACCCTATATTTAGCAAGAAAGGGGTGGGCAATGAGTGTTGATTTTGATGGTGCCCCATATTTACAAGGGTGGCATAAATATGGGACAGCACCAAAATTTAGACCAGGGAACACCAGGTTTTAAAATGGCAAACCAAGGATAAATGCTTTATTTCTCCTTGTTTTTGCTGTTTCTATGTGTTCTGCATTGTGCAGCACACATAGAAACAGTAAAACACCATGAACGATTGTCTATGTGAAGGAAGGTGTCCCTTCCTGCACATAAACAATCATTAAAAAATTGTGATTTGCAACTTCTATGTGTGCTGCACGACGCAGCACACATAGGAGTTCCAAATCGCTATTTGTGATTATTTATATGCAGAAAAGGACACATTCCTGCACATAAACAATCATTCCCCCCAACACAGGTGTTGGCGCTAGGCAGCTTAATTTAGCGCCAGTGCTCGGGGAATGCAGGAGTGCACCATGGGGCATATTATCAAGGGGGTTTATCTCCGCTTTTTTGGCTTTAAAAGCCAAGAAAGCGGAGATAAAATGATCTCCCTATTACCAAGCTGTCGCTAACACCAGTTAGTGACAGCTAATAGGAGATAGCGACCATCTTGGGCCCCGCTTTGCATGTCAGTGATATTTATCACTAATGACATGCAAAGTGGGCGTGCCAAGATGTTAGCGACTGGAAACAGTCGCTAACATCGCTATCTCCTATTACCAACTTTTGGAGATATTCGCGCTAAGCGCGAATATCTCCAAAAGCTAACACCTGCCCTGAGCAGTTCTTCACCATGTTATCCAATGGGAGGTGGATAACATGGCTAAGAGCATTTGCTCGAAAATGCATGACGCCTACCACCGTACAAGTCAGAGGCCTCCGAAGTCATCTGCGGCGTCCCCCAAGGATCATCTCTGAGCCCCACCCTCTTCAACGTCTACATGAGCCCCCTCGCGGCCATCGTACGCAAACACAACCTCAGCATAATCTCCTACGCCGACGATACCCAGCTGATCCTCTCCCTGACGAACGACCCCGCCGCCGCCAGAGCCAACCTGCACGAAGGGATGAAAGAGGTAGCCGAGTGGATGACGACCAGCCGCCTGAAACTGAACTCAGACAAGAAGGAGGTCCTCATCCTGGGCTCCTCACCCTCCGCCTGGGACGACTCCTGGTGGCCCCCCGCCCTGGGCACCGCACCCAAACCGACAGACCATGCACGCAACCTGGGCTTCATCCTGGACTCCTCCCTCTCCATGACCAGGCAAGTCAACAACGTCTCCTCGGCGTGCTTCAACATCCTACGCATGCTACGGAAGATCTTCTGGTGGATCCCCACCGAGACCAGGAAGACCGTCACCCAGGCCCTCGTCACCAGCCGACTGGACTACGGCAACGCCCTCTACGCCGGGACCACCGCCAAGCTCCAGAAGAGACTCCAGCGGATCCAGAACGCCTCAGCCAGACTCATCCTCGACATCCCACGAACCAGCCACATCTCCGGACATCTGAGAGACCTTCACTGGCTCCCCGTCAACAAAAGAATCACCTTCCGCCTCCTCACCCACGCACACAAAGCCCTACACGACCAAGGCCCGAGCTACCTCAACAGCCGAGTCAACTTCTACGCTCCCAAACGCCACCTCCGATCAGCCAACCACGCCCTCGCCGCCGTCCCCCGCATCCGAAGAGCGACTACAGGAGGAAGGTCCTTCTCCTACCTGGCCGCCAAGACCTGGAACTCCCTCCCTCCCGACCTGCGCCTGACCCAAGACCACCTCTCCTTCAGGAAGAAGCTGAAGACCTGGCTGTTCGAGCAGTAGCGGCACCCCCCCCCCCCCCCAGCGCCTTGAGACCCTACGGGTAGGTAGCGCGCTCTATAAGTGCCAATGATTGATTGATTGATGAATATCGCTGACTTTTCAGCGATATTCATGCATTGCGGCCGTTTTTTATCGCATTTGCGATAAACCTTGCTAATAGCAAGGTTTATCTGCGATAAAAATCGCCGATCCGATGTGCGGCGATAATTTTTGTCTCTAAACAAGTTAGAGACAAAAATTATCGCTAGTTGTTGGTAATATGCCCCCATATCTTTTTAAATACGTTTTCAGAATATCAGAGCATGGCATTAGCAAGTTTGGTTTGATGCCACGCTCTGTCATTCTGTTGTACATATGCCCCTTTATTTTATCTCCCCTGATGAGAAATGTAAGCAATGGATGTTAAATAAAATAGACAACTTGTGTTAGCAAAGCTACACCCAGAGAGTTGGGCCTCAAATTTCTTGTCAAAATTAAAATAAAAAGGTATTCAAACCTAAAATGCCAAATACACAAGGCTGCAGGAACTCTGAAACGATTTGCAGTATCCTCATTATGTACAGTTGGGAGTATTTTACGCCATGTAATATCTCACCTTTTAAACTCCATACAAATATAGAGGGAGTCATTTTATAAATGAAATAAAGTGCCTCGCTATGCAATAGCATTTCAAAATGTTCACGTTTTATTAACATCATTCGAAATATCAAGCCATAAAAGAGAAGAACGTTAATAAAATAAATTAGACTATTGTGGCATGGTGGCATCTCTCTGCAAATAACAAATAGGAGATCTAAGAATTCACTGAGAAATGCTGGAGTACAAATCTTCTAGTAGTTTGTAGTCTGAGGGGCATATTACCAACCAATAGAGATAATTTTTGTCTCTAACTTGTTTAGAGACAAAAATTATCGCCGCACATCGGCGATTTTTATCGCAGATAAACCTTGCTATTATCAAGGTTTATCGCAAATGCGATAAAAAACGGCCGCAATGCATGAATATCGCTGAAAAGTCCGCGATATTCATGCATTATCGAGCAAATGCTCTTAGCCATGTTATCCACCTCCCATTGGATAACATGGCTAAGAACTGCTCCTGGGCGAGTGTTAGCTTTTGGAGATATTCGCGCTTAGCGCGAATATCTCCAAAAGTTGGTAATAGGAGATAGCGATGTTAGCGACTGTTTTCAGTCGCTAACATCTTGGCACGCCCACTTTGCATGTCATTAGTGATAAATATCACTGACATGCAAAGCGGGGCCCAAGATGGTCACTATCTCCTATTAGCTGTCGCTAACTGGTGTTAGCGACAGCTTGGTAATAGGGAGATAATTTTATCTCCGCTTTCTTGGCTTTTAAAGCCAAAAAAGCGGAGATAAAGCCCCTTGATAATATGCCCCGTTTCCACAGATCTGTCAACGACATGGAATCCACGATGAAATGTTGCTTTCCTTTCCCATGGTTTCTCAACGGGTGTTAGAAAAGCTTTCTGCATGTTCGACCACTGTGCATTAGCTTGTCTTGAAGAGAAGGCAAAGTGATTTCAATAGCAGTGTTTCAGTGTTGCCACTTGCAAGTATGTTTCCTTTGTTTCTGTTGAGCGCATTTCAACTTTGCTGTGTCTGAAAATGAAAGGTGACAGCTGCCTGCCCGTCATCTCTCAGCAAGGCAGCAGCAATGTAATGGCCGTGCCTATGGATGTATTGTGAGTACCCGGGCGCTTGTAATAAATTATTTCAGGCCTCTAGTGACGTGTGTTCTTATTTCTAGCAAGCTGTTAATTAGGTCATTTGTTGTTTACCATCTTACACTAAAGAAGCAATGATAAGACGAATCTCTGTTAATGAAACCTAACAATGCAAATAGTCCATAATAATGTTTAATAGAAGTAACATATGTCGCATAAATTGTTTTTTTAATGTACGGTATGTTTGATTTCCTTACTTAGGATATGTCTATCTGTAGACTTCTCTGCAATAGTTTTGTATGTACATTCCAATAATATCTATCTAGAAAGAAAATCTCTCAATGCTTCCTGTTCTCTGTATATACAAAAACAGCACACTTAGGCTGCCAGTGCTTGAATTCCGTATGAGATTGGATTTTTCTTCTCAATAAAATGCCATGCACGTAGAAAAGTTCTACCACCAGTAGATAGTGAAGACACACTGGCATCCAATGCATACAAATCAGTATTCAAAAAGGCTAACCAAAAGCTCTAATCGTAAACACGTGGCATTTCGAAGAATATCGTGTCAAACGCCTATTCGAAACTTGGACTAGTTTATTAAGCAAAAATAAAAATCAGCTGTGTAAGTTTGCAGAAATGTGTGACAGAAGTTCCCCTCTGCACTCCAAAGACTAGAAATTACAATGTTTACCCTCACTCAAGGCAAATGTATAGACCTAGCACACATAGGGGGATATTCTCAAGAACGTGGGATAATTACTACAAAATTAGCTTAACGCCACTCTTCACATCGCAGTCTATCATGGGAAAACAATGCAGTGTTAACGTTGTATTTGCAACCAGTGGCGGCTGGTGATATTTGACAGTGGTGGGGTGCAAAGTTTGTGGTGAGTGCGCGGTGGCGAGCAAGTGTAGCGAGCAAGCTCCAATGTCATAGGGAGGTTTTGCATTTTAAAGCATATTTGCAAAAGCAAGAAGGTTAATATATGGGTACTCCCACCACACCATCCACTTGAGCAGGACAACCCAACCCCATCCTCCTTCTTCTAATGCCACCCCTTCTTCCCTCTCCGCACAGAGGAGGTAGGCGACGTGCAAAAAAACATGTTGGCTAGAGCTATGTAGCCTGATGGTCCCCGAACATCTAGAAACAAGGTATATATGTTATATGTTATCTGTCATGATATAGGTGGATTGGAACTTACTCAGGGACAACCAAACTGTGTGACCACACGCTTGAACTGTATCACCAGCAACTAAGCCACAAGGGCTGCCAACCCCAGATGGAAAAAAAAGAAGTTCCCAACATTACTGATGAGTTGCCGGCCAGATTTACTCCACGTGCCACCCTTGATTGATTCCGGATTGCCCACATCGTCATAGAATTTCGGGACTTTCCAACCCGCCAGTGAAGAAATCCTCTGATAGACTGGACCTTTGTATGCCACATTCGTACATTCAGTGCCACCTCACTCCTACCCTTGAGTGTTTCATGGAGAGCCATGGAGCCCCCCCTGCTCCACGATTTATTTTTGAGATACATTCCCCCACCCCAGCACTTATGGTGCCCCCAGCCCTTACCACTTCTCACTTGTCCTGAGGAAGACCCCGCAAGTAAGGTTCAAGATACCTACGGGAAAAAGGGGTCGAAACATCAACACTAGAACTCTTGCCAATACCCATTCAACAGTAATGAATATACTGTGAATTCATATGTTATATGGCAATTATGTATATACTATGTGTACTTTGACCATCCGGTATATGAACAATATATGCCAGAAGTATTTGTGATATTTTCACCACCATTCCGTCTTGCACTCCCTCCACCCTTTTCTGGGCACCTTTCATGTGAATTTTGTTACCTAGTTAGGTTTTCCTTAAGATTTATTCTTTGCATAAGATGCATATCTCCATTGTGATTAAACAACATTGGTTGAATATTATTGTTTTTTTCATTTAATACCCATAATGTCATTTTTGATTTGTTCATTTCTCCCTTCTATGCGAATGCTACCAATACACTGGAACCATTCTTCTATTGTAAATGACAAACAAGATTACAAATTTAGGCTGTCCGATTTTAGGTACAAAACCCCAACGAAAGGGAAATAGCCCTCCCCAGTGTAAACATATAAAAACTGAAACAACACCTGCACAACCACAAACTAAATGTAATTCAAGGAAAAGGAAAATGAGAGTGAGAGTAATTTTTTTCTTCCTGAAGGGACCAATACAATGTAACTTTGTTATACAAGCTAACAGCAGCAAGAAAGAATGGGCTAACATTATTCTGCTTGGGTTTTCTTGTTTAGGGGTGTCATTAAAATATTGTTTCTACTTCCTTTGTCAAGTTTCTGGTCTTTGGTCTAAAGATGCAGGGTTTAGAAGCATGCCAAGAAACCAACTGGTGTACGTTGCGCTATATAAATATTTTTTTACATTACATTACATGCTTTAGGTCTTGTTTAATTATTCTATAAACTGTAGAGAATCTGGAAATGTCAAAATCACATTTGATATTCTGGCTGCGTTTGATTATTTCACTGATAGGTAAAATGCCTGGCTTCATAAGAATCTTTCCCAATAGGTGCCATCACATTTACCCAGAGAGATTGGGTAAAAACCCTTGCTACATCAGCCCCCAGTTTCTAGTGAGTCAGTATTGATAGTAGGTAAATTGCCAACACCTCAGGCTTAAAACATTAAAAGCAAGGTATAGTGACAAGTATATGTGAAAAGAGTTCTATGACCAAGCATCTGGATTAGTGGTGAAAACATGACACCAGACTTTTGGAAAACATGGAACACAGTGTCACTTGGAATGCTGCTGCAAAAAGGTTTTTTCAAAGTTCAACAAAGATTGGAGTGATATTGTCTTTATTTGCAGTGATTCAGCTTCGTATATGAAAAAGTTGTGTGATGACCTATCAAAATCGATATCTGGGATGAAGTGCTTCCTTGTAAGACATCCTTGCCACCTGTTATATGGTATGCTGAAAGCATCTTTACAATCTTCAGAGTTAATGAAGAATGCTATTGACTTTTTGGTCCATTCTGGTGCACTGTTTTGCACAGGAACTAAAACACAAATATTTCTCATTTTGTGTTTTGTGTGGCATCAAAGAAAGAGCCATCCCCCAGATTTGGCTTAGCTGATGGTTCTCAGTTCAATGGGCTGTGAGTGCTATATTATCCTTGTGGCAACCGTTTACAGAATTGTTGCCGAGTGATGATGCCAGAGTCAAGAAATGTGAGGATCTTTGGTCGCATATTGCTAGTGATGTGAAAAAAAGTGCACCATACTGCATTCTTAGATTTTTACGGGAAAACATAACTGCTGTAGTGGACATAATAAAAAAACTAGAGTCTGAAAAAATCCTTGTCTGCCAAGTGTTCAGAAAAATTGGTGTAGCTATGATACATCTCCTAGGGAGTATTCTGGGCAACACCTTTAGTGACTTTGGAACTGCAACATGTTCCATGTTAGAGTGCTTGTCACTTGGTAAGCAAAGCAATGTTTAAGAGCAATTCAGGAACTTTCATTTTACGATGTATGAGAAATGGATTGCAATGATGCATAGAAATGTCCCTTCACCAACCATGGCATTTGAAGTCAATGAAACCTCACTGTGGTACTCAGTACAAGTTCTAGATCCTTTCCGTAAAGGGGATTTTCCTCTGTAGTTTCAAAAGTGCTGCTTCATTTTTGACTGCTTTAATAACTCTCAGTATAAATGGGGTTGACCAGACACGTCAATAGGACCTGGGTAAAATACGGTATATAAGGGGGGTGGACCCAGTGGAAACACAATATTACACAAATGTCAACATCACCTGTTAAATCAATTACAGTCCATACATATACATGTTGAAAATATTTAATCAAGTTGAACATACATTTTATCATGTTCAAAAGACAGCACATTTGTCAATAACATTGTACATTGGTGCCCCGAGAGGGAAGAGAAGAGGGAATAGTGCAGCAGTGTGCAAAAAGTGAAGGTAAGTGAGAGAGGGAGGGCAGTGAACAGCATATACATCAACAACATAAAAAGGTCTGTACAGCCTTAACCGAGGCAAAATTATTTACAAAACCAGAATGTCAGAAAAGGACACAATGAATCTATCCCTGTCGTCTACATTCGGTAAACAAAACATAGAGCTGCCGACGTTTTGACACAGAGTTAGTGTAGGAAATTCTGCTCTTAACAGAAGGGTCCTCATCAGGACCGTGGGGGGCACCCTTGGCCCACCAGGGCATGTGGTGGAAATCAATAAAGAAGGGCCCACAGGCTCCAGGGTCAGAGAGGGATGGATTTTTAGTGAAAATTGTTAATGGATTCAGCTTATTTTTTTAAATATTGTAGAAAGAGACATGAATAAATCATGGTGCTCCATTTATCTCCAAACAGAATTCACGTCCGTTCACTAGCTTTCTAACAAGAACTCTGTGGGCATAAGCGCCCAGTTCAACACAAATGTTGCAGAACCTGCCCAGAGAATCATAATCTGCAAGTGCACCAGTATTAGCACGGAAAGTTTTCAGTGGTTAAAGTTAGCAAATTGTGTACTGTCTGTTTTGGCGTTGCCTGTCTCAAGTGCCAATGTTGAGATGGCCTTTTCACAGATAAAAGTTTACATGGGAAGGAAAGAGTGAGCACACATGACCAAAGTCTCACTGAAGAAGTATTGTATGGTGTACTACAAGAAGTTTGTTTTGGAAAAATGTATTTGCACCTCAGATACATTATACATACACTGTCTGTATACCATGCGCTATCAGTGCAGAAAACAATCAATACTAAAAGCAAAACTTTCCATAAGCACCGGAAAAACACTGTCACTGTTGTTTTTAATGGCAAGAAAATTTGTAACCACTGATAACCATTGTTTTTTTTAAAGTATTGAATTCACTTGAAAACACTGAGAAAACCCCACTAGAATTTACCAAAAATAGAAACTGAAAACAGGAAAGTCTTATTATAAACAAGTCTAAAACCTACTGAAATTAAATAATGTCTGAAGAGACCTGAATTTATCTTGTGACACCTGAAGTTATCTTGTTAGCATTCTTGAAGATGCACTTTTATTATCTCAGTGAAAGTGCACCTTGAGCAAGTGTGCAGTGCAGCCTTCTATTCACTTAGCTGCACAAATTGAAATGATACTCACTGGTACAGCCAGAAGCAGGAAGGTGAAGCAATTAGATTCAGAAGGGGAACCGGGGTGGCAGCGGCAAGTGTGGAGGTGGCCTTGCAGCTAATTTACTGGAATATATAATAATGTGAGCATGCACTTTTTCGACGTAACCCTAAAACGTGTTTTTCTATATGAGAAGGAATAACACATTTTATTTGCTTTATGTGTTACTTCAATTGTAAGCGCAGTGTTGTCGCTGTCATCAAGTGTATTACATACAACACACATACCTGTAACGGAATAAACATACATGGAAGTTGCATCCGAGACGCACTCAGTTATTACTATCCAGGGCCGGACTAGGAACCAAAACCGGCACTGGCAAAGTGCTCGGCTGGCCCCCCGGGGGGGAAGAGGCGGGGGTCGGGGTACGGTTGAGCTGTTTGCCACAGCCAGCTTCGGACGATTTCGTTGCAGTGGCCGATATTGCATCGATGGTGCAAAAAAGACCCTGTAACAAAATCGGCCCCAAACCTTGCATTCCACCGGGGAAATGCCCGCTATGGCCAGTCCGGCCCTGTTACTACCTCAACTAAGCAAGGCCAATGAGAAACAACTAATGAAGCTTAGGGCCCATTTTTTTATAAAATTCATTTAATTGAATTTTGAAGTACAGAAACAAACAGAAGGCAGTGCAGTCTCTGCCTCTACGTAAGGCTAAGTACCAATGGCAAGGGTTATGCAGGGGGGCAATTTAAATGCGTTAACTGTTTGTTAAGTGTGGCCCTGCCGTGAACAGCGTGGTGCCGCACCTCACGCTATACCTACTAACTCACATACATTGAGTCCTCTTGAAGCAATATGCTGATGCTCCCCCCAGGCCTTGGGAATGTGCCCCTCCCCCCGTACAGGCCTTGCCAAGATCAATCAAGATGTATCCCGGCGTGGCATTGGTTCAAACACAGGCCCAATTACAAGTATTGAATGGACCTGGCCAGGGCCCGACAGCAGCCAATTTAATTTTATTCTTCACTAGGCTTGAGAACACAAAACACACGATGTCCACAAGTCCAAACATGCAGTGCTGTGCGCAAGCAGCCCGTAGGACTGGCAGACAGCAGTGCAGTATATCATCAGGACACCAACACAGTCTATTAAAATGTCATCCAGGATTTAGAGCCTCCTTTTAAGTCGGGTCTGCACAGACGCGATTCCTTTGCTTTCTGCCTGCCACACCCCTTTCCGACTCGTCACAGGGTTGTGAGTCACACCCTACACCATGTAATGAGTTGGAAAAGGGTGTGGTGACAATCCTCTCCACTCCCTGATTGGCGTGGAAGCTTAGCAATACCGTGCTTGTATCAAAAATGCCTGGGGCTAACTTTACCTCCATGCCATCAGGGGGTGGAGACTGGGCCATGATGTTAGATCTTTGCTGAGCTTATCACCTCAAAGGCCTCAGGGCTCTGAGATTATCAGCCCAGCAAACATCCAGGGGAGCAACTTAACACATGCAGTGAAGGTAAGTGAAGTCACATGTCCAGCAACAACACCGGTGTTGGTGTAAGGGGAAAACAGTGCTTACAAGGGGGATTTTTTTTTTAATTAAATACAAGATACGAACATTGTTATGATTGCTTTTTTTGTACAGTAGTTACGGAATGTAAATGGGGCGGCGCCCGGCCACTCTTGGACAGAAACCACCACTGTTCACAACACGGCGGTACCATGCGATATGCCCATGATATCGCGTCAAATGTCCACGATAAAGTCAACGTGACGCCACAAAAACGTGAAACACGAACTCAAAAAAAGTTTCAATGAGGCCAATTGTGATACAAAAATCAGCAAAAAACAGCGACAGGCCTGCAATTCACACAGGTCAGGTGGGAAAATCACCATAAAAGTAGAAAAAAACACACAAACAAAAGCCAAACAGTGAAGCACAATGGATATGGCCGGAGCAAGAACAGAGGACAACCTGAACCCCACACGCCCCCCGGAGGACCAGCCTGGGACCTCGGGGTCAGGGAAGGCCAAGGAGAAGGGTAGGAAGAAGTGGTTCAGTCCGCAGGAAAACATGGTTTTGATAATGGATGTAGTAGAACACCATCAACTACTGTTTGTCACCTCCACTGTGTCATTGGCAACAAAAGATGGAATATGGCAGTCTATCGTGGACAAGGTGAATGCAGTTGGAGTGCTGAAGAGTACAATGGAAGAGGTCAAGAGGCGCTGGAATGATATGAAGCGCAAAACCAAGCAGAAACTCGCAAACAACGGGAAGGCAGCAATGCAGACTGGAGGTGGGAAGCCAGCGCCACAGGAGGACCTGGACGAGATGGAGGAAATGGTGTCCACAGTCATCAGTGGGGAGAAAGTGGCAAGAGTTGGGGGACCGGACACTGCTCAACATGACCAGACACAACATCCCCAGGGTGAGTAACGACCAAGGACAGGAGGGACAGGGGGAGATTGGCACAATGGCACACATGCACAATTAAGTAGAGCATATCTGCACACAAACCATGCCCCAGACCCACAACTCCCACCAAGAGACCAATGTACCCAAGTATGCAAAATTCCAGCACTGTACAAGCACAGAAGTCAAAGGCACACCTCATGTAAGGCAGAAGGGGCAGCAAAATCAGAGCTGCAGGTGCGAATCTCCTAAAATGCAGCACACACACAAAACATGCAGAGCACATTAACATTGAAAACAATGTGGTACAAACCACAACACGTCCACAACAGAACACAGGACACATCTAGTGCCGTATGTGTATAGATACTGGCCAAACACATTTGGCATTGCATGCAAATGTGAGTTGATAATGTACAAGTACAAACACACATCCTTGATGTTGTTGAAATGTCCAATGTCCTGCAGAAAATAGGCAGCTCTTCCCAAACAGTCACAATGTACCATGTCATGCAGTCTGTTTGTAAACATGTACAATGCGTCAACATACATGTGAACACAATGTTAAACTGCATCTCCTCTTCACATTGCAGAGGGAAGTCCAACACTTCCTGCAGAGCAGCCCAAACCTCTCATCTCTGATGACACAGAGGACCACCACACCTTTAACTCCGACGCCCTCCAACAGCTTGTGGAGAGCCTCCACAGTCCACCTCCAGGAGCAGGGGGGCTCAGCTGCTATAAGGAGATCCCACCCCCTACACACACCACACCGCAGGCAGCACCCACCACCACGGCTGCCACCCAGTATCCCCACGAAGAACACATGGCCTTCCAATGCCGTGTGTTGGGGTGCCAGGAGAATCTGGCTGAACAGGTGTGGGTGGGGTTTGACCACATGGCAGCCAAACTAGATGCCATACGTGGGTGTCTAAGTCCCATCAGGGACCACTCATAGTCCCTAGCGGACACCCACAGTTGCCTCCATGCTCTCCAATGGACCATGGCTGACATCGCTGGAGCCCTGACTCAGAGACTAGAACAGCTGTCCAGCCAGAGTGGTTCTAGCGATTTCACACAGGAGTTGGGACACATGCAAAGGTTAATGGAAAACATGGAGCAGAAGCAGGCGGGTAGAGCAGCGCCACGGTTGCACACCAGCGGGAGGTAGCTGGGTTCTGCAATTACTACACGACCATCCTCATGGCATTGCTGCCACACGGCCGGCCGCGGATGCATATTGCTGCTACCACTACATCCACATCTCTGCCCCCTGAAGTGTCAGTGCCACAGAGTGCAGGACACAGAACACCACCACCCACAGGGGAGGCACATGAATCTTCCTTCATGGTAAGAAGGATGCAGTAGCATTCATCTGCGTCATGTGGCCAGTTTCTGCTTGGTTCTGCCCTCTGCATCATCACCTTCCAGTGTCCCCGATACACTCTGCGACACTCACCTTTGGCCTCGAAATGGACTGCCATATTCTGTTTGATGGCCAATGACACAGCATTCAGACAGCGGACTGAACTCTTTCTCTTCCTTTGGACTTGTCATTCCTTGAAGGACTCTGGCTGGCCCTCCACGGGCCAACATTGTAAAGTGGGGTTCGCATGGCCCTGTACTGCTCCGGCTGCAACACTCCACTGAATATGCATCAAACATTCATAATCACACAAATGTGTCATGTCTATGTTCTTTCAAGTGTGGAAGTATGGATGACAGTAAGATCAGTGATTACCCATGTTGCTTATGTCATTGGACTTGGGTCACAGGGTGACACATTGCCGAATGCGGTCCGGGTGGCACCTACACAACAACAGGAACACACACATTAGTTACTTCCTTATCCAGCCCAGTACAGAACCACGCCCAGAGCCCTGGGGTCATTGTTCAAACCCTTACGCTGGACTGGCATACGCCAGGCCAGCCCACTCCGCTTACGCTCACAAGGGGGGATGACAACGCTACATATCTCAGGTCTTCCCTTTAGTGATTTGCTGATCACAGGTCTAGTTGTCAGCATGCCACAGCCACTCCCTCACGGCTGGGTTACACCCAAACCACACCCATCCTGCACACGCATCACAGGAAATATGACCCTGCCAATAAAAACGGCTGGGCGGACGTGCTCAACGCCATTTCCACTGTCTCTCAGGGTGTATCTGTGTGGTTATTATTTATGCATGAGGGCCTAGGGCCCTGCAACATCACTTTCCCCAGGGCCGGAGGTGACATGATGGCGTCCGCACTACAATACTCAATCAGAGAGGGTCCATGACTTGCGGGGCACAGACTTGGTGGCATCGGATACACTGCGGCTGGCACAGGCACACCGCCACAGGACGGTGACTTTCGGTGAACTGAGGTAGGGGCACCTTAAGTCCTGAGCGGGTGTGCAGCCTGCAATGATGCCCCGTCCTGGTGGTCCATACTGGTGACGATTGTTATGAGCCCTGCTGGACCACAGTCTATGCCTGAGCCAGCAAGCAGTGTGGACCTACCGCCACGTGGCGTTGCCTCTCGGGTCACAGAGTTAGTGGCACCTGAAAGGGCTGAGTGGGTGTGCAGCCTTTGATGATGTTGTGTGCACTGATATGTCCTCTGCCTTAGCAAAATCAAGACCCAGAATCAAGTGCGAGGCCTGGTGGCCTGTGGAGCAGGGCTGCATGATCAGGAGGGTGCCATATTCGCAGGCCCCAGGCTTGGGGCTTGAACTGGCACGTGGTAGACCCACTTGGATACACGCCGGTGGTGGAAGGTGAACAGTGAGGCCTGCGTGCGCAGGGGCGGGCATGCACCGCTGGGCGGGGGAGGGGCTGGGGTGCAGCTGCCTGGGTGTGCAGGGGCGGACAGGTGATGATGGTGTGTACAATTCGTGTACTATGCCATTCATGTATCTGGACATGGTTTCAGATGAGGGATCTGTTTCAGATAAAGTACCTGGTGAACTGCAGTGCATCGGCACGTGGTTGGAGACACACCAGTGCCAGCAGGTGAGCAGTGAGCCCTGGGTGCTCTGTGTCAGCACTCTCTCTCTCTATCCCGCTCTTCTTTTCACTGTGTCTCTCGCACTCTCTTTCCGTCTTTCTCTCTCTCTCTTTCGCTCTGTCTCTGTCCTTTGATGTGCGCATGACACGCCTTCTTATCAGGATTTATGTCTTGCAGGCTGTCCCGAGAAGACCCGCCAAGAGTCTTCAAAATTTTTGTTTTGAGTTTTTTTTTAATAAAATGTTTTGTTTGGTGATACAAAGGTGAATGTGTGATGATCATTTTTGTGACGACACATGCATGTTAACTGCTGTGATCGTTCGACATCAGGCAAATTATTTTGTACATGATTTCGTGAAGTTGATGTGACATGTCTTTGCCCCGGAGGGTGGATGGGGGGATCCTGGGGGTTGTGGCGATGGGTGTTGTGGCCCTGTTGGGGCGCCTAGCTGCATGATCAGTGGCTCCATGGCATCTGTTGCCCTTCAGGTCTGGCTCTGGCCTGGGCTCCCTTTTCTGGTGCAGGCTGTCATCTGACTTTACACCAGGTCAGAGCAGGTGTTAATTTCCTGCTGCTAACGCGCCTTATGGCCTATTTTGGGCTCTAAACGCCGATCTGGCTGCTCGGTGAGAATGTTTTGGAGTGGTGTTGTCGTGGGTTTTTGCACTGGAACACCTACTCTGCATCTCATTAGCGATAATTGCCGGTGTCATCTGTGGCGATGTTTTTTGCTGCTGCTATCGTAGGTAAACTGGTGATATGGGCTGTTTGCACCAGCTTGAGAATGGGGCGATAAATTTCACCCCACTTTGGCTGCGATAAAGTGCTGATAACTCGGGGATAAATCCTTGAGAATATGCCCCATAGACACCAACTGAGATCATGTGAATAAAACGACTACTGATGAGATAATGTAAGGGCATTCATTACCTGCGAGTATGTTCAACCCTTAAATTGCTGCAAGAATGTAAACATTTCGGGACTGAGCACGCTGAGAACTTATTATACATGAAATTTCGAATCAAAATGTCAGAAGCGGTACTGCTTGGTGCCACATTTTGCAATGGCAACCAACATGGAGTAGGAAATCACAGGGGTGTTACTGCAAATCAGGAAAATCTCACCATCATTCCGTTTTGCACTGTTATGCTCAATTCTTAATCTAAATGAATTGACATTAGTCTTTTAACTTTATGGGTCATTTCAACATTAAAACATTTAAAAGATTCATATTCTGAAGCAGTGTCAGCACCATCATCACTCTCGGGCACCCTGGGATGAAAGGAGGAAGTAAATTTATTTTTGTTGAGGTGATAAATAGTTTACAGAATGGGTCTGATTCACAAAGGTAAACTTAGACAAAAAGTCTAAGGGCCACATGTATAAAAATTGGAAACTGCTATTACCTAATTGCGATTTTCTCAGAATCACAATTAGGTAATCGCAATTTCCAATGTTTGAAACTCCATGAGCTTTGCGATTCCCTAGGAATCGTGAAAATCACAGGGTTGGTGGCCTGCTGAGGTCAGCAGACCACCACGTCTGTGATTGCTTTTAAATAAAGCAATCTTTTTTTTTTGTAAAGCAGCCCATTTTCCTTAAAGAAAAACGGGCTGCTTTACAAAAAGAAATATTAAAAGTTTCCTTTTCACTGTTTACAAGCAGGCATTGGTCGGCGGGACCACTGACAGCTCTCAAAAAATGCTTTTACAAACATTCACAAAGGGGAAGGGGTCCCTTGGGGACGACTTCCCATTTGCAGATGGGTTTCCACCTACTTTAAGTAGTTGGTAAAATGTGAATGTTTTGCGACCGCAATTCGGTCGCAACACATTCATACACACCGAGGCGATTTGGTATAAGGAAGGGATGCCCTAAACACGCCCCTTCCTAATCTCAAAACCCCAAACCAGGTTACGGAATCGCAATTTGGGTTTGATGCATGTGAAAGGCCCTTTTTGCGTTCGCAAATGGGCTTATTCTGCGAATCGGCCCGTTTGCGAACTCAATAAGGCTCAATGCATGTGGCCTTAAGTTTGCAGCTTTGGGTATTCAGAAAGATAAACTTAAATCAAAAATCTAAGGGCCCGATTCACAAAGGTAAATTCAATGTTTGGTCTAAACTTAGATCAATGGGGGCGTGGCCAAGACGGCGGCGTGAGCGGACGGACTGCTCCGAGCTCCCCGCCGACGGCCCAATATAGCACCGGCTTTCGGGCCGAGTAGTTATATTGGAGGGAGTCCCGAGCACAGAGAGTACCCTTTCAGGTCGGGGGGATCGCTGTGGGGCTTTAACCTGCCTGCAACTGCGCTCGGGTGGTCACGAGGCTGCGCAGGAGAAGTGAGGCCCGTGCTGCTGGGGCTGGCCTGGCCGTCTACCGAAGGGAGCTGCAGCAGATCTAGCGTACCGGCGATAGTGAGGGCCGACACCGGTATCCTGGCTTTGGCAGCGGAGGTCCGGGAAGCTACGGATTAGCAGACCCCCGTGGTCGCATTCTGGAGAGCCGCCGGGAAGCCGGGCCCTGGTCGCCATTTTGGGTGGAGCGCGCCGCACTCTGTGTCGAGGAGGCGGAGCGCCGACGACTGGGAGAAGCCCCTTAGCGGCGGGGTGGTGAAGGCCCCATGATCTCTATCCACCCTTAAGCGGTGCAACAGGTGCGGCGGCCTGGAGCTGCAGTACAAAGTGAGGCTGCAGAGAGCGAGTTGTACGGAGGTCAGGAGCGAGCACACGCCCGGTGGGCTGGGAGACTGAGGAGGTTGGCAGCAGAACCGGTGAGATGCAAATTCCCGGTGAGTGGCGGAGCGGAGAGCCCGGCGACCATGTGAGTGAGTTGAGGGCTGCCTGGACTGGAGCGGGAGGAGGTGTTTCTCGCGGTGCGGCCTGATGGTCCTCTGCAGCGACACGGGTGGAGACTGCGGGCCTGGAGGTGCAGGAGGGTGCTGAGCGGGCACCACTCCCGGTGTGGCAGTGGTGGAGAAGGGAGCACGACGAGTGCGGAGTCAGGCAGCGCACAGAGGACCAACCTGCCATTTTGTGAAGGAGTTTCCTGTCGGGCCCAGGTACGGGCGATGGGAGCTGCTGCTTGGGGCATTAGTGGAACTCTACCCCAGGGCGGTTGAGTCATCCTCCCACCACTCACAGCATGAGCCACCGGAGCCTGCGGGGATAGCTGGCAAAGGACTGTGACTGGCCGGGTTGAGACACTGGGGCAGAGAACGCCGCTTAAGTACACAGGATTGGGCCCAGACAAGCTCGAGGGGAGACACGGTCATCTGGGGAAGCGCCAGACACGGCATACCAGCCGGAGCAGCGAAGGGTGAGACGTGCGCCACTCAGCATTCACAGAGGGGCTTGGCAGGCGATGAGCTGAGGGTCATCGGGGGAGTCTGGACTGTACCAGCACGGAGGCAGGACGCGGACAGTGGTGACGTCCTGTGGGATTTGCTGGCAAAAGGGGGGTCTCGGTGTGTCTGCTGGCCAGCGTACCCCAACTGGAGGACTAAGCCCGTGCCCCCCCCGGACCTAGGAGAGACGTGCTTGTAGGCCCCGGTACGGTGAGGCATAAAGTGCACGGAGGCCAGAAGGCTTCCTTCAGGCTTGGGGGGAGTACCGGGCCGGGAGGGTCACTCATTAACGCCAACAGTTGAGAAGGAGCTGATAACGGGGATAGGGGGGCCTGCCACAACCTTTTTGAGCTCTGCCGGAGAGTGCTCTGTCCTCCTCTAGGAACAGGAAGGAAAAGACCATCAAGGACTTGTTTGTCAAGGTGCCAGCTGGACAAATGGCTTCCACCACAACGGCCGGGCCCTCAGGCCCAAAGTCAGAGAAGGAGGACGGAGCTGAGCCCATCTCCAAGGCGTTCCTCGAATCCATGTTTGTCGCTTTGAGAGTGGACATCCATACCATCAAGCAAGAGTTCGCATCGGAGATTCGGGAGGGCAGACGTGAGATTGATGGCATCGGCGACAGAGTTGCGGATCTGGAAGGTAAGAGCAACGGGAGGGACACGGAGATCGTGGCTCTGCAACAGGAGATTATCCGGATCCATGACCAACAGGTGGACCTCCAAGCACACTGGAAAACAGGTCCCGGCACCACAACATACGCATTAGAGGGGTGAAGATGGATGAGGACTCAAAGGATCTATTCTCCTACTCCAGAGAACTTTTCAAAAACATACTGGGCAGAACATTGGAGACTGAGCTAAGAGTGGATCGGGCGCACAGGGTGGGTCCCTCGAGGGCTCCGTCGGATCCGCTGCCGGACATACTAGTCTGTGTCCAAGACTTCCATACCAAAGAGGCTATCCTCCAAAAAGTGCGACAAATGCACCCTCTTCAGTTTAAAGGTCAAACTCCTGTTCTTTATCAGGACCTGTCCACCCTCACCTTACAGAAGAGGAGAACCTTCAAACCTATCCCTACGCATTTACAGCAGCACAATATCACCTGCAGTTGGGGCCACCCGTGCAGGCTAGTGTTTTGCATGGACAATAAGTTGCACCAGTTGTGCTCCTTGTCAGAAGCTAGCAGGCTGCTGGGTGTGGAACTACCGGAATCAGAGAGTGGAGGTGAGGCTGCCAAGGAGGAAGCTGATGATTCCAGGCCCCGATGGCGTCAACAGGGCCGCAGGTGCCGTCTTAAGAAACCCCGAGTTGCAGAGGTCATGGAGGGTAGACGGTCAGCTTGGGAGGCCATCTCGGCAGACCTCCCCAGCACCCAACCCGGCTGACTCTAGACACTGTGCCTGGCCAATTATTTACTTTCTTAAGGTCTGGGCCGTTGGCGGGAGGAAGGGATCTTCCCTGTTGGTAATCCACCCCGATATTTTTTCACTAATCAACCGTGGTTGATGGACTATGTGTTTTTGTCCTATTTTGTTTCATTAATATGTTTTTTAGTTTGGGATTTGTTGGATGGGTGGTGGGGGGGCTTCCAAGGCTCCACGTCCAATTTTCTCCTAGTGCTAGAGTAACTCCACACGTCCGGGTAGCCCTTCCCTAGTTTTCCCATCGAGAGGGGCACTCTTTGCCCTGACATGGAACCCCTGGCTCAGAAAATACGGCAGAATTCGGGAATTGAAGGGATCAAGTTTGGCGGCTATGTCCACAAGATTAGCTTATACGCTGACGATGTGTTGATCTCACTAGCTAACCCGAGGGCAGCTCTGCCGGCGTGCTTGGCAGATTTAGACGCCTTTGCCCGAGTTGCAGGATTCAAAGTGAACACAGACAAGTCGATGGCATTAGACTTCTCGCTGCTCCCTTCCACTCCGGAATATCTTTAGAGTTTGTTCCCCATCCAATGGGCGGTGGATACTGTCCGGTATTTGGGAATCCAGCTGTCACCCTCCCTCCCTGCTATGGTTGCCACCAACTATGCTATCCTTCGCTGAAAAATCCGTCTTGAGGTTGGTCGGTGGAAGCACTACCCCCTTTCCTGCTTAGGCAGAATCGCGGCGGTCAAAATGACCATTTTGTCCCAGAACCTCTAACTCTTCCGTACCCTCCCTCTCCAACCGCCTGTTGGATGGATTCGTCAGACGCAATCCAACTTGGCCCAGATTATATGTAATGGCCGGAAGCCGCGAATGTGGAGAACGCTGGTGACACTCCCCTCGGAGATGGGCGGCCTGGGAATTCCCGATCTCCAGCTGTACTTTCAAGCGGCACAGTTGCGATACCTGGTCGAGTGGAATAAATGGGAGTCAGAGAAACACTGGTCGTTTCAAGACTAGGCAGTGATGGCATGATCATTGCAGGAGATCCCTTTTTTGCGTAAACCTCACAGGCCCCCGAATTTGTATGCCTCGTACATAACGCGGGTTCCCCTTGAAGTGTCGGACGCCACCAATATCAAGTACAACCTTACCACCTTCCCGTCTCCCCTCACTCCGCTGGTCGACAACCCTGATTTTGCCCCGGGCACAGTAGGGGCGTCCTTCCCACACTGGAGACATGCTGGTTGTCGGTCTTTGTGCCACATGTATCGACCGGAGGGAGTCGTTACATTTTCCCAATTTTGGCAGGAGTACGGCCTCCCGGAGACTGGACGTCTGAGATACTTACAGGTGCGGCACTGGGCACTCCAACCTCAGATCCAAGCGAGCACGGATAGGCGATTATCCTCATACAAAAGATGGCTCATCACCCGCACGTCCGATGCCAAACTACTCTCCGATCTCTACAAGATGCTACAGGTCACACAGGTGTTCACACATAACCCAGCAGGGAGCGGTGGGAGAGAGAACTAGGCAGGACATTCACCCGCAAAGAATGGGAGGGGATATACTACAGGGCCCGACACTCCACGCACCACATGGCACTCACAGAGACACTCACGAAAGTTGTGACGTATTGGTATTATAGCCCGGAAAGACTACATGCAATGGACTGCAATCGAGAGGCAACCTGCTGGCGTGGCTGTGGCCGGGTTAGCAACCTGGTGCATTTGTTGTGGGAATGCATGCATATTCAGCTCTACAGGGCTCAAGTGTTGGATGAGGTAGATATGCACTTTGAGACAGAAATCCTGCACTTCCCGGCCTATGTACTATTAGGTCTTCCTAATCCCCTGGCCTACTCACTGAAATCCCACAGACGCAGACAAATGGCCATCGCGCTAGGCTCAGCGGTACAAAACACTCACGCATTGGCGCACTCCCGACACACCTTCCTTTGTGGGATGGCTCCACCGATTGTGACATGTGCTTGGGATGGAGAAATTGTCACTCACTATGGCGGGTGATGGATCCAGATATGATGACCTATAGCACCCATTTGGCTACAGAATTCCGAGAGGTCACATGCCCCTGATATCTTAGATTGCTGCGTCTCACGGAGCCACGGAAAACAGATGGTTATATGGGTCACTGTGGGCTTAGCATAGTTTGGGGGAGGGACATGGGGTTCATGGGAGACAGGGGCACTGGACGGGGGAGGGGTTTTTGGGGCGAGGGGGTTGTTTTTTTTCATTTGTTCTCTTTATAATCTTTATTCCATGTACATGCGCTTGGCCGATTCTATTTCGACTGCTGGGCTTACGCCCTCATTGTCTCTGTCCGGTTGTATTGCTTAGACTTTGATTGAAAACAGCTAACTGTAGATGGATACATTGTGTGTTGAAAATCAATAAAGACACTTAAACCATAAACTTAGACCAAATGTCTAAGTTTACGAGTTTGGGAATTTACAAAGGGCATTTACGAGTACTATCTTTATTTTCACACTCAGTCCAGATCTCCTGAGTGCGGACATAAAGATACTATTTGTAATTGCCCTTTGTAAATTCTCAAACTCATAAATCTAGATGTTTGTGTGGCATCTTGGCACCTTGGAAGGTGCACAGTAATGTAGATTGTATGGCTGGAGTGTTCTATATGTTTGTCCTTGATGTGTGGAATTTTAAGCCGTCACTTGAGACCTGCTCTTTGGAGGTGATGGAGCCATAGATGTGGGTGTAGTCTGCATTATAGAATAAACCTAACTATTCAACATATACCCTGGATAAATGTCTTTTAGGGAAAACCTCAGTTTGGTCTAAGTTTACATTTGTGAATCTGGCCTATTGTTTATGACTTTCGGTAGTCACATAGGTAAGTTATGAGTAGTATCTTTACATCTGCATTCGTGCCGGATTCTCCGCCTTGAGTATAGAAATTCAACTCCGCACCCCGAGTGTACTCTCTGCACTCAGGTTGAGATTCCAACCCAAGTGTGGATTTAAAGATACAACTGATAACTTACCTTTGTGAATACCGAAAGTAGTAAACTAAGACTTTTTGTTTATGTTCACATTTATGAACACCGAAAGTCATAAACGTTGGGCCCGATTCACAAAAGTAATCTGAGACAAAATCCTAACTTTACAACTACGCCTAAATGTCCTTTGTTAATACTAAAAGTCGTAAAGTTATTATTTTGTCTCAGACTACTTTTGTGAATCGGGCCCTACACTTTTGGCCTAAGTTTACCTTTGTCAATCAAGCCTAATATCTTTTATTAGTAAGTCATTGTAATAGAAAGAAAAATCACTTTGCAAATTAACCCATTCTGTGATTGAGTTGCTACAGTATTTCGTCCCCGGCTCAGTTACAACCCTCAGATACCTACAAAACAAAGGCATTTCTATAGATTAGACACTTGAGGTAGCATGGGTGGTGGGATTTATGTTGATTTCAATACACTTTTCAAACCCAGGATACCCTGCAAACTTTAAAGTTTGGTTACAGGAATGTTTTTTATGCACATTTCTATGATAAAAAGTTCTAAAATCTGTGGGGATCCCCAAAATGCCACATACCTGTAGTCACAAACTTCTCCTGAAACAAATGGTACCTTATTAGAGTGGCAGTGCCAATCACCTATGATGGGAAGGAGACAATATGTGGACTGTGTAAAGTCAATGTAGTGTCAATGATGGCTTTGCATGATTAGAGTTTGGTCCACTCCAATGAAGAGTATTAGGTCCACCAACGGTTGGGGAGGTAGAATTTCGATTGGGAGTAGTTTGAGAATTTACTGTGGTAAGACTTTGCCCCTTGGTTGGAATAACTCAAGGTTTCTGTCAAATACATGGTGATCAGGTATGCTTACAGGCTTCTTGGGAGAGCATTTTAGGTTCTTCATCACCCATATACCCTTGCAGGATGGAAGGGTATAAAGCTCACCGCACCATCAGGGGAAAAAAGTGAGAAACAGTATGGTATGCTGACATTTGTCCATGCTGGTAGAAAACTCCATTCCTTATCCTGAGAACCAGACAGTCTTTCTGCCACTCAGAGTAGACACAATGGGATTGGATACACCCCCCCCCCCTCTCTGCATGTCCATCTGTCAAAACGGTACCTAAAAGTTTCCACATTTCCTTTTGTGTGCCTTCGGAGTATTGATGTTTTATTCTCCAGGGGGGCTGACATCCAGTTATGGCCTTAGTAGTGGGGATGCTACCTGATGCCTGGATGGGCCAAACCTCAAACTTTTTTTGAAGGAAATAATCTATCTCCTGCATCAAGTGGTCTTTCTTCTCCCCGTGGGGGCTTTTTGGGGGAAATCTTTCAATATCTCCGGGGGGGGGGGGGGGGGCAGAAAGACTGTTAAGCTTTATGAATGGCTGACGTGGCCCAATGTCTTGCTAGCTTGGCATCCACCTCTTCTCATCTTTAGAAAAAGCCCTTTTATCCCTGATACCTAGTGGGACATCTGCCCTGCTCCCTGAAGGCTGTATTGTGTGCAAACTCCCCAATGTGCTCCCAGATGGGGTAGAAATAATGTTGTGGTCATTAGGAGAGGAGGCGCAACACTTCACCGGGAGGGGCACCACCATGCCATTCTTTTTGTCATAAAATCTCTGGTGTCTAGAAGGGTTTCTGTATCCCAAACTAGGAAGGGAAGTTTAGGGATATATTTTCCTAATCTGCCCAACTTTAGGGGGAGGGGGCAAGAAGACTTTGAGTTGTTGGAGTTAGAGACAAATGCAGGTTCAACATAATCCATGCCATCTAATGGCTGTGCTATAAATCCCCCCACCCGGAGAGAGAAATTGGGAGGAACCCCCCAAAATGTCAGCAGGAGGGCAGAAAGATTGCTGGGGCTGTTGGATGGTGGTGGCAAGTCCAGCATCTAAGTCAGACTGATCCATCTCCATTCTTTTTTGTAAATAAAAACCTTAATGACTTATGGACTTCTGTACTACCCCCAACCAGGGAGGGCAGATTGAGGGCTAAGCCTCCAAATTACCATCCACAGATAATAGAAAGACTGTTGGCACTATAAAGGGCTGATGGCATGACCTGCACTCAGGGCACAATTCTCCCACCCGTTTCCTTTTTTATACATATTCTCTGGTGTCTAGTGGAATTTTTACCCCACTGAGCAAGGCATAATGGAGGAAAACCTTCCCAAAATCCCCCAGATGGGTAGAAAGACTATTGTAGCCATTATGGGGTGGTGCACGGTTCTATGCAAGGTTTATAGATAATATACTTTTTTGCCCCCATAGAGGGCATATTGGGACTAAGCTCCCAATCTGCCTCCTGGGAGACTGAAAGACTGTTTGGCCTTTCACGGGGCCAGGCTAGATGCCCACCCCCACACATTATTTGTAATACTTCTTTATGTCAAGCTGCCATGGAGGTGGCAGACTGGGGGTAAATCTCACAATCACCCCCCCCATGATGAGCAGAAAGACACAAATGAGATATATGTCAGGAAGGATCACTTGTGTAAACCTGGAGGAACACTCCCTATCAGCTCTTTAGTGTGTGGTTCCCTGCTTGGTGAGTGTCCTCCTGTAATGATACCTAATCAGGGTCCCACAAGGGAGAGGCACTGTTCGAAAGGGGATTGTTTTCTTTCCAGTGGTACCTCTTCTGCTTTGATGTGTGCTTAGGGATCTGAAATATGCCCCACGAGCAAGGAGTGTTAGTACCTACAGGTCTTTCCTGTTAACTATTAGAAGTTTAGTGCAGTTAGTCTTAGTAGGAAATACTTCCATTGTTGTGTTGAATAGCCCATCCTTGGCTGCCTGTAGGGTAAATGTTAAATGTAAATGTAAATGTTTGTATTTTATATAGCGCACTTCTACCCGGAGGCCTCGTAGCGCTGTATTCATACCGCTGCGGAACCCATCCTGGCTTTCCTGTGAAATGTCCACTCCTGGGCATCCCCAAGGTGAAGCCAGGCATCCACAGCGCTGCTGGGGCCGTTGTGGAGATTAAGCAAGCTATTGCCCAGAGTCACAGAGTGGGACCCATGATTAGACTAGGCACCGAGGCGAGAATTATCAGGTCCGGGGAAATTGAGCCCAAGACCCGCCGAGGCGGGAATCGAACCCTGGTCCCGGGCCAGACCTCTGCATCAGAATCTGCCGCTCTAACCATTGAGCCACACTTCTCCACTAGGGTAGAGGTATCGTTATGTGAATGTCATAGCCAACACACTTTTTCCATTAAACAGTCCCTTTACTAGGGACCAAAAAATGTAACACTTGATTTGCTGTAGCACAATTAGCTTTAAAGCATTCAAATATGATCTGAAGCTCCTCATAGAACTCATGAGATTTTCACATATGTTAGGAAAATGTTATTTAATAATGAAAGGGTCTGCCAGGGACCAAAGGACCTGAATTGTAACCCTTGCTCTAAGTTGTGGATATTCTCTGTAAAGTAAAAGGATATTCTATTCTAGGGACTCTTTGAAACCACTGGATGAGCCAGTATGTCAGTATTTCTAGGGATTCATTTCAAGTTCTTTTGTTCATTGGCTAACAGTGCGCCATAGTCTATTCATTGTTATAGGTGGGCTACGCACGCTACTGGGTCATTGCATTGCATAGGTGGGTAATGTGGTGGATGAGCTCTAGAAGAATAATGGGGCATATTATCAAGGGGGTTTATCTCCGCTTTTTTGGCTTTAAAAGCCAAGAAAGCGGAGATAAAATTCTCTCCCTATTACCAAGCTGTCGCTAACACCAGTTAGCGACAGCTAATAGGAGATAGCGACCATCTTGGGCCCCGCTTTGCATGTCAGTGATATTTATCACTAATGACATGCAAAGTGGGCGTGCCAAGATGTTAGCGACTGGAAACAGTCGCTAACATCACTATCTCCTATTACCAACTTTTGGAGATATTCGCGCTAAGCGCGAATATCTCCAAAAGCTAACACCTGCCCTGAGCAGTTCTTAGCCATGTTATCCAATGGGAGGTGGATAACATGGCTAAGAGCATTTGCTCGATAATGCATGAATATCGCTGACTTTTCAGCGATATTCATGCATTGCGGCCGTTTTTTATCGCATTTGCGATAAACCTTGCTAATAGCAAGGTTTATCTGCGATAAAAATCGCCGATTTGCGGCGATAATTTTTGTCTCTAAACAAGTTAGAGACAAAAATTATCTCTATTGGTTGGTAATATGCCCCAATGTGTGGCGGTGGCGTGAGCCTTTCATCATCCACAATCTGCATTATCATCTACTGCTTCAACGCCAGATTCTTGTTTCATTGTGTCTGCTACATTTGTTAAATTTACCACATTATTCACCAGCAGAACTCCTTCTGGTTGATCAGCTACCAATGCTTTGTTTTCAGGTGCTCCCTCTGGTGTGCCTCTGGCATCTGCCTGCCTTGAGACACCCAAGAAATCTAGATGATCCTCTTCATTTTCTTACACTTGTTATATCTTTTCAGAAGTAGTTAGGAGAAACAAATAAGGACTAGGTTTGGATAGAACTTGTGACATTTGACTCAATGAAATTACATAAAAACTCAGCGACCTCTCGCAGAAATAGACATATTGCACTGCTCGTGCTGTGATTTATGTCGATAGCACATTGCACACTGAAAAATCAGCATAGGAGGGCTTTAACAGGGAATTTTATCAGCACACGGAATGATCCCCAGGTGCTTCCGGGCTTTAAAAGAATGACTGAAATTAGTGTAGATTCTTTGGGAGGTGCCAGGTATGTTGTTACTACTTCTAAACTGAGACAAATCCTAACTTTAAGACTTTCGGTATTCACAGAAGGCGTTTAGGAGTCCTTAAGGTAGGAGTCTTAACTTTACTACTCCTAAACTGAGAAAAATCCTAACTTTAATACTTTTGGTATTCACAAAGGCATTTAGGAGTCCTAAGGTTAGGACTCCTAACTTCGGTGAATAACAAAATGAGTAAGTGCCTTCTGTGAATACCAAAATGAGTGAGTGTCTTCTGTGAATACCAAAATGGTAGTAAGTTTAGGATTTTGTCTTAAGTTAGTTCTGTGAATCGGGCCCTGAGAGTGAATTGGACTTCAAAGTTGTTGTAGATAGTGGCAATTTTGCCGTAGAAGTAGTCCAAGAGGGTGTCCCAGAGCTTTTGGGAAGGGAGGTTGGTGTTCTCTATGGCTGTTAGGTTAGTGCTTACCTTGACTATTTTGAAGAGTTCCTTTGTCTGGTTGGCCCTAGTGTCTATGCGGGCAGAGATGGATGCTCCTAGGCATTCCACTCTGCTCAACTCCACTTCATGCCACTGCAATCTATGCTATTTCACTGTATGCCACTTGATTCTATACCACTGTAGGCCACTAAACTCTACACCATTCTAATGTATGCCATTCCACTGTACGCCACCACACTCTATGCCACATCACCCTATGCTGTTCCACTCTATGACACTTGACTCTACACCACTATAAGCTAGTGAACTCTACACCAACAGACTCTACATCACTCCACTCTATAACATTCTGCTCTACACCACTCCACGCCATGCCACTCCACTATATGCTATTGAGCTCAATGCCACTGTATGCCACTGCACTCTACACCAATCTACTGTATGTCAGTTTACTGTATTACACTCCACCGCATGCCACTACACCCTATGCTTTTGCACTCTATGCCACTGAGCTGCATGCCACTCCAATTTCTGCTTATCCACTCTACGTTATTTCACTCAATGCAACTCTACTCTACACCATTCCAGTCTATGGCACTAAACTCTTAGCCACTACACTCTATGCCACTACACTCTATGCCACTACAAGGTTCATCACTCCAATCTAAGCCATTCCACTCTACACTATTTCTCTCTATGCCATTCCGCTATATGCCCCTCCAATCAAGTATTTTCTACTCTACACCACTCTACTCTATGCCACTCAAGTGCTAACTACTCCAGTCTACGCCACTGCCCTCTGCACCACTACACTCTTCACTATTCCACTCACCCTGATTTACTCTACGTCACTCTACTTTCCACATCTCTACTGTATGCCAATCCACTTTTTGCAAGTCCATTGTATGCCACTCCTGTGCGCATTATTCCACTCAATGCCGCTCCACTCTAAGCTACTCTATGCAGGTCTATTCTACAATATGTCACTCTATGCTACTCCACTTTACACCACTTGGCTCTATGCTACTCTATGCACACCACTTTGTGCCACTCAACTGTTACCACTTTACTCTTTGCAACTCAACTCTATGCTATTCCACTCTACACCACTCAACTTTACGGCACTCCATTCTCCGCTACCAAATCTTACGCCACTTTGCTCAACACATCCCCAGTCTTCACTATTTCACTTTACACACTGCACTGCATGCCACTCAACTGTATGCTACTCCATTGTGCACCACTCCACTCTACCTACACCATGCCATTCTACATTATTCCACTTGACTCTTTGCCACTAAACACTATTCCACTTTAATGAGACTCCACTGTACGCCAAACTACTACACACTATTTAACTGTATGCTGTGACACTCAAAGCTATTCCACACTATGCCACTCCACTGTATGCCACTGCACTGTACGCCAATCCACTGTACAGCACTCCACTGTATGCTACTCCCCTATATTCTATTCCACTCTATGCCACTCCATTCTATTCCACACCAGTCTACACCACTCAACTATATGCTACTCCGCTCCACACTTTTCCACACTATGCCACTCCACTGCATGCTACTCTACTGCACAAAACTCCACTCTGAGCCACTCCACTATAGGCCATTCCAATCTATGTCCCTTGATTGTATACTACTCCACACTCTTTCAGTCTATGCCATTTGACTGTACTCTACTCTATGAAACTCTACTTTATGCTATTCTAATCTCCACTGCTTTATGCCACTCTACGTTATTATACTCTACACCACTCAATTTCACCCACTTCACTCTATGCCACTGAACTCTATGTCACTCTACTCCACTCCAATTTAAACCAATCCATTTGACCCTATTCCACTCTACTCTATATCACTCCACTCTATACTACTCCAATCTACACTATTCCACTAATGCCACTCAAATCTGCACCACTTAACTCTATGATACTCCTCTCTGTCCCACTGCACTCTATTAGACTTTACTCTGTGCCACTGCACTCTAAGCTATTCCACACTACGCAACTCCACTGTATGTCATTCCACTCTACGTGATTTCACTGTACGCCATTTGACCATATGCCATTTCACACTATTTCATTCTATGCCACTCCACTCTATTTCACCCTATGCCACTGCATTATATGCAGTGGCATAGGGTATGCCACTCAACTGTACGCCACTCCACTCTACGCTATATCACTCTATGCCACTCTACTCTATGTTACTCCACTGTCAATTATTCTACTCTATCTCGCTACACTCTATGCCACTCCACTCTATGCTATTGTACTCTACACCATGGTACACCATCCACTCTATGCCACTGAACTCTATGTCACTTCACTTTACTCTACTCCACTGTAAGCCTATCAATCCTATGCTATTTCACTCTATGCCAATCCACTTTGCGGCTTTCTCGACCTTATGCCACAACAGTCTGTGCTATTTCACTCTATGCCACTTAACTATATGCCACTCCACTCTGCTGTACACCACTCCACTATATGGGCCAGATTCATCAAACAAAAATCCGCTCGCAAAGGGCCAGATTCTGAGAATCTGGCCCTTTGCGAGCGGTATTTTTGCATTTGGGATGCACCATCCCAAATGCAAAAATCGCAATTCTACAAATCGCTAAATTGCGATTATTTGCATTTAAGGAATCTCAATTTGAGATTCCTTAAATGCAATGCATGAAAGTGTTTAAAATTGCGAATTCGCAAATAGGGCACGCAAATTACCATGAAGTTCAACTTCGTGGTAATTTGCAAAATCTTTGAAAAATGCACTAAAGTGCATTTTTCAAAGTTCCATGTTGCGCACACACATGCCCTAAGGGCATGTGTGTGCGCAACATATATACACACATCAATTTCAGGGGTGCAACAGGGTGTCCTTTGGACACCCCTGCACCCTTGAAATCGCAATCTCAATTTGCGAATCGCTAATTGCGATTTGCAAATTGAGATTGTCTCCCTATTCATTCCTATGGGCCTCTAGGCCCATAGGAACGAATGGGGAGATATTCCTTAATTGCGACCCGCAATTTGCGCGTCGCAATTAAGGAATTCTAAGAAATCGCTATTTTTTTAGTGATTTCTTGATGCATTCCATTTTGAAATTCCTTAATAGCGAATCGGTATTTTTCGCTATTAAGGAATCGCAAATTGGTTTGTTGATGCATCTGGGGGTATGCCACCACACTCAATGCTATCTCACTATATGCCCCTGAACTGTACACCACTCTATGACACTCCAATCGCCACTATTCCACTGTAAACCACTATTATCTATGCCTCTCCACTCTGTGCTATTTCACTGTATCTCGTTCTAGTATCAACTATTCCACTGTATGCCCTCCGCTCCATGCCACTCAAGTGCTAACTACTCCAGTCTACGCCACTGCCCTCTGCACCACTACACTCTTCACTATTCCACTCACCCTGATTTACTCTTTGTCACTCTACTTTCCACATCTCTACTGTATGCCAATCCACTTTTTGCAAGTCCATTATATTCCACTCCTGTGCACATTATTCCACTCAATGCCGCTCCACTCTAAGCTACTCTATGCAGGTCCATTCTACAATATGTCACTCTATGCTACTCCACTTTACACCACTTGGCTCTATGCTACTCTATGCACTCCACTTTGTGCCACTCAACTGTTGCCACTTTACTCCTTGCAACTCAACTCTATGCCATTCCACTCTACACCACTCAACTTTACGGCACTCCATTCTCCGCTACCAAATCTTACGCCACTTTGCTCAACACATCCCCAGTCTTCACTATTTCACTTTACACACTGCACTGCAGGCCACTCAACTGTATGCTGCTCCATTGTGCACCACTCCACTCTACCTACACCACTTTATTCTACATTATTCCACTTGACTCTTTGCCACTAAACACTGTTCCACTTTAATGAAACTCCACTGTACTCCAAACTACTACACACTATTTAACTGTATGCTGTGACACTCAAAGCTATTCAACACTATGCCACTCCACTGTATGCCGCTGCACTGTACGCCAATCCACTGTACAGCACTCCACTGTATGCTACTCCCCTACACGACTCAATTTCACCCACTTCACTCTATGCCACTGAACTCTATGTCACTCTACTCCACTCCACTTTACACCAATCCATTTGACCCTATTCCACTCTACAGCACCCTACTCTATATCACTCCACTCTATACCACTCCAATCTACGCTATTCCACTAATGCCACTCAAATCTGCACCACTTAACTCTATGATACTCCTCTCTATCCCACTACACTCTATTAGACTTTACTCTGTGCCACTGCACTCTAAGCAATTCCACACTACGCAACTCCACTGTATGCCATTCCACTCTACGTGATTTCACTGTACACCATTTGACCCTATGCCATTTCACACTATTTCATTCTATGCCACTCCACTCTATTTCACCCTATGCCACTGCATTATATGCAGTGGCATAGGGTATGCAACTCAACTGTACGCCACTCCTCTCTACGCTATTTCACTCTATACCACTCTACTCTATGTTACTCCACTGTAAATTATTCTACTCTATCTCACTACACTCTATGCCACTCCACTCTATGCTATTGTACTCTACACCATGGTACACCATCCACTCTATGCCACTGAACTCTATGTCACTTCACTTTACTCCACTTCACTGTACGCCTATCAATCCTATGCTACTTCACTCTATGCCAATCCACTTTGCGGCTTTCTCAACCGTATGACACAACAGTCTGTGCTATTTCACTCTATGCCACTTAACTCTATGCCACTCCACTCTGCTGTACACCACTCCACTATATGCCACCACACTCAATGCTATCTCACTATATGCCCCTGAACTGTACACCACTCTATGACACTCCAATCGCCACTATTCCACTGTAAACCACTATTATCTATGCCTCTCCACTCTGTGCTATTTCACTGTATCTCATTCTAGTATAAACTATTCCACTGTATGCCACTCCGCTCCATGCCATTGCCCTCTACGGCACTGTACTGTATGCCACTCCACTCTTAGCACTCCACTTGATGACACTACACTGTATTCTATTCTATACTATTTTTTTCTATGACACTCCACTCTATCCAACACCACTGGATGTCCCTCCACTGTATGCAACTCAACTCTCCAGCACTCCACTCTACACTATTCAAGTCTATACAACTTGACAATATGCAACTCCACACCCCTGCATTCTCTGCTGTTCCTCTATAAGAGACACAACTATGTGCCACTTTACATCGCGCCACCGTATGCTATTCCACTCTATATCACTCCACTTTACACTATTCCACTGTATGCCATGGCATCTATGCTATTCAACTCTAAGCCACTCCACTGTATGTCACTGTTTCGTATGCTCATCCGCTGTACACCACTCCACTTTCTCCCAAAGCACCCTATTCTACTACACTAATGCAACTACAATCTCAGTTGTTCCAGTCTACACAACTCCACTGTATGCCAATCCACTCTACGCTATTCCACTGTACGCTACTCCACTCTCCACCAACCTATGCCACTACACTCTTTATTATGCCACTATACGCCTACCGTTATATATGCTCCTCGACTGTATTCCACTCTACAACACTGCATTGTAAGCCACTACACTTCACCCCTCCATTCATGCCACTACATTGTACGCCACTCCACTGTACAATATTACAGTCTTCATCACTCCACTCTATGCCATTCCACTCTACAGAATTCCACTATATGCCACTCCATCCTTTACCACCCCACTGTATGCCACTCGACTCTAACCCACTGAACTCTACTCTATTCCACTATACACCACACCACTCTATGCCATTCTACTGTACGCCACTCCAATGTAGGCTGCTCGGTAAGTCACTCCACTGGAAGCCCCTCTACTCTATACCACTACATTTTACGCTATTCCACTCTATGCCACTTCACTGTATGCCAGTCCATGGCTCTCCAGTTCCACTCTATACCACTCTACTACACATCACTCTGCTGTATGCTTTACTACTCTACACCACTCCACTCTATGCCACTCTACTGTAAGCTGTTCCTCTCTATGCCACTTCACTCTCTCCCACTCTACTATACACCACTCCAGTTTATGGTATTCCAATCTATGCCACTTCACTCCATGCCACTCTACTCTACACCACTCCACTCCACTCTATGCAACTCCACTCTGTGACACTCCAATCTACACCATTCCCCTCTATTTCACTGTACTATGTGCACTCCACTGTATGCCACTCCAAAGTATGTCACTCCATTCTATGGTATTTCACTGTACTCAACTGTGCATTACTCTATGCCAGTCCATTCTACGCTATTCCACTTTATGCAACTCCAATGTGTCACTCTAGACTATTCCACTGTAAGCCACACTTAATGATGCTGTACTGTACACTAATATACTGCACGCCACTCTACTGTATGCTACTCCACTATATGCTATTCCATCCAATGCCACTCCATGCTATGCCACACAGCTCGACACCACTCCACTCTATGACACTCTCCTCTAAGCTATTCCACTGTACGCCACTCCACTCTATGCCACTCTACTGTAACCGCTCCACTGTATGCCACTCCACTCTATGCTGTTCCAATCTATGCCACTTGGTTGTACATACTCTCCACCACTCCATTCTACACTGATCCTCTTTATATCACTGCACTCTACACCATTTCCACTCTATGCTGTTTCACTTTATGCCGTTCAACTTTGTACACTCTAATACCACTCCACTCTATGATATTCCATTCTACACTATTCTATTGTATGCTATGCCACTCTATGTTATTCCATTCAACGCCACTCCACTGTATGCCACTGTTTTGTACGCCAGCCCCACTGTATACCACTCCACTCTATCCCACTGCACCTTATTCCAATCCACTATATGCAACTCCATTCTCAGCTATTACACTCTACGCACTTCTGCTGTATGCCAGTACACTCTACACTATTCGACTGTACACCACTCCACTCTATGCCACAATATTCCAATGCACTCTACAATATTCCACTCTACTCCTCTTTATTCTATGCCACTCAACTCTACTCCACTCTATGCCACTGCATTGTAAGCCACTACACTCTACACCCTCCTATATGTTTCACTACAGTATATGCCACTCTACTGTACAATATTGCACTCTTCACCTATCTATGCCAGTACACTCAATGCCACTCTACTGTATGCCGCTCCACTGTACAGCACTCCACTCTAACCCACAAATCTATGTTATTCCACTCAACACCTTCACCCCTTTGAAGCTTCCGGCTCAGGAAGGCCATTCTGTCCTTGAAGAGGTGTAAAGCACCTCCTTCCAGGTCAGGCTTTGTCTCTGCCCTCTGATAGTGCTGGCTCTCAACCATGAGGTCGGAAACATGTCTGGTGGTAGAAGGCTGAAGAAAACAAGTCAGAGGCCACCTCATTGCTTGGTGAGGTTTCAGGGGACCCTCTAAAAGGGTCTCTTGTGTGACTGTATTAACAAATACACCACTGACACCAGTGAGGATTTATTAATACTAGATGTTTGGTACCAAACACCTTAGAAATCATTTAAGCTATCATGGAAGTAGGAAATTCGTTTTCACAAGTATCCGTCCCATGTAATCTTTATGGCTTCCCTGCGCACTTACAATACCTCAAAATAGACTGGACATTGTAGGGCATACATGCTCATGCTGAAATGCCCACACACAGGATATAGTACACCCTGCCTTAGGGAAAAAGGCCTGCAGTAGGGGTGACTTACCTATACCTTAGGCAGTGTATGGGGGGGTGCATGGCACCAAGGGCTGTGTGCCATATCAGTTCTACACCAAGACAAGCAGCCTGCAAAGGCAGTATGTATGGTCTTGGAGAGGGGTACCTGGAGTGGCACAATACATGCTGCAACCCCAGTGAACACTCTTCAGTACCCATGCCCTAGGTGCCAGGGGTGCCATTTACTAGAGACTTACAGGGGCAGCTGAAGTTGTGCCAAACATTCTACAGTTTATTAGGAAAGAGATATCACACAGGGAAACTGGTAATCAGGGACCCAGTGTACTTACAGTTCAAAATGGTGCAGAGCAGGAATATCGTTAGAGAAATATCGTCTGACATAAATATCCCCGCAGAAATATCGAATTGAAGAAATATCGATAACAAAAATATAGTTTGACCAGAATATCGACAGACAGGAAAGTAATATCGATAACAATAATATAGTTGTAATAAATATCGTTTACAAAAATTTAGTTTACAAAAATATTGATTTTTTAATAATGTCATGTATTTTAGTGTTTTTAATGAGAATTGTTTTTCATTTTAATATATGTTTTTGAATTTGAATAGTTATGAATGTATATGATGTTGAATTTTGTGTTATTAGGTCCGTAGCGGGTTGTGGGTTTATAAGGGAATAGGGTGGGAAGTAATTTAAATATATAAAATTAATTGATTAATTAATGTGTTAATTTAATAATTATCTTTTAATTAATTTCAACTAGTCAATTATTAATTAATTATGTTAATTAATTAATTATGTTATTTAATTATGTTAATTGTTTAATTAATTTTAGGTGTGTATAGTGGAGTTTATATGTGTAAATGGTGTGAAGTAATTAAATTGATATTGATTGAATATTAATTACTTTATAAATTAATTACCATTAATTAATTATTAAATATTAATTGTAAATGTGTAAATAAATTTAGGTTTGTGTTGTGGTGTTTAAAAGTGTATATGGTGTGAAATCTGTCAATTAAATAAATAATTAATTAATTAAAAAATAATTTAATTATCATAATTAATTAGTAAATATTAAATGTAATTGTGTAATTATTTGTAGGTGTGTGGTGGATATTATAGTGTTAAATAATGTGTAAACATATATTTTTTTATTATCTTTGTTAATAATAAAATATTTAAATGTATATATTAATTATGTTTATATTGCAAATTAAATTGAATAAAAAATTTGATAGTTTGATTTTTTAATTGTTTTGGATTCTAGCGCTTTCCCTACTGTTGTACCCTGTGGAGTGGGAATAGTAATTTTCACCCCTATGCTATCCAACGCTTTCCCTACTGTTGCACTCTCTGGAGTGGGAATAGTAATTTTTACCCCTACGCTATCCAACGTTTTCCCTACTGTTGCACTCACTGGAGTGGGAATAGTAATTTTTACCCCTACGCTATCCAATGCTTTCCCTACTGTTGCACTCTCTGGAGTGGGAATAGTAATTTTTACCCCTACGCTATCCAATGCTTTCCCTACTGTTGCACTCACTGGAGTGGGAATAGTAATTTTTGCCCCTACGCTATCCAATGCTTTCCCTACTGTTGCACCCTTTGGAGTGGGAATAGTAATTTTTACCCCTACGCTATCCAATGCTTTCCCTACTGTTGCACCCTCTGGAGGGGGAATAGTAATTTTTACTCCTACGCTATCCAACGCTTTCCCTACTGTTACACCCTCTGGAGTGGGAATAGTAATTTTTACCCCTACGCTATCCAGCACTTTCCCTAATGTTGCACCCTTTGGAGTGGGAATAGTAATTTTTACCTCTACGCTATCGAACGCTTTCCCTACTGTTGCACTCACTGGAGTTGGAATAGTAATTTTTACCCATACGCTATCCAACGCTTTCCCTACTGTTGCACCATCTGGCGTGGGAATAGTAATTTTTACCCCTACGCTATCTGTTGGACCCCGCTCAGCCCAAGCACTGCAGGAACGTAGCATGTACCAATCCCCTTCCCTTGTCCACTAAAGACCCACAGGACAATAACACTGTGAGCGTTCCAGTGAACCCGAAAAGAGGGTGGTATATTGACGAGACACCAAGTCTCCCACCCTGTAGAACGACAGGACACGGCTCCCTCCTTCACGCCTCTGCACCTGGAGATAACAAGGGAAAAGCAATACCTGCGTTTGTACAAACTCTACAACACCTCTATCTCAGTGACCATGTCCCACCCCAACATGCACCCCCTCCTTACCAGTGGTAAGCGCAGGCTCTGCTTCGTAAAGGAACTGGACAATCCAAACAACAGACACTCCAATCAGGATTGAAAGCCAGTCAGGGGCCCTCATACACAGCGTCCTTCGTTCGTTATAAGTGCAAATAATCAAAGCACAAAATGAAGGGAAAAAATAAGGCCAAGATTATTGATCCACTCAGCCAAATAAAAAAAAACCTTTGATTACTTATAAAAAAGGGCTAGCGTTAACAAAGAGAAAGACACTCAACTTCTCTGTGATTCTCCAGCGTTGTTTGATAACATGGCCTGTAGCGGAGTGACCCAAAACGTCACATCCGCACAAAACGATGTAGAAAGGCGCCCAAGAAAACGCCTAGAACCGGGAAAAGAACGCCGAACAATCTTAAGCGTTACTCGGTTCACAAGCGGGCACAATATGAAAAGGCCAATAATCGTGAACGGGAGCCCCCGCTCACGGACAACAAAAAAAAGGACGAAACAAACAAACGCTGGGAATCTAAATGGGAACTAAATTCACAAGGAGGGGGGGGAAATAGCCTGGGAAACAAGAACTAACTAACTAACTATAAGGGGAAAAAAGGGAAGGAATGAAAACAGAATCTCACACGATCCCGTGAGAGACTACCGAGGGGGGAATGCACAAAAAACCCAAGAGAACAGGAATCCACAGCAACAGCACAGCAACAAGGGAGCAGGATACCGGAGTCCAAACAAAGGCAATATCGAGCAATGAAAGAAAGGTAGGACCAGCATTTATTCGTGCAGCCCATGTCATGTGATGATGGTCCATGGTCACTAACATAGGACTAACCCCATTTCCTAACAGTACCCCCCCTATGACCCTCCCCACAGGACGGGGTTTCAATGGATGCTGCCTATGGAACAGTCGAACCAGTCGCGGGGCATGAACCCCCCCAGCTGGCTCCCAAGTCCGGTCCTCCTGTTTATAACCCTTCCAGTCCACCAGATAGAAAAGACGACCCCTGATCCGTTTGGAATCGAGGATAGCATGTACCTCGAATTCCTCCTGTCCATCAATTGTCAGAGGAGGAGGTGGAGGCAACACCTGTACTGAGGGTACGTAGGGTTTCAATAATGAAGTATGGAACACAGGATGCACCCCATAATCCTGTGGCAACTCAAGCTTCATTGCCACCGTATTAATAACCTGGACTATTGGAAAGGGACCCACGTACCGGGGCTGCAATTTACGTGACCCCTGTAACCTCAGGTTACGGGATGCCAACCACACCAAATCGCCGACCTTGTAGGAGGGAGCTGGGGCCCGATGTTTATCTGCTTGTGTCTTCATAGCAGCCTTGGCCTCGACCAATCTTTCCCTGGCCAAGCCCCAAATGTCACTCAGTCGCCTACAAACCTCATCAATGGCTGGCACGCGTCCCGTGGGCTGAATAGCCACCGCTCTAGGGTGGTATCCAAGCGAACAATAGAATGGGGTCATGCCCAAAGCGGAGTGTAGGCTGTTGTTATAAGCAAACTCCGCTATGGGCAGAGCTGTCACCCATTCACACGACAAAGACGAAACCAGACATCTCAAATATTGTTCCATCGTCTGATTGGTTCGCTCAGTCTGACCATCGGACTGCGGATGGTATGCCGAGGACAAACGTATCTCCGTTTTCAGTATCAGACAAAGTTCGGTCCAGAAATGAGACACGAACTGCGCTCCCCGATCAGATATAATAACCTCAGGCAACCCATGTAAACGCACCACTGAGGACATGAAGACCACAGACATCTCTTTTGCCGTAGGGATTTTGCAAAGCGGAATAAAATGGGCCATTTTGGTGAATAAATCCACCACCACCATTATGGCAGTATAACCAGAGGCTAACGGCAAATCGGTCACAAAATCCATACTTATGGTGTGCCACGGAGAAGGAGGTACCTCCAAGGGGCACAAAAGCCCTGAGGGCTTACAATGCAAGGGCTTGCTGATGGCACATACAGGACAGGCCCTCACGTATCCCTGAATGTCACTTATCATGGAGTCCCACCAACACCACCGCATACACAATTCTCTCGTCTTCCTTATCCCAGGGTGTGCCACCAATGCAGATGAATGACACCACTCCAGAACCTCATTCCGCAATCCAGGGGGAATCACCATCCTATCACCATGATACAGCAACCCTTCTTTCATTGAAACCTGGGGCAAAGATAACCAAGGAGCCAAATCCAACTGCTTCAATCGCTCTTTCACCAATGCGGGAAAATCATCCATACCCGTAGCCCCCACAATCCGTTTGCTCTCAATCATAGCCCTATCCTCCCTCACAGGGCCTTCGCCCTTAGGATCACCATGAATCCGAGAAAGAGCATCCGATTTAACCAGCTGGGCCGCCGGCCTGTAGGTGATGACAAAGTCATATTCATTAAAGAATAACACCCACCGCATCTGACGAGGTGTCAACGCCCTAGCGGAACGGAAAAACTCGAGGTTTTTGTGGTCAGTGTAAATGGTGATAACATGCCTGGCACCCCACAAATAGTGTCGCCACTCCTCGAATGCCAGTTTCACAGCTAACAATTCCCGTTCAGCCACCGTATAGTTCTGTTCGGCGGGCAACAAAGTCTTCGAGAAAAAGGCGATGGGATGCATGTGACCGGTAGTCTCGTCACGCTGGGACAACACCCCACCCACAGCACACATTGATGCATCAGTTTCTACGAAGAACGGCAGGGCAGGATCAGGATGCACCAATACAGGCGCTGAAGTGAAATGCTCCAACAAAGACCGGAAAGCCTTCTGAGCCTCATTGGTCCACTCAAAGGGGACACCCTTCCTCAACAGACGAGTCATCGGTGATACTACGTCCGAGAAATGCGAAATAAATCGCCGATAGAAATTGGCGAAACCCAGGAGTACTTGGATCTGTTTCACTGATGTAGGCACAGGCCAGGTCACAATGGCCTGTATCTTCTTCGGGTCCATTCGGATCCCCTCTGCTGAAATGATAAATCCAAGGAACTCTACCTCCTGGGTGTCGAACTGGCATTTCTCTAGTTTAGCATATAAACGATGTTCCTGTAGTGTCTGTAACACTTGGAGTACATGGTCTGTATGGTCTGCCCTTACTTCAGAGAAAACAAGGATATCGTCCAAATAGACGATAACCGTGCGATCCAGATATTTGCTGAGGACCTCATTAATGAAAAACTGAAACGCCGCTGGCGCATTACATAAGCCAAACGGCATAACGGTATATTCAAACAGACCATACTTGGTTTTGAAAGCCGTCTTCCACTCATCTCCAGGTCTCACCCTTATAAGATGGTAAGCGCCCCGCAAATCCAATTTCGTAAATACGGTAGCCTTGCGGAGCTGGTCCAACAACACGGAGATGAGTGGAAGAGGGTACCTGTTCTTCACCGTGGCCGCATTCAAAATCCTGTAATCCACACATGCCCTCAAAGTGCCTTCCTTCTTAGGAATAAAAAATATAGCAGACGACACAGGAGAGGAAGAGGGACGAATAAACCCCAACCGTAACATCTCATCGATGTAATCTTTCAAATGTTCCTCTTCGGGCTCCGACAACGCATACACCCGGCTGCAAGGCAAGGAGACCCACGGTACCAAGTCGATCTTACAATCATAAGCCCTATTGGGGGGAAGTTCCTGGGCGTGTCTCTTATCAAAAACATCCTTGAATGCCATGTACTGAGGGGGGATAGATCCCACATCTGTCACTGCACAAACCAAAGGATCGATCTGTGCACATGCCATGGCGTAGCAATTTCTCAAACAATGCGCTGAATCTAACGTTACCAGTCTCTGCACCCAATCGATCCTGGGATTATGCTTCTGCAGCCATGGTACCCCCAACACCAATCCAAAAGAAGGGGCATCAATTAGATCGAACACCACCATTTCAGAATGCCCGTTCTCACATAAGAGACACAAAGGTGTAGTCTGACGGGTGATACACCCCGACGTCAACTCAGTCCCATCAATAGCCCTCACTGGCTCAGGTCGTTCTTTCAGCTGGCACGGAACCCCCTGTTCCCTGCCATAGTAATATCCATGAAATTTCCGGTAGCGCCAGAATCCAACAACACCGAAACAGAAACACGATCCTGTACTGGAAGCAATAACTGGGCGTTTATAACAAAATGTCTTGGGGCTTGGTCTACAGATCCAACAAACTCATACTGTTTACTTTGTCCTCCAACTACCCCACGGTCTACCTGAATACATGCTACCTTTTTACCGAATCCCGCACCAGATGGCTTCACAGGACATTCCCGAGCGAAATGCCCTCCCTGACCACAATACAAACACAAATTGTTCTCCTTCCTTCTCTTTTTCTCCTCTGGAGCCAAAGGTCCCCTCACCCCTCCTAGTTCCATAGGTTCAGGTGTCACCTTATTCTCCCCCACGACCTTTACTTCGGCTTTCACAAAGCTACCTCTGGATGCCTGGAACCGACTACGTTCCCCTCGCCTTTCGGACACCCTATGGTTCAATTTCACTACAAGATCTATGAACGCCGCACAGTCTTCTGGTGGGTCCACCACCTGTGATACGATATCCTTCAGCTCTTCACAAAGACCCTGATAGAATATTGATGTCCTCTTTTCAGTGGGCCAATGGGTCTCGGATATCAATCTATTAAAAGAGGCGATGTATGACAACAAATCCTGTCTGCCCTGCCGGAGTTTCATTAGTTCTGCATCGCTAGCCTGCATGAACGCATGCTTGGCAAACAATCCCCGCATCAGTTCCTTAAATGCGTTGTAGTTATATAACACACGATCGTCACTATCCACCAAAGGTATAGCCCACTGAGCCGCGTTACCAGCCAGATAAGATATTGTAAAGGCAACTTTAGCGGAGTTGTCAGGAAAGGCACTCGGTCTACACATAAAATGTAGCTGACACTGGGTCATAAACATCCCAAACTTCTCGCTGTCTCCAGTGAATCTCTCAGGGGGGGCTAATGGAACCGCAACTGGAGAAGACACTGTCACATTAATGGGGTTGCTACCACCCACCGCACTATGTCCCGCCCCTCCACTATACTGGAAGGTTGCAGGCTGAATAACGGGAGTGGCTCCTCTGTGTTGCAACTGTTCTCGGGCCCTGACAGCCACCAATTCCTGTTTCAACCCGGCATTCTCCTGTTGCAACTCCTGAACCTGTGCCTGTAACGTCTGTACTGCCCCCATGATGTCCTGCATTGAAGGACCTCCTGTACCATTCCCTAATGCATTCCCATCCTCGTCCATGCTAGCTCAGGCAGTGCTAAAAACGTGGGCTCGATATTCTGTTGGAACCCGCTCAGCCCAAGCACTGCAGGAACGTAGCATGTACCAATCCCCTTCCCTTGTCCACTAAAGACCCACAGGACAATAACACTGTGAGCGTTCCAGTGAACCCGAAAAGAGGGTGGTATATTGACGAGACACCAAGTCTCCCACCCTGTAGAACGACAGGACACGGCTCCCTCCTTCACGCCTCTGCACCTGGAGATAACAAGGGAAAAGCAATACCTGCGTTTGTACAGACTCTATAACACCTCTATCTCAGTGACCATGTCCCACCCCAACATGCACCCCCTCCTTACCAGTGGTAAGCGCAGGCTCTGCTTCGTAAAGGAACTGGACAATCCAAATAACAGACACTCCAATCAGGATTGAAAGCCAGTCAGGGGCCCTCATACACAGCGTCCTTCGTTCGTTATAAGTGCAAATAATCAAAGCACAAAATGAAGGGAAAAAATAAGGCCAAGATTATTGATCCACTCAGCCAAATAAAAAAAAACCTTCGATTACTTATAAAAAAGGGCTAGCGTTAACAAAGAGAAAGACACTCAACTTCTCTGTGATTCTCCAGCGTTGTTTGATAACATGGCCTGTAGCGGAGTGACCCAAAACGTCACATCCGCACAAAAGGATGTAGAAAGGCGCCCAAGAAAACGCCTAGAACCGGGAAAAGAACGCCGAACAATCTTAAGCGTTACTCGGTTCACAAGCGGGCACAATATGAAAAGGCCAATAATCGTGAACGGGAGCCCCCGCTCACGGACAACAAAAAAAAGGACGAAACAAACAAACGCTGGGAATCTAAATGGGAACTAAATTCACAAGGAGGGGGGGAAATAGCCTGGGAAACAAGAACTAACTAACTATAAGGGGAAAAAAGGGAAGGAATGAAAACAGAATCTCACACGATCCCGTGAGAGACTACTGAGGGGGGAATGCACAAAAAACCCAAGAGAACAGGAATCCACAGCAACAGCACAGCAACAAGGGAGCAGGATACCGGAGTCCAAACAAAGGCAATATCGAGCAATGAAAGAAAGGTAGGACCAGCATTTATTCGTGCAGCCCATGTCATGTGATGATGGTCCATGGTCACTGACATAGGACTAACCCCATTTCCTAACACTATCCAACGCTTTCCCTACTGTTGCACCCTTTGGAGTCAGAATAGTAATTTTTACACCTACGCTATCCAATGCTTTCCCTACTGTTGCACCCTCTGGAGTGGGAACAGTAATTTTTACCCCTACGCTATCCAGCACTTTCCCTAATGTTGCACCCTTTGGAGTGGGAATAGTAATTTTTACCTCTACGCTATCCAACGCTTTCCCTACTGTTGCACTCACTGGAGTTGGAATAGTAATTTTTACCCATACGCTATCCAACGCTTTCCCTACTGTTGCACCCTCTGGAGTGGGAATAGTAATTGTTACCCCTACGCTATCCAACGCTTTCCCTACTGTTGCACCCTTTGGAGTGGGAATAGTAATTTTTACACCTACGCTATCCAATGCTTTCCCTACTGTTGCACCCTCTGGAGTGGGAATAGTAATTTTTACTCCTACGCTATCCAACGCTTTCCCTACTGTTGCACCCTTTGGAGTGGAAATAGTAATTTTTACCCCTACGCTATCCAATGCTTTCCCTACTGTTGCAACCTCTGGAGTGGGAATAGTAATTTTTACCCCTGCGCTATCCAGCGCTTTCCCTACTGTTGCACCCTCTGGTGTGGGAATAGTAATTTTAACCCTACGCTATCCAGCGCTTTTCCTACTGTTGCACCCTTTGGAGTGGGAATAGTAATTTTTACCCCTTCGCTATCAAATGTTTGTTATTAAATGTATGTATTATTTTTTTTAATACTTTTATGTGTTAATTAAATATAGAAAATCTTATTTTATTCAAAATGTTTTATATATGTTTTTATTTTATTTTTACATTATTATTAAAGTTTATTAATTAAATAAATTAAATAAAGATAATAATAAAATGTATTTAAGAAAATATATGTATATGTACACATTTATTAAGTTTATAATGATTAAATTAAGTTTATTTGTTATAAATAGTTAAAATATAAATGTAATGTAATTAATTTTGTTAATAATATTAATAATATTTAATTATTTAATTTAAGTTATAATATTTTTTAAAGTCGATATTTTTTACATCTATATTTTTTACATCTATATTTTTGAGTCGATATTATTGTACTTACCTGTTTAAGTATAGGGAGTCGATATTTTTGTAATCAATATTTTTACATCTATATTTTTGTAAACTATGTTTTTGTAATCGATATTTAAACATGGATCCGTTCAAAATTACGTCAGGCAAAATGTGGGGTCTAACCATGTCAAAAGAAGCACTTCCCTACATGGAGACAGATAATTAAATCTCTCAAATAAGTCTGCTGCTTATGGGTTTATATTATACAAGCTCAAATCTTGTGAAACAGATTTCCTTTGAGTGGATATGGCATTACACTTTAATGTTTGTATGTAGGCTGACGCATATCCAGACTGTATCTAATATAAGGCTTATTTATAGGGTTTGAGATATGTATAGACAAACATGTGAAATTCACTAAATGTTTTAAGTATAGTTTATCTATATTTCTGTGGGATTTTCCCACTTGTAAAGTTTATATTATGTTTGTAACAGAGAGAATTGAAAAATGATTGCATTCATTAAGCACTGCGTTCACTTCACAATTTGAGATATGTAGTAATGATAACTGTCTGCTGATGAACATATAAGATTTTAATGTAAAAAAAGTGATGTCTAGTTTATCAATATTTCTGTGGTAATGTTGCGCACATGTTTACATTATGTGAGAGGCATGCAAAATTGAAATATAATTGTATTAGTAATCAAAAATAAAGATAATATTTCAGTATTACATTAATATTATTACGTAAATAAACATACATGATAATGTTTTAATGTCTTGGTGAAATAGCGTTACTTAGAACTTTTAAATGGTGGGCTATTTGTATGGTTTGTTCCTATGAACATTGGGTGAAATGTTAGTCCTTAGAGAAAGGGCCTGATTTAGACACTAGCGGACCAGGTTACTCTATACCAACCGTGACGGATATCCCGTCTGTCATATTAGGAGTCCATTATATCCTATGGCACTTGTAATATGGCAGGTGGGATATTCGTCACATTTGTGAAGAAACAACCTGTCTGTCAAACCCTAAATAAGGCCCTAAGATGTTTTCTCGATACAGTTTTTTATAGAACCAAAGAAGTGGTTTAAGGCCACGAAACATGTAGGCTCTAGGTGAATGATATTTTCTACGGCGGAAAGTATATTAACTGCATCCTATATCACAGGGGGAAAACGAACCACGGAATTTGCAATTTGAACTACCTTCAGCTTGAGGAATAATGATTGTATTGTAGCCAGATGGACTAATAAAACCAGGGAATGACTTATGGAACAGAGGACATTTGTGATCCTACTTTATTTGTAAATATAATCTTTTTTTAATAAATGTTGCAGTTATATTGTTAGTCCGGGCATTCTTGGCGTGGTTTCCCCAGAATGTTTGCCTTCAGACTCCCTGTTTTTGCTGAATTCATTTTTGCTGGTTTAAGGACTCTGGTACTTTACCATTACTAACCACTGCTAAAGTGCATGTGCTCTCTACTTAAAACATGGTGACATTGGCTTATCCACAATGGGCATATTTAATTTACTTATTACTTATAAGACCCTTATAAACTGCTCTAAATGTGCCCAGGGCCTGTAAACTAAATGCTGCTATTGGGCCTGCAACACTAATTTTGCCACCAACTTAAGTAGCCCTTTAAACATGTTTTAGGCATGCCATTGCAAAGCCTGTGTGTGCAGTTTTAAACTCAAAACAAACATAAGGACACTGTTCCAGGGGTTGATGCAGTTAGTCATCCATATCCCTACAAAAATAGGAAAGAAAGAAACAGAAGTTCTAGGTGGAATGGTCCCATCAAACAGGGTAAGAAACATATCTTGCCTCTTGTTGCCCTCATACACCTCAAGGGGTGTCATGCTTCATCATCGGGCATTGTTCCTCGTTGGTACCGGCTCTGGAATAATAAATGTGTGTATCGGTTTCCGGGGGCACCCTCTTACCAGCCCAAGGCCTGGGTGCAGTGTATCTAAAATGTAGGACATGTACTTTTTAGCCTTACATATCCTGGTAGTGAACAACTCTTATAATTTGTCTTTTAACTGCTGCAAGGCCTATCCCTCCCATAGGTTAGCATTGGCATTACCGTATTACATCTTTTAAGTGAACTTTCCAATTGGAAAGAGATGGTTTGTGCCTCTGGAATCACAATTTAAAATACAAACATGATGAAGTTAGACTCTAAATTGTAATTCTAAAAATGCCACTTTCAGAAAGGTAACATAAGGAAAGCTGGCATGTTCTTACTTTAACCATTTGGTGTCTTTTGCCTATCTCTGAATACATTTCCAGGGTGGCTCACAGCTAGGATTTGTGTATTCCCGTTAGAGAGTCACAAACAAAGAGAGCTTAGGTGTGACTGATAGGCTAGCCACACCCTGATGGGTCGTCCCTGACAGGATGGGATTGAGGAGATGTCACTTACACCTGAATAGGCTGTGTCCTACCCATGCATAAAGGGCTGCATACTCCCCTGTAGTGAGTCTGGAGCCAGGGCAGGAAGGCCAGGAACCATTTGCACTTCAAAGGCCTCTCTTTAAAGTATCCCCCACTCCAAAGGCGCAACTGGGTATAAGAACTAGTTCTCAGACATCACCATTTCAGTGCACTTCTTGACCGGTGGATACTCTGTCAGGAAGGTGGACTGCGGTAGTGCTGAAGGGATTGCCACTCTGAGGTACTACTACTCTGCTGGACTCCTGCTCTGCTCTGATGACCTGCTGCCTGCTGCCCTCTTGCCTGGGAATCAGAATATTCAGACCTACATCTCTACAACCCAGAACCAAAGGTACTCAAGGGGCCTTTCTGCTTTCCTCCTGTTTTGAAGTCTCAGGGACGTCAAAAACTTCCACCCTTCCACCTACAGTACCTGGGCTCTGCTATCTGAGAGTCTTGCCCTCCCGAGTGGTGCCAATACTGTCCTGGGCCTTTTGAAGAGGGGATCAAGTCCTGCTTTAGGGAAAATCTATTCGTCACTGTCATTGCGTGGCTCTGAACCAGTGAATTTTCCTCTGCACCAGTGTACTGACTCTGTTACAAGAACCATAGACAGCACATCGCCTCAAGTTCCTGACGCATCTTCTACTTGTGTGGTTTGTTGACGATGTATCGCCTACATCTTGTGATTCAATGAAAATGCATCTCCAACTTGCACAGCTTGGAACCGATGCATCACCTAGATCCAAAGGAATCAACTATGATGCATCGCCTCCTCTGCTCAATATATCGGGCCCTCGCTGATGACACAACAACGTACTTTTCAGTGGCACAAGTTGGCCCCTGTATCAGGCCCAAGTTCTATTGCCATCAGCCTGAACTTTGAGATGTGACCCAGATATTCCTGGTTGGTGCTTTATGCTTTTAAGCACTACCTTTCAGTTTAATCTTTTAAAATGTATAACTCTGGTTATACTTTTTGAATTTTTGTAGTTTTGGTCTTTTTTTGTTCATTAAATTAAACTCTGTTTTTCCAACCAGGTGTGATATCTTTTTGTGTGGTGTTTTAAGTGTGTCACTGTTCGAATCGTTGCATGTTACTTTACACATTGAATCTTAAGTTAAGCCTGACTGCTCTGTACAAAGCTACCAGGGGTGAACAAAGGTTAATTTAGGGTGTGTTTGTGACTAACCCTGACTAGGATTGTGGTTCTTGTTTGGACAGGGTGCATACCTCTGCCAACCAGAAAGCCAATTTCAAACAGTTATTGACAGAGGAAAATTATAATAACGTTAGGAAACATTCTTACCTTACCAAAAACAAAATTGACAGCATATAAATGCCCCTCAAGTTATGTTCATGGAATCATTCATTTGTTAATTCCATATGTAGACTGACACACAGACTCATCTGATGTTACAGGAAAGTTCTGGCTACAGAGAAGTGATTAACATAGCAAACATCCATGCCTGTATAAACCAATACCTGCACAGCATCAACACTTAAAAGTCTCAGAATATATCTTTAAGTCAAACTTCTCCCACTCAATTGAACAATACCCCTGTGGAAGCTACCTCAGTCCAAAGAAAAAGTGTAAAAGTTTGGATGTCATGTTCGACTTCAGTTTGTCTTTCACTTTTTCAGTCACTGACATGTCACTAGCATGATAAAAAATGTTTTAAACTACAGCCTAAAGTCATGCAGATTGCTAAAAGGCCCAACATTGTATGAACCCAGTCTCTGTTTGCAAGATTTTCCTTTAAGTACATGCAACTTGATTCAAAAGGTCAGCTTGAATTCCAACAACTATAAGTTGTTTGGTGGGAGAACTTGCCACTTTCAATTTCCTCTCCCTGGAAATATCACCCCTTACACAACAGACAGAAACAAGATTTTCTAAAACTCAAAAACATTTTCAACAATGTTGAAAATCTACTCTTTTCTGGATATATGTGGTCAAGGCCCTGACAACTCTTGATGGACTTAGAAAATGTTCATCTGCATTATCACTTCCTGGTTATATGCTTTTAACTAAATGTGCTTGTCTCTGTTCATTCCTTCTCATCACTTCTCCAGGAACTACCCTCCACTGTTAGAGGCAGATTTACAAACACTTTGCTCTGGGTTTATGTCCCAAAAGTGACTTAAACAAGTGTGTATGGCTTATTTTTGGATTTGCTTTCCAGGGCAAAAAATGTTTTTTCTGGAAAGTAGTTCAAAGTAATTAAATGTATGCTTTAGGCTACTTTGCTTTACTGTGCATCACAGAAGGATACCATGGGTGTACATGGGTATTTCCATGCAATCACCTACAGGTTTCGACTCAAATCCTTTTCTGCTGACCTAAATAGAAAAGGATTTGTACCAAAAATCTATGCCTCCCTGTAGGAGTAATAATATCAGAGAAAAGTTTTCTTTTCTCCAGAATTTTCTAACTTTGCATGTATGCTGTGATATACAGCTCACAGGCAAATTGGGAAAATTGCTAAAAAATATCCTAACACAGCCTTTTTGCACTGGAAGAGTACATTTCTAGTAAAAACAAAACCCATGATTGACAATACCCACACACCTTAACCTATGGTGAAAGGGTTTACGCTTTGGTGCAAGGCAGCCTAAAGTGTGTCAGGACTGGGAGAAAGAAAAACAGTGTCACACCTTAAACAAGTATTTACAATGCAATGGTCTCGTCTTTGTTAAAGTTAGAGCTATTGGCATTGCTCATGACATTATTTTTGTTTTTAAAACATATAAATAAATGGCATTGTTATTTACAATGCCAATAGCTTAATCTCTCGCAAATGCAAGACACACACACACACACACACAGAGCCACACACAGAGCCACACGCACCCACACACACACAGAGCCACACGCACCCACACACATAGCCACACACAGAGAGCCACACACACAGAGCCACACACACACAGAGCCACACACACACATAGCCACACACACACAGAGCCACACACACACACAAAGCCACACACACACACAGAGCCACACACACAGAGCCACACACACACAGAGCCACACACACACACACACACAGCCACACAAACACACACACACACAGAGCCACCCACACACACAGAGCCACACACACACATCCACACAGAGCCACACACACACACACACACACAGCCACACACACACAGAGCCACACACACACACAGAGCCACACACACACACAGAGCCACACACACACACACACAGAGCCACATACACACAGACAGAACCACACACATGCACACAGAGCCACACACACACACACACACACACAGAGACACACACACACACAGATAGAGCCACAAACACACAGAGCCACACATACACAGACAGAGCCACACACACACAGACAGAGCCACACACACATACACAGACAGAGCCACACACACAGACACAGACAGAGCCACACACACACACACAGACAGAGCCACACACACACAGACAGACCCACCCACACACAGACAGAGCCACACACACATAGACAAAGCCACACATACACACAGACAGAGCCACACACACACAGACACAGCCACACACACACACACACAGACTGAGCCACACACACACACACACACAGAGCCACACACACACACAGACAGAGCCACACACACACACAGACAGAGCCACACACACACACGGAGCCACACACACACACACAGACAGAGCCCCCCACACACACACAGACAAAGCCACACACACACACACACAGAGAGCCACACACACACAGACAGAGCCACACACACACACACACAGAGCCACACACATACACAGACAGAGCCACACGCACACACACAGACAGAGACACACACACAGACAGAGCCACACACACACAAACAGAGTCACACACACAGAGCCACACACCCACAAACAGACAGAGCCACACACACACAGACAGAGCCACACACACACAGACAGAGCCACACACACACAGAGCCCAAAACACACACAGAGCCCAACACACACATACACACACACACAGCCCAACACACACACAGAGCCCAACACACACAAAGAGCCCAACACACACAGAAAGCCAACACACACACACACACAGAGCCCAACACAAACATACACACACACACAGAGCCCAACACACACACACACACAGAGCCCAACACACACACACACACAGAGCCCAACAAACACACACAGAGCCCAACACACACACACAAACACACAGAGCCACACACACACACAGAGCCACACACACACACAGAGCCACACACACACACACACAGAGCCACACACAGACAGAGCCACAAACACAGAGCCACACACACAGAGCCACACACACACACACACACACACACACCCTCACCCCGGTGAGTCTCCTTATTTACAAATGGGTTATTCGAGGCCCCCACCTACTCCCAGAGCTCACCCATTGCTTCCCTCAGTCTAGGTCAGCCACACGCCCATCTCTGCCCAGTAATGCCCCAAGGAACAGAGGCAAGAAAAAACGATCACAAGCAGGGAACAGAGGCAAGAAATAACGATCACAAGCAGGGAACAGAGGCAAGAAAAAACGACCACAAGCAGGGAACAGAGACAAGAAAATCAAGCACAAGCAGGGAACAGAGGCAAGAAAAAACGATCACAAGCAGGGAACAGAGGCAAGAAAAAACGATCGCAAGCAAAAACGATCACAAGCAGGGAACAGAGGCAAGAAAAAACAATCACAAGCAGTGAACAGAGGCAAGAAAATCTGATCACAAGCAGGGAACAGAGGCAAGAAAAAACGATCACAAGCAGGGAACAGAGGCAAGAAAATCGCGCACAAGCACAGTACAGAGGTAAGAAAAAACAATCACAAGCAGGGAACAGAGGCAAGAAAAGACGATCACAAGCAGGGAACAGAGGCAAGAAAAAACAATCACAAGCAGGAAACAGAGGAAAGAAAAGCGAAAAATACCAGCCAGCTTCCCGCTGCTGCTGCTCCTCCTCTGCTGGTGCCTGTCCCGCTGTGCGCCACGTTGATACTGGCGGTGCCCGCCCTGGCTTGGCTGGCTCTGAGCAGCCGGCACGGGATGGAGCACCCCATTGACCCCCGGGGTCGCGCGGTCTTCATCACGGGCTGTGAGTCCGGCTTCAGGAGCCTGCTCGCACGCCGGCTGCGGCTCCTCAGCACTCTCCCCTGGGGGCATGAGGGGGTCCCGAATCCTGGGGGCTCGGGGGAACCACATCCTGGATGCTTTTCCGCAAATGGGGCACGTTTTACACAGATATTGAAATGCTGTATAGTGCCCCGACCACCACACGGCACAGAACAAGGCCTGGTGTGCAAACCACAATCAATCACCACACACGCATGAGACACCAGCAGACTGCACACACGCATGTCTCCCCACGAACAGTGAACACCATGATGTCTCTACACGCAAAAAGTGTGTGATACGCAACGCCCTGTGGTTCGCGCTAGGCTGGGGACACAAATACCTCCAAGCACACACCTCAGACTGAGGGGCAAACGAGGACAGCCGAGGCCTACCTACACGCACATGTCTCAACGCCCGTCAGCCGGCACCAGGGACTGCGTCCTCTCCAGAACATCCACTTTAACAATCACACACAACACAAGCTAGAGGCGGGTTTCACTCAGTGCCGATGGAGGAGCACGAACACGCACAATTGTGCAAACACCATTACTTTGTGCAAGCATTACAGCTACACGCACACACCACAGACTCCAGAATTTCCACCCGGGCCTGTAGAGTTACACACACACAGAAGTCGGGGAACGGCAAACAAAAATGGCAATTTCACGCACTCCAATCCCATTGGGAAAAGAACAGACACTACAACACACGACCCCTCCCCCACCCATCACTACCACCACCTCAAAATCACCAGACACGGAAGAGCAGTGACAGAGGCCGGCAGCCCCCACGACACACCCACCCCGAGTTCCAATCCCACCCAGGCACTCTCCCACGGTGGCCGGAAGTGAAGCTCCCCACAGGGGGATGCTGGCAGGGGGTCAGAGGCCAGGCTCACCTGAGGGTCCCAGGGAGCAGTGTTTGGAGTCAGGAGGCACCGACCGGAGGGAGAACCCAAGAGAGGCAGGGAGGGAGGGTCGAGAGCAGGGGGAGGAGAGAGAGAAGTGAGGTCTGCGAGGGAAGTGAGCCCAGCCCCACCCACCTGAATCACAGCCGAGCTGAACCCACCCTGAAAAGTACAGTACCACACCCAGGAGGAGGAGGGGCGTGGAGGGCAGAGAGGGGGCAAGGGAGGGGGCACCCAGAGCTCAGCGGGGAAGAGGGGGCGGGGGAGGGAGGAAAATAAGTGAAGAGAAGGGAGATGCACGAAAGGAAAAGTAGAGCAAGAAGACGGGGACCAGGCGGTGGAAGGGGGCTGTAAAGGCAGGCAGAAGGAGGGTAAGAGTAAGGAAAAGGGAGCGGCCAGGAAAGGAGGAGGAAGAGGGAAGGCCACTTGGCATGACTACAAAAGTAGTTCTTATTACAGAAAAGAGCCTACACTGAATTGGATTTTGTCAAATAGTTGAGGACAATGCTTTAAATTGACTGGTATTGAGTACCTGGCTGTCTTTAATTTGAAAGGCACAGTACCTTCACTTTCTAATGCAAAACATTTAACGGGAGAATGTCGAACCTTTTTAGGAGCATAAAAAAAGTATTCTGAATTGTGAGTACCATCACGTCTGTATTTCTATTTAAAGCACTGGAAATGGGGAAGCCTGCACGGTTACATCAGGTGTACGGCGGGTGCGAGTAAACAAAACGATTTTTCATGGACTCACGTAAACTACATGTTTAGAAGCAGACCTGTGTATCTTTTGTAAAGAGAACACTAACTATTAATAAATGACCGGGTACGGGACGAGTCAAGCTCGGCGGTTAACATTTTACCGATCCTAGGTCCCCCGGGCCGCAGCAGTACCTGGCCTTCCCTCTTCCGTGCAGCAGCCGCCGCTCTGCTGTTGCTGCTGAGTGCAGTGACGTAACGAAGCCGGGCTCCGAAGAGGAGGAGGCCGCGCGTACTGCGAGCCAGCGGCCCTGATTGGGCCAGGCCTGCCGAACAAGGCCCTAGCTCAATCCCGAGCAGCCCAGCCACCTTCGGAACAACCACGGCAGCCGCCGCAGCCAGGCCCAGTGGGTGCCAGGTAACGGCGGGAAGACTGGCTGCAGGGGAAGGGCAGGGGACCCCGAAATTAGGGGCGAAACTTGATCGGGCACTGCGCAAGGCCTTAGGACGGGCCTCCATAGGCCTCGCTAGACCCTGCCCACGGCCTCTGGCAAAGAACGGGAGGGGTCGCAGGGGCAGCTGCGACAAAGAACCTCAGTGAAAAAAAACAAAATGTCCTCTGAAGCTACGGGGTGTGCTGACACCGTCAGGCCTGGCCTAAATGTTTTTCTGATGTTCTCTGGTATATCCTGTTACAAGATGCTTCGAACAAGCGAATATCCTGGTACAAGATGCTTCGAACAAACGATGACTAGACGTTACATGCGGATTGAGCAGCTAGTACGCCATACCTCTTAGCGCATACATACATTATAAATACACAAGCGAGCTCCGGCTGGAAAGCGGACCACGCCATGACACCACCATGTTTCTCCGAGGTCAAGCAGAAATGCCTCGGAGAAACGCCCCGTCATTTTCCGACTGGGGGGCGTGTTTTTCTTTCTCTCCTCTTCCCATTGGCTGGAATGTAAAATTCCAGCCAATGGGAAGAGGAGAGAAAGAACATGAAAAAACCCGCTCCTCAACGAAAAAGACAGGGCTAAAATGGACATGCACCCCTCTTCTCCAATGGCTGGCCCCCGTTTAGAAAGCCAGCCAATGGAGAAGAGGGGCGGGTTCAAGCCCTCACTTGCCAGTGAGACTGCGCAAGTGCATCCTACGCAGGCCGAGAACTAAAAATATGCTGCTGTTCTGCTGTCTTCCTTTCACACAGCGCAGCACAGCAAATCTGGTTGCTGCAGTGTGCTGCTTGAATTAGTTGTACATTTGACCCTTAACTGGGCCGTAAATTGGTAGTAATAACAAAATAAAAAAACAAATGAAAAAGTGCAATGAAATTAAGTCCACTGAATTATTTACTTAGTTTGTCAATTGCTCTGAAAAGAAGGAAATTGAGAGACTTCATGGAATGCCGGGGTTTCTTTTTAAACAAAGTTTTAGAAAGAGTCCATCATAAGCCAGACGGAAGCTGTCATCAGTCATAAACAATGCAGCAAATGAGGAGGATTCTGGACCAGACAGCTTTTTGAGCCAGATCCGGGATTTGCAATGATGCTGTGAAATATGCTGAATTTGTCATGGTGTGATTTGCTGACACTGGGACAGATACAGCAGCACCCACTTTTGGTCTGATTTCTGTTCTGTGCACCAACCTGGAGGCATTCAATGTGATTTCCTATTTTCATTTCCGAATGGGCCAAAAGTAAAGACTTGACTTAAAATGCCAGGAGAGGTCCTTTTGTTCGAATATCAACCTGGCTGCGAGCTTTCTGGAGCCTAAAACCCAGACACCAATGCAATGGAATGAAACAAAGGCACACAGCTTGTTATAACTTCACAAGTTGTTAAGAAAACTATTTTTCTACAAAAAGAGATATGGGCAGTGGACCACTTTCACAACTACAAAGCACCAACTCAAAAATCACCAATATTCATATACATTCAATCTTTCAAATAGCGTGCAATTTTCAAATACTCCCTGCCCTGAGAGTATATCCCAAATCCTTGGGAAAAATCAATGTTATGCCAAACTTTGAAAAGCACCGCCAACAAGTTTTCGATCTCCACCATGTGTGGTTAGTAAAGTCTAGAAGCAGTAAATATTTCAAATTAAAGGACGCTGTATCCGTAAATGCAAAAAAATTCAAGATTCCTTCAATGATCCATTTGAAATGCCAGCCAACGCGTTTCGTTCCGTCAAGCGGAACTTCTTCAGGGCTGTAAATCAGAGAATAAAACATACAAAAAACCCCAGTGAATTTCTTCAAATTAACATGAATACACTCGTGAAACGTTATACAGAAAACATAAAATATAAACATAACATATACCAAAACCAATACCCAAGTTAAAAACATCCTGTTCACATAAAAGTTGCAGCATGTACCGCCACATTATTTTCTCCCTTACTTTGGGTACTAATGTTCCACGATTGAATGCATTGACAATATTATTGTACACACTCACATAGTCCAGAGACAGTTAGCAAAAAGCGAAAGTGAAGAAAAAAAATATATATCCATTCTTTAGGTCACATGTTAAAAATTAGTTATTAAAACACAAATCCACAAGGGTTTCTGCATTTGATTAACGGAAACAGCGTCATTCTTATTCTAATCATCCAAGTCTAAACATAGACCTGCAATCACAACTCTGCACCAAACGTTAGCATATCTAGACCAGTTTTATAAATTGCTAATATCAGTAATGTTTATTTAACCATATGGTCCTAGGGAACCCTTTTTGGTTGTATCCCCATTTTGGACAGTGCTTGGAACCTATTACATGAAGTCCACCTGTTTGGGACAACTCTTTGTCCCAGCCACAACTAGAGCCGGCCCCGGCCACACATAAAGAACAGCGACCCCCTCCACACCAATTTATCATGATTACATAGTGAGACACATGCGAATCGCACAAAGGAAAGGAATAGGAAACACAAGTTCCTCCTACCGCAATAAGTGTAGTCAGGCGTCTTGATCTTCCAAATCACAGTATCACGATTGGGACACAAATCAGTTCCCTCAATATGAGTAATTGATATGCGGGCTCGATCCAGAATCAAAGATGTTTACTCTCTTATTGATTTATCAAATAGTTTCTTGCCAATTATTTCACCAAATCTATTTGCGATGTGAAATACACCTAGAATTATATCAAGTGAGAATACATGTAAGCGCACTGTTTGATCCCACCTTTTCCTACAAGCACATATATTTCATAAAGAACTTGTTTGCATTATCCACAAATAAAGTGTATAATCAATGTATATAATTCTCTACCTTACGATTTCGAAGGGTATGTTCCTCGGAAATTATTCCTATCTCTCCATCCTCGTTGTTGATATTATTAGATGCTTGTCTTAAGGGTACTAACCTAAAAAAATTATATATATTCATGATATAGCTAATTCCATTGCAGGATGTACTTAAAACTCTACATTGTTAGCATGTCTATCTTCATGCCAGTAAGAAGCTCATTTAGAATATTGGCAATATAAGTCACCTACCTTAGATAATGTCACGTGCGTGTTCTGTACCGTTATTTGGTCAGACTTCTATGTTCTCAATATGACTCACAGTTTCCATTTGTTTAAGGCAGTAACCTAAGGAATCAATCGATATAAATATCGGTATCTATGAACTACAAAGTAAGCTCCGCTCATAATCTAAGTCCTAAATCTCATGCATTTCCACAAATACCATCAATATAAGTCCGGAATGAATGGTTCGAAACAACCCTCCACAGTAACCCCCAGTAATGGCACACGGGAATTCAATAAACTTGCACGTTGTCCACATTATCAATGTTACAGGACACGGCATAGAGATGTAATCGATTAATAGAGAACGGCCATGGGCAACACGAAGAGAGACAGGCAACAAAAGTATTTGTTTACACTTTATAAAGGGCACGCTGTTAAAAGGGCAACCCGCCTTAGCAAGGTTTTTGTTTCTTTTATCGTATCCCAGAGGTAAACGACATAAAAATATAAATGTAGCTTACTACTTCAGGGAAAGTCCGCTGTTGAGACGGCAACCCCCCTTAGCAATGTAATATCATTTAGCGTGTCTCTGAAGTAAACGTCGAAAATGTAAATTTATGCTAGTGAAAAAAGCCGATGTATTGGGTATAACCCGCCTTTGCATTGTTGTTTCATTCGGCATGTCCCGAACGCGAATGCAGTTATTTAGCTCTTACCATCTCGTAACATATCGTGTAAGCCCGCTATAAAAACCGCAACCCGCTTCAGCGAGATAGTAAAATTAGTGCATGTCCCCAATGTAGATAATTTGTACATTGCTCTTACCTGTCAGGGTCAAGTTGTAGGACCCCCAATTGGCGTCTTTGAAATATTTACTGCTTCTAGACTTTACTAACCACACATGGTGGAGATCGAAAACTTGTTGGCGGTGCTTTTCAAAGTTTGGCATAACATTGATTTTTCCCAAGGATTTGGGATATACTCTCAGGGCAGGGAGTATTTGAAAATTGCACGCTATTTGAAAGATTGAATGTATATGAATATTGGTGATTTTTGAGTTGGTGCTTTGTAGTTGTGAAAGTGGTCCACTGCCCATATCTCTTTTTGTAGAAAAATTTCATTTTTTGGACCCATTTGTAGCACAACTCAAACCAAGTAAACTGTATTACAGATAAGCTTTTTTGTCATTCGAAATATTTGACTGCAATATATTGTATACGCACCATTCAGCATAAACAGATTTGTATGTTATAAAAATCATGTCTAAATTCAAAGATACTAGGGAGGAGATGGCATCAAGCCTATTTGGTACTGGCCAATCTGTGGGTGCTGCAGCATCTAAAGAACCCAGTATGGAAGGTCTTTGGGCAAAATTTCTAAAACTAGAAAGACTAAAAAAGCTAGAGATGTCCAGATGGTTGGACGGAATAACGCTGCAGAAATACCTGGATAATCACAAAATCCCGAGGGGTTTGAGGATTCTAATTTTCCCCACGTTTGAGGACCTGGATGATGATGACCTCAGGGATTGGGAGGAAAATCTCATACAGGCCTCACACACCATGATGAAAATATTAATCCGCCACTCTGAGAAAAAAGTCTCAGCTTTAAAACAGGAAATTTTGGATTTAGAACGAGATATAGATACATCTAGCTTGAAAGACAGTATAAAAAAGAACTATGAAGTCTTTGATGATGTTATATGTCGCTATCAGGTTTATTTACGTGACAAAAAACTTCGCAAAATAAAGCGCGACGACAACGATTATAAGACAGGGCGTATTTATACGTTTGCCCACAAATTTGATAATCTGAAACAAGGAGGTGATGGCAAACGTCCCAGAGAGGAATCTAGGAGTGGCAGTAGCAGCTCGATTTCCTCAATGGATAGTTCATCCTCCAAGGATGGTGGAGCATGTCAGGCCGTCTCTCCAAGACGCAATTTTTTATTGGAGATGGAACGTATTCGCCAAGGGAAAAAGATACAAAATACCAACCAAGACCCAAAACCAGGAGGGGGGGGAAGAGGTGGAAAAACAGCACAACAAAGGGGGGGAACTGTACACCCAATGGACACCAGATCCAAGACAACTTAGACACCCCTAATCCCCCTTCTGCAAACGATCCTAATCATGATCCTACACTTCCTACTGACAACGCCCTGTCTATTGTAAACTTGTCAGACCGCGAACTAACTGATGTGGAGTTAAACATCTTAAAGAAAGGCCTAAGTTTTTGCCCATCTCAGGTGGGGGATCCAACCTTATTGATGGTGGATTTGTTTAAATTTACACTTCTTCTGAAATTAAAAGATCATTTTAAAAACAATCCCAGAACTCCTGCTTGTGATTTGAGTACTATACCTTCCTGTGCCACTACTATCTCTGATCTTCAGAATGCTGTCAATTGAGACTGGTGACAATCCATCATTGCAAGAAATTCGGTCTGACCTAAACATTGAAGAGGACATAACTATTGATAGTGGTTTAAAGGTTCGTTCCAAATACATCCCCACAAATACTCATAAAAATATCGATCTGTTCAATGAAAGAGTTTCACAGGATTTCTATAGAATTGTTGATTCACCCAATAAATACCCGAATAAACAGTATAATTTAACGAAGAAAGAGAAAATGGCACTTGATGGGTTGACTCAAGATGATAAGATCACGATTAAGGAGGCTGACAAGGGAGGAAATGTCGTTGTAATGAATACTGTTGATTACGACGGCGAGATTATGAGACAACTAAACGACACCACTTGTTACAAAAGAGTATTGGACAATCCCATTCCCTCCCTTGTCACCCACATTAACAACCGGATACAGGACTGGGGTGAGCTTGGTCTCCTGTCCGAAGAGGAGTGCCGTTACCTCAAGGTAGTACATCCTATGGCACCGTCTATTTATATATTACCTAAAATACACAAGGGGGGTCACTTCCCCCCAGGGCGTCCTATCATATCTGGAATCAACTCCCCCACAGAACGTCTCTCACAATATGTAGATGGTTTCTTACAACCCCTGGTGGCCAACTTACCGTCTTACATACAAGACTCTGGGGACATATTGAAAAAATTTGACGGCCTAGAATGGTCTGCAGACCTAATGTTTGTCACACTAGACGTGACGGGATTATACACATGCATACCGCAACATTTTGGTATCAGAGCGCTTTCATCCTTCCTAGCATTAAGGACAGCAGACCATATGGACCATAATGAAATGCTCGTTGAAATGACTGAATTGATATTATCACGAAATTTCTTTTTGAACAAGAACATTTGGTACCACCAAATAAGGGGCACCGCGATGGGGAGCAAATTTGCTCCTTCATATGCGGGGCTCTTCATGGGGTGGTGGGAACGTGAACATGCCTGGGGCAAATATGCCTCCCCCTGGATGGATATGATTATCTTCTGGGGGAGGTATATTGACGACATTATAATGCTATGGAAAGGGGGGGAAGCACAACTACTGGAGTACTTCAATTACTTGAACGATAACCCTTATAACATACAATTGACAGTCAAATCAAACCATAATCAAATAGAATTCCTGGACATACTCTTCTATGTAGAGAACAACACAATACAAAGCAATCTGTTTCGCAAAAGCACGTCATGCAATAGCATACTGCATGCATCAAGTGCGCACCCTAGTTCTACTATCCGGAATATTCCGTATGGTGAGATGGTGCGCATTAGGCGCAATTGCAGCAAAGATAACAACTTTCGGGATGCTATACAAGATAGCAAAATGAGATTTGCCAATAGAGGCTATGACAGAAAAACCTTGGATAAGGCTGAAAAGAGAATTCTGACTGTAACACGTAGTAACACTCTAATCAAGAAAGCGAAGAAAAATAAAAAGACGAATAAATCCAGTACGGCTTTCATTACCCAATATACACAAAATAGCACGGAGGTGTTTAAGGTCCTGAGAAAGCATTGGAAACTACTGAGTGAGGTTCCTAACCTCAAGGAAGACATTAGTGAGACGCCAAGAGTCACCTTTAGGAGAGGTAGGACCTTGCGGAATATTCTGTGCCCCAGTTATCCAATTAGGAGCAAACCAGGTACATGGATGCAAACTAAACCAAAAGGTTTCTATACCTGTGGAGGCTGTAACATCTGCCCCCTTGGTAAAAACAAAACAAAGAAATTTAAATTCAACACAGAGAAAGAATACGAAATAAGGCACTATATAAATTGCAACACGAGCTATGTGATTTATGTCATAGGGTGCGCATGTGAAAAAATATATGTTGGGAGCACCAAGCGACCGCTAAAACTAAGGATCCAAGAACACACCCGAGCTGTGAAAAATTATGATCTAAAGTACCCTATGGCCTATCATATGCAAGAACACCACAAAGACAACAAGACAATATGGTTCCAGGGCATTGACCATATACCATTGCATCCGAGGGGGGGCAATCGTGAACTCACTCTAAGAAAAAGGGAGGCAGTTTGGATATGTCGGTTGAGATGCGTGGAAATGGGCCATAACACGGAAGGGGAGATGCACCACTTCCTACAGTAAACTAGAGTCTAAATGTAAATGTGCCAATATTACATCGGTGATATTGCAAATTATATATCTTAGTTCTCTTTGGCTTGAGTATTCTGAATCTGTGTTTATTCTCTTGTGTCCTTGTTTTTGTATCTGATGATGTACATATCCATATTTATATATTTTTCCTTAGTGACAGTACATGGTTTGTCTCGTTTCACTATTTGTTCTATTGGAATGACAAACAATGAAGTTCTATATATGAGTTGTGAAGCCTTATGAAGTTTTAATGTATATAGTTGTTTTCCTCTAAAGGCATCAATGGTACTTTTGATTTTATTATGCTTGGACTGATTGTCTGCAGCCATCATGCTGCCGGCCCCGATTTCATATGGAGGAGCGGCGACGTTCTCTTATCTTTAAAAGCATGCATTACTATCAGTAAAATAGAACACAATCATTCATCTGTGAATAGAATACAACAGGTCTATCATAATTGTAGTTACGTGACCCTCAGCTTACATCTTGGATGTAATATCTTTGGAAGTCCTTTATACAACTTATCCAACGTATTCTGATCCAATGAAACCGGCATAAATAACGTTGCGTTTTATGGATTACATCCAACTATATAACATTAAAGATGCTTCGGCCTGGGATTTGCGTGAAGTTAGAAGAGATTATCGATATTCTATCCAGGCTAACACAAAAGATAGAGCTAACGTGAGCCCTGGCTGACTAGCTTAAAATGGCGACCGCATTAGTTCGAAATACAGTGGTAAAGGTTGTGAGACCAAACGTCACTCACATGTGGGCCGGGTTTGGGTGTTTTTAAACCCACCGGAGGCAGGGCGCCTCGCAACCTTTGCGGGAAAGGATCCGGCGTGCGAATTACCAAGACGCCAATTGGGGGTCCTACAACTTGACCCTGACAGGTAAGAGCAATGTACAAATTATCTACATTGGGGACATGCACTAATTTTACTATCTCGCTGAAGCGGGTTACGGTTTTCATAGCGGGCTTACACGATATGTTACGAGATGGTAAGAGCTAAATACCTGCATTCGCGTTCGGGACATGCCGAATGAAACAACAATGCAAAGGCGGGTTATACCCAATACATCGGCTTTTTTCACTAGTATAAATTTACATTTTCGACGTTTACTTCAGAGACACGCTAAATGATATTACATTGCTAAGGGGGGTTGCCGTCTCAACAGCGGACTTTCCCTGAAGTAGTAAGCTACATTTATATTTTTATGTCGTTTACCTATGGGATACGATAAAAGAAACAAAAACCTTGCTAAGGCGGGTTGCCCTTTTAACAGCGTGCCCTTTATAAAGTGTAAACAAATACTTTTGTTGCCTGTCTCTCTTCGTGTTGCCCATGGCCGTTCTCTATTAATCGATTACATCTCTATGCCGTGTCCTGTAACATTGATAATGTGGACAACGTGCAAGTTTATTGAATTCCCGTGTGCCATTACTGGGGGTTACTGTGGAGGGTTGTTTCGAACCATTCATTCCGGACTTATATTGATGGTATTTGTGGAAATGCATGAGATTTAGGACTTAGATTATGAGCGGAGCTTACTTTGTAGTTCATAGATACCGATATTTATATCGATTGATTCCTTAGGTTACTGCCTTAAACAAATGGAAACTGTGAGTCATATTGAGAACATAGAAGTCTGACCAAATAACGGTACAGAACACGCACGTGACATTATCTAAGGTAGGTGACTTATATTGCCAATATTCTAAATGAGCTTCTTACTGGCATGAGGATAGACATGCTAACAATGTAGAGTTTTAAGTACATCCTGCAATGGAATTAGCTATATCATGAATATATATAATTTTTTTAGGTTAGTACCCTTAAGACAAGCATCTAATAATATCAACAACGAGGATGGAGAGATAGGAATAATTTCCGAGGAACATACCCTTCGAAATCGTAAGGTAGAGAATTATATACATTGATTATACACTTTATTTGTGGATAATGCAAACAAGTTCTTTATGAAATATATGTGCTTGTAGGAAAAGGTGGGATCAAACAGTGCGCTTACATGTATTCTCACTTGATATAATTCTAGGTGTATTTCACATCGCAAATAGATTTGGTGAAATAATTGGCAAGAAACTATTTGATAAATCAATAAGAGAGTAAACATCTTTGATTCTGGATCGAGCCCGCATATCAATTACTCATATTGAGGGAACTGATTTGTGTCCCAATCGTGATACTGTGATTTGGAAGATCAAGACGCCTGACTACACTTATTGCGGTAGGAGGAACTTGTGTTTCCTATTCCTTTCCTTTGTGCGATTCGCATGTGTCTCACTATGTAATCATGATAAATTGGTGTGGAGGGGGTCGCTGTTCTTTCTGTGTGGCCGGGGCCGGCTCTAGTTGTGGCTGGGACAAAGAGTTGTCCCAAACAGGTGGACTTCATGTAATAGGTTCCAAGCACTGTCCAAAATGGGGATAAAACCAAAAAGGGTTCCCTAGGACCATATGGTTAAATAAACATTACTGATATTAGCAATTTATAAAACTGGTCTAGATATGCTAACGTTTGGTGCAGAGTTGTGATTGCAGGTCTATGTTTAGACTTTGATGATTAGAATAAGAATGACGCTGTTTCCGTTAATCAAATGCAGAAACCCTTGTGGATTTGTGTTTTAATAACTAATTTTTAACATGTGACCTAAAGAATGGATATATATATTTTTTCTTCACTTTCGCTTTTTGCTAACTGTCTCTGGACTATGTGAGTGTGTACAATAATATTGTCAATGCATTCAATCGTGGAACATTAGTACCCAAAGTAAGGGAGAAAATAATGTGTCGGTACATGCTGCAACTTTTATGTGAACAGGATGTTTTTAACTTGGGTATTGGTTTTGGTATATGTTATGTTTATGTTTTATGTTTTCTGTATAACGTTTCACGAGTGTATTCATGTTAATTTGAAGAAATTCACTGGGGTTTTTTGTATGTTTTATTCTCTGATTTACAGCCCTGAAGAAGTTCCGCTTGACGGAACGAAACGCGTTGGCTGGCATTTCAAATGGATCATTAAAGGAATCTTGAATTTTTTTGCATTTACGGATACAGCGTCCTTTAATTTGAAATATTTACTGCTTCTAGACTTTACTAACCACACATGGTGGAGATCGAAAACTTGTTGGCGGTGCTTTTCAAAGTTTGGCATAATGTTAAGAAAACTATATTTTGGAGGCAGGTGTTTGACTTTGTTCAATCCCTGTATATAAGAGATGTGCACGCCTATTAAGAATGTCAGATGTATCTGTCTGTATGAGGAATTATCCTAATACCAATTTACATAGCACATACTAATGAATTTTTCATTTAAATCCTTTGAAAATGCTATTCATCCCCATATAGGGTGTGAGAGTGTTTTAAACACACACACACACATTATAAGGGAGACAATAAATCATGCAAGTGTGTAAATTAATATGCGTGAAATAGTACATAAAACAATGAGGGTTACAAGGGATAGAAGTCACATATCCATAATGGTAGGCATTATATATTAAGAGCCTATGGCCATGGAAACATAGAGCCAGGGTCAAGCTAGATCATGGGTACTCACAAACTTTCTGACGGGGGCAAAAACTACAGTGTGGTTTGTGGCCGAGGGACGCACCGGTAGGGATGGGGTCAGTGGGAGTTGGGGACGGGGCTAGAGTATAAAAAAACAAACCCATTTCAAAACATTAGACATTGCGACAATGCTGTATTTCAAAAGCAGATGTAACTACAAAGATCAAATGTTGATAGTACATTTGTATTAACAGTCAATAGCAATTTTAACAGGCATTGCATAGCTTCATAAACACTTTGACCCCAATTCCATCACAGTCTCTCTCTCTCTCTCTCTCTCTCTCTCTCTCAGTCAGTCTCTCTCTCTCCGTCAGTCAGTTTCTTCTCAGTCAGTCAGTCTCTCTCTGTCAGTCAGTCAGTCAGTCTCTCTCTGTCAGTCAGTCTCTCTCTGTCTGTCAGTCTCTCTCTTGGTCAATCTGTCACTCTCTCCCAGTCTGTCACTCTCTCTCTCTCTTTGTCTCTCTCTTAGTCAGTCTCTCTCTCAGTCATTCTCGGTCAGTCTCTCTCTTTCAGTTAGTCTCAGTCAGTCTTTCTCTCTCAGTCAAACAGTCTCTCTCTCTGTTACTCAGTCTCTCTCTCTCACTGTCCGTCTCTCTTTCTCTCAGTGTCAGTCAGTCTCCCTCTATCAGTCAGTCTTGTCAGTCACTCTATCTGTCAGTCAGTCTCTCTCAGTCAGTCTCTAAGTCAGTCAGTTTCTTCTTGTCAGTCTCAGTCTCTCTCTCTCTTGCTCAGTCAGCCAGTCAGTCTTTCTCAGTCAGTCAGTCTCTCTCTCAGTCAGTGTCAGTCAATCTCTCTCTCTCAGTCAGTCTCTCTCTCTCAGTCAGACTCTCTCTTTCTGTCAGTCAGTCTCTCTCTCTTAGTCAGTCTCTCTCTGTCAGTCTCTCTGTCAGTCTCTCCCTCTGTCAATCTCTCTCTCTTTCTCTCTCTCTTAGTCAGTCAGTCTCTCTCTTAGTCAGTTTCTCTCTCTGTCATTCAGTCCCTCTCTGTCAGTCTCCCTCTCAGTCAGTCTCTCTCTTTCTGTCAGTCAGACTCTATCTCAGTCAGTCAGCCTCTCTCCCACAGTCAGTCAGTCTCTCTCTCTCTCCCTCAGTCAGTCAAGTTCTCCCTCAGTCAGTCTCTCTCCTTATGTCAGTCAGTCTTTCTCTCTGCCAATCAGTCAGTCGCTCTCTGTCAGTCAGTCAGTCTCTCTCTGTCAGTCACTCTCTCTCTCTGTCAGTCAGCCTCTCTCTCAGTCAGTCTCTCTCTCAGTCAGTCTTTCTCTCTCAGTCAATCTCTCTCTCTGTCAGTCAGTCTCTCTCTTTATCAGTCAGCCAGTCTCTCTCTCTCCCTCTCTCTGTCAGTCAGTCTCTCTCTCAGTCAGTCAGGCAGTATCTCTCTCTCAGTCAGTCAGTCTCTCTCCTAGCCAGTCCCTCTCTCTCTGTAAGTCATTCTCTCTCTCTCCCTTAGTCTCTCTCTCTTTGTCTATCTGTCTCTCTCTTCCTCTCTCTCTGCCAGTCAGTCTCTCTCTCAGGCAGTCACTCTCTGTCAGTCAGTCTCTCAGTCAGTCAGTATCTCAGCCACTCAGTCAGTCTCTTTCTCTACTATCTCCACTCTCTCTCCTAAATCTCTCTCTCTCCTCTCTCTCTATCCCCACTCTATCTGTCCACTTTCTCACTCTCTCTCTCTGTCAGTCTCTCTCTGTCAGTCTCTTTCTCTCTTTCAGTCAGTCAGTCTCTAAGTCAGTCAATCTCTCTCTGTCAGACAGTCTCTCTCCCAGTCAGTCAGTCTCTCCCCTAGTCAGTCACTCTCTCTCTCTGTCAGTCAGTCAGTCAGACTCTTTCAGTCAGTCAGTCCCTCTCTCTCTCTCTTAGTCTCTCTCTCTGTCTCACTCCCTCTCAGTTAGTCTCTCTCTCGGTCAGTCTCTCTCTGTCAGTAAGTCTCTCACTCAGTCAGTATCTCAGCCTCTCAGTCAGTCACTCTCTACTCTCTTCACTCTCTCTCCACTGTGTCTCTCTCTCTCCAGTCTCTCTCTCTCTCTCCACTGTCTTTCTCCACTCGCTCTCTCCAATCTCTCTCTCTCCACTCTCTGTGTCTCAACTCTCTCACTCCACTCTCTCACTCTCTCCCTGTCAGTCAGCCGCTCTCTCGGCCAGTCTCTCTCTCTCTCTCTCTCTCTCTCTCTCTCTCTCTCTCTCTCTCAGTCAGTCAGTCTCTCACTCTCTCTCTCTCTCTCTCTCTCAGTCAGTCTCTCTCTGTCAGTCCCTCTCTGTCATTTAGTCTCTCGGTCACTCTCTCTCTCTCTCAGTCAGTCAGTCTCTCTCCTAGCCAGTCCCTCTCTCTCTGTAAGTCATTCTCTCTCTCTCCCTTAGTCTCTCTCTTTGTCTCTCTGTCTCTCTCTTCCTCTCTCTCTGCCAGTCAGTCTCTCTCTCAGGCAGTCGCTCTCTGTCAGTCAGTCTCTCAGTCAGTCAGTATCTCAGCCACTCAGTCAGTCTCTTTCTCTACTCTCTCCACTCTCTCTCCTAAATCTCTCTCTCTCCTCTCTCTCTATCCCCGCTCTATATGTCCACTTTCTCACTCTCTCTCTCTGTCAGTCTCTCTCTCTGTCAGTCTCTTTCTCTCTTTCAGTCAGTCAGTCTCTAAGTCAGTTAATCTCTCTCTGTCAGACAGTCTCTCTCCCAGTCAGTCAGTCTCTCCCCTAGTCAGTCACTCTCTCTCTCTCTCTCTGTCAGTCAGTCAGTCAGACTCTTTCAGTCAGTCAGTCCCTCTCTCTCTCTCTTAGTCTCTCTCTCTCTGTCTCTCTCCCTCTCAGTTAGTCTCTCTCTCGGTCAGTCTCTCTCTGTCAGTAAGTCTCTCACTCAGTCAGTATCTCAGCCTCTCAGTCAGTCACTCTCTACTCTCTTCACTCTCTCTCCACTGTGTCTCTCTCTCTCCAGTCTCTCTCTCTCTCTCCACTGTCTTTCTCCACTCGCTCTCTCCAATCTCTCTCTCTCCACTCTCTGTGTCTCAACTCTCTCACTCCACTCTCTCACTCTCTCCCTGTCAGTCAGCCGCTCTCTCGGCCAGTCTCTCTCTCTCTCTCTCTCTCTCTCTCTCTCTCTCACTCTCTGCCAGTCAACCTCTCTCTCTCTTAGTCAGTCAGTCTCTCTCCTAGTCAGTCTCTCTCGTTCTTTGTCAGTCACTTTCTCTCTCTCTGTCAGTCAGGCAGTCAGTCAGTTTCTCTCAGTCAGTAAGTCTCTACCTCTCTTAGTCTCTCTCTCTGTCTTTCTATCTCTCATTCAGTCTCTCTCTCAGACAGTATCTCTCTGTCAGTCAGTCTCTCAATTAGTCAGTAACTCAGTCTCTCAGTCAGTCTATCTCTGTACTCTCTCCACTCTCTCCACCGTGTCTCTCCATCCACTGTCACTCTCTCTCCATTGTCTCTCTCAACTCTCTCTCTTCCAACTCTCTCTCTCTCCAATCTCTCTCTCTCTCTCCACTCTCTCTCTGTCTCCACTCTCTCTCTCTCGCCACTATCTCACTCTCTCTCTCTGTCAGTCAGCCTCTCTCTCAGTCAATCTCTGTCTCGGTCAGTCTCTCTCTCTCTGTCAGTCTCTCTCTCTCAGTCAGTCAGTCAGTCTCTCTCTCTAGCTCAGTCAGTCAGTCTCTCTCCTAGTCAGTCTCTCTCTCTCTCTCTCTGTCAGTCACTCTCTCTCTCTCTCTCTGTCAGTCAGTCTCTCACAGTCAGTCAGTCTCTCTCTCTCTCTTAGACTCTCTCGCTCTCTCTCTCTCTCTCTCTCTCTCTCTCAGTCAGCCTCCCAGTCAGTCTCTCTGTCAATCAGTCTCTCAGTCAGTCAGTATCTCAGCCTCTCAGTCAGTCTCTCTCTCTATTCTCCACTCTCTCCACCCCGTCTCTCTCCACCGTCTCTCTCTCTCCACTGTTTCTCTCCACTCTCTCTCTCCAATCTCTCTGTCTCCACTCTCTCTTCGTCTCCACTATCTCTCTCTCTCTGTCTCTCCAATCTCTCACTCTCTCTCTCTGGGGGTCCATGGGTAAATTACCTGCCGCGGGCCGCCAAGGAAGGCCTGCCAGGCCGCTGGAGGCCCGCAGGCCGTACTATGAGTACCACGGAGCTAGTTGCTAGGTTCGGACTGAGCTCAAGGTACTCTAGGACCCTTAAAGCATAAAACGAGCTGAGTTTTCATGTGACTTCTACATATCACCCATGCACTAACCTCATGTGCAAAGAAGGAAAGCCAAAACTGCGACCTTTGATGTAAAAAAGTTGTGAGAGAGAGAGATACCTATCTAGTAGTTGAATTGCCAATGTGAAACTAGAAAAGCTGGGGATAATCCTGACTTCCACATTTGTCTAAATTGTCTGATCCTAAGCTAATGTTTGTTCACAATTCTCCTTTTTCTTCATTATCACATATGACAATACCTTCAGATCTGAGACAGGATATGTGCCATAAAAAAATATTTTGTTTTTGATTTAACAGATTATAAGGTTGCTTCATTCATAATAAGAATCAAGGCCACATATAGAATACACAACTTGCCTCTTAGTTTACCACTGGTGTTGTCATCATGGGGTGTTGCATGAATGTTTCTAAGTTCATGTTTTAAACTATCATTATCACTTTTAATAAATGCCTCTCAATGTAGAGGTATAATTTGATGTAAACTTTTCAAATTAAAGAAATTCACTTTTTGAATGTTGAGATGTTGCTGTATTAATAAACAATTTCTCTTGATTGCTTTGCATGCCAAATACATTAAATGCTCTGTTGGCTATTGAAATCCCCTAGGGCTCCGTGAGGCCTTTTGTTCACAGCAACAGCTGTGACAAAACATTGGAATGTTAGGAGCTCCGGCCTTCTATGGGCCAACATTCCAATTTTCTAATATCACAATTGCCCTTGTTGCCAATTTCTTTGCACCAGAGTTTCAAAAAAACATAAATGCATAAGTTGGTTGTCAGACACTGCTTTTCACGACACTGCCTCTCTTGACTCCCCCTCCCCACCCCTTTCCGCTTTCATCCATTGACCTACAATTTGTGGGATCCCCAGGGTAAATGTGTTCTATTTCCAGTATTGGCCATAACAATATGTTATCATAATTTTAGCAATTCTTACTGAGGGAGGCGAGCAACGGGGTAGACAGAGTAGCAATGCAACATCTCTAGACTGGAGAGGTTGAATGCTTGGACAAATGGTCCATGTGGCCCAGAGTTTAGATGCCAAGTGAATTCCTTTTGCACGTGTTCACAAGCCAGATGGCTGGTGGCGTTAGGAGATGCATACTTACGCACTAAGCATGTCAGCCATTTTGAAAATGGACGAAACAACTCTCTAATATTTAAGTGCCAGTAAGGCATTGAGATAGATATACATGACCCGCCGGCACCTGGCTGCCAGGAAGCTGACAAACAGACGAGGCAGCCAAGGTCTGGAGACGGATGAACAGAGAAGGGACTGACGGAGACGAAAACGTAGCTTGACAGGTGCTGCTCTCAGATTCACGCTGGCTGGCTTTCATGCATATTTATACAGCCCCTGTTTATGAAGGGGTTGAAAAGGAGAGTGGGGAAGAAAAGGCTTCTTTCTTCTCCATGCCCGGGACCGATCTGTGAGCTGCTCGATCTCGCCGCATTCTGAAGTCCTGACACATGGAAAATGTGACATTTCTCGTCAGACCGGGTGTATTCCGAGGCAGGAGAATAAATTAGCCACCGCCAGGAACCATCAAATTTCGTTTCACTTATCGGGCAACGTTTTCCCAGGCATCAAAGTCAGTTTAACTCTTGCTGTTCATCGGGCCCTTCTTATGAAGATTTTCTCCCCGCTTCTAGAACGTTCTAAACAGCGGTGATCAGCTCGGTGACGCAGTATGATGACGCTTGTAACTGCCTGTGGATGTCTGCGTTTCGGTTTTTATGTTGTTCCACACGCTAATATCTGCCCCGTTTCTAACAGCCACATGCATCATTGTAGGAATTTGCGATTCCTAAATTGCGAAAATTAAGGAATCGCAATTTAGGAATCGCAAATTCCTATGCATCAAGAAATCGCAAAAGTTTTTGCGATTTCTTAATTTTCCTTATTTGCGATTGCTTAATTGCGAATCGCAATTAAGGAATCACTTTACATTGATTCCAATGGGTCTAGAGGCCCATAGGAATCAATGGGAAGGCATTCTCATTTTGCGAATTCGCAATTAAGGAATCGCAAAATGAGAGTGCATTTTCAAGGGTGCAGGAGGGGGTCCAAAGGAACCCCCCTGCACCCCTGAAATGTCCCGTAAGTACATTTTACTCACACACGTCCCAAGGGCATGTGTGTGTGTAAAATATAAGTTTCAAAAATGCACTTTTGTGCATTTTTTAAACTTTTTTCGCAAATTACCATGAAGGTTTACTTCATGGTAATTTTTCCCTTCCTAATTGCGAATTCGCAATTTAAAAAAAATCATGCATAGCATTTAAGAAATCGCAAAATTTGCGATTTCTTAAATGCTATCGCAATTTAAGAAATCGCAAAAAATTGCGATTTCTTATATTGCGAAAAATGAAAATAAAATGATGCATCCCAAAAAAGGTTTTTGCATTCGTAAATGGCCGAATTTTGCGATTCACACCGTTTGCGAATGCAAAACAGCTTGATGCATGTGGCTGTAAGCGTTTTAGACTAAAAACAAAAGACTTTTGCCCATGATCACTCAATTTCAGTGAGGAAGATGTGACCCCCCCCCCCCAAATTGTTTCTCCAGGTTCCATTGTCAACATCTAACCCAATAAACACATCCCCTCCACTCTTGTCTTAGGCTTCCAAGTTGGCAAAGTTTGGTAGAGCACGTTTTTTATTTCAGGAACAAATGCTGAGATTTAAATGTTGGCAAAGCAGTTTTACGGAAGACCAAGTACTGTAAATTAATGTGGAGAATCTAACTTATGTGGAAAGTCGTTTTCCTCCTAAGACTTTCATGTGACTTGAGCAGAAGACCGATGAATACACATTTGCAAACCCTGTCCATTTAAACAGTAAGATAATACTTTTTGTGGCAGCCCTACTGACTGACCGCCAGTTGAATTAGACCATCCTACAGTCAGGGGCGGCTCCTCCGTTATGGTTGAGGAGCGTCGACCCACTGCTGGAACCAGCAGACGCATGTAAAATAAAATGATAATACATCATTTAATAAAACTGGTTTCTTATAATTTTATTTTACACCAGAGCCTCAGCGGAGTCTTGAGGGCAAAGTCATCCTCTGAGGGACAGCAGCAGGAGGATTGGTGGTCACAGGGCACTGCAAGTGCGCATGTCTGTTTGAACGACATGTGCGCTTGGATATCTCCAGGCTGTTGCTTGAAGATATCAGCAGGGATCAGCACCACAGACTCGCAGTACCTGCTGAAGCATAAAACCAGCCCATTCCACCTAATCTAATGCTCTTCTCTCATTCTGGGTAATACCAGCATGAAAGCAGCATCCGGATTGGTACAGGGGAGTCTGGGAGCCTGTTTGTGCATCATTAGGAGCTGAAGAGGCGGCAAGATGTCGGCCAGCAGGCTGCATGAAATTTGTATTTTTACTGTGCTCCACGCTGCCCCATCACTTTTCCATGCTAGCGGCTGCCACTGCCTACAGCTTTATTAGGGTGTCGGCAGGACACACCACTTTCTATTCATGTGCAGTGAACAGTATATAGACAAGCCCCTTAACGGACTAATAGAGGCTGCCATAGAGTCAACAGTCAATCAGCTGCTAGACTAAGTAATGGTCAGCTAATGAGAGACCAGGAGGGAAGAGCTGGGCATCCTGCATTGCCTCCTCTGTTTCAAACGTCCATAGGAATGTTGAGTCTGGACTGGGTCACCGGAGCATTTACCAATAAATTGCTGCCATGTCATGGTCCCAGACTGATCGCTCTGCTGACAACACAGAGCCATTCCAGACACTCGTCCTCTTTCAAAGAACTTTTGTGTTCAGGGAGCAACCGATCCACTACTGCCACTGTGAAGACAATATGTGAAAAATGCCTGCTGTAAAATAATGTTTTTTGAAATGTGGCCTTTGCAGAGTCAGAGACTGTCTCTTTCGGTAAACATGTTTTGTTGTCTTAGTGGTTTCTTCTTTTCTTCAGTTTTATCTCCTGAGAGATGAGGCTTTAGACCTCTTGTGTGTGCTTTCACATACATTGTTGCAGTCTCACTTTACTCAAACGGAGGCCAGTCTTCCCATGCCACCATGCACATTCGGCACCCACTGCTTTGGGCTTAGCAAAAATACACCAGGAGAGTCTGAGACTCATCTGAGAGGCCCCCGCCCATTTGGGTGAGCTGTCCCTTTCAGGTACCCTCATTGAGGCTCGGATCCCACCCCAAACACCTTGGGCCTCATTTATGAGAAATGACGCATTGCTGCGTGAAAGCAGTATTGCGTCATTTCTCAGTGCGCACTCCTTGCGACATACCTGATGCGTCATATTTAATGTATGATGCATCATGTCGCAAGGAGTTACAGATACGTCAGTATTTCGGAGGTATCTGTAAGCGCAAAAGTGACGCAATGCTGGAGTGTGACACAAAAGTGACGCAACTCCAGCAATGCGTCCTTTCACATGGGACAAGCCCCATGTGAAACGGCCTGCGTCAGTCTTACGCCTGCTGTGAGGCAGGCGCAAGATTTTGATGCAACGGCGTCCTAGAAGTGACGCAGTGAAATCTCATAGATTTCACTGCACCACTTCTACGAGGCTTTTTGCGGGGGAACGCCCCCCCTGCATATATTATACCTGACGCAGGTGTAATGTAGTGCAGGGGTTTACAAAGTGATGCATCTGCTTAGATGCGTCACTTTGTAAATAGTGCGGAACAGGAGGCATGTTTTACGCCGGCGATGCGTCACAAAAAGTGACGCATCGGAAGCGCAAAACTGACGCAAGGCCTCATAAATGAGGCCCCTTGTCAGGCGGGTACAGAGTGAAGGGTCTCATTAGGGAAAGAAATGGGCATCAAACCACCTCTTAAATAAGGACGTGTCGCCCTCGCAGATACTGACAATGGATAACGAACCCTGCATTATAATTTATGGGCTCTTATATTGCAAATTTGTGTCATTAACATTTTACATCAAGTGCCCTGTTGAAAGATCATTGTATCTTGTGTTTATAGTAAATGGGGAGCACTTATATGAAGGTCTGGCTCATTGCTTCCTCACGTCAGTGAGGCAAACCTGGTCAGGGAACTCACAGAGGACACATTGCCCCAGTTTGTGCCCAGGTATGAGGTTAGCGAGGTGAGCAGTGGAAAGAACACAAAATGTGTATAGCTTGGAAAAAAATCGGAGGCCCCCTCTGGCAAGCGAGGTAGTGAAGCAATTTATGTAAGGATGGAGCATAAAAACTACCCCTAGAAAAAAAGCACAAAAAAAGGCTTGTCCTGACAGTTTAAAGAGGACAGAGCAAAACCTACCTGAAATAGAGGAAGCAACAGCTCAGCATGGTGCAATACGTACTGCACCCGGAAAAAAATCCTACCTCTTCTTTTAAAAAAATGTTAGGAAGTATATGAATAGAAAGGAAATCCTTTGAGCTATTGTATGCTCATCATGAACTGATAGGGCATTTTTAAATAGATGCAAATGTATGCAATTAAAGTGTAGAAATAACCTGTGGGCCTAAACACGAAAGCCAAATTTAACATGGCAGATGGTAGCATTAGGCCTCCATAGCTAGGCATGCAAGTTAGAAATGCTTTAGGATGCAGCTTTACTTTTTATTTTTTTTCTGACCTTAGGTCATCATTCTTGGTAATATGAATAAGTGAAATTTTCAATGATAAAATGTGTCGAAACTAAATAATCTAGAAGAAAATATAATTTTCAACTTTCCCATATAAACAGGCCCCTAAAATACAATAGAAATGTAGATAAATCTTAGTTGTCAAAAGGAAAAGTCCCAATTAAAGAAATGGACTTCAGAGGATGTATCCAGCGTTCAGTAAAGGTACTGAAAAAGTCTAACTATAGACAGCATGCCAGATGAATGGGCGGGAAAGGCAAAGATACAACAGAACATCGGGGACAATAATTCCACAAAAGCAAATATTAGAAGCTATGACAATATCTGAGACATATCACAAAACTTGTTTGGTAAAAAACTCTTGTTTCAAATTTATTCACATAATCAAAATTACACAATCAATAATCATTCATATAAGTATTTATAAAAAACAATTAAAAAACATGTTCAATAGGACAAATATGCTTCATAAAAATTTATACACAAAAAATTTTTTAAAAATGAAAAGAATCACAAGGGTCGACGCGGCGTTTCGGTTTTTCTTATAGAACACCTTCTTCAGGACAGATTCTAAACAGTTAAGAAACATAGAGTTACCATCCATTTGATATCTTAATGTATCATTTGACAACACTGTCTCAGTTATCCCATTGTTCTCACATTTCACATATCTGATTGGCACATATCTTTTTTTAAAAAAACAACCCTAATCGTTTTTATATGATTTAGCCAAATCGAACAACACTTCATTTTTTACATCAAGGAATTGTTACTTACATCGTATATTATACTCAGCCCCCGTCAATACTCAATTTTTATGCATGCTACGAAACTACACAATTTAACTATGTTTGCCTTTCCCTTGGAATTCTCTATTCCAATGCTGTTACTACGCAACCATTTGCATTTTATGCCTTATCTAATGTGGGCATACCTTTTTCCAGAGGAGTAAGAGTGGCTCTACTGGAGGGTAGTGCTTGGCCCCAAGTGGTTTCCAAGGGTTTTCTCGATGAATGAAAGATTTTTCACGATCTGCCGTGTTCAATTAGCAACTGTGATTAATCTGAAATAAGATATTTATTTTTAGGTAACCATCTTTTGGTGTTCTTAATTTGCATTTTTATTTCTGGTTATTTAATAAATCCCAGAAGGACATTCAAGTAACTTCATACCTCTTTCCTTTGGGTATTAAGCCAATATTTATTCCATAGCCCTCTTTATTTATAGGCAGGCTTCAGGAAGTCTTAATCAATGGGTTTCTCGATGAGAGACAAGAGTCACGATCTGCCGTGTACAATTAGCAAATGTGCTAGATCTAAAAAAAGATAGTTCTGTTTACATCACCATCTTTTAAAATTATTAATTTTTGTACCTAGTTTATAACATCTCAGGGAAAACAATCACCTAATTCCATACCTCTTTTCTTTGGATATTGGGCCAATATTCATTCCATAGCCATCTGTATTTCTAGGCGGACTTCAAGAAGTTTATGTGGACCTACAGAAATAGATATTCTCCTTAATATATATATTCCCAGGGCCCATCCTACATTTAATAATAATAGACATTCACGTCATTGACCTTATACCTTTTGGTCTGCTATGTTCTTCCTGGGGGTTGCTGCCAGGAGGAGCCACCGTATTACTGGGATGGTTTTAATCTGAAAGATTTAATTAATCACTCAATTATACACTCTTTACATCACTCCTATTCACTATGGTCATATTGCCACACAGGAGGTCCCTTACCCAGTGTTTAGGGGTTCATGCGCCGTCTTTTGACTTGATCCTCTTAGTTACCATTGAAGATCACCGGCCAACGTGTTGCATTACTGGGTATAGTCACGTGAATATATAGAGATTTCTGTGGATGTATAATACAAATATTGTTGGTAGGGAATCTTTCTTGATATCCTCTATTTGTTTCTTATTTATCCTATTTGTTGCCGACTTGGTCTATGTATCATTAGTAGTACTTTACTTGTCTTCATGTGTACATTTATACCCATAGGCACATTTTACTGTTATTTCTATTTCCTATTCGTTCCTCTACCCATTATAAGTACCCTTATTCCTAATTCTATATGTCCCTGAGTTAGGCTAATCTTTTCTCTCTCATTCTTACCTATTTTGATGTAGTCGGCCTCCCTGCTCCTGGTTCCTGGCAGCCCGTCGCCTCTGGTCGATTTCCAGAAAGTAAAATGAACATAGCAGACCAAAAGGTATAAGGTCAATGACGTGAATGTCTATTATTATTAAATGTAGGATGGGCCCTGGGAATATATATATTAAGGAGAATATCTATTTCTGTAGGTCCACATAAACTTCTTGAAGTCCGCCTAGAAATACAGATGGCTATGGAATGAATATTGGCCCAATATCCAAAGAAAAGAGGTATGGAATTAGGTGATTGTTTTCCCTGAGATGTTATAAACTAGGTACAAAAATTAATAATTTTAAAAGATGGTGATGTAAACAGAACTATCTTTTTTTAGATCTAGCACATTTGCTAATTGTACACGGCAGATCGTGACTCTTGTCTCTCATCGAGAAACCCATTGATTAAGACTTCCTGAAGCCTGCCTATAAATAAAGAGGGCTATGGAATAAATATTGGCTTAATACCCAAAGGAAAGAGGTATGAAGTTACTTGAATGTCCTTCTGGGATTTATTAAATAACCAGAAATAAAAATGCAAATTAAGAACACCAAAAGATGGTTACCTAAAAATAAATATCTTATTTCAGATTAATCACAGTTGCTAATTGAACACGGCAGATCGTGAAAAATCTTTCATTCATCGAGAAAACCCTTGGAAACCACTTGGGGCCAAGCACTACCCTCCAGTAGAGCCACTCTTACTCCTCTGGAAAAAGGTATGCCCACATTAGATAAGGCATAAAATGCAAATGGTTGCGTAGTAACAGCATTGGAATAGAGAATTCCAAGGGAAAGGCAAACATAGTTAAATTGTGTAGTTTCGTAGCATGCATAAAAATTGAGTATTGACGGGGGCTGAGTATAATATACGACGTAAGTAACAATTCCTTGATGTAAAAAATGAAGTGTTGTTCGATTTGGCTAAATCATATAAAAACGATTAGGGTTGTTTTTTTTAAAAAAAGATATGTGCCAATCAGATATGTGAAATGTGAGAACAATGGGATAACTGAGACAGTGTTGTCAAATGATACATTAAGATATCAAATGGATGGTAACTCTATGTTTCTTAACTGTTTAGAATCTGTCCTGAAGAAGGTGTTCTATAAGAAAAACCGAAACGCCGCGTCGACCCTTGTGATTCTTTTCATTTTTAAAAAAATTTTTGTGTATAAATTTTTATGAAGCATATTTGTCCTATTGAACATGTTTTTTAATTGTTTTTTATAAATACTTATATGAATGATTATTGATTGTGTAATTTTGATTATGTGAATAAATTTGAAACAAGAGTTTTTTACCAAACAAGTTTTGTGATATGTCTCAGATATTGTCATAGCTTCTAATATTTGCTTTTGTGGAATTATTGTCCCCGATGTTCTGTTGTATCTTTGCCTTTCCCGCCCATTCATCTGGCATGCTGTCTATAGTTAGACTTTTTCAGTACCTTTACTGAACGCTGGATACATCCTCTGAAGTCCATTTCTTTAATTGGGACTTTTCCTTTTGACACTCATATTTCCCCCCAGTCCCTAATCAGCCTGTGCGGGGTCCTCCTCCCTTTGTTTATAATATTACACTCAGCTTGTGAGCTGAGGAGGTGTGTAATTAGACTGCAAATCAGCAGAGTGGGTAAAATTTAAAACACCATATCACAATCATTGTGTGTAACAATAATGGAAGGAATTAAAACATACAGTTTTTCCGAAGATCAATTTAACCAACTGATAAATAGCAAATCCCGAAACAGCACAACAATTAGGTTAGATAAATCTGATGAGGAACAATGGGAGAAACTTTGGAACTTAAAAAAGAAATCAGTGAGGGCGGAACTCCATGCGGAGTTCTTAGTAGAGTACTGTAAAAACGGGATCATACCCAAGGGCCTCCAGGTCACGAATGAACCCGGGATTTTTATAACGGACAGGAGATTCATAGAAAAATGGACACTCGTAGCCAATCGGTGTAGTAGAGATTGGATTCTACTAATAATAGAAACAGCTAATGAATTCCTGGTAATCGAAAGAAAAGAAATAGAAGAATTAGAGAGCCAATTACAGCAAAGCACAGCATTAGAGGATGCGAAAGCCAAACTAGAGGAGATTCAAAATGATGTAGCTGGATACAAAGATTACCTGATTAAAAAGAAAAGCAATAAACTGATAAAGGATATTGAAAATTACAACCCTGAATTCGTGTATCCCTATCTGCAAAAAGATTTTTACGAGCGACCTAGGGAACATTTCCAATCCCGGAGACAGTGGCAGAACCAACCCAGAAATCAACCCAGGAAAAGGGTTAGGTTTTTTGATTCATCATACACAAGTACAGACTCAGATGGTGAATCAACTAATGAAAAGAACAGAAACGGGGATATGAGTAAACAACAACAACAACCAATTCTGAAAGAAGGTTTGTCTTTTTTAGAGAAACGAAACCAAACATTTGGACAACAACGAGGGAGAGGGAGAGGTCGAAACAATTACAACCATCAACCCCAATATGTACAAGCCCAACACCCTCAACGTCCACGAACCAGAAGTCAGAAACAATGGGATTAGTGAACTCCCAAAGAGGAGCAGTAGTAAATCTTTCTAAGTATCAACTATCAGCCACAGAGACTAAACTATTTGAAAGGGGCTTAGGATACGCTATTTGTTCATCTGTAGATAGATATGCCCTTGAAAGGGATTTACAACAATTCTTCAGAAAAGTAAGACTACAAATCTTTTTTGATGGGAAAGACAAGCTCCCAAAAGAAAATAAATCAGGTTTGAAAAACAAATCAACTTGGACTCCATCAATCAATATGGTGCATAAAGATGTGGAAGCTTTTGAGAGGTCTGTAGATAAAAGTGTAGAAAGTCTAATTAAACAAAAAACCTGGACACCTTCAAATGTAACCAAAGAAGAGCGAAAGGCATTAAAAGCACTTGAAAGTAATGTAACTTTAACAATAAAACCAGCGGACAAAGGAGGGAGTGTAGTCATTATGGATAGTACAGATTATGACAACAGAATGCTGAAACTTCTAAACAATAGGTCACACTATCAGAAATCAAACAGGGAAGAGTGGGAGAGCTTGAAGGATGACATACGAAGAATGCTCACATTAGCAAAAGATGAAGACATCATATGTGAAGATGAGTTTGCATTTATGTTGAACACGGACCCCTTAATTCCAGCACTATACGGTCTCCCGAAGATTCACAAAGATACTTCTGACCCCCCCATGAGACCCATAGTATCCTGTATAGGATCACTTACTGAGCCCTTAAGCAAGTACGTGGAAGTCTTTTTACAACCCTTGGTGCAGAAACAAAAGGCTTACATCAAGGACACAACATCGATGATTGAAAAGGTGGAAGGATTGGCTTTCAATCCAGAAACTCAAGTGTTAGTGACTTTGGACATCGAAGCGCTATACACTAATATTCCTCAGGACGATACTATAGCAATCATGGAAGAAATTTTGTGTAACAACCATCAGGATATAACAGACCATCAAGTATTTATCCTGGAATGTATAGTTTTGATACTCAAAAATAATATCTTTATGTACAAGGACGAACTATTCAGGCAAACAAAGGGGACCAGCATGGGGGCTACCTGTGCGCCGAGCCTGGCCTGCCTATATGTCTCGAAATTTGAAGAGAAACACATCTATAACGGAACCGCCCCATTCTATGAAAACATCTCGGAATGGGGCCGGTATATAGACGACATATTCTTCATATGGACCGGAGACATGGAGACTCTGAATGACTTTCTAATCTGGCTCAACTTAGGTGATGTCAATCTTAAATTTACCTCACACATAAGTAAGAACTGTGTGGAATTTCTGGATATCATGATCAAAGAAACTGAGGGCCATCTTACTGTTGAATTATATACGAAGCCCACGGATAGGAACAGTATGCTACACTTCGATAGCAACCATCCAGCATCGCAGAAGAACAATATTCCTTATGGACAATTTCTTCGGTTAAGAAGAAACTGCACATCAATGTCAGACTATGATAGACATGCAACAACCTTGAAAGCAAAATTCCTAGAGAGGGGCTATCCCAAAAGGATGGTGAGGCACGCCTATAAACGTGCGAAATATTTTAACAGAGAAAATTTTTTCGAACCAAAAGAGGAAAGTCAAAAAGGTCCACAACCAATTATGTTTGTCACGAATTTCTCACAGATCAGTCACCAAGTCAAAAACATTATCAATAGGAATTGGTCACTGATAGCGGACAAAACTGACGTCCCTATTCCAAAGCCTATGTTCTCATTTAGGAGAAACAAAACGATTCGGAACTCCCTTGTGCATACATACAGGGACACTCCGAAATCTGCACAAACAACAATTGATGGCAACCCTTTACCCACAGGGACACATCCGTGTATGGGTTGTGTGAATTGCACAAGTATCATCAAAGGCAATAAAATCATAGTCAACGATAGATCTGTAAATATTAAAAGCTTTATAAACTGCAGGACCAAAAATGCAATTTATCTGATCCAATGTCCCTGTCAGAAGTCCTACGTGGGAGAGACATCAAGGGAAATCAGGCTCCGTTTAAATGAACATCGTTCTGCCCTCAGAACAAACAAAACAGGAGCACCTCTCACTGAACATTGGAAGGCAGCCGGCCATGGTCTTGAGGACCTAAAATGGTGTGGACTAGAGAGGATAACAGTCAGTAAAAGAGGAGGCAACTATAATGACAAAAGGAAGAAAAGAGAACAATTCTACATGTCTACCCTCAACAGTGTGAGAACGGGTCTTAATTCAAGAGAGGACTGGGAGAAAATTATCAAGTAAACCGACCAGCCTTCGAAGAAAAAATTAGAATCTGAACTTGTGAGTCCCCGGAGACTTAGGATACAAAAAATCGTTTATCCCCGGTATGTCTTAAATAACTTAAGGCAATCTACAAAATGAACATAGAATAAATTCTCACAATGGGTATGGTAATTTGAATTAACCCCAGCAAGATATAACCTGTGTGGCATTGATGTAGGGCAACTCATTTAGATAAAACGCTGAGATACAAAAAAGGTGGGGTTTTATAATTATTGAATATAATAGAACAACTGATAGAATATAGTAAGTACCTTTTTTCATAATATTAGGCTCATGAGGAAAAATACGAGCTTTTACTACTTTAGGAATGCATTGGTAGTCCTAACCAATGGGAATCGACATGGTAAATATATCGATTCACTCGCAGTCGTGCATTGAAGAACACGAGCGAAAATCACCATAGAAACGCATAAAGTTCCCTCATCCAATCACAGGAATAGCGGGAACCAATTCGCGGTAGAAAGTGCAACTCGTAACCTTGCATAGAAGGCGGGGAGGAAAATCGCTATGGAAACGCATTTTGCTGTTTCCACCAATGAGCGTGCATAGAAGGCGGAGAGGGAAATCACCTTGGAAACGCATTCTGCTGCTTCCCCCAATGAGCTCGTACGACGTGATTGACATGGGCCAATACGCGGATGAGAGGAATGCCGTATGCCCACCCTAGTAACAGTCTCTAGGAGAATCAACATGGCAGCCAATCGGGTTAGGTAAAACAAATGCACAATCAGAGCGCGGCAGATATTTAAACGGGGAAACAAAGCGGCAATTCATTTTACTTTCTGGAAATCGACCAGAGGCGACGGGCTGCCAGGAACCAGGAGCAGGGAGGCCGACTACATCAAAATAGGTAAGAATGAGAGAGAAAAGATTAGCCTAACTCAGGGACATATAGAATTAGGAATAAGGGTACTTATAATGGGTAGAGGAACGAATAGGAAATAGAAATAACAGTAAAATGTGCCTATGGGTATAAATGTACACATGAAGACAAGTAAAGTACTACTAATGATACATAGACCAAGTCGGCAACAAATAGGATAAATAAGAAACAAATAGAGGATATCAAGAAAGATTCCCTACCAACAATATTTGTATTATACATCCACAGAAATCTCTATATATTCACGTGACTATACCCAGTAATGCAACACGTTGGCCGGTGATCTTCAATGGTAACTAAGAGGATCAAGTCAAAAGACGGCGCATGAACCCCTAAACACTGGGTAAGGGACCTCCTGTGTGGCAATATGACCATAGTGAATAGGAGTGATGTAAAGAGTGTATAATTGAGTGATTAATTAAATCTTTCAGATTAAAACCATCCCAGTAATACGGTGGCTCCTCCTGGCAGCAACCCCCAGGAAGAACATAGCAGACCAAAAGGTATAAGGTCAATGACGTGAATGTCTATTATTATTAAATGTAGGATGGGCCCTGGGAATATATATATTAAGGAGAATATCTATTTCTGTAGGTCCACATAAACTTCTTGAAGTCCGCCTAGAAATACAGATGGCTATGGAATGAATATTGGCCCAATATCCAAAGAAAAGAGGTATGGAATTAGGTGATTGTTTTCCCTGAGATGTTATAAACTAGGTACAAAAATTAATAATTTTAAAAGATGGTGATGTAAACAGAACTATCTTTTTTTAGATCTAGCACATTTGCTAATTGTACACGGCAGATCGTGACTCTTGTCTCTCATCGAGAAACCCATTGATTAAGACTTCCTGAAGCCTGCCTATAAATAAAGAGGGCTATGGAATAAATATTGGCTTAATACCCAAAGGAAAGAGGTATGAAGTTACTTGAATGTCCTTCTGGGATTTATTAAATAACCAGAAATAAAAATGCAAATTAAGAACACCAAAAGATGGTTACCTAAAAATAAATATCTTATTTCAGATTAATCACAGTTGCTAATTGAACACGGCAGATCGTGAAAAATCTTTCATTCATCGAGAAAACCCTTGGAAACCACTTGGGGCCAAGCACTACCCTCCAGTAGAGCCACTCTTACTCCTCTGGAAAAAGGTATGCCCACATTAGATAAGGCATAAAATGCAAATGGTTGCGTAGTAACAGCATTGGAATAGAGAATTCCAAGGGAAAGGCAAACATAGTTAAATTGTGTAGTTTCGTAGCATGCATAAAAATTGAGTATTGACGGGGGCTGAGTATAATATACGATGTAAGTAACAATTCCTTGATGTAAAAAATGAAGTGTTGTTCGATTTGGCTAAATCATATAAAAACGATTAGGGTTGTTTTTTTAAAAAAAGATATGTGCCAATCAGATATGTGAAATGTGAGAACAATGGGATAACTGAGACAGTGTTGTCAAATGATACATTAAGATATCAAATGGATGGTAACTCTATGTTTCTTAACTGTTTAGAATCTGTCCTGAAGAAGGTGTTCTATAAGAAAAACCGAAACGCCGCGTCGACCCTTGTGATTCTTTTCATTTTTAAAAAATTTTTTGTGTATAAATTTTTATGAAGCATATTTGTCCTATTGAACATGTTTTTTAATTGTTTTTTATAAATACTTATATGAATGATTATTGATTGTGTAATTTTGATTATGTGAATAAATTTGAAACAAGAGTTTTTTACCAAACAAGTTTTGTGATATGTCTCAGATATTGTCATAGCTTCTAATATTTGCTTTTGTGGAATTATTGTCCCCGATGTTCTGTTGTATCTTTGCCTTTCCCGCCCATTCATCTGGCATGCTGTCTATAGTTAGACTTTTTCAGTACCTTTACTGAACGCTGGATACATCCTCTGAAGTCCATTTCTTTAATTGGGACTTTTCCTTTTGACACTCATATTTCCCCCCAGTCCCTAATCAGCCTGTGCGGGGTCCTCCTCCCTTTGTTTATGATAAATCTTAGTTAACTGTGTCGTCATGAATAAGATTTGTAAAGTGGAATATGTGAAAAAGAGATGATTTCATTTTTTAAATGACAAACCTAACCATGACCTGTTTTGTTTTTTAGCAGTTAGGCAAGTAGGAACTAAACCACTACTTGTGCAATGTAGTTAGTTATGTACAAGAAAAACGTAATGGGCCTGATTCAAAAATGTGAATGAAGACGAAAGTCTAACTTTACGACTTTTGGTATTTACAAAGGGCATTTACTATTCGTAAATGCTCTTTGTGAATACCAAAAGCTGAACTTTACGACTTTCTGTATTCACAAAGGGCATTTACAAATAGTAAAGGCGCTTTGTGATTACAGAAAGTCATAAATTTAGACTTTTGTCTCATTTTACCTTTGTGAATTGTGCCCAATATTTGAAAATACTTTGTTCCAGACAAAGTAGATGTGAAAGTTTTCCATTCCAAAGAAGACATCGCAATCCCTTTGGATGAAGAAACTGGATTGCAGCAACAACTGTATTTATTTAACATAAAATGTTATCTTAGTGCATGTTCTTAAACTTATGACAGAGTGCTTCTCAGAGTCTCTGTGCTCTGAAGCCCTGTACTTTGAGCACATCTTTATTCATTTCCCTTGCCAGATGTATTCTTTATTTTCTGAAACACCACTGAATTTCTCAACTTCTCTTCATCAGAAGTCCCAATTGAATTGCTTAAAACTTTGTTTTCACCTCTCAATTTCTAACTCTTTATGGGTTCAGGATACTTTAATAAAGCTTTTAAACTCGGACCAAATATCTTTATAAACTCCCAATAATAGATGTTTAACTCTGATTTTTACATTTGAATGTTGGTTTATAGCTTCTGAGCAAAGGTCCGTAGTCTTAGGGTACAGTAAGAGCAGGGACTTTATTTCCAAGTATGCTGAGACACAAATTCTGAATCATAAACCAAATATTTATTAAGGCCCCAAGCTCAAATTACAGGTCATGTGTATTTGTATTTACTAAAACATAGGTATCAGTTTTGACACACATTTTGCTTCAAGCTCCATATTTTTAAAGTTACCTCAGCATTCCATGCTCCCTCAATGCGTAGAAAAATATCCTCCATTTCTTCCCTTGCAGCATTTCAAAACCATAGTCCAAGGCACTATGGCCAGACTCTATTGCAGATATTTATTGCTGATATGTTTTCAAAAGTACTTTCTATATCTTATTCAGATTGTGCAGAATGTAGCATCTCGTCTCATTCTCCATATTGGGATTTACTTCCACATTTCCCCTCTCTTTCTTTTGTCCACTGGCTCCTTATGTAAAAGTAATGTATTTTTAGAGTGCTCTGCCTTTGACATTGTGCCATTCACAAATATGGTTTTATTTATTTGCAAAACTCCCTCGCGAAATATGTTCTTGCTGGGTCTCTGAGCCCTACTAATCTATTAGTGATTCTACATAACGCCACATCTAGGAAAGGAGGTCGTTCCTTCTAGTTTATCTTAGCTAACGCCATGACCAGTCTCCTTCATCCTTTAAGGGCAATTCTATTGTCTCCTTCCACAATCAGCTTTAGAAAATCTTTTTGCTTAGTTTGTCTCTCTCTTTCCGTTTCCCTTTAGTAAACAGCAGAGACTTTCAGCGCCAGGATACCCATGACTGGGTATGAGTGTTATCTATAAATGTTCAGTACATCTATTCATACAATAATAATTTGTAAATCACAACGAGGCAATGCAAGAGGATGTGGTATTGTAGCAATATGTAAGCCCGACAAGGCAACGGAGTTGATCTCATTTCCTTGCTGAGAATAAACATGATGGCCTAGGCTTGAGGAGTGGGTAAAAAGTCAGGTGGAAGGAGGAGACAGGGGACCACCCAAGAAGGAGCACATATTTTTAAGGACGATTTGCCCTTTTCATTGCTGTATTTAGTAAGGTTAGATCTATGTAGCAGGAGTTATGAAGCATAAATATGATGTGTTTCATAGTGATTTATTGTCTTGCCTTATGCCCTGGTGGCAGTTTATTTTGTGTAACTATTAAATTTTTCTAGATTTATAATGAAGTGTGCACTGATCAGAGATGAGAGCTATGATCTACAGGACCAATAAACTGAAGAGATGCATGCCCAGGAGACTTTAGAGATGGTCGTGTTTTCGGTGGTTCGTGTTGCTGCATTAAAATAAAACATTTATAGGCAATCATAAAATGTTTAGGATCTGACATGTACAGAACTGGCTGTGGGTAGACTAGAAGAAAATAAGATTGAAGAAAAGTGGTATATTACTCGATCCTCTCAAAATGAAAAATAGATCATTCTGGGTGGCCTTCCCATGTAGAGCCTTTATATTCTTGCAAATCTGTTTCTTTGGGAAACTAGACCTATATGTGCCATTATAGAACTCAGCCATTTTCATTTTCTTCACACTTCAGGGATTGTCATCAATCTGTTTGATAAATATACTCTGTAGAAAAGAGAGGCTGATCTTTGGCTACAAAGCAGTAACTAATTGGTGCTAGTGGTTGCACCATGTTTGAGGTCTGGGATTCATCGTGTATTATCAGACTGCCACACAGAACAAGACAGGGAAAGTCAGAAAAGGAAGGAAGAATGAGGAAAGGAAAGATAGGAAAACAGTGACAAAGGGAAAAAGTAGAGACAAAAATAAACCTATAAAACTGAGATAAAGAGACAGTAAGTATAGGGCGGTGGATGACAGCATCATGAGTAGGAATGAAGAAGCTGCAGCCGTGGTATTAGACAATGCCCATAATTAGGCAGCAGTGGCATTGGTTCTAAGAGAAACTTTAAGCCCTTATGTGAGTGTGTAAGTGAGTGTGTGTGCGAGTTCACGTCAACAGGCAGAGATTTGTTGCTGTTGGACTTGTCTCTTTCTGCAGGGTCGCCCCCTAGCTTTGTGCCTTCGCCCCCCTTCTTTCCAAACCCATTTATGTTGTCTTTTGGGATTCTGTCCACTGCTAAACAGCGCTAAAATGCTTTTTCTCTCTCCTTAAAACAACATGGTAACATTGTCTTATAACCATTGGCCAATTTAGTTTACTTGCATGTTCCTAGTAAAGTGGCACTATCAGTGCCAAGGACCTGTAGATTAAATTCTACTAGTGGGTCTTCAACACTGATTGTGTCACCCACTTAAGTAGCACTTTAAACATGTTACAGGTCAGCCATTGCACCCTGTGTGTGTGGTTTTAAACTGTCATTTCAACCTCGCAAACAAAAACCTTTTGCCAGACCCAAACATTCTTTCTTAATACATATTTGTCACCCCTAGGGTAAGCCCTGGACATCCGTGAGGGCAGAGTGCAGTTTATTTCGCAAGTTGGACTTTTGAGTTTTGCATGTATTCGTAGTGAAAAACCCAAATTCTTTTTTCCCTAGCTGCAAGGCCTGCCTCTCACACAAAGTTGCCATAATACATTTAATAAGTGATAATTTCCAAATGGGAGCAGTTACCCTCTTCAAGTGTGGTGTCTTCGGAATTGTAATGAAAAATCCCTTCTATTGATGAATGAAGATTGTCGATTAAAATCTTGAAAATGCCTCTTTTTGAAAGTTGGTATTTTCCTCTCATAGCCATTTAGTGCCTGCAGCATGACTCTGGGTAACATGACAGGGTGTACGTTACAATTGGGCTTTATGTATTCCTCCTAGACAGCCACACAATAAAGACCTTAAGTGTGCCTGGATTGGCCATCACCAGCAAGATGGTAGTGGGGTGCTGGGCAAAGCCCTACTTACACTTGAAAAAGCTATGTCTTGCCTTCACACGAAAAACTGCATATGCCCTGTAGTTAGTCAGCAGCCAGGGCAGGGAAGGTGGCATGCCTGTAGGCTTCAAAGGGAAACTTCTAGAAGCTTCTCCCACTTCAAAGCAAGGGCCAAGCATAAATATATTATCACAGACACCAATTTTTTAGTGTAATTCTGGACCTTTTCCAGGAAGAAGGACTGCTGTGCTGCTGAAGGGACTGCCACTCTTCTTCACTACAGTCTTGATGGACTTCTGCCTTGCTGGACTGCTGCCTTGCTGCCCTGCTGCCTTGCTGGACTTCTGCCCTGCTGCCCGTCTGCCTGAGTCAGATGGATTGGACCTTACCCCAGGACTCCCAGAGTGACTCCAAAGGCTATTCTGCTGGCCTCCTGTTCAGTGGCACAGGGACATAACAGACTTTCAACCACCTTAATCACTCATATTCAGATGGAGTAAGGCCATGACCCCCCGAATGGTGCCTCGTAGGTCCTGAACTCTCAGTGGAGCTGCATTGAAGTTTTTGACTCTTTGCGAATGCAAAAACGCCCTTTGGTGCTAAAAAGCTGTCACGCTCACTGCCTGCCAGCACATAGGCCAGTCGACACATCCTGTCATGCTACAGCATCGACTGCATGCGGGTAGCATTATTGCAAAGTTTCAGCTCAACCACCCATGATGACAAAAGGTTCTTCACACTACAGCGGCGACTGCCCATGATGCCTGGCCTGCTCTTCTTGCTGAAACTATTACCATCTTTGATGCTTCCTTGGTCCTCGTGATCCCCTCCTTCGCAATAGGGGCTCTTTGCGCTGGACTAGGAAGGTCAATTTTCAGTGGTACAAGCCTGGTTTCTTTATCTGGCTTGCACTTTGCTTATGGTCTTGCACAACCACATAGCAGCGAATGGCACTTTAGGCCTTTTGCATTATTTTCACTGAAATCTTTAAAATTTCACGTCTCCTGTTATACTGATTGGACAGTTTGGCATTTTGTTATTGTTTTATTTATTAGAATGTACTCTTTTTTGCTAAATTGGTGTGGGATTTTTCTTGCTTTGTGTTTTGCTTTATTACTGTTTGAAGTGCTGCAAAAATACTTTACTCATTGTCACTAAGTTAAGCCTGACTACTCTGTGCTAAGCTACCAGAGGTTTGAGCACAGTTTACTTTGGGTTTGTGGTTGCTGCTGGAGAATGGTTTCACCCCCTCTACAATAAACCAATTTCTTCTAGATGCCAACAGTTTTCTAGCACTGTACGGTCAATTGTGTCATCCTTCTCTTTTAATTGTCATTCTTTCTGACACCGTCATTTCCCCCAGTATAATCGTGTTTGGGATTCCTCTATGGTTACTCCAAATATTTTGTTTTATTTCATCAGCATGGCATGAGTACTATTAATTAGAGGTGAATGAGCCAATACATTTACAAGGAGAGAAGATCTGACTTGGATCCGACTGGCATGGATGATTGAGCCCGTGTATGAACAGAGTCCTGAAAATGTTTGGTATGTAAATCACACAACAAACATCACATGAAGTATGATAAAGTTGCTTCAAAATTCCAAAAATGTTCATCCCTTTAACTTGTGTAGCTTTGACATTAATGGTCATATTATTGCACTGCACTAAGAAGTACTTACTAAAAGTAATAGTTGTTAAACTTAAATGATTAGTGCACAAAGAAGCAAGACAGTTGTCAAGTAAACCCTGTGAGTGGCCGAGATTACTATAGAGCACTATTACAGTCTAGAAGAACACAAAAGGTTTTTGTTCAATTGGTATTCTGAGCTCATATATTTCAGAGTGCTTTCAAATACGACAATGAAGAAAAAAAGTTTTTGGGGGAACAAAAATATTTGCCCAAGATTAAACAATTTACGTGGTGAAGCTGCACTTTATCCAGGTTTTATGGTTTCACTTTAGACAAATCAGCCAGGAAATGACTATCTTTCCATATGTTAGGATTTTTTTTTACCACTTTAGGCATTCCTTTGCAGTTTTTATATAGCGTGAACTGGACCCAAAGGCCAAATTGGAATGCTTTATATGAGCACCAGTTACATTACACAAGGTCACATTCATTGCTTACAGACATGGGGATATTACGTGGTTTTCCCAGAATCATAGGATGTTGTGCCGATACCAAGACTCAATCCTGGTTCCCAAGTTTCAAAGTTGGCAGCACTGGCCCCAACTCCACATCTTGGGTAGAGGGAGGGAGGCAGGCAGACGAAAGCTAAGTAAAAGCTTGCCTCATCAGATTAAGGTTTCAAGCTTGAGCTGAGCAAGAGCCCGAATTCACGCTCGAGCATGGCTCGAGCTTTCAGTGACTTTCCCACTTTTACTGCTAATCGAAACATGAGGTCAAAGTTCATCTCTTAGTAGGGCTGTTGTGCCTAAACCGGGTATGGAGAGACTGGTGGCTCCCGTTATCTGAGATTCTAGTGAGCATCATAGGCCTTTCTATTTATGTCCCTCTGAGACCTCTCACTGTAATTTACATTTTTCCCATCATACCTGGGGGCTTTAACATTTGCATGTGCATTTGAAGTGAGTTGTGTTGTTTGTGGGCGTATGTTTGGCTTTCATGTTACATAACTGGATGTATCTGTGCTTTATAGATATGAATCTTTAGAAGGACACCGTGAATGCAGCACAAGATTGATTTCCACCTCCATGTTGCCTTTGCGGATGTGATATGCTTTTATGTACCTTCCGTTTGTTGAGTTATGTAGTCCACCTGAGGGATTTGGAGAATCTACATCCAAAAACTGCTGTACCTGGGTCCCTTTGGAGGATCAAAGACTGATGAGAATTAGTTTTGCTCCATTGTAGCTCTGCCTGGAGATAAGCTTACCCCACTTGAAATGCAAGTCATGTCATTCCTGTGATCCTTAGAGGTCACTTGCCATCTTCTGTTAATTTTGCACTGGAAATCACAAAGATCACACTCAGGAAGTCTACATTACATTATCTACTTAGGAATTTACATTCTTTTGCCCATTCTTGAGAACCTTTCACATCGCTGATGGCTACTAAATCAACCGCAAGGGCCACCACGACCGTCCAGCAGGAGGCATTGTCATCACCTACAGAAGCACACTCCGACTGACCACGCACTCATATGACCCAACAGTGACCATGGAACACCTCAACTTCCAGATCCGGACAATCCCCAAGCCCATCCTCTGCAGCACCCTCATCTGCAGGCCCCCCGGGCTATGGACCCCCATTCACTGATACCATTGTAGACCTCATTGCACCCCAAGCTCTCCATCCACCGGCGACATCCTGCTCGGTGAACTCAAGTTCCACATGGACAATCCCAGTGACCAGAACACCACCCCTTCCTGGGGAAGGTCCCCAACATCAGAATCAAGCAGCTGGTCACCGCAGCAAGCCACAAAGCAGGACACACAGTCAAGCACGTCTCCTCAGCCAGCGGGAACCTCAACTACAGCCACACCAGCAGACTCTCCTGGACCGACCATCATTGTATACATCACGTCTTCACCATGCCCACTGTACCCCACCACCATATTCGCCCCCCTTGCAGCTGGAGTAAGGCCACTGAAGAATGTCTTGTCAACTCCCTCAACACCACCACTCCGCCAACGCTTACAAATGATGACACCACAGCGCACAACCGCCAATGATGGATGTTCAACTGCACCGACACCCTGGCACCCCTCAAGAATGGCACTGCGTCAGTACCTTTGCCTACCTGATTGCAGGTGTAAGGGTGACGCAGTGCCACAGGGATAGGTTGGCGTCATGGCGACTCCTGCAATGTGTGACTTTAGCACTGACAGATATGTCAGGATTCCAGACGTATCTGTCATTACTTTCGTCATGGAGCAATGTCCCGAGAATACAGCGCATCCATGGTGTCACAAGAAGGGGGTAGTGGAAAGTGTTGCAACGCTGTCTTTTCGCAGTGTTGCAGCACTTTTTATGACTGAGACCCAGTAATGCAGATTATCTTATTTATGGTGCTCATTCATCCCCTGTAGTTTTGTTGCAGGGCAGCGCAACAACATTGCTTGCAGAGCAGTCCAGCACCTGCTGAAAAGAGGCCTCCAGTGTTATTTCCATTTTTAAGACCAGCTATTTATTGATCTTAAAAAACTGCCTCTTACTTCAGTTAGCAGTAGTTTTTTTGGCCCTCCAAAGTTCAGGAATCCCCTTGTAAATATTGCAATGTGGGGTTAGTGGCTGTTTTTGCACATGAACGCCTCCCTTGAATGTCATTATCGCCAACAGAAGTGATAATCTTTAGAATGGACGTTTTCACAGGAAAACTGCCACTAACAGAGGTTAGCGGTTGCTTGTACATAAGACGATAAAAATCTTGCCGCAATACCGTCGGAAAAGTGCCACTAAGGCGGCATTAACTCCTTGTAAATATGCCCCTCTGAGTCACATGCCTAGCTATTACAATCTTTATTATTGTATTTCTGCAAATTCCCCATACCTCATTTCTCAGATAACCTCTCCTTTGATCCCATATCTTTGCAACCTAACAATGCTTAATCTCCTCTAAACTATCGAGGCATCCCACCAACTATTTACATATAATGACAAAGCCACCAACAATTATCACACCTATTTCATATTCATTTAATTTGCCACAACTTAATTTAATTTAACCTGCAACAAACAAAATAGAGTAGATGCTTAGAATAGTTTAGAATAGTTTAGAATAGCCAACAGCCAATGGATTAATCGCGAACATTAGGTTCTGGACTATATAAATGCTATCACAATATCATCTTTTGTATCACTAATTTAATGGAAAGTTTTGTGCTTATCCTTTTACTTCAGATGAGATGAAATTCCATCTAGTGGGATTATTAAAAAATGTACAGCTCTTTGAACGTATTTGGATATGATAAAGAATGCACACATTGATTCTTTTCTGAATGACGCGCATTTAAATCAGGGAGTTCTCAGTCAGACAGATCCAGACTTCCAAGCAATACTTGTGGTCTTCATGTGTTAGGTTTCCAGCTCTCCTTTCTCGTAAGGATAGGTAAAGGTTCACCAAAGTTTAGGAAACTTTCAGCTCTTTTGGGTCTTGAGGAGTCATTAGGCTCCCTAGCAACAGCAGCTTCCAGCGTTTCCTGCCTACGAGAAAAAATTATGGCAGCTCATATACTGACCATCTGGTCCACCATCCAGTAGAGAGGTAAAATAAAGCTAAGCTATTAGTATTTATCCTTCCTTTTATATCCCACACATTTCTTCTAATGGTCTTTACAGCCTTTCCAAAACATCCATTCCACATGTTGCCGATCTGTCTTCCAAGGCAAATTAGTCTAAGCCCCTCGGTCAAAGCTAAAGGTAGATATCTGAACTACATGGGAAATGGTGCCCCTAGTTAAACTGCACACTGCCAGAATCGTGTGTGGGAAAGGTGTTGTAGAGGAGGCATCAAGACTATAGCAAAAGCCAACAACCATCCTCCGTGGAGAAGTTGTCAGGTTACATAAACCTTTGAGTTAAGAATCCAATGAGAGCAATGCACTTACCATCTAACCCCACACCAACCAATGACAACATGCACTGTAATATGAGGCCCAGCAGTAGATGCAGGGGAAAAAATGAAACACAGGACTGACTCCAACTCGTCATGTCTGTTGATCAAGGATGTCTGTAGGATGCTGTGAATATCTACAAGACAACGAGATATCTCAAATAGCTTGTCACTAAGGGTTGTATGTTTATCTGTAGTAGTGAATGGATGTTCGATAGCAATATCTTGGAGTAACCAACTCTCAGGGCTTTGATGTGAAACTGTTAATTACCAAAATCTAAAACACACAACAATAACTATTTCAAATCTATCTATCTATCTATCTATCTATCTATCTATCTATCTATCTATCTATCTATCTATCTATCTATCTATCTATCTATCTATCTATCTATCTATCTATCTATCTATCTATCTATCTATCTATCTATCTATCTATCTATCCATCTATCTATCTGTCTATCTATCTATCTATCTTCAGTGCAGACAAGAAAGGTTAAAGTGACGTTATAATTAGGAATTGTAATAATATCCTAGAAAATCACTGAAAATAATAAAGGTTAAATGCATGTTATAGTTATGTTATAATGTCAGTTAAAACACACTGTTTTAAATTAGCAAAACCACTGAAACCCACCAGTTATAGTTATCTCAAGTAGCTGTAACTCGTGCCCTGAAGTAACTATAAGTTGGACTCCCACAATACACAGTGTTGTGAGCAGTGATGTCATTTCAGATGCTGCAGTGATGATATCAATGATGTCATAGAAAGTCATGAGTGATGTAACATGTGAGGTAATTGGCAGTGGATGGTGAGGGCATGAGCTCTAATGTCTTTAGGGCACAAGTTATATTTACTTGAAATAATTATAACTGGTGACTTTCATTTTTTTTATAGTTACTGTATATCTGCATTCAAGCCCTGCGTCCAACTGCATGCTGGCCCCTGCATATCGTGGGGATGGGAGCAGGGCCTGGCCACATGTAACTATATAAAGGGTGCATTTTAAGTAAGGCAGACCTACTGACATTGTCGAAGAGTCAGAACACCAAAATATGAAAAGTGGGTCTATTGGCTTTATCAGGGGTTCAGTACTTCAACACATATAAAGCAGACCTATTGAATTTTCCAAAAAGTCACCGATATTCATAATCAAATGTATGTTTAATGAATTCACACATTGCAAAGTTTAATTAAGGTGATTATTATTGAATATTTTCAATACAGCTTTACTGAACAAACCATCAACATGCCTTTGAGTGTTTTTTTTACTATTTTCAGGCCACAAAATCCAACCCTAGAACCCATTGCAGAGGCACCCTGCACTCCAGTTGAATAGCTTGCCACCCCAACTCAGAGTGCTTTAAAAAATATGGTAAGCTCTCCTGGGGTCATGACCCAGGAGACTTACTGTGTTTTTTCACATTGCTGGGGGCTGCTTCACTCCCTGCAGCACTCCACAATATTAAAAAGTGTTAGTTGTGCCCCTGCCTCTTCTAGGGACATCACCAAGAATCAGAAGTGTAATTTTAGAAAGTACTTTGACACTATGGGGCTCTCCTTGTCAGAGCAGGGAATAATACAGTAGCATCTCCTGCTGCTCATTTATTATTAATAAATGTTGGGGGCCTTGGGGGAGCCCCAAATCCCCACGACCCCAGCCAGCATCCGTTGCAGTGCTGGTAAGAGCTGGCTTTCTGTCTTTTCTCTCGCTTGGCTGGGAGTAGCTTTATTCTATGCTCTCTTCCGAGCTGGAGCAAACTTATGTTTCCCGCCCAGAAGGTGTGAGTAGGGAATAAAGCTTATATTTTCTGATCACCCTGTCCTGGGAAGGAACGCAGCAGTGTCCCGGGGGGATGGGTTTTCTGGGAGGATGCAGCAGTCTTTGGGCCCCAGAGGATGAAGTCTCTGGGGTGATGTGCAATCTGGAGAAGTGGGTCGTATCCCCTTCCAGAAAGGTAAAACTTGGCCCTGGAAGATGGTGTCCCAAGGCCTCAAAGAAGCTAGGGGAGGGTGGAGAAGCTGCTCTCATTAAACCCTTTTAAAAAAAAACGTCACCAGCCCTGGGGATAGGGTACCAGGGGCCCTGAAAAGCTTGGGGGGATTGACTGTGTGCTCCTTCCAAATTTTATGAACAGCGGCCAGGGAGCTGGAGCCCCATTGGCCTTAAAAAGGCTTTGGGACAGGGGTGTGAAACCCTCTCCCTTTTTAATTAAAAGCGGCCCCAATGATAGAGTCCCCAGGGTCTACAAAGACTTGTGGAGGTGGGTGTCGCAGTCCAGGGTGAACATTACAGTAATAATCAAAAACAAAAAAAAGAGCACCAAAAAAGATAATGAGTGTAGGGAAAGGCAGGACTATGATTAGGGACAGGCATGGAATACATAAAACTGTAAATACTGAAAACAAGACTAGAAATATCTACACTCTCACAAGGCAAGACGGAAATATGCAGACAAACAGGAACACACAACACAATTTAAGAAGCCTGATATAGCATGGCAGATCAAGAAAACTGAAGACGAGACTAGGAACAATGGCTGACACTGGAACACAGATCTGTAAAACAAGTGACAGGAACAAGTACTACAGAATATCTCAAAGACAGGAAAGCTACTTAGGAAATAGAATCAAATAACTAGCCTGGAATAACAGCTGCAGGAACATGATAGAGCACAAAGAGACTCAGCAGAAGATCTGGGGGCTGAGGAGAAGAGCACAGATGTATGGAGAGATCAAGATGCAAAAATTAAATCAGGTGCAAAGAATAAGAGAACCAGCAATGAAAGGAAGGCTGAACTGGAACTTGAAAAGGGAAGACCATCAAAACCAGAGGTTTTGAGCTAAGAGACAGAAAAGTCCAAAGTGTAGATATAAAAGTGTCAGAATAACCGTAGGATGCAGGAAACAAGCTAGTGAACTGAGAACCACCATACAGGTTGGAATCTAAAAAGGAACTGATGACAGAGGGAACTAAGAGGAACATAATTCATCAGGGAAGTGGTCCAAAACGCCGGACTGGAAGGTGAAGATAAATTCAGTATGCTAAGTGAAGATGTGTATATTTTTCTACACTGATTTAAAATACGGTTTCCAAAGGGTCCTCATGAGCAACATCTATTGGTAGGATGGTAGAATCCTGACAGTGTCTTTCAAGGATGCCGCAGTACTATTGTGGAGACAATTGAGCATAGCATTGCCTTTTCTGGGGGAAAGGCAGGGGAACTATCTATGTTTATGATTGATAGGATTTGTGGTTGTTTAGTGATGTTTGAGACCCGGAGGAAATCTATCATGGTCTGGCTGACTGGGTGAAGCTTGACAGCACCTAAACCTTGAAAATGATGGCGATAAGGATAATTGTGCAGTACTCTGCACCTCAAACAGAAGGTGGGGATTGGTGAGATAGGCAGTGAACTAATCAAGCCCACTTTTATTCCCAGGGTATGGTCAAGGCTTCAACCAATCAGTCAATCAATCAGGGGTTTGTAGAGCGCGCTACTCACCCGTGAGGGTCTCAAGGTGCTGGGGGGGGGGGGCACCTCCGGCTCAGTCGAATAGCCAGGTCTTGAGGCACATCCTGAAGGTGTGCAGAGAGGGGGAGCATCTGATGTTGAATAGGAGCTTGTTCCAGGTCTTTGCTGTGACGTAGGAGAAGGCTGTTCCGCCTGCTCTGGTTCTGTGAATGCGTGGGGTCTCCGCCAGGGCGAGGTTGGCGTAGCGGAGGTTCCGTTTGGGTACGTGGAAGGAGAGTCTTTCATTGAGGTATGCATGGGGTCTCCGCCAGGGCGAGGTTGGCGTAGCGGAGGTTCCGTTTGGGTACGTGGAAGGAGAGTCTTTCATTGAGGTATGCGTGGGGTCTCCGCCAGGGCGAGGTTGGCGTAGCGGAGGTTCCGTTTGGGTACGTGGAAGGAGAGTCTTTCATTGAGGTATTTGGGTATGATTTTTTGGAGGGGTTTGTAGGCGTGGGTGAGTAGCTTCAAGGTCATTCTCTTCTCGATTGGGAGCCAGTGGAGGTCTCATAGGTGCTAGGTCATGTACTTGTGTCGTGGGGTTCTGAGGATAAGTTTGGCTGTGGTGTTTTGTATGGTTGGGAGCTTGTGTAGCAGGGTTTTGTTGATTCCGGCTTAGAGGGCGTTGCCGTAGTCCAATCTGCTGGTTATGACTGCGTGGGTGTCGGTCTTTCTGCATTCGGGGGGATCCTCTTGAAAGTCTTCCAACGGATGCAAAGAGAGTTGAAACAGGTGGAGGTGTTGGCGATCAAATGCTTTGTGATCAAATGTGTAGAAGGCTGCAGAGAAGCTTAGCAGGATCAGGAAGTGGGGTATTTTTGTGTTTGAAGATGAGGATGCCATAAACTTCTCAAAGAGTGGTTAATCTGATCCTGGTCTGAAGAAAGCTTCAAACAGCACAGAAGGTTACTTTTATTGATCTGTCTGCTGTTTGTGGTTGTAGAGGGTCGGGCATAGATTGGTGCCGTGAAAGCTTTGAAAACTGATTTGGGTCTGTTAGTAACCTTGTTTAAGGCAGGCTTCTAAACATTGTTTTGGTTAAAGTGATTATGGATCTGCTTGCTTTATATGGAGTGCTTTGAGTTAGGTGAGGTCAGCAAGGTCATTTTTATGTCTGCAGGTCTTTTGACACTTCTTCTCTGAGAACTCTAGGGTGTTTTACAGTGCTGCGCATTTTGACTTGGAAGATTGTGTTTTTAGAGGTGCGTTAAATGCACCTAAATGTTTGAAGCCTGATGTGGTATGGTGGGGGTTTGAAAGGTTGATGAGTTCTTCTTATAACCCATTCAATGGCAAATCATTTAACAAGGGCTAAGTTTGTTTTTCTATTTTCGGTTGGCTTCTATTTTGTTTCTATGAATTATGAGAAAAGAGAACCTGTTGGACCTGGCACTTTCGGCAGGGTCACCACCTAAACGTCTTGCCTTCCTCTGTCCCTTTTTGCTGAATTCGTTTTGTTGACTTTATGACTCTGGGCACTTTACCATTGCTAACCAGTGCTAACGTGCACATGCTTTCTACTTAAACCATGGTAAAATTGGATTATCCACAACTGGCAAATGTAATTTACTTTTAAGTTCCTAGTATAATGCACTACATGTGCCCAGGGCATGTACATTAAACACTATTAGTGGGCCTGCAACACTGATTGTGCTACCCAATTCAGTAGCCCTTTAAACATATCTCAGCCCTGCTAGTGCAGAGCCTGTGTGTGCAGTTTTAAACCGCTATGTCAACATGGAAAGTTAACCTGCATTCCAGCCCAAACCTTCCTTTTTAATAACTATAAGTCACCCCTGCATTAGGCCCAAGGCAGCCTCCCAGAGCAGGGTGTCGTCATGTATTTAAAAGGTTGTATATGTACCTTTCAGTTTTGCATGACCAGTTAGTGAAAAACACTTACATTTATTTTGGTACTCTTGCAATGCCTATCTCTCCCATAGGTTAAAATTGGGATTACTTTATCACATTTTATAAGTGTAATTTCCAATTGGGAAAATAGAGATATTTTGAGCTTGGTATCTCTGGACTCACAATTTAAAATCACTATTAATGCTAACGTTGGGTTAAAGTTTTAAGTCTGAAACTACAAAGCCACTATCTAGAAGCTTCTCCCACCTTCCAGAACCCGGGCACCAAAGCATAAATACTGGACCTCAGACACCACCACTTCAGTGCACATCTGGACTTATGGTTACTCTGCCAGGAAGACGGACTGTTGTGCTGTTATAAGGACTGCCACTCTGCTGAACTGCTAGTCTGCTGCACTCCTACTTGCAGTGCTGACCTGTTGCCCTCTTGCCTGAGAGTGAGAAGGATTGGACCTGCATTTCTCCAACTCAGAACCAAAGGGACCCAAAGGGATTGTCTGCTTGCCTCCTGTTCCAAAGTCTCAAGTACATCAACAACCTCCAACCCCAGCTACAGCACCTGGAATCTGCCATCTGTGAGTCTTGCCCTGCCTAGTGGTGCCAATCCAGATATGGGCCCATGGAAGTGGGTATAAAGTGATGCTCCTGTAGAACACTAACGCATCCCTTAACTGCACCCCACATCTTTGTTAAAACAACCAGGGTTAAGGTACTTTTGTTCAGCCGGCCTCACTGGGTCCCTGTGTCCGCCCACCTCTCCATCGCAGTCGACCTGAACTCTTGACTTTATCTCGTTCTAGCGTTACCAGAACATCCACATAATGCTTCTAAGCTCTATTTTGTAGATAATGCTTTAAAAAATCAGATCTCAAGTTCTGCTTTTTAGATTTTCGTTTTTTGTTTTTTTAATATCCTTTTCTTCATTTAATTAAGCTCTAACTAGGTGTGGTGCCTAACTACTCTGTTCCAAGCTTTCAGAGTGTGAGCTCAGCTTAATTTAGAGTGTGTATCTGATTAGGCTGGCTAATATTTGGTCCCTGCTTGGATATGGTACATACCTCTGCCAACTAAGTGCTGCCTTCTTCTGCTGATTATCCTCCACCTGCCATTTTTGTATCCTGCGCTGGTTGTTATTGTGAGTCACAAGCAGATCCAGCTTACACAATGATTTATTAGAAAAATGTTACCTTTACTACCCTAGGTCCATAAATTGCTTCCTATTTGCAGATACAAATGTTTAAAAAATATTTTTGAATGTGGTGCTTCCAGTAGCTGTGCATTACTGTTTTGCTTCAATCCTTATTACCTGTTTGCTTTTTCATCATCTTTCCTTGCAGGCTTTTCTGTTCTGAGGTACAGGTCAATCATAGCTAAATTGTCCTTGCCTTTGGGTTATGTGACTGTAATAGGGCCCCCCTGCCAGGAAAATTCCTTATCTCTGCTTTACTTAACCTCTCCTCCCAGGACTTATGGCCCAGACAGAAAGTTTAGGGTCAATATATTTCTCGTGTAGAATCACTGACACTCTCCATTTTGGTTGCTTGATGTCACCCAGAGATTATACTAACATCCCTCTTGGTGGACGCCACAAACCCATGCATTTGAGGAGTCTGTGGATTATTTGGGTTGCTTCTCTGTCACTCATGGGTGTACTCCTTAAATATTTACTATGGCTGGCTATATAATGCCCAACCTTGTGCATTGCTCCCTACTGTAAGATTTACTCTTCAGAGCATATACAACAAACAATGCGAGACTGCACCTCCCAAGTTTAACGCCATTCAATCCAGTACTCTTTCCTACGTACATTTTCGAAATAGCTTAAACTGCATGATACACACCACAAGGGGAGTGGCTAGATAATTAGCCCACTGCTATTTTAACCCACAACTTTAAGAGCACAGACCAAATTAAGTGAGTAGGTTAGCCGGTTGCTAGAAGAGTTTCCTCCACCTTTTTTATACACTCAGACCCATCAATCCATTTACCTATGTATTTACCTCTTGACCCAGTGTGTCACCATTATATCCAACCATTCATCCAAAGATCCATCTAACCATTCACCCATCTATCCATCCATCCTACCATTCACCCATCCATCCATCCATCCATTTTTAGCTTCCCTCTTCATTCATCATTTTCCCCATTCATCAAGCCTTCCATCATCCCTTCTTTTCTTTCCCCAGCTATCTTTCCTTTCAACTCTAACTTTATTCTTTGCTCTACCCTTCTTTTTCTTTCCCCATCTTTCTATTAGTTTACCCTCCTTTCCTTACCTTCAGACTTACTTTCACCCTTCACCTCTTCATACATGTCACTGTTCCTTCCAATCCGTGGTCCTTCTGGCCTTACTTTCTATTCTTCTTATTTTCATTTCTCCCCTCTTTCTGTCGACCTATTTGTCTTACTTTTCTTCTATCCTTACGTTTTCTTTTCCATATTTCTCTGCTCACCCTTTCTATTTGTCTCCCTCTCTGTCCTTTCTTAGACATTTTCATAGTTTTTCTTTCCCTGCCTGCTTCACTGTGCTTCGCAACTCCCCCCGCACACCCCTCAGCTCTGTCATGGTATTCTCTTACAGTGTATTTATTATATGAGCTTTTGCCTGTTGCAGACCAAAGGGTCTGTGATGATAGTTAAGATGTACCTGTGGCCTTCTCCCTCCATGTGGCTCTCATGCTCTGAAACCCTGTAAAGAAAAACAAAGACATTAAAAGAGAAGGAGGTCCATAAAAAGCAAAAAATATAGAAATAGAGATAAGACTCGTGTTTGTGATTTCCAAGACCCACAAGAGGAAGCAGTAAAAGGCCCACTTCAAACTTTCTTGAAGAAGGGTGACAATTGGATAACTGAGAGGATTTTGGAGGAGAAGGCAACAGTGGAGAAGATGCCCTGAGAGAGAAGAAACTGTCATCCCAGAGGAAGAGGCCACCTGAGAAGAGTACTACAGGGAAAGTAAAGGGAGGGTGGGTCCGCTCTCAGCCAGAATACCTCCTGTGCTGCAATCAGATTGGGGAGGAACCAGGCTCCTATAACTCTCACAGACAAGCATGTCTATCCAGGTGGGCGACTGGGTCCTGAGTTGATCGTAAAGATTAGCGCAACATGCGCTATTGGGAAGGGGCAGGGTCCTTTACTATGAAAGAATAAAACCTAAAGTGGTGTAAAAATGTCCCCTTTTTCAACCAGGAGGCGCTGGAAGGAAATAGTAAACCAAAATCACTTGTTTAATAAAATATTGTGAACATAAATGAGGAACTAGAGAGCGGTTCATAGATAAATATTTTTCACCTCATATTGTCTAACTTGCAATGTAGGTGACAGCTCAGGGAGTAGGGCAAAACTCATAAACCCCTGATTGGTCCCCCTCGTCCCAGTCAATACAACATGAGGTGACCCCGCCTACCCCAGGTCTTTTACCATGCTTAAAAAAAACGAAGTCCTTCCTTTATTTCCATGGACCTAAGGCTCCTCCCCACGTGTCCGTTCAGTTTTTTTCCTGTCTTTGACAGTCGACTGCTATGCTTCTGTTAATTAACCCTGAGCAGAGTTCGCGTAGTTGTGCTACGCAAACTTCCGCGAAGTAGAAAAAAACCTCTGCAAGCTACGTGGAATTCCGAGAGCACGTGGAGCTGCTTATTCCGCCTGTTTGTGAGGTATTTTTCTTGTTCGGGAATGCATATTGCGTGTTCGGGGCACTGTTTCGTGCTCAGGGGGAAATATCTCACAAACTTGCTCATGCAGTCGCTAATGGGCGTGGCCATCTTGTTTTTCACTTGTCCCGCCCATACGTGAGGTGTATTTCCTGTTCTGGAACGCGTATTGCGTGTTCCTGCCCGTTCGTGATGCGTATATCCTGTTCACGACCGCGTTTTGCGAGTTCGCGATTATTTTTGTGTGCTCGGGATAAATATCGCACGAACTTGCCCATGCGGTCACAATGGGTGTGGCCATCTTGTTTTGCCCTTTTTGGCTATGGTTCTGGGCCTACTTTTCTATTCTCGCTCTATCTTTTCAATCCTTTGTTTCTGGAAACTTTTTTTGGATCGTTTTGATTTATTATCTATCTCTCTATTTCCTGATACCATATTTGAGGTTTTCCTACTTTTTGTGTGTTTTTCACTACTTTTTCAATCTTTTTCTATTACTTGCTTTTTTAATTTCTTTTACTTACTTTTTTAATTCCTTTTCTTTTCCGCCCGAGTGTCCAGCACCATGGCAAAGGGCAAGGCGCGTCACCGCTGCCAGAACCGTGACTGCCTTCCTTGCAGCAGACTATGCCCAATAGGGGTGCAGTCATGGGCCTTAGTTGGAGAGGCGGAGTCTGCTGCACTTATTTTTTGTGTGCAGCCTGGCAGCAGGCGGCAGGCCTGGGTCCTGGTACGGGCTCCGGGAGCGTCACCAGCGGTGGGGAAGGGTGCGCCGGACAGTGTTTTGCTACTATTGGGTCCGGCGTACCCCTAACCAGCTTACGCGCCGGTGGTCCAATATCCTGGACTGGGAGCAGGACCTGTTGGACCTCCTAGGAGTTGAGGTGCCGGGGCTTAGTGAGTAGCTATTTAATATTACTACTTTGTGTTCTTCCGCTCTGTGATATATTGTCATGAACCTACCTTATCCAGCCTTGTCCCATACTAAATAGAAATGATTTTTAGCTATGTAAAACATCAGGGTAATTTGTCATGAGGTTTTAACTTCCTCATGAGCCACAACCCCATTAAAACCGACCCCTATGCCATGCATCCTGCACTCCAAGTGTGTTAGTGTGTAAACCTATCATGTGTTAGAAATCAGTATTGTTTAGAAACGTGATATTCAACTTTGGAAGTATGCTAAAGATCGTGTAATCTAATTTGGCTTTATCAATGGTTGTTTGTGACGATCTTCGGCTTTGGTTTTTATGTAATGAATTATGCAACAATGAAAAGCAATGTAAAAGGTTTTGAAAGACGCTCGCATTTGCATGCTTTCTCCGTTATGGTTCTGAACGAGTGATAGCATTCAGACGCTCACATACAAATCTTTTCTCTCGCTGTGAGGTTTCCTTCACACAGCATAAGAACGTTGGAACGCGCACAACTCGGCGGACGTCCTTGGGTGTGGCAGGGTGTGGCTGAGGTTCTTAAAACCACACCCAAGTACTAGAAAGTACTTAGCCTTCTAGATTTCTTCATGGCAACATCGCGCTTGGGATTTTTTCATCGAGCCTCGGATCTCCACTTACCTTACGATATCCAGGCTTCCAGAGTCTTCAGCTTCGTTTCTTCAAGCGAGATGAAACCTAGAAGAGAGTAAAGAAAACAGAGCTAAGTGAACCATTTATTTCTTAAGGCGCCCATCGCAAGAAAGATTTTTTTAAAGAATAATTTTTGGAAATATCCTTTTTACAGTAAAGAAAAGTAGTTGAGAACCTTGGACTTGTGTATATAAAAGTGCTGATTGTTTAAAGAGACATTTTACCATATTGGATTGCTTTCAGAGTTAAAGAAAGGTTTGTGTATAATTTGCCAATTATCTATTCCTTTCTTAGAATGTGAAAGTCGTGAGGAGAATAAGAAAAGAGGTTGTTGAAGTAAGTTTGAAAATTATTTTAGCAGTGTTTGTTCTGAAACAGGAGTAAAAGGGATAATCACTCATTCTAACTTTGCTGTTTTATCTCAGGACAATTACTATTGTACTACTCAACCTGCTCCTAAAAGGACGACACAAAGGACAACACCTCATCTCACAACATCCCATCCTCAAAAAGACACCCAACTTCATTCACGACGACAACTGGACGCGAAGACCGATTCTGTAGTTCGCCGGTAGGAATAGCATAAACAATCTTTCTAAAAAACTAAGAAAGTGGTAGGAGACAGACCTTGTAAGATTCCTTTTTGTTCAGGGCATTTCTTGTTGCTTCGCAGGTCGACTACAAGAACTTCATTAGTGTTATCCCTGCCTCTAACTGCCTTTGCTATAACTCTCTGTACTACTACTATTAGTCTGTCTGTGGCTAAGCTTGCCCAGTTGGCCACGCTTTGTTTAAAAGGTTTCAAAACCCAGATTCACCAAGAGCTCCAGCCACTGAGGCCAGTCCTTTAGGTTGTCCTCTTCTAGTTTTCCTAATCTTAAGGCTTTTCAACAATTCCCACCAACAAAATGCCCAACCAGGTATTTTACTATTTTTGATAGGATAGGACATTCTACTTCTAGTCTATGCTACTCTAGTACCTGATTTGTACTAGTGATGTATGTTGTATATGTATGTATTAACTTTTCTTCAATCTTGCTAGTGTAAAAGTATAAATGGGGAAGGGTGTATATGGCATCTAAAAAATGTGTAATGTTTTTTCTAGATGTACCGACCACCAGTGCCGGGGTCAGCGGTGAAGGCAACACTGCCAGTAAGGAGGGGTAAGAGGAAGCAGAAGATGCAGCAGCTGTAGGTGGTGAGCCAGCAGCAGTGGCGGGTGGTGGTAAGTTATATTCCTTACTTATTGACATTACACTCGCTACAAGGGTGTACACTGTACTGTTGAGAGAGACTAAGTTGTTGTGAACAACGGTTGAAGAAGACACCCTTTACTTTACATTAGATATAGCATTAGCGGCAGGAGTTGAGTAACTAGTAATGGCATCTTCTATCTGACTTCAACTCAGCTGTGAAAGTATTATGGAGAAGACTAAGAGTCAGATCAGATGCCCTTTATGGACGGGTTGAACGAAAAGGGAAAAAACGGTGGAAGGAGAAAGGACAGATGGTCCAGATGTAATATTTATGACTGGCAGAGAAGGATACGTGGGATGCATGCATAGGTGGCTGATAGGTGCATGCATAGGTGGCTGATAGGAAGGAATCAGATGCATGGGTGGTTAAAGGATGGGTGGATGGTGAAAGAAAAGATGCCTGCCTTTGGGGGTGAAACTGTGTGGGTAGATAGCAAGAATTCTCTGGGGTGTTTCATAGGTCAAACTCAAAGCCATGTCAAGCAAGGAAGGACGCATGGGTGGTGGTTTAAAAAGAAAAAAGAATAAATGTTTGTTGTTGGTGAAACAAACTAAGGTTTGTTGAGAGATTATGAAGAATGATAGTCATGTTTACTTTGAATGGTTGGATGCCTGGATGGTATACTATTCATCATAGATAGCATAGGTGGAGACTGTTAATGGATGAAGAGTCTTAGTTTGTAGAGAATATAAAAGCAACCGCACCAGAGTATTTATACTTAAACTTTACATACAATGTTAATGTTTTGTGGGGGGGTTACTATTTTATGTCACACGGTTTGGGCCACAGCCAGTGTTTGATTTTAAAATAATTTTCCAATTTTGTAACAAGCTAACAGAAATATGCTGTACCCCTCACTGAGTGACTTGTCCTACTAGTACTGTCAGTCTCTCCTCCTAGTCTACGCATTCTGCAACAGGAGGACTCAAGGGGTGTGTGAATTAATGAATGAATTAATTTTATTAATTATACCTCCACCAAACTTCTTCTCTTACCTGTGATTGATGTTTAACTTAGGCACAGCGATGGCTGCATGGCAATGATGGTTTGGTTTCCCAAGATGTCATGGTTGTGGTGGTAGTAGTAGACACTGGCAGTAGCATTTGCAAAAAAAGAAAATGAAACAGTTGATTGCCTGAGAGAGACTCTGGGAGGAGGAGTAGAACAAAGTACAGTACATACACAAGAAGACTGAACAATAATAATAATGCTGATTAGCAATGCTAAAGTAAAATAAAACATAAGGGTGGTGGGTATAGCCTAGTACAACAAGTTATAAACTGTAGTTGTGTCGAGTCAATCGTCACAAGCCTAACCTTCAGTGCTGTGTAGGAGGATGATGAATCCAATTGATTTCAGCAATCATTTATGATGGATTAGGTTCCTTTGGAAAAACAATTTACTTGCAAATATACTGAGCATGAGTGTGCAAACAGACGAAGATCCTAGCCCTGCCTTGAAATTGAATTAGTGTTCCTTTCACCACATCCACCCCAGCAAGCGTGTGATCAATTATTGGTGTAAATTAAATTGAGTCACACCTCAATATAAATCACACAGCCCAGGGGAAGATGGTTAGGGTTTGAAGAATGGGTGGCAAGGGGGGTTTGGGGGAAGGTTTGACAAAGGAAAACACTACGCATGGACAAACAACAAAACATAATGTTGGCCATCATATCCATAAACCTGTTAGGGAGAAAAAGGACATGCATGCACGATGATGATGACTTGATGGTTATGACAGTAGTACTTACTAACTGGACTAGTCGACAGTACAGGGCAGCAGTATATTATTAATTTTTGTGCAATTTGCCATGCCTTTCTGCCCTCAGAGAGTACCAAACTACATACATTTTTACTTTTCTTGTACCTGGCTTACTTTTTAAAGCTTACAAAGGAAATTAAAAAATAGCTGTAGGGATCAATTATAAGCAGAGAGCAAACAACAACAACAACACACAGTCATAACGATTGAAGAGCAAAAATGAATCAAATGATTTATAAGATGATGAATGTTGACACTAAAGTGTTACTGTATGTTATCCTTGTCAAATTGGGGGAGTTGCATCTCCGCATTCCTCTTGGTCCTCCCTTCCATGGACGTTGCGTACGTCAATCTTCGGTGCAACTGCCTGCCTGGCGGATGCAGATCAGTAGGTGAGTATGAGTTGTTTTTCTTTGTTTAGGACAGGGTAAAGGCCGGCCTATATGTGTAGATTGAAAAACAAAAGGGATATTTAAAAATCAAGGAAACAAAAGCATAAATTATGGAGGAGTGCAAACACTTTCAGAGCGGCATGGCTAAATCATGTCTACTCTGTTGTCTGTTTCCTGAATTAACCTGCAACAGCAACAGGATAAAGCAGGCCCGCGGCGCCCACCCAACCTCCACTTAGCTTAGATGTTGACTGAGCCAGACAGAGCACACATGTCACATATACAGCAACATAGCATTTTCCAAAGTAAATAAGTAAATCAATGCCATGCACAGCTGTCAGTCATACAATATACGAAAAGAATTTGATCAGCACACACTAATAGTAATGAACAACTTCACAAAATGAACTTTTTATGAATGTTCCTTTATTCTTTATTCTTATTTTCTTCACAGGGTAGCCAACGCGTTTCGTCCTATTATAGGACTTCTTCAGGGCTCGTCCAAAAATTCTTTCAAGTACACAAATGTATGTGCTCCACTGGTTCAATGAAAAGACAAAGGTCTTCTTCTGAGCGCATTAGAGACTTCACTAGACCAGTAGTATGAGTATGTGCTAGGAACAAGAGTCCTATTCTAAGCACATAATAGGCTCAAGAGTTCCACTATTTGTGTATATAATATACTGCCATCCCATTTAGGTTTTATTGGTCATTGTCGACCTCCGCATCTATTAGATTGAGTTCAGGGCATAAGTCAACCCTTCTGTAGCTTTTCACGTCCAAAACTACACAGCCAAGAAACTCGGAGGTCTTGTTTCTTTTGATCTTTGCACCACATAATAATATTTTCCTGAGCTATAAATATGTGTGGTTACATATCTAAGACCTCTTTTGTAAATAATTATCTGTCAGTCATATCACCACTATTACACTTGTGACTCAACTCCACCGCTACACAGACATGTAGGTCTGCTGTGGTTGTTGTTGACTTGTTTACCTTTTATGCCACTCATGAAACACCCTGAGTTATTCCATCAATCATCTTTGATCCTACTGACTGACTGCGAAGATATTATGTCACTGTGGTCATCATCATGGTGTTTTCCAACTCAGTCTGCAGTGTATCGAGTGAGTCCAGATTCCATATTAAAAAATGCAATGGATCTGTGGTAAATAAAATATTACCCTGGCAGAATTTCTAGGCATTAACAAAGTATCATGCATCAAATGAGAGACAGGATCCGTGGTGTCCAAGTTAAAATGGGCTTTATTCCAATAACTCGAGTCAAAGGGAGAATATGTTCCATCACCACTGAGGTTCAGGAAGAGTAATCTAACATTTAATAACAATGAACAGAATATATACATTTTACTCCTTGTACATAGGGAGGAGCGCTCCAGGCAGAGCAAGAAAGAAAGAGATAAGAGCATGTGGGCGTGTATGAGGGTGTACACTTGATGAGCCATAGGTAGGTGATAGGTAGGTGTCATAGGTGGGTGGGTACTTAGAGGAGGAGTATGCATGACCAGCTGGAACTCTGCCCTAATTGTGCAACTTGAGCATGGCGTGCAATTGACGTGTAACTGGGAGGAGAGCTGACTTCCAGCCTAGCAGAGAAATCTCTTGTGTCAGGGCGAAAAGCACATCTTGTACAATCTGATATGATAGGGAATGTATTGTCTGAAGCAAAAGGTTGTTCACCACTAAGAATCAGAAAAAGCATATATTTCTCCGTTCATTGCATGGGGGCTGAGACAGAGGGCTAGGCCTTATCTGTCGCGGACGGGTTCTGTTTACTTTTCCTCACCGGGCAGGGATGCCACTCTGTACTGAAAACAGATAACTGTTATTCATAACACTGTCTTGGCAGGCTTCTTGCTGACGTGACTGCAGTTTTCAGTGTGCCAGGAGTCATGAAAACAATATTTCAGAAAGTGGTTTCAGGCTCAACCACAAAAAAAAGGGTTCAGTACGATATTTATTTTAAAAGTGCACAATGCAAAATGCAAAAACATGGGCCTTCATGTTAGCTTAATGTTTGGGAGACTTGATGACTTGATGACTTGCAGGACATGTTTGCAGAGGCCTAGTGATTCAGGCCACTACGAGAAATATGCATGGGTGACATGCACATGTATGTAACATAGGGTGTATGTAGTGGACATTTTGGTCAGGCAAAATATCATTTTCCTCATTCCCTCCTTGTCTCCTACATAACCCTTTAGGATACATCTATATTCATGAGACCGTATAGCTGATCATACAGAATCATTCCTTCATCTTTATCCTTTGTACATGTGGATGGGGAACGCAAGCAGTTGCACACAGGCCGCAAATCGCCAGGCCACACTGCAGACAGAGATAGTATCATGGCAGACTGCTCCTGGGTCAAGTTCGCCAGGGCAGATGCAGTCACATTTACAACTGCTTCCAGGGTTCTTGTTTACTTGTATATCAGTTTACTGTTTTGGACGGGGCCAACAAAGAAAAAGAAACCTTTGTTGAAATCTGTATATTGCTCCCACGCTGTTTCAGTCTGCTATATAACAAGTCCCACCCCAGTCTAAGGGCAGATGTACATAGGCTGTCTGACCGCAAATGAAATAGGTATGGCGTGATGTTTTGAAGAGGAAAGTCCGTCTGAGAGTGAAGTTCCTTGTAAATATGGTTTATGAAGAGCATGTCATTATTATGACTTGTTGAGTTTCTTGTAAATATGGCTTGTGAATAGCGCCATGTGGATATGGTTTGTGCAGAGTATGTTGACATTACGTTAGGCAGGAGAGAGCTGGATCTCTTTCAAGTGTTTGGAGAAAACGTTTTGAAGATGTGCGTACGTGTTATGTGATAACGTGGAGAGATGAGTTCATGACTTTCCCATGTACAGCAGTCATTGGGGAAAGATTGTGCTTCAGCTGCCAAAGAGTTGATATCTTGTATTGAGAAGGCAGTATTTGTTTTAACATGCTGTTTAACAAGGTGTTGAGGGATTTTGGCGTTGTTTGGCGTTTGCGGGTGGCGTGTTTTTGAGCAGAAATTCGTACCCGTTCCAGTTAAGGGATTTGGTTGCCTTTTGGTGAGGATTTAGGGCATCGCTTGGACTACTGTGATGCCAAATTTGAAAAGGATCTGAGCTGTGGAAGTGGTAGAAAAAGCATGTTTTGTGCGGAGGTGCGATTTGCCATGTTATCCAATGGGCGTTTTTTCCGAAAATTCGAGAAATTATTTCGGCAGAACTCCCTTTGTTTTCTGATAAGGGGGTAGTTGGCCACATACCCAGCAATCAGTTGCATTGCTGGTCTGGTGAGAATGGTGTAACATTTGAATAAAAGTATTGTTACGCAAGGCAAGTCGATATGACAATTCATGAGGTGGCAATACACTAAATGTATGCTCTATGGTACTGTTACTGGAAGAGTATATATGTGAAGAAATGGGAAAGAAAACATGTAGCAATAAACTGACACAGATTATAACAATGCACAGAATAAAAAGAATGATCAAGGTAACAATACATCTACTGCGTAATATCTTGCAGTATTTTTCCTTTTTATCTCTCTTCTTGCTATTCTCATATGTGATCTTATACATGTCAGAAACTAGTCTAACCGATTCACCACCGGGTGGGCTTAAACAATTAAACTACGTCTGACTTACTAGATCTTAGCTTGGACCTATACTCTTGCTGAGGGGTCTTTTCAAGCAAAGGCGGCACAAAGTCTGTATTGTCATTAAAGTCAATGTTCTTTGCAAATGTTCCACATTGTCCAACATACCGCTTAACGTGATGGGCATGGATCCAGCCCTTGCGTCCCTCCACTTTCAGCGCGGTCCTCGTGGTAAGAAGCACCAATTTCGGGGTCTTCCACCGCGGCTCGAGGGGGCTGGAACGATCAAAATTCCGGATGCACACAAAGTCCCCTGGGACTATGGCGTGTTCCTTGACCTGGGTGTTGTCAGGGAAGGCGGCAGCAACCTGTGAACGACAAGAGAGTAGTGCAGACATCAAGGAAGCCAGGTAATCTGTCAGCATGTTACTGTCAACATCAGTTATCTTTCTGGGCATAGGCGTACCCCACATATTTGGCGGTCTACCGAAAACCACTTCATACGGAGATAGGCCTGTTCTGGAATTTGCTACCATACGCATGTAAAAGAGGGCAACCGGCAAGGCTACCATCCAATCCACGCCTTTTTCTGCACAGACCTTTGCTAATTTTGTCTTGAGGGTCTGATTATGTCTTTCTACAAGGCCTGCTGCTTCTGGGTGTCGGACACAATGGAACTTCCATGTATAACCTAACAGAAGAGACACTTGTTTCATTAATTCAGAAGAGAATGGCTGGCCGTTGTCTGAATAGATCACCCGAGGTAATCCATACCTGGGGAAGTACTCGCGCACTAACTGTCTGGCTGTTGTTACAGCAGTATAATCTGGAACTGGATAAGCTTCTGTCCATCTAGATAGTGCACACACTACTACCAAGACATACTTGTAACCTCTACATCTGTCCATTTGGATATAATCCATCTGGAGAACCTCAAAAGGGTGGTCAGGAGGATGAAATCCGCCTTGTTCCACCGGGATGCCTTTACCTGGATTGAACTGACAACAGATCATACATGTTCGTACTTTCTGCTTCGCTGCTGCACGCATGTGCTTGTTAAACCAGATGTTCTGTAAGCTGTCTAACATTGCTTTTTCTCCTAAGTGTGCTGGACTATGGGCTGTATTTATGATTACTTGTACCATAGAATCTGGGAGAAACCATGAGCTTTTTCCCTTAGTCATCCAACCTTGGTCAGTCTGGACCCCTCCTTGTTCAGTCCATTTCTTTATCTCATCTGTGGTGGCATGTGTCTGTATGTCAAGTACATCTTGTGTGGGATCCCTGACTGTCATACTTGTTGTCAGTAATGGTACCTCTGTCCTTGTCGTGTCTGTTGGTGTCTGGGCTGTAAGTTTAGCTGTCCGGTCTGCCAGGTCATTACCCTGGGAAATGGTGTCTGTAACTTTGGTGTGAGCTTTGCACTTCAGGATAGAAATGGCTGTAGGCAAATGTATGGCTTCTAACAGGGCCTGAATAAGCTGGCCGTGCTGGATCTTGTTCCCATGGGAGGTCAGGAAACCTCTCTCCCTCCATAGTACCCCGAAATCATGAACAACGCCAAAGGCATATTGTGAATCAGTATAAATGTTTACTTTCAAGTGCTTAGCTCTTATGCAGGCTTGTGTCAGAGCGATGAGCTCTGCTGCTTGTGCTGACAGTGTGTCTATTTTCTGTGTCTCTATGACTTCTGTAGCAGTGGTCACAGCATAGGCTGCTACTAACTCTCCTGCACTCGTTCTCATGCATGATCCATCTACATAGAGCGTTAAGTCTGGATCTGAAAGTGCAATATCTGTCAGGTCTTGTCTTGGTTTCATCACTATATTCATTAGTTCCACACAGTCATGTGGTGGTGCATTTACTGTACTTGAGGGCAAAAGTGTTGCAGGATTCAGAATGTTACAATGTCTGATCTCTATGTGTGGCTGGAATAATGTCAGTTCATATCCTGTCAGTCTTGCTACAGTTAAGTGTTGTGTCTGTGTTCTGTTTAAGAGAACCTCCACTGCATGTGGAACCTGTACTGTCAGAGGGTGGCCCAATACTATTGAATCACTTTGTCTTATGGCTAGGGCTGTTGCTGCAACTGATTTCAGGCATGATGGCAGAGCCTGGGCCACTGGATCTAGGGTACTAGAAAAATAAGCGCAAGGCTTGTGTTTTCCTGCTTGATCTTGTGTGAGAACAGATAACGCTGTACCTTCTCTTTCAGTTACAAAAAGCATAAAAGGTTTGCTGTAACATGGAGTCGCTAAAACTGGCGCTTGACATAAAGCTCTTTTTAATTCCTCAAATGCCAAGGTGTGTTCTTGTGTCCAAGGGAGGACAGTCCCCCCTGCCTCCTGTGTAGTTAACTGTATGAGTGGTTTGGCTAGAAAGGCATACTGGGGAATCCATTGCCTACAGTATGAAGTAAGGCCAATAAAGGCACGTACTTCCTTTTGTGTCTTGGGCTGTGAAAGGTTAGCAATGAGCTGTATACGTGCTTGTGTTAGCTGTCTCCCCTCTTTGGAAAGCAAGTGTCCAAGATACACCACTTGCTTTTCACAGAATTGCAACTTCGAAGGGGACACTTTGTGTCCCTTATCTGCCAGAAAATGTAATACTGTCAGTGATGCATTTTCGCATTTTATTTCTGAACGTGCTGTAATTAGGATGTCATCTACGTACTGGAGTAGGGCAGTGTCAGTAGGCATGTGAACACTGTCTAGCTGTCTTTTTAATGCTTGACTGTAAATACTAGGGCTTTCTGTAAAACCTTGTGGAGCTCTTGTAAAGACAAAGCTACGACCTTTTAATGAAAATCCGAACAGGTACTGGCTGTCGGGATGGATGGGAACACTAAAGAAAGCATTTTTCAAATCGATAACAGTAAAGTAAGTAGCCTCTGAATCAATAGCAGTCAATAATGAAGAAATGTCTGGCACCACTGGATATTGTGGTACTACACATTTGTTCAATTCTCGCAGGTCAATAATCAATCGGTACACTGGCAGTACACTAGGATCAGATCTTTTAAGGATAGGAATGACAGGCGAGTTACATACATTTGAGACTGTCTCTACCACTACCCCCCGTGCAATAAATTCGTCAACTATTTTCAGTAATGCTGTTTCGGCGTCAGGTGGTAACTTGTATTGTCTAATACGTGGAAGTACCACTCCTGCTTTGAGTGTGACATGGTGCGGCGTTATGTCCATGTAACCTACGTCAGTCGGTCCTTGTGCCCACAGGATCTGTGGCACGTTCTTGAGTCTGTGGTCAAAATCAGTCAGTACATAATGTCCCTTAAAATCACGCAAGAACAGGCGTACTCCTTCTGGAGAACAGCAGATAACTGCCCCTAGGTCTTTTAATGTCTTCATACCAAGTAAGTTTTCTGGACATGACTTAGTAAGTAGCAAGTCAGTGGTACGTGACAGTGGACCAACCCCTAGGGAAACTGGTTTTGATACTTCATTAACAATAGGCTTTCCTGAAAATCCCAGGGAAACATTCTGTGAGCCCGAGAGAGGTGCCCCTGGAACCTCGTCATGACTGATGGTAGTTCTGCTCGCCCCTGTGTCAATCAGAAACTTTCGATCCTGACCTAGAACACGACTATGTACATACGGACCCTCTTGATCTACGGGAACCTCAATAAGGGGCAAGCCTACTTCCCTCTCGAGGCTGTTTCATGAGAACTGTTGATATTCTGGATAGTCAGACTGTGTGTACTGATACATTTGTGGTGTGGCACTAACAGGCGGTGGTGGAGGATAATTCGCTACTGTCTGTTGCGTGTTCTGTTGCGTGTTATTCTGTCTAGGAGTGTACTGTCGCTCTTTTGTCTTGCCTGTAGCAATGTTGTGTTTCAGGACAGTGCAGTCCTTTACAAAGTGACCTGGTTGTTTGCAATAATTACAGTTCCCTTTAACTGGTGTCGTGTTATGTTTGTTTGAAGTCGCCGGTACCGTCTGGGCAACCAGCACCTTCATTTTTGTCTCTTTCATGCGTCTCTTTTCATGATCCTGCTCTTCCCTAATCCTATTCTGATGATACTGTAGCATCTGTAACATTTGTGAAGGGCTGTTTGCTTGCCAAGTAGTCTCAACCTTCAGTACTCTATTCTTGATCTGGGGTAAGGAATTCTCTACTAATTTGCTCACAAAAAGATGTGGAAATGACTCGCTACCTGGCTTAAGGCCACTATTAATAGTAAAGCATTTCTCAAATCTAGAATAGAAATCACTTGTGTCCTCGTCTTGCTTTTGTTTACATGCTGAAATAGCATCCCAATCTTCCTTTTTAGTAATCAATAATCTTGGCAAAACTTGTATCAGAAATTCAGGTAGTTCTCTAGCTCTTTCTCCAGGACCAACTCCTGGGGCCCTGCCCTTCTCTTCTGTTTCCAATGCATCCCAACTTAACTTTTTCTCACCCACTTCCCAGTCTTTTTCCTTGAGCTTTTCATAAATCCCTGCAGGTAACAGTACTTTTAATAGCTTCAGAATGTCAGCGTACGTATAATCTCCTATGCGGAGGATGTCTTTTAATTCACGGTGAAATCCCCCTGGGTCTTTATCATGACAAGGCAACATCTTTTTCATTTCAAGAATCTCTAATTTCGTTAAGGGGGTGTAAACATATACTCGTTGTAACTCATTGGCCGCATTCTTAACGGGATGAACCTCTTGTAGGGGGTTCTGTCTGTCTATGTGTACGTTATGTCTGTCATGGTGTAAGACTGGCGGCATGCATGTGGTCAGAGAATCTATGTACTTATGTCGTTGATCCAGGATTACATTAACTAATTCAGTACCTAAACCTGTCCATCTATCTAGTAAAATGTCGTCTAGTAATTTATGCAAGTGACCAGGATCAGAATGCTGACTTTCATACAACGTTATCAAGTGTTGGACCATGTAAATACCAGCCAGTTCGGTGGAAGGCTTAAGAAAGTCTGAGCCACTATATCACTGCTATATATATTGGCATTGGACACCCACTGGGTGGCTGACCGGGCCAACTCTATTTCGTGTTGTGTGGGAGGTCTCTCACTCCCTATCCATTGTTTCAGTGCTTTTTCAGTAGCCTGGAATAATGCTTCAAGGGAATACCTTTCTTTTATAGCTGGCCCTTGTTTACAGTAATCAAGGCACTTGGGTCTGTCAAACTGTCGCGCTTTTCCTACATAATTAATCTTGCCTTTCGGATCCTGACGATCCTCTGCCTCTTCCGCTGATGACTCGCCCTTCTCGTCAGACTCTTTTCTGTGCCTTTCTATTATTTCCTTTCGTATTTTCTTGTACATGGCATCTATCTGTCCCTGTTTCTCATGTCTACCGGCATCTATGTGATCACTCCATTCTATCAAACCTGGCTTTACATCTCCGTCTCCTTCGTCTTGTTCCCTGATCAGGCAGTTAATAATAAAACGTAAGATATGATTCTTAACCCCTACCTTTCTTTGTGCCATGGCTTGTGCTATACTATCTGGTCCCACCCCCGTTCTAATAAAACGATACATGCTATCTAGGTGATCTTTCATGTCTGGTAATGTCTCTAGATATGCAACAGCTTGTCTTAGTCTACGTGAAATCACAACCATTGAACCCTTTCCTGGTTCTGGATCATATACACAAAATGGAATGGCTGCATCTACAGTAGGCACCCCTCCCACTGCCCCGGGACCTACGTCATCTTTTACGGGCTGCTGCTGAAGTTGCTGGAGTTGATCTGCTGGTGGGGGTGGAGGAAAACCTGCATTAACGTAGTCTGGAAGGGACTCGTCTAGATACGAGGAAATGAACGCATCTGATGCTGTCGGCTTTATTCTATGTACTCTATATGGTATAGGTGGTGGCGTCCGCGGCCTACTGGATCTTTTTGAGGTGGTCACTTTAGCTAGTTCTTCTGACAGAACGGGATAAATACCATTAACAACGGCGTTTCTTTCCCTATCAGTCTGTTCTGTTTTGACACGTTCCCCCTCCTCCCGCAGTTCCTTTTCTCTGGCTTTTTCCCCAGCTTGTCTAGTTCTATCTGCTTTATTCAATTCTTTCTCTGTTCTCCTATGTGACTCTTTGCGCCATAACTCAATAGCGTCTTTCTGAGAGGGTCTTGACTTCCTTTTCCATAGCGCTTCCTCCACCCTCATAATACATTCAGGATCCCATGTTCCCGAGATTGGCCATCTATACTTTTCCTCCATGTCCTTTGTATAGTTTACCCATAAATCTAAAAACAAAATGGCGTCTAATCCATGCTTATTATACATATAATGACCAGGTGTGTCTCTAGGCGGGATGTTAACTGACTCTTCTAGTATACCTTTTCTGGTCCCTATCTGACGTAACTTTGAAAACAGTGGCATGTTTGAAACCAATATTCACAAAAATAGACTGAAACAATCAACAATCATTCACACACAAACAAATATTAAACACTAAAACAGTTACAACCTAAACTGATACAGAGAGCTAAACATGTACTTGAAAAACTTTATGCACTGAAATACAGTACAACCATACCGGTCTCAAAAATAAGACACGTCTTTACCGTTCCCACGTTTACCATGGGCCCGTCTTGAAACTTGATGCATTCCCCATAGTGGTACTCACCGGGAAGCAGGATCTTGAAACTTGAAGGCCTCGAACTTCTACGCATGCGCCTTGGAACAGGTGGACCTCTGGAGACCTCGGACCTTGCTCTCTCACGGGCTGGGCTCTGGTTTGAGACGATCCGCGTTCCTCACCGCCTCACATGGATGCCTGGTCGCAGTCCGTCCTCCTCCTGGGCCTGAGGGAGTAGCGGGAAATCCCAATGGCGTGTACACTTTAAAGTCCGTCACGGCTGTGGAAGGGGGCAAAGACTAGACCTACAAACTCCGGCGAGTGGGGAAAGGGACATGTACCTGTTCGGGCGCCAATTAATGTGGTAAATAAAATATTACCCTGGCAGAATTTCTAGGCATTAACAAAGTATCATGCAACAAATGAGAGACAGGATCCGTGGTGTCCAAGTTAAAATGGGCTTTATTCCAATAACTCGAGTCAAAGGGAGAATATGTTCCATCACCACTGAGGTTCAGGAAGAGTAATCTAACATTTAATAACAATGAACAGAATATATACATTTTACTCCTTGTACATAGGGAGGAGCGCTCCAGGCAGAGCAAGAAAGAAAGAGATAAGAGCATGTGGGCGTGTATGAGGGTGTACACTTGATGAGTCATAGGTAGGTGATAGGTAGGTGTCATAGGTGGGTGGGTACTTAGAGGAGGAGTATGCATGACCAGCTGGAACTCTGCCCTAATTGTGCAACTTGAGCATGGCGTGCAATTGACGTGTAACTGGGAGGAGAGCTGACTTCCAGCCTAGCAGAGAAATCTCTTGTGTCAGGGCGAAAAGCACATCTTGTACAATCTGATATGATAGGGGATGTATTGTCTGAAGCAAAAGGTTGTTCACCACTAAGAATCAGAAAAAGCATATATTTCTCCGTTCATTGCATGGGGGCTGAGACAGAGGGCTAGGCCTTATCTGTCGCGGACGGGTTCTGTTTACTTTTCCTCACCGGGCAGGGATGCCACTCTGTACTGAAAACAGATAACTGTTATTCATAACACTGTTTTGGCAGGCTTCTTGCTGACGTGACTGCAGTTTTCAGTGTGCCAGGAGTCATGAAAACAATATTTCAGAAAGTGGTTTCAGGCTCAACCACAAAAAAAAGGGTTCAGTACGATATTTATTTTAAAAGTGCACAATGCAAAATGCAAAAACATGGGCCTTCATGTTAGCTTAATGTTTGGGAGACTTGATGACTTGATGACTTGCAGGACATGTTTGCAGAGGCCTAGTGATTCAGGCCACTACGAGAAATATGCATGGGTGACATGCACATGTATGTAACATAGGGTGTATGTAGTGGACATTTTGGTCAGGCAAAATATCATTTTCCTCAGATCGGCCTGCAGTAGAAGTACAATTTTGTTATTAAATAACAAGGGAAACATTGGCTTGGGTCACTTTTAGTGTGTAGATGAAATAATAGTATGCAATGAATTCACTTCATGCAAAACAAACAACAACAACATAAACACCAGTCACTCAGAGTCAGCGTCCAATGCATGCCATCATTACCTGTTCCTTGTTCCCATCTTAAGTTAAGGGGCAGTCCCTCTCAGCTTGGAAAGGAGGATAGATAGTTCTCATCATTTCCACTTCTTTTGGAGGGACTCGACAAAGCAACATTTCTACTGTATTCTCCATCCAAGCATCATGTGTTGCCCTCTAATTACCTTTTTCTGCTCTCTGTTTTTTGCTGTTTTGCATCCTGTGCCCGTTAAAATTGTTTAATTCTCTGCTCAATTACTGTTTTTTGTGCCCTGTGCCCCGGCTAGTGTCTGCCTTCTCCTGCGTCCACTCAACCCCTGCCCCCTCGCTAGTCCCACTTCCCGCCGCCGCATCCCCTGCGGCCCAGCCCCCCAGCTTCGCCCGTCCCCCCACCCAGCTGCTCTTTCCTCCCACATCGCCTTCTTATGGCGGCCGCTTTACGAACACGCCGATAGCGCGGCGCTGGCGTACTGAAGGTGCGCCAAAGGCAAGCCCGTCTACCAGCATCCGCGCCTTGACCGCGCCCAGCGCCAGAACCCCTGGACCCCGAAGACACCACAACATCCGACTGCACTACGACGCCAGCACCCTCGATGCACTCAACCCCGGACGAGAACACATCTGCTACCGGGCCACCCCGAAGCGCACCCAAGGGCCCTTCACCTGCCGGAACTGCAGCTTCGCCAGCATCCGACCCGCAAAACCACCTACCAACGAACCCAACTACCTGAGATGCATCCTCCTCAACACTCGCTCCGCCCGCAAACACGCCGTCGAACTCTGGGACCTCCTCGACTCAACCGCCCCAGACGTCGCCTTCCTGACGGAGACCAGGCTTAACCCCGCCTCAGCACCGGACATCGCTATAGCCATCCCGGAAGGATACAAGATCTCCCGCAGAGACCGCACCAACGGAGTAGGAGGTGAAATTGCCATCGTCCACAAGAACACCCTCAGAGTCTCGACCAACACCGACGACACCCTCAGCACCGCCGAACACCTGCACTTCCAGATCCACACCGACCCCAACACCACCCTCAGAGGAATCCTCATCTACAGACCCCCTGGACCCAGACCGCAGTCAGCATCCACACCCTCGCCTCCACAGACTACATCCTCCTAGGGGACCTGAACTTCTACCTCGAGAACAACAACGATGTCAACTCAGCCACCCAGATCGACAACCTTGCCAACCTCAGACTCGGACAGCTTGTAACAACACCCACCCACGCCGCCGGTCACGCACTTGACCCCATCTTCTCCGCAAGCCCCCACGTCTCCTTCCACCACACCACCGAACCCCACTGGACTGACCACCGCTGTGTCCATTTCACCTTCAGGAAGCCCACCACACACCACCGCACCCAGCAGATGCCTCGTCACTGCTGGGGCAAAGTCACCGAAGAGCAGTTAGTCACCACCCTCTCCCAGAGCCCACCAGCTGACCCCACCGAACCCAACACTGCCGCCCACAACTTACGGCAGTGGATCGACGACTGTGCCAACACTTTCCCTCCGCTCAACACATCCTCCAACAGCCACACCAGCAAGAAAGCCACCTGGTTCACTGAAGACCTCCAGGCCTCCAAGCGTACATGCCGGAAATTGGAGAAGAACTGGCTCCGCGAACGATCACCAGACAAATACACAGGCCTCAAGAACGCCACCCGTAGACACCATCAACTCATCAGAACCACCAAGAGGACCGCTTTCAAGGACCGCCTGGATAACAACGCACACAACAGCAAAGAGCTCTTCAGCATTGTGAAGGAACTCTCCAACCCCAGCTCCAACAGCAACGACATCCCCCCTTCGCAGCACCTTCTTCCACCGCAAATTCGCCGACATCCACGACAGCTTCAACGCCACGACTCCCCTCCAACCACCGAGACCTCCACGCCCGCGACCACCAGCCGCCTGATCGCCTGGTCCAACATCAACGACAATGACACCATAAAGATCATGCCCACACCACGTCTTCAACAAAGCCAGCACAATCATTGCTCCCCATCTCCGGAAAGATATCAGCATTTCCTTCAAGACAGCAACCTTCCTGGAGAGCTGGAAGCACACCAAGATCAACGCCTTACTCTAAGAAGCCCAAAGCAGACCCTAAGGACCTCAAGAACTTCCGTCCCATCTCCCTGCTCCCGTTCCCGGCAAAGGTCACCGAGAAAATCGTTAACAAACAACTGACCCGCTACCTCGAGGACAACAACATCCTGGACCCATCCCAGTCCGGTTTCTGCAGCAACCACAGCACGAAACCTCCCTCATTGCTGCCACCGACGACATCAGGACCCTGCTCGACAACAGGGAAACAGCAGCCCTCGTCCTCCTGGACCTGTCAGCTGCCTTTGACACTGTCTGCCACTACGAACATGACTACACAGCACCGGGATCCAAGAGAAGGCCCTGGACTGGACCACATCCTTCCTCTCCGGCAGAACTCAGCGCGTCCGCCTCCCACCCTTCCGCTCCACCGCCACTGAGATCATCTGCGGCGTACCCCAGGGCTCTTCCCTAAACCCAATGCTGTTCAACATCTACATGGCACCCCTCGCCCACGTCGCCAGACAACACGACCTCAACATCATCTCCTATGCCAACGACACCCAACTGATCATCTCCCTCACCAAAGACACTCACACCGCCAAAACCAACATCTACGAAGGAATGAAGGCCGTCGCCGAATGAATGAAGAACAGCCGACTGAAGCTAAACTCAGGAAAGACGGAGGTCCTCATCCTTGGCTCCACCTCTTCAGCCTGGGACGACTCCTGGTGGCCAACATCACTTGGAACAGCCCCGACACCCACCGACCACGCACACAACCTGGGGCTCATCCTCGACTCCACCCTCTCTATGTCTAAACAGGTCAACGCCATCTCCTCTTCTTGCTTTAACACCCTCCAAATGCTCAGCAGGATCTTCAAGTGGATCCCCACCGAAACGAGAAGAACAGTCACCCAGGCCCTCGTCACCAGCAGGCTGGACTACGGAAAGGCCCTCTACGCAGGAACATCAACCAAGCTCCTGAGACGGCTGCAACACATCCAGAATGCCTTGGCAAGACTGATCCTCGACATTCCCCGCCGCAGCCACACCTCACCCCACCTGAGAGATTAACACTGGCTCTCCGTCAACAAGAGGGTAACCTTCAAGCTCCTCATCCACGCACACAAGGCCCTCCACAACTCCGACCCAGCATACCTCAACAGACGACTCAGCTTCTACACCCCTACCCGCAAGCTCCGCTCCGCCAGCCTCACCCTCGCCACAGTCCGCCGCATCTGAAAAATGGCCGCCGGCAGCAGATCCTTCTCCCACCTCGCTGCCAAGACCTGGAACACCCTGCCCACCAACCTACGGCAGACCCAAGATCTACTGACCTTCAGAAACCTCCCCCCCAGCGCATTGCAATGTATGTAGCGCGCTTAACAAATGTCCTGATTGATTGATTGATGATCTGGCTTGAGGGAAATGGATTTAGGGTGAGTCAGGAGGATGGAGCAGGACTCGAAGGAGTGGACATAACTTAAATGCACAGAGCTGCAACTCCACTATGGCAATAAAAAGTGCAGACTACAAGACGGTGGTGATGGATTTGTTGTGATTCGAAGTTTCGAACCAGAAAGACAGACACACACAAAAGTAAAATACGGTAGAAAGAAAGTAAGAAGTTCAAAGCCTACTTGTCAGGGAAGTATAGCTTGTCCTCAAACTCTGGTGGTTCAACCAGAGGTAGGTAATCATCTAAGACACTACTTCCATCACCTAAGTCGCTCTTGTCATCTTCCTGTGTTGATTCACGTATTTTGTAATTCAGTGGTATAAAGTGCTTATTCATTTTGATCATGGTTAACCTCTCCAAGTTTTTGGGTGAGGGACTGGTCCGTTTCACTGTTACAATGGTACCAGCAGCACTGAAAACACACTCAAAAGAGACACTTGCGACAGGGCAAGCCCGATAGTTTATCGCCAGCCAGCTGAGCACTGGCCATTGGCCCATTTTTCCATGCCAATACAGCAATGGGTTTTGATCAATGTAGTCCTCTGTTGGGTCATCCAGATAGGCCTGGACCATCCGCTCAATGTTCAGGGGTGCACCACTGTGCTGGGCCTCTTTTGTCTTTGCATCAGCACTGGACATAGCAAGCCCTTTCTGTGAATACCAATCCTGTGCTGATTTTACAGGGGCTGATGATCCGTTTCTTGCTGTTGTCAATAGTGTTGGTGACAGCTCTAAGCCATACACACTGCCCTCAGGCTCTGAAGTTGAACTTGATGCCGGATGCCCTGCTGCAGTACTTGTTGAGGGTTTGAGTAACAGGCCTTTAATTAACAGCCATTCATTTTCCAATTTACTGGCTGCCTCAGCTGTCCTAGTGTTGTACTGGGCAACATCCACTTCTGGAAAAGGAATTAATGTCTTACTGTTCAGTGCCGATTTGTACTGTGGATCCATAATTGTGGCACATATGTAACGTTCCTCTGAAGCAATGCGAGTTTGCACCCTTGTATTTTCAGCTAAGCAACGGGATAAGCAATCCACCAACTCATATGCTTCATTTTTTTCCTCCACAACTGTGTATATTTCAGACATCTCCTTCAGCTGTTGCTCTAGCATGTGCAACAATGGGATAGCTTGGCCCATAGTACAGTCTCCTTGCTTGCTGACTTCATGTGTGAAGAGCTCGAAAGGAAGAAGCATCTCTGTCAGGCTTTTAACTAGGCCCCATTGGTACATCTGGAGGGTCATACCTTTCTCAGTTGCATACCTTATTCTTTGCATGGCATACTCATTGATTGGTCTGTACTGATCAAACAGACGATCAAGCATGTAATAAGTTGAGTACCAACGTGTTGGCACCTCCTGGATGAGTGCTTTGACTGGCATTCTATTCTCACGTTGAATTCCTGGCTTTAAAAGAATGGCTGAAATGTGTGCATATACTTCTGCAGGTGGTCAGTAGGTTGCTGACTTTGGCTTCTTTTTTCAGAAAGTCTTGACTAATAATGTTAGTGCAGTGCGCCACAGACAGGACCCTGAAATAGCCACCATTGCCCATGCCCTTAACTTTATTACTGCCAGTATCTGTGGCAACAAAACCAATGTTAAGCCCTCTTGGGCACAGCCATTCAAAGACCTTGCTGTTAAACTCTTCCAAAATGTTTCAAGCAGTATGAGATTTCTCCATGGCGAACATGGCTACAGTTGCATGTTTCCAAGTAGCATTAAAAATTGCAGCAGTGTCAACAACACCTGCTTCAGATATCTTTTCTCTACCCCCCCCACAAAAGAGATCCAGTGTGCAGTGATGAACATGTAATCAGTGGCTTAGAAATTGGTCCACATGTCTGTTGTCAGGTGGATATTGTGAACAACACTCTGTTGCAAAGCTTGTCCCAGCAATTCCAGCACATCGTTATGTAGTACTGGAACAGCAACTCTGGCGAAATAGGACCTGCTGGGAACCTTCCATTTTGGGCAGATGGCTGTCACAAATTTAAGGAAACCCACCCCTTCAACAAAAGAAAAAAGGGAGAAGGTCCAGTGCTAACAGTTTAGCCAGCTTAACATTGTACAAACATGCCATATGGTGGTTGCCTTCGTACTGCCCCTCTGGCCTAAGCATGCTGACAATGGTAGGTTGGATTATTTTCTTTCTGGTACAGCTGGTGCAGGTGACTTCTTGAACCCAGTTAGGCTCAACAACGCACTTCTTTTCATTGCACTACTCTGTTGCCTTGGTGTTTCAGCCTGACTCTTACTACGATGCCACTGAGATGTTGCTGAGGATGTGGGTGGTACCACTACACTGCTGGGGACAGGGCTACTTTGTGTACTAGAGAAAATGTCTGCCTCTTGTTCACCTTCTACCGCTATCATAACTTCTTCTACTTCTTCATCCACACCAACAGCAATGGGTGCAGTTTTACTTAGGATTTTAAGGTGTTCCTCCCACTGGATCAAGTGGTGTTTTTTCAGATGGGTTGTTTGGCCTCCGGTACCATAGTTTGTACCAAGCTTACCCGGACTAACACTATGTCGACAAATTGACCATATAACAACGATCTACTCCTTATTGCTAACCAAAAAGAAGTTCCAAACTGGAATGGTGAACTTTCTTGTGCTGCTGGAGGTGCCACTTGCAGTGCCGGAAGAACTGGAGGGTGTGCCTGGAGTTTAACTTTGTGCAGTACCATTACTCCCTACTGAGGTCGTGGTTGTGCTGGATGTAGGTCCCTGCCGGGCCTTTGCAAATGCAAATATGGAAGCTGGAAGTGGTGTTTGTGTTTCCTGCTTGGTGGTATCCATGCCACAACCCTCACAGCAGTTTGGGATAGGGTAATAATGTCGGTCTCCATCTCCACTTGGCTGGGAGTGATGTTCATGATGACTGGCTCGTCATCATCCCCCACTTCTACATCTACCTCCATAACATTTAGGCTTTCTGGAACCTTCCTTTTCCCTAGCCTTGTCTTGTGGCGTGCTTCACTCTCAGACTGAGCTGATGCTTCCAAGTGGCATCTAGATCATCAGAAGGGGGGTTTGAAGAAGAAGTTGATGGACTAACCCTCTTTTTCCTTGCTGGGGATCTGGAAGGCAATGGATCTTCTGAAAGAGTGGCTTGCTCTTCTTCGTCGGCAGGAAGCTAAATTTCCTGAACTGCGCCTACTTCGGGAGGAACAACTACTATTGTGGTCTGTTGTTGCGGCAGTTGTTGCGGCTGTTGTTGCGGCTGATGTTCCGGCTGTTGATCCAGCTGTTGTTCTGGCTGTTGTTGCGGATGTTGTTGTGGCTATTGTTCTGGCTGTTTTTGCGGCTGTTGTTCCAGCTGTTGTTCCGGCTGTTGTTTTCGGCTGTTTTGCCCACTTATCTGCTGAGCTTCCGCTTGCATTGATTTTTACTACTTTGCGATAATGACATTTCAACATCACTGCTCGTTGGTGTTTGCGAAAGTAGACTGGCTACCTCCACGACACTCATGGGCTTGGGCCTAGGTTAGTGGTAGGTTCAGCTCCCAGCTTGGTCTCCGGACACCGCTGATGCAACGTAATTTTTTGTTTCCCAAAAATCATATTGGCCGACACACCAGTCTTGGTAAGAGGCAGTGCCACTTCCTTCTTCTGTTCCTTCTTCTCACTGACAACTTCCTTGGTATTGGAGGACCTGTTACCTTTTTTTAGGGTGATTTTCTTCTTTCTGATGTCAGCAGGACGCAGGTGTACATGTTGCCTTTGTGAATACCAAAAGTCGTAAAGTTAGAATTTTGTCTTAGTTTAGGAGTAGTACAGTTAAGAATGCTAACTTGACTACTCCTAAATGCCTTTTGTGACTACCGAAAGTCTTAAAGTTAGGATTTTGTGTCAAATTATGTTTGTGAATCGGGCCCTTTGTGTGCCTTGGAGCTTGGCCCCAGTCCACATTGAAGATTGGGGGCGCACATCTTGGCATTTCCCAGTGACAGCTATAAAACACTGGGCATGCAACTGGGACAAAAGGTCTTTGCCATTTGGGGGCTGGCTGGAGAGATTCGATGAAGAGGTTATGACACTTGGCTTCTAGAGCCAGATCTTCGCCACACTAAAGCTAAAGATATACATTCCACGGACTCATGGCAAACAGGACTGACATTTAGAGGAGACATTTGTGATTCAATGGTAGGTCCTTTGAACCACCCCCAACTTCAAAGGCGTACGCCATTATAATTACTGATGTCATACTTCAGCATACGTGAGATACGCTCATGGTGGCGTAAGACTGCAGAACCTTTACTACGTGGTGCACATTGCCAGAGGACTTTGTTGTGCACAAGCAGGATTACTGCCATTGAAAGGGATCGCGTGCCCTTCCTGAATAGTGGCTGGCCTGGGCTGACCACCCACTGCTCTATTGCACCCTGAAGAGTGCTCTCCAAGGGCTTGTTGAGCTTGCCCTCTGTACTTCAGAGGTCTTAGGGGCATCAGAACCCTGCTAAAAGGGACCCACACCGTCTACCTATGACACCTGAAGCGCTGTGCCCTCTCATGCGCCTCCATTGTCTGCTGGATTCCAACTGGTAGTACTGTGTGGGTGTGGAACTAAGCTCTGCCTGCTACCTCATGAAGCATTGCTGAACTTGTGCCTGTCTGGTGTGACCAATAGCGACATGCACCTGACTTTGTACCTCATTTCCAGGGAATTTGCAACTCTTCATTGTGTGTTTGACCAGAGCTGTCTGGTGTGTCCAACATCCACATGCACTGGAAGCTGTGCCTCATTTCCATTGAGGTACAGATTTCGCAACTCTTCATTGTGTGCGACCCAAACGATCTGGTGCAACCTGTATCATCGTGCACCCGACATTGCGACTGGAGTGCTTGGGTGAGACTCTTATCTACCTGATGGGGTGCCTCCTCTTTCCGGGAGACCAACCCCTGTTCTTCATTCTCGATTCATATACTGTTCCGTTATTTAACCCTTATTACAGCAGACCATGTGCCCGCTAATCGCCAGGCCTCCTCAAACGACGCCATGTTGCCCGGTAGCATTGCCTGGGTGGTGAGAGCGACTGACTGGGCTGGAGGAATGCTTCTGAGAAAGATCGGAATCAGGTCAAGTGACTACGTGGCTTCCCCCGTGCTTTGCCGCACTGGTCTGGTGCCGGAAGCCCCTTCGAAGACCGTTTGGCATGACCATCTATTGTCCTTGCCCCGTGTCTGCTGTGCATTCTGTGGATGAACTTCTCAAGTGGTTGCCAAACCCCTTTTGCCAACTGCCTCCTAATTGACATTGCTACCTACCCCCAACTGCTTACTTTGACCATGATTGAGCATGACTTCAGCCACTTGTGGCCTAGTGCCCAGTGGGAGGATGGGGTGTCTCCAATCTGGGGTGTAGGATAGTAGATGTGAGTTGGAGGGAGGAGGGAGGCTTGGGACCATGATGTCTGAAGTGCATAGCCAATTGACCTGCAGGGTATCAGTGCACTGCACTAGGGTGCTGAGTGAGTATGTGTGTGAGCGCATCCGTATGGACTTGTCTGATACCCATTGCACTGCATAGTGGTGAGGAGTGAGTGTGTGTGTGTGACTGTAGTTAACCACCCGTGATTCATGACACTGGACAGCAGTTAGTCCGATACGTTTTCTTGCCAGAATAGCTTTACATGTGAACTTGGTTTTACCCGCGAAGTCTCAGTCCATGGTGTTCCTAAAAAGTGTTAAAATCTGTGGCATGAACATATTTCTGATATCTTTGTGAACCAGGGTGCACCCTAGAGCTGCGTGGTATTGAATTATAAGAGCTGTTAGGGTGGGCCTGTGGTGGAAAATGTATTGCACCACAAAAGGGTGCTGGGGGAGTGAGACAATTGTGCATATCACTAATGTCATTTGAACACAACTGGGCCTAGTACTTCTAGTAATAATTCTCATTGTGAATTATGCCCAAAAATACATGATGCTTATGTTGTGCTGATTATTATGCGTCTTGAATACAAACGTTATTTACATACATCATGTGTGAAGTCTCGTTTGCTACACTCAAGGTATTTATCATGAGTTAGTGCTGTGCCAATGCTTTACACTAAGCCTGGGTGGAGTTTGGGGAGTTTTACTCTGCGGAACTTCGCAAAGTGGCAGAAAAAGTCTGCCGCGCTCCACAGAGTATCGCCAGCGGCCAAGTCTATTATATCACGTTGCTCGCACTTGTTTTTAGTCCCAGGAGTTTGGCCCATGCTCTAAAATCAGCGTGAAGAGCACTTTGCATCATGCAACCGGGCACTGCTGTTTTCTGCCGCTCGAGTAGACATTCTACTCCAGCAGCAGCTTCCTTAACATGAGTGGTAGACTTCTCAACGTGAGCGGTCGAGATCTATCCCAATGGCCGCGATGAGAAATCTCGCCAGCAGGAGGTCTAGCATGTTATTTCTTCTCACCAACTTAATTTTGGCGAGCTGCTCGAGAGAAAAAACACCACTCCGCAAAACTTTGCGGAGTTGTTTGAAACTCCACTCAGAGCGGGGACTGGGCAAAACTCTGCGAAATCCTCCAGCGGTGTGAAATTCTTTGCTCACCCCTACTTTTATACATTGCCTCTAAGCTAAGTCTGACTGCTCAGTGCCAAGCTACCCAAGGGTGGGCACAGGTTATACAGTGTGTGTAATCACCCACCCCGACAGGAGTGGTAGGTTCTGATTGTCTGGGGTACTGCCTCAGCCAACCAGAAGTGCAATTTCCAACAACTCGCTTCTTTACTCCTATTAAATGTTTGTATAGGTTCAGCAATAAAAAGACAATAAGAACACAACTCTGGTCCTTATCCATAAAATGAAATCATTACTAGGCCCAAACAAAATGTAAATTACACAGAATAATTTGCATAATCTTTGGAATTCCATGTTATATTTTCCACATAAAATTTCCCAAATCACGCTTTTATGCCATTTCATGTAATTTTGGCCAATCATCCTAATATTTTACCTTAAGCACACTGGACTAACCCAAATGCCCAGAACGCTAGAGGCTCTTGAGCACACAATTCTTAATATTTGTTACCGCAAAATGTAGCCTTGTATTGCCAATTCACGCAAGAACATTTTTCGTGCTAAAATATAGCTCTAAATGTTGGAATTGCATGTTTCATTACTACTTGTAATTCTTCAAGATATGTCAAGTAATGTTGCGTAAATTAAACGCAATAATTTCACACTAATCAGTATCTGCATGGACCACATAACAGACACATTCAATATAATCAACAGGACTCTCACGGAGTAACATGTGCCCCATCTGCAAATATATTTTAGCTCCTTTCCAAGTATTATAACATAATATAACATACAAAAAATATGTACTTTTTGTGCCTGTGAGTCTTTACACAATACATGAAAGAGGAAAGAGACCGGGAAAGCTTGTATAGTGTTTCAAATATGGATTTGTACGTAATTTGTTTAGCAAGGAGAACCATAAGAAATAAATACAATCAGAGACCAAAACATAAATGGATAAACGCAATTTAGTAAATATTTTCCCTCATCTTCCAGCCTGAGATTTCATAGAGCTAAGCGTTGATTACCATTGACTGAAAAATAATTGCACATACACAGGGCATCGATTCATTTCTGCTGTTTGTGGTTTTTCCTTTTTTTTCTGTCAAAGTAAACATGTCCGCTAGAAAGCAGTCACGTTGTGATGATGCTCCTGCTGCATATGTCTGTGTGAAGCTAGTCTGACACGCGTTAGAATGAGTGTCATTGTGTTGAGCAATATGCCATTTACAGCTCTACAAACCATCATCAATCCACTCAGGGGATTAGGAACCAAGGGGTTTAAAATTTGAGTCTGATGGAGATAAGTGCAATGATCACTCACAGCCTTCTCAGATTCCTTAATTCAGACATTAGGGGGCGGATTTATTAGCCCCTTGTGACATCTTTATGACACCGTTGCGTCACTTCTGTGACGCATTCACATCGTAAACAATGCTCAACTATGCAACATATTTACAACATGGTGCATCTAGTGAAATGTCTCACGTTTAAAGCCCTGCGCTACATTATACCTGCGTCAGGTATAATGTATGCTGAGTGGGCGTTCCGTCGCAAGGAAGCCTCGTAAAAGGGATGCAGTGAAATCTACAATATTTTACTGAGTCACTTTTGCGACCTCGCTGCGTCAAAACCTTACGCCTGCTTAAAGCAGGCATAAGGAGTGACGCTGCATGTTAGGTATAGGCCGCCCCTGAGCATTGCTGTAGTTGCGTCGGGCTTGCAGCACGACTCCAGCAATGCGCTGCCCTTACGACAAAAGATGCAACACGCTTCTAACTATCCTTGCGCCAGAGTGCGCCACATTGTAAATGCGACACTCCGTGATTGCACAAGGGTTGTTTTACGTGTCACATAATATGTGAGATGCACCGGTCCTTGTAAATCTGACCCTAAATTCCTCCTGTAATGGCACAAAACCTACATCTTGCTGCCCCTCCAGGGGATTCTTTTGCAATATCCAACCAGTCTTAAATCATTTTGGTCTAACCATCTCTTATTGCTTACTACACTACTGTTCGCAGACATAGTGACACATACGAAAATAAGACCACAGGCCTATTAACAAATCCATTCTGGAGTACTTAACTTAGTACTCATATAGTACTTTTACATGTTTTAGATGCCTTTTGTCACTTAACCTCAAAACATCTAAAATAAGAATAAAATACGAATATTCATAAACAATTAGTACAAACAGAAAGGACTGTGGCCTCTTTACACTTTTACTTGTGAAGTTGTCACCATCCAAGAGGACATACACTTTGGTAAAGGTTTCATACAGGAGCAGGGCTTAATTACGCCTCATCCTTCACTAAGTCTTGGTCTAACTTTCACTACTTCAACATTAACATTCTCTTTGCCCACAGTGTTAAAATACTCAGCATACTAAGGTTTTTATTCAGAACACCCATATGTCATCTCACACTTTTCCCTCATTAAAAAAAGACTTAACATCAATGGGCAAAACAAAAACAAATAATAAAAATAAACAAATACATCTTTGCTAACCAAAGTTACTACTCATACATAGTCTTTCATAAATTCTAGTGTCATACGTATTCTTATACATCTTCTTCTTGCAAGACTTTGTTGCCAATCAACATGAATATTCGCACCCCCAGCACTTTGAATGTTTCCATCCACTGAAACACCACTTTGAGGATGAAATCCAGCGAAGCAGTTGTTGTTTAAAATCCTACCATCTTCATTCTTGATGGCGTTCTTGAATAACTTCACCACCTGTCTTTCTTTAGAAAATGTAATAAACCATGGTTTTATTTTTTTTATTTATTTTTTTTATTTTTCACAACCTTTATTGAGGCAATTAAAGATTACACAGCTTTTCGGCCTACAACCTGGAAACACAGGCCGGCAGCTACAACAGTGTCATTAATGTACATCACGTACTGAAGGAGCATGCGTCTAACACGGCAAGTCGCCTACAACCCAACCGGGCCGGCCGCGATGAAGGCTACTGAGAGCTGCGCAAGGACACATTCAGTAATGATGGAGATGATCAAATATACTGGACAGTGAATGCTTGAGGTTTCTTGATTTTTACTTTAATTTAACTGTGTAACCTGACAAACTTGTGGGTCTAGTGCAAACTGTTAACCCCCATTGTGTGTCCACCATACTGGGTATGTGGAGGAAAGGACCTTTCGGCGCGGAGCGTTGATGCTGCACCCGTGGCATTGTCATAATCATAACAACTCAGAACTGATTCCCTCCGCACCGAGTGGATCGATCTAAAGAACATGGGGGGGAGGGTAGTAAACCATGGTTGACACTAAATTAGTGCCCTTATCTTTACCCAATACCCCATAATTTTTTTTTACTTTTTACATATTTTCTTTCATCCAAACATTTCTTCTTGACATTGTGATGTTTTAATACTTTAACTCTCCACTCATATATGCCAATAACCTTTAATATGTGTTCCCACTTCATCAAACATGGACACAGCTTAGTGTTGTCAGTTTTTCCTTTAAAAAGTTCGAATGGCATCTTCCCAGTAGTGGAATGAGGGGACATGCGATAAACGATAATTCTGCCCAGCAACAACATTCTTCAATCCAGATTGTTGGCCCTTGCAAACAATATTATTTCCATTCAAGTTTTATGAATCTTCTCGACTGCACCATTGCTTTCTGAATGACTCACAAGTTTTTTATTAAAAAATCCCCAGTCTTTAAAATAACCCTCCATTTCACATGAGCAAAACCGAGGACCATTGTCCGATAAAATGGACTTAGGGTAACTCTCACTCTTAAATATCGCTTCTATAAATGTTAAAACACAAGCAATGGAACTTTCATGCACACACAACTACTATCCAGCTAGAATAGAAATCCATTAACGCAATGAGAAATGATGTGCTCTCCATGTGTTCTTCCTGTAGCGGTCCCATAATATCAATGGCAACCTCATCCCACAGAAAATGTCTGGAGTTCTTTGTATAGAATGAGAATCTACTTAGTCCTAAAACAGTTGTCATTCACGCCACATTGAACAAGATCTCTCACCACACGTTCTGATTCTATGTCCATACTAGGCTACTAAAAGTGTAACCATAGGCTCTCTTGGTTTAGACAATTCCCATATGCCTCTCAAATGCAAAGTTGAGTAACTTTCAGCACAAACTTACTTATGCTACCAATCTTGTTCCCCTTGTTAAAATCCAATTACCACAGATAACTACTCTCTGTTCATGGACCAAGGCTTATTCAATTACATACAATTACTACACGAAACCAGTAGAAAGAACTGAATCCTTGTCTATTTTGGGTTTCCAATCATCTTTTTCTATAGCTCCCAAAGTGACCTCAAATACTTCTTCATCCAAGAATTCATCTTGAGAATCGTGCATCTCATCTACATGCACTAGGCACGACAAACAACCCCAAACTAGATCTCAACCCCAGTAATGTATTCAACTGTGAAATTGTGGTCGTGAAGAGAAATGAACCATATTCATATTCTAGAAGAGATAGCATCAAGACCTTTCTTTTGAAGCACTTCTTTCAAAGATTTATGACTAGACCTCACCTTAATGGCCGTGCCCAATGCCAGATTCCTAAATTTACCAAGAGCCCAACAGATTGCAGGCACCTCTTTTTCAATGACTGTTGGACCTGGTCTTCTCTGAAGGGTCACCCCCAAACATTTTGCCTTTACTCTCCACATTTTTGCTCAATTCGCTTTTGGTAGCCTTTGAGCTCTGTACATGTTACCACTGCTAAAGGTGCTTGTGCTCTCTCCTACAAACATGGTAGAAATGGCTGACACTCAATTTGGCATGTTTATTTGTCTTGTAAGACCGTAATAACGTGAATCTACAAGGAACACAGGCCTGTAAATTAAATGCTACTAACCGGCCTAAAGCACTGGATGTGCCGCTCACTTAAGTAGCCCTTAAACATGAGTTTGGCCTGCCTGTGTGTGCAGTTAACATGGCAAAATAAACCTTTTCACAGATCCAAATCATCCTTCCTAACATGTGTAAATTATACCTAGGGTAGGCCCTGAACAGCTCAGATGGCAGGGTGAAAAGTATTTAAAAAGTTGTACATGCACTTTTAAGTTTTAAATGTCCTAGTAGTGAAATATTCCTACATTTGTTTTTCAGAACTGCAAGGCCTACCATAGGATAACATTGGACTTACCTTATTACATTTAATAAGCTGTCCCTTCCAAATGTAAAAAGATGAACAGTTCGTGTTTGTTGTCTTTAAAATTGAAATGCAAAAACCTTTTTTCATTGTAATAGTGGGTTTTTGGTTGCAATTGTTTAAAATGCCACTTTTAGAAAGTTGCCATTTTCCTGCCTTAGCCATTTAGTACCTGTAGTCTGTCATGAATTCTTATGAATTGGTGTAGTTGGCAGTTGGTATTTCTCCTAGCCAGCCACACACAATAGAGAGTTTAGGTGTACCTGGATGGGCCATCCCTGGCAGGATGGTAGGGTGGATTTAGTCACAGCCCCACCTACAGCCTAATAAGCTGTGTCCTGCCTTCACAGAAAATATTACATGTCCCCTGCAGTTAGTCTGGAGACAGGGCACGAGGCAGGAAACCTTAACACTTCAAAGGGAAACCTCTAGAAGCTTCTCTCACTTCAAAGGAGGCACCAGGTATGAATATTGGACCTCAGACACCAATTGTTCAGTACACTCCTGGACCTGGGGATAATACAGAATAAGGACTGCTGTGCTAATTTGCTGCTAGAAGGACTGCCACTCGGCTGTCCTGCTACTCTGCTGCCCTACTTGCTAAGAAGGAAGATTGGATCTGCACCCTTTATCCCAGGCTGAAGTGACTCCAAGGGTTAACCAGCCTTCCTACTGTTCTGAGCTACAGGGACATAACAAGCTACAGAAGCTCCCTGCAACTGCCCAGCTGACCTGCTGCCTGGACCTGCAACTGGAGCGGCTTGAGCACTTTTGGTCTCTACTGGAGGGAGTTCCCCTAGTAGTGCCCCTCAGGTCCTGGACCCATGGTGTGGCTCATTGGAGCTCACCTGAAGTTTTTGGGCTCTTCAGAAATGCAATCGGGACAGTTTGTGCCAAAATCCAGCCTCTCGCACCAATCACCACCACAGTCCACAACTTTATAGGCATTCCTTCCACATTGCCAAATGTGTACTTGTAACCCTCAAGGAGGACAGATACTTTGGTAAAGGTTTCACACAAAGTGTAAGAAGATTCAGCATATGAAGTTTCTTTTCCAGAATACTGATATGTCATCCCGCATCACTAATAGGCAGTTAAACACTTCTTAATTGATTCTTACAGGCATGCAAAAGTGCATGAAAGGATACCTCTGTAGTACTACCTCCTGTACTCATAACTGCTTTTGTGACTCAGCCCTCACAAGTCTGATCATCATGCACAGCACCTAAACCTTTTTCACAGTCCCAAACTCAAACCCTTCCAACCACAGGGTAGCATGCCCCTCGCCAAAGTACTTGGACAGTCATCAGGGGTGTGAAGAGCTACAGTGCAATGCAATGTAGATACACTTCCTCCATTAGAAGGGTAGTTTTTTTTTTTTTGCTACAGATCCACCATGTGTTCATTATTGTTGAAACCAATGCATTTGTCAACAGCTTGCACAAATTGTATAAATTCTGGAAATCAGTCTCCTCCGCTGTATGCAATTAAGCACCGATATCGTGACCACAGTGTTTGGTCGAAAAGCATTTAAGCACAAGTTCTCAGTGGCATATTATCAACAAATAGCGATATTTATCGATAAGTAGGGTAAGCGGCAATTTTTTTATCGCCGTGCATCACAGGATTTTATTGCTGAGATAACGTGCTATTAGCAACGTTTATCTCAAAAACGTTAAAATTCCCGGCGATAGCGGCAAAATCCGTGAATATCGCTGAGAATACAGCGATATTCACGCATTATCGCTAACAGGGTCTTAGCCATTATATTCAACTCCCATTGGATATAATGGCTAAGAACTGGTCTGAGCTAGTGTTAGTTTTTGGAGATATTCGCGCTTAGCTTGCTTGAATCCTGATGGAGCAGTGAGCAAGGGACTCATGTCTGAGTATACCCTTCCACGCTTATGGTGGACAAAATGATTCAGAAAAGGGGATGGTGCAGTGAGCTAAAAAACGGTGTTGGATCTAGCCCTGATCTCTTGACTGGGTGAGAGTATTCTGCTTAATTCACAAACTCTGTCCATCACCACCCCTTGTTGTTAAATATTTTGTCCACCCTAAGCGTGGAAGGGTATACTCAGATGTGAGTCCCTTGCTCATTGCACCATCAGGATTCAAGCAAGCCGGGCCGACGACGCCTGAAATGGCAGAAACCGGTCCCCGGAAGCTTGTTTCCTTCCCAGTGTAAGAATTGGCTTGGTAGTTTGGTTTGCCCTGTTCCCATCATGCACTGGGACAGGAACAGACTAATTTGCATATAGCCAGGTTCTGAACTGGGATGGTGCAGTGAGCTAAAAAACGGTGTTGGATCTAGCCCTGATCTCTTGACTGGGTGAGAGTATTCTGCTTAATTCAGAAACTCTGTCCATCACCACCCCTTGTTGTTAAATATTTTGTCCACCCTAAGCGTGGAAGGGTATACTCAGATGTGAGTCCCTTGCTCATTGCACCATCAGGATTCAAGCAAGCCGGGCCGACGACGCCTGAAATGGCAAAAACCGGTCCCCGGAAGCTTGTTTCCTTCCCAGTGTAAGAATTGGCTTGGTAGTTTGGTTTGCCCTGTTCCCATCATGCACTGGGACAGGAACAGACTAATTTGCATATAGCCAGGTTCTGAACTGGGATGGTGCAGTGAGCTAAAAAACGGTGTTGGATCTAGCCCTGATCTCTTGACTGGGTGAGAGTATTCTGCTTAATTCAGAAACTCTGTCCATCACCACCCCTTGTTGTTAAATATTTTGTCCACCCTAAGCGTGGAAGGGTATACTCAGATGTGAGTCCCTTGCTCATTGCACCATCAGGATTCAAGCAAGCCGGGCCGACGACGCCTGAAATGGCAGAAACCGGTCCCCGGAAGCTTGTTTCCTTCCCAGTGTAAGAATTGGCTTGGTAGTTTGGTTTGCCCTGTTCCCATCATGCACTGGGACAGGAACAGACTAATTTGCATATAGCCAGGTTCTGAACTGGGATGGTGCAGTGAGCTAAAAAACGGTGTTGGATCTAGCCCTGATCTCTTGACTGGGTGAGAGTATTCTGCTTAATTCAGAAACTCTGTCCATCACCACCCCTTGTTGTTAAATATTTTGTCCACCCTAAGCGTGGAAGGGTATACTCAGATGTGAGTCCCTTGCTCATTGCACCATCAGGATTCAAGCAAGCCGGGCCGACGACGCCTGAAATGGCAGAAACCGGTCCCCGGTAGCTTGTTTCCTTCCCAGTGTAAGAATTGGCTTGGTAGTTTGGTTTGCCCTGTTCCCATCATGCACTGGGACAGGAACAGACTAATTTGCATATAGCCAGGTTCTGAACTGGGATGGTGCAGTGAGCTAAAAAACGGTGTTGGATCTAGCCCTGATCTCTTGACTGGGTGAGAGTATTCTGCTTAATTCAGAAACTCTGTCCATCACCACCCCTTGTTGTTAAATATTTTGTCCACCCTAAGCGTGGAAGGGTATACTCAGATGTGAGTCCCTTGCTCATTGCACCATCAGGATTCAAGCAAGCCGGGCCGACGACGCCTGAAATGGCAGAAACCGGTCCCCGGAAGCTTGTTTCCTTCCCAGTGTAAGAATTGGCTTGGTAGTTTGGTTTGCCCTGTTCCCATCATGCACTGGGACAGGAACAGACTAATTTGCATATAGCCAGGTTCTGAACTGGGATGGTGCAGTGAGCTAAAAAACGGTGTTGGATCTAGCCCTGATCTCTTGACTGGGTGAGAGTATTCTGCTTAATTCGGAAACTCTGTCCATCACCACCCCTTGTTGTTAAATATTTTGTCCACCCTAAGCGTGGAAGGGTATACTCAGATGTGAGTCCCTTGCTCATTGCACCATCAGGATTCAAGCAAGCCGGGCCGACGACGCCTGAAATGGCAGAAACCGGTCCCCGGAAGCTTGTTTCCTTCCCAGTGTAAGAATTGGCTTGGTAGTTTGGTTTGCCCTGTTCCCATCATGCACTGGGACAGGAACAGACTAATTTGCATATAGCCAGGTTATGAACTGGGATGGTGCAGTGAGCTAAAAAACTGTGTTGGATCTAGCCCTGATCTCTTGACTGGGTGAGAGTATTCTGCTTAATTCAGAAACTCTGTCCATCACCACCCCTTGTTGTTAAATATTTTGTCCACCCTAAGCGTGGAAGGGTATACTCAGATGTGAGTCCCTTGCTCATTGCACCCTCAGGATTCAAGCAAGCCGGGCCGACGACGCCTGAAATGGCAGAAACCGGTCCCCGGAAGCTTGTTTCCTTCCCAGTGTAAGAATTGGCTAGGTAGTTTGGTTTGCCCTGTTCCCATCATGCACTGGGACAGGAACAGACTAATTTGCATATAGCCAGGTTCTGAACTGGGATGGTGCAGTGAGCTAAAAAACGGTGTTGGATCTAGCCCTGATCTCTTGACTGGGTGAGAGTATTCTGCTTAATTCAGAAACTCTGTCCATCACCACCCCTTGTTGTTAAATATTTTGTCCACCCTAAGCGTGGAAGGGTATACTCAGATGTGAGTCCCTTGCTCATTGCACCATCAGGATTCAAGCAAGCCGGGCCGACGACGCCTGAAATGGCAGAAACCGGTCCCCGGAAGCTTGTTTCCTTCCCAGTGTAAGAATTGGCTTGGTAGTTTGGTTTGCCCTGTTCCCATCATGCACTGGGACAGGAACAGACTAATTTGCATATAGCCAGGTTCTGAACTGGGATGGTGCAGTGAGCTAAAAAACAGTGTTGGATCTAGCCCTGATCTCTTGACTGGGTGAGAGTATTCTGCTTAATTCAGAAACTCTGTCCATCACCACCCCTTGTTGTTAAATATTTTGTCCACCCTAAGCGTGGAAGGGTATACTCAGATGTGAGTCCCTTGCTCATTGCACCATCAGGATTCAAGCAAGCCGGGCCAACGACGCCTGAAATGGCAGAAACCGGTCCCCGGAAGCTTGTTTCCTTCCCAGTGTAAGAATTGGCTTGGTAGTTTGGTTTGCCCTGTTCCCATCATGCACTGGGACAGGAACAGACTAATTTGCATATAGCCAGGTTCTGAACTGGGATGGTGCAGTGAGCTAAAAAACGGTGTTGGATCTAGCCCTGATCTCTTGACTGGGTGAGAGTATTCTGCTTAATTCAGAAACTCTGTCCATCACCACCCCTTGTTGTTAAATATTTTGTCCACCCTAAGCGTGGAAGGGTATACTCAGATGTGAGTCCCTTGCTCATTGCACCATCAGGATTCAAGCAAGCCGGGCCGACGACGCCTAAAATGGCAGGAACCGGTCCCCGGAAGCTTGTTTCCTTCCCAGTGTAAGAATTGGCTTGGTAGTTTGGTTTGCCCTGTTCCCAACATGCACTGGGACAGGAACAGACTAATTTGCATATAGCCAGGTTCTGAACTGGGATGGTGCAGTGAGCTAAAAAACGGTGTTGGATCTAGCCCTGATCTCTTGACTGGGTGAGAGTATTCTGCTTAATTCAGAAACTCTGTCCATCATCACCCCTTGTTGTTAAATATTTTGTCCACCCTAAGCGTGGAAGGGTATACTCAGATGTGAGTCCCTAGCTCATTGCACCATCAGGATTCAAGCAAGCCGGGCCGACGACGCCTGAAATGGCAGAAACCGGTCCCCGGAAGCTTGTTTCCTTCCCAGTGTAAGAATTGGCTTGGTAGTTTGGTTTGCCCTGTTCCCATCATGCACTGGGACAGGAACAGACTAATTTGCATATAGCCAGGTTCTGAACTGGGATGGTGCAGTGAGCTAAAAAACGGTGTTGGATCTAGCCCTGATCTCTTGACTGGGTGAGAGTATTCTGCTTAATTCAGAAACTCTGTCCATCACCACCCCTTGTTGTTAAATATTTTGTCCACCCTAAGCGTGGAAGGGTATACTCAGATGTGAGTCCCTTGCTCATTGCACCATCAGGATTCAAGCAAGCCGGGCCGACGACGCCTGAAATGGCAGAAACCGGTCCCCGGAAGCTTGTTTCCTTCCCAGTGTAAGAATTGGCTTGGTAGTTTGGTTTGCCCTGTTCCCATCATGCACTGGGACAGGAACAGACTAATTTGCATATAGCCAGGTTCTGAACTGGGATGGTGCAGTGAGCTAAAAAACGGTGTTGGATCTAGCCCTGATCTCTTGACTGGGTGAGAGTATTCTGCTTAATTCAGAAACTCTGTCCATCACCACCCCTTGTTGTTAAATACATCATATAAGACAGCATCTGCGGCCAATGCACGGCTGAAATTTGCGCATTTGCTGGAATTATGAAAAAGTTGCTATGAAAACTCCCCGAGTGAAGCCTCTTGGGTTTTGACGGCTCTGGTTGATGAAATTGTTGATTTCTTTTTCTCTTTCCAGAACCTGTGCTTTTCAGCTGTCCCTTTGTACCTAACAATAAGCTTTGGGCACAAGAATGGTGCTGGACACTCAATGAGAAGTGGATTTTCTTGCCCCCACCAGCATTATATTAGATTACTCGTAAATATTACTGTTTCCTCTTACAGGTGATGTGAAGCCCATTTAGAAAATGACGTTTTGGATTCGGGACCCCTTTTTCTCCTCTCTTCGGGGAACATTAAAAAACCTGCTCGTTTAAGAATCACCTGCATTTACGAACATGAAGAATTCCCTATCTTTTTACTTCTGTTTTATATCACACTGTATACACTGGACTTCAAAAGAATGTAGCAGAGAGGGCATCTTGACCCATGCCTAGTGCTTTTAGGGACACCGCACTCCTGCAGAAAAATGTATTAATTGATTTTTAAAGAAAGCCTACCCTCTATACCAATAATGAAGCAGCACACATGGTCATATTAATAGATGGTGCCAAGTATCACAAATGCCCTGTTTTCTCTCTCTGTGGTGGACATGTGTTTTCTTAAATTTTTGGAACCAGGTACTCTTGGCTTTTGGCAAAAATTTAATAATTATCATGTGAGGCCCTGAATTTTCTTTTTGAACCAGGTCCTGACAAAGCTTCTGAGAGGCCTATGAATACATTTTGCCTTTGTCTGTAGATGCATCTTGACAACCAGCACAGTGTACTCTCGTCATATATCATTTTGATTATCCAAACTGCTTAAATCTGTCCTCTTCACCTAATGTATAATAATTAGGTCTGGCAGAATTCTGATTCCGTCAGAGTAATTTCAGACTCTTTCACAGGGATTTATCGATAATTATGTGATTACTTCTGCATGTGTAATTAAGAGTAATTTAAGAGGGAAAAATTCTACCGCAAGAGTACATTGAGGGCCTCATTCATGAAAAGTGACGCTTCGCTGCGAGAAAACAGCGATGTGTCACTTTTCACTGCACCCTCCAACATGTTTACAGTACGACGTATGATGTCGCAAGGAGTTACAGATACGTCAGTATTTCTGACGTATCTGTAGGCGCAAAAATGACGCATTGCTGCAATGGGTCATTACACATAGGCAAGTCGCCTGGGGTAATGTGCCTGCGTCAGTCTTACGCCATGAGGCAGGCGTAAGATATTGATGCATTTGCGTCCTAGAAGTGATGTAGTGAAATCTTATAGATTTCACTGCGTCACTTCTACGACCCTTTCTTGCATAGGAACACCCCCCTGCTTACATTATACCTGGCGCAGGTATATTGTGGCGCATGGGTTTATAAAGTGACGCATCTACCTAGATGCGTCACTTTGTAAATATGGAGCAACAAGGCTCATCTTTTACGCCACTGGTGCGTCACAAAAAGTGACGCACCAACGGCGCTAAAGTGACGCAAGGGCTCATAAATAAGCCCCTTAGTGAGCATGAGCTTCCTTTTGCTGTTCTTGTACTGCTGCGTTTAGCGCAGTTTCTTTGCACAAAATGCATGCTCGCATCCGCTTTGGACGAGAGGGTGCATTTTTGCTCTAAGAAATTGCACTAAATGCCAGTAGTATGCTGGGGGAAAATCAGACCCCAAGGATACATTTAGGGAGCGCGGGTAGCTGCTCGTGTTGACTATTCGTGTTCTGTTGCATTTAGAGCTATTTCTTGGAGGAAAATGCATCCTTGCTTCCATTTTGGATGCAAGGGTGCATTTTTACACTAACAAAAAGCACAAATGCAGAATTACTCTTCTATGGCAATTCAAGTGCAATCGCTCTAAATTCTTAGGGAATTCCATGTGATTCCACTACACAGAATTATGCGAGTTATGACCACCCCTAATAATAATTTGAGCAAATTGCTTATATTCTGTTTGTATCAATTTACGAAGGTATAAGATATTTTGATTTCTTTAGAGATGTTTACTCTTTGAATTGTATATGCTGAATAGCTGTCTTTTAGGCAGAGCTATGCATTATGTGACACTGAAGGGCCAAATTATACCACAGGTACGCAAAAAGGCAAATTATGCAGCATAAGGGAGCATTTTCTGTTAGAGTATAATTTTTTATGTTTTTTTTATTTTAACACAAATTAATACTGTATGGGGAAAAAATGTCACTTTGTTGATAACAGTTTAACCGAAATATACTAATTAGCATTTAAAAGGTGACCTGGTACCCTTTGGAATGCTTGCCACTGCATCACACTATTTTTACCTTTTGATATCTGTTTGCAAGTTTTTTAACTTTTGAAATGATGCCATTAAACGGTGGATTATATGGCACGTGTGGTAAATCCATACGTTCTGAAAAACCCTTGGCCTCGGAATTGCTTAATTTCACTGGTTCTGCTTACATACAGTTCCGCACTGCCTAGCGAGATAGAATTAAATGTATTCTTTATAAAATAAGTAAAAAACAAAAATTCTCCCCTTGTTCTAATAGTGACATTTTCCTGCCCTTACTTGGCATCATCAGCAAAGGTCTTGTGGTGCATCGGATACGTTTTATGCCATTTTGAGGGCTAGCATCCAGGCTGGAATATATCCGATTGCTTCTGAGTGTTATCAGTGACGCTCTTTCACAGTAGCGAAAGCCACTGATCTGAAAATGAGTGAATTCCATTTTCGCTGCCAGTGTCGTTTGAGATAAGAGGAATTAGGAATGCATCGTAGAATTGTTAAACACATTCGCTTGTCTTTCTATGATGAGAACACGCACTGTTTAACAAGAAACATGTTCAAATACACTGAAGCCCGTAAAGGCAGACTGATCGTTCGCCTGACATGGAAGCATTTCTGCCCGATACTTCATGCTCGGAAATTGATATTGGCCACCTCAAAATAAGGATGCCTTCCTACAGAAGGACAGTCTTGGCACAATCCCCAATACCAGGTAATAGGCTGCAGAAAAGAAACTAAACTAACACAGCTCCCCCCCACTGAATGATTTCCACTCCCCTCCAATAAAATTATTCTCACCTGCATGGTTGATGATTTCGCAAAAGTATTTCTGACCATTCACCACTATATCTTGAAAAGATTCTTTGTGTTCAGTCCTGCAGTGATTGGCTGGATCAATACAAACTGAGCATGCTTGATGAATTGATTGCTAGTAGATCCTGTTGAAGTAAGAGTGGTTGATGTTGGTGCAGAGTGACCTAAATTGCGAAATGTTGGTGACCAACTGACACTATACTGCAGCCATCTTACAAATATACAGAGCTTGAAAGGTACTGAGACAAGGACCAGCAAGAATAGGCAATTGGTGTTATTTTGAGGAGACTGTCAGTCGATATTGCCTGCAGTTATTGTAGTAGCATGTTCCCCTTGAGTTAAGTGAAATTGTTACAATTCTAAGCTATGCTATGTCATTACATCCAATGACATCTCTTCTAATATTGGGGGACAGCCCTGGAGTAAATGTAACTGTTAAAATTAGTGGTTCCCCTCGTTGCATGGCCTGTTGGCTTTGGGGAATGTTCCATCGCGCTTTCACTGTAGCCTGGTGTGTTATGTGGTGTCTCCTTTAAAGTGTATACCATCCATAACTGTATTTTATCATTGTCAAAAATGATTGGTAAGTACAGGTAAGCTTTATTTTCCTCTGTCTTGACTCATAAACGTAAGAGGCCGACTGCCAACCTAGAGACAACATTGTTTAGCAAATAACAGACTATTTTGCAAAACTGTGTGGAGCCATTGAGCAGCAGGACAATGACAGAGATTTGTGTTATTGGTTGCTTGTAAAGTGATAAATTCAGCCCGGGACCGCGTCAAAACAATGTAACAATGGGGGGGGAGGTGAGATTGAGGGAAAGTGATTATCTAAAACACTCAAAACCCACTGGCTGGCAGAGGAGTAGGAGCAGATTTACTCACAGACGTTTTAAGGAATGGGCAAAGTGGGCTCTGGCCCAGAGCCCCAGCCTTTCAGCGGGCCCTCTGATAAGCTAGGACTGTTCTGCAGAGTCTTGCCCTGATAAACTTGAATAATTGTTAAACAGATTTTTTTAAATATAATTTTCGTTTATTTTTAACGTGAGTGCTGTGTGAGTATCTATTACAGACATTTTGTGGGTTTATTTTTGATGCAAAGTCCATAACAATAGTTTTTTTAGATCAAAATAGGACCACACATATAAGAAATAGCTGATGTCACAGAGATTATTTGCAGTAATATTAGTGAGCTGCTGCTGTGTTACAATATGAAAATACACATCACTATTCCTGAATATTAGATGCAAACACATTTAGAGTTTTTACAAGTTTGCCTGTGCACTGTTAGTGACCTGGCCAAAGAGGGCATGAAAGAGCTGAAATTGAATAATAAATTGTAAACAGTTCCGAACAGGGGCCCCAAAAATTCTCTGGCCCAGGGCCACCAAATTCCTTAAACTGTCCCAGTTGTGATGCAACTCAGCGGAGCACCAAAAGCTGATACGCTGTATTGTGACAAAGGAAGAGTGCAGATGAGTGTTGTATCTAATAAGATGTGGTGCGGTTTCTCTCTTCCCTTGTTGGCACACTTGTGGCTGCCTTGCGTCTCACCTACACATCCTTGAACCGGTAAACAGTCTAAATATCAACTTTTTTATTTCGACCCACAATAATATCGAGTTCAAAATTTGGGAGGGACAGGATATCGAAATCAAGAATATCGACGACTAGAATATCGACCTGAAGGTAAGAAACATCGGTTTTGTTAATATCGAAGTTAGTACTATTGATAGCAAAAATATTGATGTTACTAATATCAATATTATTATTAGTGTTGTGTATTTCATTATGTATTTTATGTTTGTTTTTATAATTTTTGTTAATTATTGTACTAGTTTTAAAATACATGTATTACATTTTTAGAAGTTAGCAAATTTGTTTTTGATCAATTGGAAATTATATTAAATTAATTTATTATTGAAGTGTGTTGTGAGGTTATATGGTAATAGGGTTGGAAGTAATTTAATTGTATTTAAGTATTGTTTTTTAGTGTTGAGTATTGATAATTAAATTATTGTTAATCAATTATTAATTGGTTATAAATTGTTTTTAAAATAATTGTTCATTAATTATTAATTGGTAATTAAATTAGTTTTTTGTATCATTTATTGTTATTTATCAATAATTTATTGTTTCTGGGTAACACCCTTCATCAGCCAGGCTAGCTTGAATCCAGCAAAGTGAGCAAGGGACCCACGTCTGGGCAAACCGGTCCCAGGATGCTTGTTTCCGGTCCAGGGAAGACATGGCTTGGCAGTTTGGGCTGGACTGTTCCCATGAGGCACAGGGTCAGACTGATTTGCATATGGCTATATCTGAACTGGGATGGCGGAGTGAGAAAAAGAATGATGATGGATTAAACCCAGATCAGTTGACTGGGGGTGAGTGCTTGCATTGTTCAACACCCCGTCCACCATCCCCTTTGGTGATGCACTTACAACCTGGGAAAACTCCGAAGGTTGTAGGGGTGTCCTGCTCATGCAGGGACACCCTCACACTTAGAACCAAGCACCATGCCTTCAGGATTGAAAGGCCTGCTTTAGGGGTGACTTATAGGTTATATGTGCAGTGACCACAGATATATGCAAACATATCTGTTGTAAGTGGTGCTAGCACCAGCTTACACAGACTGCAATGGCAGGCCTGTAGTCACAATTTGAGTGGTCTCCCATGGGTGGAATAATACATGCTTCAGCCCATGGGAGACCCCTGGTGTACCTATGCCCTGGGTACCTTGGTACCATATACTAGGGACTTAGAAGGGTACACCAGTAGCCAATCTGGGTGTACCTAAGTACTCACCATGTCCAATTTAGGGGAGAAAGCACGAAGGCTAGGGTCCTGGTTAGCAGGATCCCAGTTAGACTAGTCAGAAAAATCGTAACACCAGGCAAGAAGTGGGGGGCACCATAGAAGCAGATCCTACTCTCCTACAGCAACACTGCACCCAGTGACACTACCTGCTTATTGATAGTCTCAAGCATTTAACTGCTGAGAGAGGTCAGCTATGAGAGATCAACCATCAGCAGCAGTGATCCGCTATGCTCAGTAGTATTCAAAAATGGTCAGTATTGCTCTGCTGAAACCTTTAGTAGTCAACAGAGTATGACAATGCTTAGCTGTGTTTAACATCACCCATAGAAGCAATGATCAGATATTGTCTGTAGTGTTAAACCGCGGATGGAAATTTTCAGCTATGGTTATTATCATTTACTTACTTAATGTCTCTATTAAGCAAGCTATTGACATTGTAGCTCCTTTAAAAAAGCATAAACAGTATCCTGTGTCCAAACAGGATAGCTGGTATACCTACGAATTGAGAGTAGAAAAGCAAAACTGCAGGCGAGCTGAGAAGGCTTGGAGAAAAAGGAAGACGGAGAGTAGCAGAGCAGTTTTCTCAGATGCTCAATCAAAGTATTATAAAAACATAAAGCTAGCCAGGAAACAACATCTAACGCAACAGATAGCACAAGCAGGCAATTGCTCTAAGGAGCTTTTTAATATCCTGCAGAATTTTATTAAACCGACTGCTTGTGAGAGCTCAGATGACTTCTCACAAGACCTATGTGATGAAGTTTCGACATATTTTGAGGATAAAATAAATAATATCTATGAAAAAATAGTAGCAGCTAACAGCGCTATAAATAATACCAACAATTGCCATCCTCAGACTCCGGCAATAAGCAATAAACCCTCTCTAACATCTTTTCCTCCGATTACCAACATAGAGCTCCTCTCCCTCTGCAGCCATATTAAATCAGGGTCGCCAAGTGACCTTATTCCCGCCAAGATGGTTGGCCCCATGATCTCTATCCTGGGACCCCCCATATTGGATGTGATTAATATCTCCCTAACAAAAGGTCAGGTCCCAGCAGACTGGAAAAGGGCGGTGGTGAACCCGATTAGAAAAAAAGCATCTTCTCCATGGACAGACCTCTCCAACTTACGACCTATCTCCCTCCTACCCTACCTGGGCAAGGTTACGGAGAGGCACGTGAACACCTATCTTTCTCAACACCTTGAAGCGACGGAAGGCCTGGACTATTCACAATCTGGTTTCAGGCCAAACCACAGCACAGAATCAGCCCTTCAGACAGTGACCAATAACATCAAAATGGCACTGGATGATGGCAGCTCAATGATTCTGGTGCTGTTGGACCTTTCCGCCGCTTTTGATACGGTGTCTCACACGGTGCTTCTCAACCGCCTAGGTGAGGTGGGTGTGGAGGGAGGGGCTCTGGCATGGATGAAGAGCTTCTTGACTGGTCGTTTCCAAGAAGTTAGGCTGGGCTCCCACAAATCCATTCTAAGGGAGCTCAATAAGGGAGTGCCACAAGGCTCGTGCCTAAGTCCTACACTCTTCAACGTGTATGTGGCCCCCTTAGCCAACTTAGCAAGATCTTTCGGGTTCACCCCGGTGTCGTATGCCGACGACACCCAACTCCTTTTTCCTTTCAAAATCCTTACACCTGCAATAAAAAGATCTTTTGCAGATGGCATGAGAGCCATTGCAGAATGGATGTCAACAAACTGTCTGCAGTGTAATGTGGGGAAGACGGAGGTCATGTGTTTTGGACAAGCGGCAGCACACTGGGCATCCGACTGGTGGCCCTTAGAGCTTGGCCCGGTTCCCATCCCCAAGAGTACAGTTAGGAACTTGGGAGTGCTTTTTGATCAGCAACTTACCTTCAAGGGACATGTAAATCAAGTTGCTGGCACCTGCTTTCGGGCTATTGGAATGTTAAGACGAGTCTTCCCCTACATACCGGACCATCACAGAAAAACGCTTGTGCAGGCTCTGGTCATCAGCAGGGTGGATTACTGCAATGGTTTGCTCCTCGGAGCTAACGAGGAACAACTTAGTAAATTGCAGGTAATCCAAAATACTGCAGCAAGGATTGTCCTGAATGCTCCATCAAGGACTCCCTCCTGTCCCCTGCTGATGAGACTCCACTGGCTCCCAGTGAGGAAGCGAGTCCAGTTTAAAACTCTATGTACAATCCACAAGAGTATGATAGGGGAGGGCCCAAAATACATGACCGAAATCTTCCAGCCTTACATTCCCGGGCGCCCTCTGCGCTCCAGCCATCAGCAGCTTCTGCAAACACCCAGAGTAAAAAAGGCCAGACAAGGCGGCCGTGCATTAGCCTATGCCGGACCAGCACTCTGGAACTCTCTGCCCCCAGAACTAAGATCTCTCTCCACCCACCTGACCTTTCGGAAAATTTTAAAAACTTACCTGTATCCTGGTAAATAATGCTTTTCTAGCTTACATCCCCACTCCCTCTGGGCACACATTCAGAATTAGTACACTCTAGTGTTGCAGCAATAGCGCGGAGATACCCCTTCGGGGGTCTAGTCTGGCGCTTTATAAGAATATAAAATAAATAAATAAATAAATAAATGCACAGCTAAAGTTTATATTATTCAACCAGGGACTGCAGTGCTCTTCAAGGATAAGCTTCAATTCCTGAAGGCAATGATAAGCTAAATTGCTAAATATTCAACCAATGAGACAATGACCATCTATAGCGTACACTATTTAATGACATATCGATGAACTCTGCTGTGGTTTATATTATCAACCGTAGGAGTCAGAGCTAGTCTCTGAACAACAGGATTCAATCAACGACAATTCACAGCCAAGGTCCACAGAATTTAGCTCTGGATAGCATTTCTTTTCTATAAGCAAAAGTTTACCCACAGGTACCAGTGCACATCAATTGCACAGAAGTGGCATGTCAGGTACATCATTGCTCAGATATGATCTAAGGTGTTAGCTAATTCACGACTGTGTCCAGATTCGGTCTAAGTCATCAACCATGGACTGCAATGGCTCAATACAATAAATGTATTAAGGCATGGGCTGCATTGATTAGCATCTTCACCTAGAATTTAACCATGCACAACTACCACTAGTACTAGGCTTCTATGTGGTGGTAAGGTTTTCTAAGAAGATGGCAATGTTTCAAACCTATCATTGTATTCGAAAACCCAACTATGCCTGGCCATAGTTTACCCTCTACGCACAGCCCAAAACGCTAATTCCAGCAAAGCTTATTTTATACCATACTACAGTGACACATTGTTATTCATTCTTTGCCAGTGTCATTTTTGTAAGCAGAATAAGAAAGTCTTGTCCCTAGGCATGGCCGACCAGGCTAAGCAATGACCAGCAATATAGTGCATTGAAAATAATTGTGAACATTGTTGACTGACAAACAGTTATCAGTACTCGGTTTTTAAACCTTAAGCCATAGTCAACAGGAATATGAATATCTTTACTCAGTTAAAGCAAAGTAAAACCATTAAAGACATTATCAGAATCAAACAAATATGTCATGCTCAATTAATAAGTATTCTCAAATTTACACCATCCACTAAAAAGCATGCTATATGAAAGCAAGCCAGCTCATCTAATAACTGCAAATACAATAGAGCAAGTCTCACCTGAATAAAATGTTTCCCAACCAAGTATGGGTATATACAAGTCTTACACAGATATTTATAGAAAGTACAAAACATAATAAAATGCACAGTATTCTATTAAGAAGATGAGTCACAACTGCAAGCTACAAGATCAGAATCCTTTGTCCAGCAATTAGCGACAGCTAACAAGTGTTGAATCATATTGAGCCTGAATTGGGCTAAGGAAAATCATTGGTTGTTTGAAATATCAATCAATATGGTTCTAGAAAAGGGTAGTTTTCTAATATTACCTAGCATTTTACTGTAAGTTTAGCTAAGGGTAATGATTTTCTCCCAGCTTGTTTACAAATTATGAAGGTCGTTTTTGTCCAAGCTAATTCAGCATTAACAATTTTGTAGGTATGTTCAAATATGTTTTGGTCTCAACTCTTTGAATGAAGGTTCTATATCATGGGTACTCACAAACATTTTTCCAGGGGCCACAACGTTTGGCTGTGATGTGACCGAGGTATGCATTGATGCCAGCAGAGTGGCAGTAAGGAATGGGGCACAGGGGAGGTGGGTGTTTGGCAAGGTGGGTGTAGGGGAAGTGAAGCATATACATCTAATGTCTAGATAGCATAATGTGGAACCAAAAGCCTGGGATTAATCCTGGCTTCTCCACTCAACCAAATTGTGTGATCGTAGGCAATTGTTTTATTTCACTTTACCTCTTTTTTCTTCATTATCATATACATGAGTTACAAAACCTTCTGTGTTTGATTTAAGAAACTATTATGTTTGTCTAATAATAGAAACCCAGGACACCTATATTTTGAGTATCACTGCTCTATATAGTTCCATCCCGGAATTCCAGGAGCCTGTTCGAGGCTAAAGAAACCTACTTTTATTAATTGATTTAGCTCCATTTCCAGTGGTAGCAAAACTAATAACATAGGAACATGGGTTGCGGATGGAAGATATCTGAAACATGGTCTTGACCTAGCTCCTCATGGATTATGAATAGCGCTCCCAGTTTTCTGTTTTTACTGATTTTTACAAATAAATACGGACAGAAAACAATTTATTTTCTTTCTGTATTTATTTTGAAAAGCATAAAAATGCAGAAAATTGGAATTCTTTAGAGTGACTCATGCTGTCATTGACGAATTCCAGTTCAGCCGCTGAGCAGATTACAGAATGGAGAGTTAAAAAACTAGTTGAGACTTCCTTAACTCAATGTATTTATCAAAAAATTGGTTGTTTTATAATGCTAATATTTTGTTTTAAGTGTATTGTTGTCTTATGTTTGGCTATTTAATGTGTTAAAATATATTAGGCATCAAAGTATGAGTGCATGGTTATCAATTAAATAAATGTGGATTTATACAAGTCTTGTCTTAATCTATTCGCAAACACAAAGTAAATATGTATAAATACCAATATGATAACCAAAAAACAATATGGATAAATGCAGATGAAAAGCGAAATAATATATGCCATAGAACTGTGAGCCCTAATTATGAATGAGGCAGAACTTTGGGGGGTGATAATAATTTTCTCATAAACGTATTTTCTACTATTTGAAAATCAGAATTGTACACATATCCGCATATTTCACTGCCGTAAGAGGTTACGGGGACAAGTTTAGCCTTAGTGATTCTCACCATGACCTCTAAAAATGAATGGCCTAACCTGGATGCTAAACAAAATACAGAAGTAATTTTCCTAGCAAATAAGTGTCTCTTGGACCTTAAAAGATGGGACTAGCTCTGTGAGGAATCAAAACTCCCCCCTAAATATGGGAAGGAGTCAACCGGACTAATACGGCTATTCTTAATGCAAAACACTCAAGATTTTGTTGATCAAGGGCCAGCCACCATTACATGTGATTGATTAAAATTAGTACTGAGGTCCAAAGAGTCCATAATAATCATAAAGGAATCAAAGCAACGTTGCAGACCTAGTGCAGTTCTAGATGAAAATACTGTGTCATTGGCATAAAGCAATGCAAGTATCGGTCACCTTCCGAAAAGTGGCATGTCTTCCCCATGATCAGCTAGAACCTGTTCCAGATAGCTAATGTTAAAAGTAAACAAAAAGGGGGCCAAATACATCCTTGTCCTACTCACTGTTTTAAAATAAAGGACTATGTGCATTTGCCCCATCACCATACCTGACGTAGGCAGTAAAGATCTGGTGCAAGTCACGTAAAAAATGAGTTATGTCAGCCTCAAATCTCATGGAGCTCAGGATGGTCCAAAGTTTATCCTTATTAAACATATTTAAGACAAAAACAAGATTTATATAGGCCATGTGTGAGGATCCTTCTTTGGTCACTGTATATTTATTAATGGTCAGACATAAATGTAAGCATTGATCAACTATCTCTAATCAGGTTTAAAACCATAGTGAACATCTGAAATAATGCAATGTTCCATGGCCGCTATTTTCAACCTACTTAATACTATCTGCCCAATGATCCTAACAACTGAGTCAAAGCAATGGGGTGATAGTAATAGGGGTCATGTTTGATACCCTTTTTAAATACAGGCACAATCACAGATTATGATCAAGTCAGGGATACCAAATATAGTTGCCATTTTGATGAATAAGATAATTATATGGGTCCAAAGGGCACCATTTGAATTGTAAATGTCTAGATAGAACCCCATCCGGACCCAGGGATTTGTTATTTAGAAATGGAATGATAGCATTCGTGACCTCCACCCAGAGAAAAATAAATCTTGAAGTCATCGGGGGCATGCTATTGTTTTGGAAATCAATTCGAAGTGCCTAACCCAAGTTTCAGGGAGAATTGTAAAGACAAAAAGTCACCTGCATCTAACATAAATTAGGGGTGGGTAATTATTTCCCAAAAGATTGCACCATCACTGCAGAACCTGGCACAAGTGAGTTGATCTCATGCCTATTGATGCAGAGCTTCTTTATGGTCTTTAGGGACTTTCTTACAAATAGAGTGACTCTCCACAGGACGGCGTGAGGAAGATGTGGTGCCAGTATTTCCTTGTGACAGCTCGCATTCTTCTGGGGCACCCCTCTGTTTTGGTCCCAGGCATCTTTTGTCTAGGGGAAATGTATAACTAGTTTATTGGCAGCAGCGTGGCTCCCCTCACTGCTCTGCCCACCATTTTGTAACAACAAACAGCTGAGGAAAAAGAAATTCGCTTTTTCAGGTTTGCACCTGTTCACTCCCTGTTTACTGATTAACATTTTCTTTAAGGGCACATGCTAGACCACCAGTTTTACCTTTCTAGAAACTGCATGAATATTTTATTACAATGCCTTAAGCCTTAACCAAGAGTACAATTGTAGATGAGACCTCGTTTTTATTGTGATTTTACCCCCTGCAATACCTACAGCTTATCAAAGAAAAATATAAAAAATTTGAAAAGAGAGCATTATAGAACTAGTTATTTCATGTTTTCTGACTTCCTATAATTCTTTTTTATTTCTTGTTCATGATTACTTCTAAGGAGGGAAACCAACCTATGCTCTCTTGGCATAAACAGCATTTCTCATTGCTTTTTTGCTCTACTTCTCTATGGAGGACTCTATGGCTTCTCTGCATAGAGGTAATACTTCCTCCTTTAACTCCACTGTGGCTCCTCTAGCACTGATTGCTGGGAAAGCATCCGCCAAGCATCTTAAAAAGGATATATCTTCTACCATCAAATGTCTCCTTACTGTATCAATGGATGTTTTATTGGAGGAGATTCGCACTTTACACCTATACATGGAAGAAACCAAAGTTAAATTGCAGCACCTCAGTGACAGATGGGCTCCAATGGAAGAAAAGGTTTCCACAGCTGAACAGCACATCACGTCTTTTGAGAACACCAAACATCAAGTGAATACCCTTCAGGCACTAGTTTCCTCTCTTCAGAAACAAGTTGAAGATCTTTAAAACAGAAACAGAACAATCTATGTATTTATGGTATGCCTGAAGGCATTGAAGGTACTGCATCTACAACGTTCTTTAAGTCCTTTCTTCTTAAGTTACTGAGCATGCCAGAAGCAACTTCACTCATTATCCAAAGTGCTCATAGATTAGGTCATCAACCTGCTGTTGCTTCCACTTCTAAGCAGCTAAGAGGAGATTTTTTTTATTTCTTAGAATATACTGACTTTCTTAATGTTCTTTCAGTGGCTAAATGGATGAAACACATTTCATGTTCAGGCAAAGCTCTGTATTTTTCCCAAGATTAAGCAAAGACAACTGTAGAAGGATACAGGGATTTTTTAGGTATGAGGCCAGCACTGTGCTCTCAGTGCTCAATTTGGCTTGTTTTATCCTTACATATTTAAGGTATCCTGTCAAAATATAACAGCTACTTATGAGGATCCCACCAGATTGAAGACCTTTATATAGAGCTGCAAGATAGAGACTATGGATACATTAGGATCATCTAAATACTAAGTTTTTTCATCTTCAAGTCTCTCATTAATGATCTTAAACATTCAACCATGATGTATTTTTTGTTAAATATATTGATACTCAGTAATAATTTTCCGGTGCTTTAGCATTATTAGGTTAGGTAAAGCTCTATTAACTATTTTTTCTCTCCCACAGGTATTGTCCTCTTATTTGTGCCTGTCCTGGGTCCCTGTCTCATGTGCTGTAACCTTCCTTGCGCCCCTTTCCCTTGAGTTCGAACGTGCCATTGTGATACTGGCCATTTGTGCAAGTATCCAAGGCTAATTATTTGCCTTTGAATACTCTATGGCTTAATATAGCTCCAACTGGAACCCGGAAACAAACCTGTATTTGGAGGCAGAAGACCCCGAAAAGCATCTCTCAGAAGTAACGGGTGATTCATCCTTGGAACCCCGAGCGCGAGAAGCCGGAGATTTACAGGCTCACTGTGCCACTGATTAATCTTTCAGACTGATAAGAGGAGAAACGTCAGAATCAGGTCAACCATTGATACATATTTTCAAATACCTCACACTATGTACAAATGCGTGTTTTGAGTATCTGTTCATGTGTCATATATATATTGTGTTGTGATATGTAAATATATTCTTTTGTGTTCACTTCACATCACCAAATTTAAATGTAATTGTATATTGTTTATCTGTGTGTGCATATATTTGTTAAATACATTTTTTTTTACACAATTTACATCATTTTACTATAAAATCATATCTTGGATCAGAAGCACAGGAGTTTTCTTTTTGGTTTGCATGTAATTAAGATACGTAAACTTTCATTAAATGTTAGTCTCATCCGAAAAGAGGGACAAAATTGATTATAGGCTCTCACGCTTTTTGAAGTGAATAAGTGGCAGAACCATTGTTCCCTTAATGTACGAATCCCCAGGTTCTGCACGTAACTGGGTCTCCCCATTATCCTATACTGATCTGTTCCATGTAGTCACATCCCTGTCTTTTTTGGAATCTTAGTTATGTTTTACTTTCTCTTTATTCTCTTATTAATGTTCTTTTTTTCTCCGCTACACGGTTTCACATTTTTCCTTTTCATCTTTTTCTTCCGGTCTTCCTTTCCCTTTTTAAATAATTACCTTTTTACTCCCTACATTTACTTTTAGCAGTTTGTTCTAGTTTCCTTGAATACAATTTGTGTTACATGGTTTGTGTTTTTTACATGATATGTCTGGTTTGACCTTTTTCTTTGTGTTGCTCTTATGTCTCTGAAAATTAAATCTTGGAATGTCAGGGGTTTATCTTCTCCAATTAAATGGCAATGTGTTTTGACCCATTTATCAAAACTCGGACAAATATAACACTTCTTCAGGAATCGCATCTAACAGAAAGTGAGTCTTTGAAATTAAAGAGGGGATGGGTGGGTGAAGTATTCTTGTCTCCAGGAAATTGCAAGAGAAATGGAATTATACCTTTATGTCATAAATTGCTTTGGAGATAGTTGCTATCCTGAGAGTCTTATCATAATGGCTGGTGGTTATTTACTAAGTTATTAATTGATAAAGTTCCACTTTCTTTCTTCATTGTTTATGGTCTCACTACTACAGTTTTTTTTACAACAAATGTTCTTAAGATTTTTGTACCCAACGGGGCGAACCCCCACAAGCAGTGTTCAGACAGATTACAGATTATAGGTACACAAGCTGCTGGTGAGGGCAGCACCTGAGGATCAATAAAGCATTCAAACCAACATCCCCCCTCCCGCCTCCCCCCTCCCTTGCACCGCACCTCCCACATGAAACACTATATATGCGTACAGGCTCATAGGCATATCTCCACTCTGGCCCATTCGTGAATTAGATTGGAGAGTCATTAATGATAAGTCTGTCGATAGGGTCTGGATTCACTGACGTTGGGAAGATGGATAGGTCAATGCCCCGGTATTCGGCCCACCTGGTCCCACTACTACAGTTTTAGCCTCACCTTACCCTGATGACAAGTTTATTTTTGCTGGTAATTGCTACCAAATTGTTGACGAACAGACTACATCTTAATCTTGCGTAATATATCCCAAACTCTATATTCTGCACACATAGGTTCCATCTTAATATCTAACGATGTCACTGATATTCTCCCTCAATCCAATTTACCAAAGTGTTGGTGTTTCAACAACTCCATTATTTAGATACTGGCTAAACTTCATCTTTTATTACCTCTTTTCATGAATACTTTTTTACTCGAATTGACAATTTGCATTTTTACGCTATCTGAGATGCCTTCAAGGCCTCGACTCATGATTTTATCATTAGTTATGTCTCTAAGAAAGGAAAGCAATCTCGTACTCATACTGCAAAAATGTTAGCAAACATTTTTTTAAAGAGCTCTCTTACTACACATCCAAATCAAAAGAGTGTTTATTCGTACTTATTAACACTAAACTTTAATTTAATAAATCGTCTTTTGGACCATGCTTCCACTTATTTGGTAAAATCTAGTGCAACATATTATGGGGGCCAAAACAAATCTGGCAAATTGTTAGCAGATTATCTGAAAGTCTAAAAAAACAAGCTCAAAATTGATTCAATCATAGATGCACAACAATGCCAATGGATAGAGACTGTAAACTTGTAAATTAATTTGTTCATTTTTTGAAAGTCGCTGCATATGCCAGGTTATCCTACCTCTGACTCTGATATCATTCAATACCGTTTTACTTCTCAAAAAACACCCACCTTGACCTTATGATATTAGAATCTGATATAACACAAGGGGAACTCCACACAGCACTGAATGTACTCAGAAAAGATTAAACCCTAGGCCCAGATAGGGTTAGGTTTGAATTTTTCACACACTTCTCCAACTTACTTCTTCCTAAATTGCACACTCTCATAACTTCTTTTTGACATTCGTACAAGTCTTCTGGCTTGTTTTTAGATGCTCCTATTTGTCTAATTCCAAAAGAGGGGAAAGATCCTCATTACTGCAAAAAAGATATGCCCAGCTCACTTGTTAACATTGATTCTAAAATGTTCTCAAAAGCCTTAGCCTCACGATTAGAATCATTGATCCCTGTACTCCTCGGTAAAGAACAATCAGGCTGTTCAAATCCTCCCACCGATCTGACCTTTTAGCAGCAAATGTCTTAGACCCTGAGAAATCGTTTGACCGAATCTATTGACCATTTATCTTTCATACCATCGAAGGGTTTTGGATTATGGGACGAAAATTATCTCTTTGATTTCACTTCTTTACACGTCACTCAATAGGCCATTTTCGCAAATTATTTCACTTCTTCATACTATAGTTTGGGTAGAGGCGTTCAACAGGGATGTCCTCTGTCTTTTCCCTTTCTTTTTAATTTGGTATTGGAGCCTTTTTTATCTAAAACAAGGCAGAACCAAGACATACATGGATGCACTTGCAATAGTAAACAGATTAAACTAGCAGCATATGCTGATGATGTCTTGTTTTTCATCCCAAAACCTCAATCCTCAATTCTGACTTTTTTACATGAGGTTTCTTCATACGCTTTGGTATCCAGTTATAAATTGAACAATCGTAAATGTGAAATATTACCCCTGATTAAATTTACTTTTAAACATAACCTTATAGTATCCAACTTTGCGTGGAGTCCTCAACATATTTAATACCTTCGGTTGTGGTTCTCTCTATCTTTCAAAACCTCCATGTCATTGAACATAGAAAAATCTATTCATATGTTAACTGCATTAACTAGTAGATGGTACCCTTTATACCTCTCCTGATGGGGTTGCCTTGACACTATTAGGATGATGCTAGTACTCGTTATTCTATATAATATTTCTAATATACCACTACCTATACCACTTAAATCTTTATTTTAAAAGTAAATTCCATACTATCATCTTTTTTTGGTTCAATAAAAAGCTTTGTATGTCAATGCTAAAGCTAGCACAACCTAAATCGGAGGGTGGTATACACTTCCATGATTTTCTAAAACACCATAAGGCATTTTTTACAATGACAATCTACTTATTGGGTGTCAGACTCTTCAACTAATGGTCAACAATAAGAGGACACTGTAAGATATTTTTTTCACCCTTTTCTTTTCAGGAATATTTGCCATTCACTCGCAAACCAAAAACCCTTATTTATTCTTAAATATTCAAGTAAGTTGTTAGAACCTATGCTATCATGTACCCCTACTGGTCTTCACACTTTTCTCAGCTCTATCATTTGGTATAATAACTTCATACAAATTAATAGTAAGCCTGTCTTCTGGAAATCCTGGAGAAATAAAGGCATAATTTGGGTCAATCAACTCTTCCATTATAACACTCATATTGTTTACACCAGCTCAAAATCTCTTTAGTCTCACCTTCCTTTTCAACATAAATTTCTTATTTTACAAAACACCCTTTCCATTACTTATGCCCAATTTCAATCTTGCCCTCATACTGTTTCAATGTCTGCTAACCTCCAACGCACTCTTCTAACCACGACTTCCAAAGCTTCTGTTAGTTATTTCCATCTACATTCTCTCAGTACTGATACAGACAAAACGACTATGGAGGTATCATGGGAACCCGATTTAGGCATTGCGTGGCCTGTCCTTTTCTGGAAAAGAATTTGGGCCAACTTAGATAAACCTCTAGAGTGGTAAGTACAATGTAAATGCTGTTCTTTGTATACAACTGACTGTTCCTTTCTCCTGTGATTTTGCACAATCTTTATCCAGAATTTCCTGATACATGCTCAGCATGTTCTACAGAAAATGCTGATTGAAAACATTTACGCTTCCCATGCTCAGTTGTGCATGATTTCTGGATACAAATCTGGGCCCTGATTAACTTGCTTTACCAATCCACAGTACCACTCTCAATTACCAATATTTTCTTAGGAAGTTTATTTGATGATTGGGTCACATACTCTTTGATTAGGATTATTAGATGTGCTACTAGCAGTTGTGCTTCAGGCAATAACGAAAAATTGGAGAGATCTCACCAAATTATCTTTCCAGGCATGGTGGTGTGCAGTTTGTCATAATCATAGATGAGATACTGCCTAGATATACCCTATCTCATTTAGTTTAAAATGTTTAACTTTGTGGTTTCCTTTTGCAAAATTTTTAGGCAACCATGGAAAGCTGGCTTTTGCACACACTCCTGCTCAACAAGAAGTGCTTCACCCTCCTTGCCTTTCCTTTTACCGATAATAACAATGCCTTATTTTGCGTAGTAGTATTTTTCTACAAGTTATTAAATTGTTCTATATAAATACCAGACTGTTTGTATTCTAAACCATGGGTACTCACAAACTTTCAAAATGACAGTGCAGTTTGTGGCCGAGGGCCGTACCGGTAGGGGTGGGGTCAGTGGGGGACGGGGTCAGTGGGGGGGGGGGGCGGGACTAGAGTAAAAAAAAATCAACCCTGTTTAAAAAAAATGAGACAATGCAATCTTAACAGGCATTGCATAGCTTCATAGACACTTTACCCCAATTCCATCACAGGGTTACTTTTGTCCCATCGTTAACCCCGCAATAGCCTGCAATGTCGTGCAAACGCAATGGCGGTAAGGCAAGGACCAAAAACTGCAGAAAGTCAAAAGGACTCCCAAGGGTTTACTTTTTATTCCAGGAGCAAACTCCATGACTGCTGAGGCAGTCTCTCTCTCTGTCTCTCTCAGTCAGTCAGTCTCTGTCTCTCTCAGTCAGTCAGTCTCTCTCTCTCTCTCTCTCTCTCTCTCTCTCAGTCAGTCAGTCTCACTGTTAGTCATTCAGTCTCTCAGTCAGTCTCTCTCTCTTAGTCAGTCTCTCTCTCTCTCTCTCTGTCAGTCTCTTTCCCTCAGTCAGTCAGTCTCTCTTTATCAGTCAATCAGTCTCTCTGTCAGTCAGTCATCCTCTCTCTTAGTCGGTCTGTCTCTCAGTCAGTCAGTTAGTCTCTCTCAATCAGTCAATCTCTCTCTGTCAGTCAGTCTCTCTTAGTCAGTCAGCTAGTCTGTCAGTCTCTGTCAGTCAGTTACTCTCTCTCGTCAGTCTCTCTCAGTCTTTCTCAGTCAGTCTCTCTCAATCAGTCATTATCTCTCTCTTAGTCAGTCAGTCTCCACTCTCTCTCACCAATCTCTCACTATCTCTCTATCTCTCCATTCTCTCTCTCTACTCTCTCTCTCTCTCTACTCTCTCTCTCTACTCTAGCTCTCTACTCTCTCTCTGCTTTCTCTCTCTTCTCTCTCTCTCTCTGTTCTCTCTCCTTTTTCTCTGTCCACACTCTCTCTCGCCCCTTCTCTCTCCACTTTTCCTTCTCTCTTCTCTCTCCAATCTCTCTCTTTTCATCTCTATCTCCCCTCTCCACTCTCTTCTCTCCTCACTCTCTCTCCACTCTCTCTCTCTCTCTCCACTCTCTCTCTCCACTCTCTCTATCTACTCTCTCTCTCTCTCCACTCTCTCTCTCTCTCTCCATTCCCTTTTGTCACTGGTGAAAGTGGGTTTCTGGAGGGCCATGGGTACATTAACTGCAAGGTCAGTGGGCCTTCTGGCCATACTATGAGTACCACGGGAAGCAGCAACAGTCCTGGGGAGAGGTATGCTTGGTTGTGAACCATAAAAGTAAAGGGATATTTATGAGTCCCCTTCAGTATCTATGTACGTTGTGGGCCTATGCATGTGAAAACGATGCTGTCAAAATCGTAATTTGGTTCATTTAAAAAAAAGATACTTTTTACGTACGATTAGCATAACTCACAAATTGAAACATTGTGTACTAATTGAAAATACCTAGTAGGGCTGTGTGTGATATTACCAAGTGTTCAGAAACATTTATTTCCAGGTCGAGGCCCTCCCATGACGGAGCAGTAAGACAAAGCAGCCTCATGTGAAGTTGCACGAGATTCCTGATTCTGCTCGTGATGAACTGAATTGTGACCACCCATAATGTGTTGTGCTTTGAGTTTTGTACAGCTTATTATTGAAATCATAAAAATGTACAATTTTGAATGCCCATGTACACGTGCTTGCTCTGTTGGATAAGCTATTTCAATGACGTGTTTGTGGCATGCTAATTTACCTAGCCGGAGTCACGGTTTGAGGAATCATTTTGGGCATTCCTGCACTTGTAAGTATGCAGTGTGCACACACGTAAGCCCAGAACCTGGCCGAAAGGGCTTCAGCAAATTTCCCCGTCCCCTCTGTGTGTGTCAGCCCGGCTCAGACAGCTTCCCTGGCACACACAGAGCCTCACCTGAGTACTTCACAGGTCTTTAAAAGACCATTAACTTGCAAATGAGGCTTTGGTGCGTTTCGCCTCTCCTTAGCGCCCCTGCATCTCCACTCTGACTATTACTGGAACATCGCCCAGCCCCCAGAGAGCAGAGTCTGACACTATTTTTTTTTAAAACACCGGTAGGATGTCTGCAAGGTCCGCGGTCCACCAAGGAAGACTTATCGGGCCGCCCATGGGCCGTACTATGAGTACCCGTGTTCTAAACCATGAACACCCACCTTCATCGCCAAACATTGCATTATGGAATGACGTGTTGAGCAAAATAACGATGGATTAAACCCAGATCTGTGACTGGGGTGAATGTTTGACAATGTTCAGCATTCTCTCCATCATCTTTTTGTGTTGCAGTTTGACCCTAAGGGGGAAGGGTTCGCCCAGACGTGGGTCCCATGCCAGCTACGCAATTGGATTTAAGCTAGCCTGGCTGAATAGGGATAATACCCACAAACCAGTCCCAGGATGCTTGTTTTCCAGTCTAAGGAGGACCTGGCCAGGCAGTTCGGGCTGGACTGTTCCTATGGGAAACAGGGTCAATACTGATTTGCATATGTCTACATCAAAGCTAGAATGGCGTGTGGAGCAAAATAATAATGGATTAAACCCAGATCTGTGACTGGCCGCCTTATCACGTGATTTCGTTAGCGTTACTTCCTGCTTCCCGGATGCAGGTCCGGCTGGACGATTGCTCCTGTGGACGAGGAACCCATTGACGGCCCTATTTTTCGTGTCCTTCCTATCAGTGGAGGTTTCACTTATTGGAATTCCGGCATTCCGAAAATATTCAGGCTATCGGGTTGCATACCAGTCCTGCAGTGCTCATAACATGGGCTAAAAAGTTAAATTGTGACTTTTTTCTGATATAAAGAGAAGGCATATAATTGATGTCCTGAAGATGAACCTTTAATATGTCAGAGGTTCGAAACGTCGTCGACTGTGTCACACTATATGTGTATGAACTGTGCTATTTTATGCCAACAATAGTGGGTAACTAATATTGTCTGACTGTGATTTGTACTGCACAGACTGTTCATATTGCCTGAAACTCTTTTGTTTGTCCTTTCCCTAGTGTGTTAGTCGGACATCGGCTGGTGTCCTGCTGTCATTTCAGTATTTTTGTGAAATTTCTTATTATTCTAATAAAAACTGTCCGGCTGGACAAAGAATATAGCACTCAATTAGTCTATATTTATCTTTCAGAATTTGAGCTTGTCTAGGGACCACTGTTCTGTATAAAGTTATAATTCCCTAAGGTCCCTAGCATATTGCTTCCTTGGGTTCCCTTGTGTAACCAAAATGGGGTTGAATATTCAGCATTCCGTTGATCATCTTTTTGTGCTGCACTGGATTTCAAACCCCATTCAAGAGAGACAGTTAAGAAGTTATGAATCACTATAATCGTCCCATATAACCGCAACATTTTATTCCTATTGTAGAAGAGAGGGAGATACAAAAATATGCTCAATAATGAAAGAATACCTGTGTCAGCTTTTAGAGAAAGCTTATTTGAATCCAGCACTAAGACTTTGAGATATACACAAGCCAAAAAGACAATATTCTTCACAGGTGGTTGTTTATTCTAATTCCAGTCCCACAGTCAAATGTTTATACAGTTCTTCTGTCCGTTTTCTCTTCCTTTTTCTTCTTAGGAATGGATGGAGCCTGCTGTGGCCACCAGGGTTCAAGGATGCCACTCAAAAGAAACAACAAGCCACAGGTAAGCGTTCAGACTGTATGACTTTTAGGTTGGTGGGGAGGGTATGTGTTGAAGGTTTCCACCATAATCCTAACCAATCAGCAGTGAGTTTAATCTTTCTTATTTAGTTTGGTTGGCTATCACTTTTAAGGAATTGTTTGGTTCTTCTGTAGAAAAAACATTTAAACAGTTTCTTCCATTAAGCTGGGGGGTTAACTCATAAACCAGCTTTCGAAATCCCGGTTTATTAGAGACACTTTGTCAGGATTTTTAAATAGCAGTTACATTGGGGAGTGTTAGACTTAGCATCTTTGGTGTGGTTTCCCCTGACCTTTTTCCTCTAAATCCTGTAGTTTTGATGCCGGGCTGTATTTCATTTTTGCTGACTTAGAAGCTTCGGGCACTTTGCCACTGTTGATCAGTGTCAAAGTGCAAGTGCTCCCTGTTTAAATTGTGATTACAATTGGTTCTCCCTGATTGGCATATCTGATTTACTGGCAAGTCCCTAGTAAAGTGCACTGAAGTGTGCCAGGGCCTGTAAATCATATGCTACGAGTGGGCCTGCAGCACTGATTGTGCCACTCACATGAGTAGCCCTGAAAAGGTATCTCAGACCTGCCACTGCATTTTCTTACATGTAAGGTACCCTATTGTAGACCCACAGTACCCCCCTGGACAAGACGCAGTGTATGTTAAAGGTGGGACATGTACTGGTGTGTGTGACATGTCCTGATAGTGAAATACTACCAATTTAATTTTTCACCATTGACAGGCTATCTTGCCCCATAGGATAGAATGGGAAATGCTTTGTAACATCTTACAAGTACAACTTCCCATTGGGACAAGATGCGGAAATAAAGTTTGGGCTCTCTGAACTCAGAATTTAATAACACATCTTTTAGTAAAGATGTTTTTTAAATTGTGTGTTTGAAAATGCCACTTTTAGAAAGTAGGCATTTTCTTGTTTAACCATTCTGTGTGCCTCTGCATGTTTGTGTATTGACCATCTGGTTTTGGAGTGACAGGGTCTGAGGATCAGTGTTCCCTGTAACGCGCGCGGGCGCGCGCGCGCGCACCTTGCTTACCCCCGAGCGCGCAGAGTCCCGAGGGAAGCGCGCACACATCCTGTGAGTGCTTTCGCGCCGCCGCTTTTAAAACGCGAGCGGCGCGAAAACGGTAATTCCGGCTGTGGCTGCGGGCTGTTTGTGGCCCTTTGTGAAAACATTTGTTAATTGCAGCCACGTCATGCACTGCGATTCACAAACATTTTCACAATGGCTCACAATCAGCCCCCAACCGCGCTCCCTCAAGAGAAGACATTTAGCAAGTCCGTGCTTTTGGACTTGCTAAATGTCTTCTCTTAAGGGAGCGCGGTTGGGGGCTGATTGTGAACCATTGTGAAAATGTTTGTTAATTGCAGTGCATGACGGGGCTGCAATTAACAAATGTTTTCACAAAGGGCCACATGGTTTCATAGCTTCAGTGGCTGCCTGTCTCCAGTATATGCCTGTGTGATATTCTTGAGGTCTTTACCGCGGCTGGCTGTGTACAGTGCATGTCTGAGGTTACTCACCTCTGGCTCTGGAGGATTATAGAGAGCCTCTGTCATGTCTGACTGTAATTTACAATGCGTATTATTTAAAATCACCAAGAACATTGTGTTAGTATCAAGATCAGAAATGTTTTATTAACTCAGAATTCAATCATGAATATTGGTATTCTTCGATATTTACAATTCAAATAGATTAGTCTGAGTGTTCTTCTTAAAATCAGTTTTGTAACTGCCTGACTAACCCTTCAAGATGCTCTTTCATTTTCATTTATATATATCACAGCACTGTCGTACTTTCTTCTTCTCTAAAACAATTAAGGCATTTGCCCGAAATTGTTGGTATATTAGAACAAAGAACATTTTGTGAAAATCTTTTTTCTATTAATCATTAACAGCAATTAGATCTGTAACATAAAATAAATTGTGACAGGTTTATCGAAATGTGCAATTTTCTAGTTACATGAACATATATAAGCTGTATATAAACACTGAACTAATTTGTTTATGTTAGCGTCAGTGCACTTTGGAATAAAATCTCCATCTCTTTCTCTATTGTCAGCTGAGCTTCATAACATTATCAATAAGGATTAGTTTGAAATACATTAGTGATATTTCACTGTTGGTGATCTTCAGATTTAGAGAGACAACGTTAAGCACATTGATCGTAAATAAGAGTGTGTGACATAACTGCTATGTTTGTGACACTACTGCAGTCCTAAGAGCATTGTTATGCAAAGAAACTTCCCAAATTAATCTATCACTAAGCACATCACCCATAGCATATATATTTTTACGTTCCACATGCAGTAATTCTTCCACTGCATATGCACCATTAAATAAATAAATAAAAGCCTATCTCAATGATTAAATTCACAGTAAGGTAACTGATGCATAGAAATGTTCAGTGTATTTCTTTTCTCCTGTAAGGCATATGTTTATTGCTAAAGGGTTACTGGCTCGACTCCAGATAGTGAAAGTGTACACTTAAGGGGTAGTTTCGAGCGGAACAGAACATCTACTAAAAACTGGTGGATATCCCCTCTGCCCCACTTGTTTTCCCTGCCTCATTTAAAAAAATGTAATATTTCTTATAGACTGATTTACACAAGTTTGATTCGTTGTCTCAGTATAATGTGTGTGTGAGATGTAAAGTGCTCCAAAACCCCAGACTGGTAAGAGTAGAGCTAGAAAAAAAAATGAAATGCATGTGAGAAAGGAGCTATGCAGACATAAGTGGCATTTCTCGAGTATGGTAGTGAGGGAATCCATTGAGAAGTAGGTCATGTTGGGGGTTAGTTAAACATACTGCAAACAAAGCATCAACTTGCTGCAGCACCCACCTTCGCTGCCTCTACTGTAACACTGGTTTGTGGTGCTGTTCTGGCCGAATGGTGCACGTGGGCTGATTCCATTTCTTGACGCTCGCCGGCCAGGTTCGGAAATAATTATTAGCCGGCGGGGGATGCCATAATTTAGCTACACAGCTCAGGCGGCCCGGCAGCAGCAGGTGCAATTATCAGTAGTGCTGCCACCAGTCAGCCGACCACCATGATTCCGGCGCCAACCGTGAGCTCAGCCGTGGTGACAACGGTTCTTGGAGCAAAGCATGCACATTAACGGGTGTGCTCTGGGTTCCAGCGGCCGCCGCGGTCCGTGGGGTTGGTTTGGTGGGTCAGAACACAGGGTTTACATATTGAAAAACAAATCCTGAATTAACAGCACGCTCATTCCCACTGCAGGCAGCCTCCCTTAATTTACTTCCCAGGATCTACATCCTTCCCAAGAACTACCCGCTCACGTCGCATCGATCGGGCGGGATCAGGAAAAGATGGAGACTGAACTCTCTGACAGACAAGAGCAGGTGTCCTACTGGTTGTGAATATGGCTATGAACCAAAGGAAGTATAGGGGAATCAGCACATGCCTTCAAGGTTCCTTAAGTTCCAACCAGAAGATGATTGATCTCAAGAGATCAAATATTGGACTTGCTGTTCCTCTACCTGAAAGTAAGAGAAGCACTGACAGCACACACCACTAGTGACAACACAATCGAAGAATCCTCAACCCTGGAGGGTAGGCTACTAAGAAAGCCATCTCCCTAATACATTGGAAAATAATGTCTAATTCGCTGGAGGGAATGTCCACACTAAGGACTGCTTTGGAAAAAGATGTGGACAGACTTGAGGATGGGGAGTGGGAGGAGGCGCTCCAGGACCAGAGGGTGATAGCGATAAGGCCGGAGTTACATCTGGCGCAGCTGCGATTGCTGCACAGGGCATATGACAACATGGTTTTCATCCATAACATGGGTAGGGCAGGCTCCAGTGTGTGCAGCAGGGGATGCGTCACACTGAGAATTCGTACACACCATGTGGGCTTATGAGAGAATCCAGCCCTACGCCGTTCCAGTTGGACAGGGCTTCTACAGAGCAACAGGGACAACAGTAGAGAATACTGTCAATATGCTGATACTCCGTATGTGGGGTGATGATGATCCTCCGCAGCACACCAAACTGCTGTTAATGGTGGTAATGGCAGTGGCTAAGAGAAACACAGCCAGAAGTTAGGGGGGTGGGAGTGCAAAGCACGGACATTCAAGCCTGGGCGGAGGACATGGACTGGTGCATGATGGCAGAGAAACCGGTATATACAGGAAGGGGATGCTCAAAAAATGGAAGGTGTGGAACCCATGGAGGAGGAACAGGGGCATGGATAAGTCTTCTTGACCAGGGCTAGAAGGGAGCATGCAGATAGGCCTACTGGATGGGGGTGTGTCTAAAAAAGTGTCGGACTACTTCGCTCAGTCAGGAAGCTAAAGAAAAATACAAATTAGGAGGTAGAGTAGGTAGTCTCCTGATTGCATTGCCAGCTCGTACACTGAATAAAAGCCCTGGACTTGTCACAGCACATGGCAGCGGAGAAGCCCCTCTCTGGAGGTAAAGTTAAAATACTTGCTGTTCGTGCCTTGCTTTTAGATAACTTGTATTAGGGCTTTCCAAGAGTTATTGTTTTCGTAATTTAGATTGCGCTTCAAACCAAAATTTGCTCCTTCTAAGAGATCCTAGGTGTAACAGGATGCATAAGATTACCTCAAGATATGCCTAAAGGTTATTCCTTTATTAGTGAGTAGCAGTATCACAGACACTCATGCATGCACTGTGTACCACAGACACCTATGCATGCACCGCATGCCACAGACACCTATTCATGCACCGTGTACCGCAGACACTCGTCCATGCACTGCGTACCACAGACACTAATGCATGCACCGTATACCACAGACACCTGTTCATGCACTGCGTGCCACAGACACTTATGCATGCACCATGTACCACAGACACTCATGCACGCACCGTGTACCACAGACACCTGTGCTTACACCGCGCGCCAGAGACACTTATGCATGCACCGCGTGCCAGAGACACTTGAAGGGGCTCTGATTAACAGCGATACCTAAACAAAAGGCCACAGCGGCTGGGGAAACGAGCGGAACAGAAGGCAAGAGGGCAGAAAGGCACAAAAAACGAGTGGGACATAGGGCAGAAAGGCACAAAAAAAAGTGGAACAGAGGGCAGAAGGGCACAAAAACAAGTGGAACAGAGGGCAGAAAGGCACAAAAAACGAGTTGAACAGAGGGCAGAAGGGCACAAAAAACGATTGGAACAGAGGGCAGAAAGGCACAAAAAACGATTGGAACAGAGGGCACAAAGGCACAAGTAACGAGTGGAACAGAGGGCAGAAGGGCACAAAAAACGAGGGGAACAGAGGGCAGAAAGGCACAAAACACAAGGGAAAACGAGTGGAACAGAGGGCAGAAAGGCACAAAAAATGAGGGAAAAACAAGTGGAACAGAAGGCAAAAGGGGCACAAAGACAAGGGAAAAACGAGTGGCATAGAGGGCAGACGGGCACAAAAAACGAATGGCACAGAGGCAAAATACAGAATACAGAAATATAGGGGCAGCTTAGAACAGAAGGCAGAAAGGGCAGAGAGGCACGGGGCAGCGAGGGGAACAGAAGGGAAAACTGGGCAGAGACACGGGGCAGCGAGGGGTACAGAAGGAAAGACCGGGCAGAGAGAGCTCGGGGACATTTCTCCACCCAATGAACTGTGCTCCAGTTAAGAATATTTATTAAAATCCTATGATGGTACCACCATTGAAGTCTTGTGCTTTTCTAAACTTGAAGTGTACTTGTCAGTGTAACCAATTCATGTCATGGCGTGCTTATTCAATTTGCAAACTGCCCTTAAGACCCTTATTGTGGTGCTGTATGTGTGAAAATGCACCATCTTTTCACTTTTAAAAGTAAACTTTTTGAGTGCGATTTGGCGCCGCAGACACGCGCGGTTTGGTTCCTGGCGCACATAGCCATGGTTGCAGCGCACAGAGACCCTCCACTGCCGCACACAGAGAAAAAAAATTAGAGGGAACATTGCTGAGGATATGCATTCACTCTAGACAGCCACTGAGGGGGTGGAGGTGTGCCTGTCCCTTGCTGGATGACTCAGAGCTGAGCTGAATGGGGCTTAGCTGCATTTAGAGTAGTGGGAGGAGATTTCCTTGCACCTGAATAGGGCCTGTCTCCCTTGCACAAAGCTGTCTCCAACCCCTGTGGTCATACTGCACTAGTGTGAACATAACTGGTTTGGACTGGACTTAGAGTCCTTTGCACAAAGAGAACAAAGACATTTTGGGGTATACATATTATACCTAAAACTCCAGAACTTTAGACTACTTTTGGAATCAAGAGGAACCTTTGCCAAGGAGAAGAGCTGGAGAAACTGGAGGAGGAGTACTGATCCTTTGCTGTGTGCTGTCTGGGGTTGGCCTGCAGTAGCTGTTCCTGCCAAGGAAAGGACAATGATTTTGCTGTGTGCTGTGTTCCCCTCCTTGAGGAAGATCTCCAAGGGCTTGAGTAGAGCTAGCCTCAAGGTCTGAATTCTCAGGGACACAAATACCTCAACCCCAGCTTCTCTGAACTTCTTTGCTGGAAGATCTGACCTGCCAAGAGGTGCCTGTGATTGTGTTGGGCCTCTGGAGTTTATATTCGAACAATAGGAGTCAAGAGGGACAAAAAGGACTAGATCGCCCTCCACTCAATCAAACGATAATCAAAAATTGACCCAGTCCTCAAGGCAACACAGAAATATGTGGGACTGTAAACAGTTCTAGATTGTCAAAAGAGCATTCTAATTATATCTCTATTTATAGAGATTATGACTCTGTTTCAGTCTATTGCCAAAACTAAAAGTAAGCCCATCTCTGATAAACAATAACCCGACCAACACAGTACAAACATTCACTAGGAGGACAACATTTAGAAAAAAGTGTGAATAGCTAGATGACACCTCACGGTGGTGCGCCCGTGAGGTGTCATCTAGCTATTCACACTTTTTTCTAAATGTTGTCCTCCTAGTGAATGTTTGTACTGTGTTGGCCGGGTTATTGTTTATCAGAGATGGGCTTACTTTTAGTTTTGGCAATAGACTGAAACAGAGTCATAATCTCTATAAATAGAGATATAATTAGAATGCTCTTTTGACAATCTAGAACTGTTTACAGTCCCACATATTTCTGTGTTGCCTTGAGGACTGGGTCAATTTTTGATTATCCTCTGGAGTTTATACCTGCTGTTGAGAGCTGGAAAAGCAACGCAACTACAGGAAAATTGACGCATCGCACTTCTTGCAGCTGTTTTTCTGACTCAGCACCAAGCCACTGCCAAAACTGATGCAGCACCTGTTGCTGCTGCAAGAACCGAAGCATTGAAGGTTCACGGCTGAAGAAAATGATGCAGCACCGCACGACGTCATCTCATCGATCACCGCTGCATTCCGGATTTCCTCGCATTGTACCTGTGTTGCAGGTTTTCCCGACACATCACCCGTGGACATAACCATCTTGGAATCGATGCATCACTTCCCGCTACAGACAGGATTCGATGCATCCCTTCTCCTGCATACAGGATAACTGATGCATCGCTTCCCCATGGCCTCAGGAACTGACACATCTTTTTGTTTTTCGACACTTCCCATCTCTGCGGCTGTTTGGCCTTGTACATGTTGTCGCAACTACAGGTACTTTTAGAGAAATTAGGCATCCATAGTTTTGTATGGACCCAGTTGTTTGAAACCTTTTTAAAAACATCTTCCTATTACATGTATGATGGTATTTTGCTGTATTGATCTTGCTGAGTTTAGGCAAAGATACTTTATTTTTCCTAAACTGGTGTGGTGTCATTTGTGGTGTTATCACTGTATTACTGTGTGTTTTGAGTACAAATAATTTACACCTTGTCTTTGTGATAAGTCTGCCTGCTCTTTCCAAGCTACCCAGGGAGTGAGCAGGGTTATCTAAAGTGTACATTCTCCTTACCCCCACTAGAAGCAAGGGTCCCTATTTGGACAAAGGTACCTACCTCTGCCAACTAGAGACCCACATTTCTAACACTGAGCCTATATTCGCGGTCTACGTGTCCTCCCGTTTACCCCCTGCCCGACTCCCAATCTGCCCAAGTATCCAAGCACATACCTTGGCTAGCCACATTCCTACAGGAAAGTGGCTGGTCAGTGCGTATGACTGGTGGCCTCCAGGCATTGCTCCATCTTCCGTGAGAATTTTGCTGTGTTCCGTGGTCTCCGGTTAACACTGAGTTCTCTGTTCTAGCCGTCCTGGTGATCTCCTCTTGGTCCAACCCTTCTCCAAACTCCAATTCCCCCAGTTCTCTCCTCACCATCTCCTTTTCCGGACCTTTGAATGAGTGTCACTCTACTGATTGGCCCTCAACTTCGGTCACATCACCAGGCCACGGTTCTGCCAGCTATTTTCTTCTACCTCAGAGGTTTTCTTAAAATGATTGAGATCCTAACGGGCCTGTGATGTAAACAAAAGCAGGTCTGCTTATACTAGGGCTGTGGTGAAGGGCAAAGGGGACGAGGTGTCCATGCCCACCTCCCTGTCACAACCAGCTACCTGTGAAAGTCGGCGTACCAGGGATAGAACAAAGATCCATGCTCGATTATTTTTTTTTAAAGAAATATTAAAATTGTGGAGAATAGAATTCCTCACTTCGGCCTGCGCCATATGTTTAAAGTGTGCTTTATTCAGTGTAATATTGCCAGAAAATATACCAGGCATGGAGCAACATGTAGTGGAAAGATGCAGGTTAAAATCACCCAAAAACACTAAAGGATTGTAGAAATGGTTTGACTAATGAACCGCTCTAAAAAACCTCAAATGGAATGAGCATTAAAGTAGTTACATTGCCAACAATTAGAGTTATCAAATGTAATTGGGAAATGTTTATAACAACGCAGCCAAATGTTGTGAGCCTTGTGTTTATCATCCCAATTTTACAGATCAATCTCACAGCTGTAAAGATAAGGAGGTGACCCTCCCCTCTACCAGAGTCTGCAGGGACAGAAATGGAAATACATCCAACTATGAATTTTTTTTTACAAACATCCCAAATTTCTTGAAAACAAATAATATTTCAATATAGCCATAGACTTTATTACTTAACCATGGTTCATGATGTATGTGATGTATGAATAGGGAAGCACAGAACAGTTGATGGTAGTCCCTCTAACGATCACAATTGGATGGGTCCTTACTGGTTCAAACTGAGCTTTTGCGACTTCGTACTGGAGAGACTGAGGGGCATATTATCAAGTAAGGGCGTTACATTATCGCCGCTTTTATCGGCAGGAAACTGCAGATAAAGCGGCGATAATGGGCTTGATAATATGCTCTATGAATTTCAATCGAAGCCCATGTTAGATGTCTTCACATCTAACATGGGCTTCGATTGGAATTCAAAGAGCATATTATCAAGCCCATTATTGCTGCTTTATCTGCAGTTTCCTGCCGATAAAAGCGGCGATAATGTAACGCCGTTACTTGATAATATGCCCCTAGGTTGCTTCAATCCCACTGACCTCTACCTTGATCCCCTCCAACATCTGTCATTTCAGTTTGAATCCAGGCAGTCATCATCAGCCCAAGGTTATCCTTCACCTACCAAATAAACAACATAGCTAGACAGGATGTTACCACCCTCATCCTCATTACCTCAGTAGGTGCCACCTATTGCTAACAACACACTGAATTTGCCTTGGTCCTGGCCATCGCTCTTTGACACAGTAATAACTGTAATGTAAAATAATACTTTAGCAACAAAATGTTCTGGAAGCTTGAAAGCTTGCAAGGTTTTCTGACTGTCTCATCCTTTACTTCAGAAGCTCCGACTATACCTCATCTGAATCAATGCTGTGCCAGTGTCTGCTGGTAAAGCAGAGGGTCAAATCCGAAAACCTAGCTGTGTCCAGCGTCTAGCTGTGTGGAGAAGTGTGGGTCACCGGTTAGAAGCGGCAGACCCTGAAGCAGAGGTCGGCCCGGGACCAGGGTTCAATTCCCGACGCGGCAGGGTCTTGGGTCAATGTCCGCGGACTCGATAATTCTCGCTTAGGTGCCTACGCTAACCATGGGTCCCACTCTGCAACTCTGGGCAATAGCTTGCTTAATCTCCACAACGGCCCCAGCAACACCGGGGATGCCTGGCTTCACCTTGGGGTGCCCTCTCACAGGGAAAGCCAGGATGGGTTCCCCAGCGGTATACAGCGCCAGGACATCACGTAACGAGGTAACAGTGCGCTTTACAAGTATACATACATTACATTACATAAAACCGAGATAGTAGAGTACTTTTGAATCCTCCTCCAACAAGACCAGCCAACATTTGTTACGAATTTTTGAAGTTCCACTTGCTGAACTGGCAAGTTTCATTACCCCATAAGCATGGTGGTGTTTGGTTATATGGTAGAATATCAAGGACAAAAAATGTTTATGACGAAAATATTGTTGGAAAAATATTGAGGACGAAAAAATATAGAAGGTACGTGAAAATAAGTAAGCATATTTGAACTATTCCTAATTCCACATCTACGTACCTTGACAATATATGTATATAATGTCAAGGTATGTGGAGTTCAATATAGTAAAAGTTTGCTTACCTTTAAAAACTTACCATTACAATATGTTTGGCCTCGATATTCTTGCAACTATATTTTTGTCACACAATATTATATTTTCATTCATTCATAGATCTTTATTTCGGCGTTTTAGCCATAAAAGAAAACCAAAGCATGTTTGAAATACAATATACATGGATGACAAATCAATTCTTTTGACATACATTATAAGTTAATAGCATTGCTGAAACAGATGAATATATAAAATAGACAATAAATATTATAGCGTAAAAGCATAAAACTTGCAGTATATCCATTATTTCAAATAAAGCTATTTCTTACAGTTAGCTACTATACACAATTTAGGCGGTGGTAATTAAGAGCCTTCGCTTATGCCACATGGCTTCCAAAAATTGTGATACGGCAAATACAATGGGTCTGGTTATCTGTTTTCAGTATTCTAAAAGCATGCATACACTGTGCAAAACCCAGATTTTTGCACAGAGGTACGAGCCAATACCTCCTGGACTTACAGTATGCTGGACAAAAGAATTGAACATGTAGATAATTTTCTAAGTCACAGTTACAACCAGGGCAGTTTTTTGGAGAGGAGGGAGACCATCTACTAGTAAAGGCTCTTATCGGTAGAGTACCATATCTCCATTGTAGATACAATTTCCTAGCTAAAATAGGGTAAATGTCATCCTTGAAATACTCAAAATGATAAGAATCTTTGACCCTTAAAAAAGAATCAGTTAGGGTGCTGACCTGGGGATTATGAAGGGTGGCAGTGAGTTTGCTATCATAGAACAATCTCGATAGGAGTTTGCATGAGACCGAATTGCAGCCGCTCTCGGGATATTCCATAGAGCAGGTACTCCCAGCCTTCCACATTCATGCTTGATATACATAAGCCAAGGAATTTTCCCTGCATTGGGTAAGCTTAGTATTTCTTTAAGTTCCAGCCTATAGTTTAGCAGCTCGGGTGTTATCCAGAGCCTACGCCAGAACCTTAGGGGTATGAGTCCTAATTCCTCATCGATCGGTCTCAAACCCAAGTCAAACCTCAAGGGAAGAAGTGGAGTGCTAAGTGGTAGGGCCAGCAATTGTTTTGAGAATTTATTTTCTGTCTTGCTGATGTCAGTCCTACATGAATAACCCCATAATTCACCACCGTACATCACCGCCCCCTTGCTTGTGTTTTATAGATCTCCAAAGGTGGGCCAATAGGTTTAATGGTCGACGTATTGGAGAGCATGAGGATACCCCCTGCAAGTTGGGCCAGTTTCAGTTGGGACTTGATTTGCTGGGGGCCCCATGTCATGGTCTTGTTTATGGTTACCCCCAGATATTCAAAGATCTGGACCCTTTCCAATCTAGTTGCACCTATACTGGGGTTTGGACGAGTAGTGGCGGGGGTTTGAGGATCATAAATTTAGTTTTAAGAGCGTTAATCTCCAAGCCCCGTCCACTACAAAATGCCTATATGCGATGTATCCGCATTGGAGATTTAGACAGCAAGAGGGTATCGTCTGCGAACATAATCGCTGGAACCCTGCTACCTGCCAACTTTGGGGCGTCGGTGTTCCGGACACCGTTCAGATGGGCGATTACCCCATTGACAGAGAGGCAGAACAGGGTGGGTGCCAAAACGCACCCCTGCCTTACACCCCTTTCAACAGGGAATCTGGATGACAATGCTCCATTCTTCCCACACCTGACCCGGGCGAAGTTCGCCTCATGGAGCCTCATCAGCATATTCGAAAGCTGAGGCGGTATGCCCAGCTCAAGGAGCACAGACCATAGTTTCCCCTGTGGGACCAAGTCAAAGGCAGCGTGTAGTTCCACAAACACCATATAGAGGCCGCCACCCTCTAGCCTAACCGTTTTCCAGAATAATAGGGAAAAAACTGAAAATTTGGTCCATGTTGGACGGGTTTTTCCTAAACCCTGCCTGAAATGGACTGAGGATTGAATGGTCCTCTATCCAGTCCTGCAGACGTTCTAAAATTAACCTCGCAAAGATCTTCTGCGGAACGTCAATGAGGCTGATGGGCCTGTAGTTGGCTGTGAGCAGAGGAGAGCCCTTCTTAAATATAGGGACTATGTCTGCGCCCAGCCAAGTACAGGGTACCGCCATTCCTCTCTGGACTGCATTAAACAGGGTTTGAAAATATGGGCCCCATATCTTGGGTTCGTGTCTGAAGAGGTCTCCCGGGAGTTTGTACAAACCCGGGGCTTTTCCGGCAGTAAGTTTAGCAATTACATCACAGACCTCCTCCATCGTAAAGTCAACCACCTCAGGCTGCGGGGTAGAAACTAACAACGTCATTTCTGTTCCCCAGGCTTCCTTACCACCCTCCAAGGCGTACAGAGCGCGAAAGTGGTCTTCCCAAACTTTGGCTGCTATGTTTGGTTCAATAGCCGATACTGGCTCTCCAGAACCAGTATTGACAATAGACCAAAATTTCCGAAAAACTCTAGCAGCAAGGGCGGCAGTAGGTTGGTCCACTTATCATGGTCCCACTCTGCCTTTGCACACTTAATCAACCGCTTGTAGTCAGCTCTCCTGGCTTGGATTTGTAATGTATTATTGCTCAGCTTTAAGGCTTGTACTAATTCTACTTTTGCCTTTCTACAGGCTGCGTTGTACCATGAACTTATGTGATCCCTTTTGTTCCGTTTGATCACCCGAGGGTTAAATACCTCAGCTAGAGTGCTTGTCAAGTCCGTATGGAGAGCCTGCAACTTAATATGGAAATCCAGGGGGAAAGGTTGAATGATTGAAGCACAGACCTCTTCAAGTAAGGGGACTATCCGAGAGTATAGTTTACAAACTTCTTCTGGATGTGCTACTAATTTGTCCCACCTGACTCTGCGTCTATCATTAGATAAAGTGAGCCTAGTATCAGGGTCCTCATAGCCCATCATATTGACCTTGGTGGATCCAGGGGAACTCAATTCCAAGATTAGAGCATTATGATCGCTCTCGGCTCTTGTGGTAACCCTTAGCTCAATGACTCTAGGCCATAACCTTGTTTCAGCCAATATATAGTCCAGCCGCGACTCTTTTCCAGGCTTGTTGAATGTACACTTGGATGGCATGTCCGAGGGTTAGTGCCGTGATCTGAATAGCTAGGGGAGACCATGACCTTGGCGAAGGAGCCTGGGTCGGTGGTATCGCCCAGTAATCTTCCTCTGCCAAGGATGCGCCATCCCTCATGCCTGCTAGAGGCTCATAATGGCAATTTAGATTGCCCCCTACCAAAAGGTGAGTGTCACCTGTGATGGTATTTAAAAAAAGGGACAACTCCTCAATGGTTCTCAATTCACTAGCTATACTAACTGGTCGAGAATATACATTGACAAGAGCAAGCTTAAAAGCGTTAGGCCATTCAAGAACTACACATTAAACGTCTGCGGAGTGGGTGGTTAATGTTTTAGCCCTACATCCCAAATGGGAACCCACCCAGATAGTAAGACCCCCTGACGGTCGTCCCCTGCCCCCCCAGCGTGCCGGGACATTAAATGATGCATAACCCCCACGTAGTTGTTCATCTCGGGCCCAGGTCTCTTGAAAGAGACATACATCATTTTTATCTATAAAGGATCCCCACTCCGGGCAAGCCATTTTGTTGGGCAAACCTGCTACATTCCAAGACAGTATCGTTAGTGTGTCTGGGTTGCAACTTCTAGAGGAGCTGCCCTCTTCACCCCTGGGGTCTCCTTCATTCAGTCTTGCTCCGGCTGAAAGACCTAATGGGTTAACTGCCGTGATTGGGCCTAGACCCGAATTAGTCGGGCCTGTGGTGGGGGATAGTCGGTGGACTTGCGGGGCAGGAGACTTTATAATTTCTAAGCTGCTACCTTCAGTCCTGTCTCCTTGCTTATTTGTAGGACTCCCTCTGAATGCAATCACTAAATTGTTACCTCCAGCTTCTTGCCGGGACCCCGATAAGTCCCCTTGCTTGAGCTGCAGTCAATCAACCATATCCAAGCAGCTATAGCAATTATATGTCGGAATGTGGGTAGATGTTTGGGGTTGAGCTAACCTGTCGCTATTTGTCATACCCACCCCTCTAGCTTCCACTCTCTCCCAATCTGTTCCTGTCCCCGAGTTACAACACGAAAAACCAGGAGGATAGAAGTAAGATAGTGGGAGTGATCGTATAGCTGTCCCGGGATCACAGTACAACCAATCACATATGTGGGCTACAGTCCGTGGGTCCCTAAAAATTACCAAAATACAGTCGCCATTGATGTTTTTTGGCCTATGACCCACCCAGGACACTCTACGAACCATCAGAATCTCACTACTAGTGTGGCTTGGGAGCGGTCTATTTTTATTAAGCCAATCAGCAACTTTGTTTTTTAGGGACATAAAGGATTCCTTAGTTGGATCATTTAGCTCGGGAACCCCAGATAGGACCATTACATAGGGACTTGAGTCTGGGGGTAGGCCAATTCTAATCTTCTTAGTTGGGGCACTTCGCTGTTGAGATTCGTACAGTTCGTTGGGCTTAACCTTTTTGGCCATTGTTGGAACATTATCAGGGGAAGCAACAGGTGGGTCCCGTTTGGGAGTGGTTGCCAATACAGAGGCAGGGGACGATGGTAATACAGGATTTTTTATCAATAATCCCCCCTGGACCTTGTTAGTCTTCCCGCTGCCCGGCATAACTTTATTAGTTTTTAGGCAATCTGCTGTAGCTGTAGTTGCTTTTTCAATTTTTGTTAGCCTTAGCTCTATCTGAGAGAGTCTAGTTTCCAATGGGTGAAGTAACGACCTTAGGAGAGCAAACATTTTTTGAATGGATAAATCCTCCCTTGTAGGTGCTGGGGTGCTGATGTTCTCCTCTCGTAGGATTGGTGTGGGAGGAATTGGTACAGGGGTAGTATCCGGTACTATGGGAGCCTCCATGGCCTTGCCCGAACAGGCAAGGTCGCAGTTATTAGAATGTTTGGCAGGCTTTGGCTTCCTCCCTCCAAACGCTTGGGCACCACGCTTCCTCTTAGGTACTGCCCCCTCGCGATTCGCCCGTAACTGCCGAGTATTGGGCCTTTCTGGACTGTCAACTACCAAAATATTAGCCCGGGTTGTTACTGAAATTATCTCTGCTATTGGTGGTAGCTGTGTTTCGCCAGTTAAAGCTAATATACCCAAACCCTGTGTAGTCTCAGAGGTTTGTGAATTCACAAAGGCTTCCGGGGGTTCATTGGCAATCATTTTCGGTCTTTGCTCGGGTGAGCGTGCATTCGCTATGTGTCCCAGCGAGGACCTCTTCGCTGTGGCAAAGAGAGCCGACGCTCCATCAGAATCATTTCATGATCCAGCAGTGAGTTGGCTCTGATGATAAAATTGTCCAGCGTCCCTGCTACAAGGCCACCCCAGGTCAGTGCCTTACTCCTGCTTTCCCGCCCAGACATTTCCCTGTAACAGATACAATAACAATAAAGAACTTACAGAGAGCCTGCTCCGCCTCGGAGTATAACAGGCGGGATGAAAGAGGGGTGGCCTGGTCCGGTCTCCTCCGGGCTACAACGGGCTTAAACGGGCCCGCCCTTGGCCCGGACTTCGCCCGGCGGTGCACAGACATAATATCGACTCCAAAATATCGTCTGGACAGAATATCGAGTTTTAAATATCGTTTGGAGAAAATATCGACTAGACAGAATATCGACAGCCAAAATATCGTTTTTAAGGTAAGTGAAGTAATATCGACTGTAAATAATATAGACAGTGAAAATATCCAAGTATATAATCTAGATAGTAAAAAATATAGTTTTTTAAATAATATTTAATTATTTATAGTGTGTTTATGTTATAATATGTGTGAAAAGTGTCAATTTATTTTATTATTTTTTTTAATTCATTATTTTTTTAATTATTGTGTAATTTAATTCTGTAGCGGGTTGTGGGTTTATAGGGGAATAGGGTGGGAAGTAATTTAATTATAATTAATTAAATATGTAAATTTATTAATTGGTAGTAATAATTAATTAATTGGTAATTAAATAATATATGTTAATTATTTAAAATTTAATTGGTAATTAATTTTATTTAATTGATTAATTGCTAATTATGTCAATTAAAATAATTTATTTTCTCTAGCGGGTTGTGGGTTTATAGGGGAATAGGGTGGGAAGTAATTTAATTATAATTAATTAAATATGTAAATTTATTAATTGGTAGTAATAATTAATTAATTGGTAATTAAATAATATATGTTAATTATTTAAAATTTAATTGGTAATTAATTTTATTTAATTGATTAATTGCTAATTATGTCAATTAAAATAATGTATTTTCTCTAGCGGGTTGTGGGTTTATAGGGGAATAGGGTGGGAAGTAATTTAATTATAATTAATTAAATATGTTAATTTAATAATTGGTAGTAATATTTAATTAATTGTTAATTAAAAAATGTTTGTTAATTAATTAAAATGTAATTGGTAATTAATTTTATTTAATTGATTAATTGCTAATTATGTTAAATGAAAGGGGTATTTTTAGGGTTCAGGGTCAGTTTTTAGTTTTTGGGTAAAGGGGTATTTTTAGGGTTCAGGGTCAGTTTTCAGTTTTTGGGTAAAGGGGTATTTTTAGGGTTCAGGGTCAGTTTTCAGTTTTTGGGTAAAGGGGTATTTTTAGGGTTCAGGGTCAGTTTTTAGTTTTTGGGTAAAGGGGTATTTTTAGGGTTCAGGGTCAGTTTTCAGTTTTTGGGTAAAGGGGTATTTTTAGGGTTCAGGGTCAGTTTTCAGTTTTTGGGTAAAGGGGTATTTTTTGGGTTCAGGGTCAGTTTTTAGTTTTTGGGTAAAGGGGTATTTTTAGGGTTCAGGGTCAGTTTTCAGTTTTTGGGTAAAGGGGTATTTTTAGGGTTCAGGGTCAGTTTTCAGTTTTTGGGTAAAGGGGTATTTTTAGGGTTCAGGGTCAGTTTTCAGTTTTTGGGTAAAGGGGTATTTTTAGGGTTCAGGGTCAGTTTTCAGTTTTTGGGTAAAGGGGTATTTTTAGGGTTCAGGGTCAGTTTTCAGTTTTTGGGTAAAGGGTTATTTTTAGGGTTCAGGGTCAGTTTTTAGTTTTTGGGTAAAGGGGTATTTTTAGGGTTCAGGGTCAGTTTTGGGTTTTTGGGGTACATATACAATATTGCCTATTATTTAATTAAATGTTGTTACTATATATATATGTTTTAAGAAATATGATTAAAAATATATATTTTTTTTTACTTTCATTAAATATTTAATTATTAAAAGTTATTTTAAGTATTGTTAATTATATTTTAGTAATTAATTTTTTATATTAATGTAATTAAACATTGTTTTTAGTAAAGTCGATATTTTTTACAACGATATTTTTGTAAACGATATTTTGTAGTCGATATTTTTGTACTTACCTGTTTGTACATACAAACTCGATATTTTTGTAGTAGATATTTTCACCTCGATATTTTGGGTACTCGATATTGTGGTAGTCGATATTCTTTCAGTGATCCTCGCCCGGCGCGCGCCCGCGCACGTCCCGTGGAGCGGGGTGTAGGCGTGGTTATATACAGTAGGCGTGAGGAGGGCGGGAAGAGGACCCAGCTGTGTGGTGTTCAAGGGCTGCTGGTCCTCGCTGTCCCGGTCCGTAATAGCCAAAGTCCCACAGTAAGTCCACAGCAATCACCCAACTGCTGCGAGCGGCTCCCGCGGAGCGGGGGCCGCAAGCAGTTTTCAAGCGGCATGAGGAGGGCGGGAAGAGGACCCAGCTGTGTGATGTTCAAGGGCTGCTGGTCCTCGCAGCCCCGGTCCGTAATAGCCAAAGTCCCACAGTAAGTCCACAGCAATCACCCAACTGCTGCGAGCGGCACAATACTCAGTTCGAATATATCACCTTGATCGTATTGAAACTCCTTTGGCTCCCCTTGCCTGATCGCACCATTTTCAAAGCCAGCTGCATCATATTCTAAGCCCTCACAGCCAGCAGTCCCCACTTATCCTGCTGACAATTTAACTATATCTGCTGGTTTTCAGCACACCGACAGCCAAGACACCATTAAATGTTAAAAAGAAAAACCAAAGCTGCAGACCTTTCCCATCTATGTACCAGGGTTCTGAAACAACATTCCACATCCATCAGGACCGCCTCAATGTTGTTCCAATTTAGCAAAGAGTTGAAGATGTTTTAAAGAATACTACATTTCAATGCTTTAGCCATCCACAACTTAGCTACCTCTTCTCTTACTCATTGGCTTTATGATTTTATTTGTCCCTGTACAGTGATCCACTGCATTTGGGACATGTTTGTGCTATACAAATGCACATACATATGCAAATACATACTATGTCTGTAGCCATAAGGGACTGTCCAACGGAACTCCGTAAACTCGGTCTCTTTCTCTTAAAGTAGAGTTCCCAGAGTATAGGAAACACTTGAAAAGTAAGGGATGGCAATGTTTTAACTGAGCCCATGAAGCCCCTGGCAAAGTCTGGTGAAGTATTCTGACTTTTCTGACTTCACTCAGGTAAAGCTAAAACTGGACTGTCAACGAAGGAGTTCCTTAATGAAGATTTCTCATCAGCATCACATCCTGATGTAACAAATCCAGCTGCTCACTGGCAGCCAGTGATACATCAGAGCAGCTTTAAGGAGGAGGCCGGCATTTGGTTGTCTGGGCAGTGGAGAGGGGACTGGTAGTGATGGTAACAGCACACGTAGATGGACTCCACGCAAAGAAAGAGGTAATGTTCTGGAAGTGCACTTTGGATGGCTGCCAAAATGCAACAGTCTACCCTCTGCACACCAGTCATTCTTGATAGCCAGCTTCCCATTGTATAAAGGTCAGCCAAGATTTGCTATCTTTTTCAAATTGCATGACTCTTGCACTGTGCAAAGTTCAAAAAGTTTAAAACAGTAAATTGGCATGGTGTGAGTCTTGTGACTTGTTGCCAACTTCACAAAGTCTTTTGTGAATCCAGCTCTTCTGAAGCTTATTGATTTAAATCAGTGTAAGTCTACTGCCATTTGCTCATCGTTCGCCCCAATACCGTGTGCTTGATTTGTAACAGAATGAGTGCCACTGCCTGAAGCTCTATTCAGAGGCCCACGGCCAAGGCCAGACTGGCCGTACCGGGCATTGGACATTTCCCCGGGAGGCTGGAAGGGTAGGGACTAGTTTTGCTACTGGGCGCTATTTTTGTATTAGTGCAGCAGTTTTGAAAGCATCCACTGCAGAGTTCTTTATATATTCAGTAGTTTTCAGGCAACAATAAACTGTCAAGATAACTCTGCTGATTACTGTTCCTGCTGGAGAGAGAGCAGAGTTTTGTCTAGTGGCAGTTTTGGCTTATCTAAGGTAGAGCAAATGGCCAATATGCTTGCGGCAAAGGACATATAACATGCTGCTGAATTTTTTTAATTTTATGTGCATAAGTTAGTGGGTTACTGCCTTTGTCACAGAGACCCTTTTGTTACTGTGCAGTTAATAAGTTACCATCAAAATCTAGCACAGTGAGCTATGAAGTGCCATCAAAGAGCTGCATGGAAACTACATGGTACAGGTTAGAAAGTTATGTTTTGTTCCGAATCTTTCATTGTTCTAATGTTGCTAAAAAGAGTTTGTTTGGGTAGAAATAAAGCCAACCCTTGCCACTGTGTTACGTTCTGAATCCTGCCTTTGTGCTTCTCCTGACCAAGCTCTCTTAAAAATTGTCCACCAGTATGAATGACATGAATCCTACACCTTGTAGTACCCTTTGTTTTATGTAACATTTTCTATACACTGATTTATACACGAGTTATTCATCATCTCCGTCTGGGATGTAAAGAGCTCCTACACTCTACACTAGCATGAGAGGTGCTATAAAACAAAAGAAATACATATAAGAGAGGGGCTATGAAGAGATGTGGGGCACTGTTGAAAGGTGATTGTGAGGGAATCACTGAAGGGCCCCAACGAAGATTGTTGTATCCTAGTGCAAAGTAAGGTCATCATTTACTATGCTTTAAAAGCTAATGCAATTTAATATATAATGACATATGTCTTGTAGAATGCACCATTTACCCCCAACTTTTCTTTGGGGAAGAACCTCCCCCACCAAAACCCTCCTTGTAGTGGTCAGGCTCGCTCGCTGTACTAACTATGCACTGTTTGGGGCTGGTCAGACTAAATTTGCCAGGGCTGCTTTGGGTTTCCAGCCCGGTCCTGCCACAGTGGGCGTTATTAAATATCATCAAGGTTACATAGGTTTGAATCCACTTCGTGTTTCTTTAATCCACTACCAGGCACTCCCTGCCTCTTTTTCTCACCCCACAGGCTTCTACGATCACCCTTCTTGACAAGGTTTGTGTCTTTCTCTTCCGCCTTTCCGCTTCGTGGTTTTTGCCATCTCTTGCACTTGGAAATGCCTGATGCAGAAAATTAAGTGCCCAAAAATAAGTGCCAGTGGCACCAATGGGCAACCACCGGCTTCTAATAAGCACTGGTCCTCTCCCATCTGCTCGTCACTGAAGTAATCGTCAGATGTAAAAAAATCAACAAATTAAATAAAAGGTAAGCGGTTTTCATTTTGGTCATCTGAGGCACACCCGGAATCAGCACTTTCTAGTCGTGACATCAGTAGTACCTTACATTCTGAAGTGCTAAGAAAAGCTGTGTTACTATCTGACTAGAGTGGGGTTGGTGTAGGCCCGAAAGAGTTTCCGTTTATTTCCTCGAACGTGAAAGTTCATCTTCCTCAGCTCTGCTGAGAGCGCGAGGGCTAATTCTCTCTTCTGCGATGCGATGTCTGATTAAAACATCAACGTGATCACAGAATGCGCTGTATGTCTAAAAACGCGCTCCCTGCTCCGTACTTCAGTAAAGGTCGGATCTCAGGTGGTGCTGCCTCGGTGCTCTGTCTTCTTCACTCACTCACCGCGTGGGAGTTCCAGGCACTTATACTAGTCACTCAAGGGAAATTCTCTGCCGATATTTTCCCTGAGATGAACACATTACCTGGAAACGTGAACATAAGAGTTACATGTGTGTGTCATGTGGGTATTGAAGCCTAGCAATATTTACATTTTATTTTGAAAAGAACATGGCAAGTAAATTATTCTCTTTTCTGTAGCGACAGTGAGCATGAAACAGGGCGGCTTGAGATGTGAAAGTGAGCTTCTGTGAGCGCGGCGGTGAGTGGGGTGGATGGAGTCCGCAAACAACAACAAGCATTTGAAATGCAATAGGTCTCGCATTTGCTAGAGTTCAAGCGATTGCGATTGTAAATGACGATGTTTTTTATTTATGTTTGAAAAACCAATACGTAAATAAAAAGGCATCGTCATTTACAATGTCGATTGCTCAAATTCTCGCAAATGCGAGACCTATTGCATTACAAATGATTAATACTTTAAGCGAGTACGTTTCATTGTGACAGAATACAATCTAATCGCATGTTGCGATCAGTTTCAAATGTTTATGGAAATGTGTTGATTACCTCCAAATTCATATTTTGGTGCATGCCATGGTCTATCGACGTTTATCAAATGTGAAAATAGACTGGTAGCACTTTAAGCGCACAAGTGGCTGAAAAGAAAGTAAGGCATGATAGGAGGTCTTCTCACTATTCTAGGCTGTTCACATATGTGTTGGAGTCAAAAACAAGGTTAAAATGCGCAGCAGTGACATCGGGCCGTGCGGCGCTATAGTAATTGCACTAATTGTGAAAACAATGCACCACTTCATTGTTCACCCCCACACATACTGTACTAAACCCAAAACCACCTGTATATACTAAGGGCACAAGTAAACCCGGAAGTGATAGTTTACCCATCTCTGTTCTACTACCGCTGTGCACAGCCCCAATGGACAGGGACAAGGATAGAGGTTGGTACATTTTAAAATTGTAATTCATAAATGTACACCTGCAATGTAACCGTGCACTGGCAGTGAATGACTTCTGCTAAATGCTCCAAAATAAGCGGGCCACAGCTGGAGGGCAGAAAAGGATGCGATGGGGATTTCAGGGAAAAACTGAGCTACCTGCTGAAAGACAAACTATTACACACCCGGAGGGATAAAGAGTAGTGATGAATTAGAGACTGCATGCCTCAGTGTTACATGCACACTGAACTGTACCAAACGAGCCTGTAGTGTAACACTGGCTCTGCAGAAGAAGTGAGGGGCAGATTTACAAGCCCCTTGCGCCATTTTAAGGCCGCCGTTGCGTCACTTCTGTGACGCAGTGGTGGCGTAAAGCAAGTGCCATGATGTGATGGAATTACAATGTGACGCATCTAGGGAGATGCGTCACGTTGTAAAGCCCTGCGTCACATGAAACCTGCATCAGGTTTCATGTGGGTGTTCCGGCTCAGGGTGGGCGTTCCGTGGCAGGAATGCCTCGGAAAAGTGACGCAGTGAAATCTTCAAGATTTTACTCAGTCACTTTTCCGATGCAGCTGCGTCAAAACCTTGACGCCCCTGCAGGCGTGAGTCTTGACCCACCATGTTGCAGATTGGCTGGGTTGGAACAGTGCTGGAGTTGCGTCGCGCCCGTGACATAACTCCAGCACTGCGCCAACCTTACGCCGGCAGCTGCGACACGCATCTGCATTTCCTTGCGCCATGGCACGCCGCATTGTAAATGCAGCGCATCTGTGCTGGCGCAATGATTGTAATGCATGTCGCAAGTTTGCTGGTGCATCCCTGCTGATTTGCTGGGATGCAATTGTAAATGTGCCCCTGAGTGCGTGTTACATGCACACTGGACGGTACATACCGAGCCTGTGGTGTAACACCTGCACTGTACAAGCCCTGAGTGTTACATGCACCCTGGACATTACCCTACCTAGGCTGTGAAACCTGGCCCTGCACAAGCTCTGAGTGTTACGTGCACCCAGGACGGTACCCTACCGCAACTGTGGTGTAACACAGGCTCTGCACAAGCCCTGAGTGTTACATGCACACTGAACGGTACATACCGAGTCTGCAAAAACTTTCGGCCACCGTGTGGTGCTCACACTACACTCAGGACCTTGTGAGAAAGTATACAAGGCAGACTAGTATAACAGTAAATGTTATGAAAGCCACGCACTAATATATTAGTGCACAACACAGGCACACAGGCACACTACTGCACACGGATTGTAAGCACCACAACACAGTACTTCCGCTGAATTCAGAGAACTCACAAACAGTAAACACGTTTACAGGTGATGTGACAACCATCAAAACACTTCCTGCTACACACAAGTAACTTTTTTCTGTGCCAGTGATGACGAATTTCTGCCAATCTTTTATTTTCTTACTTATTCTTTGCTTAAAAAGCAGAAACTGTTAAAGTTAAAGTGCGGCATCTTACCGATGTTGAAAAGAAAAAAAAACATGAAGAAAAGAGATATTGAAAGTTAAAGCGCGATGTTTCAGCGCTCTTAAAAAAATGCATTTGTGAAGGCGCACGACGCTCAGTGATATGTTTGATGACAATGGAGCTCCAGCAAGCTCTTTAAACAAGGAGGGAGGGGTAGAAGGGAGGGGGGAGTGAGAGCGGAGGGCATGGTGGAGGAAACATTGAAACCATTAACAGTGCGGCGCTCATAAAACGGCGCCGTGCTGATTATGTATGCATGTGTCCTACCTATGTTGAGAAGAAAAAAAAGATGAATAAAATAAATATTTAAAGTTAAAGTGCGAAGTTTCAGCGCTCTTAAAAAAAATGCATTTGTGAGGCGCGCGACGCTCAGTGAAAGGTTTGATGACAACGGAGCTCCAGCAAGCTCTTTAAACAAGGAGGGAGGGGGAGAAGGGAGGTGGCCGTGAGAGCCTAGAGCATGTTAAGTTATGTTATATTAAAAACTCTTATAGAGCGCACTTACACCCAAAGGTTTCATGGCGCTAGAGGCAAAATGGAGACGAACAGGAAAGAGTGCTGGCAACAGGAGAAAGAAAAGAAGAACAAAAGAAGAAAAAGGATACCGAGTCGTAAGCCTTACGGAACAGGTAGGTTTTCAGGAGAGATCTGAAATGGGCGTAAGAGGTTGGTGATTCTAAGCTCTAAGGGAAGCACGTTCCAGAGAGAAGGAGCCAGGTGGTGGAGAGAACAATGAAACCATTAACACCACGGCACTCGAAAAAGGCCACCGTGCTGATTATGTTTGCATGTGTGTGTGTGATGCTCGACCTGAAATGAAGTTGTCCCCAAAATAATATATAAACACTCACAGTGTAGGGAAACTGTAGTTGGTCGGTGCTGCTTCCTACAAAAATTAGAAGTGAGGTATAGTTTAAACAGCCAACAGTAAGCAAGATAAGAAGAGCAATGCCAGAATCAACCAATGGCAAGCGACAGGAGAAATTACCCTACATATTGTGTTTACTATAGGTCTTGCGACTTAACTGAATTATAATATTTGACTCACCATGAAAGAAATGGTTGCTGATGCGTCATTTCTCCAGACAGGCATCTTCGGTACGTTTCTGAAGCCCAGAATCGATGTAGTCTTGGCTCACATATGCGATGTAGGGAAAATTAGGGCTTGCTGGTGTCAATTCGGTGGCGGCAAAACAGGCACTACATCAATTCTTCCAGCCGCGAACAGGAAATGCATTGATTCTTTCAGCCGCACCGCAGGGCTTACATTGGAGTCGGAGTGGGTGTCTCAGACGTCGGAGACATGGTGCTAGGAACTTGGGCTACTTGTTCTTCCAAATGCAAACATGATCTTTATGGCCATACCACGGCGATGCATTGGTTTTAAGACCACATGGCAAGCTTGCGGCATAAAAAAAGGCGCTGATGTGGTGATGTGTCGATGTTCAGTTTGTGAAGCAGCAAAACCACCTCCAATGGCCCAGAACTGGGATTGGCACCACTTGGCAGGTTAGAACCCTCAGCAGAGGAAATCAGGGGCTGCATGTGAAGATTTTGATGACCCTGGGACGTCTTAATAGGAGGCAAGCACACACAAGCCCTTGGAGGATCTTCTCAAGCAGGATATCCAAGCAAAAGTCCAGTCCTTAATCTCTTTAATACAGACGCAGCAACTGCAGGCCAACCCAGCAAAGCAAACACAGGAAAGGGGCCGTATTCCTCCTGACAGCTCTCCGTCTTCCTCTTATCAGTCTATTCTTGATTCAAAAGTGTTCTAAAAGTCTAGGCTTACTGGTCTAATAATTATAATCCATTTGGCCTTTGAAGTAGGAATACTTAAAAGGAAAGTCTTTGTATTACACAGATCAGGCCTTGCCCTGACCTGGCTCCAGACGCACTAAAGAGGGGTGAAGATTGCATTGTGAGAGGACAAGCAAAGCCCTATTCTGGTGTCAGTTACAACTCCTCCCGCCACTTCAACTAAGGAAGGCCCATCTCCCTGGTGATAGGCAATCAAGATGTGAAGGGCACACCTAAGCTCCCTTTTTGTGACTGTCTAGAGTGAATGCACAAATAGTCCAACTGTCAGTCAAAACCAGACGTGGATTCCACAGGAGGCAGAGACACACGATGGTAAAGCATGAACATGCCCACTTTCTAACAGTTATGCAAAGAGGGGGTAGGCTCAAAGGTAAGTAGCAAGATAGGGCCTTATTGAACTAAAACAATGAAAAACCTAGCTACTATTTTATGTGCTGCTATCCACTTAGAAAGACAAAGGGCCAATAATCCAATTTCATTGGACCTGGTTATTTATTTAACCTTTTCTTTGTATATTTCATATATCTTTTTTTCTTCATTTCATAAAGGCCTGACATGGAAAATACACTGTTTATTTCAGACAAACGAACATAACAAATACTGTGCTATACATTAAATATATAATAAAACAACATTAATACAAACAATAATACACCTATACAACATTAATACACACCAGTCTCGTTTCAGACATATAGCAAACCCTTCATAAATAGTTCTGATTGTCCTAAAAGGGGAATGCTAAACATTGGGAACAAATGTACTCATAGCTGGGGTGGAGTCAACGCTACATTTCTCTCAGACCTGTTTACATTAACCCCTTTAAAGCGTTGTAAATAGACCTCCCCAGTGCTGCGCTGTCCATTGGAACTAGTGCTGAATGGACGTCCAACGGTCGTGCGCAGCACTGGGGAGGTAGTGGCCGTGACGACCGTTGGCCGACGGCAGCAATTAAGGGGTTAATAAATTATCTGTTCGGCAATGATGAAAAAGAGAGATTGCTGACGCGTTTCGAGTCCCAGTGATACTCGTGGGACTCTCTTCAGGGTTTCTGACGCGGTGTAATGGTGAAATCAACAAAATATAAATGATACGTGTTGTGGGTATACTCATCGCCCTTCTTCTCAATTACGTTAAGCGAAATACAATTTGTGCTTTACTTGATAAATGCACGCGTTTTAGCTTCAGACGGGATCTGAATCACCAATAATTCTGAGTATTGCCAAGGACTTTCCCTATCCTTTTTGGTGTGATTACTTTGGACAGGGAAAACATAATTGCTTACGGTCTAATACTGTGATGGGAGGAAATCGAAAAGCACGGTATTGTTACTTCCGAATACCAATAGTGCATACCTGAATATGTTCCTTGGTTCTGGCACTCATTAATGATTGTAGGACCCCCAGCTACGGGATGCTTTTTAAGTCTGAAACGCTGTGAACATTTGTGGTTAAAACAATGTATGTTTTCGTCTTGCCACTTAGCAACACTATACTATTAAGGCAATATTCAAATTCGCTCGAATGTACCTGTTTCTCTTTCTTTAATTCACAAGATGGAAACCTTCGGACGGAGTCCCGTTATGGGCGTCCTTTTGCCTAAAATGAAACCACGCATCTGTTCTAGATGTTACATCTTCGTGCTCGCAATGCACAGCTCATCAATTTAATCACACATTCTTACTTGATCACAATTGAGCATTTTGTTCAGCATAGCTCTTCCTTTGCCTTCGATGAATTTCTTCGGCATTTCACACCTCATAAAGACATCCTGTTACACTTGATTTAAAAATGGAACCATAAGGAATTCTCTAACTGCAAAACAAAGATCATTGTATACGCAGTCATTTGCCCATGTTCAAAAATTAATACTGGCAAAACGTATCAGCAAATAAATCAGCAAATCGTGCAGCACCGTTCTGGAATCAAAAAGAAAGTGTTAACTGCTCCCATGGGAGCGCATTTCATTGAAAATAAGCACAATAAAAAAGATCTTAAATTAACAGTTATGTCAGGGATCAAGCCAAATGCCCGAGTAGGAGACATCAAAGCAACCCTTTTACAGAAGGAGCCATATCTTATCCTAAAATTTAACAGTACTGTCAAAGGTTTTTAACGAAATGTCTGAATTGTCTAGAACATAAACTCATTATGAGTAAGCACTACAACTTCCAGGATGCATTGAATTGGTGCCAGGTGGACGGGCTCAGTTTTCAGCAACATCTACAAGCTATTAGGGAGGCTTTTTTCAATACCTTGCCACAAATGAGACACGAGAGTGAGCCATGTGATCGGTAATAGTTACAGGACTACATTACCCACTAATGACTTCTAGCTGAGACCTTGAGTGGAAGTTTTTAAATCAACTGTAGCAGGAAGTCTTTATGTCCGTTGAGGCATCCGTTGAGGCACGAAATGCTGAAGAAATTCACCTGAGATGAAGGAAGATCTATGCTGAACAAACGCTCAGTTGCAATCAAGTAAGAATGTGTGATTAAATTGAGGAGCCCGTGCAGTGCGAGCCCAAATATGAGATGACTAAAACAGATGCGTGGTCTTGTTTTAGGCAAAAGAAGGCCCGTAACTGGACTCCGTCTGAAGGTTTCCATTGTGTGAATTAAAGGAAGAGAAACAGGTACATTAGAGCAAATTTGAATATGCCTTAATAGTATAGTGTTGCGAAGTGACAAGACGAAAACATACATTGTTTTAACCACAAATGTTCATCGCATTTCAGACTTAAAAAGTGTCCCGTAGTTGGGGGTCCCACAATCAGTAATGAGTGCCAGAACAAAGGCACATATTCAGGTACGCGCTATTAATATTTGGAAGTAACAATAATGTTTATTTCGATTTCCTCCCATCACAGTATTAGACCGTAAAGAGTTATGTTTTCCCTGTCCACAGTAATCACACCAAAAAGGTTAGGGAATGTCCTTGGCAATACTCAGAAATATTGGTGATTCAGATCCTGTCTGAAGCTAAAACGCTTGCATTTATCAGGTAAAGCACAGAATGTATTTCACTTAACATAGTTGAGATGAAGGAAGGGCGGTGAGTATACCCACAACACTTATTATTTGTATTTTGTAGATTACACCAATACACCAAGTTGGAAGCCCTGAAGATAGTCCCACGAGTATCACTGGGACTCAAAATGTGTCGGCAATCTCTCTTTTTCCTCTTTGAGGAACAGATCATTTATGAATGTAAACAGGTCCCATGGAAATGTAGCGTTGACTCCACCCCAGCTATGACCACATTTGTTCCCAATGTTTAGCATTCCCCTTTTAGGACAATATGAACTATTTATGAAGGGTTCGCTACATGTCTGAAACAAGACTGGTGCATTATTGTTTGTATTAATGTTGTAATAAGTGTATTATTGTTTGTATTAATGTTGTTTTATTGTACATATTTAATGTACAGCACAGTATTTGTTATGTTCGCTTGTCAGAAATGAACAGTGTATTTTCCATGTCAGGCCTTTATGAAATGATGAAAAAAAGATATAAGAAATACACAAAGAAAAGGTTAAATAAATAATCCGGTCCAATGAAATTGGATTTGTGGCCCTTTGTCTGTCCAAGTGGATAGCAGCGCTTTAGATAGTAGCTAGGTTTTTCACTTTCTAAAAATTACATTTTCAAATACAGAACTAAAAAAACATCTTCACAGAAAGATGTGTCTTTAAATTCAGAGTTTAGGGAACCTAAACTCTAAATCTCCATCCCTCACCAATTGAAAGTTACACTTGTAAGGGTGACAAGGCAGGTCCAATGATAGCACATGGGAGAGATAGTCCTTGCAATAGTGAAAGACGAAATGAACAGTACTTCATTACCAGGATTTGTAAAACACCAGTACATGTTCTACCTTTCAATTTGCACCTTGCCCCTGGGGCTAACTTGGGCTTACCTTAGGAGTGCCTTGCAAGCATAACAAACAAAGGTTTGTGCCTTTCAAGTGGGTGCACTTACCAGGTCAACATGGCAGTTTAAAACTGCCCTAACAGTGGCAGGTCTGAGACATACTTGCAGGGCTACTGATGTGGGGGGCACAATAGGTCCAAGAGGCCCACTAGTAGCATTTGATCTACAGGCCCTCGGCATACACAGTACACACTAGGGACTTACCAATAAATCGAATATGCCAATCATGGACAACCAATCACAATTACACAGGGCGTACTTGGATTTTAGCACTGATCAGTAGTGGTGAAGTGAGCAGAGTTCTGAACCCAGCAAAAACGAAATCCCGCACACAGTCAAAAACAGGAGGTAAGAAGCAAAAATAAAGGGGAAAAACAAGCCAATGATGCCAGGTCTAACAATATACAAATTTAGACTACATGAACATTTAAATATGTATATCCTTACTATATTTTTTCATCAATTTTGCTGATTGATTTAATTTGTAACCTGAACTAAATTTTCTAATAAAACCTTTAAGGTTTGGAAATCATTCTCTTTGTCATTTTTGTGAGGCCATATTAGTTTCACTGTATTTGTACTGTATTTCTGATTTAGCTCTTTATCGCACTTCAAATTGATAAGCAAAGGTACACACAGCCAGTCGGAGATTTTGTTTGATGACACCAAGAGATTCAAGAAACCCCGCTCTATCACCCTTTTATTACAATAAAGAGGAAATCTGCCCTTTTGTAGGGGTGGGCGGAATTTGTGAAATTCACTTTCGCAAACTATCACGAAAATGTCAAATATCTCCACAAACACGCGGAAATATAGCAAAGACGCAGAAGTTTGTTTCCCGTCTGTTCGCGATATTTTCTGCGGGATCGCGTTGAAAATGTCTTGCCAACTTACCCATGCGGTCGCTCATCGGTGCGGCCATCTTGTTTTCACTTGTCCCGCCCGCTCGCGATGCTTACTTCTTGTTGGACTTGGGCCTTTTGGCAGATTCACCCCTAAACTTTTTGCTTTTAAATGTGACTTGGTGTTGGTTGTTTTTGGCTTCTGCGCACTTTTAAGACTGTGTCCGAGTGTAAAGTGCGCGCGCTCTATGAGTGCGTGTGGGAGATTGGCCTGCCCTGCCATAGGAATGCATGGGGAATGTATGTGTCCATGGTAGTTCCTGATGTGGGGGGAGTGCAGGCTCGAGTTTGGTATGTGCGAACTCGTGAGATTAAATGCTGCGCAATGATGTGTGTGGATTTAATGTATGTAGTGTGGAAGCTCACTTTGCTACTGGATTCAAGCAAGCCGGGCTGAAGACGGCTGGAATGCCAGAAACCGGTCCTCGGAAGCTTGTTTCCGGTCCAGGGAAGACATGGCTTGGCAGTTCGGGCTGGACTGTTCCCATGAGGCACAGGGTCAGACTGATTTGCATATAGCCATGTCAGAACTGGGGTGGTAGAGTGGGCTAAAGAACGGTGATGGATTAAACCCAGATCTTTTGACTGGGTGTGAGTGTTTGATTGATTCAGATGCTCCGTCCATCACCACCCCCTTTTGTACCACTTCTAGAAGTTGGCATGTCTGTGTAGTAAATGTGAATTGACTGTCTGGTTTGTGATTGGCTGGAGCTGGCTGGTGTGCCTGGCTCCAGGAGTCAGGATGGGTCTGCCCCGGTGGTGAATGGAGAGATCTGCATGTTCATGGGAGGTAGGAGCACACTTGGGACCTGAAGAGGGCTGGGCCTTCCCTACACAATGCTGGCTCCGCCCCCTGTGGTGCGACTGATGTCCCTAGCCTGTCCTCTGAATAGGGAGAGGGGCTGAGCACAACAAAGTGCTCCAAAACCAGTTGCATCTGGTTTTTCCTTAACCCTGTGCCACCAGACAAAGGATTTCTGTGTATAAGAATGGGCTGTGACCCCATGTAAAGGTTCTCTTGTTCCTGACCAGAAAGGAGGGCCTGCTGCTGCTGGGCACCAGGAGGATACCGCCACTGGGGACTGCCTCCCTGCCTGGAGGGCCCTATGACCTGGCCCCTGGGCCCAGCCTTTGTCCCCCCTACCTTTCTTCAATTCCTTTTTGGACTTAGTCCCTGGACTTGTGGGACTTGGGTGGCCTGCAAGCGCCTGGGAAGCGCTGGCCTCCCCCTCAAATAGCGCGTGGCACTGCTGGAGCAGCGATCCCTACCCCGAGGGATTCCCCGACATGAGGATCCCCCTGCCTGTGGGATTATCGGCGCGGGTGGCCACCCCGCTCATTGCTGAGTTTATATCCCTAGCGGGTGCCCACCCCGCCAGGGACCTTGTGCCAGTGTTCTTGTCCTAGTGGGTGCCCACCCCGCCAGGGACCATGTTTTTAAACAGGAGCCTACCCCGTGATGTCATCACCAGCGCTGCGCTGGGATTGGTGGAGGTGAAACCAAAGCAGGAAACAGACGGGAGCCTACCCCGCACTCCTGCGCCACAGAAAGGAAGACGGCGTCTCTCCCCCGGGGCTCATAAGAGCGAGGGAGAGCCCCGGAGCGCAGCGGAGTTGTGCGGAGGCAGAGCCCAGAGGAGCGGGAGCTCTCGTGCAGCAGCCGCCAGCGAGGCCCCAGTGAGGGAGAGCCCGCCCGCTGCACCAGTGAGTCCGCCGAGTCCCCCGAGAGCCGAGAACAGCCAGGTAAGGAGGGGTCTCAGGGTTGCTCCTGCGTGTTCCTTGAGCGACCCCATTTGATAGTGGGCCGCTCCAATGAGGCAGATACCGAGTGGTCCCACCAGTGAGCGGGCCACTCCAAAGTCTTGGGGGCATAGTTGTATTTAGAGCCCACGAGGCTCCAACGTGTTTTGGCAGCATTTTCTGGCGATTCAGAGCCCACGTGGCTCCCACACACACGGGGGCATTTCAGAGGGTAGAGCGGCCCCGGTTTGCAGCGGGCCGCTCCCACAGTGTGGCAGCATTTCTGGAGGGTTCAGAGCCCTGTGGCTCCAACATGATTTAGGGCACATTTGTTTCTGAGCCGACGTGGCTTCCACAGTGTTTTGGGGGCACTGCTGTTTCTCTAGAGCCCCAGAGGACAGCCAGGGTTCACACTGATGCCCAGGCTCAGCTCTCCAGCTGCCCAGCACTTATTGGGCAGCTGCATCGTTTAGGCCCTAAAAACCCTTGCGCATTCTTCTTTGGCTGCCTGCCAGCCCAGCCCTCACATTTTGGACAAAGGGCGTTTGAGCCCCTGGGAGGCCAAGTTGGTCTGGGGGTAAGTATCTAATTTAATTCTACGCAAGGTGATGGTATTTGTGTTCCTGTTGGTAATGAGCTGATGCCTAATGTGATTTATGCGTAATATGCAATGTCTTTATGCCGTGATACCTCTAACTGTATTTTTATGCTAAGGAGGTTGTTTTGCCTAGTATAGGTTATACTAGGGAGTGTATGTTTTCTGCATGATATATGCCTAAGGTGGTTAGGATTGCATAGTGTGTACCTACCTTTTTACCAGTGGTTACTGGTTGTGTTCTACACTTGGTATTTGGTGCTACAATTATTCAATGTTCTACAAAGTGCTATTTCTACTAAGTGCTATTTCTGATGGTGGCCATGTGGCCCTGTCCTGTGTATATAATCCCCTGTAAATACTGCCCAGTGCCAGTTGGCACAGTGTAATTATGTGATTATGATCTAATGTGTTTATGGTAATAAAAAGGCTATTTTTATATATAACCTTGTGTGGAGTTCCTTTTTGTGGTGTACCTAGTGTGTTGCTGCTGTGTCTGTGTTGCCCAAATGCTTCACACATTGCCTCTGGGATAAGCCTTACTGCTTGTGCCAAGCTACCAAGGGGGTGAGCAGAGGTTATCTTTGGCGTGTAACTCCCTTGCCCTGACTAGAGTGGTGGTTTCTGCCTGGCTTTGGCGCAAGCCTCAGCCAACCAGAAATCCCATTTCTAACACTTCCTGTTCCGGGTTACGCAATGCATGCTTGCACCCGTTCACGGTACGAATTCCCTGTTCAGGAACGCTTTTACGTGTTTACAACGCCTTTTGCGTGCTCGGGGAGAAAATATTGCGCGAACTTGCCGACGCGGTCGCAATGGGCGCGGCCATCTTGTTTTTCACTCTATTGCATGGTCCTGGTACCTGCTTTTCAATCCTCCCTCATCTTTTGAATCCTTTGTTTCTAGACACTTTTAAAAAAAATCTATTATATTTATTATCTCTCCGACTATTTTCCTGCTTCTATATTTTTGGTTTTGGTCTACTTTTTGTGTGTGTTTTTAAACTACTTTTTCACTCTTTTTCTATTACCTGCTTTTTCCATTTCTTTTACTTGCTTTTTTAATTTTTACCTTTTCTTTTCTGCCCCCCGCCTACCCCAGAACCATGGCAAAGGGCCACAGGGCTCATCGCAGCCAGAGCCGCTACCGCCTTCCTTGCAGAAGGCGGCGCCCACAAGGAGTGCAGGCAGGGGCCTTATTTGGGAGGTGGAGTTGGCTTAAGTAGTGTTCTTTGTGCAGCACCACCTCCCCTTAACTCTGGCAGCAGGTGGCAGGCCTAGGTCCGGGTACGGGCTCCGGGAGCGTTGGCAGCGGTGGGGGAAGGTGCGCCGGGCACTGTTCCGCTGCTCTGGGGTACAGCGCACCCAGAACCAACTGATGCACCGGTGGTCCGATATCCTGGACCGGGAGCAGGACCTGCTGGACCTGCTAGTAGTGGAGGTCCCGGGTCTTGGTGTTATATATTTCAAATATTTTTTTTTCCAACCAGCTAGAATGCTGCTGCTTACATTGCAGGTAAATTATGTTTAAAAGTCTTCTGTGATTGTTATGATGACACAGGTGCTCTTCTGCGCTACTAATCTTACTTGTTTGCAACTTTGCATTTGCCCTCGCTTAGCTTGATTATGTAAGAGTTTATTTTAGAGAAATTAAGTTACGTAATGTTATAGTGACTTTAATCCTTACTTTGTCCTGTCACTAAGAGATAGGGGCGGATTGATACTTAGATTTAGTTACTTTGTATGAGTTTGTAATTTTTTTGTGGTATGCATGATGCCCCCTCTGTTACGTCACGTGCTGCTAGTACCCCAGTCTTTAGTAGAACCTTTTCTAGTTTGTGTAATGAGTGGGAATAGGCTGTGGGAACATCATTCAGCATCAATCAATCAACCAAAAGTTTGGTGTATACAAAAATTTAGTAATGTGTCCTCCATTTGAGCATACGCATTTAGAGAACTAAAAGAAGTGGAAATGCATACTTAATGTACAATTGGCACGCCTGGAATAGGTGGTCTAGGTCAGGTGGTACGTCGTACTTAGGCTTAGTTAGTATTCTGGAATCAGAATGGAAGACTGGATTAGTGTTGATAAATAGTAGTTAGTCAATCAGCGAATCCCCGATACTACTTGACCAGATGAGATCGGTCAATTTAGTTATCGCAATTGTTGTTTACATAAGTGTTTTTTTGACCATTCTTTAAAAATATTTTATTTGTTTCACACCAATCATCAATGTTTGTCTCTTTCTTATATCTTTCCTGTTCAGCACCCTGGGGCAGGCAGACAGGGTCGCAGTCGGCGGGAGGAGCACAACACCAGCAACAGGAGGAGGACACCAACGAGGGATCTTCTGCTCGCCCTAGTAAGTCTTCTTGTTTTTAATATTAATAATTCTTATTCCGTAACTTTTAGTGCACCGTATTTTTTCCGAACTATTGTTTCAGTTTCCTAATGCTATTTTTTAACAACAATTATCCTTCGATCTATACTATCTATTTCAAAATTCTTGTTATCCCTGCCTCTGCTATGATGACTCTCTGTACTACTACTATTAGTCTGTCTGTAGTAGCTAAGCTTGCCGAGTTGGCCACTCTTTATTTAAAATGTTTTAAATAAAACTCAGGTTCACCAGTAGCTCTAGCCATTGAGTCCAGTCCTTTGGGTTGTCCTCTTGTACTACTTCTAGTCTTATTGATCTTGAGTCTTTGTTAATCTTGAGGCTTTTCGACAACTCCCACCAACAAATGCCCAACCAGATTTATTATTATTTTGATAGGATAGGACATACTACTACTGTTGTAGGGATTTTGCACATACAGAACTTTGGACAAGAAAATAGGATGTTGGTGATGAAAGGTTGGACCTTCATCACACCTCAATCAGAAGTTCAGAACTCACCATAATCCCCTGCCTGACTAGTTATAGTAGTGTCTCGTCATGACTCATAACTATTAGCTCTCAGAACCCTCCCCCAAGATACCCAACAAGTAGACAACCCAGAATATAACACACCCAACCTCTCGGTCGTGGAAGCAATGCATATGCACACCCTTCCTTTCGCTCACTCGCTCACTCGTGTAAGTCCACACCAAATACCACTGAGTCTATGTAAGTTCAAAAGTTTTATTTTGAATTGACAAGCTATCTACATTGTTCTATAATGCAGCGCCAACAGGAAAATGCATAACATTAAAGCAATAAACATTGTTACACTTAGAGTTACAACAACTAGAAGTCCATACTAGAAATAAAAGGGAAATCATTATAACTGAACAGTGGTGGAAGCACCACCATCCCCTTGTTAGGAATATAGTTTATATAACATTTTAAATGAAGATCTCTGGAGCGAATTCTGGGGACCCCTCAACAAGAACCTAGTACTGGTAGTTCTTACATCATAAGCTCTGCAAAGCTCTGGTTCGTAGTAGGGAATCTTCCGTCTGTAATGAGAAAAATGGTGCACGTTAGTATATTGCAAGCATTTCTCAGCCGTGCCAAAAAGTGTAGCATTTTTATGGATAAGCAATATGGACTAACACACCACAACTTCATAAAAAGTGGCTTGTTAATGTTTTGGTTGACCTTGTATGCAGCGCTTAGAGAGTAGCAGTATGACTAGGTCATGTGGGCTCAAAGGTGTGTTATACCACAAGCTGCGAGGTAACGTCACATGTGCAAAAATAAGAGACACAAAGATAAAATGGTTGCATGGCTTGGGCTAACTAAGCTAAGACTAGAATGACCCTAGGGACCATATAACTACTAGGGTCTACTCTAGTACTACCTGATTTGTACTAGTGATGTATTATACTATTAACTCCTTTTTCAATCTTGCTACTGACCAATAGGGGGAGGTGTATATGACTCCTAAAAAATGTGTAATGTTTTTTCTAGGCGCACTACCGACCACCAGTGCCGGGACCAGCAGCGAAGGCGACGTGGCTGGTGAGGACGTCGCAGTTGCGGATGGAGCTGCAGGGGACGAGCCAGCACTAGTGGCGGACGGTGGTAAGTTAGATTCATAATCCTTAACTATTGATATTACACTCACTGCAAGGGTGTACTGTATGTATACTGTACTGTTGAGACTTAGGGAACCATTAGGATGGTGGGCGGATTGCCCCTGCCGGGCCAGTGGTAGTCACCGCCTGCCCGGCAGTGGCAAACCGCCCGCCATCCCTGTAGAAAAGATGTTAAAATGGCTGGAGGGATGGAAAGACCGTCCGCCGCTTTTACGCATGGTCGACATGTCGACCGGGCGGAAAAGGGTTCAATATGGTGGTGGTGTCTGAAAGACACTGCCAGCCATATTACAATGTGCATTTTGGGATGCCGCCACGGAAAGGCATGCGGCGTATGCTTGGAGGGCCCGTTGCGGGCCCCCATGGACTGGGGGGGTGAGGGGTACACAAGGGGGTGCCTGTGGATGGTACCCCCTGCCTTTCAAGGCAGAACGTGGCAGGCACCGCGTGGTGCCTGTCAAGTTGTGCTTTGAAAAGCACAATATGTATTTTTAGCATTGTGGCGGGTGGTGCGTTAAAAATACGGGATGGGCCTGCCACAGTGGCGGGCGCATCCTAATGGCGGGCGGTCCCTTTTAGCGTGAGGATGGTGGGTGGACAAAGTCCGCCCGCCATCCTAATGATGCCCTAAGTAAGTAAGAGTTGTTGTGAACGTTTGAAGAGTCAAGACACCCTTTAATTGGCCTTAGTAAAGGCAATAGGGGCCAGAGTATTGAGTAACCAATGGCCTCTTCTATCTGATTTCAACTCTGCTTTGAAAGTTTTATGGAGAAGACTAAAAGTCAGATCAGATCACCTGGTGTTGAACTAAAAAGGGAAAGACGGGTGGAAGGAAGAAGGACGGGCAAGATTTAATATTTATGACTGACAGAGAGAAGGATACATGTGATGCAAGCATGCAAATTGCAAAGGTGGCTGATAGGAATCTGATGCATGGTTGGTTGAATGCCTGAAAAAATCCCGCAAATGTTAAAGACCAAGCAAGTTGGAAGATAGATACATATTACAAATGTTATGTATTGTACTTTATAGTGCTACCATGCCACTATGTGTATAATTAACTTACTGTTTTTCTAAGACTATATTTTACAATAGTCTTCTTTTTTCATTTTGATATACAGCTACTCTTTCCAAACCAGATCGGAAGGAGTTGGCCGCCAAGGCACGCTGCCGGAAGCTGTAGGCGATACAAGTAGAATATCGACGGCTGGTGGTCCTGGAAAAGGAGGAGGAGGAGGCGGCAGCAGCTAAACACTCCTCCAATGCCTCGGGCCCCAGCCACCGCCCTCCAGTGGTACGGCGCCACCGTCTGGCGGCCGCCCGCCGCCACCTTTCCATCACTGGTACCCCCCCACTGTGGCTGCAACTGCCCCGCTCTGAAGCGCCACGTCGCTCTACTAGGGGAGGCAGTGCGTCCTCCAAAGCTAATCCCGCCGAACCTAGGAGACCCTGTTTATTGCCCCTTTTTTATATATTCTTTTGGTGGGTGGGAATGGGCGTTGGGGTTTTGGACATTTGGTTGGACTTCAGGTTTGTGTCAGGTTTTGTGGGGTTTTACATAGTTTATTTTTGTTAGGGTTATAAAATAAATATTGCTAATTTACATACAATGTTGCTAATGTTTTGTGGGTAGGGTTACTGTTTTACATCACACTGTTACCTTGCTGGTGCAGGGCCGCCCATAGCCAATGTTTGATTCGAATAATTGGCTGAGTTGTAAGACACAAAAAGATAGATGCGGCACCCCTCACTAATTGAGTTGTCCTACTATTACTGTCAGTCTCTCTCTTCTAGTCTATGCATTCTTTAACTGGGCTCAAGGGGGTGTGTGAATTACTGAATTGATTGAAAACATGTCCATTATTAATTATGCCTCCCCAAACTTCTCTTACCTTTGCTTGATGTTTAACTTAGGAAAGGAAACCATCATCACCATGCAGCCATTGCTGTGCCTAACATGCCATGGTTGTGGTGGTGGTAGTAGTAGTAGGCACTGGCAGGGCAGCAGTGTTTGCAAAAAAAGAAAAAGAGACAGTCAGTCGCCTGAGAGAGACTGTTTGAGGAGTAGTAGAATGAAGTGCTGTACAGAACGTACCGCGTAACAATAATATGCAAAAATATTGTACAACAAAACTTAACGGTGGTGGGGATAGCCCACTAAACAGAGTCACAAACTATAATTGTGTTGAGTCACTTGACTAGGCCTACAGTACACTCCTCGACGCAAGCGTAACAGTTAGTGCTGTGTATGAGGATGACAACAAATCCTATCAATGCCGGCAATTAATGTGGATGTATATGTCCCTTTCGTAACTAAAAATCACCTCTAAAATATACTGCTCATGGGTGGGCAAGCAGAAGAACATCCTCCGACTGCCTTGAAATTGAACTACTGTTGCTTTTGTCACATCCGCCCCAGCAAACGTGTGATAAATTATTGGTGTACATTTAATTTAGTCACACCTCAATAAGTCACACAGCCCGGGGCAAGAGGGGTAGGCTTTGTTGAATGGATGGGAAGGGGGGTGTGGGGAAAAGTTTGAAAATGAAAAACAGTACGCATGGACAAACAACAAAACACAATCTCTGTAACCTACCATATCCATATCAATATGTTAAGGGAGAAAAAGAAAATGCATGCATGATGATGATTGATAAGGAGACCGGGATTACATACAGTTCTTGTTCAGTGGTTCTGGGCTTACTTTTACAGATAGCAAATAAAAAATTTAAATATTGGTAGGGATGAATCATAAACAAAGAGCAAACCTAATAATAATAATAAAAACAACAAGAAGAACACACTGTTGTAAAGATTATAGACAAAAAAATGAATCAAATTATTGAAAAGATGATGAAAGTTGATACTATTATCGTGTTATCCTGGTCAAATGTGGATTTGCATCTCGGCACTCCTCTTGGTCCTCTTGTCCATCAAACTTGGGTGTCGCCAGTTGCCACTGCCTGCCTGGCAAATGTAGATTTATTGGTAAGGTAAGTGTGCATTGTAATGTTTTCCCAAGAATAGCGCAAGGCACGGCCTGCAATTGTAGATGGAAAAAAAATTGGGATATTGAGAAACAAAGTTGAAAAAATGCACAAGTTATGGTGTAGTGCAACAAGAACACTTTCTGAGGCGGCATGTATGCATCATCTCTACTCTAGTCTGTTTCCAGCATTGGCCTTCAACAACAACAGTTACAGGACAGAGCAGGCCCACAGTGACGGAATGTCGCTTCACAAGTTAGCACATCCTCTTTTTAGAGTACATTTTTTTAAAGAGTTGGACAAAGCACATATCCAGCAACATAGCATTTTACAATTTGTCACTAAATCAATACACCGCAGTCATTCCACCGCTACACTCGACTCCACTTCTACACAGACATTTAGGTCTGCTGTGGTTGTTGTTGACTTGTTTACCTTTTATGCCACTCATGAAACGTCCTCCTGAATTGTTATTATTCCATCAATCATCTCCGATACTTGTACTGACTGACTGTGAAGATCGGCCTGCAGTAGAAGTACAATTTTGTTTATTGCACAACAAGAGTAGAAATATTATTGACTTGAGTCACTCTGACTATTAGTACACTTTGACTTCACTTCATGCACAACAAACAACAAAAACACAAACACCAATCACTCAGACTCAGGTGTCTAATGCATGTCATTCGTTTTCATTACCTGTTCCTTCTCATCCTAAATTAACGGGCCGTTTTTTTTCCGCCATCATCATCATAGACGGTGCTGTTGTCATACTCAGTGTGCAATGTACAGATTGAGTCCCCTTCCTTTATTCCATCAAAAGCAATGTATCAAGCTGCAGTAGAAGTACAAATATCTTATTAAAAATAGTTGCAAGAAGGGGGAAATTGCCTTGGGTTATGTTTAGTGTGTGGAATGATGATTAGTGCACAATGAAATAACTTCATGCACAACAAAAATCAACAAAATCATTCAGTCTGCGTCCAATGCATGCTATCATATCATTACCTGTTCCATCTCATTTTCACTTTTCAGTTAAAATGGGCAGTCTCTCTCGGCTCAGAAAGGAGGATAGCTATAGTAGTCATTATGTTCCATTTCTTTTGGCGGGACTAGGAAACATTTAAATTTGTTCTTCTATTTAGCAAGCATCATCCAATCATTATCTGTCTTGAGGTCAATGGATGTTGGGAGATTCAGGAGGATGGAGCGGAGGAGCTGGATTCGGAGGAATGTACTGTGCAGACAGCTGAAACTCATATACTGAAATAAGAAGAGTAGACGACGGTGGTGATGGATTTGTTGTGATTCAAAGTTTATAACCGGAAAGACAGACACACAAATAAAGGAAAATAAGGGAGGAAGACAGTAAGTGCAAGCCTAATTGTCAGGGAATTATAGCTCGTCCTCAAACTCTGGGGGTTCAACCAGTAGTAGGTAATCATGTAACACACTACTTCGTTCACCTGAGCCGCTTTCCTCATCTTCCTACCTTGATTCATGTATTGTGTAATTCGGTGGTATGAAGTGCTGATTCATTTTGATCATTGTTAACCTCTCCACGTTTTTGGGCGAGAGACTGGTCCTTCTCACTGTTACAATGGAACCAGCAGCACTGAAAACTCGTTTGGAAGAGACACTTGCAACAAGGCAAGCCAAATAGCTCATCGCCAGCCTGCTGACAAAGGGCCATTCGGCCCTTTTCCTATACCAATACTGCAATGGGTTTTGATCAATGTTTGTTGGGTCGTCCAGATATGCCTGGACCATCCGCTCAATGTTCAGGGGTGCGGCTGCTATCCTTTTTTCTGTCTCTTTTCTCTGTGCATCAGCACTGTGCTCAATACCAATGCCTAACTGCCTAACTGTAAATACCAATTGTGTAACAATTCTACTGGGCCTAATGATGATCCAGTTATTGTTGCGATAGTGATGGTGAGTGTTCTGAACCAAACGCACTGCCTTCAGCCCCTGAAGTTGCACTTGATGCCGGATGTCCTGCTGTAGTACTTCTTGTGGGTTGATCTAGCTGGCTTTTAATTAGCAGCCGTTCATTTTCCAACTAACTCGCTGCCCCAGCTATCCAAGTTTTGGAGCGGGCAACATCCATCTCTGAAAAAGGAATTAATGTCTTCAGTGCAAATTTGGTCCGTGGATCCAGAATTGTGGCACAAATGTAATGTTCTTGTGACAAAATCCTATTTTGCACCTTTGTATTTTCAGCTAAGCGACGGGCTAAGCACTCCAACAAGTCATAGGCTTCTTTTTTTCCTCTACGCCTTTTTATGATTCAGACACCTTCTTCAGCTGATGCTCTAGCATTTGCAATAATGGGATAGCTTGGCCCATTGTACAGTCCTCCTTGCTGACTTCATGTGTGAAGACCTCAAAAGGACGAAGCATGTCAGTCAGGCATTTAACTAGGCACCATTGGTCCATCTGAAGGGTCATGCTTTTCACAGTAGCATCCAGTCTTTGCATGACATATTCATTGAGTGGCCTGTACTGCTCAAGCAGACGATCAAGCATGTAATACGTTGAGTTCAATGTGTTGCCACCTCCTGCTTTGACTGGTATTTTATTGTCACGTTGAATGATCCTCAGCTGCTTCCGAGATTTAAAAGAATGGCTGAAATGAGTGCATATTCTTCGGCAGGTGGTCAGTAAGTTGCTGACTATGGGTTCTTTTTTCAGAAAGTCTTGAACTATAATGTTTGTGCAGTGCGCCAACCACGGAACCCTGAAATAGGAACCAAGCTCCATGGCCTTAAGTACATTACTGCCATTATCTGTGGCAACAAAACCCATACTAAGCCCTCTTGGGCGCAGCCATTCAAAAACCTTGCTGCAAAACTCTTCCAAAATGTTTATAGCAGTATGAGATTTCTCCACGGCGAACATAGCTACAGTTGCAGGTTTCCGAGTAGCTTTACAAATCTCAGCCTTTTTAACAGCACTTCCTTTAGATGGCTTATCTCTAACCCCCACAAAAGAGACCCAGTGTGTAGTGATGCACATGTAATCTGTGGCTTGGCAACTGGTCCCCATGTCTGTTGTCAGGTGGATATTGTGAACAGCACTCTGCTGCAAAGCTTGTCCAACCAATTCCAGCACATCATGATGCAGTGCCCGAACAGCAATTCTTGCGATATAGGACCGGCTGGGAACGTTCCATTTAGGTTAGATGGCTGACACAAATTCAAGGAAACCCACCCCTTCCACAAATGAAAAAGGGAGAAAGTCCAGTGCTAACATTTTAGCCAGCTTCGCATTGTACAACCGTGCCGTTGGGTGGTTGCGTTGGAACTGCCTCTCCAACCTAAACATGCTCGCAATGGTAGGCTGGATTACTTCCTTTGTGGTGCTGTTGAAACAATTAACCCACTTAGGCTCAACGACGCAGTTTGTCTCATTGCAGTACTCAGTCGACTTGGTGTCTCAGCCTGACTATGAGTATGGCTCTTACTGCGGTGCCACTCAGATGTTGCTGGGGAGGATGTGGGCGGTACCACTACACTACTGGGGACAGAGCTAGAAATGCCTCCCTCTTCTTCACCTTCCACCGCAATAATATCTTCCCCTGATTCTTCATGCCCAACTTCAATGGGTTGAGTTTTTTTACTTTGTTTTAAGTGAAGTAGGTGATTCTCCCACACGATAGTGTGGTGTATTCTGAGATGACTTGCTTGGCCTCCCGTACCATAGTTTGTACCAAGCTTACCCCGCCGAATACCTTGTCGACAAATTGAGCATATAGCAACGTTCTCCTCCTTGGTGCTTACAGAAAAGAAGTCCTAAACTGGTGAGGAGAACTTTCTGGCACTGCTGGATGTGCCATTTCCAATACCAGATGAACTGGAGGGTGGGCTTGGAATGTGACTCTGTGCAGCTATACTGTGACTTTTATTACCACTACCTACTGAGATGGTTGAGCTGGATGTAGGTCCCTACCGGGCCTTTGAAAATATGGCAGCTGGAAGTCAAGGTAGTGTAACCTGTGTTGGTGGTATCCATGCTACATCCCGCTCAGTAGCAGCCTTTCTGGATAGGGTGTTGGTCTCCATCCCCTTTGGGGCAGGAGTGATGTGCATGATGACTGGCTCGACTTCATCAACATCATCCCCCTCTTCTACATCTACCTCCATAACTCTAAGTTTTTCTGGAACCTTTCTTTTCAGAAGCATTGTTTAGTGGCGTGCATCACTCTCAGACTGAGCTGGTGGCTGCCAAGTGGCATCACGATCATCAGAAGCGGGGCTTGAAGAAGAAGATGATGGACTAAGCCTCCTTTTCCTTGCTGGTGGTCTGGAAGACAATAGATCTTCCGAAACAGTGGTTTGCTCCACTTTGTCTGCAGCAACAACTACTATTGTGGGCTGTTCTTGCGGCTGCTGCTGTACTGGCCGCTGATGCTGTTGTTGTTGCGGCTGCTGCTGTTGTTGTGGCTGCTGGTGCTGTTGTTGTGGCTGCTGCTGAACACTTATCTGCTGAGTTTCCGCCTGCGTTGAATGTGTACTACTTTGCGATAATGACATTTCAATATCGCTGCTCGTTAGTAGACTGGCTACCTCTGCAACACTCAAGGGCTTGGGCCTAGGTTGGTGGGGTTGGACCGCTAGTGTGGAGGTGCTGCTCCCAGCTTGGTTCCCGGACAACACTGCTGCAGGCGTACCTTTTTTGGTCCCAAAAAAAAACATTGGCCGGCACACCAGTCGTGGTTAGTGGCACTTCCTTTTTCTGTTCCTCCTTCTCAACGGCAACTTTCTTGGTACTGAACCTGGTACCTTTCTTTGGGGCCATCTTCAGATGTCAGGCAGGACGCAGGTGCACAAGTTGTGGTCACACGTGGACGTGATGCGAAGCAGGGCTTTTGTCTGGCTGGCAGTACAAAGGGTGATGGTGATGATGACACCTCCTCCTCTGGCTTTTGTGTACCTAAAAGCAAATAAGCCAGGTGAAGAACATCAGTGAAATGTTGCATTTGTTGTTTTGGTTCAGTTACTTACTACTGTACTAGTACAAACAAACAAAAGAAGATATAGTCTAGCCATTTCTGAGACTTTGTCAACAAGGGCTATGTTATACTACTGTGTACACATTACACTGTCAGGAAGGATAGGAAAGAGAATAGGAACCACCAAAATACAAATGTAATGGAAGTGAGGTGGACCCTATTTGGCATTAAACTATTTGAGCATCACATCATTCATGGGGCTGCTGCTGTCAAAGGGGATGGATGGATGGAAGCAGTAAGCCAATAAGAAAACCATGCAGGCCTATATGGCAAAAGCAGTACACTAATAAATCCCACCACAAAAAAAGGCCACCAGCCACATGGACACTCACAAATCACAAGCAACAAGCAGGAGGCCTGGGAAACACCATGAACTAACAAAAGGCCTATAAAAGGTGGTTAATAGGCAGCTCATGAGATATTTGGAGGAACAATCTCTCCCGCACCCCACTAAATCGGGTTTTAGAGCCGGCTACTCTACGGAGTCAGCCCTACTCTTCTCTACTGAGTGCCTTAGGCAAATAGTGGATGAAGGAGAGACAGCAGCGCTGGTCCTATTAGATCTTAGTGCAGCCTTTGACACTGTGCTGCACACAACGCTACTTTCTCGGCTGTCTGGCATGGGAGTGGAAGGACGGGCCTTGGCCTGGATAAAGTCCTTCTTGGCCAACAGGAGCTCGCAGATGCACTGTCCCCCTTTCAAATCTTCTCTTAGGAAGGCAAGCCATGGGGTTCCTCAGGGCTCGAGTCTGAGCCCTACTTTGTTTAATATCTACATGGAACCTCTGGCTCGCATAGTTGAAGCATTTGGGGTGGGCATTGTCAGCTATGCTGATGACACCCAACTGATGTGCAAGCTCACGCCCGACCACAGAGAAGATGCCACTAATTTTTCTAAGTGTCTGTCATCAGTGGCATCATGGATGAACAGCAATTGCCTGCGCCTTAATGGCGATAAAACAGAGCTACTGGTGGTAGGGAAATCAGTTTCAGCATGGTCACACATGTGGTGGCCTACGGAACTAGGTAACCCACCCTGTCCTGTGGATTCGGTGCGCAATCTGGGCATAATACTTGACTCTGATCTCTCCTATAAATCTCATGTCAGTAAAGTGACAGCCAAGAGCTTCAGCATACTGAAAGTCCTCCGTAAGGTTTTAGACCTCCTTCCCATCGAAGCCAGAAAGACCATCGTCCATGCCTTGGTGACCCCCCACCTTGATTATGGGAATGCTCTGCTTCTAGGTTTGAGCAAAAAAGGCCTTCACCAACTCCAGTGTGCTCAGAACGCCGCCGCTCGCCTTGTGCTCAGACTCCCTCGCAGAGCATCTGGGAAATCTGCTCTGGCTAAACTCCACTGGCTCCCTATTAAGGAGCGAATCAAATTTAAGTCCCTCTGTTTTGTGCATTGAATCGCCCATGGCAAAGGTCCAGACTATTTGAAAAATCTTCTCACTATACATCGCCCCATCAGGAACCTGAGATCGTCCGGATCGATGATGCTTAAACTCCCCAGAATCACCAGAGCCAGGATGGGTGGGTGTTCGTTTAGATACCTGGCCTCCAAATGCTGGAACGAACTCCCGCTCGATCTCCGAATGGAACCCTCTGAGACTAGGTTCCGGGGAAAACTTAAAACGTTCCTATTCCCCCCTGCATAACCCCCCTTTATTCCTCTGCACCTTTCTTGGCTCACTCTCGCTCTTGCCTCTGGCGATTTAGCAGTATTTAGCGCGGGGACACACTGTGTTTTGTGCAGCCAGGCGCTTTAAAAATGGTTTTATTATTATTTATTATTAAAAGCCAGGCAAAGGATGCATGCTAAAGCACACTGCTCTGCCTTTATAATGCAATAAAATACAAAAACGAAAATACACAGGCCCAATAAAGCTCTGCCGGGTGCATGCATTGCACACCAACACACACAAGACACACACAACAAAGGCATGTCTTTAAGACACCCAACATCAGAAAGCCCACCCCACAAAACACATTTCCCAACTCAATCCAATGCCATCCATGCCCTAAATGATGTCTAAATTCAACAGACCACACAGAAACACTTGTTTAATGCAGCTGTGGCTACCTGCTCTGAGCCTACCAGGAGAAAGCAGGCCTGCTGGCAGACAAGGTCAGACAGGCTTGCAGGCCTAGGCTTCTAAATGGCCACCAGCCACATGGTCAGGCCCAACAACAGAAAGCCCACCTCCAAAAAGACACCTGTCCCAACTCAATCCAATGCCATCTACGCCCTAAATGATGTCTAAATTCCACAGACCACACAGAAAAACTTGTTTAATGCAGCTGTGGCTACCTGCTCTGAGCCTACCACATGAAAGCAGGCCTGCTGGCAGACAAGGTCAGACAGGCTTGCAGGCCTAGGCTTCTAAATGGCCACCAGCCACATGGTCAGGCCCAACAACAGAAAGCCCACCGCCAAAAAGACACATTTCCCAACTCAATCCCATGCCATCCGTGCCCTAAATGATGTCTAAATTCAACAAATCACACAGAAACACTTGTTTAATGCAGCTGTGGCTACCTGCTTTGACCCTACCGGGTGAAAGCAGGCCTGCTGGCAGACAAGGCCAGACAAGCTTGCAGGCCTAGGCTTCTAAATGGCCACCAGCCAAATGGCCAGGCCCAACAACAGAAAGCCCACCCCCAAAAAAACACATTTCCCAACTTAATCCAATGCCATCCACGGCCTAAATGATGTCTAAATTCAACAGACCACAGAGAAATACTTGTTTAATGCAGCTGTGGCTACCTGCTCTGAGCCTACCGGGTGAAAGCAGGCCTGCTGGCAGACAAGGCCAGACAGGCTTGCAGGCCTAGGCTTCTAAATGGCCACCAGCCACATGGCCTGGCCCAACAACAGAAAGTCCACCCCCATAAAAACACATTTCCCAACCCAATCCAATGCCATGCATGCCCTAAATGATGCTTGAAAATGAAATACATTAAAAAAACACAAAAGGAACAGTTGCTTCATCATGCACCGACCCATGAGGCCATGACTAGCTCTGGGCCTACTGACTACTACTACCCACAACATTTAAAAAAAAGGAATGATACTAGTTACAAAAAATGCAATTGTAGTTGCAACAACTGCAATGCCTCCAATCAAACAGACACAACAACCACTTGTAAAATATCCAATAAAAAAATCCTCAAATCCAATGGCAATGATGCAGCAGACAAAAAGAGTGATCTTTCCAGCTCAAAATCCAAAGGCAGAATGAGCAGGAGATAAACAAAGCACTGGGAGGAGCCTGCTGGACAGGAACAGGTAGTTAGAGATTCTGTGGCACTTCCTCCCGCTCTCCCTATTTTAAGAAAGGACTCCTTGCACAAAAAAGGACAGCCAAATGTCAATCTGAGGAGTTTTTTACATCCAAATCATCATTTGCAGAAGGTTTTATGCTGCTAGAGCTGATATTCTTCTCCAGATTGAAAATTTTACATGTTCGAGTTCTCGAGCTTCACATTACTTCCGCCGGATGTCGATGGCGCGTCCAAAATGACGTGTTTGGGTTCTCTCGCTCCCTGTCGTGTTGGATATGACGTGTTCGCGTCCTCACGCTCTCGCTCGCAGTGGAGAATGATGTGATTGGGTTCTCTTGCTCCCTGTCGCGTTCAATATGACGTGTTCGCGTCCTCACGGCCTCGCTCGCGGTGGAGAATGAAGTGTTTGAGATCTCATTTTCTCGCGGTGCATGATCGCGAGACGAATGACGTGATCGCGGGGGTGAACTCTCGCGAGATATCGCAAACGCCTACCAACATCTCGTGGAGCACGCGACCGGATCGGGAAAACTTGTCGGCGAACGCGGGGGTCAAGGTAAGGCGATGGCACGCGTGAGAATGTCTTTTTAAAGCGCGAGCACAAAAAAAATTCCGGTATGCTGCGGATCCCAGAAATGTTGGCATTTTTGCGCTTTCCGCGGAACGCAAAAATGTCAAATTATCACAATTTCCGTAAACACAATGGAATTTGATGCCCACCCCTACTCTTTTGCACATCCTGTTGTTTACCAAGCCTCCTACAATGCATGAAACAGAAACCAAGTACTGGGATGGTAGAAATGGGAAACTTTGACTGTGGCTAGGAATACCTTGACTCAGAATAATGAGCATTACTGTTGAATGTTCACGGCATAACCTCCTCATCCTTGTTCCTTGCCACAGTCATTACTATGTGAGCTGATGCCAAAGCAGAAATTGGCTTGAAAATATCAAACACAGTTCACACAATCATCGTGGGAGGTCAAACACATTATACATAAGAGTTGTAACAAACAATGTAACTCATGTAAATCATATGTTCCATTCACATGTTAAATTTCAACATGTGCATTCATGACAGCAGAGGTAAAATTATTAGAAGCATTGCCTCTTCATGCCAACCTAGAGTGATCAATTAACGTATGTGGTGAAGACCATATGACAACATTAATCTTTCATTGTTACGACTTAGAAGGCTACTCATGAGGTAGCAATAGCTCTTGTTGATCTTGCATGGATGTGGTTAGTCAATCTTTCGCCATGGGGTGCACATGTTAATACAATTGTATGTTTTAATCCAGCTACTTAAGGTAGAATTAGATGGTCTTAAACCATTTCTAACTGTACCATACATCACAAAAAGACTATGCACTGTGTAGAAGAATTACATTCTTTTGAGCTAGATCAACACAGCTCTCTTTACATCTAACATGGGTAACAGCTCCTCTTCTTGTGATGGAGGAGTAGGAAAAAACACAGGTAAGATTACTTCTCTTGACCTATTAAATTCAGAAGGAATTTCTGGTAAAAAACGTGGGGTTCAGTTTTAACACCACCTTTTCTGGGAGAACTTTAACCCCTTAACTGCTGGAAGTTTTTTCACCTCAGAGCCGAGCACATTTCTTACTATTTGAGGTAGTTTGCGCTTAGGCCTCCATAACTCTTTTTCTACATAAAATGTCCTTGCCAAATTAATGCCATTTTTTGTAACATCACTGGGATCTTAAAGGTACCTGGGATTTGTGGATGCCTCTGAAGGGGACCGACAAATAGCCAAAACATAGCAAAATTTTAGGGTTTGGGGGAAAAATGGGAAAAAAGTGATCCACAAAAATTGTCTTGTTTGTTTTCTAAAAATGGCATCAACAAAGGTTTGCTGTGCTATTATCACCAGCTTCACAGCTTCCAGGAGGAAATAAAGAATCACCACAGTTTTGGCATTTTTCTGTACTTTCAACCTACTTTCTGTTTGTGGTGAAGAGAGTTGTAAAACCCCTGGCTATGCATTTCCAAAAAGAAGAAACAATTCTGAATTTAGCAAGGGGTCAGGTGTGTAGATCCCTCAATGTTGAACTAACACTAGGTGAAAAATGTGTAGGGAAAAACAGCCATTTATGGCAACATTTTCATCTGTAACTTCTTGTAATGGTGGGCAATTTACAAAAGAAATGCAGTGGAACGTCTTGTAGACTCTTCTGGTCATGGAAATATATAGGGTTTGTAGGGTTTCAACCAACCCGAGGTACAGAAAATAAATAAGAAAATTAACTGAGCTCTACCGTACAATGGTTTTTCATTGTGTACCCAGTATATAACAATTCATATGGTAACATATAAAAAGTTAAAAATGGCTCTGAATTTGTTGTTACTCATGCTAGCGTCACAGAGCAGTTTTCAAAATGGCTTCCTTCCTACATAATAACTTTCATTTGGAAGGCACAAATGCAAAGAAATCCTGTTGGTAATAACAAATGTTCTTATTTTCTGTATTCCCATACATGTTCCTATAGAAGCAGCATGTGTGGTTGGACCTATCACCTGCAACACAATACCCCACAAAACGTGACCAGACGGCATCACATTTTACGCAGCAGAATTCATGTTTTTTTTTACAAAGTGTGTAGCTGCAGATTTTGAGCTCTAGTTCAGCCACTACCAAGGAATGCGTATCAAACCCAGACATTTCTGAAAACTAGACACGTAGCAGAGTCCAGGGTAGGATGACATATGTGGCTCTCACAAGGTAATTTAACCCAGGAACCCTTGAAACCTCAAACTTTGGCTAAAACACACATTTTTCTGACAAATCAGTGGCCGAAAGTTCTGGAAGCTTCAGGGAGCTGCAAATGTCCTACCACCAAGCCTTCCTCCAAATATTCTGATAAAAATGGTACCTCACTTTTGTCAATTAACCAATCAACCAATCAATCAAGATTTCTAAAGCACTGCAAATCACCTGTGAGGATCTTGAGCGCTGGGTTGCTTGTGTTGCTTGAACATGCAATACCTTGAAAAAAGCAAAAGACAAGAGGCATTTGGCAAGACAAGAACAGTTGGTTTAATTAAACAGTATGTCTGGAAGAACAGTTACAGGTATAGGGTTTGAGTACTTTCTAAATTTAGAATTGGTCTAACAGACTTTTATACAATTATTTGGGTGTAATAAAATAGTTCCACTAGTCCTTTTTTGGAAAAGAATATGGTTCGCTGTCTTAAGGGCTATAAATTAATGTATGGATGAAGAATGCAGGTGGGCCTTGACCTTGCGTGGACACAAAGCGGCCAGTAGGTAACGAGTGTATGATAATTGCGTGTACTGTGATTGCTGTGCCCTGATTGTCTGAGTGTTCCTTACTTTATGTGCCATCTGACTTTTTGGCAGAGGTCTTCAATCTGGGGGGAGGGGGGGCGCACCCCTCAGGTGGGCCATGGAGCCCTGGGAAGGGGGTCGCATATTCCCCAGCCTCACTTGTGCCTGAATTCCAAAACATTTTTATTCGTTTTGGAAAAAGACAGCCCTCCTGGGACAGCTAATTTTGCTTGTTATAATGATTCACCTGAGTCTCCTGTGTTATGTAAAGCTTTGGTGCTAGGTTGCCTGGCCGCCTGAAAGAAGTGCAAATGTGCCCTATTAGTTAATCAGAAAGTGTAAAGGGTGCTTGGGACCCCGTGAATAACTCAAACCTTTGTGATGACAAACATTTGGGGTTTTTTGAGTGGTAGTGCAAAGAGTTAACAACTGGGCTGTCAAGTGATGGCTTTTAATCCTAACTGTATTTACAAAGTCCTTAGTAACCCTAAGGAGGTGTTGAAGGGACAGTTGTTAAAAAAACAAATTGCTTTACATATGTCCTGGTATTACCACAATCTACATTTTGGAGGCACCATTGTATCACAAAGTTATTTACGAATTTTGCATCAGTCAATCTTATTCTGTGTGTAATGCAATGCAAGTATAACACAATGACCTACATATTCATAGTGCTTTCTATCACAAGCTGTGACCTCATAGCACTAAAAATACACAAGTCACTATTCTCCACTGTAAGAACCAAGATTTAAATGTGTGGCTTCCTAGTTACACACAGACCTTTGCAGTGCATTAACTAATAGAGGTTTCATAATGTACTACAGGTGCATTTCCCACTTTTTAAAATGTACTTTTCTTTTACGCTGCCCATTATTTTATATCTAGGTACTTGATGGCGGAAGACCTAAATAATTGACAGACTATTTTGGAACTTATTTATGAGGCTTGCCCCACCAGAGCATCAAATTTTTTAAGTGTTTCAACCATGCATATGAGGCAGAGCAAAGTCACCCTGCATGGCCTCATAGATATGGAGTAAAACAAAGCAGCGCAAGTCGCTGCGATGCCTTCCTCTGCGTCAAGGAGGTGTTCTTGTAAACTTGGGGCAGCGGCAAAAATTTGTGCCTCCCCATCAGAGGCGTAACGAGGAGAAATGTTTTCATTTCTCCCTATGTTTGTCCTATTTCCATGTGTGCTGCATTACGCAGCTCACACAGAAAGAGGAAAACGCCTCTTGGAATTGTTTTTGTTCAGAAAGGTACTCCTTCCTGCACAAAACAATCCTGACTATGTTGATGCTAGGCAGCAATTTGTACGCCAGCGCAACGGGAAAGGATGGGAATGCACTGTATTTCATAAATATGGTGCATTCCTGCCCTTTCACATTGGCGTAGGGCAGCGCAGCAAGAAGACTCAAGGCACTGCCCTATGCCAATTCCTCATAAATGAGGGCCTTTGTTTTTAGCTACACTTCTGACCATCCCCCCACGCTCACTGACCTTTGGTTGGCTAAAAACTGTTTAATATTAATTCCCCATCGTAAAAATGATTTGCTCTGGGAATTGGGGGTGTTTATGGTTGTCGATAATGAGGAATACCATGTTCTAGAAATTTTTGTCAGGAGTGGGTCCTTACACCTAAAGAACTTTGACAAGGGGGTCTTGACATCAAAATGTTTGAAGACCTCTGCTTTACGGTGTTTTAGGAATGCACATACCCCTCCAGGCATGCTTTATTGGGGCCAATCTCCCTGCATATTTATGCTAGCTCTTTGCCTCACTGTAGTTTTGATCTGGGATTTCCTGTTAGCGCATTTGTCTGCTGGCTACGTGCTACCTCGCCTGTGATCTGTTAATCAGTGACCTCGGAGCTGGGGCGCCACGGCTGCCTAACTATGTATTTCTGAGTTGAGGTTGACACGGAGTTCACAACGGGTAAATCTGTCAATAAAGATGCAATTCCGTTACGGTTACATAAATATACCCTTATTCACGTTGACATTGAGTTTTTCAGTATTAACACTAGCTGCTTTGTGGTGATCTATTGATTCAAATAGCCAGGTCTTGAGTCCTTTCCTGAAATACTGGAGCGTTGGGGCAGTCCTAGGTGCAGGGGAAGGTTGTTCCAAGCTTTGGCCACCAGGTGTGAGTAGGAGCATCCTCCGCTGTTAGCTCAGCAGATTTGGGGTGTGTGTGTGAGGAAGAGGTGTCTTTTCAGTTGCTGGAAGGTCATGTCCTGGACTTTGTATGCACGGGTCAAGATCTTGAACTGTGAAATGGCATCTCTTCTGGATCAGGAGCCAGTGTCACTTCTTGAGGTGGAGTGTGATGTGAGTCCATCTGGGGAGATCGTCGGTGAGTCTTGTAGCTGAGTTTTGTATTGTCTGTAGTCTCTTCAGGAGGCATGCAGCGATTCCTTCATAGAGTGTTTTCCAGTAGTCCAGCCTGCTGGTTACAGGGCCTGCGTGACGGCCTTTCTGGCGTTTGCTGGGAGCCATCTGAAGATCTTTTGGAGCATGCGTAGGGTGTGGAAGCAGGCGGATGAGACTGCGTTTACCTGTTTCTGCATGGATAGCTTGTCATCCAGGATGATGCTAAGGTTGCGGGCATGGTCTGCTGGGGTGGGAGATGGTCCAAGTTCATTAGGCCACCATGAGCCGTTCCATGGCGAGGTGTTGTTTCCAAAGATGAATACTTCCGTCTTGTCCATATTGAGTTTGAGACAGATGCCCTTTATCCATTTGGCGATGTTCAACATGCATCAATGGAAGTTGGCTCTGATAGTAGAAGGGTCTTCTGACAACAAGAGGATGTCAGAATGCATTGTGTGGGTGAGCCTAGCCTTCTGCAACAGGTAAGGGCCTAAAACAAACAAATGGACACATAGCCTTTTTTCTACATGAAAAACAACCCTTTTTTGAAATATGGATAGCTGTGGATTTTGGGCCCTAGCTCAGTTAGCATCAAAAGAAATCTACCAAACCTCTGTGAGGGTACTTTCATAGACCTCTGTTTGATCCATGCCTGATGAGGGAACTAGGTCTAGCCACAAAATTGGGGCAATGTTTTTATCATGGGGTACCACTAGGTGGTAGGAATATTGTGGATTACAATTGATTGCTGACATTTCCATCACAGAACTGTAAGAAATGTTTTTAAAAGGTTTTAGGTTTGCCAGGCATTGTGGCATCCACGTGAGGTACACCACCTGGAAATCCCCTAGGTGTTAATTTCTCTAAATGTCTGTGGAAGGCATGTGGAAAATCAGGGTGGTAGGACATTTGTGGATACCCCAGATTCTGCATCATTTTCTTACAGAACTGTGAGGAAATGTGAGAATTTTTTCAAAGTTTGAGATTTGCAAGGGCTTTTGGGTAAGAAAACATTGTGACATCAACCTAAGCCACGTCACTCTGCAATCCCCTGGCTGTCTAGCTTTCAGAAATGTATGGGTGAGGTATGTCTCTTTGTGTGACAGCACAGAAATTTCTTAAAATCCACAGCTAACCACATTGCTAAAACAGGGTGGCTTTCAGTGAAAAATGTGTGATGTGCCCATGTGCACTTTGTGCCCTTTCCAATTGTGGGCGCTTGGGTGACCCACAAATATTGCGTCCCATTTTTATGTGAAAACATGTGGGAACGCTGGAAGGGCTGTCGATTTGTGCACCACAACATATTCTCAAAATTTCCAACAGAAAATGTAAATAAATGAGTGATGTTAGCTTGTTATGCACTTTCAACTGTTGTAGATCATTACGGGACAGTGAGCCGGATCAATGCAAGTTACATTGCCCTGGACAACTCCTGGTGTTCAATTCTCAAAAAATGAGGAGTTGGTGCTAAACGTTTTAAGTCAAACCACCCCTTGAACTGGTTGGTTTTTCCACCTTCGGAATTGCTATCTTCAAAGCACAAATTCTAATCACAGAACCCGGTTATTGAAACCTAGACTACTGAGGTGATCCACAAAGTGGTGATGAGGTTCCAACCGCTTTATGGGCCATTCATACACCACCACCACTTCCCCCGCAGCAAAAACAGCCAGGTCCTTTCCTGGGCCTTTCAGAAAGTCCAGCAAAGTGACCTAAATTAAGCACTGATAGTGAATACCCCAGTCCTGTCTGGTTCTCTTGAAGAGGATGCTGTGTGGCTGGATAGCTGAATACAAGAGACTATTAATGAGCTTGCCCCTATCTCGGAATTTCACTCTCCCAGGACTAAACCAACAGCCACCTGGTTTAGTGAGGACCTCAGAATGAGCAAAAAACATTGTAAAAACCTTAAATTGAAATGGAGGCGAAAGTTCTGTCTAGAGGATAAATTGACCTATAGGATAGTATTAAATGACTACCATGCAAAGGCGCATCTTGCCAAAATGGCCCTTCTTTGGAAGAAAGATCAATGAAGCCGGAACAACAAATCTAAAGAAAGCTTTTCTTAGTCCTGACTTAATTTCCAGAGACTGCCAACCATCGGCAGAATGGTGCGAGGATTTGGAACTATTCTTCTATGACAAAATCACTACCATTCAGACAGACCTTCTTAACCCCTTCCATGCTCATGACGAGCTCAGCTCGTCATGGCATACACCTCTCAGGTGCTCATGACGAGCTGAGCTCGTCATGACCACACCCATTTTCGTTGCTGTCCAGCACAGCAGGGGAAGTAGCAAGCAGCGATGTGGGTAAGAACGTGCAATTTGATCTTACCCTTCCTGATCTAATAGGAATTCTATTCCTATTACAGGAAGCGCCACTTTGGCCAGTTTCTCCCCCATATCCCTTGAAATGTCCTTGTCAGCTATTAGGAGCCTGAAGTCAGGTTCTCCATCTGACTCTTGTACTACAGCCATGCTGACTAAGGCAGCTCAGTTGATCAATCCCACTGTAAATAGAATATTAAACATCTCACTCTCATCTAGCAAGGTTCCAGCACACTGGAAAAGGGATAAAAGTGCTACCTCTGCTTAACAAAATCTACACTTGATCCAAAACAACCAGCAAGCTATAGATCTATCTCCGTTCTTCATGCTTTTTGCAAAATATTGAAAAAATTGGTTAATGGGCAACTTTCTCAATTGCTGGAGGAGAACAAGAATCTATACCCTAGACAATCAGGCTTCAGGCCACACTTCAGCACCGAAAGAGCACTCTTGGAAATGGTGTAATATATTAGAGGCACCTGGACATGGGAGGTAAGACCATTATGATTATGCTGGATCTATCAGCGGCTTTTGATACTGTTTTTCATCAAAGGCGGCTTGAACACCTTCAGGCAATAGGGATTAGGAACACTGCCCTCAACTGGTTTACCTCTTTTCTATAGAACGAAAGGGTATGCATTTCCTAGGTGAAACACCCAAAGGGCGAGAACAGAGAGATGAGAGGTTTACCAATTCACTAAGGAGCAGATTATACTCCATGGGGAGTGAATCCGCAGGCGGGGGAATTCCTCCTTTCGGAACTAGGGCCCTCACAAACCCAGGTATCATGCTACATCATCGGGACTGCTCCTCGTCGGGTCGGCGCTGCAATACCCGACAGGCACCCAATGGTGACGCTTTTTGGCAGAGATCTTTTGTTCCTTGCTATTTGGTGAGGTGTGGGTGAGGGGCCTAAGTAAGTGTAGATGTCATAAAGTGAAGGTGTGATTTAAAACAGGTACGGTAGTCCAAAAATGCGCTTTAATCGAATAGCTCCTACCTGATTAAAATTTGAGTGGCAACTTCTATCTTAAATTTAATAGTTCAAGATAGTAGTGCTCTACTCTGTAGTGGTCAACATGTTTCTTGCCATGGTGTCTAAGAGGTCAGACGGCAATTCATCAGGATCAATGTGTGGGACTATCTACACCACGGGGTAGTGATAGTTATCTATCTACCACGCCAGTTTTAGGATAATTACCTAAACACAGGAGAGGGTAATCTAAGAAACAAGGAGGAATAAAAGGAACATCATGATCAATACTGCATGATTGTGCATCCTTAATTGCGCTAAATAATCTCTGTACAAATAGAACGTGACTCATTGTGCTAGCACTAGTGCCTCAAAGTAACATTGTTAGTGATGATGTGACAGGCAACACAGTTGTTGCAATAGAACATTTGGAGTGAACATTATTATGCCATGTGAACATGCTAAAAACAATAGAGAGAGTAAAAATTATTTTCTACATAATGTCTCTGCTCTCACAAGCATGTCAGGGTGGAGAACTCACCCTGTTGAACTTCTGCTCGAGCCTCAACAGTTCTGGCGGGGCTGTGGCAACTCTAGGATAATTATCCAGGATAAAAGATAAGGAGATTGTGGGTTACCTTAACTGGTTGGTGAAGGTTTTGCCACCTGAGAATTTCCAATTGCAACCCAGACGGGCTCTGGAACATACAGAAACCCCCAACATCTAACAGGCGCCGCTAAATAGTAGCCTAGGTGCCACCCGGTATAGAAGTGCGGACATGGAGTAATAGACCACGGGCGGTAGCCTCCACACGCCCGCAATCCACAAAGTGGTGTGTGGATGACCACTTCGCCTCAGCCACTCTGTCCCAGTCCCTGTGTGTACACCGGGGGCCCCTGTACTGCTAAAACAAAGGCCGGTTGAAAAATTTGGCGTGCTAAATGTTACCAAGGAAACCCCTATGAGTCTATTAGTAATCCTCACTAGTTACATAGTTGAAAAGAGTTTCAGCCAGTACACTGGTTTGGGGCAATCCCACTCACCTTTAGTCCAGCGTCACTGCGACTGGTCATCTGCCCAATGCCGGTCCAGGAAGGTGAGGTTCTTTCTCACAACCGTGGAAATATACTCGCCTGAACGTCCCCGGGGCGGGGGCTAGAAACCTGGAACTAGCAAGCATGGTGGCATGGTGCGCTAACCACTAATAGTTGTGGCTACCGGAAGTGGTCCTGCCGGCAGTAGCATGTCAGGCATGTTAACCTTTACGTTGCCTCGCCAAAGCTTCTGGGAAGTTGTAATAATGAAATACTCATGGTGTAACCAAGGTGTGTAGACCTTCATTATTGCCTCACCGAAGCTTCTGGGATGTGGTATTAGTGATGCACTCATTCTACTCTGGAGTGTGGTATGTTCAGGGTACACCAGAATGAAAATCCGAGTGCAATAGTCATGTCGTACTATCTAAGCAGTGCTCACTCTATTCTGGCGTGTGGCATCTCATAGGGTAGACCATAGTGAATACACATAAGCAGTAGTTGAAGTGTAATCAATAACTGGTCATGATGTTCAGTATGTGGTACGAATGTGTTCTGTATATTATCTATACACTCCGGGGATGCTAAGTGAAGTATTCAGAGAACCCTAATGTCAAACAGAAGAAGTACTTAGCTCAATTGTACCAAAGGTATGTCATCATTCAACCCATGTTTGTCAGTGGACAGACGGTGTATCCACCTTTGCTCAATCTTGAAGAATGATGTCGGGGTGATGCATTGATGAGTTTCGAATACCACCCATCTGATGGTGTCTGGGGAGTGGTCACTTTCCTTGAAGTGCGCACACATTTTTGTTGTAGTCCGTTGGCACCGGATGTTGCTTTTGTGTTCTGTGATTCTGGCCTTGACAGTTTTCATCGTCATGCCTATATACCTAAGCTGGAAAGGGCATATGATCATGTATATGCATTGTGTCGTATTGCCGTTCGTGTGTTTCATGAGGCGCCATGTAAATGTGTCAGAGAACACAATTTCTTTAGTGGATGTAGTGTGGCGGTAATCCGAACATGTACCGCAAGGGAAGTGACTCTGTCCAGCTGAGAGACCCCACAGAGAACGTTGGTGAGCAGTCTGTTGGATCTTGGGTTGTGTGTTCACAAGAATATCTTTAAGATTCCTGGTGCATTTGTAGGCAAATCTGGGTTTAGGTAGTTGTAGTGTGCCTGTATTCAAAATCCCCCATTGTTTGTTTATGACCTTTTTCATTTGGGTCGAGTTCGGGGTGAAGGAGGTGACACATGTCAAGGTATCTTCATGTCCTTTTTGCACTGTTTCTTATAGTGCCTCACAGTTAATATTTCTTGCCCATTTCCTGGAGTTCTTAATGAGGTGTTCAGGGTAATGTCTTTCTCCTAGGTTGCCGACAGAGTCTTTGACTCTGCTCCATAGTCATTGATATTGCTACAATTCCTACGAATGCGTAAGAATTGTCCGACTGGTAAATTATCTTTCAGGGCACGTGGGTGGTGGCTGTCGTGTAGTAGCAGACTGTTCCTATCTGTGGGCTTCCTAAAAAGTGTAGTACTGAGATGAATGTTAGTTAATGAGATCCTGAGATCCAGAAAAGGTACACTGCTGTCCGATATTGTTTTGGTAAACTTCAGGTATTGGTTTTGTGCATTGATCCAATGACAGAACCTTTCACAGATGTTGCGGTCACCCTTCCAAAAGATGAAGATATCGTCTATAAATCTCTTCCATAACCTCAGATTTCTGAGGTAAGGGTTGTCCCCATGAAAGATGATCCTCTCTTCGAAAGGCTGCCATGTAGATGCAGGCCACACTGGGGGTGAAGGTGCTGCCCATCGAAGTACCCTGGCACTGATGGCAGATCTCAGTTAGTGCTAGGGTGGTGCATTCCATTACAAAATGGATTGGTGTGGGTGAATTCCATTCCCCTCTGTGTAGTGCTGCCTTGATGACTTCTAAAGAAGCTCTCTGGGGTATGTTGGCATAGAGAACTTCGACGTCTAATGTGACTAGCAGGTCACAGTCTGCATTGTCTTGTAAGTCTTGTATTGTGCATAGGATGTCAATTGTGTCCCACACATAAGAAGGGGTCTGTTTAACCAAGGGTTGTAGAAAGTGGTCACTGAATTTGGACAAAGGCTCAAGTAGTGAACCTATGCCTGATACAATGGGTCTCCCAGGTACAGGCGTAACCCCTTTGTGGATCTTAGGTAGTCAATAAAAGTAGGGAGTTTTAGGATCTTTAGCAATGGGGAAATCTGCTTCCTTCTTACTGATCCACCCGTTAGTTTCAGCCTCAAACACCATTGTCGCGATCTTGGTAGCTAACTTGTTTGTTGGGTTTGTAGCTATTGGGGTATAGTATTTATTGTTATCAAGTTGACGCATACATTCCTGATCATAGTTTACAGTGGACATGATGACCATAGCCCCTCCCTTATCCGCCTGCTTAATGGTGATTGTAATATCATCTGCAAGGGATTTAGCTGCCAGTGACTCCACCTTTGAGAGGTTATGAAAGTGTGTCACATTCATACTTGATTCCAGGTCATTAAGGACCGCCTGTTCAAAGGTTAGAAGTTCTGGGGGGATTACCTCTTTACTAGACAACAGAAGACAAGAAATCTGGCCGCCTCCTTTTTCTTCCAAAGCTTGCACACTGAAGGTTGGTGTTCCCCAGGGCTCAGCGCTGAGCCCTACCTTGTTTAATGTGTATCTTACACCACTGGCGGCACTGGCAGAGTTACTGGGCTAAAAAAGAATCTCCTATGCAGATGAAACCCAGCTTCTCAGGCTCCTGTAGAATAGGAGGGGAGCTAGATGGAGAGGCACTTACTAGCTTCCTCTCCCAGGTGTTCCAGTGGTTGGCTATGAACCAACTAAAATGCAACCCAGACAAGACCAAGATCATGATCTTTGGTGCTTCCTCCCCTAACCTGTGGAGATCTTGCAGGCCAAAGGAGGCCACGCTGCCGGGCCCCCAACAGAATTCCGTAGGAAACCTAGGCATTAAATTTGGTAAGGCCCTTTCCTTTCAACCACAGATTCAGGTTGGAAAGCTTTGGATGCTGAAAATATTTCTGCCCCTTCTGTCAGAGTAGGATAGGAAAACAGTAATCCAAGTGCTAATAACCTAGAGATTGGACTATGGTAATGCCCTTTATCTTGGCCTCCCGGAGTACCTTTTGTGCGGACTGCAGGTGGTTCAGAACTCGGCTGCTCGGCTGCTACTCAATCTTCCCCCTACATTACACATGACCACTCATTTGGAGACCCTTCACTGGCTCCCAATAAGAAAGAGGATACATAATGCATAAAGCCCTGCACAGATAAGGCGCTGTCTATTTGAGAGACAGGATCCATGATTATAACCATGCCCGCACCTTGCAATCCTCTTCTGAACACTTGGCTAAGTCCCTCGTATTTGCTGGCTCAGAACAGGAAGCAAATCAATCTTGTATCTATGACTGGTTAACTGGATAAGCTCCCTAAGGAGATGCGTTTAATCCCGACCTTTCCATCTTTAAAAGAAACTGAAAACTTGGGTTTTCATATAATTTATACAAATTTCATCCGTAGGTGGCATCTTGTCATTAGTGCCGAGATACTCTTGGGAGTAACTGTGTGCTGTATAAATCTTCATAGCATAACATCCCCGCACCATACACAAACCTATCATGCCACCAGCCCATGGCCCAAACCAGCACAGCAGTACACTCACATCAACATAAGCCTGCCATTTAAGGGCCCATTACATTCATATGCCACAGGACGGAATCTCCAATCAAACCGTCTCTCACCCAGTCATTAACCAACTTACCTACAAACACACCACAAGCAAACCTCCACACACATATGGCCATACATGTTCACAGTTGGTACCTCAATAACCTTCACAAATAAAAAAACTTTGACTACGTTTTTGCTACCTGACAAGTATCTGCCTCTGCCTACGTTTTGAGTGTTACTGAACACGTGCCTAGTAAACCTTTGCTAATGGCTCTGTGCCTAGTAAACCTTTACTAACGGCTTCCAAAAGAGCAACAGGAGACTGGGGAAGACGTGTCTTTCATGCATCTTTAGTGCACTCACTGTGCTAAATTCAACTTCTTCTAGTGTGTGGATGTAAGTTAGGGGGCATCTGAGGATGACTTGAGGCCTGGATTCCTAAAACTGAGTAAGCATATCTATATTTGATACTAAGCAAACATGCTAGGGAAGGCCATCCTAATTTCACTGAAGTACACTTCCTAAACTACTAATGACTTTAGTTTTTGGCGCACTTGGAACTGAGTGAAAAAGTGGAGCATGTCCCGTCCACTGCCATTTGTAGTACTGTGACTGTAATGTACTTGTCATATGGTGAAATGAACATCTGCCACATTCAGATGGCAGATGAACAGTTCAAGCAGGCCAATTATATGGCCCACATGCGTAGTGTGGTGTGCAGAGTTCTGTGTAGTGTTAAATGTATTGGTAAAGCGCGCTATCACACAGGAAGTTATCCTGCACCTGACACAGAAACTGTCTGGCCTTATCCAAGGGCCTGCATAGTTGAAGAGCCAAGTTTTCAGCTTCTTGGGAAATTCAAGAATTTTAGAGACTGCGCAGATATGTAGGGGCAGTTCAGTCCAGGCTTTCAAAGCAAGGCAGGAGAAATCACTACTGCCTATTCTGGTGCTGTGTATGTGTGAGATGTGTGTGAGTAGCAAACGGGCTGAGCTGGAGTATGTATGTATGTATTTGAGCTTGTAAAGCGCACTGCTACTCGTAGGCTTCCTGGCGCTGTATAACGCTGTGGATCCCGTCCTAGCTTTCCCTGTGGGATGGTCCCTGCTGGGAGTCCCCAAGGTGGAGCCAGGCATCCCCGGCGTTGATGGGGCTGTTGTGGAGATTATGCAAGCTAATGCCCAGAGTTGCCGAGTGGGCCCCCTGATTACAGTAGGCACCAAAGCGAGAATTATCGAGTCCGCTGACCCAGGTCCACGACCCTGCCGCGTCGGGAATCGAACCCTGGTCCCGGGCTGACTTCTGCTCCCGGGTCTGCCGCCTCTAACCAGTGAGCCACACTACTCCATGTCTGGAAGGTTTCTGAAATCTGGGAAGTTTTTTGAGGTTCATTTGGCCAGTGTGGTGTAAGTCTTTGAATTTGTGTGTGAGGAGTTTGAAGATAGTTTGCTTGTGGAATGGGAGCCTCTTTGAGGCACAGTGTGTGTGCTTGGTTGGAAATTGAGAGTGAGCCTGGCTGGTGCATTCTGTATGGTTTGGAGTCACCTGGTTATTTGAATGAGGGAGTAATTTGAGTTTCAGTGAGTGCAGCACCGATGGGATTGAGTTCTTTGGTGAAGATGAAGTGACGGTATATTTATCTCTACTACTTTGATTATCTTCTATGTGATATGCACATGAAAGCACACCTAACCTATGTTTTTCCAACCTGTTTATTTAATTCATTTATTTATTTATTTGAAAAGTTTTATATAGTGCAGGCTAGACCCGAAGGTATCAGAGCACATTACATGAGGAAGAACATAGTTTCAGAACAAAGTTACAAAGTTACATCAGTTGCTGGAGAATAGTTACATGAGTTACAAAAGCATAGCATAAACATAGGGGTAGGGGGTAGGAAATATAATGGGGAGACGGGGAAAAACAGTGTCCAACGTCCGGCTGGGTAGGTGACGGCCAAGGGGTGAACCAGAGCCAAACTACTCTATAGCTGCACAGGACAGCTCCACCGGTCATCGGCCAAAGGTTGCTCGGGCACCGCAGTATGTACAGAAGGTTCTAGATTCCGTCTAGGGGGCCATCGTCAAAAAATCCCATTGGGAGCGCCGGACACATTATGCGGAACTGGGCTCCGAGCGGTAGTAGGATCATTCCCAATCCTCTGCTGTGTGTGACTCCCTTGTTACTGTGGTCTCTCTCAGAGGGGTCTCTGAAATTCCAGAGCACAGATGCTGGATCCCTCCACAACAAGGAGAGCCTTGACGAAGGGCCCACTCCAAGCGGCCATCTCAGGGACAGTCCGGCTCTGTCTCTGTCTCATTCATAGTCCTGCCTAATTTCTTATACTTGTCAAGTGAACCTTTACTAATGCCTTCCCTGGCAGGTACATAAAGCTCAAGAAGAGGAAGCCATCTGGCAAGAAATCCAATATCTTGACTCTACAGATACTGCACCCTGTCATTCATCCAAACGCCACTTCACAAAGATCTTCCAATACCTGCAAAAAACTTTAAAGGCAGCCGGACCTCTAGAAGTCTGAATTAGGTCTACCACCACAGGAGAACGCCCTTTACCTAAAATGTTTTACCTTTTCAAAAGTCAAGTCAGTAGACATATCCTCTGCAAAATCAGGAGAGGGAGTCAATTTCCTACCAGAGGGTAAGAATGAAGAGGACTCACCCTTACTGCTGAACTTCAGGTTCCAACAAATGTAGGCACCAAGGGCATTTCTCCCACCACGGAACTACCAACAGTTCCCGGGCTTTGTCTTCCTTCATCTTTTTAAATACCCCGGGAACCATAGAAATTAGGAAAATGCGTAAAGGAGATCTGACTGTCAACTGAATGACATTGTGTTCATCCTCCAAGCCTCTGCGACTGGAATAATCATGCAGAAGCGTGGAAGCAACATATTCTACTTGCAGCCGCCGCGGCCGCTGCAGGTAAAAGTGGTGGGGTAGGGAGAAGGGTAGGGGGAGTCCACATATGATGACGAGGGAGAATAAAATGTAAAAAAATAAAACCACTTACCTTGTGCTCCCTGCATCGCTGACTTGGTGAGTAAAAGGTAAGTGGCTTTCTTCTCTTTTTTTTTTTATTCTCGGTCGTCGATTACCCCCACCGCTCCCACCTGCACCTTCTGCAGCTGTCTACTTGGTGGCAAACCTGTCCATTACTGGATACCTAAATCTCCTCTGAAAATTATGGTATATAGTACTTATTAAAGACAAGGAAATCATTGAAGGAAAAACTCTGCTGAGATTTTCTGCTGGCCAATTCTCCTTCCTTGGAAGATATACTGCTTTCAGTAAACTGAAATTGTGTTCCACGTAGAAACAATTTTCCAGTGCCAACCAAAAAAGAGACTGAAACCTACAACTCCATTGATGGTTTATATTACACATCACCACCTTGTTTTCTATTTGTATCTGAACATGATGGCTTACCAGATGGGGTTTCAATATCATCACAGCCAGATTCACAGCTCTTAGCTCTCTGAAATCTGATGATCAAGAGTCTTGAAGTGTTGAGCAATTCCTCTGAGTTGTTCTGGATTGTAAAGTGGCCCCTATTCATCTTGCTTGCATCTGTGGTCACTACTCTTGAAGGCACAATATGAAAGGGAAAACCCTTAGAAAGGTTCTCCTCCTTCAACCAACAATCCAAAAATTGAACATGAACTGTAATAGGTACACCCTGATCATTAGGTACACCCTGATCATACTGCTGTGATGAAGACAACCAATGAGTGAGAAGATGATTAAACAATGGGCACATATGCAGGTGAGCCCTGAATAGAACATTGATCAATGAAGCCATCTACCCCTTCAGTCTCATCCACTCTCACTGGAGGGGCTGTGTGTTTGAGTAAGTCTTCAATCTCTGCCCATAGCTTTTCTTTTTTTTCTTCTGGCAAGAACATTTGGCTCACTTCTTTTTGTAATTGAGCACCTATGAAATACAAGTCCAGGCTAGGTGTCAGACATGACTTTCTGAGGTTCAGCAGCAGCCCATTTCCCTGTAGTATCCTGCACACCTCTTGGAGTTGGATACTTGCCTTAGAGAAAAAAGAAGCAGAAATGAGCCAGTAATCCAGATAATTTAACACTTCAATTTCCCTACAATGCATGATTCTGATCAAACAAGCAAGAAACATATCAAAATTCCATGGTGAAGATAAAAGGCCATATGGAAATACCTAAAAGTGGCAATGTTCGTCCTTTACTCAGAGTCTGGGAAACTTTGTGAACTGGGATGAGCCGAGACATGTAAGTATGCAACTAATAAATCCAGGGATGCCAGAAAATTCCCCTGAGAGCATGCCCCCTGGTCTTTCTGAAAGAATTTTCAATTACGTTGTTACAGAAGAGGAAAAGGAAAGAACGACTTGTAGCCAGGGGCGTAGGAGACACTAAAATTCTGGGGGGGGGACAGGGACAACCTTTTGGACTTTCCAGTGACCTTTTACAAATCGGCCATTATCTAAGAGCCGTACGCTCTGTTAAAAGAAGACAATCGCATAGTTTTGTAGTGTAACATTGATAATTGCAGGCATGTAGTCACAGTTTGCAAATATGCTTTAATTGTTATTTACATTCATAAAGGAATTAGACCAAATGTGAAAAAACATGTTTTTGAATCTTACACCGTCATGCACCAAGCAAACAAAGGTGGGATGAAAAAAAGGAACAATAAACTGAATGCTCTTTGCAACATTCCTATTCTCAAAATGCAATTGTACTAACATTGAAGCGTACTGGAGACAGGCTGCATGCACACAGAGCTGTAAGAGCAGATAAATGTCCACTTTCTAAAAGTGGCATATCTTAAATAGTAATGTGCACTTCATCCCTACCAGTAAAAAGGATTTATCATTTCCATTCCAAAGTTATAAAACATGCCTCTCCTACTCCTTTCTAACCAGGAATTACACCTTAAAAGAGTGTATTAAGGAATTCCCAATGTCAATCTATGAGAGGAATAGGCCTCACATTAGTGAAAAATGAATATAGATGTTTTTCACTACAAGGACATGCAAAACATAAAAGTACATGTCCTACCTTTTAGCAACATAGCACCCTCCTCCATGGGCTACATAGGGCCTACCTTAGGGGTGACGTATGTGTAATACAAGGACGTTTAAGGCTTGCAAGGGGATTTTAATACCAAGTCAACCTGGCAGTAAAAATACACACACAGGCTCTGCAGTTGCAGGCCTGAGACATGTTTAAAGGGCTACTTGTGTGGGTGACACAATCAGTACTGCAGACCCACTAGTAGCATTTAATTTACAGGCCCTGGGTATATGGTGTAACACTGTACAAGGTATTTACAAGTAAATATAAAAGGCCAATCGTGTATACACCAATGTTCACATTTTTAAGGGAGAAGCACATGCACTTTAGCACTGGTGAGCAGAGGTAAACTCCTCAGAGTCTTAAGGCCAACAAAATGTATCACAAAAAGAGGAGGTAAGCAGGCAAAAAAGTTTGGGGGAAGTCCGTCCTAAGGCCGACAGGTCTAACAGTATGGTGTAGGATTCGGTGTGTCTGTTTGAGTATTGAAGGCAGTCGGATCCTTTTTGGAAGTCCCAGGTTTAGCAGGGCACTAGAAGGAGAGCGAGAATAGTTTCACAAACACTAAGTTTATCGCCTGCATTCCTGAGGCTGGAGTTTGGAAAAACCCTCAATGCTTCGCAAAGTATACAACGCAATACAAAAACATTTGTTGTCTAATCTATGAGAAGCGCTATTGCAGATGGATGACATAAGTGTAGAGTGCACTCAAACCACATTATCTTGCATAGGAATATAAGACACCCTATAAGATAAATTTGCAATAAGAATTATCCTTGTGTGGGATGTCACAAAAATGAGATTTACCGTGTTTGTGTGATAGAGAGATGCTTACCAATGTAAAACAGCCTGCTGTGAGAGACACAATTGAGATTCTCACAGAAGATAGATATAGTTAGATATGCAGAATGAATTGTGTGGCAAAGCTCAGATATGAGGTGTTAGTGATGAACACTAGAAATAATTTTTGTGTGTGAAGCTTACACATGAATTCAGTAGGTGGAAGGTCACAAATGAGAAGTGAGTGGGGTGCAGTAAAGCACAAAAACTTTGTTATATGAGAGGCTCACAAAAACTATAAAAATGACCAAACTAGCAAATATACCTCATGCTAGGATTTTTCTAGCCAACATATTGAGCATTTAATTGATACAATAATTGAAGGTATGGAGGCCTTGCTCAATACTATGATGATTTATTTACAAGAGACATTTTGAGAGTTGGGTATTAACAGTGAAGTCATCTTTGGAGAACAGTTATTGCTACCAAGGAAAAGGTCAGATGGGCAGGGTAACTTGGATATGGATAGGGATGCTCCTGAAGATGAGCCAAACTCTGCTTCTGAGCATAGCCAGGAGGAGTCTGGAGGCCCCTTACTGGAGAACTCTAGTCCCTCAGGGAATAGTTCTAGTGACACAGAGGGAGGCCCTAGAGGTATGACCCCCGTTATTCCTCCTGGGAGGGTACAAAAGGTTCAGGGGAAGTCCAGGTCCTCCTCAGTTAATTCAGCCTCCTCTGCCACTTCAAAAGGGACTTCCATCTCTGGCAGGAAGTGGGAAATGTTTTCGAAAGGAAATACCACCTGCTCAAACTTTAGCGAGCCAAGCTCAGAATCAAGAAGGAGTTAGCCCTAGATAAGGACACCCTAGAAGTGCAGAGGGCTGGGAAGAATTTTGTATTAGAATCCCATGGTGGCAGGACTAGTGAACCTAGAGTAAGGGAAGATCCCTTTGACACTTGGAACTGGAGCAGGATAGTCCCTCCTTACCAGGATTACTGCTTTAGAGGGCCTGTAAAGTTCAGAAGATTCCTCAGGGGCAGTGGGCAGCTATCCTTTGGCTCTCCTTTGCTAACAAAGGTAGAGACATACTCTTGACTGTAAAGGGAGAAAATGCAGCTTTTCAAAACAAGTGGAGTGCCCTCCACACTATAATGGAAAAGAAAGGTGAGGTCACCTACTTAGTTGGCCTAAGTACTCCAAGAAGTCCCAACAGGGTGCATCATGTGAATCACCTGAACATGTGTATTGATTGAGCTGGCATAAGGATGCTCATGGCCTCTGATGAGGGACAGGAGGAAGAAAGTGACCCTCTCCCTGATCTTCTCTCTCAGGACCCTGTTGATGGATCAGTTAAAGGAGTAGTCTTGGCAGACATACTCACTGATTAACAGTAAGCTGATTACAGACATGTTCTTAATCAACGTTTCCTGGTCTCTTTCTCTGACATCCAGTCAAACCACCTGGTGTAGCCATGAAGTGGACACAGGTGACAGTCTGCCTCTGAAGAGCAACATTTACAGACAGCCTGACCATGTCAGAGATTGCATCAGAAAAGAATCCCAAAAGATGCTGGAGTTGGAGAGGGTCATTGAGCCTTCATATAGCCCTTAGGCTAGCCCTGTAGCCATTGTACCAAAAGCTCATATCCAGGATGGTAAGAGAGATATTAGATTTTGTGTTGACTATAGAGGTCTCAATGCAGTCACTAGGACTGATGCCTATCCAATTCCCGGAACAAATGAACTGATTGATACTTTAGACTCTGCCAAATGTGTCAGTACATTTGACCTCACTGCTGGTTATTGGCAAATCAGACTTTATGAGGATGCCAAATCAAAAACAGCATTTTCAAACCCCAGTGGGCATTATCAATTTATTGTGAAGCCTTTTGGTTTGAATAGTCTTAACAGGTCTGGAAATCTATAGTGCAGCATATCTAGATGATATATCTGTCTTTAGCTCCACCTGGGAGGATCACCTGGTCTACCTCAGAAAAGTACTCAAGGCTACTCAAGGCTCTGCAGAAGGCAGGCCTCACTATGAAGATCACAAAGTGCCAGATAGGGCACAGTAAAGTTGTGTACTCAGGCCACCTTGTAGTTGGAGGCCACCTTCCAACATTGGAGAGCAGAATTTAGACCATCATGGACTGGGCTGCTCCCACTACTCAGCCTCAGGTCAGAGCTTTCTTGGGCCTGAGTGAGTATGACAGAAGGTTTGTTAAGGGCCATGGATCCATAGCAACACCCCTTAATGATCTCACCCCCGAAAGAATGCCTAAGAAAGTTCCGTGGACAGTTAGCTTTCAGAAGACATTTGATGACCTGAAACAAGCCATGTGCTCTGCTCTAAATCTGCAAAGTCCGGTGCTATAAGTATGATCCCAAGTACTGGGGACTCCTTAAGGGACCCCGATGTACTCCCGCTAACAGTTCCTTAGGGTCTGCCACCAAGCTAGTGCTGCTGCCAACCACAGAAATGATTCTGCCCTCCTGTTGCTGAGCTGAGCTGACGCAGGGGAAGGTAGAACAATAGGTTTACTGTCACAGGAATTGTGACCCCTCCCAGACAGGATTTAGTGTATTGGGCTGTGTTGGGATCGCCTTCCAGGCATCCAGACTGTTATGAAGGGCATACTTGAGTCCCTCTTTCCATACTCAAGTTTGAGCCAGTTCAGGAACCCTTGTTTCCTGCTCTGGTGAGAAACTGGAGTAAGGCCAAAGGACAGAATCATCCCCTCTGTCCAGCCCCTCCTCTAGGAGGGACCGTGGTGAAGTTCTAACGCTTTCTATAGGGTACCGAAGTTCTCCACTGTGGGAGGGTCCTCATACTCATCGTAGAACAAGAATCACACCTGAAACCAAGACAACACTCTTCGACCGTCTGGACACTTGAACTTCGTTGGGCTTTGACTGGAACCGAGACTGCGTCAAGGAAGAGTCCTGCCGCTCCTGGTCTTGCTGTCAAGTCTTCTGAGTCGTCTGTGTCTGTGCTTCATCCAGGTTCTCCAGAAGGCCTGTAGGCATCAAGGACATCCCTTGCATCTGCAGGCACTGCAACAAAGCTGACTGGTCTGCTGCTCCTGTCGTTCTGCGGGCTTCCCAAGGCCCAGCAACACAGGTGGTGGTTCTGCAGCTCTCTCGAAGGCCTGACCTGCCTTCTCTGCAATTTTGAGGACACTATCCCTCGTTGGAGCCGCTGGGACTGAACCCCTGTGCACCCCGTGTACTTGATATTGCCACTGCTTGTTGGCTCTGTATTCCAGAGATCTTCGGGCTACAAGAAGCTCAAGCCTCCAGTACCTCATCCGTTGAAGATCAGCATCCTCATCGCATCCTCTGCAACCTGGGCCTCCATCTTTGTTGAGCTGCCTGAGGTCCTCTTGCGACTCCTGTGCCTTCAGCCAGTGGGTCCTCTCAAGGGTCTTCCTTTGCTGCAGTGGGCTTTCCTACTTTCTCAGGGCCTGCTCTGATTATCCTGCTGTTGGTGAGTCCCTTGGACCTTGCTGGTCCCAACGTTTGCATCTTTTTGTTTTCATACGCCAATTGCGGCTACCAAGGCTTGTTGCTGCTCCCGCCAGACACCAGACACCTGGACACTGACACCTGATGTTGGCCAACTCGTGTAAAGCTCCTGGTCTTCTTCAGCATTGCCTGGTCCTCACAGCTGCAGGGACAAGGTAACTGTCTTCACTCCTAAACCTCCAGGTATAGGTGGGCATTGTGCTTCCATGCCTCCTGGTCAATTCTGAGTGGCATAGACTCTGTCCCCTCTGCTTGCAGGTTCTCCTCTTGAAGAGTCTACTCTTGGATTTCACCGAACTCATTTGCAGGCTTCTCCAGAGTCCTTTTCAAAGTCTTCTATTGTCTTCTACGGCAAGTTCCGACGTCACTTCACGCTATGCACCTTGCTTTCCTAGTGCAAGTAACCTGATTCCAGGTGGGGTGGGTCTGCAACTTCCCAACTTCCAAAGGGTTTCTTCTGAGTCCTCTGGGATGGGTTCTTCTTCTTTAAAACTGCAACTGTGACTTCTCCATTGCCTTCCATTGGGCACGTGGCTGTGTTTCCACTCTGCACACAGCCTCCGGGGGGGCCTGGGTACTTACCTTGGGTGGTTCCTTGTGTCCCCAGCTCCTCTGAGTCTTCTGGTCCAAGTCCCATTCTCCTTTGCAGTTGATATTCCACTTTCTTAGTATATGGGTCGGTCTTCCCCTGGAGACCAGTGTATATTTGTGCTACTAACTTCATTATTTTGAAGTATTGTTGTGTGTATTATTGATATCTCTGGGTAGGAGATATGCCAATTTGTTAGTGATTGTGTTGCATAATAAATAGACCTATTTTTATAAACACTGTGTGGTTCTTTTTCATCTAATCTTTACATTCCTTCAAGATAAGCCTGAAGGTTGCTCTACGCAGCTACCACTTAGAGAGCTTTCTATGGTTATCAAAGACCACTAAAATCACGATACGGGTTGTCTGGATTAGTGCGAGGTACATCACTCCTGAGCATACACTATATACTAAACCAGCCTCCAACAACCACCAACACCAATTCTCCATTGTACCTTTCCCACCAGGATACAAGTCCTAAAAAAAGAAGTGGGGCACTAACCAAGTTAGGCAGTATGTAAGTGACATCACAGCATGTGATATCACAACCCACAACCTCACAGGAAGTGCTATCACAAAAAATGACATCAGATTTTAAGACCTCATATATGTTAAGCAGGTCTGTCATGAGTACATTTGAGTATATTACAATATTTAATAAATTAGATCTTGCGTCGGAGTTGTACTAAAAAAGTGTTGCAAGCCCAGCGCAAGATCTAGGCCTCAGATTACACATTTATTTATTAAAACTCTCCCAGAAAGAAATTGGCAACAAGGAGAAACATGGCAGTGTATCTGTTCTACTTAATTGCTTGCTAAGTCTGCATTCTAAAATATCTTATGGCGTTAAGGTGCCTGCTGCATAGATCTTTAAGTACCCAGTAAATCTGAGGGAATAATAATGGTAAGATAACTCTGGAGGTTAATGCACTTGCTGGAGAGACAGGTGTTTTGTCTAGTTCCAGTTTTGTCAAAGTAGCATGGAGGGTTAATGTGCCTCACACAAAGAACATCATGTGACACGCAGATGACGATCTTTATTTTATATGGATGGGTAAGTGGGTTATTGCTTTTAACACAGAGATCCTTTTGTTACTTACAGTTCATAAATTGTAAACCTTCTATTATAGCACAGTGAACTATGAAGGAAAGGACATGTGACTCCTCAAATTGTAACCCTGTCTTATGTAACACATCCAGTGAATTGATTTTAAAACATATGCTTTTTTGCCAATGTGAATGTGTGATGTAAGGCGCTCTGACACCCTGGATTGGGTTGAGTGGTGCTATAAAAGAAATCAGACAAAATAGTGGTATCTAAATTGTTATTTACGTAAATATTAGGACAGACCAAAGCATCTGACACCCCACAGAAGTGGGCTCAGACGGTGTCTGATACTAATTGTTTTTCATGTTCCCTGGCGAGGTTCAACTGCTCAAAATATACATTTCAACAAACATTAGCCTTTGAGTGGCTAAATTACAGCAGTCAAAATAACTAAGTGGGGTCAGGGCTGAGAAGGTGCAGCATGCAGACAGCAATTAACAAACTGCCTCTCCTCCTTTGTCCTAGAAGTGCAGAGTGCAGGCAGCCATGGTGGGGAGGACGAGGTGAGAAAATTCCTGGAGTTTTGCAGCACAACAAAAGGGAAGGTCCATCGGCACGTGAAAGGCTTTGACAAAAGAATTTCCCCTCTCCCGTCTGTCAGTCACAAAGCCATTGGCACCTCAAAGCACTTATTGGAGGTGCCAATGGCCCTGCTACTGACAGAAGGGAGAGGGGAACTTCTTTTGTCCCCTTGTCCCTCCCCACCCTTGTCCCCTGTGTCCCCCACTCTACAAAATCTGGGAGGGATATATCCCCCGCGTCCCCCACACTTCCTACGCCCATGCTTGTAGCTGTATCGTTCTGTGCCTCATTCAAAAAATTCCACATACAAAAAAAGTATTCACTGACCTGTTATGTTACGAGAGAGGCTGGGCCGTCGGTCACGTGGTGTGGTGTGGAGACGCGTGCAAGTAAAAGCGAAGGAGCGGCTGTGGTGCAGGGTTGGAGCCGGGGTCAGCATCGGAGCCGGGAGGCAGAGCAGGGAGTGGACAAGCAGGTGAGCCTCCTTGTCTCTGGAGGCTGGATTGGGGTGGGTTACAGCGAATAGAGCAGAGCAGCAGCGTCGGTGGTGAGCGGCGGGGGTGAGCGGTGGAGGGGAGGGCGGTCGGCCAGGATTCACTCGCACCTGCCCACCCACGCTCCTGCCTGCGCCGCTCCGAGGTCCAGCCTGCTTTGATCTGCTCTGTTATGCTCTCTTCTGCGCTCTTTTCGGCCCCGTTCTGAGCTCTGCTCTACAATCCAAATGCTGCACACAGCGTTATTTGGTCCCTCACTCCCTACCATTACAGGAGCATATTGAGGGAGAGAGACAGGGTTGCTGGTGTCCCTGGGTAGCAGGCACGGCTTGCCTGCTACATCTACTCCCTACACTTTATCAGTTCCTGTGGAGGTCTTATCAGCCCCAAATTACAAATTACAATTACTGAAACCACCATTCCTGCCCTCGCTGCCCCCGGAGGGAGGGGTGAAGTCGATCAGACAAGTCCACTGCCACAGAAGCATAAATAAACAGCAACATAACTACAAAGCAACAACCTCCGCTACAGGAGGGCGTACGACGGAGAGAAGAGTATGTCGGCCTCAACAGATTATAGATCTGATTCAAAAAAGTGTCCAGAGCACCACCAAAGAAGACAACATGAAGGTCCGTCACTCAAACAGGTCCATTCAAATAAGTTCAATAGCAATCAGCAAAAGGTAAACATACGCAGATAGTTGGTTACATTTATTTGATTTCAAATGACCGGTTAATGACAGCTGACATGTGTTTCTTCGTACTCGATGACTTTTTCAAGGCTTATACATAGTCCCTCAAGATGAGTCATCAAATGGTAGCAGAATATCAGTCCAAACAGTAGCAACCATAATTTGTGGAACTGCAGAGATAAGTAGCTCACAGACCCAACAGTGAGTCTTGTGAAGTATGAGTCTGTTGATTATAGGCGATCAAAACCTTGATAAATCACGAGCAACCGGTGTAGCCAGGCTGCAGCTACCTCGACAGCGTCTATATCCATGTGTCTATTATAGATCTGAACCAACGTGCACAAAGAACATAGAGATGCAGTGTGGCCACATGACAGAGCCCTAGCGAGACAGAAAACTACTGCAAGGCACTTGGGGAAGCCCGTGACATTAGGGCACTGCAATGTGACGGTTGAGCCCCTGCGCTGAAGAAGCGGCTTGCCTGGGTTCGGGTACGGTTTGCGGCAAGGAGTGCTCCTGCCCCTAGTGATTGCCGGGGCCAAAGGTCCACATAGTGGTAAACACACAGATACACAGAGGGAATGAAAAGAGCCCTCAGCTCACCTCATTGCTAGAGAGACACAATCGGTAAAATCAGGGCCTCACACAAGTCCCCCACCTGAGCCAAATTACCTAACAGGATGACTTTTGGAATGCCCCCCGAAGAAGCTAATAGATTTAGCAAGAGGGACCATCCAAACTCAAAGCCACAGGCATCTTCGCAGCAGGCTGGAAAACTGCCCTTTGAGTGCTCCTGCAGAGAAGAGCGGAGTTTATGGTAAAAGAGGGCAATAGAAGGCAGCAGAGAGGAAAGGGGGGACCCTAGGAGAGCGCCAAAGGGAATAACATTTTTCGAAGAGTACTACAGGAGACTAGACACAATGCCTGACGTCAAGCCTGAAGCCATGCTTGGGAGCAACCACAGCAAAAATGATGGCATACCAGTGTTAGGTGATTATCAGCAGACCTCTACAGACAGTGGAGACTCACCCCTGATGCCCATAGGGGCTTCAGAGGCCGTACAGGGAGCAGACGACATCACAGTGTGGGGTACGCACTATAGGGACATTATCATTAAAGGTCCTATTTCTAATTGCCCAAACCCACAGACAAAGGGGGAAGACAACTGTGTGATAGAACTCCCCTCAGAATTGTCAGCCATGTCCTGCATGGAGCATGAGTTAATCAGGGTGTCATTCTTAAAGATTTTGTGCTCCAGTCTATTTCATCTGACAGACGACAGGGTGCCGGTGGTAGACACATGAGGCCTATGAGATAAAGTCGCAGCTCTTGCCGGTGACATGATTGAATTGGATCATGCCCAAACCAACACCCAGAACTCAACTGGATGGGAGGACGCATGCAGAGGTAGTCCCAAGGCTTGGGTACAGGAAGATGAGCAACAGGAATTACGTTGGTTCCCTGGTAGGCAGGGACCCAATTGTCAGGTCTCCCGAAACACACCTGGAGGAAGGTTCATAAACAAGCGAGGACCGGCTTAATGAACAAGGCAACTTGCTGTCCTATGACACACTTGTGGCAGCCACGAATGCCCTCAACTGGTAGTCCCCTAAATTAGAGGTCTAAATGGACACAATGCAAACTATAGCCCTGGTAATTGCAAACATAAGCATCAAGCTGGGAAACCTGGAAATACGAGCAAACATAAAGGACTGCCACTGTGGAGCCATCGTGGAAAAATTCTCAACACTGCCGAAAGACCCGACAACATTGATTACGGACTTGAAAAATCTAAATTTAAACAATGGACCCAATAATAATCCAAAAACAAAGGCGGAAACGATGGCCATGGCTGCAAGCTTTAATGTCCACGGGATACTACCTAGACCAACAACCTTGAGAAAAGAAACATGACCAGATGAGGTCCAAGCAGCAGATATCATTCAACAAAGTCTGTATAAATTAAAAATGAACAGGGCAAATAGAATTAGCAGCCCCAACAATACCATCATGCCCAACTCCAATAATACAAACAACTAGCCTCAACGGATTGCCACAACAGAAGAGATCCCCAGGACCAGGTGCAATAACAACACCAGTCTCATCAGCCCCACTAATAAGAATAACAAATCCTTGTCAAGATGTGAAAAAAAGATTAAAGAAAAGACAAAGAATGACTAGGCAAACTGAAGTACTAAGGAGCTGGGAAGAACACCTTACAACAAGGAATAAAAATCGCCAAGAATGAAACCCCCCCCCCAAGCAAGAAGCTCTGATTTTTGAAAAACAAAAAAGGGCCTCGACGTTGGACACACAAGTCCATCAACTAACATCTTCTGAGGGAGATGGAGCTTGCACTGATCAAAGCCCCATCCAAATTCAGGACAGAACTGAGCCAAGGCCATCCAAAGTGGCAGGTAGGTGGAGCCCGACACATGATCGCAAGCTGCGATTGGAGGGAGCCCGAGACAAACAAGACCCCAGGGCATAGACAGTCAGGCATCTAATATCTAAATGAATTGAAAAGGAAGACTGCAGGGGCAGCAGGGTCAAACAGAGATAGACCACCAACTGAGCAAATGTTAGCTCATGATAGAAAACAGGGCCCCAAAACAGACAACATCATAGAAGACTCTTGAGACCATATAGTGGCCTCACAGAAAGTCATGTTTTGCCCTCAGTACATGTCATGAGGAAGGAAAGATACCCTCAATAGGGGAAATATCTTGAAAAAATTTCATCATATCCCCTCGTTGGGACACATAATGAGCAAAGACCATCTCAGTACACAATTTGAGTTGAACTAGCCCCACCAAGGAAAACACGCTATCAACATGGAAGAATACTACCCACGCCGACTTGGCCGTACAGGAAAAGACCAGCTTCGCAAAATAGGGCGTAGAGGTCCGGGAGCCAAAAGACGAGAAATATCCACATGTGCTCGACAAACAAGAGGGCAGCCTGACCGAACAACTAAGAAATGGTTTAAATACACAAAGCTTCTTAAGAGGGACGCATTCTTCAGAAATTCAATCCAGCTTCTACAACTTCACAATTGAATTTAGCGAAATAAAGGGTCAAAGTGAGAGAAAAGTAACTGAAAGAAATATAGCAGATAAAGGCTGGTACAGGTACCGGACAAGTAAGGCATCCAGCAAAGCAACCACATCTCACGGAGGCCACAATAAGAATCTCTCCTAACCCTAAATCACAAAATAAGGCTAAAATTGCATTCCCATTACATAAAAATGCTGACGGTCTGCCAAGTAGAGCACACAATCCAAGACTGAGGCTCATAACATGGAATGGCAGGATTCACAAGCACACAAGCACACAAAACAGCGAATCAGCAATGAAAAAGATCCAGGAGGGGGACATCCTCTGCCTACAGGAAACCAGGGCAACTGAGGAGATCCATTTACAAGGCTTCACCGGTATCCAAGTACCAGCTAGGAAACTACACTCTTATGGCAGGCCTTCAGGTGAACAGCAAAACACACAAGATGATAGACGGAATGTTGCACAATGGCAAAACATTCACCCCCAGTCACGGATCTGGGTTTAATCCATCGTTATTTTGCTCACCAAGCCACCCCAGTTCAGACATGGCCATATGCAAATCAGTCTTGACCCTGTGCCTCATTGGAACAGTCCAGCCCGAACTGCCAAGCCATGTCTTTCCTGGACCGGAATCAAGCATCCTAGGACCGGTTTCTGGCTATCAGCCGTCTTCAGCCAGGATAGCTTGACTCCAGTGGCGTAGTGAGCAAGGGACCCACGTCTGGGCATACCCTTCCCACATAGGGTGGACAGCACAACACACAAGATGATGGACGGAATGTTGCACAATGGCAAAACATTCACCCCCAGTCACGGATCTGGGTTTAATCCATCGTTATTTTGCTCACCAAGCCACCCAGTTCAGACATGGCCATATGCAAATCAGTCTTGACCCTGTGCCTCATGGGAACAGTCCAGCCCGAACTGCCAAGCCATGTCTTTCCTGGACCGGAATCAAGCATCCTAGGACCTGTTTCTGGCTATCAGCCGTCTTCAGCCAGGATAGCTTGACTCCAGTGGCGTAGTGAGCAAGGGACCCACGTCTGGGCATACCCTTCCCACATATGGTGAACAGCAAAACACACAAGATGATGGACGGAATGTTGCACAATGGCAAAATATTCACCCCCAGTCACGGATCTTGGTTTAATTCATCGTTATTTTGCTCACCAAGCCACCCCAGTTCAGACATGGCCATATGCAAATCAGTCTTGACCCTTTGCCTCATGGGAACAGTCCAGCCGAACTGCCAAGCCATGTCTTTCCTGGACCGGAATCAAGCATCCTAGGACCCGTTTCTGGCTATCAGCCGTCTTCAGCCAGGATAGCTTGACTCCAGTGACGTTGTGAGCAAGTGACCCACGTCTGGGCATTCCCTTCCCACATAGGGTAAACAGCAAAACACACAAGAAGATGGACGGAATGTTGCACAATGGCAAAACATTCACCCCAGTCACGGATCCTGGTTTAATTCATCGTTATTTTGCTCACCAAGCCACCCCAGTGCAGACATGGCCATATACAAATCAGTCTTGACCCTTCACAATTTATGTTAAACACATCATGGAAGTCTCTATTAAAGAGTTTGACAAACCACTAGACACTCTACAGTGCATTGTGATAAATGGACTATTGGATGGTAAATCGAGAAAGTAGCTCTTAATTATCAATGTGTATCTTAATTAAAACAGGGCCCAAAGCCGGCAACTACTAAACAGACCATTGCAATTTTAGAGGAAGTACTCTCTGAATACGCCCATATGGATCTGACCATCACTAGCGACTTAAACCTCCATTATCTGAGTCGGGACAACGAAATGGCACACCCGCGAAAGAGCATTCAACAACTTCCTACGCTACTTCAAATTAATCTCAGCTCAGGCATGCTCCAAGCAACATAGTCCCAAGGAACCACATTTTTTCACCTACAAAAATCAAACAACAATTGACTATACCTTCAATAGAAAAAGTATGAGGCATAGGATCCTGGGCTTACGGGCATACCGACAAAATACAAGAGACCATGCAGTGCTTATCTCAGAATTCAGTTTCCATGCGAAAGACGTGAAGAACGGGTGCCCATAAGCAACACACGAGTGTAGGAAGAGTATAAATTATTGAAGAAGATTGGATGGAATCACTTCACAGCTGCAAATTTAGAGTCTTGGACTCTGGGACTAGCATGGACGCGACTCAGCATGCTTCTCAACCCAGCTATCTAGAGCTGGGACACCTGGATTGAAGAGCTCCAGCTGGCCTGGTAAAAGGGGCTAGGAACAAATCCCGTAGGACAGTGGAGAACCAAGAACAAATCAGGAAACACAAAAAAGGGCTATAGGACAGCATCCTCACTCTCAGACAGGCCAAACGGGCATACCAAAAAATGACTCCCTGTGGGCAGAGAGTGCTAATAAAGAAGCCCATCGGAACCACAAAAACCTAATGTTAGATTTGGGGGTCTCTAGTTGGCACAGGTAGGTACTTGTGACAAATAGGGACCCTCGCCTCTAGTCAGGATAAGGGGATTACACTCCTAAAATAACCCCTGCTCACTCCCTTGGTAGCTTGGCACGAGCAGAAGGGCTTTACTTCAGAGGCGTTGTAAGTTAAGCAGTTGTGACCACATACAGTAACCCAGTGACAACACTACAAATGGACACCACACAGGTTTTATATAAAAAATAAGTAGATTTTATATAGAGTTACCACAAGACCTTAAACGACAAAAATACACACTATGATTACTTTAAGATGGTAGATTTAAGCTTAGTTCAGTTCAGTTCTTAAATGCAACACTCTGTAGGTTGTGTTGCGTTTCCACGACAAGCAATGTCGCAGCGATGGGAAATGCGGCAAAGTTCAGATACAAAGAAATTAAGAGGTGAAGATCTTTCTGATGCGGCAACACCCTTACGATGCGACGGCAGCAGCTCCAGCAGCGATGCTCTTCTCCTATGATGCGTGAAGCTTCCGAACAGCGCGACAACTACAGCGGCGACATCCAAGATGCGACGGCAGAAGCTCCGACAGCGGCGCGCTTCTCGGGGATGCGAGATGCTCTTGGTCGATGCTGTCCAATGCGACAGTTCCTGCGGCGACACCCTCCTTCAGAGTTGCGACGGCAGGCACAGCGGCGGCGACCCGCTCCGACCTCGTTGCGAGATTCTTCTCCTGATGCAGTGCAGTGCGACAACTACAGCGGCAACACCCTCCTTCGGAGTTGCGACGGCAGCAGCATCGACGGTGACACGCTTCCTCTTTGTTGCGGCATGCTCCTCTCCGATGCGGTGCAGTGCGACAGTTCCATTGGCGACACCCTCCTTCGGAGTTGCACCGGCAGGCACAATGACGGCAACACGCTTCTTCTCGTTGAGTCGCGCTTCCAGCTCCTTGCAACACGCAGATCCTCAGAAGGCCCAAAACAGCAGCAGGTACTTCCAAAGAACTCTGAGGAGCTATGGGTTGAAGTCTGTTGTCCCTGAGACTCAGCAGGAGGCAATCTCTTTTCCAAGCCCTTGGAGATCCTTCACAAGTTGAAAGCAAAGTACACAAAGTTCCTTTCTCCTTCCTTTGGCAGTAGGGCAACCACTACAGGCCAATCCCACTTCAGCTTGGGAATAGTCTCTCCTCAGTTTCTTCAAGTTCCTCTCCTCAGTAAAGGTTTCTTCTTGTAGTCCAAAGTGATCTCATTTCATGGGATCAGGGTCCCAATATTTATACCCCAAAATCCTTTGTTCTCTGAGGGGAGAGGGGCCTTTGCCCAGTCCAAACCAGATCTGAAGCACTCTGTTTACCAGACTTCTCCTTTCCTTTCACAGTGCAGAGCAGGCACATCAGACACCCCACAGTAGGTGGAGCCAGCATTGTGAAAGGCAAGTACAGTCCTGGAGCACTTTGTTTACAGGACTCCTTCTCTTCTTTCAGTGTGGAGGGCATAGACATCAGCCGCTCCCCAGGAGGTGGAGCCAGCATTGTGGAAGGCAGGCACAGCCCGATTCAAGGTTCAGGTGCAACTCCTCCCTCCCATCTAGATGCAGATCTCTCTATTCACCACTGGGTGACTCAGCCTGTCTCTTGTAATCCCCCAGCCCTGTCACTCACAAAACCAGACAAAGGAATACATAACCTAGCAGAGGCAGGTTTGAATGGTTAGACAAGCAAATACCTACTTTCTAAAAGTGGTGTTTGCAAACACAGAATGTTAAAACCAACTTCACTAAAATATGTATTTTATCATTCTGAGTTCAGGCATACTAAACTCAAATTTCTACCATGTTCTCTGAGACAGTTAGGATTATAAAATGTAATAACTCTAACAGCCCATTCTGGCCTATGGAGAACAGGTAGCCTTGCAATAGCGAAAAACTAAAATGGCTGTAATTCACTATTAGGACATGCCACACACATCAGGGATTGTCCTACCTTATACTTACAATGCACCCTGCCCTTGGGCCTACCATAGGGGTGACTGATATGAAGAAAAGGAAAGGTTTAGGGACTGGCAAGTGGGTGCACGTGCCCAGTCAGCATGACAGTACCAGACTGCACGCAGGCTCTGCAATTGCAGACCTTAGACACATTTTACAAGGCTGCTTCCGTGGGTGGCACAACCAGTGCTGCAAGCCCACCAGCAGCATTTGGATTTACACGCCCTGGGCACACGCAGTGCACTAGACTAGGGTCTGACAAGTAAACCAAATAGCCAAACATGGAACCACTCATTAATACATCAATTTACAACAGGGACCACGTGCACTATTGCACTGAATAGCAGTGGCACAGTGCCCAAAGCATCTAACACCAGCAAAAATACATGAGGCAACAGAAAAAATGGAAGGGAGACCCACGCCAATGGTGCCAGGTCTAACACCTAATATGGAAACAAAAATGCCTGACTATTGAGAAGAAATGGATCAAGCTATTTGACTTGTGCAAACCCAATAAACAGAAGCAATTTCGGTAGTACATAGCCAATATGAAAAACACAAAAACTGAATGCAGAGCTTTGGGGGACGTACTGGATTTCTGTCATGGTTCGTTTCTGCAGTCAATTTATAAGAAGGGAGCAAAAACAGAGCCAAAAAACTATAGGCTTATTGCCTTGTTAGACATCGAAGGCAAAGTATATGCCGGTACCTTGTTACAAGAACTAACAGGCTGGTTTAAGGACAATGAAATATTACCTTTTTATCAAACTGGATTCCGAAAAGGCTGTTCCACTATAGATATTATAATGGCACTTGCATTCCTGGCACAACAGGCAAATTCCAGAAACATTCTGCCGCTATTTGCACGCATAGTTGACTATTCAGCAGCCTTCAATGGGATAAACTGAAGCAATCTATGGCATAAATTGTCCAGTTGAAAGATCCCTGATAAATTTCTGAAGGCAATTATGTCATTGTACGCCAACACTTGGGTGAGAATCAAACTGGCAGGGGTCACGGTAACACATAAACTGCCAACAGATTGAGGTCTAAAGCAGGGATGCGTTCTAGTGCCTACACTCTTCAATCTTTATACAGCTGACCTGGAGAAAGCCCTACAAGGCGGAACCTTGTTAACCCAGAAAATCAGACAGACAAGGACATCACTTCCAATTTCTGCTTTTCTAACCAAGTCTTTAGGCATAGGATATAAGATTGAAAGGGACAGTCTTTTTGCCAGTGCAGCATCCAAGTGTTTAAGCGGAGGATTAGCACAGTGCTATCCATGCCGGGCTGTAAAATGGTCCAAGAGCATATTAACTCTCCCAGCACCCCATTACCACTTTGGCTTCTGGTAAAATACCATCCAAGCCAACATGACATGATCAAACGCAACCCCTGACATGTGTTTTACCCTCCTCAGAGAGGTATAGCTCTGACCATACCCAAGTGTACACCCAGTTTAAGTCTAAACAAAAACCCGTTCAGGAATACAGTGCGGCATAAATATGCTATAAAAACCAAGCAGAGGACTCTGGGTAGTTCTCAAGTTTAAGTGGAAAGCAGCTCCCATATAGAGCACTCTCAGCATCAGTAGCACACTGAGTTTTGAACTCCCCCTAATAATACACGAGAGAAGAGTCTCTTACACCTACTGCTTTCCCAAATTGAATGCATTACTAGGCCCACCACGGTGTTATTTGCTTTCAAAATGAAATATTCAAGCCCCTTGTTTGGTTTTCTGCCTTTAGTTGCAAAGGAACGTGGTTAACGTCTGTGCCTAGCAATAGTGTGCCGCGCAACCTGGGAAACTGGCTTTCACACCATCGTCCAGACCTACACTTGAATATATGTTACTCGCAGGGAGGACCCCAAGAAAGAGGTCATTAGCATAGAGAAGTTCCCACGATTGCTTTAACTATCAATTCAGTTGATACCAATGATAGTAATACTAAAGTGGGATCACTGAAAGAATATCGACTACCACAATATCGAGTACCCAAAATATCGAGGTGAAAATATCTACTACAAAAATATCGAGTTTGTATGTACAAACAGGTAAGTACAAAAATATCGACTACAAAATATCGTTTACAAAAATATCGTTGTAAAAAATATCGACTTTACTAAAAACAATGTTTAATTACATTAATATAAAAAATTAATTACTAAAATATAATTAACAATACTTAAAATAACTTTTAATAATTAAATATTTAATGAAAGTAAAAAAAAAATATATTTTTAATCATATTTCTTAAAACATATATATATAGTAACAACATTTAATTAAATAATAGGCAATATTGTATATGTACCCCAAAAACCCAAAACTGACCCTGAACCCTAAAAATACCCCTTTACCCAAAAACTGAAAACTGACCCTGAACCCTAAAAATACCCCTTTACCCAAAAACTAAAAACTGACCCTGAACCCTAAAAATACCCCTTTACCCAAAAACTGAAAACTGACCCTGAACCCTAAAAATACCCCTTTACCCAAAAACTAAAAACTGACCCTGAACCCTAAAAATACCCCTTTACCCAAAAACTGAAAACTGACCCTGAACCCTAAAAATACCCCTTTACCCAAAAACTGAAAACTGACCCTGAACCCTAAAAATACCCCTTTACCCAAAAACTAAAAACTGACCCTGAACCCTAAAAATAACCCTTTCATTTAACATAATTAGCAATTAATCAATTAAATAAAATTAATTACCAATTACATTTTAATTAATTAACAAACATTTTTTAATTAACAATTAATTAAATATTACTACCAATTATTAAATTAACATATTTAATTAATTATAATTAAATTACTTCCCACCCTATTCCCCTATAAACCCACAACCCGCTAGAGAAAATACATTATTTTAATTGACATAATTAGCAATTAATCAATTAAATAAAATTAATTACCAATTAAATTTTAAATAATTAACATATATTATTTAATTACCAATTAAATAATTATTACTACCAATTAATAAATTTACATATTTAATTAATTATAATTAAATTACTTCCCACCCTATTCCCCTATAAACCCACAACCCGCTAGAGAAAATAAATTATTTTAATTAACATAATTAGCAATTAATCAATTAAATAAAATTAATTACCAATTAAATTTTAAATAATTAACATATATTATTTAATTACCAATTAATTAATTATTACTACCAATTAATAAATTTACATATTTAATTAATTATAATTAAATTACTTCCCACCCTATTCCCCTATAAACCCACAACCCGCTACAGAATTAAATTACACAATAATTAAAAAAATAATTAATTAAAAAAAAAAAAAAAAAAAATTGACACTTTTCACACATATTATAACATAAACACACTATAAATAATTAAATATTATTTAAAAAACTATATTTTTTACTATCTAGATTATATACTTGGATATTTTCACTGTCTATATTATTTACAGTCGATATTACTTCACTTACCTTAAAAACGATATTTTGGCTGTCGATATTCTGTCTAGTCGATATTTTCTCCAAACGATATTTAAAACTCGATATTCTGTCCAGACGATATTTTGGAGTCGATATTATGTCTGTGCACCACTAAAGTGTTATACTTAACCTTATAATTGTGAAATAAAACATTCAACCCAGTAACAACTTCAATGAGAGATTCATATTATAAGTATCATACCCATAATTTCTGACTATTGGCTTTGTCAATGGCTGTTCCTGGCGTAAGATAAATAAGCAACAACCATGGCTTGTATATAATATTGAATAGGCTACCAAACTGACGCCCAGGGTACACCATGACAATATTGCTGCTCTTAAGTCTTCAAAAAGAAAGCAGTAACAAGGAACCCGTTACACAGTTTCAGTAAAATTGAGCAGAAGGATAATGATTCCCCTATTAGGTCGAATTTAACGGATGACCCTCTAGCTGCCAGCTGAAGTGTCTACTGCGATCGCCAGTGCGACGCCACCCTATGCGTAGCGGCAGACTCCCGCCACCATCTTTTACGCTCTTATCATGCAGAGAGGATATCCACCCTCAACAATGTACCTAGCAATATTTAAAGCGGGCCCCATTTGCAGTTGTTGTATGGCTGCCCAGCCTTAAATTATTAAAATTAGCTAATGGTGAAACATAACCTGCGACAAGCAATAGAATAAGTGTTTGAGTCGTGCCTCTGACAGTCACCTTGGCAAGACAATCTGGTTAGTTGAAACATCTGCTATTTACCACATATGGCTTTTGCCAATCAAGTTATAGTTTACATTCATACATCATAAATCGTTATGTGAAGAAACATTATCTTTTTAACCGGTGCAATAAATCCGCGTGTAGAGGTAGGGCTAACCAGCGTGGCTGAAATATCTTACTCTTCACCACGTATAAATTGTATACAAAGAAACATTTCCTTGCTAATTGGTGCACTAAACCTGGTGCCAATTGCGAGTGCCCCATAGGCTTTAAAACCCCTTTAGTGCTAAGGCACTTGAAGGATTTTACTGTAATTTCCATTGAAATGAATGGGCACTGCATGACGAGCTGACCTTGTCATTAGCATGGAAGTGGTATCGGCCCCCCGGCCAGTACAATTTTTTGATGAATGTGCCAGTACCCCTTCCAAGAATGGTGCCAAATGTCTGGACGGTGGGTTTGTAAATCAATTCAACAGACATCGGCAAGGAGCGTTGGCTTACTGGGGGTTTAAATGAGCTTTTAGAAGCAACCCAACAGCTGCCCCAGGTGGGACCCGAACCCACAACATCGACAAGCCACCTTATACACACTGCAGTATATGCACCACAACCTCAGCAAGCCACATTACAAGCGCTGCAGTATATGTGCTCAAACTATGCTTAGTTGGAGGAGCCTCCTGAGACATACATTGCCACAAGTGTTGTAACTAGCACCGAGATAAGAACCTGCATCCCTAGCTCGTTAATAGGACAGGGCGCCTACGCAGTGGCTCGAACCCGGGCCCCCAGGACCAAAGTCGACATCTTTTTCAATTGAGCCACATCTTGTACACTGAGCAAACACATTTCAAAACAAATAGCTATACATCACTTACACGTGGGGAGGCTGCCTGGAATTTGTAGGTAATTGTACGTGATTACTCTACTCGAAATCAATATGTATGCTAAACACAAAAGACAGTACTATGAATTAGCATCAGCCGTCAAGTTTTGCCAAAAACACTGCCTCCTGCCCTGTAAACTGTCCCTTTTCCACATGGCCTGAGCCCTAAAAATGAACCCCATGCCCCAAAAACGACTCCAACCCCAGCTCCGCGGACCTGAGCCTTAAAATACTTATCCCTACCTGTGTGAATTACCCCGAACAAAGCCCCCCAGCCGCCCTGAGGTCTAAAATTGTCTTCTGCCCATGACGCTAAAAACTACCCCATACACCCCTAAACTACCGTGACCCTGCCCTGTAAACTTTCCCTTCTCCTCCTGCTTTGAGCCCTAAAAATTAAGCTCACACCCCAAAACCTACCCCAACTCCAACCTCCCTGCCCTGAGCCCTAACAACTATCTCCTGCATCCCTAAAGTACCCCGAACCTGCTCCCTGCCATTAAACTGTCCCTTTTCCTTAGCCTAAAATCTGTCCCCCACACTCAAAACTACCCTGACCCCCTCCTGAGTCCTAAAACTTACTCCCATACCAAAAAAAACCCTCTCCACCCCCAAACACCAAGTCTCAGCCCAATTTACCTCACAGTGTCCTTAGCCCTAAAAACAGTCCACCATACGAAAAACTACCCCAGGGGGCACGGCCAAGATGGTGGACAGCAAGGACGTGCTTCCCTGTAGCGCCGAGCCGCCGCCACCATTAGCATTGGAAAAACACTCACCGGACCCTCGGTTGTCGGAGGTGCCTGATAGCCAGTAGAGTAGAATGTGCACGTCCAGAGCCTCGCCAAGGGGTGTGGGGTACCTGGGGCCTCTGGCCCGGTGAATTGATGGGCAAGCCAGCTGCAGCGCACGGCCATGGCCTACGGGGCGCGGCCTGTCCTCGGGTCTACAGCGGAACTGCCGTGGAGCCCGGAGGAGGCTCCAATCCAGCACAGCCGTGCGGCCTGAAATGGGGAGTCGCAACTCTCCCTCCGGATGCGGTGACCAGGTGGAGTTGGGGGCCTGTGAGTCCGGCAGGAGCTGATGTATCGCGTTTTGGACCACCCTTGCCCTGCTCACTAACGGCCTGGATTGCTGGGCCGACCTGTGGGCAGGCTAGCCTGGCTCCTGGAGGCTGCTGAGGGAGACGGCGGTCCCACCGAGGATCTGTGGAGATGCTGCTGCAGCTTACGAGGGTAGCGGTGAAGAAGGTAGGTTCTGCTCATTTGCTCAGGCAGCATCAGTGAGGCATCATCCTTTGCAAACAGTTCTCCCCCTCCTGCATGAGCTGTTAGCTGAAGATCACGCTGCACGTGCGGCTGCAGTGGAGGGGGGGGCAGGAATAAAGATTCAGGAGGCCAGTGCATTAATGGGGGTCAGGCCCCGTGGACACCTGAATGCCACTCACCTGGGCCTATTTCGCAATTGCTGAATACAGGGAATTGCGCTGCGTGCTCGACTGCGGCGGAGGGGAGGCAGGAACAAAGAACTAGGCCGGATAATGCTTTGCAGGGGATCGGACCCCCGGGACATCTTAAAGCCATTAATCTGGGCAGTGCGGTGTCAGCGGTCCGGGTGACACGGGTAAGGAGAAAGGGGGTAGCTTGGCCCTATGTACCTTGTCTGGTATCCAGTAGTACCTTAAGGGCAGAGCTGGACGGGTGCTGATCTGGAATACCTTCTCCTTGACCTGTTGGATTCCCCGAGGGGACTTCATCATACTGCCTAAAACTGCCACTAGCGTTGGAAAGTACGAGGCCTGCGCGTCTGCCATCTCTATTGGAGGCCCATAAGCGTGGTGGTTGACGGCATGGCTTAGATTGCTGGGCTTGGCCCATGACGCTGGGCAAGCGAGAAGATGCCACACCGGGGCACACGCTGCGCTGGACTCTGGCCTTATGGCCGGGAACAGAACAAAGAAAGAAAGCTCATTAAAGGAAATGTTTGCCAAGTGAGGTGGTAGCAAAGCAGAGGAAGGAAACGAAAGCACAGGGACAGACTCCAGGTGGGATTCAGAAGATGGTAAAGGGCCGGTAACTAAGTCATATCTGGAAACGCTGTTCTCCTCCCTGCGTGCTGACTTTCAGATGATGAAAACAGAAATCGCAACAGAAATCCGGGAGATGAGATGCGACGAGGTAGGAGGAACAGAGGCTGAGTTAGAAGACAGAGAATCTGAGAGGGTAGAGGAGGTCGCTTGGCTCCAAAAGGAAGTCCTCAAGCTACAGGAACAACAATTAGATCTGCAGGCACACAATGAGGACTTAGAGAATATATTTAGGAGGAACAATATCAGGATCAGAGGGGTGCCATCTAAAGCAGAAGGGTCCAGCTTACTTGACTACATCACATATCTCTACCACCATGTCCTGGGTCTCGCAGAGGCCTCTACGATGCAGTTGGACTGGGTCCATAGAGTAGAAAAGTGCCCCGGCAGACATCCTGGTATGTGTGCATGATTTTCAGATGAAGGAGAACATCCTTAACAAAGCAAAAACCGCACACCCAGTTCAGTTCAAGGGCCACTCCCCGACTTTCTACCACGATCTCTCCAAGAATACATTGCAAAAACGGCCTGACTTGATGGTGGCGCCTCTCTTGGACGGGTCAGCAGAACTGGTATGGACTCAGCGGCTGCGGCAGAGAGGCTAGAGGACTAACGATTTTCATGATGTTCAGCCAGCCATCCGCTCAAGGGACTCTACCACGGTCCCCTAAGAGATTCCTTGCTGGATTGGTCATCCTGTGGGTGTCCACACCTCACCCCCAACACGATTGTTTTGACAGACTTTGCTCACTTGTTTCTTTTATTGGTTTTGAGGTTCTTTCTGTCTTCTTTCACTTCTTCTCCTCTGCACCAACTTGGCTCTGCAATGGCTGCAAGAGTACTACGAATCTTACAGAAGGGCATCCCACTACCAACTTACAGGCTCGACAAAAGGTTCCCGAGGGAGGGGTACTGGGGTCTATTGATTCTCCATGACACATAACATTCGCTTAGTGAGCCTCAACGTGCGAGGCCTCAATAGTCTGGTGAAACACAAAGCAATCCTGTCCTATTTGGAGCATTCGGGGGTGGAGGCATTTGTTTATTGCAAGAAACCCACTTACTAGCCAGAGATACCCATTGCATGCGCTCACCCAGGTTTCCCACACAATATTGGTCCTCGGACACATCTAAAAAGAATAGGGTTGCCATAGTGATCACCCAGGGCTTCCAGGGTAAGTTCACCGGTGTGTTAGCTGGACATAGGGTCGGAGTAATAGGGGTTAGGCTTCAATAGGGCCATACACAGTTTACAGTGGCATCTATTTATGAACCGAACGAACACCAGGAACGCTTCCTGATTACTCACCTTACACAAGTTCTGTCAATGACAGACCGGGGGATGGGGATAGGGGGAGATCTGAATCTTGTAATGAGCACAGACTTGGACCATTCTGGGCATGCAGTACACAAGTTGGACTCTCTCACAGGTGGGACATCAGTGGCTCACAAACAGCTCCCTAAATGACTTATGGAGGCAGATACATCTCTCTACCACTGACTACACTTATTATTCTGCAGCCCACAAGTCCTATGCCTGCATAGATCACTTTCTTATTTCAGATGCACTTTTTGGAGGAGTAGTAGAGGCGAGAATAGAGCCTTGCTCTCTTTTGGATCATGTCCTGATTACACTAGCCCTGAGTCTGGGCACCTCCCAACTATGAGAGAAACAGTGTTGTTGCCATGATGCCATACTACATTCGGAACAGAGCACAAAAGCACTCCACAAAGCAATCAAAGACTGTCTTGCCACAAACTACTACAAAGGGGTCAGCTGGGCCTCTTTGTGGGAAGCTTTAAAACTGATCATAAGGGGTGAACTGATAGCTATATCTGCAGGCGAAAACAGACTCCAAAAGGAGCAGAGGAAGCAGATAGAGACGGCAGTAGCAGAGCTAGAGTCAATACATAAATACACGCACCTGGGCTCCTCAAATCTGGATGGAGTTAGAAAAGAAATGTCTAATCCTCCACCATTTGGACCTGGACAGAGCAGAATATGCTTTGCTACACCTGCGGCACAAATTCTTTCTTAGCTGTAACCGCTCGTGCTGTATGCTTCCTCACAAACTATGCCAGAGGGAGGTATCCAGAACGGTGCCAGCAATTAAAGCTCCGCCCGGAGCAACCGTCTACACAGATGTAGAAATTGCAGAAGTTTTCCACGCCTTTTATGCCAGGCTCCATGCCAGGGGTGATCCCCTGCAGGGGGACTTGGCTGGTTATCGCCTGGTCGTGCTGCTGACTACGCTGCCGGCTGACGCCGCATCTCATATCGCTCACCCTATCCAGGTTGATGAGGTTGAGGCGGCGAAAACATCTAAATCCCTGGCCCAGATGGCTATACCCCCTGTTTTACAAGAAATTCTGTCAGCAACTGTTTTACAAGAAATTCTGTCAGCAACTGGTGCCTATATTGGCTAGGCTTTTTAACTCGTTTATTGATACGGAGTTGCTGCCTGATTCTCTCTCTGAGGCTTCTACATCAGAAATCCTCAAACCCTCCATGAAACCCCTGGATTGTGCTTCCTACTGTCCCATCTCATTGCTCAATGTCGTTGCTAAATTATTTATGAGTATATTGGCAACACGCAACCCCTATACGGCGGGTCTCATTGACCCAGACCAGGCCGGATTTATACCCATGAGACAATGCAGGATAATACCAAATGCCTTATACACCTCACAGATCTCATTGGCCGCTCCTGGAAGGAGGTCCTCTTGCTCTCTGTTGATGCAGAGAAGGCCTAGGGTTCACTGGCCATTCCTGTTCAAGAAACTCTGCTGCTTCAGAGAGAGGTTCCTTGGCTGGACGAGGTGCATTTATAACACACCTAGGGCTTTGGTTAGAGTCAACGGATGCTCCTCCGAGCTTCTCCCCATATACAGAGGTACCCACCAGGGATGCCCCCTATCACCATTGCTATTCACACTGTATGTGGAGCCGATGGCCCAGAGAGGTAGAGATGCCCCTACAATTTTGGGGATCCGCCTGGGGGCGGACACCCACACTAGAAGCCTGTATGCTGACGACGTAGTCCTGTCCTTGACGGACCCCAGAGTCTCGCGCCTAGCCTTGGTGGATGAGTTCTTCCGCTTCAGCGAGGTATCAGTCTTTAAGGTGAACCTTCCCAAATATCAAATATTGCACCTCTCCTCCTGCCTAGATATGGTAGAGACCCTGACTAGGCGATTTCCATTTGCCTGGGCCAGCAATCACATTCCATACCTGGGGATTCTCCTGTTGCGAACCCCGTCCAAAACACTTAAAGCAAATTGAAGCTCACTCTTGGACCTGAGCAACAAAACTTTATCTATATTATGGGCTCGGTCGGACCGCTCTTGGGCGGGTTGCATTGCAGTAGTCAAGATGACGATCATGCTACGCACACTATAGATTTTACAGACAATTCCTCTCTCCCACCTCAGCTGCATTGCGCAGCCTGAAATGGTCTATCAACCGCTTATATGGGGGAGGAAGCAGCCTTGACTCAGCTTCTCACAGATTACTAAACCAAAAACGGGAGGGGTAATGGGCGTCTCAGGGGTGTCTAGATATTTCCTGGCATCCCAGCTGCACTTTATTCTGGAGTGGAATCATCTCCTCTCAGAGAAACGTTGGTCGTTCATGGGCCAAACTATAGCAAGAACAAATAATTGGCATGAGATCTGGCTTCCACTTAGGCGCAGGGCATGGGGGCTCTATTCCTCCCCAATCACAGTGACTACTCTAAAAGTCTGGCATGCTACGGCAATCTGCCAAGGCTTTACCTCATTCCCCTCCCTGCTGTGCCCGCTGGTGAACAACCTGGACTTCTCGCCCGGGTGTAAATTGGAATCATTTCAGCTGTGGCAGGAGGAGGGCTGCAAATTGGTAGGTTCCCTATTTGATCAGGAAGGAATTATCCCTAATAAGCAACTTCAGGAGGATTACTCAATCCCCGCTTCTGATCATTATATGTATAGTCAAGTTTGTCATTGGGTATCCCCTCCAGAGATGAGAGCAGGTGTTTACGCCAATTAACTCTGTTTCAAAAATGGCTCATCACAAAAAGTGATGACAATCGACTTACATCACAACTTTACCCCTTTCTCTCGGTATCCGCCTCATCTACAAAGTCCAAGGGGCAGCTACGGTAGGAGGAGGAAATAGGTAGGCCCCTCACAGACAAAGAATGGCAAGTAATCTACTTCAGAGGTCACCACACGGCACACGACATTCCAGGTACGGAGGCAGCTTATAAAGTAACAACATATTGGTACTTAACCATGGCCCATGTATACTACTGGAATAAAGACCGCCCAGCCTACACATGCTCTGGCATTGCCCCAAACTATTGAGAAACTGGGACCTGATACTTCAAGACAAAAGCAAGGCCTTCAATACGGATATTCCGCCCTTCCCTAGTTACACACTATTGGGTCTCCCTAACCCTCTGATATTTCCCTTACACTCTCTGAGAGGGAGGCAGATAGCCTTAGCCCTAAATGCCCCGAGATTGGAGCTACTTGCCCATTGGGGTTCTGAGGGGGTCCCAGACCATGCTGTGTGGTGACCGCTCAGCCCTCCACAGGGCTTGGTCGCCCCACTCACTGCTGCCGCTCCTGCCTGCCTTTTCCGCCTCCTGCCTGCAGATTCCTTCGCTCGCTGCCCGCTGCTCCTGGGAATTTCCCGCTGCTCCTGGGAATTTCCCGCTGCTCCTGGGAATTTCCCGCTGCCCGCTGCTTCTTGGAATTTCCCGCCGCTGCCTCCCTGCGGCCCCGCCCCCCTGTGATTCCATTCACCGCCCCGCTCCCGCCACCCAGCTGCTCCTCCCTCCTGGCTCCTTACTTAAGGGGACTGTAGGGGACCCCAGAGTGTGACCGCTCAGCCCTCCACAGGGCTTGGTCGCCCCACTCACTGCTGCCGCTCCTGCCTGCCTTTGCCGCCTCCTGCCTGCAGATTCCTTCGCTCGCTGCCCGCTGCTCCTGGGAATTTCCCGCTGCTCCTGGGAATTTCCCGCTGCCAGCAGCTTCTTGGAATTTCCCGCTGCTGCCTCCCTGCGGCCCTGCCCCCCTGTGATTCCATTCACCGCCCCGCTCCCGTCACCCAGCTGCTCCTCCCTCCCGGCTCCTTACTTAAGGGGACTGTAGGGGACCACAGAGTGTGACCGCTCAGCCCTCCACAGGGCTTGGTCGCCCCATTCACTGCTGCCGCTCCTGCCTGCCTTTGCCGCCTCCTGCCTGCAGATTCCTTCGCTCGCTGCCCGCTGCTCCTGGGAATTTCCCGCTGCTCCTGGGAATTTCCCGCTGCCCGCTGCTTCTTGGAATTTCCCGCCGCTGCCTCCCTGCGGCCCGCCCCCCTGTGATTCCATTCGCCGCCCCGCTCCCGCCACCCAGCTGCTCCTCCCTCCCGGCTCCTTACTTATGACGCCCCCAGAGCGACCGCGCAGCAGACGCGCGCAGCGGGAGCACCGATTGAGCGCCGAAGGTGCGCCAAAGGCAAGCCCGTCTGCGCCGTCCGCGCCTGGCCCGCGCCCAGTGCCAGGACCTCTGGCCCTTCCCGCCGAGGCAAGACGACCCGACTGACCTACGACGCCGCCACTCTCAACGCACTCAATGCCGGCCGGACCCACGCCTGCTGCCGAGCCACCCCGAGACGCACCCACGGACCCTTCACCTGCTGCACCTGCAAGTTCACCTGCCTCCGAACCTGCCCCGCACCCGCCAAGACAAACACCAGCAGCAACCACCTCAAGTGCATCCTGATCAACACCCGCTCCATCAACAGACACGCCGTGGAACTCTGGAACCTCCTCGACGCTACATCACCGGACGTCGCCTTCCTCACGGAAACCTGGATGAACGCCTCCTCTGCACCCGACATCGCCATCGCCATCCCGGACGGGTACAAGATCATCAGGAGGGACCGCATCAACCAGACTGGAGGTGGCATCGCCATCGTCCACAGGAACACCATCCGCATCACGACCGACGCCAACGACTCCTTCGCTGCAGCCGAACATCTCCACTTCCAGATTCACACCGACCCTAAGACGACCCTCAGAGGCACCCTCGTCTACAGACCCCCGGGACCACGCACACAATTCAGCGAAGACATCACAGACTTCATCAGCCCGCACGCCCTCCCCTCCACTGACTACATCCTCCTCGGGGACCTCAACTTCCACCTGGAGAACAACAAGGACCGCAACACCACCGCCCTGCTGGAAAACCTCGCCAACCTCGGACTCAAGCAACTGGTCAACACCCCCACCCACTACGCCGGCCACACGCTTGATCCTGTCTTCTCTTCCAGCAAGTACATCACCTTCAGCCACGCCACCGGACTCCACTGGACCGACCACAGCTGCGTCCACTTCAGCTTCAATAGATCCATGACCCACCACCACCCGCAACAGGTACCTCACAGGAATTGGAGCAAGATCACCGCAGACCAGCTCACCACCTCCCTCAGCCAGAGCCCACCCGCCAACACAACGGACCCCAACGAAGCAGCCCGCAACTTCACACAGTGGCTGACCGCCTGCGCCGACGACCTCGCGCCACTAAAGAACCCTCCCAGCAGACCCAGAAGCAAGAAGGCATCCTGGTTCACTGACGACTTCAAGGACTCCAAGAAGACCTGCCGCACCCTCGAGAAAGCCTGGCTCCTCGACCGGACCACCGACAACATGACCGCCCTCAAACACGCTACCGCAAGCACCACCAGCTCATCCGCACCACCAAGAAGAAATCCCTGAAGGAACGACTGGACAACAATGCCCACGACAGCAAAGAGCTCTTCACTATCGTCAAGGAGTTCTCCAACCCCAGCACCGGCACCAACGACATCACTCCATCACAAGGCCTCTGCGACTCCCTCGCCTCGTTCTTCCACCGCAGGATCGCCGACATCCACAACAGCTTCGGGGCCCCACCCACGCACCCAACCGTCGAACCAATGCCCCCCACCGCCACCCTTCGCACCTGGACCACGGTGACCACCGAAGACACAGCCCGCACGATGAACACCATCCACTCCGGATCACCGACCGACCCCTGCCCACACCACGTCTTCAACAAGGCCGACTCCACCATCGCACCCCAACTCCGGAACATCATCAACGCCTCCTTCAACACCGCCACCTTCCCGGAGAGCTGGAAGCACGTGGAGATCAGCGCCCTCCTGAAGAAACCTACAGCGGACCCCACCGATCTCAAAAACTTCCGCCCCATCTCGCTCCTCCCTTTTCCTGCTAAAGTCATCGAGAAGATCGTCAACAGACAGCTGACCGCCTTCCTCGAGACGAACGGATCCCTGGACCCCTCGCAGTCCGGCTTCAGAGCCAACCACAGCACCGAGACCGCCCTCATCGCAGCCACCGACGACATCCGGACCCTGCTCGACAAGGGGGAAACAGTGGCCCTCATCCTCCTGGACCTCTCCGCTGCGTTCGACACGGTCTGCCACCGCACCCTAGTCCAGCGCCTCAGCAACATCGGTATCCAAGAGAAGGCACTGGAGTGGATCATCCCGTTCCTCGCCGGAAGAACACAAAGAGTCCGCCTCCCCCCGTTTCGCTCCGAGGCCACCAAAGTTATCTGCGGCGTCCCGCAAGGATCTTCACTCAGCCCCACCCTCTTCAACATCTACATGAAATCTCTCGCAGCCATCGCACGCCAGCACAACCTCAACATCATCTCTTACGCCGACGACACCCAGCTGATCCTCTCCCTCACCAGAGACCCCGACACCGCCAGAACCTGCCTACACGAAGGGATGAAAGACGTCGCCGAGTGGATGAAGGACAGCCGCCTGAAACTGAACTCCGACAAGACGGAAGTCCTCATCCTGGGATCTTTGCCCTCCGCCTGGGACGACTCCTGGTGGCCCCCAGCCCTGGGCACCGCACCCAAGCCAACCAACCACGCACGCAACCTGGGCTTCATCCTGGACCCCTCCCTCTCGATGACCAGACAAGTCAACGCCGTCTCCTCATCGTGCTTCAACACCCTGCGTATGCTTCGCAAGATCTTCCGCTGGATCCCGACCGAGACCAGGAAGACTGTCACCCAGGCACTCGTCACCAGCCGACTGGACTATGGAAACGCCCTCTACGCCGGAACCACAGCCAAGCTACAGAAAAGACTCCAGCGCATCAAGAACGCCTCCGCCCGAGTCATCCTGGATGTCCCCCGACGCAGCCACATCTCCAGCCACCTGAGGAACCTGCACTGGCTCCCCGTCGACAAGAGGATCACGTTCCGGCTCCTCACCCACGCACACAAGTCTCTCCACGACCTGGGCCCCAAGTACCTCAACGACCGCCTGACCTTCTACACGCCCACCCGCCAGCTACGGTCCACCAGCCTCGCCCTCGCAGCCGTACCACGCATCCGAAGAGCCACCGCCAGAGGAAGATCCTTCTCTTACCTGGCTGCCAAGACTTGGAACTCCCTCCCCATCCACCTTCGGCTGACCCAGGACCATCTCGCCTTCAGGAAACAACTCAAGACCTGGCTGTTCGAGCAGTAGCATACCCCTCCCCCCAAGCGCCTTGAGACCCTCCCGGGTGAGTAGTGCGCTATACAAATGGCATGATTGATTGATTGATTGTGGTTGAGACGGTTGGTTGTAGTCAGTTGTGGGAATGGAACACTTATCTATGTTGGCAGACAACAAAGCTGAAACAATATCGGAACTGTGGGCTCCATTTATCTCAATTCTAAACAAGGAATTTAGGGAATTAACCTGCCCCAAACACCTACAAATCTTGTGTCTCACTTCTACCACACAAAGTGCGGATACCCAAGGGTGTTGCCACAGAACATACTAGAGTCAACACTACTGAAGCAACATAGGCACAACCATGGGTGCGGAGGAGATGGGATAACAGGTAGGGAGGAGGGGGGGCACTGTTTTATGTTTGTGTTCTGGGCCTTTGGTGTTCTCTGCACCCATTGTCAATGTTGTTTATTATTCTTTTTATGTTTTAAAGGAAATTGCATAATAATCTGATATACATATGCACGTAATCTGCTATGTGGACTGTAAGCATTTAATATGTTTGCGGCCAACCTCCGGGTTGTAGGCGCATTGCTGTGTCTTTATTGATACATGTGAAATCCGTTGCCAGCAGACATGTAACACGTCATGTTCATATGAAACAAGTTAAAAGATTTATTCCATAAAAACTACCCCAACACCCTCCTGAGTTCTACAACCTACGCCCAAACCGGAACACTACCCCCTCCATCCCTCAAGACAAAGCCCCAGCCCTACTACCTCACTGTATCCTATCCTGATTCCCGATTGTCCTTCCTCTCTCGGTCTTACCCTTCCTGTGCCTCTGCTTGGCAACTAGACAGTGCATTGCCTTACCCACTAATTTGCGTTGTTACGGCACATGCGTGGTTGAGGCAAGCATGGTATGACTTGCGGGGGAATGGCACGCGTGGCCCAACCCTAGTTGATAAGGCCCTTTCCGCCATAAGCAGGGCCTGGATCCTACTATTTCCTTTTTTAAAATATAAATTTCTTAAATATTTTTAAGGAGTTTCTTTACACCAAATGGAGGTTTAACAGCTCCTTAAGAGACCATGAGACCCTACCTAAACGGGTTCAGACGCCCGTTTCTAGGCATGTGAGGCATTTCACTAGGGGAGGATTCCTGGACCCTGCAGCAGATTTCGAACTTTAAAGCTGTGCTGGATGTTTGTAAACCCAATTTCAGGGTCTGCCAAACCTGTAGAGACATAATTTTCCCCTTTTCTCATTTACCTTCAGAGGACGTCCCTTTGTTGGCTTCCATCAGAAACCAATCTGTCAGAGGATACTTCCCTGGTCTTCTCTCCTGACTCTCTCTCTTTTGTTTTTTAGAACACAGGGAATGAGCAAAGTTCTACTATCATACCACAATTGGTATTATTTCGATCAGATGTTATTTGGCAATTCGCTCTGGCGGGGTTGGCTCTAGAGCCTGACCTTGGAAAAGACTTTGGACCAACCCACCATGGGTGGGTAGCCTCCCACAGGGAGTCAACCTCTGCATTCTCTAGCCAAGGCTGCACATGGCCAAGTCCTCTTATGGCTACTTTTTTTTTGTCAGGACGTGGGCACCAGACCCACATCCTGTAAAGGCATCTGTAACAGATTTTGCTCATTTGCAACCAGGTATTCAGCAGCTGCAGGTCCATGCACACAAAATCAATGTAATCAAAATGCCCTTATCTAATTAGATTTGTTTAATTTCTCAATTTAATCTGGAGAATTAGACAGTTTTTTAGGCCCAGTACCCAACCTGCCAAGGATGGGTAAATCCCCGCAGACATCCAGCTCTCCTTCACTGTGTATGGCCTTGTGCCTTACGCAATCCACAGTAGGGATTTGACTGCAAGGCCTCACCATAGGCAATGCCTAGCAGCCAACCCACCACAGATGGACAAACCCCAGTGTGCACTGCTATGTTCAACAGGGGTTGGCTGCATGGCCTGACCTTTAGGCAGGCCCTGTGCCCAACCTGCTGAAGGCACCCACCCACTCAATTAGGTGTGCACAGGAAGGGTTGGCATCAGAGCCTTGCTGCGGCCAGGCCCTGCAGCCTACATAGCATGCATGGCAAATCACCACTGTGCATGACCTTTAGCCGGGCCTTGCGGCCAACCTATCATGAACAGCAAAACTCCCACCCCCGCACACAAGGCTTTCTGGCAAACAGGCAGGACACTACCCTTATTATCTTTATTCTAATTATAAATTTTTGTGTTTTCAGTTTTTGAGGGTATGTGAACTGTACCGCAAGGTTGCAGTCATTTTGAATTGCAGACCTATTTTGCCCCTTACCCAGGCTTTGTGGGTCCAGTACTATGTGCACAAAAAACCCTACGGGAACCCAACAAGGGTCCGACAGCCCTTGTCTGAAGTTTGTAGACTCTGAACATAACTCTCAGGCCTTGGAACAGCTCTACGTTCACAAATTCTCTTGCGGGTTCTAGGAACCTCACTTCAAAATTTGTATTCTTTAAATATTAATCTAAGGGAAGCCCCTTTAGTATTCCATTCCCCTTATGGCTTTTTCATTCTTTTGTAGGTCTCGAGCCTAGCGTTGCAGTGCACAGCACTCCTTGCACAGCGAGAGACTTTTTGTAGGGGGTTTAAAAACGACCCTAGGAATCGCACACGCTCGTGCCTGTGCTTTTCCTTTTGGGCCACGCTATTTGCCTTTGCGTGCGTCTTTTTTTACAAAAGATAACACGCAATTGGCCAAAGGTGGGCGCATTGCTCCGCCCATGGCCAATTGGTGTCTATTATGCGCACCGCTGCCATGTGGTTTCAATTATCGTGCCCAGACACAGGCACGATAATTGAAACCACATGTTTCACTGTGGCGCACACGCGCGCACCACTTGCGTGCTTGTTCTGGTTTCAAAGGCTGCACGATGTGCACAGCTGGGACAGGGGCTTTGTTAATGGCGGCACGTATTTATTCTTTGCATCGCGCATTCACTCAAACTGAAAGCGCAATGCAAAAAAAAAAACTCACACCCGCTTTTACCTCCTGTTCCGCTGGTTCCTTACTGGTCTTGAGAAGTGCCGGTACTCTTCCTTACAAAGTAAAAAAAGTGTCATTACTCAGTACCGGCACATTTAAAGCACTGCCCTTAACCTAGACCAATTATAGGTCATCATGAACTAGCATGTCCGTAAACGTACCCCCAAAGTCTGATCAACAGCAATGAAACAACCTGTGAAATCTCATTCACCAACTGAGTACCTGAGATAATGTACGACTAACCAGATATCAATCAGACCAGCACAGAGCAAACAATACCCCACTAAAACAGGCCACAAGCTGCCACTACCACTCATCTGCTGGCCAGGCAGGTAGAAAACAGGAAAGCAGCTCAGGCATAGCCGGCAGCCGGTACCCAGGCCTCAGCTGTCCATCACACGACCCGGGCACCCAGAAGCACGGGCTCTCCAACTCTGTTCACGCACCAGGGGGCATATTACCAAGCAATAGCGATAATTATTGCTATTGCTTGGTTAGAGACAAAATTTTACCGCTGAGCTGCGGCGATTTTTATCGCATATAAACCTTGGTATTACCAAGGTTTATCGCAAATGCGATAAAAAACGGGCGCAATGCATGAATATCGCTGAAAAGTCAGCGATATTCATGCATTACCGAGCTAATGCTCTTAGCCATGTTATCCACCTCCCATTGGATAACATGGCTAAGAACTGCTCAGAACGATTCAAAAAGGGGGTGGTAATGGACAGAGTATCTGAATTAAGCAGAAAACTCCTACCCAGTCAAAAGATCAGGGCTTGATCCATCACCGTTTTTTAGCTCACTGCACCATCCCAGTTCAGAACCTGGCTACATGCAAATTAGTCTGACCCTGGCTCAGTGCATCATGGGAACAGGGCAGACCAAACTACCAAGCCAATTCTTTACTGGAAAGGAAACAAGCTTCCGGGGACCGGTTTCTGGCATTACAGCCGTCTTCGGCCCGGCTTGCTTGAATACTGATGGTGCAGAGAGCAAGGGACTCACATCTCACATTGTTTGTTTTACTTGAGTCTGTTTCACTCGCCCTGAGGCGGAAGCCGGAGCTCTTAGCGCTCTCTTGCGCCTCTATTGAATAGATTATTATTGACTGCAAATAATATCACTGAAATTCTCTAGGGCTCGCACTAACGCTGCCTTCAGCATTAGAGGATCGGAACCAATTTTAAAACCTGTATATATTTTAATTGGAAGTTTTTAGGCAGATCCTTACCTGGGGTGAGATTACTTCACTCCAGGCAGCGTCACGATCGGACAGCACAGCTCCGCTCGCGATTGACGCTGGGCACTCTCCCCCATCCACGGAAGCCGCCATCTTGGGAAGGGAAGGGAGACGGTGCAGTCTATCGTCCCTCCCGCCCTCCCAGACTACTTAAAGGATACAAACTCGGAGACCGATATTGTTTGTTTTACTTGAGTCTGTTTCACTCGCCCTGAGGCGGAAGCCGGGGCTCTTTGCGCTCTCTTGCGCCTCTATTGAATAGATTATTATTGACTGCAAATAATATCACTGAAATTCTCTAGGGCTCGCACTAATGCTGCCTTCAGCATTAGAGGATCGGAACCAATTTTAAAACCTGTATATATTTTAATTGGAAGTTTAGGCAGATCCTTACCTGGGGTGAGATTACTTCACTCCAGGCAGCGTCACGATCGGACAGCGCAGCTCCGCTCGCGATTGACGCTGGGCACTCCCCCTCATCCACCGGAGCCGCCATCTTGGTAAGGGAAGGGAGCCGGGGCAGTCTATCGTCCCTCCCACCCTCCTCACTTAACCAATGGATAAAATCACTCGCACTGCCCGTCCGCGCAGCGGGCGGGCGGGCGCAGCGGGCACGCCGGCGGCGCGCCAAAGGCGCGCCAAAGGCAAGCCCGTCTGCGCCCGTCCGCGACCGGACGGGACCAGGGGCCACCCCCCCTGCCCAAACCAGTGCGGCCACCGCCCTGCCTATACGGTATGACTCTCTCTCCTTAAATAATTTAATGCCACCCACCCTAGACCCTTGCTGGCACTCAATTTGCCCGAACTCAACCACAGGCATCTGCTCCCACTGTAATTATACACTCACCAGCCTTAGTGGCATCTCTCATAGCGTCAGGCACTACAAAATGTTTCTCCTGAATTGTCGCTCCCTAATTAAACATGCAGTGCAAATGGCGCTACTTTTAGAAGAAACCGGCCCTGACGTAATATTTTTAACAGAGACCTGGCTTAGGGATGCATCGGATCCGGACATTACTGCCCTTATGTAACTGGGATATGCCCTCCATAGGATGGATAGACCACAGGGCAGAGGAGGGGGCCTGGCTATTCTTGTTAAAAACCACTACCAATGTAGGGTTAGCCCGACCTCGATATCTAACTGTGAGAGCATGTACTTCTCCCTGGACTTTAATCCCACCGCAACTTTTTCAGGCATTCTTATTTACCGCCCTCTGAACCAAATAGGAGACTTTCTTGACTCACTCCACTCAAAGATCGCTGAATCAGTGATCACCTGTCCCCATTTTTCATTATTAGGAGATGTTAACATCCATCTGGATGACTCCAGTAACACGACGGCCAGATCCCTAGTAGATGATCTGGCTGCCCTCCAATTCACACAGAAGGGCTTCCAACCCACTCACGAAAAAGGCCATCTCTTAGATTGGGTATTTAGCAATGACCAAAGACTAGAGGTAGGGACACCTCTGCCCCTAGTTTGGACAGATCATTATCTGATTCCGATACAATGGACACCAGCTACCCCAGCACCAGCTGTCCCCCGCACTATCCTGCAGGGGAGAGAATGGTCAAAAATCTCGGTGGACCAGTGGATTGAATCCTTATCTCCTGCTCCTTCCCAATTGGGAACAGACCCCACACTTCTTTATGACACCTACACTAATTGGCTGTGCACAGCTCTGGACTTTGTTGCACCTCTGAAAGATCTCAAAGAAAGAACTAAATCAAAAAATTCCCCATGGTATACCCCTCAACTCAAAGAGCTGAAAAGAGGTTGTAGGAAACTGGAACGTACCTGGAGGGTCTCCCGCAATAATTTAGACAAACTCAGTCATCAAGAGGCAATAAAAAAATATAAAGCAGAAATTAGGAACTCAAAAGCCTTTTATTTTGAAAGCATAATTACTAGTGCCTCCAATTCATCAAGTGAAATCTTTAAAATTGCAAAATCCCTCATTGACACCCCGACTATCCCCCTTGATCCCAATAAAACCCAACTACGTTGTGACAATCAGGCAGAATATTTTCACAAGAAAATACAGAATATCATTGCCACATTCAAACCACCCAAAGGTTCCCCTTCACTACAGCCGACGCCGCATACGCTGGATGAGTTCCCTCTACTCAATGAGGACTCACTGGATATCCTGATGCAGAGGGTTAAATCTGGATCACCTACTGATCCTGCCCCCCTTTCCATCTACTTAAGATCACGGACATCATTAGGCCTGTCATTCTTAAAATCCTAAACTCCTCTATCACCACAGGCATAGTCCCAATGGCATGGAAACGTGCCCAAGTCAGAGCACTTCTAAAGAAACCAACCTTGGACCCTGATAACATGGCCAATTATCGTCCAATTTCACTCCTTCCCTGGATCAGCAAATTGCTGGAGAAACATATTAATGCCTCCATTATGTTATGTTATGTTATGTTAGGGCTATTTGTATTGCGCACGGCTGCTCCAGCGAAGGAGCGTCCCGGCGCACCGACAAGGTGGCGAACACAACACAACAGAAAACAGAAAATATTATTTAAAAATGGGGGTATGGATTTTAACATAACTCAGAGAACAGAAGGGTTTTAGCGGCCTTGCGGAAGGAAAGCAAGTCGCCAAGGGTCCGGAGTTTCAAGGGGAGAGCGTTCCAGAGCGCGGCTGCCCGCACCCTAAAAGAGCGACCCCCCGCCCGACTGAGTTTGAACCGAGGGGCTGCCGCTAGTTCTTGGTCCAACGAACGCAAAGTGCGGCCCGGGATGTAAGAGCACAAAAGTTGGCACAGTAAGGGAGGCGGTAGGCCCTTCAGAATCTTGAAAGATATGCACAGTACTTTAAAATGGATCCGCTGCCTAACTCAATACCTGGAACATAACCTCCTGCTCCACGATTCCCAAGCAGGTTTCCGCCCAAAGTTAGGTACAGAAACGGCCCTTCTGACTGTGACTGAGGTGGCAAGGAAACAGATGGATCAAGGCGGCACTGTAGCAATTATGTTGCTTGACCTCAGTGCCGCCTTTGATACCATCAACACCAGTATCCTTCTTGACCGCCTACGCCACATAGGAATTGCTGGGAAGGCCATATTATGGCTCCAATCTTTCCTGGAGGACCGTTCCTTTGAGGTAGTTGAGAACGATGCCCACTCAAAAATATGGCCCCTTGATCAAGGCGTACCACAGGGTTCGTCTCTGAGCCCTACCTTATTTAATGTTTATCTACAACCCCTTGCGGACATTGTGCACTCGTTTGGCCTAGATATTGTAACCTATGCCGACGACACACAATTGGTGGTATCCATGAACCAGCCTAATACCTCCCCCCCTAACCTTACGAATTGCTTGGTAGCGATAAATCAGTGGATGACCTCCTCACACCTAAAGCTCAATGGTGAGAAAACTGAGCTCATGATCTTGGGCAACTCACTCACTCCTGGTCCTATGCTTGAATGGCCCCCTAGCATGGGGAACCCACCCCAACCCAAGACCCAAATAAAGAGTCTGGGCATGTGGTTGGATTCAAAGCTAGACTTCAAGCAACAAGCTACTGCCCTGTCCGCCACCTGCTTTGGCCTGATGCGGATGCTCAGGAAAGTGCTGCCTCTTCTTCCCTTCCAAGCACGTAGAATCATGGTGCAAGCCATTATTCTGTCCCGTCTGGACTACGGAAACTCACTATACTTAGGAGCCCCTATCTCTACCACCAGAAAACTTCAGACTACACAAAATGCAGCTGCTCACCTCCTCCTAAGCCTGGGCCGGCGAGACTCCGGCACAGCAGCACTAAAGAAACTGCACTGGCTGCCCATCAAGGCCAGAGTTGTGTTCAAATCCATGTGCATTATGCACAAAGCCATGTGGAAAACTGCTCCATCCATGATCTGCTCCCTGGCAAACCCCTATCTCCCCAAAAGCAGCCTGAGATCCAGCTCAGCTTTCCTGGCCACCGTTAACAGAATCAAACGGGCAAGATGGGGTGGACGCTCCTTCTCCTGGAATGCCGCCAGAGCCTGGAACTCCCTGCCTGACACCCTTCGTGGCGAGCCTAACCTGCTGAAGTTCCGGAAGGAACTGAAAACGCTCCTCTTCATCTAACTGGGCTCTCTGGCCTTCTCATGACTCAAACAATATAGCGCTACGAGGCCTCCGGGTTGCATGCGCTTAACAAAACACTATTAATAATAATAATAATCTGAGCATACCCTTCCACACTTGTGGTGGCCAAAACGATTCAAAAAGGGGGTGGTGATGGACAGAGTATCTGAATTAAGCAGAACACTCCTACCCAGTCAAAAGATCAGGGCTTGATCCATCACCGTTTTTTAGCTCACTGCACCATCCCAGTTCAGAACCTGGCTACATGCAAATTAGTCTGACCCTGGCCCAGTGCATCATGGGAACAGGGCAGACCAGGGCAGGTGTTAGCTTTTGGAGATATTCGCGCTTAGCGCGAATATCTCCAAAAGTTGGTAATAGGAGATAACGATGTTAGCGACTGTTTCCAGTCGCTAGCATCTTGGCACGCCCACTTTGCATGTCATTAGTGATAAATATCACTGACATGCAAAGTGGGGCCCAAGATGGTCGCTATCTCCTACTAGCTGTCGCTAACTGGTGTTAGCGACAGCTAGGTAATAGGGAGATAATTTTATCTCCGCTTTCTTGGCTTTTAAAGCCAAAAAAGCAGAGATAAACCCCCTTGATAGTATGCCCCCTTCTTCGGTAACCACTGCTATCCAGGTACGTAATTCATCATTGATTTGCTACTGGGACCTCAACTACGTAGCACGAAACTTGACACAAACTAGCTTACTACTGTCCCAATGACTATGCCCCCCGCTCTGCCTCTAGGGCTTAGCAAGGAGTTCATTGCTGGGCCTTGCCCGGCTGGCAGTGGTCACTGCCTGGCACAAGAGGAAGCGTGGGGCAGGTCAGGCCACGCAGCCCTGCCTGGCTCACGGGTGTGTGGTGTTGTTGTCTTCTCAGGGCCATGTGCTCTACACGACACCCCATGCTCAGTTACTTGTGTGCTGTCTCTCGCAATCATGCCTCGGGTCTGCAATGCATGTGACCCCTTCTGGGAATCACACGGTTGCACCCTGACCGTGTGACCCCGATGCATTGTATGTAGAAAGGGCAGTGTGTCCGTTTCTGAAATCTGCAGGCCAGGAGGCAGGCACATGTCCGTGATGATGACTCTACAACACACATGCGAGAGTCGGAAGGCCAGCGGGGACTGGAAGTGGGTTGGGGCTGAAGACAGGATGCGGCCTGTCCTGCAGCTACCCTGAATGTTTCGCACGGTGCAGTCAGCAAACTCGAGCCACTTGGGTGTTCCTGCGCAGATCTCTGGTGTTTTGTCACTTGGAGGTGCGGGAGGGAGGGGAATTGTAATCAAATATAACATGGTAACTGGTGCCCCGCTCTCCCCCAACACACACGTTTGCCTCCTTGGAAATATTTAAATAATAAACTAAGCAATAGGTTTCGCATTTACACAAGTTTAAGCTATTAGCATTTGCAATGTCAGTAGCTAAAACTCGCGTAAATGCGAGGCCTATTGCATTGCAAATGCTTGTTTCAGGATGCCAGGACAAAGCCCTGCATCCTGTTTTGCAGCCATCCAGTGAGAAGCTTTAGGTCTGCAGACCCAGCTTTTGGTTTGTGGACAAGAATTGGATGATGGGAAAAAAAATTCTCTCTCCCAATTAGATTTGCTTATTTTTCAAAGTTAGTACATGTAGGATCAGCAAACACTGGCATAGCTTCAACTACACTGATTTCTTTCTTTTAATTTCGTGTTTTGTGCAACACTTTAGAATGTTCAGTGCGAATGTACAGAGTGTTGCACATTCTTCCTGGTGTCCTAATGTGGGGACATGTCCATTAAGTGTTGTAAACTTTTTGGAAAACATCCAAACTTTGATGTATGCATGGAATTCTTTCATTTTACTTAATTTCCAAAATGGGTGAATGTATTTTCACCAAACCAAATATAGCACAACATGACTTGCATTCTAACATGTCATGCAATCTCTTATGCTATACCTGGGAGGGTATCCTGGCACTGAGCAGGTGTGAGTCTATTCACCACTGGGACCTACTGTGGCTACTCGAAAAAGCCAGATTTTCTGTGTCATGCAGTATTCAAGGAGTGAGGAGGAGAGTCCAATGTTTAGCTGCATGTCTTTCCACACTTTGGGAGTGATGTTGGAAAAGGCTTGACTACAGGATCTGGTTTTCCGTATGTGTGGGATTTGTGCAAGTAGGAGTCTGGATGACCGAAGGTGCCTGGAAGGTATGTGAACGCACATACAATTGTTGAGGTATACTGAATCCGTGTTATATGTATTGCTTTGAAAGTGTGAGTGTGTGGGAGGAGTTTGAATTGTGCTCGTTTGTGAATGAGGAGCTAGTAGAACTCCTTCAGGAGTGGTGTGATTTGAGCGCGGCATTGGAGATTGGGAGTGATTCTAGCCACGAGTTCTGAATGGTGTGCAGCCTTCCAGTGAGTTTTTTTTGTGGATCCCGGCATAGAGGGGGTTCCCTTAGTCCATCTTGTTTGTGACCTGGGAATGTGTGATGGTTTTTCCGGTGGTGACTTGGAGCCATTTGAAAATCTTCCTCTGCATCTTCAGAGTATGGTGATCATAGGTTCAGGGCTTTTGGAGATATGCACCAAAAACAAATTTGCATGGGAAGACGTATTCATTTTTTTAAAGTGAATAAAAACAATTTAGAGACAAAGATTTTAAGGATACAAAGCTTTCAATGATACACAAATTGATTGATGTATAGATGGACGGATGGATGGATGGATGGATAGATAGATAGATAGATAGATAGATAGATAGATAGATAGATAGATAGATAGATAGATAGATTGTAAGTTAGCAATACAGATTGATTGCTCTTTATGCAAGCCAAACTCATGTGAATTCCCTTGGTACGGTGGATAATCTCCTTTGGTGAATGGCCATCATGTAGCACAGAAATACTGAATATGTGAGCTCTAAATATAAAGCTGTAATATTGCGAGGTGCTCTCCCTCATTAACCTTCTAAAGCTTTTTGCCACCTTTTCAGGGAAGAATAAATTGGATGCTTTCAGATTAAGTGCCCCAGGTGACATTTTTGTGCAAACATAGAATTTATTGAGTGTTTAGTGGGTTAGTATCGTTTTACCTAACAGACAAGACTGTTTTACAGAAAATACTACCGAACTATACCTTCTGTTTTTTTTCCCGCACGCTCCCTTGCACTCCTATTAAGGATCACACAATCACATTCTGCACAATTGAAACTCAAAGGATTACATCAAAAACCGTTATTCAAATGTATTGACGTGCTGACTGTGCGTAAACGTAATGTTTTAAAGCCAATTGAGCAGTGCTGAATGAGTTCGGCTTGGACAATGGATTTTGCCTGCAGGCAAGAGGTAGAAACACCATTTTAATTTTTTATTTTGCTACTTTGCAAGCATGCACCTTCTTGAGACTGCGGTTTCGTTCAAAATCACAGATATTGTGCCCTTTACTGGCTATTGATTTTAAGTTCTTGGAGCCGACCTATTGATTATTTCCACCGCGCTAAACCCATTCACGCAGTGTATAAAGTCCTAATTCACTTTTTTAGCTGTCCATCACTTTTTGGAGCAGTAAATGTGGATGGCAAAAAGTAGCAGCTGCTACATTCGTCTTGGGCTTGAGAACGTTTCTTCTTACATACCTCGTGCTACCAGGTCTCAAAGGTGATGAAACTAATGGAAGGAGCAGAAGAAAAACACTACATGATGCCAGGCCCAGAAAAAACCCAGAAACTTCCTCTTGTACAATTCCTCTTACATCTCAGTCGCATTTTTGACTTTTTGGAATTCAAGAATGTGGCCAGAAGTGCTATGATTCTGTGCTTGTCCCAGTTTTTTAAAAGTCGCTCCGAATAGCTTTGTACATTTTATTTTCGCATAAGAAAATATTCTTGGATGTACTTTCTAATGTGAAAATATACATGTGCTTGCTACCTTTTTTCGCCATTGGGTACTTTTTTTTTTGTCATGCAAAATTATCTTTCCCGAGAACATAACCATAATATGGGATCTTGCAGCGGCGGCTACTCTGTTATGACAGAGGAGTGTCGCCCCTCCTGCTGCCAGCGCAGTAGGCACACACCTTCATAAATGGTAAAAAAAATACCATTGTATAATGTGTGGCAGGCTCGCACTGCCACACATAGCACCAGGGCAGGTGGCATGCCTGATTAGTGCAATTGCACAATCACGTCAGACCCCTGCCAGTGCGCAGGAAAGATTGGCCGGCTTTCTACAGCCCGCCAATCTGAACTGCGCTCTTCAGGGTCTGGAATCCCAAGGGTGAGAATCTGCTCTGTGGCCTTTAAAAACTGGAACTTCTGTACCCCCAGGGGGTCTGTACACCCAGTGATTTGCGTGTTCTCTCGCCTGTGAACACGGACATTTGCCCAGGCAAGTCCATCTTCCCAAAGTAGTTAATGTGGGCAATTGGTGTCCCGCAAGGCATAACCCTGTTTTTGACCCCCTGGGCTTCTATAATGGGTGTGAAGACCCCCATTATATAATCTCTCAAGAAATCAGCTGGACCCACAGCGTAATTGTCCCTGTCATTGACCTAAGCTGCTCCCAGGCTCATCTAGGTTGAGATACCTTCCCATTATTTGCCTCACGCTCACTTGTCACCATGAGTGACATTGAGGAAACTTACCTGGATAAGGATGCTATTTCTTACCTCCCCATTGATGGCCATTTTTGAGAGGTCATGGACCCCTCCATAATGAAAGCAGTGGCGCCGGCTTCCCTGGCAAAGATGCTCTTGCAGTACACAGAGCTCTGCTCCAAACACCTCACAGTGAGGGAAGGCAATCTAGGGCTTATCCCGCTCTTACCTCCAGGAGGCCACATCCAGCCTCCACCACTCTCTAAATCCAAGAAGGACCCTGCCTCTGGCATCAACCTGGATGCATTTGACAGACTGAAGCAGCCTTTGCCCCTGGCCCCCCAGAGCCCAGTCACTCAGGGCTGCAACCCTCAAGTGTTCCGTCCCCCCTCACCCGCCCACACCTCTTGATTCGCCCTCAGGCTCACAGTGGGAGCAGGAGTAGGACTCCAGTCCCTGGCCCCCTCACCCCGCCATTTGGAGGAATTGCCAGCGGACAATGACATCCAGGATACGTCTAACATGCTAGACCTGGAGAGCCTTATACACACCCACTCCTTGTAATGGGTACCTGCACATAAGGTTGCAGCCTATGTCGTGGGGTGGATTTGCAAGCCGCTGGATACGGAAGTCCATAACAGCCCATGTCCATCTCTTGTTGACAAAGTGGCCCTCCCTCCAGACATAGACGAACACATGGCCAGCTTCCTTCGAAAATATAAGCAAGACCGCAAGAAGGGGATCGATAGGTGTCCTGACGGCTTTCCAGGACATACTCTTACAGTTGGCTCGGGCCCCTAATCCGTATCTTAGATATTGCTGAAGCTGCCAAAGCATTAGGGAGCCTGATCTCTCCCAATGTCTTATCTGATTGGGCCCAACCACACACCATCCTCCTGGGGGACACAAATTGTGCCATCTCTATGGAGAAGCGCTGTTCACTCACCAAAATTGACCCGAAACTGGGGTCACCTAGCCAAATCTGAGGCAGGCCCCATTGCACGGGGGGTTGTTCGGGGACCCATTCCTACAGGAACTGTGTAAATCTGTCCAACTCTTTAACTCCCTAGATAAGGCACAGGCCTCCATCAAGTGCATCTTCATGCCATGGGTTTTCACTGGGGCTGGATGAGGTGGGGAGTGTTTGGCCGGACGTGCTCAGTACCCAACTTCCACCAGAGGACAGGACAACAGAAAAGGATGGCACCAGAAGGCTTTCAAGTTTGAAAATGTGTATCCCACTCGAGGGTACCCCCACTACAGAGGAGCGGGAACAGGACAACGCGGTGTTGGCAATGTCCAGGGAACTAATTCAGGTGAGTGTGCAGACCTTCCCTCAACAGGTTCTGGGGGACAGACTTCGGGGTTTCCTCCACAACTGGGAGGCTTACACGTCTGATGCCTTGGTCCTTCAAACTGGACTTGGGTTCTGCATAGAGTTTTATTACTCCCCTTACCAAGAAAACCCCCTTATCCCCCTGATTTTCTCTCCCGATCACCTGCGCTGGTGGAAGCAGAGGTTTTGGACCTACTACACAAAGGGGCAATCATGAGGACAGCTCTCCACCCACAGGGATTTTTGGACAAACTCTTCATGGTAGACAAGAGGGACAGTGGCCTGAGACTGGTAATCAACTTGAAAGAATTCAACAAATGGTTGGTTTACCGGTACAACAAGATGGAGGATATCTATCTGCTCCATGCTCTTCTCCTATCAAGGAGGAGGCTGGGCTGCCCCCCTCTAACAACTGGGATCTACTTAAGGTACTTACACTGCTAATATAAAAAGAAAAACACTCTCAATTTAAGAAATGGGCAAGCGGAAAGGCAAAAACGATCAAACAGGAGGAGGAGTAGTGAACCCACTTGATGCATTCTTAACAAGGGCAGCTACTGTTCTCTCACACGAGATAGAACTCACAGAGCGACGCTTATCATTGGATCCCTTGCTCTCTCGGAGGCGAAGCTCCATAGGGGAAGACAGATCAAACACTGATTCTATACAGCCCACTTCAGGCGTCCCCTGTGATCCCCTGGCAAGCTGGGGTCCCGAACCTTCCGCCGTATTAATAACTAGTTCCACAGTACCCACGACTGAGTGTGCGTCCCCTCCCCCTCAGCTTGAGCAAAATGTCGAACCACCAGTTAAGAGAAGAAGGGGTGGAGGGACCCAAAAACAAAAGCCAGTAAGAACTACCTGAGTGACAAAAGTGAGGGTGACTATAGTTCCTGAAAATAGTAAAGACCATCCCTTGCCCTTGGATCCACTCCCTGTGATGAATGATGAGGAACGGTGGAACATGTTAGAAAATATGGTGAGCCTCCTACTGGAGCCACTCCTCCATAAACTAATGGAGATTGAAGCAAGATTATCTCGTCTCAATGACCAGGGTGTAAACAATTTGCAATCTTCAATACACCCCAGTTCTTGGAGTAAGCATCAATTGCAAGGGAGGAACCTACTAGGGGAAGCTGACCCGGACTATGTATATATCCCAAATCCAGTGGCTGCTACACCACCCATCGAAATGGGACTGCAACTTTCAGCACCCCTGATCCTCTGCCAACCCCCAACACAATATGAGAAATTAGCTGTTGATTCAAAGTTGATTTTGAACACTATAACCACGGCACGGAGAGCAACAGATCCATTGATGGGGAGCTTAAGGGAGGTATGGGCCGGAGTCCTGAAGAAGATAAGGAGGGAAGCTCTCTTATTTACATCAGCCTTTGTACTGGTTTTGGTGAATGTACTGGTCTTGCGTGAGGGACAGGGAGAATCCACAACTCAATTAATGGCTAAAGCCTACACTGCCTGTTGAGGCATCTGAACAATTCTGAAGGGGTAAGGGCCCTTGTCAAACCAGATTGTTATGGCCAGGAGTGTAGGGTGGGTGAGCACTTCAGCAAATCTTTACCTGGTGAATGTGTAGATTTTAACAACAAATTTATAGTCAGGTTCCTCCAAAATCAGTTACATAAAACAGCCCTCTTTGGCACCCAGTTCTCTGCTCTACCGTTTGAGTACTTCTAGAGTCATATTCCACCACTTATTAACGACCATAGTAGACGTCCGTTGGAAGGAAGGGTAAGAAGTGAAATAGATAGAAAAATGGGTGTCTGTTGGCTGAGATTGGTAAATATATTTGACCCCTTGACAGACCTAGAAGCTTGTGATTGACTACCCCCGGATGGTGACGACTTTGCAGGGGGTTGGATCGATCGAATGTTAACACTCAAGGGAGTATAAAAATCATTGACAACCAGATAAAGGTTTATAATGAAAGGAATATGGCTGGAATGGGCCCAAAGCTAGCCAACTCATACCGGAAAGCTCACTGGTAACACCAGAAAAATCAGCATAGGAGTGTACCCCTAATAAGGTTGTTACGTAGGGACTATAAAGTAGCAAGGAAAAAAAGAGAAAGGGATATGAGGGAGGATGTCTTGGCTGAACTCAATCAAGCAGCTAGTACTGGAAGTAACAGAGACTTCGAGAAGGTAATTAATACCCCTTTTTTTAAAAACCCTAAGGACCCCACCCGGTACACCCACGTGGGTGAAGAAGTATGGGTGGCACATTTAACACACCTTTGCCTCCAATATGTTACCTGCAACAGCTCCCATTAGTATAGATGCCGATAGGGTGGACAATTTATCATTTTCATTGACTGAAGTAGAGGGCTGGCTGCTTACAGTACCCTGAAGTCTCCGGGCCCTGATGAGGTTCCCATAGATTTTTTCAAGGAAATGAAGATCTGTGGGCCCCTTTAATAACCAATGACCTCAACAGCATAGGTAAATTTGGCCCACTGCCTTCATGGAAGACCACCGTAACCGGCCCTATATATAAACAAGCATTTGCAATGCAATCAATCTCGCCTTTGGGACCTTATAAGTATTTAGCGATGCAGCACGTTTCGCACAATATTGCAACATAGCCTCGCTCACAAGTATTTTCAGCACAATGACAACCCCAGCTGATGGTAATCACCACAACACAGGGAAGACTTAATGATTTCTGGTGATTATTATGTATGTATTTTTTTAATAACTGTTGGAAATTCGCCCCAAACATTTTGCTTCTTCCTCCTATTTATTACTGACCTGTGGTTGTTGGCTTTAGGACTCTGGGCACTCTACCTCTGCTGATCAGTGCTAAAGTGCATATGCTCTCTGTGTAAATTGTTATTGTGATTGGTTATCCATGATTGGTATATTTGTTTTACCAGTAGGTCCCTAGTAAAGTGCACTGAGTGTGCCAGGCTGGTAAATCAAATGCTACTAGTAGGCTTGAAGTGCTGATTGTGCCACCCACATGCGTAGCCCGGAAAAGATGTCTCAGCCCTGCCACCGCAGTGCCTGCGCACAGTTTGTTAACTGCAATGTCAATCTGGCAAGTGCACCCACTTGCCAGGCCCTAACCTTCCCTTTCCTTGCACATAGGACACCCCTTTAGTAGGCCCAAGGTACCCCTCTGGGCAGGGTGCAGTGTATGGGAAAGGTAAGACATGTACTGGTATGTGAAACTTGTCCTGATAGTGAAATACTGCCAATTTAATTTTTCATTATTGAGAGGCTATCTTGCCCATAGGACAGAATGGGGGGTGCTCTGTACCATTTGTTTTACAAGCATATCTTCCCATCGGAGTAAGACAGCAAATTGGATAGCTTTTAGATTCTGTGTTTGAAAATAGCACTTTTAGAAAGTGGCTATTTTCTTCTTCAACCTGTCTGTGTGCTTCTGCCTGCTTCTGGATTGACTGTCTGGCTTTGAAGTGACAGAGGCTGTGGTGGCTCCAGGAGTTTGAGCAAGTCAGCACTAGGCTGAGTAGGCCGATCTGCATTGGGAGTGGTGGGAGGAGTAGCACCTGTTCAACTGGTTTGGACTGGGCTCAGAGCCCCTTAAACAAAGAGAACGAAGACTTTTTGGGTTATAAATATTAGAGCTGAAACCCCTGAATTGTAGACTATTTCTTGATCAAGAGGAACCTTTCCAGAAGAGGAAAGCTGAGGACACTGAAGAGAAGCACTACCCTTGCTGTGAGTCTGGGGCTGGTCTGCAGTTTGCTGCTGAGGGAAGGACAAGGGACCTTGCTGTGTGCTACGTGCACCCCCCTGCTTGAAGAGGAGTTTCCAAGGGCCTATGTGAGATGGCCTCCTCTTGCGGAAATACAGGAACATAAAAGTTTCCAGGATCATCTCTACGACGCTGTGTGCGTGTGTCTGCACACGGCTGGTGACCTTCAGAAAACCTACATTGCCTAAAAGTGCTTTGTTCCCAAGATCGTTTCTAAGATGTGGTGTGTGTGTGTCTGCGCACCATTGGTGACCGTTGTTACACCTGCATTGCTTAAAAGTACTGCGTGCTTTTCACTGCCGCCTGCCCGAGCCTTGAACTACAAAAGTGCTGGGTGCCTATCACGGCCACCGACCTGAGTCGACTGCCCGAGACCGCGACTGCAAGGGAAGAGGCAGCGCCGTAACCGGAGCGGACACGAGGTGTTGTCTGGCAACCTGGATTCCCCTGCACCGATCAGCTGCTGCTGCTGACGGGATTGCCCAGCAGGACATCAACCGCGAGAGAAGGAAACAAAACAACTCCCAGGTAACGCTCGGACCGAAGTCCTGAGCTGCTGCGTGTGCCACTTCCTGGGGCGGTTTGCGGATCTGTAAGGAACTACCATCTAACAATGGGGCCTCCTCTCCTGGTGATCCCATGGCACGTACTTGATCGGAAGAGATCGACAGTACCGGGGGCCGGTGTTACGCATCCCGTCTTAGTTACCACTCATTTGTGGGCATATTTTCGTTGTCGCTGGCCGCTGAGTCATCCTTAGAGCAGTAAAGGGTTGAGAACAGCAGGGGCACTACCCATCGGTGCCAAAGTGACATGTGTTTATAATACCATGATTTGTGCATATAATTTACTACAGCTCAAGGACTGTTTTACCCCAGTACTTTTTCACCTGAAGAGATACAGTCCCTACCAGGTTATTTTTGTAACAACCTTCACAAAGACATTTTTCTGGATATCTTCCCCTGTGTCTGTTGGATTTTTGTCGTTTTGGTCTTGTCAAATTTAAATATTTTTCTAAACCAGTGTGGTGTCCATTTGTGGTGTTTCACTGTACTACTGAGAGTGTTGGTACAACTATTTTACACATTGTCTTTGGGATAAGCCTATCCGCTTGTGCCAAGCTACCAAGGGGGTGAGCAGGGGTTATCTACAGTGTGTATCCCCCTTTACCTGACTAGAAGCAAGTGTCCTTATTTGGACAAAGGTACCTAGCTCTGCCAACTAGAGACACCCATTTCTAAAAATCACAGAAGCATGAGTAAAAGCAGGCACTGAGGATCTCTACTTGCCTTTCAGCGCAGTGAAGCGGGAACATGCACAGATCATCCTGCAGCACAAGCGCAGTAAGCTTGACCTAAACAATGTTTACCACGTGGAGAAATAAAGGTTTTGATGTGCAGATTTACTACTGTATGGTGCTTATACGTGGGTAAATGTATAGCAGTTACATTTAAGCATTTGGAAACACTTTTGTAAAAAGAATCCCAGAACTACACCTGGGAACCTGTGACTGCTTTCTAGGCATGCCTGAAATGCTTTGTAAATTTCCAAAACATTAAAAATTGCCCTTCTATTACTGGGTGCTGGAGGGTAGAGAATTCCTTTTGGGGGGAGTCGTTCAATAAAGGTACCAGCATCCTTATATTTGTAAATTTTGAAAGACTCTGGGGAATATTCTCGAGAACGTGTGATAATTACAGCAAAATTAGCTTAACGCAACTCTCCATATTAGAGTCCATCACGGGAAAACAACGCTGTGTCAACAGAAAAGCACAATGGATGTTGCCGGAGCAAGTACGGAGGAGAACCAGAACCCGACATAGCAAGGAGTTCATTGCTGGGCCTTGCCCGGCTGGCAGTGGTCACTGCCGGCAGTGGTCACTGCCTGGCACAAGAGGAAGCGTGGGGCAGGTCAGGCCACGCAGCCCTGCCTGGCTCACGGGTATGTGGTGTTGTTGTCTTCTCAGGGCCATGTGCTCTACACGACACCCCATGCTCAGTTACTTGTGTGCTGTCTCTCGCAATCATGCCTCGGGTCTGCAATGCATGTGACCCCTTCTGGGAATCACACGGTTGCACCCTGACCGTGTGACCCCGATGCATTGTATGTAGAAAGGGCAGTGTGTCCGTTTCTGAAATCTGCAGGCCAGGAGGCAGGCACATGTCCGTGATGATGACTCTACAACACACATGCGAGAGTCGGAAGGCCAGCGGGGACTGGAAGTGGGTTGGGGCTGAAGACAGGATGCGGCCTGTCCTGCAGCTACCCTGAATGTTTCGCACGGTGCAGTCAGCAAACTCGAGCCACTTGGGTGTTCCTGCGCAGATCTCTGGTGTTTTGTCACTTGGAGGTGCGGGAGGGAGGGGGATTGTAATCAAATATAACATGGTAACTGGTGCCCGGCTCTCCCCCAACACACACGTTTGCCTCCTTGGAAATATTTAAATAATAAACTAAGCAATAGGTTTCGCATTTACACAAGTTTAAGCTATTAGCATTTGCAATGTCAGTAGCTAAAACTCGCGTAAATGCGAGGCCTATTGCATTGCAAATGCTTGTTTCAGGATGCCAGGACAAAGCCCTGCATCCTGTTTTGCAGCCATCCAGTGAGAAGCTTTAGGTCTGCAGACCCAGCTTTTGGTTTGTGGACAAGAATTGGATGATGGGAAAAAAAATTCTCTCTCCCAATTAGATTTGCTTATTTTTCAAAGTTAGTACATGTAGGATCAGCAAACACTGGCATAGCTTCAACTACACTGATTTCTTTCTTTTAATTTCGTGTTTTGTGCAACACTTTAGAATGTTCAGTGCGAATGTACAGAGTGTTGCACATTCTTCCTGGTGTCCTAATGTGGGGACATGTCCATTAAGTGTTGTAAACTTTTTGGAAAACATCCAAACTTTGATGTATGCATGGAATTCTTTCATTTTACTTAATTTCCAAAATGGGTGAATGTATTTTCACCAAACCAAATATAGCACAACATGACTTGCATTCTTACATGTCATGCAATCTCTTATGCTATACCTGGGAGGGTATCCTGGCACTGAGCAGGTGTGAGTCTATTCACCACTGGGACCTACTGTGGCTACTCGAAAAAGCCAGATTTTCTGTGTCATGCAGTATTCAAGGAGTGAGGAGGAGAGTCCAATGTTTAGCTGCATGTCTTTCCACACTTTGGGAGTGATGTTGGAAAAGGCTTGACTGCAGGATCTTGTTTTCCGTATGTGTGGGATTTGTGCAAGTAGGAGTCTGGATGACCGAAGGTGCCTGGAAGGTATGTGAACACACATACAATTGTTGAGGTATACTGAATCCGTGTTATATGTATTGCTTTGAAAGTGTGAGTGTGTGGAAGGAGTTTGAATTGTGCTCGTTTGTGAATGAGGAGCTAGTAGAACTCCTTCAGCACTGGTGTGATTTGAGCGTGGCATTGGAGATTGGGAGTGATTCTAGCCACCGAGTTCTGAATGGTGTGCAGCCTTCCAGTGAGTTTTTTTTGTGGATCCTGGCATAGAGGGGGTTCCCTTAGTCCATCTTGTTTGTGACCTGGGAATGTGTGATGGTTTTTCCGGTGGTGACTTGGAGCCATTTGAAAATCTTCCTCTGCATCTTCAGAGTATGGTGATCATAGGTTCAGGGCTTTTGGAGATATGCACCAAAAACAAATTTGCATGGGAAGACGTATTCATATTTTTAAAGTGAATAAAAACAATTTAGAGACAAAGATTTTAAGGATACAAAGCTTTCAATGATACACAAATTGATTGATGTATAGATGGACGGATGGATGGATGGATAGATAGATAGATAGATAGATAGATAGATAGATAGATAGATAGATAGATAGATAGATAGATAGATTGTAAGTTAGCAATACAGATTGATTGCTCTTTATGCAAGCCAAACTCATGTGAATTCCCTTGGTACGGTGGATAATCTCCTTTGGTGAATGGCCATCATGTAGCACAGAAATACTGAATATGTGAGCTCTAAATATAAAGCTGTAATATTGCGAGGTGCTCTCCCTCATTAACCTTCTAAAGCTTTTTGCCACCTTTTCAGGGAAGAATAAATTGGATGCTTTCAGATTAAGTGCCCCAGGTGACATTTTTGTGCAAACATAGAATTTATTGAGTATTTAGTGGGTTAGTATCGTTTTACCTAACAGACAAGACTGTTTTACAGAAAATACTACCGAACTATACCTTCTGGTTTTTTTTCCGCACGCTCCCTTGCACTCCTATTAAGGATCACACAATCACATTCTGCACAATTGAAACTCAAAGGATTACATCAAAAACCGTTATTCAAATGTATTGACGTGCTGACTGTGCGTAAACGTAATGTTTTAAAGCCAATTGAGCAGTGCTGAATGAGTTCGGCTTGGACAATGGATTTTGCCTGCAGGCAAGAGGTAGAAACACCATTTTAATTTTTTATTTTGCTACTTTGCAAGCATGCACCTTCTTGAGACTGCGGTTTTCGTTCAAAATCACAGATATTGTGCCCTTTACTGGCTATTGATTTTAAGTTCTTGGAGCCGACCTATTGATTATTTCCACCGCGCTAAACCCATTCACGCAGTGTATAAAGTCCTAATTCACTTTTTTAGCTGTCCATCACTTTTTGGAGCAGTAAATGTGGATGGCAAAAAGTAGCAGCTGCTACATTCGTCTTGGCCTTGAGAACGTTTCTTCTTACATACCTCGTGCTACCAGGTCTCAAAGGTGATGAAACTAATGGAAGGAGCAGAAGAAAAACACTACATGATGCCAGGCCCAGAAAAAACCCAGAAACTTCCTCTTGTACAATTCCTCTTACATCTCAGGCGCATTTTTGACTTTTTGGAATTCAAGAATGTGGCCAGAAGTGCTATGATTCTGTGCTTGTCCCAGTTTTTTAAAAGTCGCTCCGAATAGCTTTGTACATTTTATTTTCGCATAAGAAAATATTCTTGGATGTACTTTCTAATGTGAAAATATACATGTGCTTGCTACCTTTTTTCGCCATTGGGTACTTTTTTTTTGTCATGCAAAATTATCTTTCCCGAGAACATAACCATAATATGGGATCTTGCAGCGGCGGCTACTCTGTTATGACAGAGGAGTGTCGCCCCTCCTGCTGCCAGGGCAGTAGGCACACACCTTCATAAATGGTAAAAAAAATACCATTGTATAATGTGTGGCAGGCTCGCACTGCCACACATAGCACCAGGGCAGGTGGCATGCCTGATTAGTGCAATTGCACAATCACGTCAGACCCCTGCCAGTGCGCAGGAAAGATTGGCCGGCTTTCTACAGCCCGCCAATCTGAACTGCGCTCTTCAGGGTCTGGAATCCCAAGGGTGAGAATCTGCTCTGTGGCCTTTAAAAACTGGAACTTCTGTACCCCCAGGGGGTCTGTACACCCAGTGATTTGCGTGTTCTCTCGCCTGTGAACACGGACATTTGCCCAGGCAAGTCCATCTTCCCAAAGTAGTTAATGTGGGCAATTGGTGTCCCGCAAGGCATAACCCTGTTTTTGACCCCCTGGGCTTCTATAATGGGTGTGAAGACCCCCATTATATAATCTCTCAAGAAATCAGCTGGACCCACAGCGTAATTGTCCCTGTCATTGACCTAAGCTGCTCCCAGGCTCATCTAGGTTGAGATACCTTCCCATTATTTGCCTCACGCTCACTTGTCACCATGAGTGACATTGAGGAAACTTACCTGGATAAGGATGCTATTTCTTACCTCCCCATTGATGGCCATTTTTGAGAGGTCATGGACCCCTCCATAATGAAAGCAGTGGCGCCGGCTTCCCTGGCAAAGATGCTCTTGCAGTACACAGAGCTCTGCTCCAAACACCTCACAGTGAGGGAAGGCAATCTAGGGCTTATCCCGCTCTTACCTCCAGGAGGCCACATCCAGCCTCCACCACTCTCTAAATCCAAGAAGGACCCTGCCTCTGGCATCAACCTGGATGCATTTGACAGACTGAAGCAGCCTTTGCCCCTGGCCCCCCAGAGCCCAGTCACTCAGGGCTGCAACCCTCAAGTGTTCCGTCCCCCCTCACCCGCCCACACCTCTTGATTCGCCCTCAGGCTCACAGTGGGAGCAGGAGTAGGACTCCAGTCCCTGGCCCCCTCACCCCGCCATTTGGAGGAATTGCCAGCGGACAATGACATCCAGGATACGTCTAACATGCTAGACCTGGAGAGCCTTATACACACCCACTCCTTGTAATGGGTACCTGCACATAAGGTTGCAGCCTATGTCGTGGGGTGGATTTGCAAGCCGCTGGATACGGAAGTCCATAACAGCCCATGTCCATCTCTTGTTGACAAAGTGGCCCTCCCTCCAGACATAGACGAACACATGGCCAGCTTCCTTCGAAAATATAAGCAAGACCGCAAGAAGGGGATCGATAGGTGTCCTGACGGCTTTCCAGGACATACTCTTACAGTTGGCTGGGCCCCTAATCCGTATCTTAGATATTGCTGAAGCTGCCAAAGCATTAGGGAGCCTGATCTCTCCCAATGTCTTATCTGATTGGGCCCAACCACACACCATCCTCCTGGGGGACACAAATTGTGCCATCTCTATGGGGAAGCGCTGTTCACTCACCAAAATTGACCCGAAACTGGGGTCACCTAGCCAAATCTGAGGCAGGCCCCATTGCACGGGGGGTTGTTCGGGGACCCATTCCTACAGGAACTGTGTAAATCTGTCCAACTCTTTAACTCCCTAGATAAGGCACAGGCCTCCATCAAGTGCATCTTCATGCCATGGGTTTTCACTGGGGCTGGATGAGGTGGGGAGTGTTTGGCCGGACGTGCTCAGTACCCAACTTCCACCAGAGGACAGGACAACAGAAAAGGATGGCACCAGAAGGCTTTCAAGTTTGAAAATGTGTATCCCACTCGAGGGTACCCCCACTACAGAGGAGCGGGAACAGGACAACGCGGTGTTGGCAATGTCCAGGGAACTAATTCAGGTGAGTGTGCAGACCTTCCCTCAACAGGTTCTGGGGGACAGACTTCGGGGTTTCCTCCACAACTGGGAGGCTTACACGTCTGATGCCTTGGTCCTTCAAACTGGACTTGGGTTCTGCATAGAGTTTTATTACTCCCCTTACCAAGAAAACCCCCTTATCCCCCTGATTTTCTCTCCCGATCACCTGCGCTGGTGGAAGCAGAGGTTTTGGACCTACTACACAAAGGGGCAATCATGAGGACAGCTCTCCACCCACAGGGATTTTTGGACAAACTCTTCATGGTAGACAAGAGGGACAGTGGCCTGAGACTGGTAATCAACTTGAAAGAATTCAACAAATGGTTGGTTTACCGGTACAACAAGATGGAGGATATCTATCTGCTCCATGCTCTTCTCCTATCAAGGAGGAGGCTGGGCTGCCCCCCTCTAACAACTGGGATCTACTTAAGGTACTTACACTGCTAATATAAAAAGAAAAACACTCTCAATTTAAGAAATGGGCAAGCGGAAAGGCAAAAACGATCAAACAGGAGGAGGAGTAGTGAACCCACTTGATGCATTCTTAACAAGGGCAGCTACTGTTCTCTCACACGAGATAGAACTCACAGAGCGACGCTTATCATTGGATCCCTTGCTCTCTCGGAGGCGAAGCTCCATAGGGGAAGACAGATCAAACACTGATTCTATACAGCCCACTTCAGGCGTCCCCTGTGATCCCCTGGCAAGCTGGGGTCCCGAACCTTCCGCCGTATTAATAACTAGTTCCACAGTACCCACGACTGAGTGTGCGTCCCCTCCCCCTCAGCTTGAGCAAAATGTCGAACCACCAGTTAAGAGAAGAAGGGGTGGAGGGACCCAAAAACAAAAGCCAGTAAGAACTACCTGAGTGACAAAAGTGAGGGTGACTATAGTTCCTGAAAATAGTAAAGACCATCCCTTGCCCTTGGATCCACTCCCTTTGATGAATGATGAGGAACGGTGGAACATGTTAGAAAATATGGTGAGCCTCCTACTGGAGCCACTCCTCCATAAACTAATGGAGATTGAAGCAAGATTATCTCGTCTCCATGACCAGGGTGTAAACAATTTGCAATCTTCAATACACCCCAGTTCTTGGAGTAAGCATCAATTGCAAGGGAGGAACCTACTAGGGGAAGCTGACCCGGACTATGTATATATCCCAAATCCAGTGGCTGCTACACCACCCATCGAAATGGGACTGCAACTTTCAGCACCCCTGATCCTCTGCCAACCCCCAACACAATATGAGAAATTAGCTGTTGATTCAAAGTTGATTTTGAACACTATAACCACGGCACGGAGAGCAACAGATCCATTGATGGGGAGCTTAAGGGAGGTGTGGGCCGGAGTCCTGAAGAAGATAAGGAGGGAAGCTCTCTTATTTACATCAGCCTTTGTACTGGTTTTGGTGAATGTACTGGTCTTGCGTGAGGGACAGGGAGAATCCACAACTCAATTAATGGCTAAAGCCTACACTGCCTGTTGAGGCATCTGAACAATTCTGAAGGGGTAAGGGCCCTTGTCAAACCAGATTGTTATGGCCAGGAGTGTAGGGTGGGTGAGCACTTCAGCAAATCTTTACCTGGTGAATGTGTAGATTTTAACAACAAATTTATAGTCAGGTTCCTCCAAAATCAGTTACATAAAACAGCCCTCTTTGGCACCCAGTTCTCTGCTCTACCGTTTGAGTACTTCTAGAGTCATATTCCACCACTTATTAACGACCATAGTAGACGTCCGTTGGAAGGAAGGGTAAGAAGTGAAATAGATAGAAAAATGGGTGTCTGTTGGCTGAGATTGGTAAATATATTTGACCCCTTGACAGACCTAGAAGCTTGTGATTGACTACCCCCGGATGGTGACGACTTTGCAGGGGGTTGGATCGATCGAATGTTAACACTCAAGGGAGTATAAAAATCATTGACAACCAGATAAAGGTTTATAATGAAAGGAATATGGCTGGAATGGGCCCAAAGCTAGCCAACTCATACCGGAAAGCTCACTGGTAACACCAGAAAAATCAGCATAGGAGTGTACCCCTAATAAGGTTGTTACGTAGGGACTATAAAGTAGCAAGGAAAAAAAGAGAAAGGGATATGAGGGAGGATGTCTTGGCTGAACTCAATCAAGCAGCTAGTACTGGAAGTAACAGAGACTTCGAGAAGGTAATTAATACCCCTTTTTTTAAAAACCCTAAGGACCCCACCCGGTACACCCACGTGGGTGAAGAAGTATGGGTGGCACATTTAACACACCTTTGCCTCCAATATGTTACCTGCAACAGCTCCCATTAGTATAGATGCCGATAGGGTGGACAATTTATCATTTTCATTGACTGAAGTAGAGGGCTGGCTGCTTACAGTACCCTGAAGTCTCCGGGCCCTGATGAGGTTCCCATAGATTTTTTCAAGGAAATGAAGATCTGTGGGCCCCTTTAATAACCAATGACCTCAACAGCATAGGTAAATTTGGCCCACTGCCTTCATGGAAGACCACCGTAACCGGCCCTATATATAAACAAGCATTTGCAATGCAATCAATCTCGCCTTTGGGACCTTATAAGTATTTAGCGATGCAGCACGTTTCGCACAATATTGCAACATAGCCTCGCTCACAAGTATTTTCAGCACAATGACAACCCCAGCTGATGGTAATCACCACAACACAGGGAAGACTTAATGATTTCTGGTGATTATTATGTATGTATTTTTTTAATAACTGTTGGAAATTCGCCCCAAACATTTTGCTTCTTCCTCCTATTTATTACTGACCTGTGGTTGTTGGCTTTAGGACTCTGGGCACTCTACCTCTGCTGATCAGTGCTAAAGTGCATATGCTCTCTGTGTAAATTGTTATTGTGATTGGTTATCCATGATTGGTATATTTGTTTTACCAGTAGGTCCCTAGTAAAGTGCACTGAGTGTGCCAGGCTGGTAAATCAAATGCTACTAGTAGGCTTGAAGTGCTGATTGTGCCACCCACATGCGTAGCCCGGAAAAGATGTCTCAGCCCTGCCACCGCAGTGCCTGCGCACAGTTTGTTAACTGCAATGTCAATCTGGCAAGTGCACCCACTTGCCAGGCCCTAACCTTCCCTTTCCTTGCACATAGGACACCCCTTTAGTAGGCCCAAGGTACCCCTCTGGGCAGGGTGCAGTGTATGGGAAAGGTAAGACATGTACTGGTATGTGAAACTTGTCCTGATAGTGAAATACTGCCAATTTAATTTTTCATTATTGAGAGGCTATCTTGCCCATAGGACAGAATGGGGGGTGCTCTGTACCATTTGTTTTACAAGCATATCTTCCCATCGGAGTAAGACAGCAAATTGGATAGCTTTTAGATTCTGTGTTTGAAAATAGCACTTTTAGAAAGTGGCTATTTTCTTCTTCAACCTGTCTGTGTGCTTCTGCCTGCTTCTGGATTGACTGTCTGGCTTTGAAGTGACAGAGGCTGTGGTGGCTCCAGGAGTTTGAGCAAGTCAGCACTAGGCTGAGTAGGCCGATCTGCATTGGGAGTGGTGGGAGGAGTAGCACCTGTTCAACTGGTTTGGACTGGGCTCAGAGCCCCTTAAACAAAGAGAACGAAGACTTTTTGGGTTATAAATATTAGAGCTGAAACCCCTGAATTGTAGACTATTTCTTGATCAAGAGGAACCTTTCCAGAAGAGGAAAGCTGAGGACACTGAAGAGAAGCACTACCCTTGCTGTGAGTCTGGGGCTGGTCTGCAGTTTGCTGCTGAGGGAAGGACAAGGGACCTTGCTGTGTGCTACGTGCACCCCCCTGCTTGAAGAGGAGTTTCCAAGGGCCTATGTGAGATGGCCTCCTCTTGCGGAAATACAGGAACATAAAAGTTTCCAGGATCATCTCTACGACGCTGTGTGCGTGTGTCTGCACACGGCTGGTGACCTTCAGAAAACCTACATTGCCTAAAAGTGCTTTGTTCCCAAGATCGTTTCTAAGATGTGGTGTGTGTGTGTCTGCGCACCATTGGTGACCGTTGTTACACCTGCATTGCTTAAAAGTACTGCGTGCTTTTCACTGCCGCCTGCCCGAGCCTTGAACTACAAAAGTGCTGGGTGCCTATCACGGCCACCGACCTGAGTCGACTGCCCGAGACCGCGACTGCAAGGGAAGAGGCAGCGCCGTAACCGGAGCGGACACGAGGTGTTGTCTGGCAACCTGGATTCCCCTGCACCGATCAGCTGCTGCTGCTGACGGGATTGCCCAGCAGGACATCAACCGCGAGAGAAGGAAACAAAACAACTCCCAGGTAACGCTCGGACCGAAGTCCTGAGCTGCTGCGTGTGCCACTTCCTGGGGCGGTTTGCGGATCTGTAAGGAACTACCATCTAACAATGGGGCCTCCTCTCCTGGTGATCCCATGGCACGTACTTGATCGGAAGAGATCGACAGTACCGGGGGCCGGTGTTACGCATCCCGTCTTAGTTACCACTCATTTGTGGGCATATTTTCGTTGTCGCTGGCCGCTGAGTCATCCTTAGAGCAGTAAAGGGTTGAGAACAGCAGGGGCACTACCCATCGGTGCCAAAGTGACATGTGTTTATAATACCATGATTTGTGCATATAATTTACTACAGCTCAAGGACTGTTTTACCCCAGTACTTTTTCACCTGAAGAGATACAGTCCCTACCAGGTTATTTTTGTAACAACCTTCACAAAGACATTTTTCTGGATATCTTCCCCTGTGTCTGTTGGATTTTTGTCGTTTTGGTCTTGTCAAATTTAAATATTTTTCTAAACCAGTGTGGTGTCCATTTGTGGTGTTTCACTGTACTACTGAGAGTGTTGGTACAACTATTTTACACATTGTCTTTGGGATAAGCCTATCCGCTTGTGCCAAGCTACCAAGGGGGTGAGCAGGGGTTATCTACAGTGTGTATCCCCCTTTACCTGACTAGAAGCAAGTGTCCTTATTTGGACAAAGGTACCTAGCTCTGCCAACTAGAGACACCCATTTCTAAAAATCACAGAAGCATGAGTAAAAGCAGGCACTGAGGATCTCTACTTGCCTTTCAGCGCAGTGAAGCGGGAACATGCACAGATCATCCTGCAGCACAAGCGCAGTAAGCTTGACCTAAACAATGTTTACCACGTGGAGAAATAAAGGTTTTGATGTGCAGATTTACTACTGTATGGTGCTTATACGTGGGTAAATGTATAGCAGTTACATTTAAGCATTTGGAAACACTTTTGTAAAAAGAATCCCAGAACTACACCTGGGAACCTGTGACTGCTTTCTAGGCATGCCTGAAATGCTTTGTAAATTTCCAAAACATAAAAATTGCCCTTCTATTACTGGGTGCTGGAGGGTAGAGAATTCCTTTTGGGGGGAGTCGTTCAATAAAGGTACCAGCATCCTTATATTTGTAAATTTTGAAAGACTCTGGGGAATATTCTCGAGAACGTGTGATAATTACAGCAAAATTAGCTTAACGCAACTCTCCATATTAGAGTCCATCACGGGAAAACAACGCTGTGTCAACAGAAAAGCACAATGGATGTTGCCGGAGCAAGTACGGAGGAGAACCAGAACCCGACATAGCAAGGAGTTCATTGCTGGGCCTTGCCCGGCTGGCAGTGGTCACTGCCGGCAGTGGTCACTGCCTGGCACAAGAGGAAGCGTGGGGCAGGTCAGGCCACGCAGCCCTGCCTGGCTCACGGGTATGTGGTGTTGTTGTCTTCTCAGGGCCATGTGCTCTACACGACACCCCATGCTCAGTTACTTGTGTGCTGTCTCTCGCAATCATGCCTCGGGTCTGCAATGCATGTGACCCCTTCTGGGAATCACACGGTTGCACCCTGACCGTGTGACCCCGATGCATTGTATGTAGAAAGGGCAGTGTGTCCGTTTCTGAAATCTGCAGGCCAGGAGGCAGGCACATGTCCGTGATGATGACTCTACAACACACATGCGAGAGTCGGAAGGCCAGCGGGGACTGGAAGTGGGTTGGGGCTGAAGACAGGATGCGGCCTGTCCTGCAGCTACCCTGAATGTTTCGCACGGTGCAGTCAGCAAACTCGAGCCACTTGGGTGTTCCTGCGCAGATCTCTGGTGTTTTGTCACTTGGAGGTGCGGGAGGGAGGGGGATTGTAATCAAATATAACATGGTAACTGGTGCCCGGCTCTCCCCCAACACACACGTTTGCCTCCTTGGAAATATTTAAATAATAAACTAAGCAATAGGTTTCGCATTTACACAAGTTTAAGCTATTAGCATTTGCAATGTCAGTAGCTAAAACTCGCGTAAATGCGAGGCCTATTGCATTGCAAATGCTTGTTTCAGGATGCCAGGACAAAGCCCTGCATCCTGTTTTGCAGCCATCCAGTGAGAAGCTTTAGGTCTGCAGACCCAGCTTTTGGTTTGTGGACAAGAATTGGATGATGGGAAAAAAAATTCTCTCTCCCAATTAGATTTGCTTATTTTTCAAAGTTAGTACATGCAGGATCAGCAAACACTGGCATAGCTTCAACTACACTGATTTCTTTCTTTTAATTTCGTGTTTTGTGCAACACTTTAGAATGTTCAGTGCGAATGTACAGAGTGTTGCACATTCTTCCTGGTGTCCTAATGTGGGGACATGTCCATTAAGTGTTGTAAACTTTTTGGAAAACATCCAAACTTTGATGTATGCATGGAATTCTTTCATTTTACTTAATTTCCAAAATGGGTGAATGTATTTTCACCAAACCAAATATAGCACAACATGACTTGCATTCTTACATGTCATGCAATCTCTTATGCTATACCTGGGAGGGTATCCTGGCACTGAGCAGGTGTGAGTCTATTCACCACTGGGACCTACTGTGGCTACTCGAAAAAGCCAGATTTTCTGTGTCATGCAGTATTCAAGGAGTGAGGAGGAGAGTCCAATGTTTAGCTGCATGTCTTTCCACACTTTGGGAGTGATGTTGGAAAAGGCTTGACTGCAGGATCTTGTTTTCCGTATGTGTGGGATTTGTGCAAGTAGGAGTCTGGATGACCGAAGGTGCCTGGAAGGTATGTGAACACACATACAATTGTTGAGGTATACTGAATCCGTGTTATATGTATTGCTTTGAAAGTGTGAGTGTGTGGAAGGAGTTTGAATTGTGCTCGTTTGTGAATGAGGAGCTAGTAGAACTCCTTCAGCACTGGTGTGATTTGAGCGTGGCATTGGAGATTGGGAGTGATTCTAGCCACCGAGTTCTGAATGGTGTGCAGCCTTCCAGTGAGTTTTTTTTGTGGATCCTGGCATAGAGGGGGTTCCCTTAGTCCATCTTGTTTGTGACCTGGGAATGTGTGATGGTTTTTCCGGTGGTGACTTGGAGCCATTTGAAAATCTTCCTCTGCATCTTCAGAGTATGGTGATCATAGGTTCAGGGCTTTTGGAGATATGCACCAAAAACAAATTTGCATGGGAAGACGTATTCATATTTTTAAAGTGAATAAAAACAATTTAGAGACAAAGATTTTAAGGATACAAAGCTTTCAATGATACACAAATTGATTGATGTATAGATGGACGGATGGATGGATGGATAGATAGATAGATAGATAGATAGATAGATAGATAGATAGATAGATAGATAGATAGATTGTAAGTTAGCAATACAGATTGATTGCTCTTTATGCAAGCCAAACTCATGTGAATTCCCTTGGTACGGTGGATAATCTCCTTTGGTGAATGGCCATCATGTAGCACAGAAATACTGAATATGTGAGCTCTAAATATAAAGCTGTAATATTGCGAGGTGCTCTCCCTCATTAACCTTCTAAAGCTTTTTGCCACCTTTTCAGGGAAGAATAAATTGGATGCTTTCAGATTAAGTGCCCCAGGTGACATTTTTGTGCAAACATAGAATTTATTGAGTATTTAGTGGGTTAGTATCGTTTTACCTAACAGACAAGACTGTTTTACAGAAAATACTACCGAACTATACCTTCTGGTTTTTTTTCCGCACGCTCCCTTGCACTCCTATTAAGGATCACACAATCACATTCTGCACAATTGAAACTCAAAGGATTACATCAAAAACCGTTATTCAAATGTATTGACGTGCTGACTGTGCGTAAACGTAATGTTTTAAAGCCAATTGAGCAGTGCTGAATGAGTTCGGCTTGGACAATGGATTTTGCCTGCAGGCAAGAGGTAGAAACACCATTTTAATTTTTTATTTTGCTACTTTGCAAGCATGCACCTTCTTGAGACTGCGGTTTTCGTTCAAAATCACAGATATTGTGCCCTTTACTGGCTATTGATTTTAAGTTCTTGGAGCCGACCTATTGATTATTTCCACCGCGCTAAACCCATTCACGCAGTGTATAAAGTCCTAATTCACTTTTTTAGCTGTCCATCACTTTTTGGAGCAGTAAATGTGGATGGCAAAAAGTAGCAGCTGCTACATTCGTCTTGGCCTTGAGAACGTTTCTTCTTACATACCTCGTGCTACCAGGTCTCAAAGGTGATGAAACTAATGGAAGGAGCAGAAGAAAAACACTACATGATGCCAGGCCCAGAAAAAACCCAGAAACTTCCTCTTGTACAATTCCTCTTACATCTCAGGCGCATTTTTGACTTTTTGGAATTCAAGAATGTGGCCAGAAGTGCTATGATTCTGTGCTTGTCCCAGTTTTTTAAAAGTCGCTCCGAATAGCTTTGTACATTTTATTTTCGCATAAGAAAATATTCTTGGATGTACTTTCTAATGTGAAAATATACATGTGCTTGCTACCTTTTTTCGCCATTGGGTACTTTTTTTTTGTCATGCAAAATTATCTTTCCCGAGAACATAACCATAATATGGGATCTTGCAGCGGCGGCTACTCTGTTATGACAGAGGAGTGTCGCCCCTCCTGCTGCCAGCGCAGTAGGCACACACCTTCATAAATGGTAAAAAAAATACCATTGTATAATGTGTGGCAGGCTCGCACTGCCACACATAGCACCAGGGCAGGTGGCATGCCTGATTAGTGCAATTGCACAATCACGTCAGACCCCTGCCAGTGCGCAGGAAAGATTGGCCGGCTTTCTACAGCCCGCCAATCTGAACTGCGCTCTTCAGGGTCTGGAATCCCAAGGGTGAGAATCTGCTCTGTGGCCTTTAAAAACTGGAACTTCTGTACCCCCAGGGGGTCTGTACACCCAGTGATTTGCGTGTTCTCTCGCCTGTGAACACGGACATTTGCCCAGGCAAGTCCATCTTCCCAAAGTAGTTAATGTGGGCAATTTGTGTCCCGCAAGGCATAACCCTGTTTTTGACCCCCTGGGCTTCTATAATGGGTGTGAAGACCCCCATTATATAATCTCTCAAGAAATCAGCTGGACCCACAGCGTAATTGTCCCTGTCATTGACCTAAGCTGCTCCCAGGCTCATCTAGGTTGAGATACCTTCCCATTATTTGCCTCACGCTCACTTGTCACCATGAGTGACATTGAGGAAACTTACCTGGATAAGGATGCTATTTCTTACCTCCCCATTGATGGCCATTTTTGAGAGGTCATGGACCCCTCCATAATGAAAGCAGTGGCGCCGGCTTCCCTGGCAAAGATGCTCTTGCAGTACACAGAGCTCTGCTCCAAACACCTCACAGTGAGGGAAGGCAATCTAGGGCTTATGCCGCTCTTACCTCCAGGAGGCCACATCCAGCCTCCACCACTCTCTAAATCCAAGAAGGACCCTGCCTCTGGCATCAACCTGGATGCATTTGACAGACTGAAGCAGCCTTTGCCCCTGGCCCCCCAGAGCCCAGTCACTCAGGGCTGCAACCCTCAAGTGTTCCGTCCCCCCTCACCCGCCCACACCTCTTGATTCGCCCTCAGGCTCACAGTGGGAGCAGGAGTAGGACTCCAGTCCCTGGCCCCCTCACCCCGCCATTTGGAGGAATTGCCAGCGGACAATGACATCCAGGATACGTCTAACATGCTAGACCTGGAGAGCCTTATACACACCCACTCCTTGTAATGGGTACCTGCACATAAGGTTGCAGCCTATGTCGTGGGGTGGATTTGCAAGCCGCTAGATACGGAAGTCCATAACAGCCCATGTCCATCTCTTGTTGACAAAGTGGCCCTCCCTCCAGACATAGACGAACACATGGCCAGCTTCCTTCGAAAATATAAGCAAGACCGCAAGAAGGGGATCGATAGGTGTCCTGACGGCTTTCCAGGACATACTCTTACAGTTGGCTGGGCCCCTAATCCGTATCTTAGATATTGCTGAAGCTGCCAAAGCATTAGGGAGCCTGATCTCTCCCAATGTCTTATCTGATTGGGCCCAACCACACACCATCCTCCTGGGGGACACAAATTGTGCCATCTCTATGGAGAAGCGCTGTTCACTCACCAAAATTGACCCGAAACTGGGGTCACCTAGCCAAATCTGAGGCAGGCCCCATTGCACGGGGGGTTGTTCGGGGACCCATTCCTACAGGAACTGTGTAAATCTGTCCAACTCTTTAACTCCCTAGATAAGGCACAGGCCTCCATCAAGTGCATCTTCATGCCATGGGTTTTCACTGGGGCTGGATGAGGTGGGGAGTGTTTGGCCGGACGTGCTCAGTACCCAACTTCCACCAGAGGACAGGACAACAGAAAAGGATGGCACCAGAAGGCTTTCAAGTTTGAAAATGTGTATCCCACTCGAGGGTACCCCCACTACAGAGGAGCGGGAACAGGACAACGCGGTGTTGGCAATGTCCAGGGAACTAATTCAGGTGAGTGTGCAGACCTTCCCTCAACAGGTTCTGGGGGACAGACTTCGGGGTTTCCTCCACAACTGGGAGGCTTACACGTCTGATGCCTTGGTCCTTCAAACTGGACTTGGGTTCTGCATAGAGTTTTATTACTCCCCTTACCAAGAAAACCCCCTTATCCCCCTGATTTTCTCTCCCGATCACCTGCGCTGGTGGAAGCAGAGGTTTTGGACCTACTACACAAAGGGGCAATCATGAGGACAGCTCTCCACCCACAGGGATTTTTGGACAAACTCTTCATGGTAGACAAGAGGGACAGTGGCCTGAGACTGGTAATCAACTTGAAAGAATTCAACAAATGGTTGGTTTACCGGTACAACAAGATGGAGGATATCTATCTGCTCCATGCTCTTCTCCTATCAAGGAGGAGGCTGGGCTGCCCCCCTCTAACAACTGGGATCTACTTAAGGTACTTACACTGCTAATATAAAAAGAAAAACACTCTCAATTTAAGAAATGGGCAAGCGGAAAGGCAAAAACGATCAAACAGGAGGAGGAGTAGTGAACCCACTTGATGCATTCTTAACAAGGGCAGCTACTGTTCTCTCACACGAGATAGAACTCACAGAGCGACGCTTATCATTGGATCCCTTGCTCTCTCGGAGGCGAAGCTCCATAGGGGAAGACAGATCAAACACTGATTCTATACAGCCCACTTCAGGCGTCCCCTGTGATCCCCTGGCAAGCTGGGGTCCCGAACCTTCCGCCGTATTAATAACTAGTTCCACAGTACCCACGACTGAGTGTGCGTCCCCTCCCCCTCAGCTTGAGCAAAATGTCGAACCACCAGTTAAGAGAAGAAGGGGTGGAGGGACCCAAAAACAAAAGCCAGTAAGAACTACCTGAGTGACAAAAGTGAGGGTGACTATAGTTCCTGAAAATAGTAAAGACCATCCCTTGCCCTTGGATCCACTCCCTTTGATGAATGATGAGGAACGGTGGAACATGTTAGAAAATATGGTGAGCCTCCTACTGGAGCCACTCCTCCATAAACTAATGGAGATTGAAGCAAGATTATCTCGTCTCCATGACCAGGGTGTAAACAATTTGCAATCTTCAATACACCCCAGTTCTTGGAGTAAGCATCAATTGCAAGGGAGGAACCTACTAGGGGAAGCTGACCCGGACTATGTATATATCCCAAATCCAGTGGCTGCTACACCACCCATCGAAATGGGACTGCAACTTTCAGCACCCCTGATCCTCTGCCAACCCCCAACACAATATGAGAAATTAGCTGTTGATTCAAAGTTGATTTTGAACACTATAACCACGGCACGGAGAGCAACAGATCCATTGATGGGGAGCTTAAGGGAGGTGTGGGCCGGAGTCCTGAAGAAGATAAGGAGGGAAGCTCTCTTATTTACATCAGCCTTTGTACTGGTTTTGGTGAATGTACTGGTCTTGCGTGAGGGACAGGGAGAATCCACAACTCAATTAATGGCTAAAGCCTACACTGCCTGTTGAGGCATCTGAACAATTCTGAAGGGGTAAGGGCCCTTGTCAAACCAGATTGTTATGGCCAGGAGTGTAGGGTGGGTGAGCACTTCAGCAAATCTTTACCTGGTGAATGTGTAGATTTTAACAACAAATTTATAGTCAGGTTCCTCCAAAATCAGTTACATAAAACAGCCCTCTTTGGCACCCAGTTCTCTGCTCTACCGTTTGAGTACTTCTAGAGTCATATTCCACCACTTATTAACGACCATAGTAGACGTCCGTTGGAAGGAAGGGTAAGAAGTGAAATAGATAGAAAAATGGGTGTCTGTTGGCTGAGATTGGTAAATATATTTGACCCCTTGACAGACCTAGAAGCTTGTGATTGACTACCCCCGGATGGTGACGACTTTGCAGGGGGTTGGATCGATCGAATGTTAACACTCAAGGGAGTATAAAAATCATTGACAACCAGATAAAGGTTTATAATGAAAGGAATATGGCTGGAATGGGCCCAAAGCTAGCCAACTCATACCGGAAAGCTCACTGGTAACACCAGAAAAATCAGCATAGGAGTGTACCCCTAATAAGGTTGTTACGTAGGGACTATAAAGTAGCAAGGAAAACAAGAGAAAGGGATATGAGGGAGGATGTCTTGGCTGAACTCAATCAAGCAGCTAGTACTGGAAGTAACAGAGACTTCGAGAAGGTAATTAATACCCCTTTTTTTAAAAACCCTAAGGACCCCACCCGGTACACCCACGTGGGTGAAGAAGTATGGGTGGCACATTTAACACACCTTTGCCTCCAATATGTTACCTGCAACAGCTCCCATTAGTATAGATGCCGATAGGGTGGACAATTTATCATTTTCATTGACTGAAGTAGAGGGCTGGCTGCTTACAGTACCCTGAAGTCTCCGGGCCCTGATGAGGTTCCCATAGATTTTTTCAAGGAAATGAAGATCTGTGGGCCCCTTTAATAACCAATGACCTCAACAGCATAGGTAAATTTGGCCCACTGCCTTCATGGAAGACCACCGTAACCGGCCCTATATATAAACAAGCATTTGCAATGCAATCAATCTCGCCTTTGGGACCTTATAAGTATTTAGCGATGCAGCACGTTTCGCACAATATTGCAACATAGCCTCGCTCACAAGTATTTTCAGCACAATGACAACCCCAGCTGATGGTAATCACCACAACACAGGGAAGACTTAATGATTTCTGGTGATTATTATGTATGTATTTTTTTAATAACTGTTGGAAATTCGCCCCAAACATTTTGCTTCTTCCTCCTATTTATTACTGACCTGTGGTTGTTGGCTTTAGGACTCTGGGCACTCTACCTCTGCTGATCAGTGCTAAAGTGCATATGCTCTCTGTGTAAATTGTTATTGTGATTGGTTATCCATGATTGGTATATTTGTTTTACCAGTAGGTCCCTAGTAAAGTGCACTGAGTGTGCCAGGCTGGTAAATCAAATGCTACTAGTAGGCTTGAAGTGCTGATTGTGCCACCCACATGCGTAGCCCGGAAAAGATGTCTCAGCCCTGCCACCGCAGTGCCTGCGCACAGTTTGTTAACTGCAATGTCAATCTGGCAAGTGCACCCACTTGCCAGGCCCTAACCTTCCCTTTCCTTGCACATAGGACACCCCTTTAGTAGGCCCAAGGTACCCCTCTGGGCAGGGTGCAGTGTATGGGAAAGGTAAGACATGTACTGGTATGTGAAACTTGTCCTGATAGTGAAATACTGCCAATTTAATTTTTCATTATTGAGAGGCTATCTTGCCCATAGGTCAGAATGGGGGGTGCTCTGTACCATTTGTTTTACAAGCATATCTTCCCATCGGAGTAAGACAGCAAATTGGATAGCTTTTAGATTCTGTGTTTGAAAATAGCACTTTTAGAAAGTGGCTATTTTCTTCTTCAACCTGTCTGTGTGCTTCTGCCTGCTTCTGGATTGACTGTCTGGCTTTGAAGTGACAGAGGCTGTGGTGGCTCCAGGAGTTTGAGCAAGTCAGCACTAGGCTGAGTAGGCCGATCTGCATTGGGAGTGGTGGGAGGAGTAGCACCTGTTCAACTGGTTTGGACTGGGCTCAGAGCCCCTTAAACAAAGAGAACGAAGACTTTTTGGGTTATAAATATTAGAGCTGAAACCCCTGAATTGTAGACTATTTCTTGATCAAGAGGAACCTTTCCAGAAGAGGAAAGCTGAGGACACTGAAAAGAAGCACTACCCTTGCTGTGAGTCTGGGGCTGGTCTGCAGTTTGCTGCTGAGGGAAGGACAAGGGACCTTGCTGTGTGCTACGTGCACCCCCCTGCTTGAAGAGGAGTTTCCAAGGGCCTATGTGAGATGGCCTCCTCTTGCGGAAATACAGGAACATAAAAGTTTCCAGGATCATCTCTACGACGCTGTGTGCGTGTGTCTGCACACGGCTGGTGACCTTCAGAAAACCTACATTGCCTAAAAGTGCTTTGTTCCCAAGATCGTTTCTAAGATGTGGTGTGTGTGTGTCTGCGCACCATTGGTGACCGTTGTTACACCTGCATTGCTTAAAAGTACTGCGTGCTTTTCACTGCCGCCTGCCCGAGCCTTGAACTACAAAAGTGCTGGGTGCCTATCACGGCCACCGACCTGAGTCGACTGCCCGAGACCGCGACTGCAAGGGAAGAGGCAGCGCCGTAACCGGAGCGGATACGAGGTGTTGTCTGGCAACCTGGATTCCCCTGCACCGATCAGCTGCTGCTGCTGACGGGATTGCCCAGCAGGACATCAACCGCGAGAGAAGGAAACAAAACAACTCCCAGGTAACGTTCGGACCGAAGTCCTGAGCTGCTGCGTGTGCCACTTCCTGGGGCGGTTTGCGGATCTGTAAGGAACTACCATCTAACAATGGGGCCTCCTCTCCTGGTGATCCCATGGCACGTACTTGATCGGAAGAGATCGACAGTACCGGGGGCCGGTGTTACGCATCCCGTCTTAGTTACCACTCATTTGTGGGCATATTTTCGTTGTCGCTGGCCGCTGAGTCATCCTTAGAGCAGTAAAGGGTTGAGAACAGCAGGGGCACTACCCATCGGTGCCAAAGTGACATGTGTTTATAATACCATGATTTGTGCATATAATTTACTACAGCTCAAGGACTGTTTTACCCCAGTACTTTTTCACCTGAAGAGATACAGTCCCTACCAGGTTATTTTTGTAACAACCTTCACAAAGACATTTTTCTGGATATCTTCCCCTGTGTCTGTTGGATTTTTGTCGTTTTGGTCTTGTCAAATTTAAATATTTTTCTAAACCAGTGTGGTGTCCATTTGTGGTGTTTCACTGTACTACTGAGAGTGTTGGTACAACTATTTTACACATTGTCTTTGGGATAAGCCTATCCGCTTGTGCCAAGCTACCAAGGGGGTGAGCAGGGGTTATCTACAGTGTGTATCCCCCTTTACCTGACTAGAAGCAAGTGTCCTTATTTGGACAAAGGTACCTAGCTCTGCCAACTAGAGACACCCATTTCTAAAAATCACAGAAGCATGAGTAAAAGCAGGCACTGAGGATCTCTACTTGCCTTTCAGCGCAGTGAAGCAGGAACATGCACAGATCATCCTGCAGCACAAGCGCAGTAAGCTTGACCTAAACAATGTTTACCACGTGGAGAAATAAAGGTTTTGATGTGCAGATTTACTACTGTATGGTGCTTATACGTGGGTAAATGTATAGCAGTTACATTTAAGCATTTGGAAACACTTTTGTAAAAAGAATCCCAGAACTACACCTGGGAACCTGTGACTGCTTTCTAGGCATGCCTGAAATGCTTTGTAAATTTCCAAAACATTAAAAATTGCCCTTCTATTACTGGGTGCTGGAGGGTAGAGAATTCCTTTTGGGGGGAGTCGTTCAATAAAGGTACCAGCATCCTTATATTTGTAAATTTTGAAAGACTCTGGGGAATATTCTCGAGAACGTGTGATAATTACAGAAAAATTAGCTTAACGCAACTCTCCATATTGGAGTCCATCACGGGAAAACAACGCTGTGTCAACAGAGAAGCACAATGGATGTTGCCGGAGCAAGTACGGAGGAGAACCAGAACCCGACATGCCCCCCGGAGGACCAGCCTGGGACCTCGGGGTCAGGGAAGGGCAAGGAGAAGAAGAGTAGGAAAAAGTGCTTCAGTCTGTAGGGAAACAGGATCCTGATAACGGAGGTGGTAGAACACCATCAACAACTGTTCGTCACCTCCACTGTGTCATTGGCAACACAAAATGGACTATGGCAGTCCATCGTGGACAAGGTGAATGCAGTCGGAGTGCCGAAGAGGACAATGGAAGAGGTCAAGAGGTGCTGGAATGATATCAAGCGTAAAACCAAGCTGAAACTCACCAACAACTGGAAGGCAGCAATGCAGACTGGAGGTGGTAGTCCTGCATTACAGGAGGAGCTGGACAAAATGGAGGAAATGGTGTCCACAGTCATCAGTGGGGAGACGGCGGCAGGAGTTGTGGGACCGGACACTGCTCAACATGACTGGACACAACAGCAACAGGGTGAGTAATGACCAAGGACTGGGGGGACGGGGGAAATGGGCACAATGGCACACATGTATTATTAAGTAGAGTACATCTGCTGACAAACCGTGCCCCAGGCCCCCAACTCCCACCAAGAGACCAATGTATCCAAGTATGCAACATCTCAGCACTGTATATGCACTTAAGTCAAAGGCACACTGCATGTAAGGTAGAAGGGGCCGCAAAATCAAAGCTGCAGGGGCGACTCCCCCAAAATACAGCACACACACACATAACATGCAGGGCACATCAACATTGACAACCATGTGGTACAAACTGCAAGACATGGAAATCCGTCTAGAGAGACATACAGGAAACCAATAGATATGACGGCTGCATATGATAATGAAATGACTCAGTGATTTGTACATATCGTTTGAATTTAGGAAATGCTTTGATGCTGTAGTTGAAATAATTTCTGAACAATTCTTGCTTTCTCCTGTCCTTGTCGGATCCCAAGGTTGTTGCTCAAATTGTATTTTTTTCTTGTACTTTGAATGTTAGGTGAATGAGTGGTATGGTATGAAATGAGTATGTTGTGAATGTGTATAAGTGTGCTGAGGTATGTCAGTTACATAGAATTGATGTATATTAGAGTCCAATCTTGTAATTCTATGTTAAATATTTTTGTGTATTTAACTCAAATTTTGTGACTTTTGAAAATGATAAATAACAAATATATATAAAAAATAAAGAATAATATCTGTCTAATTAACACTGTCATACCGATAAGATTTCTCTATAGCTAAGACAAGAAATTATTTTCATTGTGGGGCATTTGTAAGCCATAGGCTACGTCGGAAAGAAATATAGGTCAGATAGAGGATTCTCTATAGTCTTCTCAAACCGCAACATGTCCACAACAGAACACAGGACAATCACATTTGGCATTGCAGGGAAATGTGAGTTGAGAATGTACAAGTACAAAAACATACATGATGTCGTCAAAATGTCCACTGTCCCCCATCAAATAGCAGCTCCTCCTATATAGCCACAATGTACACAGTCATGCAGTACAAATGAAAAAATTTACAATGCAACAACATACATGTGAACACATTGTTAAACTGCATCTCCTCTTCATATTGCAGACACAATCAACTCCTCCTGCAGAGCAGCCCGAACCTCTCTTCTCTGATGACAAAAAGGACCACCGCAGCTTCAACTCTGACGCCCACCAACAGCTCGTGGAAGGCCTCCGCACCCCACCTCCGGGAGCAGGGCAGCCCAGCTGCTCCTAGGAGAACCCACCCCTGCACAGACCATCCAGCAGGCAGCACCCACCATCATGTCTGCCTCCCAGAACCCCCACGGAGAACACAGGGCCTTCCAACGCTGTGTGTTGGGGGTGCCAGGAGAATCTGGCTGAACAGGTGCGGGTGAGCTTTGACTGCATGGCAGCCAAACTAGATGTCATACGTCGGTGTCTAAGTCCCATCAGGGACTGCTCACGGTCCCTAATGGACACCCACAGTCCACTCCATGCTCTCCAACAGACCATGGCTGACATCGCTGGAGCCATGCCTCAGAGAATAGAACAACTGTCCAGTCAGAATGGCACTAACGATGTCACATGGGTGTTAGAACACATGCGGAGGTCAATGGGAACCATGGAGTGGACACAGGTGGAAAGAGTGGCTCCATGGCTGCACACTAGTGAGAGGTAGCTTGGTTCCTCATTGACCCCAGGACCTTCTTAATGGCGTTGCTCCCACAAGGCCTGGTGCAGATGCATGCTGCTGCTACCACTACATCCACATTTCTGCCCCCAAAAGTGTCAGGGCCACACAGTGCGGCAGACATTCCACCTCCAGTCACTGATGTGCCACTACCACACGATGCTGAAGACAGAACACCACAACCCACACGTGAGGCACATGAAACAGCAGAGGATGAAGAACCGATGAATCTGCCATCGTGGTAAGAAGGACACAGTAGCATGCATCTCCGCCATAGGGCCTGTTTCTGTTTGGTTCTGCCCTCTGCATCATTACCTTCCATTGTCCCCTGATACACTCTGAGACACTCACCTTGGACCTCCACATGGACAGCCATATTCTGTTTGGTCGCCAATGACACAACAATCAGACTGTGGACGGAACTCTTCCTTTTCCTTTCTCCAACATTGTAAAGTGGGGTTTACATGGCCCTATCCTGCTCCAGCGGCAACACCCCAATGAATGTGCATTAAACATACATAATCACACAGATGTATCATGTCTATGGTCTTCCAGGTGTGGAAGTATGGATGAATGTAGGGTCATCGATTCCCCCTTACGTCCATGTTGATCAGGGTGACACATTGCCGAATGCGGTCCAGGTGGCGCCGACACAAACAACGGGGAGACAGCCATTAGTTACTTCCTTGTCCAGCTCAGTACGGAACCACGCCCAGAGCCCTGGGTTCATTGTTCACACCCTTACGCTGGACTGGCATACGCCACTCCAGCCCACTCCGCTTACACTCACGGGGAGACAACAACACTACACGTGCCAGGTCTTCCCGGTAGTGATCTGCTGATCACAGGTCTAGTTGTCAGCATGCCACAGCCACCCCCTCTCTGCTGGTTTACGCCCACACCCTACCCATCCAGCACACGTGTCAGAGGACATGTGACCCTGCCAATAAAAAGGGCTGGGCGCACGTGCTTAGCGCCATTTCCACTCTCTATCTTGGTGAATCCGTGTGGTGTAAATGTAGGCATGAGGGCCTAGGGCCCTGCAACGTCACATTCCCAAGGCCAGAGGTGACATGCTGTCATTCGCAGCACGAGATCCAATCATACAGGGTCCATTTTTTGGGGGGCACAGACTTGGTGTCACCGGATATACTGCGGCTGGCACAGGCACAGGCCCAACGCCTCAGGACAGTGACTTTCTGTACACTGAGGTAGGGGCACGTTAAGTGTTGAGCGGTTGTGCAGCCTGCGATGATGCCCCGTCCTGGTGGTCCGTACTGGTGTTGATAGATTTGAGCCCTGCTAGACTGCAGTGTAGGCCTGAGCCAGCGGGCAGTGCGTGCTGTGGCCTCGCAGGTAACAGAGTTAGTGGCACCTGAAGGACTGAACGGGTGTGCAGCTTGTGATGATACCCTGTGCACTGGTATGTCCTCTGCCATAGCGAAATCAAGAGCCAGATACAAATTTGAGACCTGGTGGCCCGCGAAGCAGGGCTTCATGAAATGGAGGGTGCCATGTTCACTGGTCCCAGGCTCGGGGCTTGCACCGGCACGTGGTGGGCCCTCATTGCGACACGCTGGTGGCGGAAGGTGAGCAGTGAGGCCTGGGTGCGTAGGGGTAGGCATGCACGGCTGGGCGGCGGGAGGGGCTGGAGTGCAGCTGCCTGGGTGTGCAGGGGCGTACGTGCGATGATGTTGTGTGCAATTGTATGTACTTTGCCATTCATGTATCGGGACACTGTCTCAGATGACGGATCTGTTTCAGATGTGAGACCTGGTGAACTGCACTACATACCGGCACGTGGTTGGAGACACACCGGTGTCAGCAGGTGAGCAGGGAGGCCTAGGTGCTCAGTGTCTGCATTCTCTCTCCTTGTCCCTCTCTTCTTTTATCTGTGTCTCTCACCCCTTCTCTTTCCGTCTTCCTCTCTCCCCTTTCTTTCTGTCTTTCCCTCTCTCCCTATCTCTTTCCGTCTTTCTCTATCCCCCTCTCTTTCCGCTTTCTCTCTCCCCCTCTCTTTCTGTCTTTCTCTCTCCCCCTCTATTTCCGTCTTTCTCTCTCTCCCCCTCTCTATCCATCTTTCTCTCCCTCCCCCTCTTTCCGTCTTTCTCTTTTTCTGTCTTTCTCTCTCTCTCCCTCTCTTTCTCTTTCTCTCTGTATCTCTCTCTCTCCTTCGCTCTCTCTCTGTTGTTTGATGAGCGCAAGACACACCTTCTCATCTGGATTTTTGTCTTGCAGGCTGTGACCTACAGATTGTCCAGAGGAAAGACATGTGTCTTCATTTCTGTTCTGTGTTTATTTGAATACATTTTCGTTTGTTCATTGGAAGGTGAATGTGTGATGCTCATTTTTGTGACAACACATGCTTGTCACCAAATGTGATTGTGCGACATCAGGCGGAATATTTGGTTCATGATTCTGTGAGGTTGATGTGGCATGTCTTTGCCTGGGGGGGGGTGCCCGGGGAGCGGGGTTCCTGGGGGTAGTGGCGGTGGGTGTTGTGGCCCTGTTTGGGCTCCCAGATGCATGATTAGTTTCTCCATGGCATCTGTTGTTCTTCATGTGTGGCTGAGGGATGGGCTCCCTTTTCTGGTGCAGGTTGTAGTCCGACTTTACACCAGGTCAGAGCAGGTGTTACTTTCCTGCTGCTAACGTGCCTTATTGAATGTTTTGTGTTCTTATCACCGATCTGGCTGGTCGTTGAGAATGTTGCGGAGTTGTGTTGTTGCTTCTTTTGGCACAGGAACGCCTACTCTGCATCTCATTAGCGATAGTTGCCAGGGTAATCTGTGGCAATGTTTTTTGCAGCTGCTATCGCGGGTAAACTGGTGATATGGGCTGTTATCACCAGCTTGTGTATGGGGAGATACATTTATTGCCACTTTGGCTGCAATAAAGTGCCGTTAACTCGGCGATAACTCCTTGAGCATATTCCCCTGTAAGTGATACGCAGTCATTGTGTTGGGTCACACGAAATGCCGAATTTCAAATATTCTTAGCCATGGTAGTGTTGAAATCCGACCGTGCTCAATAGAATATCCATTAAAAAAAAATACACCCGCGTATTTTAAGGTATTGATTTTTCCCCCTAAATATTGCAACATTATTATTCAGCCCATAAACAAATGCACAATAAATACACACATTACTAAGTAAATACAAAATAAATATGCAGTAATGGTGAGAGCGCATTAACGCAAGGAAAGTGAGAATATTAGGCTAAGATTAATTTAACAGGCTGCTGCACTGAACCAGGATGGTTTGTCATATGAGAGGTTTCAGAAAAAGTAGTTTTTCAAACTTCAGTGCACTTGCACGGACGTTGCTTCGCACAGTGGTAAACAGTAGGATGCCTCGGCCCTCCAGAGCAGTGCAGATTTGGGGGAAGCAGGCAAGGCTCAGCTGCCATCAGGGGCTGATGGGCGGACAAATTAAGCACAGCACTGGGCCCAGAACCACTGCACCTCTGCACTAAAGACAGGGAATCACCCAGGCAATTTTAATTAGTTTACACTCCTATCTGTGGCACACCATAACTGCTCAGGAACCACAATAGCCCTCCGCAGGTTCTTGTTCCTGGGTCTCTGAAAGTGTTTTCAGATCATCATCTGTAACTGCTTGCGGGACAGTTGAAAACATGTCTGCGTGGGTAGTCCAGAGATTTGGAGAAACTCATGCTCACTAACACTGAAGCTCCTCCTAATTTAGGAGCAGACCATTCGTGTCAGGGTAGGGGATTGATGGGGGCTGGGGGCACCCATGTGCCCCCACGCCCAGCTTTAGATAATTTAAAGCTCTAGAATAGTTCCAGGGTCCTCTCTTGTTTACAATGTGGAGCCTAAATGTAAGGTTCTAGGCCTTAGAGAGAATACAAGGGCCTCAGTGCTGATGTGAGGACCGGCTGCTCACATTCTTGGCGGGGAAGATCCAGCATTTCAACCAGGCTGGGGAAAGGAGCCAGACTGTGCTGGTAACAGTATGTGTTAACTAGGCACCCAAAGATCGTTCAGGGTCTCATATAAAGTTATTAATATATGTTTGAAGCCTGGTTTACTGAAGGACAAACACAGAAGCCAATGACAAATATGTACAGAGAGTGGGCAGGCCTTCTCTTCCATACTCTACTACCGCAGATCGCCATAGCAGTGTATGGCAAAAACGGGGAGTGCACCCGTTTCTTTAGGATCGGCAGGGGAGTGAGACAGGGGTATGTCCTTGCCCCATTTTTATTTTCCATCTATACAAATGGGGTTGAGGCAGCCCTTTTGGGCTCAACCCCGGATGTCCATGTGTTTGATACCCTTTCTCTACCAATATTGGCCTATGCTGATGACGCAGTATTAATTGTCAGAACAGGGGTAGCCCTCCAATGCCTAATAACGGCATATGTGTCTTTTATGGCATAATTGGACTTGAGGGTCAATGAAACTAAATCCTTAGTCCTTATAGCAGGGGCTGGTAGTCGAGATAGTGTACTGTTTTTTTCATATGGATTTATGTAAAATAGAAGTGGTAGGTACCTTTTCCTAACTGGGGGGTCTATCTGGCAAAAATCAAGCTTGGTCAACTTTGGTGGCGGGCAGGACTCTAGGTATGGAGAGGAGCATGGCAGCCATTATGTCATTCGCTAATAAAATTGGGAGGAAGGCACTTAGAGCCAATAATAAAGATCTACCAGGCCAAGACTAAGTCAGCGGCCATGTATGGAGCAGGAGTATGGGGTATAGTTCCTATAGACTCTCTCAAAATTCTTGAAGATATATTTTCAAAGAGATTTGTCTCCCTCCCCACCACCTACTCAAACTATATTTTACACATAGAGTTGGGATTAACTTACATGTCTGATACTATTAGACTGGCTCCTATTTTATTGTCGTACTCTATCTGGCGCAGGGACATGGTAAACCTAACTCAAATTATAATATAAAATTGCTGAAAACTTGAAAATAAACACAACATTAGATGGTTGCAATATGTAGAGACAACCCAGACCACCCTTGGCTTAGTAGAATTATTTGAGGATCCAACAGTGTGCACGGAGATCTCAAAACAGAAATTAACTGATATTTTTATATCCAGTGCCAACTATGATCGACAGGAAATGAATCGTGCTAAACAGTAAGTCTTTTATACCAGCTGATCCTGCCTATGTTAGAGGGGGTTATTCCTATGTAGTGTGTGCTAATATAGCACAGCACAGATACATTTTTTTGTGATTCCGTTTGAACCTATTTTCCTTGATAGTCCTGTTTTGAGGGTTATATAAGAAAGAAAGAGAAAACTTTGGGGCATATTACCAAGCAATTGCGATAATTATCGCTATTGCTTGGTTAGAGACAAAATTTTACCGCAGAGCTGCGGCGATTTTTACCGCAGATAAACCTTGGTATTACCAAGGTTTATCGCAAATGCGATTAAAAAACTTCCGCAATGCATGAATATCGCTGAAAAGTCAGCGAAATTCATGCATTACGAGCTAATGCTCTTAGCCATGTTATCCACCTCCCATTGGATAACATGGCTAAGAACAGCTCAGGGCAGGTGTTAGCTTTTGGAGATATTCGCGCTAAGCGCGAATATCTCCAAAAGTTGGTAATAGGAGATAGTGATGTTAGCGACTGTTTCCAGACGCTAACATCTTGGCACGCCCACTTTGCATGTCATTAGTGATAAATATCACTGACATGCAAAGTGGGGCCCAAGATGGTCGCTATCTCCTACTGGCTGTCGCTAACTGGTGTTAGGTAATAGGGAGATAATTTTATCTCCGCTTTCTAGGCTTTTAAAGCCAAAAAAGCGGAGATAAACCCCCTTGATAATATGCCCCTAAATTCTTCCAATATCAAGGTGATATCATTTCAGACAGCGTCAAACAGCTCCATACTTTTTAAAGACTTTGTCTGACCCTTTTATATGCTTTGTGGTAGTCACATTCTTGTAGGCTTGTGTAAGGAGGATAAAACTCACAGGCCCCTATACTGTATGGAGCTGAAGTAGACCACATCCAAGCTGTAGATCAAAGGCTGTTATATGCCCTTCGCATGTGGCCCATAAGATATGTTTGTAAAGTTTTTTAAGGTTTTAGAGATATATGGCCTGTTTTATCTTATTCCTGATTTTATATTATGGAAGTTTATGAATTATACAGCCAATTTTAGTATGGACATGGGTCATATTGAAGAGCAAGATAATGCGGTCTTTTATGAAATTAATTGGATTTACTATGTTTGTTATTAATTTTTTATTAATTAGATCACGACCAAGCTGTAGTTCAAGGGCTATTATATACCCTTCATATGAGGCCCATAAGATATGTTTTTATATTTTTCAAAGGTTTTAATGATATATGGCCTGTTTTATCCTATTTCTTTTTGTATTTTGCGGAAGTCTACGAATTATACAGACAATTTTAGTCTGTGCATTGGTAATCTCCAAGAGCAAGATGAGAGACTTCAATAAAATGAATTGGATTTACGATGCTTAGTAATATATGGCCTGCTTTATCCTATTTCTGATTGTATATTATGGAAGTCTCTGAATTATACAGGCAATTTTAGTCTGTACATTGGTAATCTCCAAGAGCAAGATGAGGGGTCTTCTATGAGATGAGGGGTCAGGGCCCCTGCTCCTTTCAACAAAGACTCTAAGAGCCCCCTGACTTATACAAGAGACGCACTAATGGCAGTCACCAGACTTTCCCCTGTCACACCCACAGCATGCATAAAAGTGTCACCAGAATTCATGGAAGGGCCATTTTCTTGTATAACCTGCAAATGGTGCAGTTTGGAACGGGGCAAACAACCGCACAAAGAAATGGGCGACCAGGCGAAACTCAAATGCATATATTTCAACGCTAGGTCAGTACCCAAGCACTCATTTGAGATCTGGGACACCATCAAGGAGGTAAATCCAGACCTAGGGGCAGATTATGATGGAGGATTATCCGCATCCTCCGGGCCGGCGGAAGCCACCGCCGGCCCGGAGGATGCGGATAATCCTCTGCGGAGCCTCAAAAGACCCACCGCCATATTAGGATGGCGGTGGGTCTTGAAATATGTCCGCAGCTTTTCCGCCGCTGTCGCCTTCCGACCGCGGCGGAAAAGCTTTAACATGGCTGGCGGTGTCTACCAGACACCGCCAGCCATATTAGTATGGCATAGGATGTATGCTTTTCCGCGGCGGCCGTGGAAAAGCACACGGACCTTCACTTCGGGGGCCCGTTGCGGGCCCCCTGGGTGAAGGAGGGGTGGGGGATGCACATGGGGGTACCTATGGTACCCCCCTGCATTTGCGTGAACAAAGCAGCAGGCACCGCGCGGTGCCTGCCACTTTGTGCATGCAAATGCACAACTTACATTTTTAACATTGCGGTGGGTGCTGCTTCAAGCAGCACCTGCCGCAATGTTAAAAATACAGGATGTGACCGCCAGGGTGGCGGTCACATCCTAATTGGCATGGAGGGACCGCAGCGGCCCCTGTGGACGGTCCCTCCTACTCTATGGTGGCGGACGGACTCAGGTCCGTCCGCCATCATAATCAGTCCCCTAGTTTTTATTACATAAACATGGCTGGACGAAAATAACTGCAATATCGCAAATGCCCTACCCCCCGAATACGAAATTCTAAGGCAAGACAGGCAGGGACGGAAGGCAGGGGGAATCACCATCTTGTTTAAAGATAGCCTTAACTGTCTCCCCATCACAGCAACCAAGACTAATGAGCATGAACTACTTCCATTTCAAGTCTGTATAGGAAATCACATTTTACTGGGTGGAGCCATAATCTATAATCCACCAGGCTACCAAGCAGACTTTAGCACAGAGCTGCTCACTCAGCTATTTCCAGCCTACCTAAAATATAAAAATGTTATGGTGGTTGGAGATTTTAATGTGCACTCTGAAAAACCCAACAACACCGTTGCCACACACGTGGATAATGATATGATGATCCTCCAGCTTAAACAATGGATCAAAGGACCCACACATAATGCAGGCCACACACTGGACTTATTATTTACTAATATTGAGTCCACCATGGTCGAGGGGATCAAACTTGTCACATGGACTGATCACTCACTGATCACCTTTTCATTCACCCTATCTGCAACACCTACTAGAGCTCCCATACTTAAGCATGGAGCATTCAGAGCCTGGAAACTAGTCACCTCTGACTCATTCCAGCTGCATTTCTCCACTAATAATTAAGAGACCATAGTCACCCTTCCTGCTGACAGGAGTGCAGTAAATTTAGAAACAGAGATCTCCAAACCACTGGATCTGTGTGCTCCCAAAATTAAATCTAAATCCACGAAAAATATTATATTGGAAAAGTGGTACACATTAGAACTTAAGGCATTAAATAAGAAATGCAAGGCATTGGAACATAACTGGAGAATGTCCAGATCAGATACTGACAAACTATCCTACAAAACAGACCTCCGTAACTATAATCATGCCATCAAGAAAGCCAAAAAGACATACTTTGCCGAAATAATAAACTAAAACAGCAACTCAGTAAAGGAGCTATATACAATTGCCCGAGAATAATGCAAACCAACCTGCATGTCCCAAACCCTTCATTCGTCAGCTGAGAGCTGTGAAACGATCTGTAACTTCTTCATGGACAAAATAAGCATAATGTACTCGTCATTCGATACCAATGCCTCAGCTAACCCTAACAATTGGGAAAGCATAGACCCTCATCCCAGCGCCCATGCACAGTTGGAATGCTTTGCCCCGCTCACTGAACAGGAAGTCGCCAAAGCCATGCGGTGGTGTCCCCTATCCGACAAACAGTTCCGACACAACACTTATGGGAACTTTTTTCTATTTCACATAATTGACAGAGAACATACAGCTTCCATCTTCTACTAAGTGCTATCGACTATCGAACTGACCGGTTACTGATGCAAAACGAATGGTCCCCTATATTTTTGTGATTAAGTTAACAAAGAAGTTTCTTTCGTATATCGGACTATCAAAAACTACTTCGAGCAACCATTTCTGATATAAAAGCCTTGAGGAAAGTTACTTTCATAACGAAACACATGTCGCTGTTTCCATCAGGTTGTTTCCATCATTCGAAACAGGGAGGCTGCATGAACAGGACCTCTGTGGGACAATTAGCGAAAATAACACTTCTGTAAAAAGGATACATGCTTTTACCTTTGGATTGCACCTTTTATATTGGGTTTTATGAATGGATTAGATAGTGGTAGCTGCTATTAAATAGAATTTTGCAAATAAGCTATCTGATAGATTGTTTTATTGTGAGCAGCCAATTTGTCAGGTGAACAATAAATTGCTTACACTATTTAAAATAGTGATGTACAGATTTTAGAGTGCCGAGGTACCGTTGTTTTTTCTGTTAGGAACAGCACGGGAGCCTTTTTGGCACTTCTGTGTGGTGACCTCCATGGTAGTGGGGTGTTTTGTGTTTGGGTGCCTCGAGTGGCACCAACACGGATATTAGGTCACAGACAAGTTCGGATGGTACATTGTCTATGATTGGTGTGCTACCGTGCTTACCACCACTACCTCCTCTTGTGTTTTGTGTACTTACAATTCATATGTCCACTCTTTGCTTGAATTACCAGACAAGGGCCCTGGAAACTCGCTATTGGTTAGTAGGTGGCTTGGGGGAGAGCTAGCTGCAGGGCTCATACTCACTGTGACAGGCAAATAATTGGCTGTCCAAGTGAAATGTACTTCCTTAATCCATTATGTCACTTCTACCTTCGTACTGAACAAGCTACTCAACTGTATCCAATCACGGTCAGTGAAGTAGTACTGCCACGTTTCAGCAGGGCCACTGTAATAAAATAGACAGTGGAGCCACTTTCAGAGGTGTTGCTCTACTCCTAAGGGGCGAGGATGTGGTCTAACGGCTTGACTGCTGACTTTGGAGCTGGGAAACCAAGGATCGAGCCTCGGGGTTGACTCCACATCCTGTGATTGTGGGCAAATCACTTCATCTCCCCGTGCCTACCAAAAAAATGAATGTGTCATTGCGTAACAGAACTGGTGCTCATGTAAAGGCTCCAACACCTTTGGGTCAAGTTTGCGCTATATATAAATTTGCACAAAAAAAACATGTAGTACCGTTCAATTTAATGGTATTCGATTTAATGACTTGGGGAGGATGAAAGGCTGAGTTGTCATTGATAAGAATGAAACTCAGGTCTTGCAGGTTGCACAGATTTCAGCAGCTGGTGTCTAACTTGCTGAGCTCTCTTCCGGATATGTATTGGTACTTCTCAACAGAGCTGCCAAAATTTTAGTGGGACAGTACCAGTGTGTCTGCTGTACTGCCATATTTATAATCGACAGTTATAACACTTGTCTACAGTACTGTCGTACTTTAAATCTAATAATAGCAGTACTTTTCTGCATGAAGCAGATGTTTAGTGGCTATATAATTACATATGCTTCCGATTTGTAGCACGTAGAAGGGTTAGACAAATACAACAAAACTTAAAGGGTTGCTTATCACTAATCATTGTATGTTAGCAGAAGAAACACACACAGTAGAAAATACCTTTGTATGTATTAATAATTTATACTGAGGCGATGACATGTCAAAATACAGGAAATTACAGTCCAGTTCTCCTTTTCCTTCGCCCTCACTCACTCAGTGCCCTTTAATGAAATATTGTGTCTCGTTTTATGTAACACTGTTAGTTTTTAGAGTTTCTTCATCACCCAGCTTGTGAACGACCCTGAACATCCCGCCTTCTCACTGCTCGCACATAAAGGTGTCAAGAACGCTTATCAAGGAGCTAGTGACACATGGAAATTGACCGGCTAGTCTTGGGATGCTGCCTATCCGACCCTGCTGACTGTGAACATGAGTTGGGGGGATACCAGAGAGGTTGTTGATAATTGTGGCTGCATAGCATACGTGAAAATATGGCAATAAAAAGCAAAATGTGGCTACCGAGCATATAGTATAGTAGTGTGTACTCTGCAACATCTCTGTCTATGGTGATCGTTTTTCAGGGGATTTTCTCCTTTACTACCTCCTTGTTTTTTTACATAAATGCACTTTACAACCAATTCATATTGTGTTCTCCTTGTATTCATCTTCTTCTCCATCATGCCTTTTTTCAATAGGTTGCTTTCTTTTTCCCACAACTCTGATGTAGTTTACTTTAGTGCACTCCCCCATGCCAATGTCCACGTACTACCCAATAGTCAATAACAGCTCTCACATTGCCGAGACCTATTGGTTTTGCCAATGCTTGTTGTTAATTGTCTCTGAAACAGAAAGGAAACATTTGAGAATGGTGTGACTGATATATGTGTGCGTTAGTGGCTGCATTGGTCAGCGCTGTCTCAAACGGAATGAGTACTTGCTGTGTCATTTTTATACTGTTAAAACAGGTCATGAGGTTCTCTCATCTTTGGTAGAATCAGCTTGTGCTAAAAAGAAACGCAGATCATGTTTTCCAGACCTCTTATCATTTAGATGAGTAGTTATAATCCCCGGCTTACTTTTGTCTAAGAACACAGCGTATTCTGAGACATCTAGTCCAGTTTGAATAAAACATGCTGTAATTCGGAGGGTAAATAGTATTTGATGAATACAGTTGTTTTGCTTGTATGTAAAATATTTGTTCATTGCTTGATTCTGTTACAGTTATAGAAAATAAAACAAAATATTGCTTTTCTAAATTAAAGTGCACTTGAGTGCTAAAAAACAGAAATATTTTAGCTTAAGTAAGTGGTGGCTGGTGACATTTTAAAGTGGAGAGCATAAAAGTTTGTGATGAGTGCCCTGTGTTGAGCGAGCATTGCATGCGAGTCTGAGCATCATAAGGATGGTTCGGTGGCTACTCCCCCTGGAAAGTTTTGAAGAAAAGAGTGAGCAAATGGTCAATTTTTAAGCAAATTTGAGAAAGCCAGAAGGTTAATAAAGCAATTGTGAAATGGTAGTTATGACACCAATAAAGATATTTCTATGAGCCATTCTAATGTCTCTGTGACTTTCATAGTGTGTGTGTGGGTGTGTGGGTGTGTGTGTGTGTGTGGGTGCATGCGTGTGTGTGTTAGAGAGAGAGAGATAAATAGCCATTTTGTCTTCCTTCTTTAAGCCTCCTTCCTTGCAGGCCATGTGGTCATCAAACACCATTTTGTGGAGCCATTGTGTGTTCCTTGTAATTATTTCATTCAACTCTTAAAATCCATTTTGTAGGTGCACTGATATTAGAAAATGCCATGTCATTTTATTTTCCCTTACTTATTTTCCTTATACCATTGAACGTACTTGTTGTTGATTGTAGTAGTAGTCTGTAGTACAAAGTTGAAGGAGGTTCCTACCAAAAAAAGTCTGGTCAGGAGAAGAAAAAATCTGTTACCACCAGAGGCATAGGACCCTCATCATTTTCCTGCAATATGGGGTACCTGCTGTATCCTCCTCTGGGTAAAAAGAGGCTGGGATAAGGACCACCCCAGGAATAACAACAGCACCACCACCAAAACTGAAACAGATGTCTCTTGGTGCCATAGTCATAGCTGAGAGCTGTCTGAGTTCACTTTGCTCCAACTGAATCTTCTTCACAGGAAACTCAGTAGCAGCCACAGTCTGATACACCTAATCAGAGCAGGGCGTTGAGCTTGCAGCTTAGCAAACTGCTATTGTAGCTGTTCTTCCGTGGGACACATTGTCTTTATGGTCTCCTCCAAGGAAAAGAAAGAATACTCCCCATATACTCCAAGTACCCCTTCCAATGATCTTGACTTGGATTGGACCCTGTCCAAGACCAGCCATGAGAGACAGTGGAAAAGGAAAATACTTGAAAGGCTTGAAGGTGAGAAAGATGATGAACATGTGATTCTTCCTTTGGAGAGTACCACAGAGGATCTGCAGTCACCTTTTTATGTGACAACGTGTAGACCTGGCGGGAGATTTAACTCCAAATTGAAACTTTTAAGGAATTTGCCTTTTTATATATCGATCATGATGTACTTTGAGAATACAAATGATTATTCCTGAGAAACTGAATTTAACCTTGAGAAAGCCCTGGCGCAATTCGCCAAAGAGGGCGAAACACGTGTCGGCTGTCTCCGTTCAATTTTGTGCCAATAAAGATTTTATATCCTTTCTAAATCCTGGATTGACCCTATTTGTTTGAATGATAATTTGAATCAACGATTAAAGGATTTAACCTAAAAGATTACGCAGAAAAAACGGGAATACATACTCTACTTTTACAAAACCTTTTTATGAAATGCTCTGAGACATGTAGTACCTCCAACACAGCCTAAAAATCTGCAGCAACCGCCACCTGTATATTAGTTATAGCCAGTAGTTATAGGCTGCAGCAGATAAAGTGAAACACAGCCACCTAGCTTCACCTCAAAATATTTTCCTGGCATTGTCTCAATAAAGAAGCTCTCTTTTCCAGTTTGTAATTTTTCACACTTTAGCCAAATGAGAACACACCACAGAATGCTCAATTTACCACTAACCATGTTGTCATGGTACGCCAGGTGGGATTATGTTATTGGCACATCTGAAAAATCAACATACAATCATGAAAGAAGAGCATCTCAGAAAGATAGCTGCTGGGTAGCAAGGAGAAAAGGTTGAACTGACAGAACAAGGTGGTGCTGGGGAAGAAGGATATACTATCATGCAAAGAAGCCATCTGACTGTCGCTGATAGTATTCAGTTATCACCCACAGCAACTTTGGCATGGCACAAGGAAAAGAGGGATGCAATCCCCCTAAATCATCCAAAAAGCTTAACCCCTACCTGACGGTCACTTGTAAAGGTATATTTATAAAGCAAACAGTCACAAAAACCCACTATCATGGTTATGTTTAGCAAGGAGTCATCATACCAATGAATTTATGAAAATGTCTATTTAACAATGGAAAGTCGACCAAAATGTTAGAGATTAGACTCCTGCCTTTTTATTTGGTAAAAGGAAAGGGGTGTCTGCAATTAGTTAAGACCTTTTGTCCAATATGGAACTTTCAGACCCAAACGTATTTTCCACTGTTGCTGTGACAGAGTAGCACCATCAAGTGCTGCAATTGTTTGGGGGAAGAAATGAAGGAGAATGATGTTCAGTCCATCCACCAGGGCCGGACTGGGAACGAAAACCGGCACTGGCAAAGTGCTCAGCCAGCCACACCCACCCCCCCTGTGAGGGGGGGAGGGTGTTGCGGGGTGACCGAGCTCTGTGCCAGGGCCGCTTCTCGGCTGATTTTGTTACAGGGCCGATTTTGCTGCAAAAACGGCACTGTAACAAAATCGGCCCCCAGGGGCCCCAAACCGGCCCCCCACCCTTGCGGCGCACCGGGAGATTGCCCGGTGCCCGCAACGGCCAGTCCGGGCCTGCCATTCACCTCACAATAGTCATGTGAACTGATTGTCAAGCAACGGATTACATATGGATCATTGCACACTAGGTCACCTTCAAAGGGATTAGGCCGCTGTTCTCACCACTGAGGATGCTTTTTGAGGCATTCATTGGTATCCAACAGTTTTAACCCCTACCGCGCTACCGCGTTTTCCCGCTGTGCGCTGAAAAAAAAAATGGCTTGTTTATGACAAAGCCAGCTTGTCATCCGCGTAGCGCAGGTAACGCCCATGACGAGCTGGCTTTGTCATCAGCACTGAAGGGGTTAATGTTCTCCACAGTGAAAGACCAACATCTTGAAATAATTTAATACCAAAGTGTACAAATGGTTTGAGAACCGAGGTCTCAGCATTGATTTTGTTACCTCTAACAATGCCTGTAATATTGTCAAAGCCATGACAGACCTATGTTTAGAGGACTGCTTCATCCTAATTGTGCAGGACCTCCTCAAAAAAGTAGTAAACAACATACTGGTTACCTGTCATAGGATTTGCATTCATTTCACTTATTCTTTGAAATACGCAAACAGTTGTAGATTATTTAACATGCTTAGAGAGTCCCTATGAAATCCCTCATGCAGGAGGTACCAAAACGTTGGAACTGCACCTTCTACATGCTAGGGCAGGGCACGTTTATCAATGATTATGATTACAAATTATAGTGGGTGCAACTGTCAAAGCCATGATGACTCAGGTTTACAAATGTGAACTACTAAAGTGACTGATCCACATGCTAGTGTCTTTTGTGATTTTAACATAGGAATTCATCAAGGAGGACAGTACCACGAGTCAAGTGATACAACTGTTGCACATGCTTGAGCAACATTCACAAAAGGTGGAACAAACACATCCTAATGTCAAGGAGGATGCTGTTGTTGTTGTCACTAACTTTGGGGCCGAATATGAAATCGGTTTTCCCGCATCCTCCGGGCCGGCGGAAGCCACCTATGGTCCTATGGTACCCCCCTGCATTTGCGCGAACAAAGCAGCAGGCACCGCGCGGTGCCTGCTGCTTTGTGCATGCAAATGCGGTGCATGCATTTTTAACATTGCGGCGGGTGCAGCTTGAAGCTGCACCCGCCACAATGTTAAAGATAGAGGATGTGACCACCACCCTGGCGGTCACATCCTAATCTGCACGGAGGGAACGCCGCAGCCCATGCGGACGTTCCCTCCTACTCTGGGGTCGCAGACGGACTCAAGTCCGTCCGCAATCCTAATCGACCCCTTAGTCTTTTATGAACACAAATCCAAGACTGCAAAGAAATTGAGTTCTGCAAATAGTACACCTATGCCACAACAATTACACATTTAAGGCCATAGCACAACTGAATTGCTGCCTTTAACCTCAGAAGAGTGCTGAATTGGCCTAGTATCCAGAAGTATGTTGCAACTCCAGCAGCAGTTCCCATCATTAACAACACCTTTGTCTGCTAATAAACATATTGCACCAGCTTCACTTCCAACATCTACAGTGGGGTGGTTTATGGATATGTTCGGACTTAAATCAAGTGCACAGAGGCAGGCAAGGAAGAAGCAACAAGTGTTAATAGCAATGACTCTTAAGAAGATGGTACATGACTATTTGGATCACCAAACAAAGGTCTTCCTGGATCCCATTGACCTCTTGGAATGGAAGAAGGAACAGTGACAAGAACTCAGCAATCTGGCAATAAAGTATCTGGCATGTCCTTTAGCTACTGCATCTTTGCATCACATGTTCAGTGTAGCTGAGGCAACTGTTGAAGACAGAAAGATCAGTCTCTTCCTTCAAAATGTGTAGAGAATGACAATGATTAAAATGAGTAATCATTATATACCCAAAAGTTATGAGGCTTCAGAAGACACAACAGTGAGTGAGGGAAGTTTCTCAGACATCACAAGTATTCTCCAGATACCCTCCCTGAATGTCAGTATAAACTTTACTATCCAGATTTAAAAAGAAAACAAAAGCAAAAACATCAAAAACATTTCCTCTTTGAAAAACAACCCAAAAAATGGAAGTTAGTTTTATTTTTGTATTTACTAAGCAGCAAATATAAATAAGCTTAAATAGAGCAGTGTGCAAGGCACAGATAAATATTCATATAGGATGAAGCCATTTGGCTTGTTGACTGAGTGGTGAGGGCTGTGAGAAGTTAGGTTGTTGGATGAGGGGGATGAATTCTTACTCAAGCAACATACACAATCATTGTCAGAGTAAATCATAAAAGATCAATAAAGGTCACTAAATACACCTCTGCTTAACTCTCTAGTAGCTTGGCACAAAAGCAGCCAGCTTTAACTTAGGGACAATGTGTAAAGTATGTATGCGGCAAGCAGCTCTTAAACAGTAATAAAGTAAACACAACACAGGAAAAATCCCACTTCAATTTAGAAATTAGAGTACATTTTAATAATTATTTGACACCAAAACAACAAAAACCCAATAAATAGAACCAAAGTTGTGAATTTATAAAGTTTAAAGTGTACAATAGCAACTAAAAGTTCAAAGATCCAACCATGGATATCTAGTTGTGCGAGGCAGGGACAAAGTCAATAGTTTCAGCTGACTGTGATGGGGTGCGAATCAAATGCACGAAGTGGATTGGGTCAAGTCTCTGCCTACCTTCTGTACAATTCAAGTTAAAGTGAAGATGAAGAGCCTCCAGAAAGTAAAAATAGTAGTAAGGTTTATTCCAGTATAAGTGATCCCACCCATCCAGCAGCCAATGTCAGATGCAACTGACAAAAAACGACAGAAGCATCACCACACCAGGTTCTATCACCATGGTGCACCTTTAAACATAAGCAAGGTGACTTTAGTGATAAGTACATACGTGAAATGAGTAAATGCACAATATTACACCTTCAGACTTAGGGGCTCATTAGGATGGCGGAAGGACCGCCACCGCGAGCCCTGCGGTGGTGGTCCTTCTGTCCTCTGACCACGAATATCCCAGGCAAATTAGGATGGCGGTCGCTAAAACCGTCCACCACAAAACCGCCACAGGCAATCCTAAGGTTTGCCTCGTGGAGGAGTCTTCATCAATAATATGGTGATGGTGCCTAGCAGGCACCATCCGCCAAATCACGATGTTGGCTGTAGATAGCCTTTCCATGGCGGTGGAACTGCCAGGGAAAGGCTGGCGAGGATTGATTTTGGGGGCCCGTTGTGGGCCCCCTCTGTGTTGGGGAGGCAAGGGTGTGCTTGGGGGGTACCCATGGTACTCCCCTACATTTCACAGCACAACGTGGCAGGCACCGCATGGTACCTACCACGTAGTGCTGTGAAATTCACATAAAATGCAAAAACAACAGTTGATGGACAGAATGCAGAACAATGTCATACATTCACCCCAGTACAGAGATCTGGGCCTAAATCCATCGTTTTTAGCTCACCATGCCATTCCAGTTTGAACCTAGCCATATGCAAATCAGTCTTGACCCTGTGCCCTATGGGAACAGTCCAGCCCGTACTGCCAAGCCAGGTCCTCCCTGGACTGGAAACAAGTATCCTAGGACCGGTTTCGGGCTTTCAGCCCTCTTCAGCCAGGATAGCTTGATTCCAGTGGCATGGAGAGCACGGGACTCACGTCTGACCATACCCGTCCCACTCGGGGTGACAAATGCAAAAACAACAGTTGATGGACAGAATGCAGAACAATGTCATACATTCACCCCAGTACAGAGATCTGGGCCTAAATCCATCGTTTTTTTGCTCACCATGCCACTCCAGTTTGAACCCAGGCATATGCAAATCAGCCTTGACCCTGTGCCCTATGGGAACAGTCCAGCCCGAACTGCCAAGCCAGGTCCTCCCTGAACTGGAAACAAGCATCCTAGGACCGGTTTCGGGCTTTCAGCCCTCTTCAGCCAGGATAGCTTGATTCCAGTGGCATGGAGAGCAGGGGACTCACGTCTGACCATACCCGTCCCACTCGGGGTGACAAATGCAAAAACAACAGTTTATGGACAGAATGCAGAACAATGTCATACATTCACCCCAGTACAGAGATCTGGGCCTAAATCCATCGTTTTTTTGCTCACCATGCCATTCCAGTTTGAACCCAGCCATATGCAAATCAGTCTTGACCCTGTGCTCCATGGGAACAGTCCAGCCCGAACTGCCAAGCCAGGTCCTCCCTGGACTGGAAACAAGCATCCTAGGACCGGTTTCGGGCTTTCAGCCCTCTTTATCCAGGATAGCTTGATTCCAGTGGCATGGAAAGCACAGGACTCACGTCTGGGCATACCCATCCCTCTCGGGGGTGACAAATGCAAAAACAACAGTTGATGGACAGAATGCAGAACAATGCCATACATTCATCCCAGTACAAGGAAATTCACAGCATGCTGTTATAGCATTGCAGCGGGTGCTGCTGTCAGCAGCACACACTGCAATGTTAAATATCAAGATCTGACCGCCATGGTGGCAGTCGCATCCTGATTGGGTGTGCCGGACCGCCGCATGCATGGTGGACGATCCCCATTTACACCAGGATGGAGGATGGTCTTGAGTCCGTCCGCCATCCTAATGAGCTTTAGAGTTTTTTCCAAACAATCCAAACACCAACACCCCTGCAGTCCCACCCATCACAGCTGGTAAAATTCCTTAAAAACATAATGAGTTTTTAAATGCTATGCCCCAATTCATCACTGTTGGACTTGGGCCTTAGGGCAGGTTCACCCCTAATATTTTTGCTTTTATTTGTGACCCTGTGGTAGTGATTTTTGGTTCTTGGCGCACTTTTTCCCTGTGTCCCAGAGTAAAGTGCGTGCGTGTAGTATGGCTGGCCTGCCCTCCCATAGGAATGCATGGAGAATGTGTGTGTCCATGTTAGTTCCTGATGTGTGGGGAGTGCAGGCTCGAGTTTGGTATGTATGAACTCGTGAGAATGAATGCTGCGCAATGGTATGTGCGGCTTGTATGTGTCTAGAAGGGAAATGCTACTTCTGGACATTGATGTATGTGTGCAGTGAGGATACTGGAGCGTGATTGGCTAGAGCTGGCTGGCATGCCAGGCTCCAGGAAGTCTGGATGGGTCTGCCCGGTGGTGAGTGTGAGATCAGCATGAGTGATGTGTGGGAGGAATGCACCTGGGTCCTGGATGGGCTGGGTTTTTCCCCACACAATGCTGGCTCCGCCCCCTGTGGTGTGTCTAATGACCCTAGCCTCCCCAGTGAATGAAAGGAGCGGTTGGGCCATCAAGGGTACTCCCAAGCCAGCTGCAACTGGTTTCCCCCACCCTGCACCCTGAAACAAAGGATTTCACAGTATAAGAAGGGGCTGTGTCCCCTTACAATTTGTTCTGCTTTTGGATCCTTGCCAGAGGGGGCTGTTGTTGCTGCTGGGGCCAGGAGGACCGCCACTTGGACTGTCTCCCTGCCTGGAGACCCAGTGTGCTGGCTCTGGCCCAGCCTTGCCCCCCTGCCTGCCTCCAGACCCTGCTGGAGCTTTGCTGTTTGCAAGAGCGCCTGGAAGCGCTTTCATTTGACTTATAGCGCTAGGAGCGCTTTATTTTCCTCCCTGTCGCTGGGAGCGCTGGATTTTGCCTTTAGAGCGCTGGGGAGCGCTTTATTTTCCTGCCAGCGCTTGAGTGCGCTTTGTGTGCCCAGCCGGTGCCCACCCGGCATCTGCCCGTTTTATTTTTGCCGATTTTCGGCATAGCGAGTGCCTACCTCGCTTTATATTTTATTTTGAAGCCGGAGCCCACCCGGCATTGCCCCGCGATCACCGCCGCAGCCGGGGAGCATTGAAAACTGTTGCCGGGCCGCTGCCTAGCGCGACCCGGAAGTCCCGCGTCCTGACCCCCCAGGGCCGCGCTGCCATTGACGGCCCCAGCGGAAGTCAGGCGGAGTACAGCGAGACCAGGCCAGGCGGGAGAGAAGGAAGCAGCCGTCCGGGTCCGAACCTCCCTCGAGGAGCCCCGCCCGCGGCCCCCGCCGAGCCGTCCAGGAAGCAGAGAGCCGGTGAGTGGGGCCGGGAAGGGCGAGTGAAGGGAGGAGGGCGTCGGGGCACATTGACGGTGCCCGCCCCTCCTCTCCAGAAACGAAGGCCGGTTGTGTTCGAGCCCAAGAGGCTCTTGAGGGCATTGGCAATTGTCTGAGTCCCCCGCGAGGGACTCCATCGTTGAGGGGCATTTCTTCGAGCCCGAGAGGCTCTGGGCATTTCTGTTTTCGAGTCCCCCGTGAGGGACTCCAACGTTCCGCCCACAATTGCGAGGAAGCCCAGAGAGGCTTCGGGGGCATTCTCTTGTGTGTAGAGCCCCGAGGCTCCCGTCCCTATTTGTCTACGAGTCCCGAGAAGACTCGAGGGGGCAGTTCTTGATGATTCAGAGCCCACGAGGCTCCCAGCCCCAGCCAGTTCTATGTAGAGCCCAGAGAGGCTCTGTGGGGCATTTCATTGTTTTAGGGCGCTGAAGCTCTAAATTGCCTATTGGCTGTGTGAGCCCTGAGAGAGGCTCTTGGGGGGCCCATTGAGTTGGTCAGAGCCCCGTGGCTCCCACGCTGTGTTCCCTCACCTGTGTTCTTGAGCCCACGAAGCTCCAACGTTGCCCATCAGTGATTTACAACTGTCCAGCACTTAGTGGACAGTTGCTACGTTTAGGTTTTGTTCTTGGCTGCCTGCGCAGCCTTCCCTGACATTGAGAATTCAGGGCATTTAAGCCCCTTGCGAGGCCAGTTGGCCTGAGGGACAATTCTCGTGTGTGCTACATGCACCCTGCGCAATTTATGAGTTACTGCTTATGTGATTCCTGCGCAAATGTTCTACCTGCACCTCTGAATGTGTTTTAATGTTTCATGTGCAATTGTTTGTTATTACCTTTGCTAAAAGTGACCTGCTTAGGTGATTCTTTATGTTTTATCCCCTTTGCTAAAAGTGACCTGCTTAGAGGATTGTTTATGTATTACCTTTGCTAAAAGTGACCTGCTTAGGTGATTGATTCCTTATGCTTTTATTTCTCTTTGCTAAAAGTGACCTGCTTAGAGGAATGTTGATGTTTTATTGCCTTTGCTAAATGTGACTTGCTTAGGTGATTATTTTAGGTTTCCTTCCCTTTGCTAAATGTGACTTGCTTAGGTGATGGTTTTCCTTCCATAGGTCCTGATGATAAGGTCCTAGTTCCCTGCGTGATTTCCATACAGTGTTTAGGGTGGCGTAGGAGGTATTTACCCTTTACCAGTAGTTACTGGTTGTATGCTACATTTACTATTTCTGTGTTACAGTCATTATATGTTGATGTGCTAAGTGTTATACCTACAAGTATTATTTCTAAAAAGTGCATACCCCTGACAGTGGTCCAGGTGGCCCTGTCCTGTACATAATCCCTTGTAAATTCTGACCGTGCCTGTTGGCACATTGTAAAGTTGTGTGTTATCTAATGTGTTTTTACTATAATACAAAGGCTATTTTTATATAACCTTCTGTGGAGTTTCCTTTGTGGTGGGCCTAGGGTGTTGTCGCTGGGGTGCGTGCGCAAACGCTTTACACATCGCCTCCGAGATTAGCCTTGCTGCTCGCGTCACATTACCTAGAGGGTGAGCAGGGGTTGCCTTGGTGTGTGACTCCCTTGCCCTGACTTGGAAGTGGTGGTCTCTGACTGACGTTGGCGCAAGCCTTGGCCAGCCAGAGATCCCGTTTCTAACAATCACAATTTGAATATATATGCAAATATTTTAAATAACTAAGAGAGAACTGAGCCAGCCCAACCCCCACCGGCTAAAGTGGCAAGTGTAAGGTGCAAGTACATCACAAATGGGACTAACAACCTATCTAGTCATCGAATAGGCCAGTTGTGATTTCTGACCCACTCAGATATGTAAATGTAAATGTATTGTATTTATATAGCACACTTCTACCCGGAGGCCTCGTAGCGCTGTATTCATACCGCTGTGGAACCCATCCTGAATTTCCTGTGAAATGTCCACTCCTGGGCACCCCCAAGATGAAGCCAGGCATCCAAGCGCTGCTGGGGCCATTGTGGAGATTAAGCAAGCTATTGCCAAGAGTCACAGAGTGGGACCCATGATTAGACTAGGCACCGAGGCGAGAATGATCAGGTCCGGGAAGATTGAGTCCAAGAGCCGCCGAGGCGGGAATTGAACCCTGGTCAGGGTCTGCCGCTCTAACCATTGAGCCACGCTTCTCAGGTTTAGACGGCAAAGAATCTGGCCAGCCACCGTTGAAACCCAGGCAGGCTGGGGCCCAACCAGGCTGAGGCTATACAAAGCCTCCCTCAAGATTGCCATAGCAATAAAGACCAGTACACTGCCCATTATCTAGCTGATTCCTCTTGGATACACCTAATAAAATTAACTCTGGTGTTAAAAGGACCTCCTCTTTTAACACCACCAACAAGAATTCAGATATCTGTTTACCCACGTTTCTGAGCTCAATACAAGTAGCAAAAATATGTACAATATCAGCCATATGTAGAGTACATCACGGGCAGACTGTACATTTGCCCATCCCTTGTGTATTAATTTTATCCGGTGTGTAATATAAAAGAAAACAAGTCTCATAGAGCTAGGCCTGCATTCGCGATAGTATGAAAGTGGTTTGTGCGAGATCAAATGCCAGGAAAAATGAGCTATCAGATATCCCAACCTTCACTTTCCATATCAAAGACTATTTATCCATATCATCTGGCATGGCAGAGTTCAAATAGCTATACATTTTCCCAATTGATTTAACTCTTGTTTTGAGAATTTTATCAATAACCTCAATCCTATTAAATCCAACCAGTCCACCTATGTCTGCAAGAGAAAGTCCCTCACTTGAAGGAACTTAAAAAAATCTCTACATCCAAGATTTAATTAGTTCTTCATCTCGTCAAAAGATCGAAACCCAGAGGTGGAAAAGAAACCACCTACTTGGTCAACCCCACCCTGGGCCCACTTCGGCATAAAAGGGTCTCTAAAAATCTCTGGTAGGTTGAGGTTATTAAAAAGGGGGACATAAAATGCTTCTCTATCAATCCCTAAAGTCCTGTGTGCTGCCTTCCAGACCTTGAATACGTTATGAAGGGTCTTAAAGTGGACTTTTTTTTATAATAGCTAATGTTCAGTTGCCACCAGAGACATCCACAAGCCTGTTTACCCAGCAGGAGCTCTAATGGTGAGGGAACTGACCCAGTCCCTCTGCTGTCATCATTTCCACACAGCAATATTCTGCTGTGTGTAATTTGGCAGCCCAATAATATAGTTTTAAATTGGGTAGGGGCCAACCACCTCCTTACCTTGGTAGGGAAAGACGCCTAAAGGTTCACCTGGGTCTGGAATATGCCTAGATAAACCTGGAGAATACATTTTCAATAGCTTTAAACCATTGTGGTGAGAACTCTAAGGGGATAGCCCGAAACAAATATGGAATTTTGGGGGGAAAAGCATCTTAATCATGTTATATCTGCTGCCAATAGATAAATGTATATTATTTGGTCTAATGAGATCTTGCTTAATTTTACCCAAAAGGGGCTCCATAATTTTCATGACCACATTATCTAATTGAGCGGACAAACTAACACCCAAATAGAATGCCTTCTCAATCTCAACCACCTGGCTATCTCGATATTCTTATTAATAATAATTTGTGTCTTATCTTTGTTTAAAGCGTAACCGGAGGCTCGACCAAAACGCCCTGCTTTCTCTGCTATTATTTTAATAGTCGCTATCGGATCGGGCGTTAAGATGGCTATGTCGTCGGCAAAAGTAAAAATCTTAGTCGCCCGATTTTGAGACCATATTGCCGGTATTTGATCATTGCCTTTCAGTCTGCGAAAAAAAGGATCAATAAAAATCGCAAATAGTAGGGGGAGCAGCGACAACCCTGCCTAGCCCCTCTTGATATTAAAAAGTCTTCAATAACCATTCACCACAACCTTAGATGTTGGGTAGATAAATAACATTGTAACTGCCTGAATAAAAGCTGGACCAACTGCAATTATTAACATTGCCCTCCAATGATACTGCCAGGATACCCGATCAAAGGCTTTTTCTGCAACTAGCAGAATAAGTGCCATCAGGTCCCCAGCTACCTTAGTGGTATCTATCAGAGAAGTAACTCTCCGGATATGATCACTCGTTAATCTGCCAGAATTAAACCCATGTTGCCAGTCCGTGATAATTTTGTGAATAATAGGTGCAAGCCACATTGCCAGGGCTTTAGAGTAAACTTTCGAGTCCCCATTGATCAAAGTCATTGGGCGTTCCAAGCCAAATTCAAGCCAATATTTAAGCAGAAGACCATGAGCATAGGGGTCTCCCCCATTAAAAAAAATACAAATAGGTTGCCCATAGCCTTCTAGAGTTGAATGGAAAAATCCTGATAAAATTCTGTCAGAATATAATTTGTCCCATTAGCTTTCCCCTTTGCTAGGCCATTTATAGACAGCAATATCTCAATCCATTGAAGGGGCTTTTCTAATTCCTCCTGGTTTTCCCTAGCAAACTGCACTTATGAGGCTGAATCAAGGCAGGGCCGGACTGGGAACCAAAACCGGCCCTGGCAAAGTGCTCGGCCGGCCCCCCGCCCCCCGGGCGGGAGGGGGGCGAGCGCTTTGCCAGGGCTGCTTTTCAGCCGATTTTGTTACAGGGCCAATTTTGCAGCTATGCTGCAAAAACGGCTCTGCAACAAAAACGGCCCCCACCCTTGCAGCCAACCGGGGGATTGCCCGGTGCCCACAACGGCCAGTCCGGGCCTGAATCAAGGTACTCCTCAATAAGTTTCTGTTCTCTCCCATTGTTTTCCAGATATAAATATTGATAGTATTGCTTGAAAGCTTTCCTGATCAAATCTGGGTCTGTAGTGCGGTCTAGGATTGGGTCATTTATCTTGGGTATTAAATTTGACATTATTTTTTGCCTAGTCCGAATCCCTAAGTGATGCCCAATCTGTTAATTACATTCATAGGCAGTTTCCCTCTGGGCTGCCAGTTTGTCCATAGCTTTATTACTAAGGCAACTTTAGTGATAGCAACCACTGCTGGTCTGCTTTTAAACCCCCCCCTCCCTGAGCAGTCATTATCAGACCAGTTTCCATTATTAGCCTACCGTGTTTATTATAGTTCAAGGAAAACCTCAGCAGTTCCCCCATAATTCCAGCCTTCATAGCATCCCATACTTTTTCAATAGAGGTACTTCCTAGATTTTCCTTCAAAAATACAGGAATCCATTGCCTCATGTGTTCACAAAAATCTCCATTTGATAATAAAGTTCTTTCAAAGGTCCAAGATATTACTTGTGGCTTAAAGCCTTGCTCCGAAAATTCTAAAACGAGTGGGTTGTGATCTGATATTATACGTGGAAGTATCACAATACGACACCCACTAACTAATATATTATATTGGAAACAAACACATAATCTAGTCTAGCATGAGATTTGTGGGGAGCATAAAAAAAGGTGAACCCAGGGTCTAAAGGCTTTAAAGAGTGCCAACAGTTGACCAAAGCATGAACTTGGCACATAGTCCTCAAATCCTGGAACATCTTTGGTTTCCTTCCAGAATATTACCGTCCATCCTTCATGGACCAATTACTTGGCAAGTTAATATTGCAATCTCCACATACAATAATGGGAAGGGGCCTTAGGTACGACATCAAACACACCGAGATCATCAACACTGCTCCCATACATTTTACATAAAGTCAGTTGGCCCCCTGAGCTCAACTAGCATTCAGCAATGACCCAGCGGCCAATCGTTTCAGATCATATCCGGGTAAATTGAAGTCCTCCCCCTCGGGCCAGGATGGCTACTCCCCTCATCCTCGCACTTTGCGTTGTTGCACCAAGTAGATTAAAACCCAGTGCTTTTAATAGATGATGTTGTGCCCCCTCAATGTGGGTTTCTTGCAAGCATATAATATCTGCTGAAAGCCTTTTTATCCAGGGAGCAACTTTCTGCCTTCTCTTAATGTTGTTGAGCCCACGAATATTAATAGTAGCCACCCGTAATTTTCCCATAGTTCAGTGGTTCCCAAACTTTTTCGACCTCTGGCTCCCTTTATCTATTGGCAGTTGTCCGCGGCTCCCCATTATGTCATTTTATTTTACAGGTGGCGGGATGTAAGCCCGTCCTCTGGAGTACTTCCACTTTGCTCCTCTTTTGTCCGGTGGTTGGTCACTTGCTTACCAGACATCCAGTGGTTGTTCAAACAAGCATTTGCAATGCAATAGGTCTAGCATTTTTAGAGTTTTCACGGCGCACCAGGGAGCCGCGGCACACAGTTTGGGAACTGCTGCCATAGTTAGTAAATATATTAACCCACGTTCCATAGTCATCTGGAATAAAAAAGAACCTCCATATTTCAACCAAAATAAACACCCTCATGAAACAAATAATTAATTTGCCTTCCTTCTTTACCAGCCTTTGAACCCTCGCCATCCACCCTCTTGCCACCTCCAACCCCCATCCACCACCAAATCCTTGGCAATTAGGCTCAGCCATGAGCCCAAACGATGGTGTCTGTAGCTTCTGCACCCCAAACTCACATCACTCCCCCCTTCACACCTCCACAACCAGTCAATGTCAACATGCCCGATGGATATATTTATAATGACCTTGCTTCTAAAATATTATCACTCTTATTTACTCTCAGGTCCAACAGTAGAAATGTCCTCCAAGAATTTTTTAGCCTGTATTTCCGAGGTAAAACTGTAATTATGACCCAGAAACACAACTTTCAACCTTGCCAGATTTTGTAAAAACAATGTGGCTCCCACTTTCTGAAAAATAGCGATGAGTTGCCTTAGTTGCCATCTTCTCTCCACAGTGGCATGAGCAAAATCAGGCTTGGAAAAGAAAGATATACCGTCAAAGCTTCTTCTGGAATTAGGGCGTGCTAAGTCATATACAGCTTGTCGTAAGAGATAGTTCCCAAAATACACTAGTGCTCAGGGTCGAGCCGGCTCATTGGATGACTGTCTTGGCAACATCAGGGAACCAGTGCACTCGCTGAACCTCTCTAACCCAGTCCCATGCAGCTAATTCAGGAAGGGAGCCTTTGAACAGGTTTATTACATATTTCCTGATGTCATTCCCTTCAACATTTTCAGTGACTTAGGTTATTGTGGCGTTTTCCACATTACATCTGTCACGACTCCTACTGTCCGGCACCCTGAGCCTTTAACTGTGCAACATCATTTTTCAGCATTTCTGTCTGAGGCTCAACCCTATGTAACTGTTCAGGGATATCGGAACAGATCTTGCCAATTTTCCTCATGGGCCCTTGAAGTTTCTTTGCGACTAACTGTGCCTGTCAATTATGCTGCTTCACTTCTTCCTAAAACAATCGGAGTGATCGCAGATTAAGGAGAGCGATGGTTCAACTGGTTCCCCAATACTTAATAATCTCTGCTCAACTTCTGCAGTCCCTGCGCCAGATGCAGATTCTTTATCCCCCCTCTTGCTTCGTGACCACAGGGTAGCAGCTGCTTGGCTAAGTAATCCCAGCCGAGTTCCTCAGGTGTTTCTTTCTTATATGCATCTACAGGGGGGTCTCTCTGCCCCCAGGCTCCTCTTCCTCCTTTCTTTTTCATCCCTGGTGGCCACATCTGCTTCACAAAGCCAGTTGTCTATCGCTTGATATGGAAATGATAGTATCAGACATTTCAGACTCCTAAATTAGTGAGAATAATTTCTCTATTGTGTCACGGGTCAAACACATACCCTCAATGAACCTCTTTTTGCCCTCTTCCTTCATCATTGTGCATGATTCTTTTTGGTCATTAAGTTTTCCTCTTCAAAACCATTCATCCTCTTGAAGCGCATAATCAAGGAAAGGGCCTCGTGTGCCATCTCCCCAGTTAAGTTGATACTTGTTCAGGGGGTTACTGATGCAAAGGGCGCTTCCAAAATAGTTACCTCATTTTGTAGCAACCAGGGGCTGTTGGAGATTGCTGCTGGATTATCTCCTCCTTGGCTTGTATTACCAGCCCCCGTGTCATTTTTAGACGACCCTCAGCTCCCAACTAGGAAAATATGTTTATAATGGAGGGTTGTACCCCGGATTCTCTAATTGTTCTTGTAGTAAGTTTCTTTTTTGCTCAGTTTTTTCACCCCTTACCGGCTAGCTGCTCTTCCTTCACAGTGGGAGGCACCAGGCGTTGTTTTCCCCATTTCCCACGGGTTGCCATAGCTTAGTTTGTCAGGTGGGGCAGAACGATCTGACTGAAGCCTGCAGCTGAGCGGTGCTGCAGGTGTTGTGCCGCCGTGACTGCTGCAGCCGCCGTCAATAGTAAGCGGCCAAGAACCTCCCAGCCATCAAAGTAGTTCCCAGTCTTCCTGAAGCTTAAGAGGCGTTGCACTTCTAGAGCCCTTGTGCTTGAGGAATTAAAATACCACATATTCCTCGTAGCATCCTCTCGGAAACCTTTAGGATCAGGCCGTGTGGTAAGAGAGGTGGGTAGAAGCTTCAAGTGGACCCCATCTTGCTCTTCATCAGTACGCTTGACCATCAGACTTTGAAGAAATTTTGAAGAAAAATGTATGAGAATCTAAAGTTCAGTGGGGTAAGATAGCCGGCAGTGTATAAGGAGGAGGTGTCACCATCAGCGACCGGCTGAACAAAGTTCTGTTGAAGATTTCTACTTTTGGACTTAGTCTCCTTTTTGGAAGTCAAAAATAGGGAGAGATTACAAACAACTGCTAATTTACACACAACAACTGTCTTATCTTGGCCTAAATGTGACATTATAGTGCAGAGGATAAATTATGATAATGGTAGATCAAGGATAGGTAGTATGTGCAGGTGAACGCTGTCCTGATGGCAAGGACGGAGCGAGGCCTACAAACCCTACTATCAACATTTTCACAGTTCATGGGAGACCTGGACTTTATGATTAACAACTCCAAATCATACATCATACAAGTGGGGGCACGGCCCAGCAGACCATACACTTTTAAGGTAGGGCTTACCCCGATCCCTAAGACGACCGTGTTTTCCTACCTGAGGTTACACCTGGATAACAAAATGTAATGGGGGCCCCAACTTACACGCAAGAGTAATTACCTTAACAGCGAGACTGTGGCAATTTTTCATTTTGCCGCTAGTATGGGGATAAGACCAGTGGGGGCTCTTTCTGAGCTCTATAGGAGTAAGTTGAAGTCAAAGGCCCTCTACGCAGTGAAATCTGGGGATACGCCTACCCAAATGATATTCAAATTGCGTAAACTAAATTCATGAGACAACTGCTATCAGTTACTCAGGGCACCCCCTCTTTCATTGCCCATGAGGAGCAGGAATGCCCCACATCGCTGATCTTATAGCCTTTTGCCTGATGTCCCTCTGGCTAAAAATATGGCTCAAGGCGGGGAATTTGTTATACAATGCAATCTTCAAAGATTGGAATATGTACCCAGGGTACCATGGCTCAAATATATTGAAAGGAGTCTCATGAGCCTGGGAAGAGAAGATCTTTTTTCTAACCCCTACACAATGTGAAAGGAACATTTAGTCCCCCTTAAGAAGGCGTTTATTGCACCCCAGACTTTGGCAAGGGATGAAAGGGTACTTGCAAAGCCCAGTGTACATCGCTTCGTCATATTAAGGACTGGCTTGATCTCTTTTATCTTCTCCTCACCCAACCTAGGGGACTAAAGAAATGGCAATCTCTGTCGTCCTGCGGCTGCAATGGTATATCTCTGCAGGACATGATTCATTTCACAATGTTTTGGCCATTTAATGATACACCAAGAAAATCCTTCTTAATCCCCATCTTGAAACAGGTGAATTTTACACAAGTTCAGTCCGCTTTTATAATTCTTCAGATGTTGTCAGATAATACAGTTTTTTTATGTGTTAAACTTTCATGCACCTTATTTTGCTAACTGTCCATTGAATTATCTAGGGTTTTAACTTATTATTCTGTTTTTAATTATTTCTTTTTAATGGGAGTATGTATTTGTCTTAGGTGACCAGGTTACTAGTTGCACTAAGCATGCATAAAATCTCTGTTGAGATGCCTATATTGCGTGTTGTTCAGGTCGCATTTTCATATACTGTATTATATTTTAACTTGTATTTCGATATTGTGCCTTTATGGTTTTAGCACAAGAAATGGAATAAAGATATTTTGATTGATTGATAGACACTCATTTACGCTCCATGGTGGAGTCATGCCTCAAGCACTGACTGTAGGGACCTGAGGTGTATCCCTACAATCTACGGCCTCCTCAGCCATCTCTGATCTGGACTGTTCTATCAGTTGGGCCCAGTCTAAGGAGATTGTGTTTTTCCTCAGTCCTCTGTATTCCTCATGCTGCAGCGCCTCCCTTTCAGTGGTGGCCCATTTAAGTACCTCCTCCCTCCACCTCCCTTCGTGCGGTGCTGTGCGGGATTTCCAGCATTGTGTGATCAATCTTTTAGCAAGCATCAGAGCTAGTCCCGTAAATCAGCACAACAGGGTTGCTTTCTTTTGAAGAGGGAAAAGGGCCCAAAAGACAGGCTTCTATGGAGGCCCAAGGGGAACATTCAGTAAGTTGGGTGAGACCCTGAGTGACCTCAGACCAAAACACTCTCAAAAAATGGGTAAGCTCATAACATGTGAATAAAGTCTGCATCTGTGCGTGAACATCTCAGGCATTCTGAGGAAGCGGAGGGTACATTTTCTGTAGTACTGAATGTGTAAGGTAGGCACTATGTAATATCAATAACTGTATAGTTTTTAGTCAGAAATTACCCGCTTGTGAAGTTCTAATGCACAAGCCCACTCTCTGTCGTTCAGATCCCTACCCTCCGACACTTCCCATTTTTGACGAAGGGTCAGTAGGGGGGTGCCCAGGTGCTCTCTTATACCACAGTATAGCCACCTGACCAGGTGGCTTCCTTGACCCATAATATGAATAGCCCTCAGTAATTGAAAGGTAGGGGGTTCCCTCTGATCCACTAACCAATAATTTTGGATAAATTGCGTGACAGCCGCTTTTGTCAAAAATAGGGTGCCCAGGACTTTATTAGTAGTCACAAACATGGCATGTGGCATCAGAATTCCGTCCAGAAAGAAGTCACCAACCGTCTCTGTACCTGCCTGTGTCCAGCTCCGAAGTCCAGCAGTAGACAATATTTTGTGCCTAGTGGGTAGGCAATAGAGTAGGATATTCGGGGTATAAGGGGTGGCTAGGTTGGTATATTTTAGCACCTGCTTTCAGTAATGCAGAGCAATGTGTAGGAGAAAAGGTGGATCTCTCACCCTGTCTGCTCCTGGGCACAATAAAGCCTGTAGTGTGTCCGATTGCCGGCGCTCAGGAGAATAACTTATTTCGAATAGGATGAGGCCATCCAACAATACGCCAGCCATTGTAGCTGACCAACAATGCAATAGGCCCTAAAATCTCACCCACAGAACTCAGCAACTGCATTTTGGCCACCGCGAGCCTATGGTGGCCCATTCCCCAAAACAATTATGTAAAAAATGTGTCAAGCGTTCTAAAAATCCATGCCGGGAGGGCGACAGGGATGTTCACAAAGTGATATAGGAGTCTGGGCATCATGATCATTTTAGACACTGCCGGCCTGCCAGCTATTGTCAATGGTACGCGAGTCAAGAACGCCATCTGAGAGCGGAGAGAGTTAATAGTCCAAGTAACGTTTCCATCCATAGTGTCAGCGCTGGTCCTGTAAATGTTAATACCAGATACTTGAAAGTGGTGGGCTCCAATCTAAACTGCAATTGGCCAATCATTAGATTGGCTCTGTTAAAAGTGTCATACAAGGATAAGGCCACAGACTTCGAGGCATTAAGTCGTAAGCCGGACACCTCACTGAACTGTGAGAATAATGTGGCCATGGGTGCATGTCCACTCTTAGGTCCTTAAAATATAATAGCATGTCATTGACATAAAGTGATACCGAGTGGATTTGAGGCACCTATTGGGAGCCCATACGGGAATATAATGCGACATAGATATTGTGCCAGGGGTTCCAATGTCAGCGCAAACAACAGGGGCAACATGGGGCACCCCTGACGTATTCCTCGGAATATTTGATATGCAGGGGAGAAGGTGGCACCCGTCTTAGCACGAGCTGTGGGATCCGTATATTGTAATTTCACCCATTGGCAGAAACTCTGGGGTAATCCAAACTTGGCCAGCCAGCATATATGACCAACTCAGGGTATCAAACACTTGATGTATGTCTAAAGCTAAACATCCCGCTTGTGGAGCTAGTTGTGCGGCTGCATGCATCGGGGTACGCAGACAACGTATATTCAGGGAGGTCCTGCGTTTGGGTATAAACTTGCACTGATCTGAATGTATCAGTTAGGGGAGAAAGGGAAGCAGTCTCAACGCCAAGAGTTTGCTGAGTATTTTATATTCAGTATTTGAATTGACAGGGGCATGTAGGATTTAAGGGCGGTTGGGGGCTTGTCGGGTTTTGGTAAGGAAGTCACTATTGCCTCCGTGGTTGTGGGAGCAGTACGCCCTCTGAAAGTGAAGTAATATAAAGTTGCAAATACTTCAGTTGCAGCATAAATTGAATAAAGGTCAATGAAGAGCCCTGAACCCAGGATCTCTGCTAAAGTGATCGGAGCTGCCAATCCCTCAGTTGTTGAGTCTGAAACAGTGGGAAGGTCTATATTTCCAAGAAAGGATGTAATATCCACCATTGTGTCAAGGGGAGGAGCCCTGTAAAGATTTGCATGATATTCCTGAAATGTCCTATTTATTTCAGCTTGAGAACTAATCAAATTGCGGTGGGTATCATAAACCACCAGTATTGGCGTGGTAGATGTTTGTGGTTTAATCAGTTGTGCCAACAATATGCTGGCCCTATCTGCTTCTGCATGTGTGCGTAGTGTATAAGCATTTGAGTCGATAGTTCTTAATTGCTCTAAGAGTTTTGCATATTTTATTCTAGCCTCCTGCAGATTTCCCGCTCCCTGTGTGTCTGCCTGGGCATCCAGCATTATTGTTGCAAACAATTAACCCACCCACTTCACCCATACCAGACCGACCCCTGTGCCTAAATCTCTCAAAATCCCACAAAATAAAACTACATTAAACTAGGCTATCCCTTCCCCAACTGTTCCTGCCCACACCACTTTTAGCAGTTTGACCATTCCCCATACTCAAAATGTCCCTTCAAAAGTTCCAGTCTTTATTTTATCTCCCATTGGTACTCCCTTAGTTTGTTAATGCCTCTGTTGTTCTCTAGCGGAGGACCTCTATGTTTTAGAGGTACTGGAGGTTGAAGGGATAGCTGCTGCCTCCTCCAGTATCCCCTGCTGGTCATACTCCACCACAAACACCCCTATTTTTTGAGGCCCACCCGACTGTGGTGTAAACCTATGGTGCACAATTTATTTGACTATATCAAACAATACTAATGGAGCTAGCCTCGTGGGACAGCAAGATTTCTTGACAACTATTGTCACTTAAAAAGAATTCCAGTGGCCCAAATCTTTTCTTAATCCAAATTTCTGCTCCAAGGCCCACTGACCGCACAACACCCTTACCCCTAATTGATTACCAGTACAAAAAAGTGGTCCTGGGTGAGGGAGCAAGTGATTGTTAGGTAAAGTTCATGTTTTAGTCCAGGGTTTGGGCTATGTTTAGGTGGGCTATGAACAGGTAGGATGGTTAATGGAAGGTAGAGGACACACCAGATTAATGGCATATGAAGAAGAAACTTGGAAAGAAGCTGAGGATGAATTTTAGACACGTGTCAGGAAAGGGACATGATGGGAAGTGGTTGGTACTGATGGGCAGTGGGCACTGGGCAAGGCCAACATTAACATACCTCTTCTTCATCCCTTAATTTGAATTACTGATGTGCAGAGAAAGAAATATAGGAAGGTGGATAACTTAACAAGGATTGGGGGCTGGGCTCAGGATTACATACATATGTAAGGGAATACTTAGCAAAATATGACAAATGCAGCTATTTTTATTATTATTATTATATTATATTAATATATGACCTGCCGCTCATCCTAGCTGCCACTTACTCTTCCTCATATTCACTATGTTCATGGCCCACCTCAGTATGTCTCTAGGCAGGATCTAGAAAACAAGGCACTTCTTTAGTCAGGCCCCCAGGATATTGCAATTTTGTGATCCACAAATTTCCCACAATATTTATGAAATTCGCCATTACTGTGTAATTAAAATAACTTGCTGCGATAAATGGAAACGGCAAGCATTTACTCCCTCAGAACATAGACTGGATCCGTGGTCTCCAAACCACCTTTGCAGGTTAACAACAGTTGGCCATGCGCAACAGTCTACGACTGTTTACCAATGTGAATAGCATAAACCGCATTTTATTTGTAAGGGTGCATTACATTCACATTTGTAGAGCACATCCGCACATAATCCTCTGTCATATTAACGTGAAGTGCTAGAATTTCGAAATGCAATAACATGAAAAGTGATGTGTTAAGCCATTGAATAGTAATTTGGAGATTAACGCATGAAAAGTGAATGTAACTAGCAGAAAACATTAACCTGAAGAATTTGTGTGGTGCAGCCAATAGTCATTCAATTATTCAATGTCTTTATTAATTTGTCATTTACATGTAGGTAGAATTATGAACTGAACATGTCTTATTTTTCAATGTAAATTCATAACGCTCAAATGGTATTTTATTATGTTAGCTGAACCTGGTAGGCCTGAAATGTATTTTTCCTGGAAGCTCTTGCTTTAGAATTAACAGTTGAGTTTCATGTGTGCTGAGAAATTTGTTCTTTCTCAAGTTTTTTGTTGCAGGTGAAAGAAATTCTCTTGTTAGCTAGAATGATGTCTGGCAGGCAAGGGGAGGAAAATGTTACATTGTGTGGTCTGAATTGATAAAGGAAGGCCGTTGTCCTTCACACAGGAGAATGCTTGGGAACTAAGCCCAAATGAGCTGAGAAGAGGAACAACATGGTCCTGTGGAAAGTTACCTTAAGTACGGTACCTGGAGTGGATGGCATTGCTCTAAAGGTCTCTTGGGAAGGATACCTGTAATAATGGAACGTTGAGAGTAGGGAAAGTACCCACTTCTTCTTCTGCCTTCAGAAAGAGATCACCTTTGAACGAGCTCTGTCTCAATAGCTTCATGCTATTTGACCCATTGATGGTGGAGAGACTTCTTAGGAAGACTCCACATGGTGACATATTTTATTTCCCTTCACTGAAGATGCTTAAGTAGAGATGTCACTTAAGTCTTAGTTTAGGAATAGATTAATACTTTATCCTCATCTCATCAACCCTTGATGCAGGGAAATCTGGACTCAGGCTTTTTGATCTTCTGTGTTCTGCTCCTTGAATTAATAATTTTGTTTATGCTACATCAATTACACTGGATACACAGGTTTGGCGATTCCAATGTATTTCTACACTCTTATCTTGAGGTGTCTTTCTGCCCAGCTATTTTTGGCTTTGTAATAAATTAACTAACTTTATACAGTTGTCTGCGGTTATTATGTGTGTAGAGAAATTCCTGGTTAACTGATTGGCACTGATAACAATTTTCTCCCCTCTATGCCTACATGCTGCTAAAAAAAATTGGATTGTGATTCTAGAGTAGGTCCAGAACTTATGGGCCCTGTCCTTTCAGTTGTGCATGTACTATATTTAATGCCATATAACTCAGAGTGAGTCACTCAATAAAAAAGAAGAGCAAGCTAAGAACCCACTTGCCTTAAGGGACTGAAAGTCTTAAAATAGCTTCCAGTGACATCGAGTATGGATATCTTTATTGTATGGAGCTCAAATATTGAAAAAAGTGGACTTGTGTATGTTTTCACAATAAATGGCAGGTACTGCAAATTCAGATGCAGTGCCTGAAAATATCACAAATCAAGCGTGAGCCTTTTCCGACATCGGCCCTCTTTTGGAATTGAGGATGGTGGGTGTCATTCTTTAAAAACAGGTCTTTCCTGAAAAGGTCCTCACTTACTCTTTCAAGCACTGGATGTCTAGACACCCCAAGTTTGTTATCCACAGTTCTTTTACGCATCCAACGCCCCAAATGCCATAACTATTGAAACATGTTCTTGTTCAGGCACAGTTCACTCATGCCTGACTGCCTGGGTGACTACTGCTCTTTGTCTGATGAGACAATCCTGCCCTACTCTCCCTAATATCAATGCATGCAAGTGTGTAGCTTCTTCTGAGAATAAGCTGACAGTGGATGGGGGTGCAGGCCCTAGAAGTCACTCAATATTCATGGAATGCACTCAAGGGGGTGATGATAATGCACCCAAATGGGTTGGTAAGCCAATAAGGCGTTTCATAACAATGGGTAGTGCTGCTTTGTAGACTAGTGAAGATGTTGGGGCTCATGGCACTGCGTAATCTTCAGTCAGGTAGAGTATGAGACAAATAATGCACAACTGCTCTAAGTAGTGCTTGATGGCCAAATGCTCTTGTCACTTGTTAAGCAAGCTTAACATTGAGGAAGGTTGATTATTGCTGTCAAGGGAGAGCTCAAATGTGTCTCTTGCAAGTCTGAGGGCTGTGCCAGTGTCTTTAAAATTCAGAAGACAAAGGATGATGGAGTAGGCTGGAATCCCCTAAGATGGTCTCGCAGCCAGGGAGAGATGGGCACATTCAACATTGAATTAGTAAGAGAAGTTATCGAGACAAAGAATCTGACAAGTGGATTTTAGACATAATCTTCCATGTGACCTTTGTTCACAGATTGTTCAAGTCCTGCAATGTGGGAGGTCTTGAGTTCCTCATTTTTAACCTTTTATTGCATTGTTGGTCATATTGAGCAGTTTTTCGATTTTGGAGATGGTGTTGGCAAAGGATGCGTTCTTTGGCTAGGTTAATTCACCCTTCCAGTTTGCCCAGTTTGGCTTTCATCTATTTAATTTTATCCGTGAGTGAATCTATTTTACTGTTTATGGATGTCAAGTTTTTTTGCATGGAGACCAAAGGGGCTCTTGTGGATTCATCCTCTAGGATTGTGAGAGTTTCCTGGGAACAATCTTGTACTGCTGGGTTCATTCATTTGACGCATGTGTTTACGGTAGAAGGAAAGCTTGGTTTATTTGGGTAATTCTTACCCACTTTAGATATCAAATAGAAAGGGCAGTCTGCTCTGATAATGGCTATCTCACCAGAGAGGACCAAGATGTTAGTCAGTGTTAGACCTGGCATCATTGGCCTGAGTCTCCCTTCCATTTATGATGGATTGCCTCCTCTGTTTTGATATGTTTTTGCTGGTTATATGCTTTGGGCACTGTGCCACTGATATTCAGTGACACAGTGCAAGTGCTCCCTATGCTAAATTGATGTACTAATTGGTGATTCCATGATTGGGTTATTTGATTTACCTGTCAGCCCGTAGTACAGTGCACGATGTGTGCCCAGGGCTTGGTAAATCAAATGCAGCTAGTGAACTTGCAGCACTGGTTGTGCCACCCACCAAAGCAGCTTGTAAAGTGTGTCTCAGGCCAGCCATTGAAAGGCCTGTGTGCAGTCTAGTATTGCCATGTCGGCTTGGCAAGTGCACCCACTTGCCAGTCCCTAAACCTTCCCTTTGCTTCATATTAGACACCCCTATGGTAGGCCCAAGGGCAGGGTGCATTGTAAGTATAGGGTAGGACATGCTCTGGTGTGTGTAGAATGTCCTAATAGTGAATTACAGCCATTTTCATGTTTCACTATTGTAGGCTACCTGTTCTCCATAGGATAGAATAGGCAGTTAGATTATTACATTCTCATAATCCTTACTGACTCAGGGAACATGGTGGAAATCCGAATTTAGTATGCCTGAACTCAAAAAGATAAAATACATCTTTTAGTAAAGTTAGTTTTAATATACTGTGTTTGAAAATACCACTTTTAGAAAGTAGGTATTTCTTGCCTAACAGTCTAGGCCTGCCTCTGCTAGGTTGTGTATTCCTTGTCTTGGTTTGTAAGTGACAGGGCTGGGGGATTCCAGGAGTCAGGCTGGGGCAGCCCAGTGCTGTATAGAGAGATCCGCATCTAGAGGGGAGGGAGGAGTTGCACCTGGGACCTGAATAGGGCTGGGCCTTCCCTCTACAATGCTTGCTCCACCTCCTGTGACTTTTCTGATGTCTCTGCCCTGTACTGTGAAAGGAGAGAAGGATTCTTGTCAACAAAGTGCTCCAGATCTGTGCCTTCCCTCCCCTGTGCTGGCTCCCCCTCCTGTGGGGCGTCTGATGTCTCTTCATGCACAGTGAAAGGAAGAAGAAAGTCATAAAAACAAAGTGCTCAGGAACTGGTTTGGACTAGGCAGAGGCCTCTCTGCCTTCAGAGAACAAAGGATTTTGGGGTATAAAATATTGGGACCCTGATCTCAAGAAATTAGATCATCTGGAACAAGAAACCTTTTGCTAAGGAGAAGAACCAAGGAAGCTGCAGGACTTTGACTGTCCCCTCTGCCAGTGTGCTGTTTGCGGGGTAGGCCTGCAGTGGTTGCTTCATTGCCAAGGAAAGGAGAAGGAACGTTTTAAGGACTTTCATCATCTTCAGAATATTCTCCAAGGACTTGAACTGTGCTTGCCTCCTGCTGAAGTCTCAGGGACAAGAGATTTCATCTCCAGCTCCCCTCTGAATTTCCTTGCTGGGAATTCTCAACTCCAGACATTTGCATGTTGCTGGGAGCTGGAAGCGCGATGCATCGAGAGGAAGCGTGTCGCGGAACCGACGCATCTCCCCTTTTGCGTGCCTTTTGTTTACTTTGCCTTATGCATCAGGTACTTTGTTGAGAACTTTGTCGCATTTATCATCTACTTGAACTAAGTAACTTTTATCATCTTTAAAGCAATCTTAATTGTAGTATTGTGGATTTTTGTCGTTTGTGGTCTTGTGTTAAGTCTATATAAAGAATACTTATTTTTTTAAAACCTGTGTTGTGTCCATCTGTAGTGTTTTCACTATCTTACTGTGTATATTCACAAATGCTTAACACACTGCCCCTGAGATAAGCCAGTCTGCTCGTGCCAAGCTACCAAGGGGGTGAGCAGGTTTTTTTAGGAGTGTAATCCCCTTATCCTGACTTAGAAGTAAAGGTCCTTATTGGGACAAAGGTGAATACCATTGCCAACTAGAGACCCCCAGATCTAACAGTCAGTCATTTTGTACCTTCTCCTGGGCCAGGGTGAGTCACTGTGTGGGTAGAGCAGTGGCACCTCAGTGGTCTCACAATTACAGCCAACCACATCGATACGGGTTAGCTAATGCGTCGACAGACTCGGAGACAGTACCTTTCGTTGTTGCAGCGTGGAGTGTCCTCACAGCTTGGTGCGGGCAGCGGCTCATTGCAGAGTCGGCGAGACCAAGGCTTGCATTCTAGGGTGAGACTGTGCTTGATGCAGTGCTAGCAGATCATGATACGGCAATGAAGTTGGTCGATGTTTGATTCAGGAAGCGATGGAATCGATGACGTCAGTGCAGTGTGTAGTAAAGCGGTGCGGAGTGCGATGCCCAGAGGACGCGGTGCAATCTGAACACCATGCAGGAAGCGGCTCAGTGAGACCTGGGTTCCATTGCAAGACATGGCGGTGCTCTCTATGGTGTCTTCAGGACACGAAATCCTGCAACAGACTCAGTGGCAGAGTCGGTTGCCCTTTTTATTCAATGGAAACTGAAACCAGCGGTTCCAGAGACGGTATGCGTTTCCTTTCTGCGACGAGCTCGTATGCACTACAACATTGCTACCCAATAGCTCCTCTACATGCCTGGCTGTTTAATTGTATGTATTATGTACATTTGTTTTCTACATTGAGCACTTGGAGTCAACTGCATGATCTATGCGCTCATGCCTAGACGTTACAGTCATACCTGCCCACTTTATTACCTCTGTCCTATTTTAGGTTTTGAAGGCCACCTCGAGTGCGTGCGCCGATGATGAGTTGCCATTAGCTTCCCGACTAGACGGGTGAGCACTGAAGGAGAATTTTTCTCACCAGTTCCTTAGTTAATGATTTCTAACCTTATATATCTAGGGCTTGGCATTATAGGAGTGTTTATGGAAATGTTTACAATATCCCTGTCACTAACATGTTTCTTGTTTATAGGGACAACGCTGATCATCAGTCTACTACAACTGATGCATTAACCCATCAGTTGGCTGTATCCTTTTTCCACCTACCAGATTTTGTACGGTAAGATTCACTCACATCCCTTCACTTTCTCACTTAGTCCTGAAGAAAGCCACGTCACCTCTGCGTAGGGCACCTAGGTTCAAACATGTCGACCTTTTGACCACGTTGGAACCATGCGAGGTTGAATTTTCCTGCAATGGCTCACACACTTCTTTTAATCTTGATCCCTGGATGTTCCATTAAAATTAATTTTTAACATACCAGGCAGTTAGTTTTAACCTCACTCTCACTACCTTTACACATTCCCTCCACGCCCAGCTCATCTAAAGGTTTTAGTATACCTCTCTAAAATCACAATTAAAACATCCCTGAGTTCCTCCCTCACAGTGAGGGTGTTTAAGCCTACACTGCGACCAGGTTTGCAGTGCGAGGAGGTTCCCGATGATGAAACATACCACCCATGGGTGGGTGAGGGAATTTGTCCTATAACAGGGATTTCCCCACATTCCGCTGTCATTTGTTTTGACCCAGGGTGGTCTTTTTGTGTTGCTATATGTAAATTGTGACACACTGTTTATGGCTAAGGCTTTCTTTCGTTTGATAACCTGATGAGTTGTGGTACATGTAATGTTACTTTTCTCACACTGAACAAACTAACGTACCAAGTGGTAGTTTTAATTTGTAACACAAAATTAGATCGCTGGATACTCAGGTAATTTGACGTGGTGCAGTTATTCACAGCTTTACACTTACGTTCATATTGCAGGCTTTTGACAGTTTTAGCAATGAGCCATGTGTGGCTCGATCACCTCACAGCTTTCTCACTTGATATCTGTAGTTATTTGGAGCTTTCCATGAAGGGCAATATTTATTACATTCATTTTCAATTGGACTTCTAGCCAGGTTTATTTGCCTTTCCACCATGCAAGCTTGTGATACATCTTGGGGATTGCTTTTGTTTCAGGCTGCAACCCTTTCACTATCCAATAAATAAGGATGGAAGCTTTCAACTCACCCTAAACACCCCCGCATGGCTCACCATTCCATAAGAGGCTTCTATTCAAATAGTGGTAGCCTGAGCCGGACTGACCATAGCGGGCACTGGGCTTTTCCCCGGTTTGCCGCCAGGGTGGGGGCAAGTTTTGGGCCCCTGGGGCCCATTTTTGTTACCAAGGGCGGCAGTATCCGCCCCATGGAACAAAATCAGCCGAAACAAGCCCTGGCAAGCAGCTCAGCCGCACACGCCCACCCCCATTGGAGCCGGCCAAGCAGTTTGCCAGGGCTGGTTTTGGTTCCCAGTCTGGCCCTGGTGGTAGCTCATTATGTTCATGTTAAGAGCCTACGATTATTTGTCCATTCTGATAGCACCTTTCCTTTTGGAGACAAATGTATGGTGCATTCACTGAACTACTTTGTTCATCAATTCAACACCAATCCATTAACAAAAACACAAAAAATCACTCGTCTTCATTTTCTGGTCGCGCATGCTTGTTGTTCATTGTCTCATAGAAAAACAAATTCAAATGCGTGGGTTCAGGATCTGCTCTGTTCAAAGAACCCAATTTGTGTTTGATTTAATGGTCTATAATGTAGCTCTATCTTTAATGGGAATTTTGGTTTGCCTCTTAGTTCACTATTAATATTGTCATCAGGCCATTGTCAGGCGTGCTTCTCAGATGATGATTAAAAACTCACTTTTAATATGCACTTCTCCTATAAGCTGATGTACTAAGGTGAAACACTTCTGCGAGTTAAAAGAAATGCACGTTCATACAACCATCTCATCCCTCTAGAGCAGGAGCTACTGTGATGTTTATTGCATGACTGACATGCAGAATATTTTCAGGGCTAGGAACATACATGGGCTCTTAGAGCCAGGGCAAACCCTTCAATCGATTCACCCTAAGGATTGGTTGGCTCGAACATTTTATCCTGCGCCATCACAACCCTCGAGCATAGGAGCTGTCTCTTGCCCAGTGTGGGGGAGAGGGGAGGGGAGGTTTGGGCGGGTGGCCCGTTATGGTGCATGCATCTGGTTGCTGCTGCCTCTGCTTTTGGTGTCACAAGACATGCAGAGAAACTCTACATGTACACATTCTATACTTAATCAAAAGCCAGCCATTGGTTCATGTGTAAAAATTCAGGAAACGCCCGGCATGTTACTTCAATAAAATATTCTGTAAAGCCGTTTGTATTCATTTTAACATTGCCCTTCTACCCTTCTGTTGTTGTTTACCTTAATTGTCAGAGAACTAGAAGGCAGCTCTGTAACACAGTTTAAAGTGCTTCCTTCTTATATGTGCAGTTCAAGGCCAGGGCCGGTTCTATGATTTGCGAGGCCCTGGGCCACAAGGGAATTCGCGAGGCCCCTCTAATTTACTTAAGTGACCCCCTGCAAGGAAACCATTCAGAGACACCACGGGAGGACCATTGTACATGATTTTAGCGCCCCCACAGTTTAAACTTTGAGCCCATAAGCAATTCTCACACCTCCAGCCACCACGATAGGTGTAAGAATTGCTTTTGGGCTTAGAGTTAACACTGTGGGTGCGCAAAAATCCTGTACAATGGGCCTCCCACAGTGTCTCTGAATGGGTCTTCTTGCAATTGGGACAAGGGGAAGCGTCTCCTTCCCCTAGGCCTCCAGACACCATCCCTGAGAGGCACAGGGAGGGGACCCCTCCCATAGACCCTACTTGCAAGGAGACAGGGAAACAACAGGGCACACAATCGGTTCGGGCCCCATGCTGGTGGGCTGAGTGCGAGGCCCTGGGCAGATGCCCACACTGCCCATGCCTAGCGCCGGCCCTGGTTCAAGGTATGTAGTGTAAAAAAGCATTCACAAAGCCAATAGATCTTGCCTACAAGCGAGCTAATGGTCTTTTTAGTGTTTTCATGGTTGAATGTAAAATAAAGCACAATGACGTGGCCATCATAGTGATTTTTTTTAACATTCAGCCATGCTTCAGAGCTTCCATACCGCTGTATAGAATGGCTAAATAAAGTTGACAATGCCAAAAGGTCCCCCTAGGTGAAACCTATTAGCTTCACCAATGTTTATTCTATGGTGATATGGAATGCCTTTTACAACTCCCTCTAAATGTGGGAATGTACCAAACTCTATGGGTGGATGCCTGGAAATGCCCATACTCCACCCATATAAGGCCTCCCTGCTACAAGGTAATGCAATGCAGTGATATGCGCTGGCTTGCAGAGCCAAGCAATGTGGCTTTGCTTGGCGTAGTAAATCCCACTAACAGACTTGTGTTGCCTTGCAACGACTTGCGTCATCATTCAAGGTCAACACAAATCCTCAGTAAACCTGTCTCTCAGGTTTCACATCTATTCAACAATGCATATCAAAACAAATATAGCTATTTAAAAACCTAACTGTGGACATTCATATTTTAACACATTTCTTGCATTTTCTTCTCGTGTAAGAAAAAGAATATGTGCGGGAGGGGGTGGAGGGTAGGCTACCTTGTGCCTACTAAATGGATATATCCTTTCTTGCAATAAGGTTGCCACCTTTCTTTAAAACACAAACCTTCAGGTGGCAATCCTATCGTTGCAGTTTCATATCAGAGCTCAGTCACTGAGAAGCAAATGTCTTTGTTTTTATTTTTAGAGTTTTATATAGCGCTGACCTGACCCGAGGGTATTGGAGCGCTTCAAAACAGTGTTTCATGATAGTTAACATAGTAGTGCAGTCTTAAACATAAAGTTTGGCAGTTCTAGAGTGCTGGGGCTTCTTGAGGTAGTGGTTGAGTCCTGAGGTAGCCTTGTTGAATGCTTTATTGAGGTAGTCCGAAAATCTTGAGGCAGCTTAATTTTATTGCACATTTGTCTTGAAGCAGGCAAAGGTGGATCTGAGCAGTGTATAGTCAGAGAGCACCGGTGTCAGGGATAGTGAGGGTGGTGGCTATCCATTCGGGAGGGAGCGGTTAAGGAGGAGGGCTTTTAGGATTTTTTTTAATTTGGTGAAGGACGGGATAGTTCTGATATCTGCTGGGATGGAGTTCCAGATTTTTGCTGCGTTTCCAGCAAATGACCTTGCGGCTGTTTTATGTTTGGTTTTCTCAAGGGGATGAGAACGAGGGAGTTTGAGCTCCTGAGGTTTCTTGTCTGCCCGGCCCTCTTGAGTTTGGTGGCCAGATAGTCTGGTTTTCCTGTGTGAAGGTCTTTGTGCGTGAGGCATGCCGTTCTGAAATTAGCTCGTATTCAACTGGGAGCCATTTTAGTTCTCTTAGTGCTGGGGAAATGTAGTCATATTTCCTGATTCCAGTGACCATTCTGGCTGCTGCGTTGAGGATTGTTTTAAGGGGAGCCAGGTGGGATTTTGTGGCACCGGTTAAGGTTGCATTGCCATACTCGAGTCTGGATAGCACCAGTGATTGAGTGGCTTGTTAGAGGCCTTTAGTAGGGATGAATGGTTTAATTTTGTGGAGAAACTTCAGGTTGAGGAAGGCTGTCTTTGCAGAGTTTTTGATGTGGTTGGTCATGTCCAGTTTGTGGTCTAGGGGGATTCCTAAGGATTTTACGGAGTTAGCCAGGGTGAGATTACCATTTAGAGCATCCATAGCTTTAAGCCATTCTGCGATTTCTGGGTTCTCTTCTTTGTTGGAGATGAGGAGGATCTCCGTTTTGTCCTGATTGAGTTTAAGTTGATTTCGGGACAGCCAGCGTTGAATTTCTTTTACAGTGTTGTTAAGACTGAGGATGTCGTTTGGGGAGGAGGTTTCTAGATAGATCTGGGTGTCATCGGTGTATAGGTGGAAGGGGATATTCGCCATTTTAAGTATGGTGGTGAGGGGTTCCTTGTATATGTTGAACAGTTGTGGTGAGAGCACTGAGCCTTGGGGCACACCTCTGCAGACGGGGTGGAGGTCGGAGGTAAAGTTTTTGATTTTTATCTTTTGTGAGCGGAAAAAGGTGGACCAGCGGAGGACTTTCACATCAGCACCAACCCTTTCTTGTAGGGCATTGATGAGAAGTTGGTGATCTACCCTGTCAAAAGCTGCTGATAGGTTGAGGAGAATGAGAAGGCAGCATTGACCGGAGTCCAGTGACTTATGGATGTCCTCTGGATATTGAGAATCGCCGTCTCAGTGCTGTAACCTTTTCTGAATCCCGATTGGTGGGAGTCAAGAAGGTTGATGTTGTCCATGTGTTGGGTCAGTTGTGAAAGGATGCATTTCTTGAGGAATTTGGATAGGAGGGGGAGATTGGAGATGAGTCTGAAATTGTTAAGGTACATGCAGTCAAGGCCTGTTTTTTTAAGTAGTGGCATTCTTTGGCCGCCTTTAAGGCATTCAGGTAGGATGCCTGATCTCAGGGAGCTGTTGATGATTCTGCACCAGAAAGGGGCTATGGAGAGTTTGAGTTTTTTGGTCAATTGAGTGGGTATAGGGTCCAGGAGGTGAGAAGCTGGTTTTGAGGTGGAGATTAGCTTGATAATCTTGGCTTCCGTGATGGGATTCAAGGACTTCCATGTAGGTATGTGGTGTAGGCATCTGCTTTCTAATGGAGCTGGGGGCAGGCTTTTGCAGGCACGATCGGTGCTGGTGTATAGCGAGTGTTCAATCTTGGAGATTTTTTTCTTTGAAGAAGATGGCAAAGCTTTCGCAGTTTCTTGGAGGCCTGGGTGGAGAGTACGGGGGCTTAGTGGTTTGTTGCTTGATGAGTTTATATAGTTCATTGGGCCTGTTTTTTGCATTGTCCGGGGCGGAGCAGAAGAAGTTTTTTTTTTTTATTACGGATGTGTTTTTTGTATTTTCTCCGAGCTGCTTTGAGTTGTTTGAGAAGGCTAGCAGAGGGGTTGTTTCTCCAGAGTCTTTCTGAGGGGTCGATTAGGATTGTGGTGAATCCACATCCTCCGGGCCAGTGGAAGCCACCCCTGGCCCGGAGGATGCGGATTCACCGCCGCGGCTCAAGCCCGGTTTTATGAAACAAAAATTAATTTAGCTGCAAACGCTCCTAAGGAAATCTACCTGATAGATAAATCTCTGATTAACCCCCACCCCACCCCAGAGCTAGCACCATCAGACGGGGCACTTGCTCGTTGTAATAATTTAGCAACCTTCTTTTATCAGAAGATTCAGACCATCTATGCATCTTTTGTCTCTGATAAAATTGAACTAGATGCTGCTACAACAACGAGTTCCAGTGCCCCGACCACCCGCACGTTGGAAAAATTCACTCTCCTAGACTCTATTTCCTTGGATAAAATAATGCCCAATGTCACCTCAGGATCCCCTAGAGACCCAGCACCGCCACAGTTCCTTACCTCGGTCATTGATTTAATTCGTCCAGCTATCCTTGATGTTCTTAACACCTCAATCATCTCGGGCATAGTTCCTACATCCTGGAAATGTGCAATGGTCAGGGCTCTTTTAAAAAAGCCCAATTTGGACCAAAGCAATTTATCTAACTTTCGCCCCATTTCCCTGCTGCCCTGGATGAGTAAACTGGTCGAGAAGCACATTAACAACATCTTAGTGGAACATTTGGAATCTAATGATCTGCTGTGTGCCTCCCAGACGGGATTTCATCCCCAACATGGTACCGAGACAGCCTTGTTGGCAGTGACCGAGGAAACGAGAACTGTGCTAGACCAGGGAGGGAAGGCAGTCATTATATTGTTATATCTGAGTGCCGCGTTCGACACGGTTAATCATGCCATTTTATTACATCGTCTTAATGGCATGGGAGTGTCGGGCGCGGCTCTGACATGGCTTACCTCCTTCCTGGACGGGCGCTTCTTTCAGGTATTTGAAGGAGAGGTTGTATCCACCAAGCAGCCACTCAGTTGTGGGGTCCCCCAGGGCTCTGCCCTGAGCCCCACACTTTTTAATGTTTACATGAGGCCCCTGGCGGAGATAGTCCACCCATTTGGCGTCCAAATTGTCACCTATGCAGACGACACCCAGCTTGTGGTGTCACTGAATCACGCTGAGGGGTCGTCTAGCACTCTGAGCCCTTGCTTAGAGGCAGTGGCCAGATGGATGGAACTCTCCTGCCTCAGACTAAATGGGGAAAAGCCAGAGGTCATGTTATTAGGCAATCCTTCACCTACCATTCTTGCTCCCATCTGGCCTAGGTGTTTGCCCCCCCCCCCCCTTCTCCCAAACCACAGATAAAAAGCTTAGGAGTGTGGCTGGATAGTTCACTCGATTTTAGATTCCAGGCCACCAAAACCTCATCCACCTGTTATGGTCTGATGAGAATGCTCCGGAAGGTTCTCCCTCTGCTTCCGTTCCAGGCGAGAAGAGTCATGGTTCAGGCTCTGATACTTTCTCGCCTGGATTACGGTAACGCTCTCTACCTGGGAGCTCCGAGGGCTGCGATTAATAAGCTTCAGGTCACCCAAAAATGTGCTGCTCTACTGCTTTTTCAAATTCCACGTTGGCAGTCGGCCAAGCCAGCTTTGAGGAAACTGCACTGGCTTCCTGTGGCAGCCAGGATACAGTTTAAAGCCATGTGTTTGACCCAGAAAGCTATACGGAGAATGGGCCCAGCTATAATGCATTCTCTAGTCACCCCATACTTTCCCCACAGAGCTCTTCGCTCTTGTTCATTACACCTGGCCACCTCTACTAAGATAAACAAGGCCCGTTGGGGTGGCCGCTCATTCTCACATAACGCCGCAAGAATATGGAATTCCCTCCCTCTTGCTCTCAGAGAGAACAACAATCTGCTGGCATTTAGAAAGCTTTTAAAAACGTATTTGTTTGGAATAATCTGTTAGCGCTCTGCCCTGTCGCCTTTTTGATTCTAGCCAAAACGCTGCGAGGCCTCAGTGTAGACTATGCGCTATATAAATATAATTTTCATTTCATTAATTCATTTCAGTTTCCCAATGGATTTTAGCGGATGGCAGCAACAGTGAGTGATGCTTCCTTCCCCTTCTTGCGTGATCCGGATGCTGGGGGAGCAGCAGACGTGGTGTGGAGAGGTGGGGGGGCAAGCAGGGATTTCCACCGAGTGTCGGTGATCCTAGTGTCTAGTTCACCAGGGACTTACAGTTTCGGTTTCTGAACTTCGGTCATTCGCCCGATTATGATGTCGATTCTTGAGGATGGCGGCAGCGTTGAATCCAGCTTCAGACCTCTTTTTGCCTGGTCCGGTGACGGAATGGCAACAAGGGGCGTTCAGGGGGGCAAGCAGGGATTTACACCCTGTTGGTGATCCTAGCGCCCTGGAGCTTTGTTGAGGAGCTCCTTCCCAGCGGTCATCTTCCTGGCAGTGCTTTGTCGATTGTGCTTCTGTGATGGAACAATTCCAGAGTCAGGGCACTGAATTAATGACTCTACTCACATTGATCCCTAGATGAGAAGGGAATATCTTCAGGCGCCCTCTGCTAATCCATCAGTGGTACAGCATCACATAGTCATGATCAATCCCCACCCTGCAAAAAAATAAATGGGAAAAATTGAAGATTTGAAGATACCTCCACATTGTATCAGGCAAAATGAATCCACAAGGAATCTGGTTTATTTCCCTCATGTTGTCCATCATCGCATTTCGAATTCTGCCCTCCGAGTTTCCCGCTTTTTCATGAACGCTGTCACGTGAGTACCCTCTGGTGTGGTCACCGTCATCCACACTTCAGTTACCACCCTTCACTTTTTTTCCTGCCCACAGCGTTAAGGGACAATTCTACTTCCAAAGGAGGTTCCCTCCATAGTGTTCTGAAGATCAACTTTAATAAAAGCTGCGAAGTTTGAAAAGCGTCAGAAACCGATAATCCCTCTCCACCTTCCACACACAGTAAAAAAAAAAAAAAAAAAAAATACGCACAAGAAGAAAGAAATTAAAAACGTGATTCACTGAAGAATAAATCCTCTGATGAACGAAGCTTGGACTCAGCTGGAGAGAGCCACGGCTAATCCGCGGATAGATTTGCTTTATTTGTGCTCCTTCTTGATTGCCTGTAGAGACGGAAATGCTCATTTTTTTTTAATACTGAAAATTGTTCTCTCCTTAGTAATCGCCTTGTCTGTAAGTGTTGCCTGGGCATTGATTAGGCCACGGTCTGCGTGAGCAGGAGAGTTGCTTAGATGGCCCCAATGGACTCCTTTCAAATATTGAGCACTCAGTGAAGAACGAGGGGTATTTGCGGAGTCATTTCTCCTTTAGCCTCAGATATTCTGAAAAGCTTTGCTTCCCTGTAACAGTATGGGGCGGGGACTGGCACAAAAAGAATTACGAATGTATTTTCGAGTGGATTTATTCACTACTATGGCAAAAGAATGGATGTACTGATGTGTAATGATGTTTATGAGATTGAATGAGACCAGAAAAAGCAAATTGTTTTTATTTTAATTTTAATTCTTGCTAGTAGAAGTATTAGTAGTTTTGTTCTGGTTTTGATTGATTCCATTCCATTAAAGGTGTTTCCGTAGCAATGTGCACTAGAATTGTGCGAACGCTAACGACGCATATAGTGACCACTGAGGGGCAGATTTACAAGCCCCATTTGCCACATTTACGCCACCGTTGCGATACTTCTGTGACGCAGCTGCGGCGTAAAACATGCGCCATGTTGCACCTTATTTATAACGTGTCGCATTTAGGCAGATGCATCACGGTGTAAAGCCCTGCGCCACATGAAACCTGCGTTAGGTTTCATGTGGGCACAGGGTGGGTGCAGGGGGGGGCGTTCCATCGCAGGAACATCTTGTAAAAGTGATGCAGTAAAATCTACAAGATTTCACTGAGTCACGTTTACGTCCATACTACGTCAAAACCCTGCGCCTGCTTGAAGCAGGCGTAAGGAGTGACGCAGCATGGTAGGCACAGGGTGCCCCTGAGCATTGCTGGAGCCACTTCGCGCTTGCAACACGACTCCAGCAACGCGCCACCCTTACGCCACAGGATGCGACAGTCATCACATTATCCTTGCGCCACAGTGTGCCGCATTGTTAAATGCGAAGCATTAGTGGTGGCGCTTGAGGGAATTGTGTGATGTATCTTTTCTGGCGCATCCCTGCTGATTTGCAGAGATGCGCCAGAACTTGTATATCTGCATTTGAGAATTCAAGGAACCAAACTCACTTCTCTGTTTTTTTTTTAGATCAGTTGTCAGTCCTCAATTCGATGTGGCCCTGTGCCCCCTGTCTCTTATCCAGGGTCGAACTGGGACAAAAATTGCCCTGGGCACCAAAATAAAGGTAGCACCCATTATAGGTGACCTGACGTCTAGGATTTGGTCAGACAGTCCTGGTTTTTGAAGCACTGTCCTGACATCCTGACTCTTTCTCCTAAAAGAAAAAAACATCCTGTTTTTTAAGGGAGCGTTGGCTGAACCTTCACATTAAACACAGTGTTGTGTAGGGTCACATTTTAACTTGTCCTCTTAGAAACCAGGGACATAAGTTTATATGATTAAACTATCCTGCTGTGCTGCCTCGCATCATTCAAGCAGCACAGCAGGAGTTAATGAGGTGTGAATCAGGACTGGAGAGCCCATACATCAAGGCCGGGCCCAGCACCAGCCTGACCCTGGTGCTATCTATATATATATCTGTTGGAAAATGAGGCATTATCTGTGACACCCGCACAAATAACATGACTACATTTGTTCTTCACTGGGAACCAGACACCCAATGGTAGCGCCTGACCCTCAGAGGGTAGCTTTGCAGAGCAGTCTGAGGCTTACTCAAAGGAGGTGGTGTTGGCTAGTAATTGCCATTTGCAGGTGCACAGAAATAACACTCATTAATTGATTGTCCAGTCCATATTTTGCTTTATAAAAGTAAGAGTACATTTATTAAACACACACACTACTCAATACTATGCACCAATTTACAAATATACATTAGCTGTTGGAATTAGTTTGTGACATTGCATAACTTCTCCACCTCTCCCGCAGGGGGGTGGGGTCTAGTACCACCACTCCCATGTATGCACATCATCTTGCCCCCTAATGCAGGTAGTTGAACATAACCTGGAGCAAGGGCCCTGCGCACTGGCCCCATCCCAGTGGCGACCCACCCCATTACCTCAATAAGCATTTAAAATAGGCAACCCTGCCCTGGTGAAACATAATCCTGATTGAGCATTTCACACTGGCCATACAGGAAACACCTCTACATCATAGGAGCTAACAGTCTGGATTGTTCTTCACTAAAGTGCAGCAGCAAGAATACATGCTTGAGCATTACTTTAGAATGACAGTACTCAACACATTTGTCGGTCATTAGAATGCGTTGCAATTACAGCCCCTAAAGACATCATAGATAAACTCACAGGATTATGCCTATACAGGCCTGACACTCTAGCAGGAATGTTGAGCAACATAACTCCATTTGGCTTATGACATCACCTTACACAGGTACTCCACATTACGCATGTAACTTCCAGTCCCTCTAAAAGAAATAACCTTAGTAAATGCAGTTCCGGTGCAATTACACCTCTTGACCTTCAGGGGATGCCCTTCTCCAGACATCCCCAACTCAGCCCTTCCTCACTTTAGAACCAAATTTCCAGCCCAAAAGGTGTTATAATGCTGGCTGAGCCATTGAGGGGTTATTCTTTTCAAGTCTCCATGAGACTTATGGGGGGGGGGGACATCCATTTTCGTGCTGCAGGAAACTCCGTTGCTCCTGCAGCTCCCCCTCCACCTTTGAGCACATGTGATGGTGACCCCGTTCTCATGCGGCCACCACAATCAGAGGAAACGCTGTTTGCCCTTGCAGGCTGGTCCTGGCCTGCAAGGCATTATGAGATTTCTTGCATATTAGAGCAGCGCCTCCCCCGCTGCTCTGGGGAGAGCCGAGCTGCCCTTCTTGCTGGTGCTTCACGCCTCGTTCCTTCCTCGGTGGGGGGCCTGGTCCCTCCCGGACCCCAGGTGGGCGCTTCCCTGCGGCTCGAGGAGCCCATCCCCGGTCGCTCATGCCGACAACTTTGGAGCTCCGGTCCTACCCGGGCTCCGTGCTGCCGGTGAGTTGTTTCTTCAAGCAGGTCGGGGAGCCCACCCCCTGCTGCTCCTGCTCACGTTCGGGGGCCCAGTCCCACCCGGGCCCCTGGCACCTTCACTTTGCCCGCGCCGTGGAGAGACACCTGGGGAACCCACCCTCAGTGGCTCCCGCCGGCTCCCCGCTCCGCCAGCACCCTTGTGTGCTGCCGCAGGAGTCGGCACTCCATTGTAGGTCTGCCCGCTCCAGCTGGCAGACACGAGGTGGTCTCTGCCTGGCGGGTCTTCGGGGGAGTGCCGCGGCACTCTCCTGTCTTCCTCCTTACTTCGGCCCCAGGGATGAGGTCCTGGGCCCCTGGGCACCTTCACAGTGGTTGTGACGGCGCCCCCCTGCCTCCCTTCTTCTCGTCTAGGCCCAGAGTTGGGATCCCTGTCCCCTAGAAAATCTTCACGGGGAGCGCGACGGAGCTCCCCAGCTTAGCTTCTTCTCCGAGTGGAGATGCGTGATGGCCCGCCCCCTCCACCTCATTGCCTTCATCGGGGCTTACTTCGAGGGGAGGGCAACAGCCCTCCCCTCCCTCCGATGTCTTCTGGGGGCCAGGGTGGGCTCCTGGCACCCCCCATTGAGTATAATTTCACGGGGAGTGCCGTCACGCTTCCCGACTTCCTCTTCTTGGGGGCAGCACGCGGAACCTGATCCTCCCCGGGTGCCCATCTTGGACCGGTGCCGGAACCCCAGGCACTTCGTCATCGGTCATGGCAGAGGTCAAAGGTAATCTACCTTCTGGGGGGCTTTCCTCAGCCCCCAATGGACCGATCATCATGATTCTGGCCCATTTCCTGCTCGTTGCGGCGCTCGATGACCACTGGAAACACTCTCCTTTGCCCTCCTGGTCTCAAGGATGGTGGATTGAGCAGGGAGCTGTCTTCACTGGCTCCCTGCACCAGCCTTTCACCTGAGTCTCCTCCTGGGCCTCTCTTCTCCTTGCACAGAGGCCCCTGCATCTGTGCACTAGTCCTGATCTCTCCTCCTGGTGCTGTTCAGGATCCTGGGACAGTCAGGGGGTTCTTCCTTCCAACTTCCCATTGTGCCAGGCTCCAGCACTCTCTACCTCAGCAGACCACACCCCAGAGGGCTTCTCTTCCTGTGCAAACACTTTTAAAGAATTGGGAAGGGACCTGGCAGGAAGTCTCTCTTTGCCCAATCACACAGCGACACATCACTTCTCTGCCCCTGCTCCCTTGTCTCTGGGCTGGTTCAAGGTAGCGTCGTCCATTGTCTCCTGCCACATGGTCTCTGAAAGCCCCTCCCCCCAGAACTGCCTTCTCCCTTGTGCAACTAGGTGTCTGGCACCCAGTGACAGCTGCTGAAGAATGTGCCTGTAGCTCCACCCATCTTCTCTCCTTGGAGGGAAGGTCATCAATCGAGGCTGCTGTGGTCAGCCCCCAGCCAAGCCCTGGTTATAAGCTGACTCAGAGAAATATAACATTTCTGGATGACCCAAAAGCAGTACAAATATGACTTTGGACTCTGCAGAATACTTCTTCTCACATAGGTTACAGTGGACTTTGGTGTGTGTCTGGAATTTGTAGGCCCTAGGAAAGTAAAAGTAGCCCATATACTCCCTATCCTCATACGAAAATAATGGAATAAGCACTGTAAAGCACACTGACTTTCCCTGGCATGTTTCTTCCCACTGTATAAAGCCTATTCCATGTCACCACCCAGTTCTGCATAGGTCCTGCCACACCATTCACTTTGTAGCTGCTCTTGGACTGCACACACCAGGAATCTCCCCTGCGCAGCAAGTACACGTGTGCACACACATGTACACATGTGTCTGCATGTAACTAGCCTGGTGCCCCATACTCCAGCTGCTGCACAGCGGCCTAGTCAAACCCGAAGGACACCCGCACACGCAGTATCTTTCATCATGAGTTCACTGTGGGTGAGTCCCAACTTATGAAGCACGCCCACAGTAAATGGTCAACAATTAGCTGCTCAAAAAGAAAATAAATCCGGGCAGCTCAGAGTGTCTGAATCACCTTCTAATAATATCCATATGAAGCTGCCCTGAAATTGAGGCGCCACACACAAGCGTTTGTCAACCTTTTTATTTTGCAGGTAGCAGGGACAGCAGAAACACCTCAACTGCTGAGTGGAGAGACCAAACGCGTTTTGGGCTTCCTTAGCCCTTGATCACTGTTGTCAGCAGGAGTCACAGCTACACAATCTCGCGCCGCACTTGCAGTGCTTGAATTTACATTTCCCCATAGTGGGCGTGGCAGTACAGCACTGTGGTCTATGCAGTCTTAATGGTTTTAAAATCCTTTGTGGAACGCGGCAGTGCCTCCCAACATCGGTTTAAAAACCTTTAGTAGGTTGCTGTTGGTGGTTAAAACTGGGTCCCAGCTCGTATGTTCACACAAAGATGGTCACGCTGTCCCAATTGACGCCGCCATCCTTCACAGCATGCAGCAGCTGCTCTTCCGCAGCAGGGCACCTCGCGACTTGAGCCAGGCCGCTAACACATTCATATGAAGCTGCCCTGAAATTGAGGCGCCACACTAACGCGTTTTTGGCTTCCTTGGCGTTCTGCGCGTGACAATACGATCATGTACTCTACCCAATAACTGACAGCGGCACTGAGACATAATGAACACAGCATGTTAAACAACACTGAGTCATAATATAAATTAAACATTCAGCCCGACAGCACATACCCATCACTGAGACTAGTGGTCACTCCTGCATAGAAATCTCCTATGTATTTTCATGTCCCATGGTCTTCTAAGAAAATTATAATCTGGTCACAATTTGACTATACTTACTAATGAACTGCAACAATTGTAAATCTATTACTTCTAACATCAATGTACTTGAAAGATATGACAAAATGTTGAATATGAGTTTTTTTTGTGGCACGAAATTGTGTGCTTTTTTAATTTAAACTACCATTCCCAGAGAGCATCATAATGTGCACACTGGGCTATTGGTATAAAATGGTGAAAGCATAGAGGGACTAATGCTATACACAGTGACCAAGACCTGCTGGTCAAAACGCGTAGATGGAGAAGGAGCAGGGGATGGCTTATTGAATAAATCTTATTGAAATAGTGCCGTGTGTTGATTGTTTTTGTGGAGGAATGGAGTTTGAGGCTGGTCCAGCCTCATCGCATGCACAAGCTGTGAAAAAGCGCGCCCTTCGCCCTGGACGGCATTGTTGAACAAATAAATAAATAAATAAATAAATATATTTATATATATATATATATATATATTTTTTTGTTTGTTTTTTTACTGAAAAAAACATAGGTTTTAGGAAAGCTATAGTTGGCTGGACATTTCACTCTTACTAAACCATAGAAATGTGGCCGTTATAGTTAGTTCAGCTAACTATAACTCACACACCAGCAATGCAATGCTCATGACGTCACATATTACATCATTCATGACATTGTCAGTGACATCACTGAAGACATCTCAAATTACATCACTGATGACATCACTAATGACATCATCCAGCACTGTGTGTTTCTGTAAAGTTTAAATATGTTTTATATATATGCCAAGGTGTATTGAAGAGTGAGTGGGTGTATAAGTGTATGGCTGGAGGATTTAGAAGGTGCGTGACTGATTGTATAAGTGAGTGATTAAATGTGTCTCACTGAATTCATGGTTTAGTGACCAAACTGTGTGAATGTCTGTATCAGTCTGTCTGTTGTTGTACAAGCTGCTGCATGGGTTGGTCAGTAGCTACATGAGTGTCTATATAGGTTATTGAATGGTTGTCTGAGTATTCTTTGGGGAGATTGAGTGTGTGTGTGTGTTTGGGTGGGTGGGAGGTGTGTGACTCTGTGCATAGATGTGTGAGTGATTGATTCACTGGGTGTATGGGTTCAAGAGTGCATGTGGAAACAGCTGTATGGGCGCGTGAGTGTGTGTATGGGTGTGTTGATGAGTGAATGGATGTCTCAGTGGTACATGTACAAGTAACTGCATATGTAAAAGGCAGTGTATGTGAGAGCTGAAGTATATAAATGACTCTACATGGTAGTCAGTGATTGTGAGACTGACTGTATGGATGCATGTGTACTTGTATCACTGATTATATAAGAGAGTAAGTATGCGTTAGTATCTGTATGAATAAATGAGGTGGTGTGTGTATAATTGTATAGGTGAGTGTGATTGATTCTTAGCATGACTGACTAGGCGTGTGAGTAACTGCATGGATGAGTGGCGGTGTGTGAGTGTCTGTATAGGTGTATGAGTGCATATGATAGTGGATTAATGAGTGGATGTCTGTGTAGACCTAGGAATCAGTGAGTGCTTATGTAGTAACTGGTATGTCAATGATTTAGAAAATGGTAGTCTGTATTTTTCTGTAGGTGTATCAAAGGTTAAATTAGAGTGTGAGGAGGTGCATCAGATTTTCACGTGGATGATGTCATCACTGATGTCATCAGTGATGTCATTTGAAATGCCATCAGTGATGTCACTGACCATGTCATGAATCATGTAATATACGTGATGTCATGAGGAGTGCATTGCGGGTGCGCAAGTTATAGTTAGTAAGCATGGACGCAAAATCCGTTCCGCTCGCGGATATTGCGGATTTTCGGCAAGTTTGCAATCCGCGAATTCCCGCGAATTTGGCGCAAATCCGCGAGAGAAACGGATCGGGGGGCAAAAGTTCAAGCTTCAAGCTTGTAACTTTTTTAGAATGGCGCCGGCAAGCTGCCAGCGCCATTCTAAAATAGTTACTAAGTTAGCTTCAACAGGAAGCACTAATAGAAGCAGGTGCTCGAGTTTAACTGAATTCGAGCACCTGCTTTATTTTATCTATTAGTGCTTCCTGATGAAGCTAACTTAGTAACTATTTTAGAATGGCGCTGGCAGCTTGCCGGCGCCATTCTAAAATAAAACAGGAGAGGGGCAGAGGGCAGAGGGCAGAAGGGCACAACAACGAGTGGGGCAGAGGGCAGAAGGGCACAACAACGAGTGGGGCAGAGGGCAGAAGGGCACAACAACGCGTGGGCAGAGGGCAGAATGGCACAAAAATGAGTGGGGTAGAGGGCAGAAGGGCACAAAAACGAGTGGGGCAGATGGCAGAATGGCACAAAAACGAGTGGGGCAGAGGGCAGAAGGGCACAACAATGAGCGGTCTCGCACAAAAAAACCCTCGCGAACACGCAAAGCACCCCGCGAACACGCAAATCACCCTGCAAACACGCAAAGCGTCCCGCGAACACGCAAAAAATAAAAATCCAGAAATTCGCACAAATTTGCAAATTTTGCGGATCGCGAATTCGCAAATCCGCAAATTCGCGGATCGCGAATTCGCAAAATTGGCCCATACTTAATAGTTAGCTCAACTAACTATAACGGCCGAATGTCAATTGTTTTGTAAGAGTGAAATGTCCAGCTAACTTTAACTTCCCTGAAACCTATGTTTTTTTCAGTGAATTTCTAAGGTTTTTTGAACGCTAATTTCTAACTATAACGTACCTGAAACCTATGTTTTTTTCTGTGAATTTTAATGGTTTTTTAAATGTTAATTTCTAACTATGACATCCCTATTAAGTCCCCTTGATTCCTGAAGGTGCCGGGTGGCCAAGTAGCCCACCAGGTACATCCAGTAAGCGCCACAAACCTGTGTTTCAGAGAGGTGTACTGAGGCCACGCCCCTTTTTACACCACACTGCAAACGCGACTTCTGCCGCACTGCTGCTCAGAGGATGAAGTCCACTTGTGTCTTGAGGTCCTCAGCACACAAGAGGACCTCATCGCCCCTCCAGCAGTGCAACAGAAGCCGTGTTTGCAGAGTGGTGTAAAAAGGGGAAGTGGCCTTGGAGCACCTCTCTGCAACACAGCCCTGTGGCAGTTACAAGAGGTACCTGGTGGACTAGTTGGCCCCCAGGGACTCTCAGGATTGAAGGGGAATTAATCCCCCAACTTAAAATGCGCCACAGTGGTGCAGGGAGGGGCGTGGCCTGATTTGACAAGTGTGCAAACGTGCCCTGTGGCATGTTTTAAGTAGGAGGATTAAGTCCTCTTTAAACCTGAGGGCCCTTGGGGGCCAACTAGCCCACCAGCTACCTCCAGTAAGCACCACAAAGCTGGGTTGCAGAATGATATAAAAAGGGGGCGTGATCTTGGATCACCACTCTACAACGCAGCTCCGTTGTGCTTAATGGAGGTACCTGGTGGGCAAGTTGGCCCCCAAGGACCCTCAACTTAAGACGATCCACAGGGCGCGTTTGCACACTTGTCAAATCAGGCCACGCCCCCTCCCTGCACCACTGTGCAAACGCACCCCCTGGTGCATTGTAAAGTGGGGCATTAAATCCCCATGAGTACTGAGGGTCCCTGGGGTCCAACTAGCCCACCAGGTACCTCCACTAAGCGTCACAGAGCTGCGTTGCAGAGAGGTGTATTAAAGGGCATGGCCTCAGACCACTTCTCTGCAAGGCAGTCCTGTGGAGCACACTAGAGGTACCTGGTAGTCTAGTTGGCCCCCAAGGACCCCCAGTATTAGAAGGGTAAATAATTCCCCAACTTAAAACGCGCCATAGGGCCTATTTGCAGAGTGCTGCTGGGAAGGCGCGTGACCTCCGGCACAATGCCGGTCTTTTATTTTATTTTATTTTATGTGTTTAGAAGGGTGGCTGTGTGGCCCTCCTTCTTTTCCTTATTTTGGGCCCTGGGGACCCCATCCCCAAGGGACTTACCTCTTTTACAAAAAAAACCAAAATATGAATGGGAAGGGGGCCGCTTGGGCTCCCCTCCTGTGGCCAATTCCAGCTTCGGGGACCCTATCCCCCGGGGCATGGCCACATATATTTATAAACTGAGGACCTCGCCTCCCACACTCTTTTCCCCCCACAAACATGAACAAAATGAACACTTTAACACATGTTCTTAGACTCCCAAGCATGCACACAAGGAGTGTTGTTGGTTCACACGTGCCTCCGAGTAACTCTTCGATGACCGTGGCCCTGTGTCTTGGCTGTGTGTTCATTGATAAGTCATAAGTGGGAGGAAAGCCTTTCAAGCCAGTGCGGGGCAGATGTCTGGGAACGTTGCAAGTGATGGGAGTGTGTTAATTTGTGTGGTCGGGGAGTTGGGGGTGTCACCTCTATCTAATACATTCAATCCAAAATACAAACGGCGCTGACACTTAGGGGCTCATTAGGATGGCGTCCGTCCGCCACCCTAGAGGAGGAGGGACGGTCCGCAGGGGCAGCGGCGGTCCCTCCAGTGCAAATAGGATGTGACCGCCAGCCTGGGGGTCACATCCTCAATATTTAACATTGCGGCGGGTGCTGCTTGAAGCAGCACCCGCCGCAAGGTTAAATATGCATGCTTAGCATTTGCATGCACAAAGCGGCAGGCACCGCGCGGTGCCTGACGCTTCGTGCACGCAAATGCAGGGGGGTACCATAGGTACCCCCCATGTGCACCCCCCACTCCCCCCAATCACCCTGGGGGCCTGCAACGAGCCCCCAAAGAAATCACCGTATGCCTTTGCACGGCGGAGAATCCGCCGCGGAAAGGCATCTGTTTTCCGCCATCCTAATATGGCTGGCGGTGTCTGATTGACACCGCCAGCCATGTTAGAGCTTTACCGGTAAAGCTGCGGACCGATTTTGAGACCCACCGCCATCCTAATTTGGCGGTGGGTCTTTTGTGCCTCCCCAGCGGTTTTCCCGCATCCTCCGGGCCGGCGGTGGCTTCCGCCGGCCCGGAGGATGCGGGAAAACCGCGATCGTAATGTGCCCCTTAGTCCCTTGGGGTCGAGCCATTTGTGGACCGTGCTGTTTTAGGCCCTATGAAGCAGTGGACACGTTCACCAGCCCACAGATAGGTGCCATGCCCCCCACCGGCCACCTATACCCAAGGTCTGCCGGGCTGTGGGTGTAAAATGCGTCCTAGGAAAGTGTTCTCTGTCTGTTGTGGTTTCACCCTGCACCAAACCCTTTGCCATGCTTAATGCAGTGCACATTGCCCCGGATCCTACCGTGGGCCACATATTTCAAGTCACCCCACCAGTAACTCTACCCAGGGTTTACCAGCTGGGTGGAGGGGAGGGGTGCAGCAGAACGCCAGGCTGATTAAATATATTAATACTTCAGGAATGTTGCACTGTTAATTGCTTCATGCTGATACTTGCTGCTATATAGGCCCTATACTTGCTGCTATATAGGCCCTGTACTGAGCATGTTTTTAAATCATTGTTTTCTTTTGCTGGTGAAGTGCAACAGTCCTGCGTGGTCCAGACGCAACGGCAGCTTCAACAGCGCCTACTGCTCGGACATCCCGAACTGTGAGCAGTATTTAATTTGTGCCGGTGCTTTCCAGTGCTCAGCACCAGCACATATTTCCCAGAGCTGGGGCTGTATCAATGTTCCCCCTCTGGGCATTGGGTAGCCCTACAAAGTACCACCCATTAGGGATTAGACTAATGCATTTTAGTGCTGGTTTCCCTGCGCTAAAATACATTAGTCACGCATTCATATCTACAAATTAAATGCGAATTAAGCACTGCGGCCTGCACATAATTAAATGAAAAGGCGCTGCTGCTGCGCTCCCTGTGCAATTCATTTACCTGCCTCGGAACTCACAGTAGATGGCCTCAGGGATTTGAACTTCATCTTTTAAAACATTGTTTTCGAAATGGCACCGGATATAAAAAAAAACATCATGGTTTGCCGGCCCTTCAGGCCTCTGTTGTGGCTGGCACAGGCCAATGCACGAGCACTCTTGTCTTGCTCTTGCTACCAGGAATTGCTACTGCAGCCAGTCGAATTACAGGAAGAAACAGCCCTGACTTTATTGACATGTGCTGCTCTGAGTGCCCTTCTGCTTTTGGAGTTTTGCTGGCGGCTATGCCAGTCACTGTGAGAGCTGGCACCGAGTGCCTAAAGACTGAGTCACGGCTCTGAAGACAGGTTGAGTGCCGCGCTATGCCCTCTCACAGCAACTTAACTCTATAGCTTCATATTAGATGCAAATTAGTACAGTACTGTCTGCAAAGAAGACTGCGGCAGTTTGCCCTCCATGACCGGTAACTGACTCCCGTCTCCAGTACATCTTCATGGCAGTCAGAGCAGCAGTCTGCAGTGAGGGACTCCACAGACTACAGCTACATCCACCATCTCGTGGATATTATTTAACCACCATTGTCCGTGACTCCTCTTGGTAAGTCAAAGATAACGTGGTGATTAATGTTCCTGCTGGAGAAGGATTAGAGTTTTGTGTAGTGCAAGTTGTAACTCACCATTATCACAGAGGGTTAACATGCCTGCTGGAAAGAATGTGTATTTTGCATGTCACAGAACTGTATTTTATGTGGATAGTTCAGTGGGTTACTGCTTTGTAACAGAGATCCTTTGGATGCTTATAATTAATAAATGACAATCCTATTAAACACAGTGGAATAAAAACTGTCATTAGTTAGTTTGGGTAAAAATTCACCCTTATTAGTAAAGACAACCTCAATTACTGTGGTACATTTTAAACCCTGAGTTTGTGCTTTTGCAGACTATTAAAATATAATGCCTAATTAACTATAGATGACGTGATCCTACACCTTTTAATCCTCATTGTTTTGTTTGTTTTACATTTCCTAGGATGATTCATGTCTCCGTACAATGTGTCTGTGGTATAAAGTGCTCTGACACACTGCACTGGTATGAGCAGCGCTATAAAAACAAATGAAATGTTTGTGATAGAGGAACTGAACTATGGAGAGACAAGACGCACTAATGGAGGGTAGTAGTAAGGGAATCCGTGGAGCAGGAGGTTGGAGGTTGGAGGGGGGCATCAAAAAGGTTTGTTGCACTGGGCACCACCTGTGCTAAAGCCAGCTCTTAAAGAGTGAGTCAGTGGGTGGTGGTCTCTGCGCCGTTCAAGATGGCCGCCTAGTGGAGAGGCTACGCCGCACGTTGCCTCAAATGCACATTTCTTCGTTCCTTTTGATGTTGGAACCCCTCTATACGCACCGGATCATGTGAGGAGTCTGGTGAGGTCTTTTCTGTGTCGAAAATGAGCCGCATTGATGGTTTTTGACTTCGCGCTCTCTCATGCGATGTCCGGCGTCATTTCACAGAAGTCCCGCGACTGACTGACGAGTTGCGGACTTCGCGCCTTTCTTTTTCTTGTAAGCCGCTCTTCTTGCTGCTTTCACCTTCAAATGGGCTAACATTTTATTTATCTGCTACAGCGAACTGCCTCTAACTTGCACTTCCTTTACTTGCCTGTAACTACGAATGTGAGCCAGCCGCTGCATTACTTCAGTCAGAATTAACCTCCATTTTGATGGGTTGTGCTCAAAGATCATTCAATGTTGTTGCCACCTTTGGAAAATTATGTAGCTTCCGCTGACATCGCCAACGAACTGGTTTTATGCTTTCTAATGTTTGGAACGTTTCATTCTCAGTCTACCTTTGTTGCAATTCCAATTAATTGCCCTGGTGGTTTCTTCATTACGTAATAAGGACTGTTTTGCTCAACCTCAGGTCCCATGTTCTCCTTCTTTTATTGGCTCCTTTCACATGTTTTGAGTCACACTTGCATACTTGTCTGAGCTTCAGGTTCCTTACACGTGTTCCTTTATTATATTTTTGCGGATGCCGAGAGACATTATCTTGTGACCACCTCTACGCCAGTGGAACCTTCTTGGCCTCTTTTTCATCATCAATTCTCCTGTTTCTACATTCATTGTTTTTTCTGTCTTATGGGCAAACTGCACAAACCAAATTTGTCTTTGACCCTTCCAGGAGTGTACAGGTTCCGCCTTCTTCAGCCTCCTCTGTTTCTACTACTGTATTACCAATGGCTGGTGCTGCGCCCAACCGTTCTTCTTCAACGCAATCTACATCCTCCAAGTCTGCTCCTCCTATTACCTCATCCAAGCGTTTAAAACAAGATCCTCCATCTCCGGACAAACCTTCCTCTCCTATTTCCATGGAACTAATTTTGGAAGAGATTCGCGCTTTGCACCCATTTGTTGAAGAAACCAATAATGAAATGCAACTCCTGAAGGAAAAATGGTCTTCCATGGACAGCAGAATTACCTCAGTGGAACACCAAGTATCGGAGTTACCAACTCATGTTCAACGCATCTCTTCCCTGGAAAAGTCCGTCCTTGCCCTTCAACATCAGACCGAGGATTTGGAAAATATAAATAGGCGGAACAACCTCTGCATTTATGGTTTGCTGGAATCTTTGGAAGGGGATGATCCTGTCACGTTCTTCACCTCTTTTCTCCCGAAGTTGCTAGACATGCCACCTACGATTTCTCTCACCATCCAAAGAGCTCACAGATATGGTCCGTGTACCTCTACTTCCCTGAAACCACGAGGAGTCATCATTCTTTTCTTGAAATTTACAGATTTGCTCTCAGTTCTTTCTGCAGCCAGATTCAAGCGTCAACTCTCTTGATTGGGTCAAAGAGAGTTTCTCTCTCAAGATGTCTTCAATGCTACTGTGTCCAGAAGAAAGGAATTTTTAAGTCTACGTGCGCCTTTACGCTCTCTTGGAGCTAGATAAGGACTATTCCATCCATGTATCTTCAAGGTTACCCATCAGAATCGGACTTGGACTTTTCAAGATCCTGGAGAACTTAAGAACTTTATTCAGGTTCATTCCACCAGTAACATGGATACCTCTTCTTCTTCTAGTAGCTGATTGAATTGTCTATTATAGTTGTTATTTGACCTTCTTATAACATTTGATAAGTAGCCTTGATGTTATTTCTTTATCTGTTCTAATTACCTTGTGTTGTTTCTTGAATATCTTATAATGTTGTTTTTTCTTGTTATATGCCTTACTATATACCCTTATTGTGATTTGCCTAATTTTACCTGTTTTTCTCTTTTATTTATCCTCACTTAGGTTTGTGACGTTTGTCTCCTACTCCCATGCACCTCCTCTTCTTTGATTCTTGTGTCCTGATTCGGTTTTGGACCTCCATCCCTTGAGCAGTTCGTCTTGTTGAGTGTCGCCATTACCCCTTCTCCCTCTTGTATGTCCCCTTCAGGTATGTCATGCTCCGTCTTCCTTTGGATATGTACTGTCTCTTATACTCTTTTATTCTTTACCCTCCTACTTATCCTCCTTGCGACCTTCTTTTCTCCTCCCCTTCTTTTTATCCTGTCCTCTTTTTACTATTGCTATTCTTTTCCTTTCCTACTTGTCTCTTTATTCGGCTATATGATGTATACATACTGTTTTGCATTTGTTGACATAATTGACCTCATCTCATTTAACATTTAGAGTTATTTCTTGGAATGTAAAAGGTTTTGTGAATCCTATTAAATGGCAGAGTGTTGGACTTGGGCCTTAGGGCAGGTTCACCCCTAATCTTTTTGCTTTTGTTTGTGACCCAGTGTTAGTGATTTTTGGGTCTCTGCGCACTTTTTCCCTGTGTCCCAGAGTAAAGTGCGTGCGTGTAGTATGGCTGGCCTGCCCTCCCATAGGAATGCATGGGGAATGTGTGTGTCCATGTTAGTTCCTGATGTGTGGGGAGTGCAGGCTCGAGTTTGGTATATGTGAACTCGTGAGAATGAATGCTGCGCGATGGTACATGCGGCTTGTATGTGTCTAGAAGGGAAGTGCTACTTCTGGACATTGATGTATGTGTGCAGTGAGGGTGCTGGAGCGTGATTGGCTGGAGCTGGCTGGCATGCCAGGCTCCAGGAAGTCTGGATGGGTCTGCCCGTTGGTGAGTGTGAGATCAGCATGAGTGATGTGTGGGAGGAGTGCACATGGGTCCTGGATGGGCTGGGTTTTTCCCCACACAATGCTGGCTCCGCCCCCCTGTGGTGTGTCTAACGACCCAAGCCTCCCCAGTGAATGAAAGGGGTGGTTGGGCCATCAAGGGTACTCCCAAACCAGCTGCAACTGGTTTCTCCCCCACCCTGCACCTACAGACAAAGGAATTTACAGTATAAGAAGGGGCTGTGTCCCCATACAAGGGGGTTCTCTGTTCTCTTCCGGGATCCTTGCCAGAGGGGGCTGTTGCTGTTGCTGGGGCCAGGAGGACCGCCACTTGGCTTGTCTCCCTGCCTGGAGACCCAGTGTGCTGGCTCTGGCCCTGCCTTGCCCCCCCTGCCAGCCTCCAGACCCTGCTGGAGCTTTGCTGTTGCCTGGGAGCGCTGTTCCCCTGTCCTTTAGCGCTGGGGAGCACTGTTTATTTCCCTTAGCGCTGAGGAGTGCTTTATTTGAGCCCTTGGCGCTTGAAAGGACTTAATTTTGGGTGCCTAGCGCTTGGGAGCACTTTTTGTGCAGCCGGTGCCCACCCGGCATCTGCCCGTTTTATTTTGCCGATTTTCGGCATAGCGAGTGCCTACCTCGCTTTATATTTAATTTGGAAGCCGGTGCCCACCCGGCATTGCCCCGTCCTTGGATATTTAATTTATCACGAGGGAGCCCACTCCTCGGATAATGGGACCCCGCCTGCCTATCTAAAGCGAGCCGCCGCGGACCCGGAAGTGGTTGTGTGCCCGGCCAATCACAGCGCGGCCCGGGAAAGGCCGACCGGAAGTCCCGCCTCCACAGCGGAGCCGAGAAGCGTCCTTCCGAGGCTCCCGAGAGAGTAGAGCCCAGGACCTCTGCTTGCCGCCGGTGAAGAGGAGCCCCGCGCTGCCCCGAGAAGGTGAGCCAGCAGTGTTCCTGCCCTCGCAGCTCCAGCGAGGACCCGGTGAGTGCGAAGCTGATTCATTGTGTGCAGAGCGGCCCCGGTTGGCAGCGGGCCGCTCCGCAGGAGAGAAGGGGCATCCCTTGGAGATTGGAGCCACGAGGCTCTGTGGGGCATTATTTGAGTCTGAGTCCCCCGTGAGGGACTCCAACGTTCCGCCCCCAATTGCAAGGGAGCCCGGAGAGGCTTCAGGGGCCCATCTGCGTTTTCAAGCCCACGAGGCTCCGAGCTTCCCATTGTCCTGTGAGCCCTGAGAGAGGCTCTTGAGCGCCCACATTTGTTTAGAGCGCTGAAGCTCTTAATCCTAGCCCATATTTGTTTTGCGAGCCAGAGAGGCTCTAGGGGGAAACAGCCAGTTAGTTGATCAGAGCCCCGTGGCTCCCACACTGTGTTCTCTCACCTGTGTTCTTGAGCCCACGAGGCTCCAACGTTGCCCAGCATTATTTACAACTGTCCAGCACTTAGTGGACAGTTGCTACGTTTAGGCTCTGTGTTCTTGCCTGCCTGCGCAGCCTCCACTGACATTGAGACTCAGGGCATTCCAGCCCTTTCGAGGCCAGTTGGCCTGGGGACAATTCTAGTGTTGTGCCATGTGCACCCTGCGCAATTTATGATTTACTGCTAATTTGATTCTTGCGCAAATGTTCTACCTGCACCTCTGAATGTGTTTTAATGTTTCCTGTGCAATTGTTTGATATTACCTTTGCTAAAAGTGACCTGCTTAGGTAATTGTTTATGTTTTATCCCCTTTGCTAAAAGTGACCTGCTTAGAGGATTGTTTCCGTTATTACCTTTGCTAAAAGTGACCTGCTTAGGTGATTCTTTATGTTTTTATTCCCCTTTGCTAAAAGTGACCTGCTTAGGTGATTCTTTATGTTTTTATTCCCCTTTGCTAAAAGTGACCTGCTTAGAGGAATGTTTGTTTTATCCCCTTTGCTAAAAGTGACCTGCTTAGAGGATTGTTGATGTTTTATTGCCTTTGCTAAATGTGACTTGCTTAGGTGATTATTTTAGGTTTCCTTCCCTTTGCTAAATGTGACTTGCTTAGGTGATGGTTTTCCTTCCATAGGTCCTGATGATAAGGTCCTAGTTCCCTGCGTGATTTTCCTACAGTGTTTAGGGTGGCGTAGGAGGTATTTACCCTTTACCAGTAGTTACTGGTTGTATGCTACATTTACTATTTTGTGTGCTACATTCATTATATGTTTATGTGCTAAGTGTTATACCTACAAGTATTATTTCTAAAAAGTGCATACCCCTGACAGTGGTCCAGGTGGCCCTGTCCTGTACATAATCCCTTGTAAATCTTGCCCGTGCCTGTTGGCACATTGTAAAGTGTGTGTCTTATCTAATGTGTTTTTATTATAATACAAAGGCTATTTTTGATATAACCTTGTGTGGAGTTTCCTTTGTGGTGGGCCTAGGGTGTTGTCGCTGGGGTGCGCGCGCAAACGCTTTACACATCGCCTCCGAGATTAGCCTTGCTGCTCGCGTCACGTTACCTAGAGGGTGAGCAGGGGTTATCTTGGTGTGTAACTCCCTTGCCCTGACTTAGAAATGGTGATCCCTGACTGACCTTGGCGTGAGCGTTGGCCGGCCGGGGGTCCCGTTTCTAACATTGGTGGCAAGCGGTGCGGATTGGACTTGCGTTTGCGCTGTACCACAGTGGCGACAGGCCACACTACAAAACTCTGCAATTTTAGATAACCACATTTTGGGGATTATTGTTTTTTAGGCGAAGTTAAGTATTGCTTCTCCTGAAAGGTGTCATTTTGTGATTTGTGTCCAGTACCTTGTTCCCCGCCCTACTCCCACATTGGTACCTGTGTCTTGATGGTCAGGTTGAGAAATCAGGGGTGGTAGAAACTGCCTTACCAGGGGGTGTGTGTGAGGATGAGGGTGTGTTACACTGGATAGAGGAGTGCAAGTTCTCTGAGATAGGAATCTTGCTGAATTTTTGTAATTGTGTACTCCTGTGTAAGCTCAGATCCCCAGGTTCTCTGTGTCAAACTCTTCTTGAGAACATCCGCCAAAATGGAGCCTGTTTTTGATCTCTGTGGTCTTTTTAGGTACAGTAGGTCAGAGCTGGTCAGATTCTGTGAAGAGGGAGGCATGGAGGTGAGTGAGTCGGATACTCAGTCCCAGCTTAGGGACAGCCTGATCCAATGGCAAAAGGGTCAGTGGGATCTTGAGCACAGTGAGAGAGATAGGGCCCGGGCCGCACATCATGAGGATGGTGAGTCTGTGGGGAGCCCTGAAGAATGTGAAGTGAATGAGGATGACAGTGAATGGGCACCAGCAGATAGTGAGGACCCCATAGATAGGGAGTCCCTTGCTGGGTCCAGTGTCAGTACCAGCGCCCCATCCCTTGTCCTGTCCCCAGAGGAGTGGTTGGATAGGAGGGAAGAGCGGGAGCATCAGCTAGCGATGGAACAGCTCAGGTTGGAGCACGCCAAGCTAGAGGCTGAAAGGGCCTTGTTCAGGGAGAAGGTAACCCTAGAGGATAGGTGATCCCCTGAGTGCAGTTATGATTTTCTGGATTCCCCAGGGAGGGTTGAATCCAGTGGTGGCAGCTATTTAAGTGTTAGTGTAGACAGTCCCACTCCCAGTTCCCCGAGTATGGTACCTGTTTCCCTAGAAGAGGAGTATAGGTTGCAGGTCAGGGACAGTAGGAAACTGTCTCACCAGTCTTGGGAGGAGTTTACAGAGGACTGTCAGTGTGCACTGATTGAGTGGTTAGAGGTTCCCACGGGACATGATTTTGACAAACTGTTTTGTCTTATTCTCAAGGAACAGGTGCTCAGTCATTGTCGGCCGGAGTTGCGGCAACACCTGTTGAGGTTGACCTTTGATCCTTGGGAGCTTGCAAAGGAAGCAGACCGATGGGACAGTGCGAGAGGTTCTTTAGAGTCACTAGTGAGTGATTCCAACAATAGTGGGTCAGGTGTCCTCCAGCCTAGCGTGGTGGAGGAGGGTGAGAGTAGCCCAGCTAGGTCCCAGGTTAGTGAGGAGGGTGTAGGGGCTGACTGCCTGTCTCAGTGGAGCGGGAGTGAGTGTGTGACCGAGAGTCCCCAGACGCCCAAAGCCCTGTCACAGAGCCTGGATGGTTTCTTTAGGGAACACCAGGATGGGAACCTAGGCTTGCCTGTTAGTTCACTTGAGGGAGATCTAGTGTGTAGAGGACCTGGAGCATCTGTAAGCAGAGCTTCTATGGTTCTAGAGTCTGGCAGTACCGCTCCAGTAGGGAGGGTACAGGAGTCCAGGGAAAGGAGTGATTGGGGGATAGTATGTGAGTCCCCAGAAGTCCTGGAGTGCCAGGCAGTGATTCCACCAAAGGTTCTAGACCAGAGGTTGGAGGCCCAGGTTCAGGATTCGCCTGACCTGAAGGGTGGGACTACTGTAATCAGTGTCCTGACCAGTTCTTTTTCCAGAGGTACCGCCCCGGTTGGGAGGGAGAAGGACTCTGGAAGGGGGTGCAGAGGGTGGGAGAGCCCACCTCTGACCCCGGTGCAACCTGAGGGGTTAAACCCTAGGTTGGGAGAATGTTGTTTAGAGGGAACCCCTCGCAGGAGGAGGAGGAACCCTAGAAGAAGAGGTAGGGGGAGGAGAGCCTTCCCTGAGACTCCTGGTCCGCCTGGGGTTGTAGACCCTAGGCTGGAGAACCAGTGGCAGTCTAGCCCTGTCTTGCAGACAGGAAGGGTGGAGAGTGGCTATTATGTGCCAGGGGTTACTACCCCCCACTTTGTGAGTAGGCAGGATCCAGTGGCACCTGGGTGGCCTAGGGCCTGGTCCTGGCCGAGGGCAGCTGGAGAGTACCAGTGGGGTACCCCAGTTAGTCCCTACAGTAGTTTTAGAAGGAACCCCAGGGGTTCACCGTGGCGTAAAACAGGAGGGTGTCCCTGCAGTTGTGGGCCCGCGTCCGTGTTTTATCGCCCCAAGCAGGGAAGTCCATCACGGTGGTGATTGGTCTGCCCTGCGTTTTGGCTGGAAGGGGGTTGTGTTGGACTTGGGCCTTAGGGCAGGTTCACCCCTAATCTTTTTGCTTTTGTTTGTGACCCAGTGTTAGTGATTTTTGGGTCTCTGCGCACTTTTTCCCTGTGTCCCAGAGTAAAGTGCGTGCGTGTAGTATGGCTGGCCTGCCCTCCCATAGGAATGCATGGGGAATGTGTGTGTCCATGTTAGTTCCTGATGTGTGGGGCGTGCAGGCTCGAGTTTGGTATGTGTGAACTCGTGAGAATGAATGCTGCGCGATGGTACGTGCGGCTTGTATGTGTCTAGAAGGGAAGTGCTACTTCAGGACATTGATGTATGTGTGCAGTGAGGGTGCTGGAGCGTGATTGGCTGGAGCTGGCTGGCATGCCAGGCTCTAGGAAGTCTGGATGGGTCTGCCCGGTGGTGAGTGTGAGATCAGCATGAGTGATGTGTGGGAGGAGTGCACCTGGGTCCTGGATGGGCTGGGTTTTTCCCCACACAATGCTGGCTCCGCCCCCCTGTGGTGTGTCTAACGACCCAAGCCTCCCCAGTGAATGGAAGGGGTGGTTGGGCCATCAAGGGTACTCCCCAACCAGCTGCAACTGGTTTCTCCCCCACCCTGCACCTACAGACAAAGGAATTTACAGTATAAGAAGGGGCTGTGTCCCCATACAAGGGGGTTCTCTGTTCTCTTCCAGGATCCTTGCCAGAGGGGGCTGTTGCTGTTGCTGGGGCCAGGAGGACCACTACTTGGCTTGTCTCCCTTCCTGGAGACCCAGTGTGCTGGCTCTGGCCCTGCCTTGCCCCCCCTGCCTGCCTCCAGACCCTGCTGGAGCTTTGCTGTTGCCTGGGAGCGCTGTTCCCCTGTCCTTTAGCGCTGGGGAGCGCTGTTTATTTTCCTTAGCGCTGAGGAGTGCTTTATTTGAGCCCTTGGCGCTTGAAAGCGCTTCATTTTGGGTGCCTAGCGCTTGGGAGCACTTTTTGTGCAGCTGGTGCCCACCCGGCATCTGCCCGTTTTATTTTGCCGATTTTCGGCATAGCGAGTGCCTACCTCGCTTTATATTTAATTTGGAAGCCGGTGCCCACCCGGCATTGCCCCGTCCTTGGATATTTAATTTATCACGAGGGAGCCCACTCCTCGGATAATGGGACCCCGCCTGCCTATCTAAAGTGAGCCGCCGCGCTGCCCGCGGCGACCCGGAAGTGGTTGTGTGCCCGGCCAATCACAGCGCGGCCCGGGAGAGGCCGACTGGAAGTCCCGCCCCCACAGCGGAGCCGAGAAGCGTCCAGCTGAGGCTCCCGAGAGAGGAGAGCCCCGGACCTCTGCTTGCCGCTGGTGAAGAGGAGCCCCGCGCTGCCCCGAGAAGGTGAGCCAGCAGTGTTCCTGCCCTCGCAGCTCCAGCGAGGACCCGGTGAGTGCGAGGCTGATTCATTGTGTGCAGAGCGGCCCCGGTTGGCAGCGGGCCGCTCCGCAGGAGAGAAGGGGCATCCCTTGGAGATTGGAGCCACGAGGCTCCGTGGGGCATTATTTGAGTCTGAGTCCCCCGTGAGGGACTCCAACGTTCCGCCCCCAATTGCGAGGGAGCCCAGAGAGGTTTCAAGGGCCCATCTGCGTTTTCGAGCCCACAAGGCTCCGAGCTTCCCATTGTCCTGTGAGCCCTGAGAGAGGCTCTTGAGCGCCCCCATTTGTTTAGAGCGCTGAAGCTCTTAATCCTAGCCCATATTTGTTTTGCGAGCCAGAGAGGCTCTAGGGGGAAACAGCCAGTTAGTTGATCAGAGCCCCGTGGCTCCCACACTGTGTTCTCCCACCTGTGTTCTTGAGCCCACGAGGCTCCAACGTTGCCCAGCATTATTTACTACTGTCCAGCACTTAGTGGACAGTTGCTATGTTTAGGCTTTGTGTTCTTGGCTGCCTGCGCAGCCTCCCTTGACATTGAGACTCAGGGCATTCCAGCCCTTTCGAGGCCAGTTGGCCTGGGGGACAATTCTAGTGTTGTGCCATGTGCACCCTGCGCAATTTATGATTTACTGCTAATTTGATTCTTGCGCAAATGTTCTACCTGCACCTCTGAATGTGTTTTAATGTTTCCTGTGCAATTGTTTGATATTACCTTTGCTAAAAGTGACCTGCTTCGGTAATTGTTTATGTTTTATCCCCTTTGCTAAAAATGACCTGCTTAGAGGATTGTTGATGTCCCATTACCTTTGCTAAAAGTGACCTGCTTAGGTATTTTGTGTTTTATCCCCTTTGCTAAAAGTGACCTGCTTAGAGGATTGTTTCTGTTATTACCTTTGCTAAAAGTGACCTGCTTAGGTGATTCTTTATGTTTTTATTCCCCTTTGCTAAAAGTGACCTGCTTAGGTGATTCTTTATGTTTTTATTCTCCTTTGCTAAAAGTGACCTGCTTAGAGGAATGTTTGTTTTATCCCCTTTGCTAAAAGTGACCTGCTTAGAGGATTGTTGATGTTTTATTGCCTTTGCTAAATGTGACTTGCTTAGGTGATTATTTTAGGTTTCCTTCCCTTTGCTAAATGTGACTTGCTTAGGTGATGGTTTTCCTTCCATAGGTCCTGATGATAAGGTCCTAGTTCCCTGCGTGATTTTCCTACAGTGTTTAGGGTGGCGTAGGAGGTATTTACCCTTTACCAGTAGTTACTGGTTGTATGCTACATTTACTATTTTGTGTGCTACATTCATTATATGTTTATGTGCTAAGTGTTATACCTACAAGTATTATTTCTAAAAAGTGCATACCCCTGACAGTGGTCCAGGTGGCCCTGTCCTGTACATAATACCTTGTAAATCTTGCCCGTGCCTGTTGGCACATTGTAAAGTGTGTGTCTTAACTAATGTGTTTTTATTATAATACAAAGGCTATTTTTGATATAACCTTATGTGGAGTTTCCTTTGTGGTGGGCCTAGGGTGTTGTCGCTGGGGTGCGCGCGCAAACGCTTTACACATCGCCTCCGAGATTAGCCTTGCTGCTCGCGTCACGTTACCTAGAGGGTGAGCAGGGGTTATCTTGGTGTGTAACTCCCTTGCCCTGACTTAGAAATGGTGATCCCTGACTGACCTTGGCGTGAGCGTTGGCCGGCCGGGGGTCCCGTTTCTAACATTGGTGGCAAGCGGTGCGGATTGGACTTGCGTTTGCGCTGTACCACAGTGGCGACAGGCCACACTACAAAACTCTGCAATTTTAGATAACCACATTTTGGGGATTATTGTTTTTTAGGTGAAGTTAAGTATTGCTTCTCCTGAAAGGTGTCATTTTGTGATTTGTGTCCAGTACCTTGTTCCCCGCCCTACTCCCACATTGGTACCTGTGTCTTGATGGTCAGGTTGAGAAATCAGGGGTGGTAGAAACTGCCTTACCAGGGGGGGGGTGTGAATGAGGGTGTGTTACACTGGATAGAGGAGTGCAAGTACTCTGAGATAGGAATCTTGCTGAATTTTTGTAATTGTGTACTCCTGTGTAAGCTCAGATCCCCAGGTTCTCTGTGTAAAACTCTTCTTGAGAACGTCCGCCAAAATGGAGCCTGTTTTTGATCTCTGTGGTCTTTTTAGGTACAGTAGGTCAGAGCTGGTCAGATTCTGTGAAGAGGGAGGCATGGAGGTGAGTGAGTCGGATACTCAGTCCCAGCTTAGGGACAGCCTGATCCAATGGCAAAAGGGTCAGTGGGATCTTGAGCACAGTGAGAGAGATAGGGCCCGGGCCGCACGTCATGAGGATGGTGAGTCTGTGGGGAGCCCTGAAGAATGTGAAGTGAATGAGGATGACAGTGAATGGGCACCAGCAGATAGTGAGGACCCCATAGATAGGAAGTCCCTTGCTGGGTCCAGTGTCAGTACCAGCGCCCCATCCCTTGTCCTGTCCCCAGAGGAGTGGTTGGATAGGAGGGAAGAGCGGGAGCATCAGCTAGCGATGGAACAGCTCAGGTTGGAGCATGCCAAGCTAGAGGCTGAAAGGGCCTTGTTCAGGGACAAGGTAACCCTAGAGGATAGGTCATCCCCTGAGTGCAGTTATGATTTTCTGGATTCCCCAGGGAGGGTTGAATCCAGTGGTGGCAGCTATTTAAGTGTTAGTGTAGACAGTCCCACTCCCAGTTCCCCGAGTATGGTACCTGTTTCCCTAGAAGAGGAGTATAGGTTGCAGTTCAGGGACAGTAGGAAACTGTCTCACCAGTCTTGGGAGGAGTTTACAGAGGACTGTCAGTGTGCACTGATTGAGTGGTTAGAGGTTCCCACGGACATGATTTTGACAAACTGTTTTGTCTTATTCTCAAGGAACAGGTGCTCAGTCATTGTCGGCCGGAGTTGCGGCAACACCTGTTGAGGTTGACCTTTGATCCTTGGGAGCTTGCAAAGGAAGCAGACCGATGGGACAGTGCGAGAGGTTCTTTAGAGTCACTAGTGAGTGATTCCAACAATAGTGGGTCAGGTGTCCTCCAGCCCAGTGTGGTGAAGGAGGGTGAGAGTAGCCCAGCTAGGTCCCAGGTTAGTGAGGAGGGTGTAGGGGCTGACTGCCTGTCTCAGTGGAGCGGGAGTGAGTGTGTGACCGAGAGTCCCCAGACGCCCGAAGCCCTGTCACAGAGCCTGGATGGTTTCTTTAGGGAACACCAGGATGGGAACCTAGGCTTGCCTGTTAGTTCACTTGAGGGAGATCTCCTAGTGTGTAGAGGACCTGGAGCATCTGTAAGCGGAGCTTCTATGGTTCTAGAGTCTGGCAGTACTGCTCCAGTAGGGAGGGTACAGGAGTCCAGCGAAAGGAGTGATTGGGGGATAGTATGTGAGTCCCCAGAAGTCCTGGAGTGCCAGGCAGTGATTCCACCAAAGGTTCTAGACCGGAGGTTGGAGGCCCAGATTCAGGATTCGCCTGACCTGAAGGGTGGGACTACTGTAATCAGTGTCCTGACCAGTTCTTTTTCCAGAGGTACCGCCCCGGTTGGGAGGGAGCAGGACCCTGGAAGGGGGTGCAGAGGGTGGGAGAGCCCACCTCTGACCCCGGTGCAACCTGAGGGGTTAAACCCTAGGTTGGGAGAATGTTGTTTAGAGGGAACCCCTCGCAGGAGGAGGAGGAACCCTAGAAGAAGAGGTAGGGGGAGGAGAGCCTTCCCTGAGACTCCTGGTCCGCCTGGGGTTGTAGACCCTAGGCTGGAGAACCAGTGGCAGTCTAGCCCTGTCTTGCAGACAGGAAGGGTGGAGAGTGGCTATTATGTGCCAGGGGTTACTACCCCCCACTTTGTGAGTAGGCAGGATACAGTGGCACCTGGGTGGCCTAGGGCCTGGTCCTGGCCGAGGGCAGCTGGAGAGTACCAGTGGGGTACCCCAGTTAGTCCCTACAGTAGTTTTAGAAGGAACCCCAGGGTTTCACCGTGGCGTAAAACAGGAGGGTGTCCCTGCAGTTGTGGGCCCGCGTCCGTGTTTTATCGCCCCAAGCAGGGAAGTCCATCACGGTGGTGATTGGTCTGCCCTGCGTTTTGGCTGGAAGGGGGTTGTGTTGGACTTGGGCCCTAGGGCAGGTTCACCCCTAATCTTTTTGCTTTTGTTTGTGACCCAGTGTTAGTGATTTTTGGGTCTCTGCGCACTTTTTCCCTGTGTCCCAGAGTAAAGTGCGTGCGTGTAGTATGGCTGGCCTGCCCTCCCATTGGAATGCATGGGGAATGTGTGTGTCCATGTTAGTTCCTGATGTGTGGGGAGTGCAGGCTCGAGTTTGGTATGTGTGAACTTGTGAGAATGAATGTTGCGCGATGGTACGTGCGGCTTGTATGTGTCTAGAAGGGAAGTGCTACTTCTGGACATTGATGTATGTGTGCAGTGAGGGTGCTGGAGCGTGATTGGCTGGAGCTGGCTGGCATGCCAGGCTCCAGGAAGTCTGGATGGGTCTGCCCGGTGATGAGTGTGAGATCAGCATGAGTGATGTGTGGGAGGAGTGCACCTGGGTCCTGGATGGGCTGGGTTTTTCCCCACACAATGCTGGCTCAGCCCCCCTGTGGTGTGTCTAACGACCCAAGCCTCCCCAGTGAATGAAAGGGGTGGTTGGGCCATCAAGGGTACTCCCAAACCAGCTGCAACTGGTTTCTCCCCCACCCTGCACCTACAGACAAAGGAATTTACAGTATAAGAAGGGGCTGTGTCCCCATACAAGGGGGTTCTCTGTTCTCTTCCAGGATCCTTGCCAGAGGGGGCTGTTGCTGTTGCTGGGGCCAGGAGGACCGCCACTTGGCTTGTCTCCCTGCCTGGAGACCCAGTGTGCTGGCTCTGGCCCTGCCTTGCCCCCCCTGCCTGCCTCCAGACCCTGCTGGAGCTTTGCTGTTGCCTGGGAGCGCTGTTCCCCTGTCCTTTAGCGCTGGGGAGCGCTGTTTATTTTCCTTAGCGCTGAGGAGTGCTTTATTTGAGCCCTTGGCGCTTGAAGGCGCTTCATTTTGGGTGCCTAGCGCTTGGGAGCACTTTTTGTGCAGCCAGTGCCCACCCGGCATCTGCCCGTTTTATTTTGCCAATTTTCGGCATAGCGAGTGCCTACCTCGCTTTATATTTAATTTGGAAGCCGGTGCCCACCCGGCATTGCCCCGTCCGTGGATATTTAATTAATCACGAGGGAGCCCACTCCTCGGATAATGGGACCCCGCCTGCCTATCTAAAGCGAGCCGCCACGCTGCCCGCGGCGACCCGGAAGTGGTTGTGTGCCCGGCCAATCACAGCACGGCCCGGGAGAGGCCGACCGGAAGTCCCGCCCCCACAGCGGAGCCGAGAAGCGTCCTGCCGAGGCTCCCGAGAGAGGAGAGCCCCGGACCTCTGCTTGCCGCCGGTGAAGAGGAGCCCCGCGCTGCCCCGAGAAGGTGAGCCAGCAGTGTTCCTGCCCTCGCAGCTCCAGCGAGGACCCGGTGAGTGCGAGGCTGATTCATTGTGTGCAGAGCGGCCCCGGTTGGCAGCGGGCCGCTCCGCAGGAGAGAAGAAGCATCCCTTGGAGATTGGAGCCACGAGGCTCCGTGGGGCATTATTTGAGTCTGAGTCCCCCGTGAGGGACTCCAATGTTCCGCCCCCAATTGCGAGGGAGCCCAGAGAGGCTTCAGGGGCCCATCTGCGTTTTCGAGCCCAAGAGGCTCCGAGCTTCCCATTGTCCTGTGAGCCCTAAGAGAGGCTCTTGAGCGCCCACATTTGTTTAGAGCGCTGAAGCTCTTAATCCTAGCCCATATTTGTTTTGCGAGCCAGAGAGGCTCTAGGGGGAAAAGAGCCAGTTAGTTGATCAGAGCCCCGTGGCTCCCACACTGTGTTCTCTCACCTGTGTTCTTGAGCCCACGAGGCTCCAACGTTGCCCAGCATTATTTACAACTGTCCAGCACTTAGTGGACAGTTGCTACCTTTAGGCTCTGTGTTCTTGGCTGCCTGCGCAGCCTCCCCTGACATTGAGACTCAGGGCATTCCAGCCCTTTCGAGGCCAGTTGGCCTGGGGGACAATTCTAGTGTTGTGCCACGTGCACCCTGCGCAATTTATGATTTACTGCTAATTTGATTCTTGCGCAAATGTTCTACCTGCACCTCTGAATGTGTTTTAATGTTTCCTGTGCAATTGTTTGATATTACCTTTGCTAAAAGTGACCTGCTTAGGTAATTGTTTATGTTTTATCCCCTTTGCTAAAAGTGACCTGCTTAGAGGATTGTTGATGTCCTATTACCTTTGCTAAAAGTGACCTGCTTAGGTATTTTGTGTTTTATCCCCATTGCTAAAAGTGACCTGCTTAGAGGATTGTTTCTGTTATTACCTTTGCTAAAAGTGACCTGCTTAGGTGATTCTTTATGTTTTTATTCCCCTTTGCTAAAAGTGACCTGCTTAGGTGATTCTTTATGTTTTTATTCCCCTTTGCTAAAAGTGACCTGCTTAGAGGAATGTTTGTTTTATCCCCTTTGCTAAAAGTGACCTGCTTAGAGGATTGTTGATGTTTTATTGCCTTTGCTAAATGTGACTTGCTTAGGTGATTATTTTAGGTTTCCTTCCCTTTGCTAAATGTGATTTGCTTAGGTGATGGTTTTCCTTCCATAGGTCCTGATGATAAGGTCCTAGTTCCCTGCGTGATTTTCCTACAGTGTTTAGGGTGGCGTAGGAGGTATTTACCCTTTACCAGTAGTTACTGGTTGTATGCTACATTTACTATTTTGTGTGCTACATTCATTATATGTTTATGTGCTAAGTGTTATACCTACAAGTATTATTTCTAAAAAGTGCATACCCCTGACAGTGGTCCAGGTGGCCCTGTTCTGTACATAATCCCTTGTAAATCTTGCCCGTGCCTGTTGGCACATTGTAAAGTGTGCGTCTTATCTAATGTGTTTTTATTATAATACAAAGGCTATTTTTGATATAACCTTGTGTGGAGTTTCCTTTGTGGTGGGCCTAGGGTGTTGTCGCTGGGGTGCGCGCGCAAACGCTTTACACATCGCCTCCGAGATTAGCCTTGCTGCTCGCGTCACGTTACCTAGAGGGTGAGCAGGGGTTATCTTGGTGTGTAACTCCCTTGCCCTGACTTAGAAATGGTGATCCCTGACTGACCTTGGCGTGAGCGTTGGCCGGCCGGGGGTCCCGTTTCTAACACAGAGAGTTCTTTCTCACTTAGCTTCCTATACCCCTGATATTGTCCTTCTACAGGATACTCATCTTAATTAACTTGAATCCCTCAAATTGAAAAGGAACTGGGTTGGTACAGTTTTATTTTCCCCCTCTAATAAGAAGAAAAATGGAGTTGCCATTGTATTTCATAAAAAATTGAAATGTAAGGTTTTATCAGAAGAAAGGGATACTGATGGCAGATGGATCCTTGCTAAACTAGTAATTAACTCAATAGCTTTGACTGTTTTTAATGTCTATGGGCCCACCCAGACTGACTGTACATTTTTTACTTTTGTTACAAATAAATGTATTCAACATAAAGATAACTTATTCTTCTTAGGTAGACATTGTAATGAAATTATGGATCCATTTATTGACCGCAAATTCATGGTTCGATTTATTCCTCACAAATCCCATAAACAATCTCTTGACACCATTTTACAAGCACATCTCTTGGAGACTCTTACATCCAGACACCTTGGACTACTCTTTCTTTTCTCCTCCTCATGCGTCTTTTTCTTGACTGGATTATATTTTCCTTTCTTAATCCTCATCTCAGAGCTTACTGTCCTCCTCAATTGAACCTATAGTTATTTCTGACCATGCTCCCATCGTAATAGACCTTGATTTGCTCCCACCTCCTCCCAAATCACCCCGTTGGTGTTTCAATTATGCTCTCCTTTCTAACCCTAACTTCTCTTCCTCATTTCGCTCCTTTACTAATGATTTCTTTCAATTTAATTCTGACCCTAACACTCCCCTTTATATCCTTTGGGATTCCTTTAAAGCTACTGCATGGGGTTTCATTATGGATTTTGTTTCCAGGAAAAAGAGACAGTTTCTTCAGAAACTGAAACTTTCCCTAACACATATAAAACAGTTGGAACATCAATTTTACACCTCTGCAGATAAATGTATGTCACCAGAACTTCTCCGTGCAAAAATAGATTTTAATAAACTCACTATTGACAATGCATCTTCCATTCTTCTTTGTAGTAGCACCCGTTATTATGGCGGTCGCAATAAATCTGGTAAACTCTTGGCTAACTATCTTAAGTCCCGTAAAGAACGTACTCTTATTGATTCCATTTACTCTTCTGAAAATGTCCTCCTTCATAAAGATAAAGACATACTTGATCAATTTCAACTATTTTATCAACAGCTCTATACTCCTGAATCTCCTCCTTCCTACTCTCTTATTCAGTTTTACTTTGAGAAACTACCCAAGCCTACTACTTCCCATCTCGACTTTCCAGCTCTTGAACTTGACCTCTCACTACAAGAACTTTTTACTGCTTTATCTTCCCTTACTAAAGGTAAAACACCTGGCCCTGATGGTTTTCCTGTCGAGTTTTATTTACACTTCACTGACCTCCTACTGCCCAAACTCCTGTCACTCTTCCAATCATTTTAGTCCTCTGGTAAAGCTGAAGGATCGTTTGAAGATGCTACTATCTGCCTGATTCCAAAAGATGGTCGTGACCCCAAGTTTTGTAAAAACTATCGTCCAATCTCATTAGTTATTGTTGATTATAAACTTTTTGCTAAATTACTTGCTCTACGTTTAGATCCCGTTATGCCTCATCTTATTGGTAAAGAACAACGAGGTTTTGTTAAGGGTAGACTTACCTCTGATAATTCCCGGCTCTTTCTTAATGTTTTGAATAAAGCTTCTTCTCTTTCAGTTCCCTTAGCTGCTATTTCTGTTGATGCGGAAAAGGCCTTTGATAGAGTGGATTGGTCCTCTTTGTTTGCTTCATTGCGTTGGCATGGTTTCGGCCCCAAATTTATCTCTCTCATTTCTTTGTTATATTCTACTCCCAAAGCTTCAGTCCTTGTGAATGGTCAACTTTCTTCCTCCCCCACCCTCCAAAGAGGTGTACATCAGGGTTGCCCTCTCTCTCCGCTTCTTTTTATTCTTGCTCTCGAATCGTTTTTGACTTCCATTCGGAATAATAAATCTATTTTTGGCTTCCCCTATGGTGATGAGCAATTAAAACTCTCTGCATACGCAGACAATATCCTTCTGTTTATATCCAATCCAGAATCCTCTATTCCCCCTTACTATCCGAATGTGATTACTTTTCCTCCGTCTCGGGCTATAAAATCAATTCCGATAAGACCAAAATTCTCCCTCTGACCAATACTTGTCTTCCACATATGTTCTCCTTGACTGGCTTTGCCTGGAATAGCACAAAGATCAAATATCTTGGAATCTGGTTTTTCAAATCTATTTCTTCCTCCATCACATTAAATACGTCTGCAGTTTTATCCCAAATTGATCTATTGTTTTCCTCATGGAATCCCCTTTTACTTTCCTGGTGGGGTCGGCTCGATTCGATCAAAATGATGGTTGCTCCTATTGAAGCATGGGCGTAAAATCTGTTCCGCTCGTGGATTTTGCGGATTTTCGGCAAATTCGCAATCCGCGAACTCTCGCGAACTTGCCGAAAATTCGTAAATCCGTGCGAAGCGGATTTTTTGCTTGGTCGCACTTGCCAACTAGAATACTATACAATTTCGCGGGAGTAAACACTTGCGAACTCGTAGATGCGGCGGGCAGCGGCAATCTCGCAATTGCGAGATTGCAAAATTTGCAATTTCACACAAGAAATCCACCAGCAGGCAGCATAAACCTTGAAAATTATGATTTTTATCAGAATAACTCCTCAGGTTGACATTTGCCTGCACTTTCTTTTAGCAAGGAGTCTATTTTGGGGGGGGGGGGTGGGAGGAAGGAAGTGCCCCACAGTCTCCAACTTCCTGTTCCTGTCCAGCAGGCTCCTCCCAGTGCTTTCTTCATGTGCTGGTCACTTTGATTTGGATCTTGACCTGGAAGGATTACTGTTTGTGGATGCTGCTGGATTTGGATTTTTGCAAAACTGAAAGCACTCAGCAGGTGCAAAAGTTCAATCTTATCATTAGTAACCATTCCCTGTAGTGCCTGGAAGGTTTACTTTTTGTGGATGCTGCTGGATATTTGGATTTTTGCAAAACTGAAAGCACTCAGCAGGTGCAAAAGTTCAATCTTATCATTAGTAACCATTCCCTGTAGTGCTTCCTGAGGGGCCCCTTCAGAGTTCAGTTGCCTACTTGCAACTATTCTATGACCCTGCTCTGACCCTCACAGCAGGCTCAGAGAATAGCTACAAGTATACAACAAAGGTCCTGTTAAAAAAATTACACTGCAACAGAAAGCAATTACAGATAAGGAAGCAGGTGCCAGCCTGGAAGTTCAAATTCAGTGACACATTAATCAGCCCCTAATTCATTCATGTCAGTTGAGGCAGGGCAAGTGTGCTTTTCCCCCCATAATCTACAGGGATGAACTAGAGGGTGGCATGGGTGAGCCAGAGGGTGGCATGGGTGAGCCAGAGGGTGGCAGTGGTGAAACAGAGGGTGGCAGTGGTGAAACAGAGGGTGCTGTGATGAACCAGACGTGGAAACAACATGGTCGCGACCGTTGCTACCCGACAAGTAAGTTCCCGTTTGCGAACTGGTAAAAAACCCTTGCGAAATGGCAGAAACACTTGCAAACACAAAAAAAAGGAATCCGCAAAATTCGCGAGAGTTTGCGGATTTTGCGGTTTGCGAATTCGTAAATACGCAATTTCGCGGATTACCAATTCGCAAAATCCGCCCATGCCTGCTCCTATTCTTATTTATATTTTTTCTATGTTACCTGTTCATATCCTGCCTCTTTATTTTAAACACATTGATTCCTCTCTCTCTAAATTTCTCTGGAAGAATAAAAAAGCTAGAATTTCCCTGGTTGCTCTTTGTGGCTCTAAATTGAATGGTGGTGTTAATTTTCCAGCTTTTCATCTTTATCATAAATCCTTCTCTCTACGACAAGATTCCCGATGGCTTTCTTCCGACCCTTCCCCCTTTTCTCCTCTTTGAACGAAATTTGTTGCTGCCCTTTTCTTTTGAGGAAGTTTTGGGATTTTCTGCCAAAACTCCTTATACTTCCCTTCCTCCGTTCAAATATACTACTTCTCTTTTAAAACCTTTGCTCTTTCTGCATCTCGCGAGAATCATTTCTTCATTCTCCCATTTGGTATATTTTTCTTAAACTTTTTAACAATAGACCCATTTGTTGGACATCTTGGAGATTGGAAGGTATTATCTGGGTCAATCATCTCTTTGACTGTGTTTCTCCTTGATCTTTTCCCCAATTTTGACTTTTGTTCCGCTGTCCTCATTATGTTTTACATAATGTCACGGTTCTCATGGAGACAATTCTCGATCGTTATTATACCTCCCCAATCTTCCCTTCCTGTTATTCTTTCTACCCTTCCTAAAGCATCTCTCATTTATAAATTCTTTTCCTCTTCTAACCCAGATCATGCCAAAACTAAAGTGGAACTTTCTTGGGAAAAGGATTTCGATTGTACTTAGTCTATTGCTCTCTGGGACAATCTTTGGTCTAGATCATTGAAAATTTCTCGCTCTGCTTCTCTCACTCAATCTTTATTTTTTCTCTACCATAGACTTTATCTCTCTCCTCTCTCTATTTCCTGATGTACCCCCTCCTCCGATTCTAAATGCTGGACCTGCGGCTCTTTAAATGCTGATCTCCTCCACCTCTTTTTTCTCTGTCCTGCTGTATCTTCTTTTTGGAAAAAAGTATGGTCTAATCTTTCTCGCATTTTCAGACTTTCTCACTCATTCATCTTTTCCGGGCAGTCTCTCTGAATCTTTGATTCTTCTTCCACACTCACATGGTCTTTATGACCTCATGCTTGCACTTGCATTCCAACACATTTCTTCCAACTGGAAATCCCTTTCCAACATTTCAATACAACATTGGTGGAACTCCTTATGCCATTTTCACAGACTTGATGTTGCTTTTGCTTCTTCTTGTAAGCCAAGATGCAATGTGGACCTTTATTGGTCACCTCTTACTACATATCTAGACCAATTAGCTCGTAAACTTCACAATTGTACCGCTTCAGAGAATTTCAAAACTCCTTGAAGGAATTATACTCTCTCCTTTCTGTTCAATTGATGTATTTTGCAATTTTCTTATATTACAATGCTTTTATACAATGTATATTGTTGTATGGTTGAATGCTTCTTCTCATAGTTTGATTTGTCGTTGTTTTTCTTATATTATCCTGTTGTAGCATTACTTTTTTGTCCCCCCCTTTCCTTCCCCTCCCCTATAACCTTAAAATCCCACAAAACGGTTTTATTTTTCTGCTAAGACATTAGCAATGACTTTGCTTCAACCTTTGTTTTTTGCATTTTCTCTTCTTGCTGATGTTTATTGTTGTTTACCATTTGTTTTGCTCTTCAATAAAGCTTTCAAACATAAAAAACAGAGTGAGTCAGCGATGCCTGTCACTGTACTGTTCGACATTATTCGTTTTGTGTAGTTGGGAAAGTGTAATAGTCATGGTAGGTAGTAGGTGGAGCCGGGGGGGGGGGAGAGTGGGTGTGGTCTCCTAAAAGATTTTGGGAGCATCTGCACTTATCGTGATATCACTAGGGACAGGCAGGCGGCAGGTCTCGTGATCAAATAGTCGCAGGCTTCGTGTTAACAGGTGTAAATAATGAGCCCAAAACAAAATAAGGACCAGACAGAGTGCCGGCTTGGTACAGACACCGGGCCGGGATGGGGGGCACTGCTGAGCCACAGTATGAAAGCCACTGGTCACCTATTGACTTTTAGAAAAGCCCTGCTCATTTTAAAATTTGGATGACAGGGACTGGAGACTGGGGGAAGGGCATGATGGGGAGGAGGGTAACAACAGGATGTCAGGGGTGAAAGGTAGAGAGTTCTGGGAATGGTAGATAGATGTGTGCCTTGCTACTAAGCACCTTGAAGTGTAACAGTACAAAATAATGCTATTCATTTTACAGTAGCAGTAGCAGTAGTAGTAGTACTATCACCATCATTATGACATTCACCGCTGGCAGCATTTATTTGTGAGGGCCTGAAATCCATCCGTGAAGGAGTTTATTTACTCCCAGTGAGGGCCCAGAGTGACACCGGTTAAAAACTTTGAGATGCGCACCTCAGGGGCTCTCTATTAATCCGATGTACAGCGCTTCACAGTAATAACTACGGTAAAAGAGCTCATACTTTGGGAGTTTATCGTTTACGACACAGTGGTCCTCTGACGCACGCCGGGTCCGTGCACGCGCACAGGGTGCTCAGTGTCTACCAGTGATGGACAGGTCATTGAGGTGCTTTGTAAGGATGAAGCCCTGAGACAGGCTGCGTGAACAGGGCTCTTCTGCAGGACGCTGTGTGTGTGCCCTCTGCTAACATCTGAGGCACACAGAAGATATGGCCTGGGCCTGGGTATGGGATCTGTCAGACCTCTTCCCCAGAGCACCCCAGATTTCAAGAGAAATAACTTCTAAGGTAGCAAGGTACTGGTACCCACTGGGCGCGTTCCTCATGAGTTGCATAGCTACAAATGTCGGGAACATGTCTTTCATCACATGCTGGTAGCTTTAGGGGTTAATGCACGCCCTGCACACATCTGTGTATAACATGTACGAACAAGGTTCTAATGCCTCCGTCATCTCTGGGAGGTGAATATAATGGTTTATTACATTGACTTATTTTAAGTTATTTTGGGATTTCTAAAAAACAGTACTGCATGAAACAAAAACCTCTCCAAGAGCCGCTTTCTGAAATTCCTGTTTATTTAATCTGTTATTATCACAACGTGTTGGTTCCTTTGCTTTTTAAAAAAAAAATATTGAATGAAAGGAAAATCATATGTTAGTGAGTTCAGAGTATGTGTGTGTATGTGTGTGAAATATGCTAATGTATGCCACGTCATGTCGCGACCTTTATGTGCTAATTTACGTAAGTCATTTGGTTGACACATACAAAATAAACTGTAAGTGTTTTGCACAATGTTAAATATGGTCATGTATTTCTCACTGTATTTGTAAATACCCATTATTTTTATGTGTGTTTAATAGTGGTGTTTAGGGGTTTCTTAATGCTCGTGATGCCAGACAAGGTAAGCAAAAATTAAATAAAGTGACATGGCCAATATCACACAATTTGGTCAAGAGAGGAAGCCATGATTAATATGTAGAGTCCTTGCTATGCAGCTGACAGCAATTAGACCATATGCAATTTCGGCTGAAAATATATTTATTAAGAAAAGAAAATATTTTCTATCCAAACACACATATTTTGATAAAGTCAGTATAAAGTATAAAACCCGGATGTATTGCTGCCATTAGAGACCCCTTGTTGCCTTTCAGCAACGGCCGATGGACAATCTACAGCTGTGTATTAATCACTTCAAGGATTTCATACAGAATTCAGCAGCAACCTTCTGACTGACAATCACAGGTTCACATTTTTATTTAGCATTGAACGATCATTTGTTGTTGCCGAAAAAACCCAAAAACAAAGTAATAAGCATTTCCTGATTACATTTTAATGACCTTAAACCGATCCTTTGCTGGGAATGCTTCAAAATCTGGAACGCCATCCCGGTTGACATCAGAACTATTTCCTCCTTTCTAAAGTTTAAACGCCAACTAAAAGACCTCTACCTCAAACGTGCCTTCCCGAATCCAATTACGTAACCTTCTAATTGAACTTTTGTTGCCTCCAGATCGCTCGTACCTACAACCGACCTCTCCCTCCCCCTCGCTCCCCATTTCCTGGGGTCGGCATAGCTACGGATATGACTTTGTCCTCACTGTCTCTGGGCCAGTTTGTCCTCACTGCCTCTGGGCCAGTTGAATCTCTTATTTGTATGCGTACTCTATCTATGGTCCTTCTGTACTCTTACTCTGTGCGCTTTCGATTCGTTATATGACTTATACATGTGGATGTGTTGTTCGCTTAGCCTTCTGTGTATTGTATTAGCTATTTTGACCTACTCATGTCTGGTTGTGAAGCGCTCTGATGCCCTCGGGTCTGGCCAGCGCTATAGCAAACTCCAAAATAAATAAAAATTAGTTGGAAGCAACAGAAACACATAGATGTATTTTCTTTCCAGCACCCTTGATCTGACCAGGGAAGAAGGCACAGCTCTAGATGAAACTCATCCCTGACATTGGATAAAGTACGTTTGCCGAATGGAAACTGCAAACAAGCTCGGTGGGCTAATCGCTTACTGATGCGATGTATGCCTTGTTTGTAAATGCTCGATCCAACCCTGCCCTACCGCCCCCCGTCATCTCTCTACCACTGATACGCACGTCCTATTTATTTGTGGTGCAGAAACAAAGTTTTTACCTCAACGTGCCTTTGGCCATCTGTAGAGAAATCCCTCTCTCTCTCATCTAACTTGCACAAAGTCCAACCGAATGTGCGTATGTAGCAAATATAACAGTATTTGAATATAGGTAGAAGAACTGCAGGAGGTAGACCTTGCTGATATAAATCACCTTACTTTGCCTCATTCGTAGTGTCGCTGCTTAACTGGTGTTGTGCTAAAATGTCACCTGAGGCCTGTGCTTGCCGGGGTCGCCCACTTCCCTGCAGGCGTAAATGGTTGCGTGACCTACTCTCTCTGACTTCCGGCTGCCCCCTGTCTGCTCAATGCCAGCTGAATCCCTGCAGTATCTTCAAGTTTCGAAGCACTCGTTTGTATAAAAAAACAATAATCAAATTATAAGAAATAAAAAAAACAACCTCAGCAATCAGCTTTGAAAAATGTACTTTTTACATTTATTTGTTACTTTTAGACAACTATAATTGGTATTTTAGATACACCTGTTTTTGAACACTGGTTGCAAAATAGATACATCTATCGAAATGTAACAATTAAAAACGTAAACATTAGCATTACATTAAAAAATAAAAATAAAGTTGTTTTTCAAAGTAATGCCCCAGGGACCTGGCCCACCGGGGATCGCATTAAAATGAAGCACGGGAGCCCGCGTTTCATTTAAAAAATAAATCTGTGGGATTCGCAACCCCAGTGCGAATTTTGCAGTTTGTTTTTTTAATGCTTTTTGGGGCACTGGGGGTCCTTGTGGGACCCCCTGAGCAGGCCTAGGGGCTCAGGGTGTTTCTACCCTGCCCCTTTTCTTTTTTCCACCTTTGTTTTACTGTTTTCTTGTGACTCGGTTCTATTGAGTCACAAGATGGCTGCCAACACTTCCAGCTTTGGAGTGTTGGCAGCCAATCACAGTGAAGCTTGTGCTTGGGAGGAGTCGCGACTCCACCGGGTCCCTAGATATCGAAACCTTTTATTTTTCAAATTTCTCAGGAACTACTGAACGGATTTACACCATTTAAAAAAAAGAGCTCTTGCTGAACCAAGGGCTACCTTTTTGCCAAATTTGGTGTAATTCCTTTCAGCAGTTCGGGCTGTAGCTGTGTCTAAAGTTTCCTATGTTTTGGGACCCCCCCTTTTTTCTCAGCCATCGCTTGTTGAATCATCAAGACAGGAGCTGACCGGAGCGGGCCACAAGTTTTGAAAATTTCGTGAAGATTAGTGACTTTGTTGTGGATGATTTAAAACAACTTAACAGAACAGTGTTGCAAAAAGACAAACAAAGAAAATACAAAGAAAAGCAATACTCTACACTAATGCGCAAACTACAAAACAATGGCAACATCATCATAATATTTCTGACAAAGGGGGCAACATAGTGCTATGGCCTCGCAAACTTTACATGCAGGAAGCGGAAAGACAGCCAGGTGACTCAGAATGCTATAGAAAGGCTGCATTCAGTGATCTTAAACACATTAAGGAATCCGTTTTTAAAGAGCTCTCACAATGGAAAATAATGGGGCTCTTGAGTAAAAATTAATTTGGCTTTTTAAAGAATGACTATCCTACTACACCAGTACTGTATTTTATCCATAAGGTGCACAAAAATATAACTCCAGTACTGGGGAGGCCCATTTCATCGGCGCAGAAGGGATTATTGGAACTAATGTCCAAATATGTTGATTACTTTCTCCATTAATATATACATAGAGACGTTACCATCCTATATACGTGACACTGGCTATTTCCTATATATCTTGCTGGTCATGGATATAAGTTCACTCTACACCAGTATACGACACAAGGATGGAGTAGCAGCGACTAGACATTATTTATCTAGGCATCACAGTGAATATTATCAGCACAATGAAATGCTTCTGAGTATGATTAACCTGTGCCTGAACAATAATTATTTTATTTTTAACGAAGAAGTGCATCAACAGCTACGTGGTCTGTCGATGGGGGCGTGCTTTTCTCCCAGCTATGCGTGTTTACACATTGGCTGGTGGGAGGAGCACGTCCTCAGAAGCACCCACTAGGAACTGTTTGAAGCACATGTCAGACAGAAGTGCCGTTTTATCGATGATTTATGCGTCATCTGGGAGGGGTCTATTGAACCTGCGTATGAATTTGTCAAAGTGATTAACAGAAATAACCTCAATCTAAGTTTTACAGTGGAAGCCAGTAAGGAAAGAGTACCATTTCTAGATGTGGAGATTTATATCCAACATAATGTCATCCATACCAAACTGCACAGAAAAAGCACTACAGGCAATGCAGTCCTACACGCTAGCAGCTCCCACCCCAAGCATCTGATAAAAAGTATCCCCTATGGGGAATTCTTAAGGATAAAACGCATTTGTAACTCAGATGATGACCGTAAGAATTGTCAGACGGAGGCATTCCAGAGGTTTAGGACTCCTGGGTACAAGGAGAATGATTTAAAGCAGGCTATGGGTAAAGCAAACAATCTTACAATTGATGAGAATAGAGCCATCTCTATAAGTACAGACACACCTAGCAGAGACACCAGAGACCATTCTAAACAAGACAACAAAGTGAGACTCATTACATCTTACAGCCAACAAGAAATGCAGTTCAGGAAGATCATGTACAAAAATTGGCTCATTGTGAAAACAGATTTGACTATGTCAAAATTGGTGCCTGAATTACCCAAGATTACCTTTAGACGTGCTCCCTCTATGAGGATGCGCTAGTAAAAACCAGTCTTGAGGTTATGGGTACATCGAACTAGCTATCAAACAGAACAGGCTTTTTTAAATGTAGCTCATGCAGAGCGTGTAAGTACAAATGACGTAATAACAGCATTTGACTGTAACCCTATGAAAATTACAAAGCTGTTAACATATCCCATGGAGTTTGCAGTATATGTATTAGAGTGTTCATGCAAACTCAGATACGTAGGCAGTACCAAACTACAAGCCTTCAACCGCAGACTGCAACATTTGAGGGCCTTAGTGAACTTTGATCCCAGTTACCCGGTAGCTAGGCACTTCAAACATGTGCATAATAATGACTTAAAAGAACTGAGTTACTTTGTTATTGACACAGTGCCTAGATCGCTTAGAGGAGGTAACAGGGAGAAGAAGCTCAGACAGTTGGAGTCTCATTACATACTAACACTCGACACAAAAATACCTATTGGTCTGAACACGGGAGAGGAATTGCACTATTTTTTATAAGTTTGGACTGTATTTGGATTTTACCCATTTTATCGTTCCATATTTATTCCGAGGTTTTAAGCACAGTTCTAGACGTGGTCCTACTGTTGTTTTTAATCTGGATAGTCCAGTTTTAACCTAGAGAAGGGGGGGCCAATCGGCCCCCACGCAGGCATGGCGGGGCCCGGCCCCTCCCACACCCCGTTCCTTTCGTGGTCGCTTGCCCCCGCCCTCGCCACGGAAGTAGTTGTGCACTTCCGGGGTGAGGGGGCGGGGCCGCGGCGGCGAAAGGGATAAGAGCCTGGGGAGCGCGGGAAGCGGCCTCTTTGTGCCCGCGCTCCCAGGCTCGCTCCTCGCCCCACCGTGGGGCTGTTAATTTTCTCAATTGTGTCTTTTTAGGTCTGCCTCGAGGAGTTAGCAGCAAGACCGGAGCAGACGTGGAGCGGTAGCTGCAAGGGTCCGGTGATCGGGCGTAGCGGAGGAATCCTGTGGATCCAGCAAGGCGGCCGGGGAGAGCGCACCGTCGAGCGGCAGGTCCAGGACACCTAAAAGGGACCCTTGAATGCAGAGATAAAAGGTATTCTGCGGGGCGGGCGGGGCACGGTAGCGAGCTGAAGCACCGGCCACAACGAACGGAGATAAGCGGCTTTGAGCGCTTCTACCCAGCTCACGATAAATATTTAAAAACGGAAAATACGTGAGTAGTGTGCGCGATCTGTTCGGGAGGCGAAGATTGAGAGCCGTTTTTTACATAATTTGCCTGCAACGAACTCGGGGCGGGCTCGGCTCTGCCTTTCTCTTTACCGGGCAAGTTTGGTTTTGCAAAAGCTAAGCAGGGACAGCTAGGGCGGAGAGTGGATGGGAGACCAGAGAAGGTTTCCAACGTGTGAAAGTGTTTTGAGAAGCCGTGTTTTCATGCAAGGCAACTGGTGCTATGTAAAGTGCTCTGATAACTTAAAATAAGTATGTGATCAGTGGGGTGTTGCACATACAGCGAATTTATGTCATAAAAAGTTTTATGTTGTTTTTTTTTTTTTATTCTATGAGGGCTCTGCTTTATAGAGTAATTATTCAGGTGAACGTGTCTTCATGTAAGGCAACTGGTGCTATGTAAAAGTGCTCTGATACCTTAAAATGAATATATGATAGGTTCGGGGTTGCACAAACAGCGATTTTATGTCATCAAAAAGTTTAATGTTGTTTTAATTCTATAAGGGCTCTACTTTATTGCAGGCTACCAGGGTGTGCATGGGCTGTACGCCGGGGAGTGTCTAAATACATTTGAGGGTACTTTTGTTTTAAAAAGTTTAAGACCGATTGTGTTCCTTACAAAAGACTTTTTGATCTAGTCAGGTCCCCCAAGGGATTTTTTGTATCTGCACATATAAAAAGGTTTGAAGTCGGTCGCTATTAAAGGCACACAAGGACGTGATCTGTAGTGTGTCTTCCAAAACGTCAAAGTGCATGCACTGTGGTCGCCGCAGGCCACAATTTTGCTTTGAAAGCTCAAAGATGTGGATATGTTGCAGTGCTAAAAAGGCATATGCTGCTAGCCTGATTGATTCACTTCCTGACTTTCCTTGTCTCTGGGTAGTGGCTCATATATAGGCAACACCCTTAATGTACCCTAAGGAATTCTCAATTGTCCTTTTGAACAATACATAAGTAAAAACAATAATATTAATTAGCCCAAAAAATGTGACCCTTCATTGACCAATTCATCCACGTTTTGTGCTTTTAAGATGAGTTCACATTATGCTGTCATTATGTTGCATACTTGCCCTACTGTCTATTTCCATGAGTGATGTTACTCCACAGAGCCTGTTTCAGGTGCACGTCTTTTCTGTCAGCACTACAACTAATCTATCTCTGCTAGCCAGGTACAGCAAGAATTTCACGTGCCTATTGCAGCATGACACACTAACGGGCGCGTTCATTCCCCAACAGAGAAAGGCAGAACAGACGCCATAGGCAAAGAGTTAGACATAGGGCGAGGGGATGGGACGGCAGCCAAGACTGCCGACTTTTGTGTGGGAGACCAGGGTTCAAGACTACGTGATTGTGTCTGCATTCACGTAATTCTGGCAACTACATGCACTAATCGTTTGTTTAAAAACGATTGCGTTAGTAAGTACTTCTCAGTGCAGTGCCATGATCTGACATATTATTAACCTCAAAGTTTCATATGTTATAGAAATACACAATTTTAATAGAGAAGCGCATTTATCTTGTTTTACGTGATGCTTGTTGTGTGACTTGCCTAGAAAACATTTTCAGGGCTCGGCACGTGCTCAGCTATCTGTGCCTGACCCTTGGTTCGGCTCTCCCCGCAAGTGTATTGGCTTACCAACCTTTATAACCTTATAATGTACAACATAAGGTACTTTATTCCAGAGCATAAAAATTCGAGATATTTCGAGATATTTATACAGCTGTAAGGGCAGTTTCTCTTCCCCAGCGGGACTGTTTCCCTCACGCTTTCTGTTATAATTGTCAGTATCTGATTACTGATTATGCCCCGTGACCTGAGTCATCAGTTAGCGGCTATTGTGTGTCTCCCTTTGTCAGACATTATCTCTATAAAACTGAGGGTTGGTGGATAGAGTATTACTGCACGTGGGTGACAGAGTATTCTGTACACTAAATTCTAGCCTGTCCCTATGTTTTACATCAATTATGCTTAAATTGACATTAAAACACATATCTTGTGACTAAGGTGGATAGCCAACGAAAGCTGAAAAAATGATAGGCTCAACTCCTTTCTGTATAAAGAGCCACAGTGGAATAATATTTGATGCTAGAAGTGACGTGATCAGTCCAGTTCAATTTCGAATGCCCAAAGTGGATCTATTAATGTTTACACGTTTATATCAAGTACTGTTTGGCTCCAGTTTGGTGGAGAAGTGTGGCTCAAATGGTTAGAGTGGCAGACCCTGATGCAGAGGTCTAGCCCGGGACCAGGAGTCAATCCCCCGTCTTTGCGGGCTTTGGGCTCAATTTACCAGCAAATGCCAGCCTCTGATGTTCACGAATTTTCATTTAAGTAGAATAGTGGGGTAGGGAAAGTACTATCCCACATCCTATCACACCTGTTTACAAGCAAGTTGGTCCAGTAAATTGTTGACCAGGGTGACCACCTGCTACTGGGGATAGCAATAAGGCAGTGGGACTTGTAAGTAGAATAGGGTGGGTAGGTAAAGTACTATCCCACATCCTATCACACCTGTTTACAAACAAGTTGGTTCAGTAAATAGTTGGCCAGGGTGACCACCTGCTACTGGGGATAGCAATATGGCAGTGGGGGCTTTTAGCTCACAAGTTAATCAAAAGGATGGTTCAGGGCCACAAATAATTGCCTGCTGAAATTGGAAGATCTTTATCTCTTTCTTTAAATCAAGAATGTCCAATGTAGGCACAGGAGGGCTGTACCCATGACAGATTGCAGGATAATCAACACGCTTTAAAATATGTTATATTTAGATGCACTGTATCTAAATGCATTAAATATGTTAACTCTAATCTCAGAGATGCTGCCCATTGTATACCTACATTGGGGCAAGAACACTTTAAACGATCATTTGTCAGATTGGTTGAGTGCAAGGAGCATGAAAAGCTGCCCACATGGGGTTAAATGCTGTGACATTAGGATGACAATTACTGTGCCCTTGTTTTTTCCTTTCTGACTCAGCGACAAGACAGTTGTGGTTGCTATTTATGTGGTAATTAGACAATGTAACCATAATTGCTCGGCGGGCACTGTAATCTGATCCCTGTTTAACACCCTCCCTGCACTGACCCCGCCACCCCACAAAATTTCTTTCTGGGTGCGGGGATTTTTGTTGTTTCAGAACGTCCTCACTGTTCATAAAATAATAGATCCTGTCTGGTTCAACAGGAGTGATCTCAGTAAACAATATTGTGTGTTCGCTTCACCTGGGTATCCGCCCCCAGACCAAGCTAATGCTACCTACAACGGTAACATGGCAGAGTGGTATACGTAATCGACAATACTAGTTTGGGGTGACCGGTGGGCTTGCTGATTCAAGTTACACTTGCGTGCGTACTTGCCTAGGTGGTAGGCCTCGATTCGATGACAGGACAAAGCTATGAAATGTGTAGCACAAGTTACCAGGCACAGTGCGATTTAAGCCTGGTTACAGTGGTAAAAAACCTTTGACGCCCCCGGACCAAGGTAATGCTACTTACCAACGGTAACATGGTAAAGTGGCTACGTAAGGGATATATCTATCGGGAATATTGACCATACTAGTTCTGGGTCACCAGTGAGCACTTGCGTGTCTACTTAACAGCATTTGGCACTAAATTCTTCCCCCCCTGTTTTATTGCCTAAGTAAGTCAGCCGTACCAAATGTCAGCAAGGAAATTGCCATTCCATAGTATGCCTGTTAGTTTCAGGTAATTTTCTCAGAGGACATATATCACGCAAAGGACTCACTATAGTAGAGTGGATCTAAAGAGGAAGGTCCTGACCATGCCCAAATCCCATCTCTGATACTGCTGGTGCTCTTATATGGGCAGGAGGGTCGGACAGATTTGCATATGACCAGGGCTGAACTGGGGGAGGCAGAATGGGTTAATGAATGGTAACACATTAAACCTTGATCTGTTGAAACTAATGTTGCATCATGATTTACGAGAGGCGGCGGTATACTATGAATTGATTGGAAAATCATGTGTGGCAGCTGGAGGACCACCTGTTACATGCAACTTGTTAAGGGAATGATGCTCAGTTTGGTATCATAAGAATAATATATATAGCTTATGGTTGCCCCTTAGTTATATTACGCGTTACCATTGTCAGCCACGGTCGAAGCCAACAGTCAGGCGCGAGGGGTTCGATACTTAGAATACGTATATCTCATCAAGTTGTGGTTGGGTGGGTGCTAATCCTATGCTTAAAGACTTGGATGCGGCATTGGCAAACAGACTGTTCCTTTTGAACTGATATCCTAATCATCCTTAAGGAGTCATGAGGGCGCTATGGTATTCACTGGGGACTCCATGCTTTGTGTCACTGCACTGCACACTGGGTAGTATTCGTTAATGAAGGCCATTTTACAGGGCACTCTTCGTAACACTAATCCAGTCACGCTACAGGGGACACAAACTAAGGCTATGCTTAACACTTAGTCGGAAGTGTTTATGAGTATGCATCTGACGCTAATCGTATCTCAAACTTAGCAAGTGATGGCAATGTAAGACTAGCACGTGTACAGCAGTTATCGCCAGAAACACTAATGGTTTGTGTTTATCTTTTCCATTTATGTATGGCCGGGTCCATGGTGGATATCTGGAGTGCTCCACATCACAACAGCTGCTACAGGTGGACAGCCCAAGGGATGCTTACGTCAGGTAGAGGATGGCAAGCAACAACGCAAGTGTGATGGGCGAGCGATCAAAAGACGCAGGAGGTGCCAGCACAGAGTTGATTGTTTATGGTGTGTAAACACTTGATTGGGCTGGCCGCAGTAATGGAGCGGGATGTTGCCTCACACAAAATGGCGGTAATTTTTCCTTAAACAGGAAATTGTATTTCTACAGTAACAGCGCCTGTGCTCGCAGGGCCACCAGTGTCAGCATGGCATATGCATAAGGTTACCAATTGGTAAAGTACCAGGATACCCCTGGTCACAGCAACTACGGAGACACCAAAGATGGGGTCTGTCCGTCCAGAGCGGGAAGGTGAAGTACCCGATAGGCACGCCCAACACCCTCAGTTAATATCTGACAGCGGGTAACAACAATTGGGGTTTTTTAAATTGGGCAAAGTGGGTTCTGGTGGAAGGGATAATTGCACTAGCTAGCTAGTTAGCAAAATATAAAACACAGACTGCACCATAGGGGGGCTCAGTTGTTTCCCAGACTGCAGGAAATGGGGGGGTGGACTTGGGGAGTGCGCAGAGTCACTCGGTGAAGAATCACTCGGTAAAGAGGATCAACACTTGGATTGAGAAATTATTTCATACACATTAATTGCAGAATATCCCACAGGGGGTCATCTGAGAGGGACCAAGTAGATTAACAGTCGGCTGATAATGAGGAGTTGACGTTTATTAGAGGCTCTACTCACAGGGTGGGGGGTCCAGGGGACAGAGTCAGGGAATGCCCTATGGATAGGGAACAAAATAGCAGGGGTAGAGGGTTTTTGGATTAGGAAGTTATGACCTTTCAGTGTAGGTGGTTTGGGGGGGGCCAGATAGTCGGTCAACTACCTGGCCTGTGGCGGTAAGGTCATTAATCGGTGAGCAGCATTTTAAGGTCCTTACGGGGGGGCGGGCCCATTCACGAAAGGGGCCGCCCGTCGGGAGGGGCCATTGGCCTCTCTCAGAACTTCAGGGGCAGGATATGATATCCAGTATTTTAAAGGGTGCGGGGGAGGGAGTCTACGCTTTCCTCAGGCTGGTAGCCACCCCTCACAACACTATGACGTCACTAAGGTGCGCGAGTGTCTGGGCCCTCCTGTTATGGTTAAATGGAGTTCAGGGAGCGCATGTGGGTGAAACGTGCCCTGGGTTGCGCATGCGCATTTCGAACGTGAAAGCGCAGCTGTAAAAGGATCTGACATCGGTTGGCGACCTTGCCGTACGACTTAATTATTAGAATGCATTTTTAATTTTCAGGATGTTAGATTCGGTTAGGAAACACGCTGTACTAGATTTTTGTTAAGGTTAGCCCATCATACCATGTCGAAACGGATGTCAATCTAATGTTCTGAAATGTGCATCTTTTAATAATTGTCAGAAATGTTTATTTTATTAAAAATTTTTATTTGTTTTTATATTTTAATAAATACGGCCAGGGGGGGGGCCCTGTACCCCCTGACTTCCAAAGACCCCATGTGTTGACTGGTGGAATCAGGTAACTCAGTCAGTGTGTTAAGGGGGGAGGTGGCCGGCAGTCCCAGACCATGAGAGAAGGGGGGGCCAATCGGCCCCCACGCAGGCATGGCGGGGCCCGGCCCCTCCCACACCCCGTTCCTTTCGTGGTCGCTTGCCCCCGCCCTCGCCCCGGAAGTAGTTGTGCACTTCCGGGGTGAGGGGGCGGGGCCGCGGCGGCGAAAGGGTTAAGAGCCTGGGGAGCGCGGGAAGCGGCCTCTTTGTGCCCGCGCTCCCAGGCTCGCTCCTCGCCCCACCGTGGGGCTGTTAATTTTCCCCGCCCTCCATCCCCTTTTTTAGCAGACCTTGGGGCCAGCCAATGGTAGGTATAATGTTTAGCAATGTGTCGGATTATAGGAATAATATGCTCGATTCAGTAGGCCTTTTTTCCCGTTTACTGGAGGAATGAACAGATGCAAATGTTTTGTGCGTTGCTGTGATAATTTTAACTAATTTTCTCCTTAGGCCTTTTTTCCCGCTTACAGGAATATCTATATTATGTATATGTTTTGTGCTTTGCTGTGTATTAACCAATTTTCTCCTTAGGCCTTTTTCCCTCTTAGTATAGCAATGTCGTATTTATTATGTGTGTCTGGCGGTAAGGTCATTAATCGGTGAGCAGCATTTTAAGGTCCTTACGGGGGGGAGGGCCCATTCACGAAAGGGGCCGCCCGTCGGGAGGGGCCATTGGCCTCTCTCAGAACTTCAGGGGCAGTATATGATATCCAGTATTTTAAAGGGTGCGGGGGAGGGAGTCTACGCTTTCCTCAGGCTGGTAGCCACCCCTCACAACACTATGACGTCACTAAGGTGCGCGAGTGTCTGGGCCCTCCTGTTATGGTTAAATGGAGTTCAGGGAGCGCACGTGGGTGAAACGTGCCCTGGGTTGCGCATGCGCATTTCGAACGTGAAAGCGCAGCTGTAAAAGGATCTGACACCGGTTGGCGACCTTGCCGTACGACTTAATTATTAGAATGCATTTTTAATTTTCAGGATGTTAGATTCGGTTAGGAAACACGCTGTACTAGATATTTGTTAAGGTTAGCCCTTCATACCATGTCGAAACGGATGTCAATCTAATGTTCTGAAATGTGCATCTTTTAATAATTGTCAGAAATGTTTATTTTATTAAAATTTTTGATTTGTTTTTATATTTTAATAAATACGGCCAGGGGGGGGCCTGTACCCCCTGACTTCCAAAGACCCCATGTGTTGACTGGTTGAATCAGGTAACTCAGTCAGTGTGTTAAGGGGGGAGGTGGCCGGCAGTCCCAGACCATGCTGGTTTTACTAGTCTTTTTGCATGGCCGAGGCCTGGAGTTTTATGGACGATTTTAGAGTGGTTTTTTACAATGTTTTCACATGGCTTCTAATATCTGACATTATCATGCTTCCTTTTTTACAATAGTATTGCCATTAATGTTTGCCTTATATAAATGTATTTATATAATTTTTAGCACTGACTAAATATGAGGGGCAACTGATTGCAACATTTATTATGAGGATTATCCATGGTTTCTCCCGTTTTTGCACCAATTCTGACTATATATGATATTGATATTGCACTAGCAATTCATGACATCTGGTTGTCCCAACATTTATGTAAAGCATCTTACGTTCTTCTCTGCATGATTATTAACAGTTATGCTTTTTTTAATAACTGATAATTAATCAGGACTGGATTATATTATTCCTGCACTAGGACTTTATTGTTCACTTTATTTGTATTGTTTGCACAATTTACTGCCCGACAGAACAATTTAAATGCGTTTTATATTGTATGAATTTGAATTGTACTGAGTGTTTCCTCTAGCTCAATGCTTTTAGAAAAGGCGGGCTAATTGTACCAGTTTTTTTCACCATTTGCACCTATATTTATTGCTGATTGGCCCTTAGTACATCATGTGATCAAGACAGTGTTTCACTGTCGAAACGTGTAATGCGCTGGGCACATGCTGTCAAAGATATTGCTGATACTGATGCAATAAAGTACACTGAAACAACTACAACACGCTGTGGTCCATACCTGTTTGTTGGGGGATCCCGGGCAGAGCAGGATTATGGAAATATATATATATATATATATATATATATATATATATATGTGTGTATCTATGTGTATATATATACATTTATATATATAAATATATTATATATACAGAGAACTCTGAGTAGTTCTCAAGTTTAGGTGGAAAGCAGCTCCTGTATAGAGCACTCTCAAAACCACTGACACCCTAGATCTGCTCACCTCAAATGTCTGCTTTACTATCAAAGTCTATATGAATAGGATTAGCACAGTGCCACCCATGCCGAGATAGAAAGGGACAAAGTATTTTGTCATTTCTACAGCAACGTCTTTGAACATAGGACTAGAACAGTACTATCCATGCCGAGCTGCAAAATGACATAGGCCATTTACCACTGCAGGCACAGATTACAGCTTTGAATTAATACAATACTAACCAAGCCAACCTAAAATGAATAAAAGCAGCCCCTGACACAGTGTTTCTCTTTACTTAGAGCTATTCAGAGAGGTATAGCTTTGAGCAGACACATGGAAGCACCCAGTACAAACTAAATAATTCTCTTTCAGGCATAGATTGACACATAAATTATGCAAAAAATAACTAGAGAACTCCGGGTAGTTCTCAAGTTTAGGTGGAAAGCAGCTCCTATATTGAGAACTCTCAACTCCCTTGTAATGCCAATCAAATAGAATAACTATGTGTTATCAGGAATCTTCAACTGATTCCATCAATTAATGCCAATACCGGCTTTCAAGCACCCTTTTCATTTGCAGATTCACCAGTTGCACACATTTACCTTTCTTTCAGGCAAGCAGACGCCCTGGCAAGAAGGCTTATTTAGCTGTCTGCCACACCATTGATTTCACAGCACAGGAGACTCCTTCCCTTACACTCCATCGGATTCATTTTAACAGTAGGAATTACCTGTTCTGGGATGGTTGTCTTTTCACAAAAAGAAGGGGAACTGTTTTTCTTAAATCAAAAAAGTATGGGCACATCATACCCCTCAGATCCGGCCCACTTCGACCACTGATCTTATCAGATAAGCACATTGGGGATTGCCTTATTGCCATAGGCCAGTCCGACTCTGTCCTTACCCATTAAACCTGTCATGTTGCACAAGGATTTCACAAGCTAAATTGTGCAAACAATATTTTTTCAATGGTAGGTTTGCGCTGTAAAATTATTGATTGTTATTTCTTAATCTTCAATTAAGATACATTAAAGGAATGGATATGGTGACTGGAAAGATGAAAGGAGGCTTATATCTCCCATTAATGAACTTGATATTAAATACAAATTTTACTATATGCAGATAATTTTGTGCTGTTTGTGTGAACTGCAAATGGCTCAAAAGGATTACTGGACGGTTTCACAACTACTATGACCACTTTAGATCTTAAAATTAATTATAGTACATATTTTGTAGTGATTTGCATGCTACAAAATACAAAAACTAAAACCTGTTTGATGGGAAGTACAATATTAGAGAAGTTCATACTTTTAATTACTTGGGGATTTTATTTAGCTCGGCACTGTCAGGGAAACAGCTTTTAACTGTTAAGGCCAATCAGTTTAAAAGTAATGTTGAAGCAATTTTTAGATTATTTCAGAAGCTAGGACAAAAATAAACTAAAGAGTTTATTAATCTCAATAAAACAAATGGGGTTTCAGCAGGATCTTATGGAGCTGGCCTATGTGGATGTAGAACTATTCCAAAAGGTGGAAAACTCTTTCATGAGAAGACTATTACAGGTCCTCCAAGGTACAGCAAATGTATTGTGTCATGAAGAGCTTGGTCTTTCACACCTAGCTGATCTACCAAATTTCTCCCTCTTATTGTTATTGGTTAAGGCTTGGCGTATCCCTGAGACCTCCTTGGTGCGGGCATGCATTTCGGAGTGCCTGGGTCTAATAAGAATGAGGGAGATTGTTTGGTTGTCATATTTAAAGAAGACTTTTGCAATATTCGGTATGAATAAATTGTATGTAAAGCCGTCCATTGTCACTGCAAACACAAAAGAGATAGTAAAATGTAATTTCCTAAGTTCTTGCACTAACATGAGGTTGAGGAAAGCACAAAGCATGCCAGCCGTGGCGAGATACGTCCCATTGGTAACAACAAATGAGATAGAACCTCATTTATTTTGGGTTACAAATTCTGTTTATAGGTGATATCTTTCCCTTTTTAGATTCTGTACGATACATTTGTTGGTAGCTTTTTGCACCCACAATAGTTGGTTACGTGATCTATCCTTGCACGTGTATAATCAACCATCCAAACAGAACATGTAACCTGACCCTGTTTTGTCCGTTATGGGAGGCTCCAAGGCAATCGTTTTTTTTATGGAAGTCAAAGGTTATACTTCATTTGTAAGGATTATGCTATTTACAATGCATGGAAAGAAAACATGTTTGCTGGTCACTTCTACATTTTTTGAAGACATGCATAGCACTTAGAAGGAAATATGAATAGGTTTTATGTTTATGTGGACATAACAGATTTTAAGTCAGTAATCTGAAAGGAGGTAAGCGGGGTATTTTAAAACAGTTTATTTATACGTTCTACCTACAAGCAGGAGGAAGAAAATACAGTACAAACATTTGTTCCATTTTTAAATAGAATTGGGAACCTCTGGGTATCTGCAATGAGGTTTTTTAAATAATGTAACTATTGGTGTTGTCTGTACATGTTTCTTAATGAATTATATTATTTATTGATTGATGTCTTAAAGGGGCAATGACATTTTGATTTGTGATATGTTTGATGCCTTCATGGATTTATGTATTCCGAATGACGACTTTTGAGTCTCAGACTAATGAACCTGAGCAAGAGGAATTTGCAAAGCTTTGTTGAAGTGTATCGCAAAAATGCTCCAGATATCTGCAGTGCAAAACTCCAAATTGCAGGACTGATTCACAAAGGAAAACATATTCTTTTGTGGAGGTTTTCTATCTGTTTTGTTATTCACAAACGTATTGACACATTTTCTAGTCTTAATATTTACCTCAGGAAAATAGTGGTTATGTTTACCCTAATAAAAAAAATATTCAGTTATGTTAGATTTAGCCTCAATTGAGCAGGAAAGCTGGGAAACATATATGTAATGGCGCCTCTGAAATAAATTGGTGAATGTTCCATTCCACTCACATTGTGCTACCTTGCCTTTCTCATTAAGATGTGGGGTCACTGATTCTTTTGATATGTATAGACTCAGCAGGCCTCAGAAAGCAATAGATGCTAGCCCATCTGCCACTCCCTTGAGAATGTTCAATGGTAAGATTTACTTAGGAAGGATGGGCATTTCATAGCTGATTTTCCCTACCTGAGACTAGGTCCCAGGAAGAGTAATATTTTAACTGTCCTCGGCACTCAAGGATGAAACTCTCTATATGCCAGGGACATTTGTAAGTTGTGTTTCAGGAACAAGTACCCACTTTAGGGTTTTGTTTCTGAAAAACACAAAAATTACTGGCCAGGATGTAACGATATGGTGGCCTGCCTGGCATTACATTTTCGACCAGCGTGCTCCTTTCCCATTGGTGGAAGCAGGTTGGGCTGCTACTTGGCTAGCAAAGACAAGTCCTCCACAGTTCTATTGGTTCTACAGCCATATCTCAAACCTTAAATCAGTGGTTCTTAACCCCTCGTCCGCTACATGACAGAAAAGAAAAAAACTATTGAGAATTATAAAGTATTTACAAATAAAGAAGCAAAATGTAAAACTTTAAAATATTGCAGGTTTAGCGGCAGGAAACTGCAGCTAAAGTGGCGATAATGGGCTTGATTATATGCTGTAGAGAATTCTAATAGGAGCCCATGTTCACACCAGAAAATAGACGCTATTCTGAGCACTGCGATTATGTTGGTTTTTATTGTTAGTTTAATCTTTGTTGTTAGTTTACACTTCGGCGCAACCCTACCGGGATACGGCGCATGTATATTTGGAACCCACTCGCTCAATACTGGCATGATTTTCACGCTAACCGATCACTCGCATTTAGTCTGGGCACGTCCTTTAGAGTTTGACTGAGTCCTTTAGTTGTGCTTCTCGACCCCCTTTTTTTATACGTGCCTTTAACTGTAACTATAGTGTCTATGCCCCGTGCATCGTTCCTTGACACGCCTTTACCGTGCATCCACCAGTTATTGGCAGTTTCTTGATAACCCATCTGCAGTACCATTCTACACGCTGCTAATTAATTATGCCCCCGCTAGTATGCCGCAATCCACTTACATTCGGCAACACCACTTCCAGTTTAATTTTGACCGCTGTTTGCTGGGACGGTAATATTACCGCGCATCCACTAGTTATTGTCAGCATGTTGATAACCCATGTGCAGCACCATTCCATGCACTGTTAAATAATTTTGCACCCCACTCGCAGTCTGCATAGCCACTCACTTTCGGCAACTTTCTAGCCCAAGCACTTGGGATTTCTTTAACTTTGTTTTTAGTCTTAGTATGTATGTGACACACCATCCTTTGTCATTTTTAGGTGCCCCTTCACCTCACACCACCCTCCACCTGTCCTGCAGAAGACCCTGCGAGTAAGGCCTGAAAAATCTACACACCAACTGGGGTAGAAACGTCGACACTTGATAATTGCCAGTCCTTTCACCAGCACTTACCTTACTGTGAAATCTTGTGCTGCATGGCAAAGCTGTACAGATAATATGTACTGTGATGAATATGTAATTGATTACCTGTTGAAACAGCATATGAGGAACATATGCCAGAACTGCTTGTGATTTTTGGTCACTTTTTTACTTTACCTCACTACCTCACCTGAATCACAGCCTTCCCCTACTCTCTCTTTCACTCTGGGCACTGTCATATTGAAACCTTGACATAACAAGCATTTACAATGCAACGGTCTCGCTTTTGCCAAAGTTAGAGCTATTGGCATCGTAAATGACAAAATTTTTATTTATGTGTTGGTTTTGAAAACAGATAAATAAATGGCATTGTCATTTACAATGTCAATAGCTTAATCTCTCGCAAATGTGAGACCTATTGCATTTGCACCCACACACACCCACAGAGACTCACACACACAGAGACTCACACACACACAGAGCCCCCCCACACAGAGCCACACACATACACAGAGCCACACACACAGCGCCCCACATACACACACAGCGCCCCCCACACACACACAGTGCCCCAACACACAAACAGAGCCCCCCCACACACACAGAGCAGCTATGCAAGTTTCCCAGGTTCACATGTAAGTAGTTCTTTCAGTTCAGTGTTTCCCTTTGTACTCTGGGAGCTGTAGTCCTGATTTTAGAAATTTGATCAGCAGAACTACGAATCCCAGAAATTAAAAGGGAGTGGGGTAGTGGGGGAGGGAGGGATGAGCTCTTCATCCAAAGACCTCGAGAGCTCATTGTTTGCCTTTTCATGACAATGCGAATAACCACTTACTATCCCCAGTTTAATATTACTACCTTTGTTCGCTCTTGAAGGATGAGGGGCTGTGTGGACCCTACCAGGATTCAAACCTTTCACTGGCAGGTCTCACACAGGTCTCAGCAGGGAGAGCTTAACTGAAGATGCTAACAGTCGATATGAACAGATCGTTTTCAGGCATGTGCCCCCCTCCCCACCTTTAATCCACTAGTATGGAAGTGTTCTTCCCAGCCCACCGAGGTGATGATGAAACCGAGTGTTCCTTTGACACAAACAGTTGGTTCAGAGTGCAACGCTCTCGAAAGCACCCCCTTGTGCCGAGAGAACCTCGTGTTTGCACACGTGACGGTGCACAAGTGTGTGCACGGGATGGTTCGACCACCGACACTGATGCACAAGTGTTCTGAATCACTTCTGAAGCTCAGATGTGCAAGGCCAGCAGTCTTTGAATCAGGCGGCCAGGAGCCCTCACAGTGATGTCAGCAGAGTGAAAAAACACTCAGAGAAGCCATCCTTAAGGAGCACTGCAGCACTAGCCGTACCCCCCACCCCGCCAGTTAACCCTAGGTCGGCCTTCCGCCGTGACTAACCTCTCTCTGTTCCACATTTCTCTCTGGACCAGGCTGTGGCAGCAGAGTCAGCAGACTGTGGCACCACAACGCGACGGAGGCCTTCCTCGACGCTTTTGGCCGGTTTGCAAAATCTGAAAGCGGTTTTGAGGACACCAGCGCCAAAAAGCCTTTCCTTCTGCTTCCACCCCCCCAACCTCCACCATGGCCTAGAGACAAGCTTGCACTGTTCCAGCCCATGTGCTTACGCGCCCTATACCTGCCTCTTGCAGGTGATGGAAGCTTGCACTTGGGCACTTCATGCAGGTGATGGAAGCTTGCCCTGCTAGTCCACAATATACATGTGTGTGTGTGAGAGAAGCCCCCACATCTCATGCTGTGCTCTCCCTATCCCACACTGTGCTCTTGCAAGTGAGTGAAGCTTACACTTCTACAGTTCTTGCTGTACACGTGCTCCATGTAACAGAAGCTTGCACTTCTCATGCTGTGCCTCTTGCAAGTGATGGAAGCTTGCGCTACTGCTGTCCACACTGCATGTGTGCTCTGTGCAAGAGAAGCCTGCACCTTGTATGCTGTGCCTCCTGAAGGTGGAAGAAGCTTGCACTGCTACACTTCATGTTGCACGTGTGCAAGGGAAGCTTGCACCTCTCACACGCTGCCTCGTGTATGGTTGGTGTGAGAATCTGGCACTGCTACTGGCCTAGCAGAGGATGGAAGGAAACAGACACTGCATGTATGCAGGGATATTTCATTGCTGCTGTGTCTATTACATGGGCTACACTGTGTTACGTGTGAACATGGGTGAAATGTGTACTGTTGTTTGTATGTGTGCGGCAGAAGAACTGCCTTTACTTTGGCACCGGCGCCTACGCTCGCATCCATACTGTGCCAGGCCACGAGCTGCGCATGCACCCTGTCTGTCCTTTCAGTGCCAAGAAGCCCACACTGTCTGGGCGGTGTGCATATTCCATATCAAGGACCTCACATCTCAGCGCCACCCGCGGCCCCTTTTACCCACACTAAATCTGATGCAGAGGCGGCCCGAGGCGTGTCCCTGGCCCGCTGTGCCCTGGGCCCATGGGGCTGTGGGAGGGGCACTCTATTCACAAGCGGGCAGTGCACACCACTTGTGAGAAGTGTGAAAGTGATGCGTTCGTATAGTGCGGCGCTCACCGATCACTTGGCCCCAGGGTCGCCGCCTGACAATGGTGTCTCAAAAAGTGTTTTTAGGGAAGGGGGGGCACAAGGGGCCTGATTGTGCCCACACGTGTAACAAGTGTACACACACGCACATACAGAGTCACAAATATTTTAAGCAGTGCGTTGGATGTGCCGGTGCGCAGTGATTTGTGTGCACGGAGCCCCCCCCCCCTGTGCACGGACCCGGGGGTAGGGCTGCTGGAAGCTAGCGGATCCCGAAGTTGCAGCCGGTGTGCGGATCCAGAGAGGCGGGAGCCACGGAGCCCGGCGGGAGACCTCCGGGGGAGATGGGGTGAGTGCGGGCGCAAGATGCGCTGCATGGGGGGCTCAAGTGCTCTGCTTACAAAGTCCCGGTGGGCAGAGCCCAGGAGGAGATGGGGCGCGTGTGACCGATGTCAGAGGACTGGAGGGGGGTCGCATGGGGTCTGGGAGTGCCCGATCTGTTCAGTTTAAGTGCAGAGGGGATAGCCCATGCTGAACGTACCTCTGCCTCCATGACTCCGTAAACTCTGCCTCAGCGACCAAGAACACACAGAACAAGCGAGCTCCGGATGATCACCACCATCTTCCTCCGAGGTGAAGCAGAAATGCCTCAGAGGAAGGAAGCGTCATTTTGGGACTGATGGGCGTGTTTTTTGTTCTCTCTTCTTCCCATTGGCTGGAATGTAAAATTCCAGCCAATGGGAGGAGGAGAGAAATAAAACAGAAAGAAAGTAAAATACACACCACTCAATCCCAAAAAGACGGGACTTAAACGGAGTGACGCCCCTATCCTCCAATGGCTGGCCTCCGTTTAGGAAGCCAGCCAATGGAGAAGAGGGGCGGGTTCAAGCCCCCACACTGTTAACATAAGATCTCTCCCTGCGAGACTGCGCAAGCCCAGCCTACGTAGGTCTTGACCTAAAAATGTATGCCCTTTAAAATCTGTCTGAAGAAATGATGATCAGTTTCAGTGTGAATAAATAACACTGAAACAAAAAGTTTTGTTTGTATTCTGTTTTTTTAATCCTATTTGAACTTTTTCCCTGTTTAACACTAATGATGTTATTGTACTAGGACCACCCTAATGTGTACTGTCTAGTACTCAGGTCCCAGTGATTCCAGGTTTACCCCTTTGTGTAACCGTAACCACACCAGCACATGGGCTTCTATGGGAATTCACAAGTGCATATTATGAAGCCCTTTATCGCCGTTTTAGCTGTGGTTTTCTGCCGCTAAACCGGCAATAATTTTTAACACCGTTCTTGATAATATGGCCCATTGTGTTTATGTGAAGGAGTTCAAATTGGAGGTTTGAAGTTGGTATCCTTAGCTTGATTCTTGGAGTGGTGCAAGTAAAGCAAACAAAACTTAGTGTAGATGATGTGTGACCTCAACTAAAGGGCCAACAAAAGAGAGCATAGATTTGAGCAAATAAAACAGAGCAACTGCTTTTTCCATTAATCTAGATTAATGCAAAATTATTTGCACCCATTCTTTCACTTTCTCAAAATCTTTATATCAGTGGTTCCCAAACTTTTGACTCCTGAGGACCCCCATAGAGTCACCAATGGAAGCCGAGGACCCCCAAGTAATTTGTAGGATTTAAATTTGAAACATTAAAACAGTAATTCGGAAAAAATTAACACACATGTGCACACAAAACAAATACTCAAATTACTAATGATTTTAGTGCCATATTTACAAGCCCCTATCACCATTGGAACATCACTTTCTGAGATGTTCCCGTGGCGATAGGGGCTTTGCCTTATTTACGAGGCAACGTTAAGCCACTTAACGTGGCTTAACGGTCCCTTGTAAATAAGACCCCCTTTGACACGATGCTTAGCGTGAAAGGGGTGGGCAGTGCGTGTTGTGGTGGGCGTTTCCCCGCCACACCCATTGATTTTGACGCTGCCCCTTATTTACAAGAGCAGCGTAAATGGAAGCAGCGCCAAAATTAAGGCCAGGGTCTGGCCTTATCTTGGCGAAACAATGAGAAATGCTTCATTTCTCCTCATTTTTGTAAAACGCCTTAGATTGTTTATGTTCAGGAAGGCGACCCTTCCTGCACATAAACAATCTTTAAAAAAAAAAAAGAAGACATTTTGTAACTTCCAGGTGTGATGCATTAAGCAGTACACATAGAAGTAACAAAATGACATTTCAAGATTGTTTATGTGCAGGAAGGAGGACCTTCCTGCACATAAACAATCTTCCCCTGTGAAATGTAGCACCAGCGCAGCGGAAACGCAGGGCTGCACCATATTCTTGTAAATATGATGCAGCCTTGCGTTTCTGAAGTAGTAGAGTGTGTTGTTAAGCCAAGGAGGCTGGTCTGGAGAAGCACAAACTCAAGGAGTGCTGGTCTGGAGAAGCACAAACTCAGGATTCAGAACACAGTGGTTAGTTTTGACTTTAACAATAAAAATGTATTTCCATCCAAAGAAACCTTTTTAGAAGCATCAGGATACTGAAAGACTGAAAAAAAAATGTCACTAACTTGTACCTTGCAGTTTGCAAGCAGCTGTTTGATGACAGTTTTTTGGTCACTGTGCTAGATTACGATTGTCACTTATGAACTGCACTGTAACAAAAGAATCTCTCTGACAAAAGCAGTAACCCACTGACCGATGCATATCAAATACTGTTTTTTTTAAATGCATGGTACACTTCTTTGCAGTAGGCATATTAACCCTCTGTGTTACATTAGTTCAGTCACAGCTGCCACTGGACAAAACTCTCATGTCTCTCCAGCAGGGAAATTAATTACTGTTGGTATCTTGACACTTTTACTGTTCTTTGAAAACTGCTAATTAAACAAGATACATTGCAGTGCTTTTAAAACTGCTGCCTGTGGACCCCCTGGGAATGTGTCAGGGACCCCTGTGGGTCCGCGGACCACAGTTTGGGAAACACTGCTTTATATGATACCCTTATTAACAGGTGAGAACAAACTGTGGAAAGGGGAAAAATAATTGCCAGCTGAAAGATGATGATTTAATGGGAAGTAGTGATGGTCTAAACTTTACGAAGTATAAACCACCAAATGTTAGGTATCCAGACAGTATAAGCCAGCCAATACAAATAGCTGGTTCACAACTTTGGGTTTCAGGCACCTATGGCTAGAGGTATGAAAAGTTTGTGTAGGTCAAGTAAGTATGCAGTTCCTAAATGAAGAGGAAAAGAAGAGGTCAGGAATAGCCTGAAGCACAAGTGCAGGGGATCTGATTCCTCAGGAGCAAGAGCCCTCACACATCCAAATAAGTGTCATGCTTCATCATCAAGCAGTTCCTCATTGGGCCGGCACTGCATTGCCCAATGGACCCCACAGGGGGCTTTTGCCGGAGTTCTTTCTTTTTTTGCCAATGTAAAGAGTGAGGTGTTATGTGAAGTGTGATAATGAGAGAAGGCTGGTGTTGTGTGAGGTTAAAAATAACTAAGGGAAACCCTAGTTTTTTAATATGTGGGTGCACTTGTCATTGTTAAAAAAAATTAATGGTTTTAAATGGATGCAATGTTTCAAACAAGCCCAAAAAGTGATATTTAAAAGAAGGTCGGCATGTTTCTTGACTATTTAGTGTCAAAACTAGTCATCACAATTCATCAGGACCATGATCCAAATCTACTTGTGATAGGGGTCACCAAGGAGTGCATAATATTTAAATCGTACCCAACAAACTCTTTCTTTCCTCTCCATTTAGGAACTTCTTTGACTTACACGCACTTTTAATACCTCTAGTCTTAGGTGTGTGTATGCTCAACCTTTATTCGTCCCTTGTTCCCCCTTGTGTATTCTGTATTAAAAGAGTGGCCACAAAAAGTGTTCTCAGATTGGGCTCTAACCTTGTGGGGCAAGTGTTTAATTATGCAATGTGTCCTCGGTACTAAAAGGCCAATTTGCAAATTCTCCCCCAGCAGTGAGCTGCATAGCGAACTGCTTTGTGACTATTAATTAAGTATTTGCTATTCATGACCACTGGTGATTGCCTATAGACAAAGGGATAATGGCCTACGAGGAACAGCCAACCACCGTCCCTCTATCAGCATTCCTATAGACCACTGCCAACTTCCTTCGAGATACAGATATAATTCAAAAAGGGGAAGGTGTCAACAGGGCAACTCCTTCCACTTTGAAACTGAGTTATCATCTCTTCTGGGGTGTTAGAAACTGATCAATGGTTTGCAACCTCAATTGCAGTTGCAAACCATTGAGTCACACCATACTAAATCTCAATAAGTAAGGAAAACTTATTTTATCCCCTTCCTATGTGTTGTGGGTAGTTGTTAATTGACAGTATAGTCCAGTAATTGGCACAATCAAGCATATCTTAGCTTTCCTCTGGAAGCAATGTAATAGTGGCCTTATTGGATAAGAGTATCAGTGAGCCTGAAAATTTCACTTCCTTGAACACAATGCAATATGGGTACTTTAAGCTGTTTGTCTTTCTTCGCCCAGAGATTTGTATGTCCGCATAGCAGAAATCCCATCTATGAATTCCTCTTCAATAATTTCACCACTGAATACGACTCTTTCATCATTAGATAGTGTCTGGAGATGCACAGAAAGAAGAAAGTCATCTTGCTGTTGTTGTGTGTCTGTGTGGCCAGAATCATATAATGATTCAAAAAAATGAGGTAAATACATCAATGATTTCAATCTGATATGTGTGAATTTGTCCCTCTCATAGCAGCTTTGGCCTACTGTGATTATTTAGCAGATACAGTTAATATTTGTTTGGAAGGCATGGGTCACTTGTGTTTTGCCTTCAAGTGTTTTTAATGTCATCTTCTGGAACTGCCTGTCTTACGGCCAGCCAGCATTTGATGACATCATAGTCTCTCATCAAGAGGTCTCCCCATGTTACTTTCCCTGTAGCAATACCATTTTAACTAAAGCCACAGATCCTTCATTTTCATTGAAATACGTCTTGGAGAAAAGTCATTTCCATTAGGTTCTGTGTATGCTAAGTCTCCTACATGCCTCATTGCAGATGGGTTTGCAAGTAATCCCAAGTCCAATGCTAAAACTACATGGACATGATCTGCTAATCCACCTTCTAGATTCTCACAAGAGGCCAAGTCAGGAGAAAACGTCCCTTGAGCAAGGAAATAGTCAATTTGCGACATGGAATCAATGGAGCAGGAATGGAAAGTGTTATCTCTTTCCCTGGATGCAAGAGGTGCCACATAACTGCTAAGTTAAAATCGCTCTTGAAGAGTAAAAGGAGTGCCCTATCTGTTGTGGGCATCTTCAGACCCAGTCCCATCCAGATTCTTGTTGGGGGACAGATTCCAGTTTACCCCAGTGACATTGGGTGTTCTGCAACTTCCTCATCACCTAGTATGTGTAGATATACATTTAAGTTTGATATGGCTGAGGTATATACAGATCTGACAATCAGTGTTCTGTCTAAAAGTTTTTACTTAACAAACATCACTCGCCCCCTCCCTCCATCTATTTCTTGAGTAACTTATTTGATAAGCATTTATTGATCAGAATCGCTACCCCAAATTTCTTATGAGTCTCAGCTCCCAGAGACATCCACTTGTGCATCTACTGACGTACTGTCACAATGACCACTGCTACCAAGTCCCTTTTAAGCTGTTGATATTGTGTAGGCTACAAATGTGTCTCCTGCAATAATAGAATGTAGATTAGTGTAATATGCAAATTGCAATTGTAATTGCATTTATATAGTGTTTACTACCCTTGACGAGGTGTTGAATTTTTTCCGGCGAGTAGCAGGCAACTCCGGAACCCAAAAAGGATTAGTGGTGAATTAGTATAGTGAAATATGAACTTAATTTGAGCGGTGGACATGTTATTCTGTTATTTGGATTGAAAAGGATAGTGGAGAGATAGGAAAGGGAATTGATTACATTTATATTGCGCTTGCTACCCTTGATGAGGTGTTGAAACAATTTTTTGCGAGTAGCACACTTCTCCTGAATCCAAAAAGAATTAGTGTTGAATTAGTATAAGGAAACATTCAATTAATTTGAGTGGTGGAGATGCAAGTATGCTATTTGTGTAGAAACGTATAGTGGAGGGATAGAAGAGGGAAGGATCTGCATTTATATAGCGGTTGCTACCCATGATGTGGTGTTGAAGCACTTTTCGACGAGTAGCTCGCTACTCCAGAAACCAAAAAGCATCATTGGTGAATTGGTATAGGGAAATATGAAATAATTTGAGCTGTGGACTTGTCAGCCGGTTATTTGGATTGAAAAAGGATAGTGGAGGGATAGAATGGGATATAGTTTGCATATATATATATTTATAGCGCTTGCTACCCCTAATGGAGTGTTGAAATGCTTTTTGGAGGGTAGCACGATACTTCGGAACTCAAACAGGATAGGTGGGAAATTAGTATGGAGAAATAAGAAATTAATTTGAGCGGTGCCCATATGAGTTTGTTATTTGAATTGAAAGGACAGTGGAGCGATAGGAGAGTGGAGGGTTTGCATTTATATAGGGCTTGCTACCCCTGGTTAGGTGTGGGAGCACTTTTTGGTGGGTAGCACGCTACTCTGGAACCCAAACAGGATTAGTGGGAAAGCATAGGGAAATATCATAGTGGAGTGCCTTCTTTCCTTTTATGAAATATGATATACTGTTGACATTCTGTGTAAGCATTGCTTCTGTGTTTTCAATAGTGATGTGTATACCATTGCTTTCGGCAAGCTGTGGATGTCAGAGTATGTGTGGCTATCATGCAGGTTGAGTCAGTATCCAAAAAACTGTTAACAATTACCATATACGGTATGTGTCTGTGGTGTATCTTCCCTAAAGTGAGTACTCACAGAGAAAAAGTTAAACTTATAGAATCCCTTAGGGTATGTAGAAAGATACTCACAAAAACCTAGGCTGCAGGCGTAGCTTTGTGACATGTTGATATCGTTTAAAGAGAATATGGTAATGGGACAAACAACAAACTTCCTCTGTTCCCCATGGCCCAAGCAACTAGACTGATTAGCCAACGTCAGTCACCCTGGAAGAGAATAGGGTTCTCCCCATCTGTACGTGTTAAAAAGGTATAGAAGATGTTGATCACATTAGGCAACATAGACAATTAACTTCTGTGCCTTGTGCAGATGCCAATCAGTCTCTCTGTTGGTATTTGCAGTAGGACTCCATGTTAAGTGACAATTCAAACGAAGTATACTTTTACATCAGACATATACAGTTTCAGACAATAACACGAGTTAGTATAAGTCGAGAGCGATACAGCTATATATGAAATCATAGATGTGCTCACAACTAAATCTCAGACATAATTTCAACACTGTATGGCTAATCAAAAGGAGTTAAGAGCTCAAATATCAGAACCCCCAAATTGGGATGAAATCGTTCAATACGTTCCTTGCTCAGCAATTTAGGTATCTTGGCTAGATTTAAAAGGCGACCTGTATTTGTGTCTATCCCTAGAAAGGGAATCTATAATTTTATGAAGTTCTATTCTATCTAATTCCCTATTTGGTGCAGGACTCAGTTTATTCGACTTTTATTGTCACCAGCGTGGATGTGGCAAAGTGTTTCTTATGGCTTCTGGTGTGGAGACTGCTGTGTCTTGAATGTCTCAATGATGGCATCCAGCAGAGGCCAAAAGTTGTAGTTCAGTGTTCTCTTTGGTTTTACCATCATTAATGAGAATTATAGGCGTAGATTCTAGTAAACAATGTTTGATATCCCAGTTTTGCAGCAGAGGATAGAGTGAAAGAATTGTGTGTGTATGAGATGAGTGTCCATCAAAAAAGCTGCCAAGAAGAAAATGGTCTTGCCATCTGTTTGGATTGAAAAGTCCGCTTCACGATGATGGACGTGCACACCTGCCCTGCTTTGCAAGACTGTCTGGATTTCGGATACCGATGTTTGGCCATGGGCCAACACAGATGATGCATGTGTGCCATGTCCTAGGCCTGTCCGATGGTAATGCCATCGTGTTAGACATGGAGTGGCACACCAAGCACTACTTTCATAGTGCTGGAGGGCTAGTAACTTCACCCGGAGTTCAGTGACACATGCCCAATGGTGACAGAATACCCATTTTGTGTTTGTGAGTAATCAGTAGTGTGAAGAGGCTTTTTTGCCTATAGCACAGGAGTGCTGCTGTGTACTTAACGCATCCTTGCCCTATATGGTGAATGTGTGTAGCAAAGGCATCATGTGGCAGTTGCAAGTGTGTGCTGGGATGTATGTGTTCCTGTGCTTGGTAGATAACATGGAGGCCTGTTCATTCCATTATTGGAAGCACGGGGCATGAAAACAGTACTGCAACAACCAGACATGAGATGTGGACTGATGATATTCCTGGGGGTTGGGGTCGGACCACACACTCGAGGAAGGAAAGTACAGCATCCTCCATCCACATCAGTGGTTTCCTTTTTTTTCAGTTACTGGTCAGTTGGGCCTGGCCTCATTGTCAGGGACATGGTAGGTCTGATAAGGTTGGCACTGTAGAAGCAGGGAATCTTGATAGAGGAGAAGGCTTAGGCCTTTGAACCAATTGTGAGGCACATTTTGGTGGAGGTTGACATCCAGGTGTGATTCCTGGTTACACATATGGCCTGGGTTGCGGATCAGTTACAGGTGGGCCACTCTTGTTTTTTTATTTATTTATTTATAACGTTTTCTATAGCGTGAACTTGATCCAGAAGGATATCAGAGCGCTTTACAATTTGAGGGAAAGGAAGGTAACAGTTCAGTACATGGGTGAAATGGGGAATCTACATAGACATTGAACCAAATAGGGCTCACATAACAGGCCGTTTACAAACCTGGGGTCAGCAAAGAATGGGCTAGTCGCTGATACATATCGACACAGAAGGGGAGCAAATGAGACAACAAGAGAGGAAGGAGAGAAAAAAAACACAATAATAATTTGTAAGATTAACAACAAATTCTGGAGTATGTTCAATGCAATTAGAGCAGACAGTCACACATCTTATTTAGGTAAGAACTTATTCATGAAGAATCTTTTTACTTCCAGTTTGAAAGCAACCTTGAAGGAGATTCTATAAATTTCCGGTGGAAGAGAGTTCCAGATTTTTGGTGCAGAGCCGGAGAAGGCTCGTTGGCATGTTCTCTTTTTGCGAAAGATCTGAGGTTTATGGAGGAGAGTATTAGAACTCCTAGACGGTAGTTCGAGCCTTTGCGCTGGATAGTTGGATGTTTTGAAGTGGAGGGCTTTGAGAGATAGGCAGGCAATCTTTAGCTGAATTCTAGATTCATAGTGCAGCCAGTTTAGAGATTTTAAGACAGGGCAGATGTGGGCATTTCGCTTTGTGCCCGTGACCAATCTGCCTTTAGTGGGGCCAAGGTATATTTGGGGAGGCCACAAAGCGTAGCACTGCCATAGGCAAGCCTCGGCAAAACAAGCGCTTGGACCACTTGCTTGAAATCTGCTTGAGGTAGTAAAGGTTTGAGATTCCTGAGTGTCCTCAGAAGGTGGTTAGCTCCCTTGCACACATTGCTGATATGAGTCTTCATATTCAGGTGCTTGTCCAGAGTGATTCCTAGAGATTTATCTGGGTCAATAATGTGGGGGGGCAGTTGAAGGCGGTGAGTTGGCTCATCCAGAGGTTGATTTTAGGAGTGTGTTTTGGGGGAGAAATGAGGAGGAATTCTGTTTTGGAGGTGTTTAGCAGGAGGTGGTTTTCAGTTAACCAGTTTTCAGTAGTCAGTAGGGTGGAGTTGAGTGAAGTGATGATATCCGGGGAGGAGATTTTCAGATAGAGTTGGGTGTCGTCTGCACACATATGGAAGAGAATGTCCATGGATTTTAGTTAATTAGCTAATGGTTCCAGGAACAGATTGAAGAGAATGGGAGATAAAGAGGACCCTTGAGGTACCCCCATGGTGACTGGTGATGGCTGGGAAAGAGAGTGGTTCGCCTTAACTATTTGGGATCTGTGCTGAAGGAAGGACGAGAACCGTTGCAGCACCTGACCAGAGAGGCCCCTCCTATGCCCCAGAATGACTAGGAGGTTGTCATGATTGACAGTGTCAAATGCAGAGGAAAGGTCAAGTAGGATAAGGAGGCAGGATTCATTTCGGTCAAGCATTATTAAAATGTCATTCATCACATGAGTGAGAGCCGATTCAGTGCTGTACCCACTACGAAAGCCAGGTTGGTGTTGGTCCAGGAGATGGAAATTTTTGATGTGCACACATAGTTGACGCATTTTTCAAGGAGTTTGGCTAGTGAGGAATGCTGGCGGAAGGGAGGAAGTTGTTAAGATCAGCGCTGTCTGCTGTAGTTTTTTTCAATATGGGTGTTACCTGTGCAGCTTTTAGGCATTCTGGGATCATGCCTTGTGACAAGGATGCATTGACGACCTTTGTCCAGAAAGGAGAGATGGCATCTTCAATTACTTTGAAGATGGAGGGTGATAATGGGTCACTGAAGTGGTTAGATGGGTTGATACTCCGAAGAACCTTTTTGATATCACTTTCTTTGAGGGGGTAAAGGTGTCCCAGGATGCATTGTTCTTGATACCCCGGCTACTCGGTTCAAACTTGTCTAGTAAGGCCGGGGGGGGATTAGGAGGGTGGTGCAGACCCATTGGGTAGCAATAGAGCCCGCCTGGTTTCCAGATCAATGTTAATGAGTCTAGTTTTCTCTGTAAAGAAAGCAGCCAGATCATCACATGAGGGAGGGCTGACTTCAGAAACAGATCGGTTAGGGGCTTCCACCGATTGTTGTTTAACCAGTTCAAAAAGTTTCTTGGGATGATTAGATAGATCGTTACTGATGGTAAGTAACTCGTTAATCTGATAGAGACATCTAGCCGCAGATTCCTTAACTTTGAATAGATACCAAAGCCATACCCCATTGGAGGAGGGTCTGCGTCTGAAACCCACCAAGTTCCAAGAAAACTCATCCGTCTGTAACATTGACTAATCACAGTGGGAACAGCAGTGCCAGCGCGGCTGACACCAGACCTATGAAGCCCTGTAAGGGATCATGAACAAGGGAAGGCAAAGGCACCACAATCCGTCAGAAGGCGGTACGAGACCTCCTCCGTCCAGACAGGGACAAAAGGAGATACAGAAACAGAAAGGGTAGTACAAAATAGAAGAAATGTAGAAAGCTCTGCAAAAAGACAATAAACCGAGCACCAGATCCCATGGATCCGCCACAGACAGAGTCCAAGAAAAAAGGTACAAGATAGTATGCCATCGTCAGAGCATACCCACTGAACTTACACCACAAAGGATGCCAAAAAATGAAATGTGAGGGGACAGATGTCACCATACAGAGATAAACAGAGTCAGGACTACCAGGAGACCCGGGTATGTAGATGATAGGATACACAAAAGGAAACAGAGTATACCGTGAGAACCACACCACAGCTAAATAAAAGCCCAAGGAATGGGATAACCAACAGCATGAATGTGGCGACAAAGAGGCAGGAGCATCATCAGGTAGTCAACCGTACCCAGATGTACAAACGGCGAAGGGAAACCGGCCAAGCCGGGGACACACAGAGTGCTCTGTTCCATAGGAGAGGGGGAGAGAGAGAGAGGGAGAGCGAGAGAGAGAGGGGGAGAGGGGAAGAGAGAGAGAGAGGGAGGGGGAGAGAGGGAGAGGGGTAGAGGGGGAGAGAGAGAAAGAGAGAAAGGGAGAGGGAGAGGTAGAGGGAGAGGGAGAGGGAGAGGGAGAGAGAGGGAGCGAGAGGGAGAGGAAGAGGGAGAGGGAGGGAGAGGGAGAGAAAGAGAGAGGGAGAGAGAGAGAGAGAGAGAGAGAGAGGGAGGGAGAGAGAAAGAGAAAGAAAGACAGAGAGAAAGACAGAGAGAAAGACAGAGTGAAAGACAGAGAGAAAGACAGAGAGAGAGAGAGAACAGCCCCAGGGCCTAAAACCCCTATACTAGGGCAAGGAAAACCTAGTATGCATACTCTCTTCTCACTGTGTGTATAAATCATGATATATATACCCAAGACAAAGGCATATCTATCTATCTATCTATCTATCTATCTATCTATCTATCTATCTATCTATCTATCTATCTATCTATCTATCTATCTATCTATCTATCTATCTATCTATCTATCTATCTATCTATCTATCTATCTATCTATCTATCTATCTATCTATCTATCTATCTATCTATCTATCTGTCTGTCTGTCTGTCTGTCTGTCTGTCTATCTATATATATATATATAGAGATATATATATATATAACAAATTAAGGAAAAATGAAAAACATAGGGAAACTCAAAGAGCACGCCCTAGATAAAGGAAAGTCGCACAAGAGGTACCAATGGCACCGGCGTGAAGCATAGCAGGACCCAACAGTGTCAAAAATACTGAAAAGTGACAACATCCCCCCCCATCCTGACGGGGATAGAGCTGTGGCCCCCCACGAGACAAGCAGAGACACTGACCACCACACTCAGCAACTAGATGTCTCTATCAGATGTGTATGACGGCCATACTTACTAAATGAAATATATATATAGGAGTTAAAGCATCATTGTGGTGTATCTGGTTCTACATTCAGACACATAAAAAGTAATGTCATTCATTTAACTACCATTGTATGAAAGGAATTATCTTTTACCAAACAGAACTTTTTGCAGACTATATCAATACCCAGGTTCCGATGGATACAGGATTACGCCCATTGACTTTAATAACAGAACCGGCAGGTGCAGCATCCAAAGTAGACAGTCGGTGCCTACCATGGCCTGATGGCAGTGGTAGCCCAGAATAGTCAGTGGAGAACGATTCATTTTTAGGTCTCGGCCTGCGAAAGACAGCGCACATGCGCAGTCGAGCTGGCGAGACTTAATGACATAGAGGGATTTTCACTAGCGAGGTTAAGCACATAGAGGGATTATCACTAGCGAGGTTAAGCCCCGCCCCTCTTCTCCATTGGCTGGCATCCTAAACGGTGGCCAGCCATTGGAGAGGAGGTCCTAGTGACGTTCCTCTTTCTCTCTAAGCCCCGTCCTTTTCAGACTGGGTTCCTTGACTTACGTTTGAGGTAAAAGCTTTCTTATCTTTTCTATGGGGCCATCTGTTTAGCCCCATAAAGAAGATAAGAAAGCCCCTACCACGAAGCTATGGTACAAAGGCTGGGAGCCTCCCCAGGCAGGTCACAACCGGGGTCATTGGTTTCCCAATCCTCCCCCATGCAGCTGGGCAGGGGTCGTTTTAGGAGGCCCTGGGAGGTGACATACGAGCCCCTAAGTAGGTCTGGGAGTCCGTGAGCAGTGTGAGGGATTCCTAAGTGAGACAAGGCGCATCTTATCATGAGCTGCGATCTGATTACAGCTTCCCCGAGACTCCCCTCATTTCCTATGAGCTGTGGGATGTGTGTGCCCCTACCGCCCCCGGGTGCTCCATCTACTGCAGTGAAGCAGGAAACCTGGCCGCAGTGCCACCACCCCGACTAATGAATACACACAAGGCCACGGCGGTTCCACTCTTCATTCATTCACTTGTGCATTCATTCACGTGTTTATTCGCTTTGAGCGAACAGAGCAGCACCCACTGGCCTCTTCTGGACGATCCTGCAAAAGCAGCTTTTGAAATAACCAGGGCGCTAATGGCGCATGTGTCCCGGAAGCAGTTACAACGCCGGGGTTCAGGCCTGTGCCACACACAGCTGAGGGGGGACCAAAAGTATCCACAGAAGACAATCTAATACCCGCCATTCCAACAGACACCAGGTGCAGCGAGTCCCTCTAGCTCCAAGATGCATTTGGGTCATTTTCCTCCCTGTGGTTTTGTAATAGTACTTTCATTTATAGTCAGCCTGGACATGAGTTTCTGAACGGCACCCAAACTTAACCCTCACAAACACGAGGACGTGAAAATGTTTAATTTTCTTGTGCTTTAGATGGAGCTGAAATTGTGGCAAGTACGGAAGAAAACATGTATTTATCGGACGTTTAATAAATAAATGGCTAAATACACAATTATCAACGGTAAAGCAAGTCATTGTGGGTCTTACGACGCCTTCCCAGTATAACACTTTAATAAACAGACACATCCTAATAAATCAAAAATAGGATTCGTTAGTGTAAATTGTCCATCCGAGCACTCGTTCAGTATCACAAGAGTCTTTTATGGTTTTCACCAGTCCATTTAATATCCAATTTCTTCAGTTGTATCACAAATCATAAGTCCCAGTTGTATTCCAAATCATAAATCCAAAATATGAAACGATGCAGCCAACACGTGTTTCGTCTGGTCAGTAGGACCATTGACTTCCTCAGGGCTGCAACCCAAAATATCCACAATAAGTAACATTTTCTATATACATTATTTACAATTTAACCAAAGTATGTCCTACTCTCCAATAGGTTTCCTAGAGAGAGAAAAAGAGATACATCCACAAACCGTAAGATGCTTCATAGTATGTGTAGAAAGAGAGGACATGTAAACCAAAGTCGTGTTTTCATCAATAATGCCTTGTGTTCAGACATGAAGTAAAATTAACTTAGGCAACTAACGTTCTATCATGATCAAAAGATCCTAACTAAGGGTTCCCGGTGATGCCACAGATGCTAGGTCCACGCCCAATGAGACTGAATATGTCAATATAATAAGTCATCACTCTAACTTAGCACAATAACATGAATATCCGTACCTCATCTATAAACCATCATTTTGAGGACTCTCACCTCCAAACTTTAGTATCCAGCACCGTATTCCACACTGTGTTTCGATATCTATTCACGTAACTTCCTGCAATTATTTCAAAAATATATATATATATATATCTCATATGTACGTACTATTATAGTATCACATGACACAATGTTATATTGTGTGCAAAGTTGATTATAGCTTCATTGGTCTCTGTTAGACCACATGGTGTTTCCAAAACTTTAATTCTTACCTCCTAGTCTTGATTTAGTATAATCTCCTCGTATTCCAATCTTATCTCTAACCACCACACGTGTACGTGTCTGTAAATAAAATACACCATAATAAGATATCTTCTCTTGTGTCCTCGATAACGTGAAAGCAACCCCTTTCTCCTGCTTACCGTTAGTATTAGTTCTCTCGCGTATCAAATGGCGTTCTGCGCCAGCGCCATCTTGTAATGGCTTTTTATACTACGTTACACCTCACGTCCTATTTCGCTGTTCACACTTATTGTTTCTGTAGTTACTACTTGTGTTTATCTAAACCGTGTTTGGACACAAATACTAGTAAGTTCAGTTTAAAATAAATCACAGCAACAGAGCTGTGTTGCTAGTCACGTAATTCGTAAATCAACTCCGCACGTAATTTCAAAATCCTAAATCTTATGTCTTTTGAGTATTTAAAATCCGCATCGTTGTGGAAAAGTAAATTTTGCCATGTTCTGTGTCCCTACGTGTCCTCCATCTTATGTTATGTGTGCATGATTAAATATGCATATGTATCCCCCATGTTTGATTAAAGACGCAATTACAGTTGTGTCCATCACTAGTATGCCAGTTTCCAGTTCTCGTGAAAGCTACGAGTATCAGGCCTATGTAAAGTTACGTTGCCACGTTTCTCGGTGTGCACGTTATTTTATTGTAAAGTCCCCGTTTCTAGGCCTCAAAAGGGCCCGGACACCAGATTCAGCTCCTGTCTTCTGAGTCCTCGCTGAGGAGTGATACAGCCCCCACCTGTACCCTCGACCCTTCACTTACTTCCTGCCTCACAGTGCCCGGCTCAGCCTGGCTCTGCCTCTGAGTCTGCCAAGAGTATGTTATGATTCTAGTTATCAGTCCAGCCCTCCTTCTCTGCATTCCTAAGCTACTGAATCGCATCAATAGTTTCCGTCATTGTCTAGCCTTTACGTCTCCATGTAAGAGAAATACTGCATTTAATGGTCATTTAATATTCCTCAACACGCACTACATGTAGAGTAATGCATGCACCATTCTTAGAGTCTGTTAGCCTTTACCCCGATAACTTTTGGATTCTATCAACATGTTCTCTAAACATCAGATACTAGATATTGTTTAGGCACATGTCGCCCTGACTCTCCAAGACTTCAGTCTCTGCTCCTAGCACAGAGTTCATAGCCCCCAGCTTCTCCTAGTAACACGTCATTGTCAGTTTGCGCGCACCATTAGGTTAGAGGTCCCGGCTCCTTAGGTAGCCCCCTCCATGTTTCCGCCCCATTTATGACATATTCTGTTACGGTTACATCACATGTCTATGTATACGCCCCTGTTACACCCACTGCTCCGCCTACTGTAATTCACTGTAATGTAACTGTTTTAGTATATATATGTTATGCATTTGTTATTAAAGTTATCCTTCCTTCCTGTCCTATCCTGGAGCGCGCTCATCCCAGATCTTGTCCGTGCAGGTTGTCCTGTTCCTGTCCTTTATGCTGTATTAAACCTGCAAACTCCTACTACCTCGAATCTTGACTCTTATTTATTGAGCTATCTGTTATTGCTATGTCCAGACAAACCTAGATCCGGTATTATTTATTTATATACCACATAATGGCGCCCGAATAGGGACTTGCCCTTTCCCCACGCGCCAGTGAAGCCACGCCGGCCCTCTGACCCTCTGCAGCCGTGACGGAACCATACCGTGCACGTGCAGATATTTCTGCTTCAAGTATCCCTCAGGCCCACGGAGGAGACGGAGGTGGCGGTCCAGCATCCAGACGAGGCGGTGGAGGAACGCGGCGAGTCCCGACCAGAGCCCAAGCCGAGAGTCCAAGGTCCGAGGTATTCGGAGGCCCACCCGTAACAGAAGTCCGAAGTTCGTCCGTCCGGCGTCGAAGCAGTCCAGTCCAGTCCGAGGCCTTCCGTTCTTGCTGCCCGGTGAGTACCATTGCTGGGGTAGTATCTAGACAGGGTCAATTTAATTGACTCTGGTCCGTGGGTTGGTGGTACACAGATCCACAACGAAGTGTCCACTTTGGTGGATGCGGGTCCTAACGTGTCTCTTTATGAGACCGGTAAGTTTCGTACTGTTTTAGCAGTACATCTAGTTTCTGTTCTAGTCAGTTCTGTTTCTCGAGAAAATTCATGTATTCTGTTTTCAGTATTCCAGGTAGTATTCCAGGTAGTGTTCTGTTCGAACTGTTATTTTAAATGTTCTTCATGTACTTTAATGTCGTGGTATGAATGTGGAGTAATTATCGTGTTCATTGTGTATTGTATTGTGTCTAGATTACAGTTCAGTCATGCCCTTATTTTCTAAACTACGCCAGCTAAAAACTAGAAAAGGTCTGCTAGAAGCAGCAGTTCCTGTCCCGCCTAGGGACAGTCCAGGTCATTTTATGTATCAAAAGCATGGCATAAGTGCCATATTATATCTAGATTTATGGGTAGAGTATACCAAACAGTTAGAGGAAAAGTATAGATGGCCCGTATCAGGTACGTGGGATGCCGAGTGCATCATGCGAGTAGAAGAAGCATTATGGAAAAAGAAAGCCAGACAGTCACAGAAAGATGCCATCGAGTTATGGCGCAAAGAATTTCATAAAAGAACCGAAAAAGAAATCAGAAAGTCAGAACTAAGTAGAGAATCTTTGGAACGAGCCCAAGAAAGGGAACTAATCGAGATAGGTGAACGAGTTAAAACAGAACAGTCAGACAGACAGAGGAATGCCCTCATCAAGGGTATGTATCCTCTTCTTGCCGAGGGCTTGCCAAAAGCGACCCCGGAGGCATCCAGTAATTTTCCGCCACCACTAGTTCCGACTAAGCTACGTCACAAACCGACCGCAGCTGATATTTTCATCTCGTCCTATTTGGACGACACAGTCCCGGAATATGCAAATCCTGTTCCGCCAGTCCCTGTAAATCAGGCAATTCCTGCTCCCCCAGACACCGGGGCACCTTTTGCAGTACCTGCTACGGTACCCCCGGTCCAGCCTACATTACAATTTCCCACTCTGCCAGCACGAAGCGTATCAGTCGATGATTCCAGTTTAGGGGCCGCAGGAGGAGGTCCTCCTGGTACCCCGCCACCACACCAACGTAGAACGTTGGCCGAGTTACATGAATGTGCGTTACAGCGTACGCCCAAATATAAGTCCGTTGCAGATATCCGACGAGCTCTTACTGAATGCCGCTATGATCCAGTTGCAGGTGATGATAGTACAGTAATTTATTCCATCCGTGTAAGACGGGTGACCGGGTATTTGGACACCCTACCGGATATGAAAGGAGATCTAGACAGAATATATCGTTTCATCCGTACAGGGGATGATCCAGAAAGTATTGGCGAAGCCATGTCTCAAAGGAAAGCTGAGATCCAGCTCATGTTATTAAAGTTTCTGATTAATTGTCTAATAAGAGAACAAGATTCCCCGACTAAAGATCCGGCCGAAATGAAAATCCTGACAAGGTGGAGTGATAATATAGCCGAGGGTAAGCACAAGACTATCAGTAGTATAGAGAGTATGTTATGTTAAAATGGGACTTTTATAGCGCAACGGCTACTCCAAAGGAGTGTCCCGGCGCTTTGAGCTCCAGACCATGGAAAAGAGCAAGAAACATAACAGTAACAGAACGGGGCCCAAAGAAGGGGAAGAATTATCCAGCAAACAACCAGGTTTTCAAGTCTTTCCTGAAGACAAGCAGATTTGAGGTGTTTCGCAGGGACAACGGTAACGAGTTCCATAGCTGAGGAGCAAGGAAGCTAAAAGACCGGCCGCCTAGCCGAGCCTTTTTAATGCGTGGTACCCGAGCCAAAGCCAAGGCTTCTGACCTGAGGGAACGTGCAGGTCGATAGAAGTCCAGCCTCCTCTGGAGATACTTGGCGCCATTGCCATGCAAGGCCTTATGGGCAAGAGTCATGGCCTTAAACAGTATCCTCTTCCGCACCGGAAGCCAGTGGAGGGATACAAGGAGATTAGAGGCGCTAGTGCGGCGATGAAGGCCAAAAATGGCACGCGCAGCAGCGTTCTGGGTGACCTGCAGACGTTGGAGGAGATATTCAGGCAAGCCCAGATATAGGACATTGGCATAGTCCAATCTGGACCCTATAAGGGCCTGAACAGTGATCCTCCGATGTTGCTCCGAAAGAAGGGGAAAAAACTTGCGCAACATTCTGAGAATCCCAAAGCATGTTCCCGTAAGAGTGGAAACCTGGGATTTGAGCGAAAGCTCGTTGTCAATTTTAACTCCCAGGTTCTTAGCCCACTTAGAGGACTGTGTGGGAGGGAACATGTCGGCAGGCCACCATCCTTGCCAATCTGGTTCTGATGGGCATCCGAAGAATAGTATTTCGGATTTGTCCGAGTTGCACTTAAGGCTGTTATGTGAAAACCAGCTGAAAACAGCCCCAAGGCACTCACGGATCCTTTCTCCATCGAACTCTTCGCTCTTACGACAGGTGAAAAGGAGCTGAGTGTCGTCAGCATAAGAGACGATCCGGGCCCCATAGGACTCCGCCAATGTCGCCAGAGGGGTCATAAGGATGTTAAATAGAGTGGGGCTCAAAATAGAGCCCTGAGGCACTCCGACTCCCAATGGCGGCATCTCGGCGGATCCGGGTGGGACCCAGACCGTCTGGCGGCGGTTGGCCAGAAAGGAAGAAAACCAGTTGAGCACCGTCCCCCCTAGCCCGATGTCACGGAGCCTGGTGAGGAGATCCTCATGGGGGACGGTGTCAAACGCCGCCGACAGGTCTAGCATAACTAACATCACCCTGCCTCCCATGTCCAGCACCTCTTTTACGATCTCCGAGACTTCCAAGAGCGCCGTCTCGGTACTTAAGTTGGAGCGAAAGCCCGATTGGGATTCATGAAGTAAATCATTGGACTCCAGGAAGTTGGAAAGCACGCTATGCACGTGTTTCTCCAAGATCTTGGTCAGTGCTGGAAGGAGCGAGATTGGCCTGTAGTTGGAGGGTGCCTCTGGGTCAAGATTGGGCTTCTTAATCAGAGGGATGACCATGGCTTGCTTCCAGGTCTGGGGCAGAAAGCCCTCGCTCAGGGATAAATTAAGAATGGGATTGGCTATGGGGTTGATGGCATCTGCCATTTTTGCCAGAAATTTTGCCGGGCACGGATCTAGTGGTGAGCCCGACTTGAGGTTCCTCATCAAGGCTAAAGATGTGGCAACCGAGAGGGGAGGAAAATCAAGCAGAGCTGGGCCTGAGGGAGACAGAGACGCTGTCTCGATCGGCATCACAGACACATCATCTGGGGCTCTCGGCGAAAAGGAAACCTGGATTTGCCTAATTTTGGTGGTAAAGAAATTGGCAATAGTGTTAGCCCAGGTCTCCGCTGGAGCACCCTGAGTGGAGATGGACCGGGGGCTAGTGAATTCGCGCACGATTGAGAAGATCTCCTTGCAGGAATTGGCAGCATCGTCAATCCTTTTGGCAAGATACCGTTTCTTGCTCTGAAGGACTAGTTCATGGTATGACTTCATCATGGTTTTATACCGTTGTTTGGCCTCGGGCTCATACTGGACTCTCCAAGCCCGCTCCACCACTTTACATTGCCTACGGGCATGGGCTAATTCCTCCGTGAACCAGGGGGCAGAAACCCGTCGAGCAGCGGACCTGGGTGACTGTAAGGGAGCGAGCTCATTTAATCTGGCAAGAAGCCAGGATTGCAGGCTCTCCAGATCTTTCTCCAAGTCCCCAGTACAAGCCACAGGGTGATCATCCAGAGCATGTGTGAGCATATCTGGGGACACCCGATGAAGTGCCCTATAACTGCTGCCCTGCTGTCTCGTGGCACTAGCCGGGGAAGCCAAGGTAGAAGGTATTTCAAAATGGGCAAGGAAATGGTCAGACCAAACGATTGGCAAAAGTGTTACATTCATGATAGGTATGGTGGAAAAAACCTGATCAAGTGTATGGCCTTTATCGTGGGTCGGACCAGAAAGATAAGGGAAAAGACCCAGGGTGGATGCGAGATCTAACAGTTTGATGGCATTTTGGTCATTGTGGTCGTCCATATGGAAATTAAAATCTCCCGCAAGTAAGCAATGCTCCGATCTCAGGACAAGGACCGACATGACCTGTTGGAGATCATCAAGAAAGGAACCCACTGGGCCCGGAGATCTGTAGACAATCAGGCCCTTCAGTGCTTGTTGCGGCGATAGGGAGATGGTAAAAGCTAATGAGTCAGCCCCTTCGATGGTGTGTATGTACAAGAAAATTCGTGAGGAAATACTAAAGTTACACGAACAACGTAAAGCAGCACAAGTAAGCGAGAAAGAAAATGACTCTACTGAAGAGGTAGACGACGAGAATCCCACTAGAATAGCGTATGTAGGAAAATCTAGATTTCCAGATCGCCATTTGCGCCTAGAACACAAGTCAGTTTTACATCATCCAGCACCAGAACAAGGTTCTCTGGAACAAGTATTTCAAGCTACCGATCACATTCTGAAATCACGAATCGGTTACAGTGAGTTAAGTACTATGCATGAACAAGAACTAGCCCGATCAGCAGTCCGATGGATTACTGATTCTACCACTTTTCCAGACGAAATAGTGGCACAAATGTTTCTGAAATTGCCCCCAGCCGAGCAACGACTGGTGGGTATGTATATGATCCAGCACCTCATTACTCTGTATGAGGGTCAACATTCTGATCCAGGTCCGTTACACGATGTCCTGAACGAGTTACCAGTATAGATGGAAAGGTTTAGGTACCGATTTAATTAGTGACATTCTAGAACAGCGCCACAAATATAGAACGTTTTTGAACCCGCATTTTGTTCATGTCTCACCTCCAGAAAGTAAACCGTTTTACATAGACAGACAGAATCCGTTACGAGAAGTACACCCAGTTAGGACAACAGATGGTGAAATGCAACGAGTGTTTGTTTACACTCCGATTACAAAGATGGAACTCTTAGAGATGAAGAAATTAATTCCCTGTCATGACAAAGATCCAGCAGGGTTCCACCGAGAATTAAAAGACATGCTCCGTATGGGAGAATACACGTATCCAGATATAATTAAAATGTTAAAAGTCCTGTTGCCCGCAGGGGTATACGAGAAACTCAAGGAAAAAGATTGGGAGGTGGGAGAGAAAAAGATCGATTGGGCAGTTCTAGAAGCTGAAGATAAGATACGAGTACCAGGTACCGGTCTAGGAGAAAAATGTAAAGAATTACCAGAACTGTTAATACAAGTTTTGCCAAGATTATTAGCCACTAAAAAGGAAGACTGGGATGCAATCTCAGCCTGTAAACAGAAACAAGACGAAGACACTAGTGATTTTTATTCTAGATTCGAGAAATGCTTTAGTATCAACAGTGGCCTCAAGACAAGTAGCGAGTCATACCCTCATCTTTTTGTTACTAAATTAGTCGAGAATTCAAGTCCACAAGTTAAGAATCGAGTTTTGAAAGTCGAAAGTACCTGGCAAGCTAATACCCCGTCCCAGATGTTACAGATGCTTCAATACCACCAGAATAGAATCAGAGAAGAACAAGATCACGAAAGGAAACGTATGAAAGACAAGAAAATGAAAGTACTAGTTGCACAATCTGTTCCTCAAGACAGTCAGAAGAGGGGTACGAATCAAGCCAGTCATCCTGCAGTTCCCGTTAAAGGGACATGCAATTATTGTAAACAGCCAGGTCATTATATAAACGAGTGTGCAGTTCTGAAACACAACATAGCTACTGGTAAGACTAAAGAAAGACCACGTCCGCCTAGACAAGAACAAGTTTCACAGACTTCTCAGCCACAGAATGCACAACAGACAGTTCCAGCACCGCAGCCTATTGCTGCAACACAGCATGTTACACAGCAGATGTACCAGTATGCACAGTCCGAGTATCCGGAGTATCAGCCATATTCATGAAACAGCCTAGAGAGGGAGGTAGGCTTGCCTCTCATCGAGATACCTGTAGATCAAGAGGGTCCCTATGTTCATAGTCAAGTATTAGGGAAAGACAGAAAGTTTTTGATTGATACAGGGGCAAGTAGGACCACCATCAGTCACGCCGAAGTTCCAGGGGCTCCGCTCTCAGGCTCTAGAAATGTTTGCCTTGGATTTTCAGGAAAGCCTATTGTAAACGAGATATCTAAGCCAGTTACTCTAGAAGTAGGTCCATTGTCCCGCACTACTGATCTGTTACTTACGAAGTCATGTCCAGAAAATTTGTTAGGTATTAAAACACTGAAAGAATTAGGTGCAGTTATTTGCTGCTCCCCCGAGGGAATACGATTGTTCCTACGTGACTTCAAGGGTCACTATGTATTACGAGATTTTGATCCGAGATTGTCCAATGTTCCGCAGCATCTATGGGCACAAGGTCCAACTGATGTTGGTTATATGCAAATCACACCCCATCGTGTGACTCTCAAGCCAGGTGTAGTCCTGCCACGAATCAGACAGTACAGATTGCCACCTGAGGCTGTAGCAGCCTTATCCAAAATTATTGACGAGCTCATCGCTCAAGGAGTAGTTGTAGAAACTGACTCCAATGTATGTAATTCTCCGATCATTCCAGTCATGAAACGTACTGATCCAAATGCACCCCCAGTATATCGATTAGTGATTGACCTTCGAGAACTCAATAAATGTATCATTCCCCAGTACCCAGTTGTCCCAGATATCTCTTCCCTACTGACAGCTATTGATTCTGAAGCCACATTTTTTTCAGTCATAGACCTCAAGAACGCATTTTTTAGTGTCCCCATTCATCCAGACAGCCAGTTCCTTTTCGGATTTTGTTTAAATGGAAGGAGCTATATGTTTAAACGAGCTCCTCAAGGTTTCACAGAAAGTCCTAGTATTTACAGTCAAGCACTTAAGAGACAACTAGACAATATTCACATGCCAACTGACACTGCCCTGCTCCAGTATGTCGATGATCTACTGATCACAGCCCGTTCTGAACGTGCTTGCGAGCGAGCATCCCTTACAGTCTTGTATTTCCTTGCCGAGATGGGGCACAAGGTGTCCCATTCTAAGCTTCAATTCTGTGCCCAGCAAGTGATCTATTTAGGCCACTTACTGTCCAAGAGGGGTAGGCAGTTGACACCTGACCGTATCCAGTTAATAGCGAGTCTTCCTCAGCCCAAGACCCAGAAGGAGGTACGTGCTTTTATTGGCCTCACTTCTTACTGCAGACAATGGATTCCTCAGTATGCATTTCTAGCTAAACCACTGATACAGTTAACGACACAGGAGGCAGCCGTATCGACTGTCCTCCCTTGGACATCTGAACATACACTTAGTTTCAATGAATTAAAGAAAGCTCTATGCCAAGCACCTGTTCTAGCAACACCGAACTACAGTAAGCCTTTTACACTTTTCGTCACTGAACGCGAAGGTACAGCATTATCTGTTCTTACACAAGATCAAGCAGGACAGTACAAGCCCTGTGCTTATTTTTCGAGCACATTAGATCCTGTAGCCCAGGCTCTGCCTGCGTGCCTCAAGTCAGTTGCAGCCAGAGCACTAGCTATCAGACAAAGTGATTCCATAGTATTAGGACATTCCTTGACAGTACAAGTTCCACACTCCGTGGAAGTTCTTTTAAACCGAACACAGACTCAGCACTTGACAATTGCACGTTTAACAGGTTATGAATTGACACTGTTCCAGCCACACATAGAAATCAGACGCTGCAACGTTCTAAATCCTGCAACACTGTTACCGTCAGTTACTTCAAATCCTGCCACACATGACTGTGTGGAAGTAGTTAACACTATGACAAAGCCAAGACAAGACTTGACAGATATTCCATTACCAGATCCCGACCTGACGCTTTATGTGGATGGTTCATGTATGAGAACAAGTACAGGAGAACTAGTAGCCGCGTATGCAGTGACTACTGACACTGAAGTTATTGAAACACATCGTATTGACACCCTGTCTGCTGAAGCAGCAGAGCTAGTTGCTCTGACACAAGCCTGCATACACGCCAAGAACCTGAAAGTTAATGTTTACACAGATTCACGTTACGCATTTGGAGTCGTACACGACTTCGGAGTGCTCTGGCAGGAGAGAGGTTTCATGACTTCTCATGGAACCAAGATTCAGCATGGTCTCCTTATTCAAGCTCTGTTAGATGCCATACACTTACCGACATCTATTGCTATCATGAAATGCAAAGCACATACGAAAGTTACTGACACTATTTCCCAAGGTAATGATCTAGCAGATCGCACAGCCAAGCTTACAGCTCAGACTCCAGACATTTCAGTTAATAAGACACCGACATACACTCCAGATCCGACTACATGTATGACAGTTAAGGACCCTACTCAAGATGTCATAGATATCCAGTTACATGCTACTCCCGAGGAAATCAAGAAATGGTCCGAACAAGGAGGGGTCCAGACAGATCAGGGATGGGTGACGAAGGGTAAAGCCACATGGTTTCTCCCCGACTCTATGGTTCAAGTCATTATCAATACCGCACATAGTCCAGCACATTTAGGAGAAAAAGCTATGTTAGATAGTATCCAGACCATTTGGTTCAACAAGCATTTACGAGCTGCAGCCAAGCAGAAAGTCCGTACCTGTATGATATGTTGCCAGTTTAATCCAGGTAAAAGTGTCCCGGTGGAACAAGGTGGATTCCAGCCTCCTGACCACCCTTTTGAAGTCCTCCAAATGGATTATATTCAGATGGAGCGATGTCGAGGTTTCAAGTATGTCCTCGTAGTTGTATGCGCTTTGTCCAGGTGGACAGAAGCATATCCAGTCCCAGATTACACAGCCGCGACCACTGGCAAGCAGTTGGTTCGTGAATTCTTCCCCCGTTATGGACTCCCTAGGGTCGTGTATTCAGACAACGGCCAACCATTCTCATCCGAGCTTATGAAACATATTTCCCTGTTGTTAGGGTACCAGTGGAAGTTCCATTGTGTACGCCATCCAGAAGCAGCCGGTCTCGTAGAGAGACATAATCAGACCCTGAAAATCCGAATTGCAAAAGTATGTAAAGAGAAAGGTGTGGACTGGCTAATAGCTCTGCCAGTTGCCTTGTTTTATATGCGCATGGTCGCACATTCCAGATCAGGTCTGTCCCCTTATGAGGTCGTATTCGGCCGCCCCCCTAACATGTGGGGTACACCTAGACCTCGAAGTATTACCGATGTTTCAAGTAATATGCTGACAGATTACCTAGCTTCCTTGATGTCTGCCCTCAACTCTTGTCGTTCACAGGTTGCTGCCGCCTTTCCAGACAATACCGAGGTGGCACCGCATGAAATCGTTCCCGGATCCATGGTTCTTGTCAGGAACTTTGATCGTTCAAGTCCGCTGGAGCCTCGCTGGAAGGAACCCCGACTGGTCCTCCTAACCACCCGTACAGCCGTGAAGTTGGAGGGGAGAAAAGGCTGGGTGCATCTGTCGCATATAAAAAAGTTTTATGGACTGAAACCTGTTTCAAAGAACATTTCCGAGGATTCTAAAAACTGCCAAAGTACTATTCTTAAGGACTGTCCCGCAAAAGACATTGCTACGAACCCTTCCCTGTTAGAGAAAACTCCGCAGCAGGAGTATAAGCTTAAACTAAGGTCTAGTAAAATAAGTCAGCCAGTTTGATTGTCTAAGTCCTCCCCTAGGTGAAACGGTTAGACCGGTTTCTGACATGTATATAATAGACCCCCACAGAGAGAGAGTTAGTGAGAACTCTAGAAGTTGCACTATTATTTTATGTTTTCTGCTATATTTTAGCATTATGATTTCCTGCACCAGTTATGCATTTTATTTGTATTTTCCAGTTTCTCATGTAAATAAGTCTGCTAACGCTACAGTAGAGCACACGTTTAGTGATCTGCCTCCTCATGAACTTTCTTATCGTCTTGCTATGCGTAATAACTCCTTTATCCGCATGTTACATTATTCACACCAGACCAGCAATGCCACAAATTGTTGGGTGTGTGGTCGACTCCCCCCTTTCCAGACACCGAAGGGAGTTCTGCCACTCTTTCCTTATCCATTCTCACATAACGGTTCGTGTGGAGCATGGTCCACGTTAACGTCATCCTCAACAGATATGTCTTTTCTGAACAGTACATGTTTCCCAGACAAGCAAGGTCTTCCCCACAGAACAGGGTTAGATCTAGAAAATGAAGTTTATAATTTGGGTAATTATTCTTCGAATTTTATGGTCCTGAATGTTCAGTCTGATTCTACTCCAGACTTACCTGCCATGTCAGTACTACCAGTCAAAGGTGAATTATGTGTCCGAAATAATGGTTCCGTACATGTAGGCCATAGTGATTGTACTACTATTATCAAGTATAGTGACAGTAGGAAATCTATTTTCAAAGCTTCACGTCATTCTTATTTTGTTTGTGGTCAGACCGCATATGTTCGTCTGCCCCTTGATTGGGATGGTACATGTTACATTGCCTTCCTACTGCCACCAGTTTTCCTAGCCCCACCTGACTATCATAGGAATTCCCACCTAGTACATACTAGACACACGAGAAATCTCCAGATTGTCGATTATACTGAAACTGCTCTAGAACAATACATAGATATCAATAAAGGTGTCTTCCCCTACTTAGGTACTGTTGTAAATAGTAAACTGATACGTAGATTAACCAGAACACTTGAATCAGTAGTGATTGAGACTACTTCTGCTCTAGGTAACTTAACCGAAGAACAATCCTTTATGAGAATTGTCGTGCTCCAGAATCGTCTCGTCCTTGACGTCATACTGGCCGATAGGGGCGGGGCATGTAGAGTCATCGGATCTAGTTGCTGCATTTTCATTCCTAATAACGCACCGTCTGTTTATTCAGCTATTACCAGACTCCATAAAATTGCCCATATGTTACACCAAGATCCAGGCACCTGGACATGGTCCGGTTGGTTCTGGAATATAATTTCCGCCTGGGGATGGAAAGTATTGTCATTTCTGGGTATTGCAGTAGCGATCATATTCAGTTGCTGCCTCTGTTTACAATGTGGCCCTGCGATTTGCGGCATTTGTGCTACATCTTGTATTCCTAGTCCCAAGTCCCGTTCTAAATCCAGTTCCAAGAAAATTCGAGACGAGCAAATGATACTGTATGAAATGATAGATGGTATCATGAATATTGATGTTTCCTGATGGAAACGTAGTGACAAGGAGGGAATGTGGAAAAGTAAATTTTGCCATGTTCTGTGTCCCTACGTGTCCTCCATCTTATGTTATGTGTGCATGATTAAATATGCATATGTATCCCCCATGTTTGATTAAAGACGCAATTACAGTTGTGTCCATCACTAGTATGCCAGTTTCCAGTTCTCGTGAAAGCTACGAGTATCAGGCCTATGTAAAGTTACGTTGCCACGTTTCTCAGTGTGCACGTTATTTTATTGTAAAGTCCCCGTTTCTAGGCCTCAAAAGGGCCCGGACACCAGATTCAGCTCCTGTCTTCTGAGTCCTCGCTGAGGAGCGATACAGCCCCCACCTGTACCCTCGACCCTTCACTTACTTCCTGCCTCACAGTGCCCGGCTCAGCCTGGCTCTGCCTCTGAGTCTGCCAAGAGTATGTTATGATTCTAGTTATCAGTCCAGCCCTCCTTCTCTGCATTCCTAAGCTACTGAATCGCATCAATAGTTTCCGTCATTGTCTAGCCTTTACGTCTCCATGTAAGAGAAATACTGCATTTAATGGTCATTTAATATTCCTCAACACGCACTACATGTAGAGTAATGCATGCACCATTCTTAGAGTCTGTTAGCCTTTACCCCGATAACTTTTGGATTCTATCAACATGTTCTCTAAACATCAGATACTAGATATTGTTTAGGCACATGTCGCCCTGACTCTCCAAGACTTCAGTCTCTGCTCCTAGCACAGAGTTCATAGCCCCCAGCTTCTCCTAATAACACGTCATTGTCAGTTTGCGCGCACCATTAGGTTAGAGGTCCCGGCTCCTTAGGTAGCCCCCTCCATGTTTCCGCCCCATTTATGACATATTCTGTTACGGTTACATCACATGTCTATGTATACGCCCCTGTTACACCCACTGCTCCGCCTACTGTAATTCACTGTAATGTAACTGTTTTAGTATATATATGTTATGCATTTGTTATTAAAGTTATCCTTCCTTCCTGTCCTATCCTGGAGCGCGCTCATCCCAGATCTTGTCCGTGCAGGTTGTCCTGTTCCTGTCCTTTATGCTGTATTAAACCTGCAAACTCCTACTACCTCGAATCTTGACTCTTATTTATTGAGCTATCTGTTATTGCTATGTCCAGACAAACCTAGATCCGGTATTATTTATTTATATACCACATCGTAATAAGCCCCAATTGTTAGTTGTCCCATATTAATGTAATATTATGTTAACATTCGATTAAGCACCCGATATACGGTTACACTGCTATGTCACAAACAGACGCCATCTTGGGTCAGGCATAGTATGTCACCTAGTATATTAATTCTCGTTCTTGTCAAAATTGTATAATATTATACTTGTAGAGAGTCTGCATAGGATTATAGTGTTCCAATTGCTATTGTCCCTTTCTTAGCTTCCCATAGTAACAAGACGTCAGTACTCATTGTTCGTGTATCCCGGGCATCCGCAGTACCCTCAGCCACCCATTCCTCATACAGTTTGTTAAGCAAACAATTTACACAACGAAACGAAAAACACAAAAAAGCTCGGAGGGGTAGTACAGAGTAGTAATAGGTAAAAGCTATATGCATTATCATATTTTCACAGCATATGATAGATCTTCACAAGTAATCAAATGTGGATCATCTCTTATCCCGAGCTGTTATTATAATGAGACAAGATAATTAAAGTGTTGCTACATCCTTCTGTTGGTGACTAGGATGATTGCGGTAAGTGTTATAAGTGAGGATCATGGTACTCATATATCAGTATTATCAAAAGTATATACAAATTGATAACTAGTTGTTATTTCAGCCCTATCTGACATATACATGTACCTACTGTCCCAGATAAAACTCAAATTCATGATCGACATTGAGCCCGCATTCCACGGCTTTCAATTTAATCAGCCATAGAACCTCCCTTCTTCTCAGTGTTAGAAGTCTGTTACCCCCACGGGGATCAGGCTTGATGTGATCAATTCCATGATATGAAAAGTTATGTTGATCTCGATTATCATAATTCTGTACTATGTGAGATGCGATCGGATAACGTGTATCTCCGTTTTTTAGGGCTCTAAAGTGCTCAGCCATTCGATCTCTCAGCCTCCTGATCGTGCTCCCCACATATATCTTCCCGCAAGTACAAGTAATAACATAAACCACGAATGTAGTATCACAATTGATAAACATTCCAATCGTGTAATCACCTGAGTCATTATAGTTAAATTTCTGAACTTTCTTTTTTGCCCATCTGCATGAAACACATCTCCCACATTTATAAAAACCTTTGAAGCTGTTTAGCCAATCAGTTTTGTTCAATACTACTACATTCGTGGTTTCAACATAACTTTTCATATCATGGAATTGATCACATCAAGCCTGATCCCCGTGGGGGTAACAGACTTCTAACACTGAGAAGAAGGGAGGTTCTATGGCTGATTAAATTGAAAGCCGTGGAATGCGGGCTCAATGTCGATCATGAATTTGAGTTTTATCTGGGACAGTAGGTACATGTATATGTCAGATAGGGCTGAAATAACAACTAGTTATAAATTTTTATATACTTTTGATAATACTGATATATGAGTACCATGATCCCCACTTATAACACTTACCGCAATCATCCTAGTCACCAACAGAAGGATGTAGCAACACTTTAATTATCTTGTCTCATTATAATAACAGCTCGGGTTAAGAGATGATCCACATTTGATTACTTGTGAAGATCTATCATATGCTGTGAAAATATGATGATGCATATAGCTTTTACCTATTACTACTCTGTACAACCCCTCCGCGCTTTTTTGTGTTTTTCGTTTCGTTGTGTAAATTGTTTGCTTAACAAACTGTATGAGGAATGGGTGGCTGAGGGTACTGCGGATGCCCGGGATACACGAACAATGAGTACTGACGTCTTGTTACTATGGGAAGCTAAGAAAGGGACAATAGCAATTGGAACACTATAATCCTATGCAGACTCTCTACAAGTATAATACTATACAATTTTGACAAGAACGAGAATTAATATAGTAGGTGACATACTATGCCTGACCCAAGATGGCGTCTGTTTGTGACATAGCAGTGTAACCGTATATCGGGTGCTTAATCGAATGTTAACATAATATTACATTAATATGGTACAACTAACAATTGGGGCTTATTACGATGCGGATTTTAAATACTCAAAAGACATAAGATTTAGGATTTTGAAATTACGTGCGGAGTTGATTTACGAATTACGTGACTAGCAACACAGCTCTGTTGCTGTGATTTATTTTAAACTGAACTTACTAGTATTTGTGTCCAAACACGGTTTAGATAACCACAAGTAGTAACTACAGAAACAATAAGTGTGAACAGCGAAATAGGACGTGAGGTGTAACGTAGTATAAAAAGCCATTACAAGATGGCGCTGGCGCAGAACGCCATTTGATACGCGAGAGAACTAATACTAACGGTAAGCAGGAGAAAGGGGTTGCTTTCACGTTATCGAGGACACAAGAGAAGATATCTTTTTATGGTGTATTTTATTTACAGACACGTACACGTGTGGTGGTTAGAGATAAGATTGGAATACGAGGAGATTATACTAAATCAAGACTAGGAGGTAAGAATTAAAGTTTTGGAAACACCATGTGGTCTAACAGAGACCAATGAAGCTATAATCAACTTTGCACACAATATAACATTGTGTCATGTGATACTATAATAGTACGTACATATGAGATATATATATATATTTTTGAAATAATTGCAGGAAGTTACGTGAATAGATATCGAAACACAGTGTGGAATACGGTGCTGGATACTAAAGTTTGGAGGTGAGAGTCCTCAAAATGATGGTTTATAGATGATGTACGGATATTCATGTTATTGTGCTAAGTTAGAGTGATGACTTATTATATTGACATATTCAGTCTCATTGGGCGTGGACCTAGCATCTGTGGCATCACCGGGAACCCTTAGTTAGGATCTTTTGATCATGATAGAACGTTAGTTGCCTAAGTTAATTTTACTTCATGTCTGAACACAAGGCATTATTGATGAAAACACGACTTTGGTTTACATGTCCTCTCTTTCTACACATACTATGAAGCATCTTACGGTTTGTGGATGTATCTCTTTTTCTCTCTCTAGGAAACCTATTGGAGAGTAGGACATACTTTGGTTAAATTGTAAATAATGTATATAGAAAATGTTACTTATTGTGGATATTTTGGGTTGCAGCCCTGAGGAAGTCAATGGTCCTACTGACCAGACGAAACACGTGTTGGCTGCATCGTTTCATATTTTGGATTTATGATTTGGAATACAACTGGGACTTATGATTTGTGATACAACTGAAGAAATTGGATATTAAATGGACTGGTGAAAACCATAAAAGACTTATGTGATACTGAACGAGTGCTCGGATGGACAATTTACAGTTTGTACCCTTGTGGTTATCTTTGGGGTTGTGGTAACCAGCCCCCTCATTCTTTGAGCACCACATCTACTTTGATTCAAGATTTCACTTGTACCTTTACTGTGCTGAGCGCTCATACTAACTGTTACCACTAAGAATTTTAGGATTCGTTAGTGACTCCAACGGCTTGCCGCATAACCTGAGAGAGCACTTTAAAGGAGTCAACATCCACAACATGAATTTCAAAAGACCAGACCCAAAATCACATCTGTGTCTGGATTTAGACTATAAACATGAGAGCATGAGTCTAACATGTTTTTCAACAACACTGATCATCATGGGAAATAATATTGCCTAGTCTTCAAGTTGCTGCAAAAAGGACTGGTGACGAAAGCCTTCCAGTCTCTCAACTGTATGAAGGGCTCTCACCTATAAAGGCTAGAACAAATGCCCTTTGCCTGGAGGACCAGCCTACTGTCTGCTTGCCAAGACCAGTGTGCCCTGTAAGGAGGAGAAGTATGAGAGATCCTGGAGGGAGCACGGCCCAGCAGGGACCTTGGCAAATAGATCCTGGTGAGCAGAGTGTAAGGTGCATGATCCAGTCAGTATTGGTATTGCAAGAGAGGCATTCACTCTCTTGCAGAAGTCAGCAAACCCTGTAAAGACTTTCGTGAAGCTGCAGACCTTCATCCTGTACAGAATGCCAGGTGGGGGCCATTAGGACTTTTGGGGCTGTTGCTCAGTACAACCAACCATCGCCAGTGACCCGAATAGAGCACTAGGGGCTTTGGGGCTGTTGCCTGTGACGGAGGAGGACTTGCAATCAGTGGAAAATCTTGAGGTCAAAATCAGAAGCTGTCCAGTATCAATGCTGCTGAACCACCAGCAGGCATTGCAATGGAAAAGACAACTGATGTACTTGGAAGTCATTGCTGACAGTGACCACTTCAGTGCTTGCCCTGACAACCAGGGGAAGAAACAATGCAGTATGCTGGTCGCTGGAGTGTGGGAAAACGCACCCCAGCTCTCAGACACTTCTTCAGGCTGTGGTTGGGTAAAACTGGAGCACGGTTGGCAGGCCAGCCTGAGACATGCACTACTTTGGTGGATTAAATGCATGATGAGCTGAACTTTCAGGGCCAAAACCAGACTTTGTTATGCATCACTAGTGCAGTTGTCTCTAGAGAACTGCCAGGCACAAATTTGATAGGATGGAGTAGAGAAGGAAAGGGGTGGCACGGCTTATGCCAGCACCAGTGTGTTTGCTCTAAGAGACTTTGGTGTTGATTGGTCACTGTGCTGTAATATACTTTGTACGAGTAATAAATGCTGATTTTCTTATTAAAATAAGTATTGGACTAGACAATCATATAATTAGGGTCATTGTGAGTATGTTGAATATTGTGCCTTCACATATCTTGCACATACCTCCCCGTGAGGAGCCTTGCACTGCTCAACCTGTGCTATCACTGAGACTCAAGTGGTGAAGGAATAATGCTAGACCTAGTTACTCAGGACCCATAGTAGGTTGGCCCCCGGGACAGCAGAAGTAAAAGGATGCAACCTCCAATTTTGGGCCTAATAACCCCTGCTTGCCACGTGGCCCTCTAAAAGAGTTTCCAGCACCATCCATTACAAAGGGGTCATGTTTTTGCTTTATTGCCTGGAGTATATGTCTGTCATGTTGATGATGCAGTAAACGCCTATGATGGACCTGAGCTGGCTATTCTCATGGATTTGTCTAAACCAACACAATTCACCCTTTGGAACTTCATTGGTTCCTTAAATTGTATGATAAGTAAGCATGGGATCAAGTCTGATAAGAAGCAAATCATGTCTTCTTGCTCCGCTTTTTCTATGACCCCATTAACGCATATGTTGTCACTTCTGGACTGGTCTTCCAGGTTTATCATCTTTTTTTCTCAGGAAGGTGATATCTCTCCCCTGTCAGGAAGTGCATGGTATCTGGCCTCCACACCATCCATTCAGTTTTCAGCTGCATCTACTTGCATCTGAAAGGACAAATTATCTTCAGACATCAAATCATGTATTTTATTGTCCAGTCTGAAGAGGGCAGAGACAGTAGCCGAGATCGCCTTAAAAATAGTGTCAAGGACTGTGCATGCCATCTTGAGCGATCCTGCTTTTTCAGTTGTCTTGGCACCAGCGAACTCCTTAGAAATTAAGGGTTGGTGGTCCAGCTCAGGAAATTATGTACCTTCTATTAATAGTCCTGTATGCAATGTCCTGTTATGTAGTGCAACTGAGTGATTAATATTCACTTTAGCACTCAATATCATCAGTCTATACTCAGGCAGGCATTAGTAATCGTCTTGGTGTTAACAGTGTCCCGCCAACTGTGTGGCTTTTCTGTATATATGTATTTGGATGTTCCAGATATACAGGGGTTATATTTCAACTGCATAACTCTGCAACACCAGCAGCATTTAATTAAATATTGTAGGAAATGAAGTTAATGGTTACTCAAGTAGCAACCAAAATTCTTTTCAGGGTGAAGCACAAGCAAACCCCAAATTAACATGTGCTCAGCCCTCTGCTAGATTGGCACAGCAGCAAACAGGCTGAATTTAGAGGCAATGTGTAAAATAGATTAACAGTTATTTGAGACCAAAACAAAACAAATCCAATCAGTAGATATGCAATTTTAATTATTTAAGGTAAGTATAGCTCCTAAAAATATAAAGTGCCACACGCAAATATATTGTCGTGCGAGACTGGCTTAAAGTCACAAGTTCATACCGACCATAATGGAGTACAGACTGGACAGGCATCAGATTAGTCCAGCTGAAAGAATTATCTTCAAAAGTTCAGGTCAAAGAGTTCTTTTCATGGTAGAGAGGACCGCTTGGAGAAGGGAGAACATCGCGGATGGTCATCGATATAACGTGAAGAGCAGACCAGGCCTCGTGGATGGTCATCCCAGTAGTGCGAAGATCCTGTTGGGTGTCGTGGATGGGCATTGCTGGAGATTCGCGTTTGTGGCCACTACAGGTTGTCGATGCTTTAGTGCGAAATTCAGATTTTGTGTTACCATGCATCGCTGGTGTTCGTTGTGGCGCAGTCAGCTTCACCATAGCTGTGCATTGGCAGGGGGAAAGATCTTTGCGTAAACAGGTCTGCTTGTGGTAATGAAGAGTCCAAAACTTCAGGATTTCACCTTTTCTTGGAGAGAGAGCTCAATTGATGCCACACCAAGGGTCCCTGGTCTGAAGGGCATCTCTTAGGGATCAGTAACTCACCCAGCAGAGGCCAGTAGGGCTCAAACAAGTCCAATTGCAGGCCAGACGGGCAACTGCAGGGAAGCCCTTGTATTAATTTTATGAGAGGAAACCCCAATTCTTTCTCTATTCTCCTCCATGTTTGATCTTTCTTTCTCTCTTGCCCTCCTCAGAGGCTGTGAGCTGTTTACACACAGAGCCGGTCCGTTGACTTCGCATCATAGCGATCCCCTGAGGAAGGGCTTCATTTTAGCCCGAAATGCATTGGGAGTTATGATAATTGGATGATATTGTTTCAGGCATCTTGAAACATTGATGAATCGAGTTTTGGAAATTTTGATTTATGGAATAAATTACTGAGGAACTTTTTTCAGCATTCTTGATTGAACTTTGGTTGAACTGAAATATCAACATAAGACTGGATTGTCTTTTCAATGCAGTGCACCGGGAGTCTCCTTCCAGTGGGGGGAGCTTTATAGTAATGTTATGTTATGTTAACAAGGTTTTTATAAAGTGCACCGCTACTCTACTGCGTGTCCCAGCGCTGGGTGTGTGTGACTGAGCTAGACAGGAAGGGATAATGTGCAGAATGTGAAGTGCTTAGTTATTGCTGAAACAGCCATGTTTTTAGGGCTTTTCTGAAGGGAAGCAGATCCTGAAGTAGTCTCAGAGCAAGTGGTAGATTATTCCATAGTTTAGCCACTTGCAGCCGGAAGGAGCGTCCTCCAATTTGGGAGTATTTCACCACTGGAGTACAGACTAACGCAATGAGGCAGAACGGAGAGAGCGTTGTGGATGATAGACTTGAACTTCCTTCCTCAGGTAAGGGGCTCCATAATCATGTAAGGCCTTGAAAGCCGGCACAAGGGCCTTAACCTGTATCCACTTGCGGATTGGGAGCCAGTGGAGAGAGTTCAAATGAACAGACATCCGAGTATACCCATACCTATATCCTAATACTGTTATCCCTTCCTACACTCTACTATATTTATGTCTACTTGTATCAGAGAGTCTCCATTCTTGCCTATTCTGTTATTAGTACCTAATCCTCTGCCTATCTCTTATTTTTCAACCTATAAAGTAGAATTTCTCAAATGTCCTAGACTGTAATATCTCTTTCCCTTCCCATTTTCATGAATCCTGCCACTTCCATGTTTCTGGGCCAATATCGTGTTCTCTTTGTCTTCATTTTCTGATGTTTTAATAAAATGTCTTCAATTATTTCAGGAAAAGTTTTTCTTCATATTTTCAAACTCATCAAAATAAAGTGTCCCCAGACTCGAGGGAGTCATACAGGTGATCTTCATTTTGGAATTTCTTGGAAACAAATGACCTACATTGTTTAAAAACACATGGCACATCTGTAGACAGTAAAATATATGGCTAGATTCCTTAAAGTGAGTTTGGGATGCATTACTTTATTCATAGTGACATATCTTTAGGCTGATAAGTGTCCTGAAGCGTTGTAGAGCTGAAGCATTGGCGGGTAAGCAGCTTAGAAAAAATAAATAGTTTTTTTCGTTGGTAGTCCAATGGAAAGTGCTGGCTTCGGCAGGAAATGGGCATTTATTGAAGTAGTTATGGGGAATTACTTAACACAACAATACTGCATTAATGTAACAACGCAATAACACAGGAACAGCAAAGACAGGGCACAAAAAAACTACACAAAGTAAAAAAAGCAACGCAAGACAATATCACAGGAATGCCTCACAACATAATAAAAAGTCAATATAAGCACAAATTACCCCATCACGATAATCAAGAAAACATTGACTCACAAAAACAAAACATAACTTAAACCGACACAATTCTTTGTTGGGTTGGTGTGCTGTTGTGTTTTTTGTGTTTTCTTGTGGCTAATGTAATGTTGACAGGTTATTGTGTTTTTGGTGTGTAGATGTTTGGGTGTGTTATATAAGAGTGTTGTATGTTGTGCGATATGCTAGTGTGTGTTATATTGAGTAGCATTTTGTTGTTTAATTGTTTTGTTTTGTTGATGTTAGAGCTCATTAAACATGCGCAAAGATTTTTGCCACACCGTAGCACTACCTCAGTACATCAAGTAAAGGTTTTTGCTCTAACATTTACACCATTTTGAACACCTAGAAACTGTAACAGCATCGATCAAAGAATGCTTTTTAATCTGTTCTCTATTCGATAACCTGTGTAGATTGATAAAGAACGGAGTTAATTTCATAATTTATTGTTATAAAATTCGTCTTAAAAACTCAACCATTTTTGTTGGAATAACATGCACCTAAGGTACGCCAAGGAATATTGTCAAAACTAAGTTCACTGGTAGGTTATTGTCAGGGCCACTAGAATTACAGAATTGTGCCCCTGCAACATTTTCTGCAAAATGTTGGATTTGACACATTTGACACATAATTCGTCATTCTCTGCATAATCCGTTTCAAATGGATCAAATGTTACAAAAAAGAGCAATACATGTTACCTCGCAGTGGAAGGCCCTTTGCAAAGGTTGACTGGTACCATTTATGTTGCCTATTGCTGTATTTGGGTGTCAAACTGTTAAACCCATTGTTAACCTGTGTAACATGAGAAAATAAAGTTATACTATCACAAAAAAGTAGAATTATGTTGCATAGTTTTTCTTTCCTTGGTGCATAATTTAGTTAACTCTACTTCATAATGTAGGTCTCCCTTGCCACATAATTCCAGTGGCCATGGTTGTTGTTTACTGGTGGCAAACAAATATAGGCATTTGTAAAGCACCCATACACACGAAAGGGTGCCATTCACTGAAATATCAGGATGTTTATAGTTAACTGATTCAATGGTAGTCATTTTATCAACCTAGGTAGGATGAAAGGCTGAGTGGACACACCAGGATTTAAACCTGTGAACATGAGGTCAAACATACTTCTCTACATTGGATGCAGCCGCGGGCCGTGGAGGGAGTTACGGTGGGGCAGGGAGGCGGGGAGGGGGAGGGGCAGGGTGGAGAGGGCTAAAAAACGGCACCTGGATAATTACAGGTAAGTAAACAATTTGATTAATAAAACGAATTTCGTAGCGCGCACTGCATCGCATTTTGCGATGCAGTGCGCGCTACGAAATTCGTTTTATTATTTAAATTGTTTACTTACCTGTAATTATCCAGGTGCCAGTTTTTAGCCCTCTCCACCCTGCCCCTCCCCCTCCCCGCCTCCCTGCCCCACCGTAACTCCCTCCACGGCCCGCGGCTGATTGGATGTATTAGTCCAGTAAACCACAAGCTCCCAATAAAGCCTCTGTGTCAATTTTTCACATCGGTGATTGGTTTAAATTTTGTATTTTTGGCAACATTTTGCAGATAAAGGCCATTCATGATCTGATAGATCAAAGGAGGGAGCGGAGAGAGAGGGTGTTCACATGGACACTGTGGGCGGATTCAGTCTCCCCAGCTATAGTTAAAGAACAAATAGAATCCACCCTCGTAAGATAGGTGACAGGATCACCGCCACCTCGACCCAGTGAGTACCCCCCACAGTGCTTAGTGTTGTTGTGTTTTATCCTTGCAGAGTGCTAGTCAGCACAGCGACTCAGCAGGCTCATGATGCCACTGGCTTAATTTTAGCAAGTATGCATTCCCTCTACCAACCGCCACCAACCCTCCCCCTTTTTTCCCACAAAATTGACTTGTACTCTCCTTTGGGGATTACTACAGCGACCATTGGAATCGTTATAGAGTGTGTGCTTTATGTTAAGTGTTGGTCTGTCTTGTATTTGTTCCGCTTTTTTCCAGGGCACTACACTGATACAGATAGGCTAATTATCACGTCTAGACACTGTGTAAATTTACCTTTACAGGTCACAATCTCCACATCAGGAGTTTCTTAATTTAATATTCTCTGCGCACTTTTTTATTCTTTTTCAGATTGACACTGAAGGCAGTACCTTGTTCCAGGCCATTTTCCATAATAGGCACATTTGGCTCCGTTTGACACATAATATTACTTACGTAGGGACAGTAGTAGACTGTCGCATGTGCACCCATTCTGAAGAAGCAGCGTTAGGCTTCGAAACATGTTGACACACACAGGAGGTTATGTACATTAAATACACAAAAACCTTGATCATACCATTTTAACAATACCAGCACGGAGGTATATTAAAACTCTTTTTAGTCCTCACATGCCAGGTATTTTTTAACACTCACTTATCCATTCACTCCTGACCCTACCACTCACTACCCTTGCACACCACACATAGTGACTACATCAGTGCTACCGCGTATCTGTTGGTTAGTAGCACGCCGCGTTCCGTAGAGGGACGCGAAGATCCCTCTGATGAAGCATGACACCAAGGGCTCTTTTGGTGTGTGAGGGGTATTTAAAAAACACCTTGGGCTTCCCACCAATGTAGGAAACACATACAACTCTAGACCTCGTTTTCCTTTTTCGCCTATATTATGAGGGTGGATTATAATTGTTCTTCATCCATGATCTGACCCAGACTGTTAATAGATGGGGCATTTTATTTATTATCTTTTTTTGTGTTTTTGATTGCCACTCTGTTCAATATTTGTTTTACTAAGATCAAATTAATTTCGTTATCTAATTGATTACTTACTAGTCAATGGATATGTTTTATTGTTATTTTTATTAGTTAGGGCACCCTTTTTAGGTCTCGCGACCTATCGATGCGCGCATGCGCATCGAGCGGAGCGAGAATTCAAGTCGGCAAAATCTTCATGAAACCACCAGCTTTTTGCCTGGCGTTTTCATGAAGTTCATGTGAACCACGTGAACTTACATGAACGCGCATCAGCCTCCCTCCATTTGCCGCACAGCACATCAAAGGGCTTCGCCCAGCGTGCGCTCTGCGGCTTCTCGGCTTCTCCTCCCCTAATTACGCCGCACACAGCCTTCCTTGCATTTCTCCTCCCCCTCCCCAGCCAGCTTCCCCCAGGCCGTGTTCCCTCATCCCTCGCACCCCCTCCTCCTTCAGGCCCCCACCATTTGCTTCCATTTGCTTTTGCCCGTAGTTGGTCTCCACAGGCAGTCTTGTTTCGTCATTGCTGGTCTTTCGCTGCCCCCTCTTTCCACTGACACAGATGTATCTTTCTATCTCTTCTTTCCACTGCTCGTGTCATTTGTTCCCTCTCTCCTTCCGTTCCTCTCCATCACTCTCTCTCTCTCTCTCTCTCTTGCACTCTCGAGGTTAGCGTTTCACCCCTTCTGTCTCATCTAGATCGCAATCTTTCTCTCACACGCAATCCCCACACACTTGGACTTCTGTTTTCTTTCCCGTCTCTCTCCCCACCCCCTTCCTCGATCTCTCTCCGATCCCATCTCTTCCTCCTACTTCTCCCCCCCTCCTTCTCATCCTCTCTCCCCCTCGTGCTCATCCTCTCTCCTCCCATCTCGGTCCTCTTCCCTTCTTGTCATTACTTTCCTTCCTTTCCGCCTCACACCAGTTCCGTGTCCTCTCTGCGCATCTCTTCTTCCACACCAGCGTCCAGCACAGTAGTTTTTGCTCACACTAACTCGCTATCACACAGTCATCAACACACAACATAGCCTGTTCCTGGTATCTTATCTCCATTGTTTCGGAACTCATCTGAGATTTTTGTAATTCTGCTTTTTGTTTGCCACTTTCTTTATCGGTACATCAATGCGGTGCTCTAGTTGAGAATGCCAATTGCTAGGTGCGCTGATGTTCCCCTCACGAGAACGCGATAACACAAAACAAGCCCCAGAGAATTTAAGCTTGACTCGACCATGAAGAGGAGATGAAAAAGAAAACAAGCATTGGCATAGCCAATAGGTCTCGCTTGTGGGACCTTATAAGTATTTTGTTTTGCAGCACAATATCCTTGTTGCATAATCGGATATTGTGCTGCAAAACTAAATACTTATAAGGTCCCACAAGCGAGACCTATTGGCAATGCCAATGCTTGTTATTATAAGTTTCAGAAGGTGATTGCTTATCAGAAGCCAATTTAGTAGCTGACACATTCTTCAGGGCTGCTTAAGAAATAGAAATCAGGTCTTTTTAAAGATTTAGCTATTGTACTTTTAGGCCGGGTCTTTGAGACAGCTTTAGAAGTCTTCTTAAATATGGGGGCATATTACCAAGCTATAGTGATAATTATCGCTAAGCTTGGTTAGCGGGCATTTAAATATCGCCGCGCTCCGACGATTTTTATCGCTTAGGAGCCTTGATATTATCAAGGTTTATCTCCTAAGCGATGAAAATCGGCCGAAATGCATGAATATCGCTGAAAAGTCAGCGATATTCCTGCATTAGCGAGCACATTCTCTTAGCCATGTTATCCACCTACCATTGGATAACATGGCTAAGAACTGCTCTGGGCAGGCGTTAGCTTTTGGAGATAATCGCGCTTAGCGCGATTATTTCCAAAAGTTGGTAATAGGGGATAGCGATGTTAGCAACTGTTTCCAGTCGCTAACATCTTGGCACGCCCACTCTGCATGTCATTAGCGATAATCATCGCTGACATGCAGAGTGGGCTATCGCCTATTAGCTGTCGCTAACTGGTGTTAGCGACAGCTAGGTAATAGGGCGATGAAATTATCGCCGCTTTAGCGGGAATTTTTCCCGCTAAAGCGGCGATATTGCCCTTGGTAATATGCCCCATGGTTTCTCCAAAAGTGCCACATTAAATGCAAACAAAGACTTTGGGTCAGGAGACCATACATTGGTCTGTTGACTTTTCATTCACATTTTGTTTCGTACCACCTCTGCAATGGGTCAGCCCACTTGTATCCATTGACTCCCTTCTCTTTGAGAGGCTGCAAAAAGCCTGTGCATATTGTTCAGCCACCTAATAAATGTGCCTTTTCATCAGTGATTAGCCTGATTCCAAACATGCTTTTATCATTTTAGTTGTTTTTATGTTAGCTCTAAATAGAAGCTAATAATTTTGCCAGCACTTTGAGTGACCAGTCAGATGGAGATTTATTTTTTGATTCCTTTTAGATCTTGCCTGAGACAGCGTAAGTGCTGTCTATTGTGAGGCATTTTGTTAGCTGACAGTGGGCTTTGAGTCTGCCCACTGTTTACCATGGGTTAGCTTCCTAGTCACTTTCTTTTGCTTGATTCTCGTTTGCCAGCTTCATTTATTCTTCTTTTGTTTGGTCCTCCACTTGAGCATGTCTAGAATATATGTGCCCTTCCATTATTCACTTTTTGGAAGCTCCTTTTTTACTTTTTGTTGGATCACTCTATGAGAGTGCATGAATTTGCAAGCTGCTTCCCTCATGTGCCCTGCTCAGGGTTGCTCTCTCTTTTCCAAATGCCTTTGTCCCCCCACTCAAACTCTTACCCTTGAGATTCTATGTCTTTTGTGTCAGTCGCTGTAAACCGCCTGCTTGTAGCCCTCTCTCATGCTTATGTTGCCTTCCCCCATCACTTGTGCCTCCGTGCCCCTCTCATGGTGTCCTCTTTCACGCATGTGCTTCATTCCCCCTAGATCTCCTCCTTGTTGCTCTCCCCCCTCTGCATTGTTGGTCTCCCTGACTTGCTACCCGGAACCCATTAACATAAAAAAAAAAGATGTCGCTGTGTCGTTTTGTAGGCATGCATGCCTACAAAATGACAGCGGCTTCCTCATCATACTTATTTTTCCATTAATGTTTTTAATTTTTCCTGAATTGAAGAAATACATTGTCAGAGCCATTAGCTCTCCAAGGTGAGACCCATTGCTGTTGCCAATTTTTGTTAAAGTAAGAATGTGTTAAGGTAACTTTGAAACGAATATGCCTGCAATTTAAGGGCTTATCTAACTTGTGATCTGTTCTTGCCTACTTCACAAACAATAATGCTTGCCTTAACTGAAATTCTTATAATTTTTTTTAAACAAGCATAGGTTTTTCTTTTTCTTTTTCTTTTTGTGGCATATTCTTGAAAGACAAAATTAAATTAACCATTACTTCAGCTACCAAGGCCTGACCTGTTAGCTTTGCCAATGCTTGTCTGTTCTAGAATTTACAGACATGTTCCTTCTAAAACAGGGTGTGTTGCTGTACTTTATTTCATCCTTCTCACTCCTATTGCGGTGACATAAATGAGCTATCAGCATGTGTAAGGGATTACTTGCAAATAGGGTTTGAGCATTTTCTGCAAACATACTGTTGGGTATGAAGCATGATTCTGTTGTAAAAGGATTCCTCAGCCCTTCAGTAATATTTTTTCCGTCCTCAAAATCAGTCTCCAAGCGGAAAACATAATTTTTTTTAGTGTTTGTTTTTCAGGCAACTCTTGAACGTTATCTAGTTGGGCGAACTGAGCCTTACAAACACCTACAATAAAGTAAAAATGCGATACCCGACTCCTGCCACTTCCTGACAGTTTCAATTCAAGAAGCGTCATTAATTAATTGGACACATTTGCAAAGACATGATTAATGTGTCGCTGTAAATGTGAATTTCTTTTTGGCGCTTATGCGTGATGCTTCAAACTTCATGGGCAAAGATGGCCTACTTCAAATGTCACAAAAATATGTTTGGTTTCCCAGCTTTCCGAACTTCGAGAAGTTTGCTTCAAAAAGAATATTCCCACACATTTTTTCACCCTACATCTTTTTATCCTGGAGTATTCTCTCACTAATATTATTTGTTTTAATCTGTCTTCCACAAACCTACTTTTATATGACGTTTTCTAGTTTTTATTGAGTCGTTTTTATAAAACATTAATCATTAATTGCCTGATGGGTATGATGCACTTTCACAATTTCTTGCACCCCTAGGTAATAGGTCTCCCTGCACCTTGCACAAGAACGCATGGAAACAGACCAACTTGAACTGAATACATTGCAATCTAGTGACGTAAAGCTATCACTTCTACATATCAAGGCTTATTAATTACGTAGTTGGATACCAGGATCTTTTGCATTGCAGTTTGTCGTTAGAATTCCGCAGGCCACACAACTGACAACCTTAAAAGGATCTATATGCAGCTATATGGAGGAATTGAAATATTTAAAGCTGCAACGACGTACGGAACACTTTGCATATTCATTTTCAGGGGTATCCAATGTTCTGGCGGGTAGCTCCAGGCTGCATAGCTGTCATACGGCATTGCGATTCATGAGGGCTCATTCCATGGCCTTGTTGCCTGCATCAATGTGACAGGAAGGGGGCACAGAACATGACACAACCTTACAAGGTATTTGAAAAGAGAGTGAGTTTGACAGGACCTACAAGAAAGACTGAGAAAGTCAGATATTTCTCTTGCAGGCCATCAAGGTTGGCATTTATGGAGGAATGTGCAGCGACGACACAGATAAAAGGAAGGGGATGTAAACCACTCAAAAGGTGGGATGTACGGAATTCATGTAATTTGTTTTTGTGTAATCATAGAAAATCTTGGGAAAATTATACAAAATAACATATAATCAAGTGCGAATCCTTTGTGGCAGGATATTTTAGTGGAAAATGCGTCCTTGCATACATTTTCGAAAGAAAGAATCTTTTGGAAAACAACAATGATGGAAGGAGAAAGAGAGAGAGAAAGGCAAAAAGGGAGAAAGTCAGAGAGTGAGGAAGAGATGGGGAGGGAATGAGAAACTGATGGATGGTGTGAACCTGTTCTCAAAATGTTTAGTCATGTTTATGTGCTTAAGTGTTTCTGTTGTCAAATTTGTGTGTAGTGAAATGCCCTTTGACCCTGAGTCTTGCAAATTAAATGCACCATGCATGAATGCAGATGAGCCTGATATCTTACCACTGTTCGCAAACCAGGGATGTGCAAATTGCACACTTACTGCGTTGAGAATCGGGATGAAGTTTGTGATGCACCCTATGGATTACCATGGGGCATGGCCTATTGCCCAACATCAGAAGAATGCAATATGACCCGCCTTATGAATATTAATTAGGCAGGCCTCATGTTGTGACCACCTATGAATAACTTTGAATGCAGGGGTGGTGGCCTGCAAAGGACAGCAGACCACCACAACTGCATTTGCTTTTCCAAACGGGAAACATTTTCTTTAAACCAGCCAACATTCATTAAGGGCACAGGTGCTGTATTTTTTTAAGAAATATTTTACTGTTTGGGACCACATCAAGGAGAGCAGGCAGTAGTATGTTTGTACACTGCCTACTTTCTCTTAGGCACTTCAGCACTATTTCCATAGAGCAAGCTTTGGACATCTTTCACTCCTTCTCTTGTTTTGAGACGCCTTTTAGAAATAGGAAATACTTTTCTGACTTGTAATAAAAACAACCAAGAATTTGATAAAGAATATTTGTAGTTGCAACGCCTGACTCACAGGCTTTGGTAACTATAAATCCCTTTCGTACCTGAGGCGCAATGACTAAGGATGTGTGTCTAAAATACTTCCTTTGTGTTGGGGAAATGAGCGAGGGTGGCATTGCTGTAGCGTTTGCACAGTCATATGAAAATCTGTTTTGCTTTTATCAGTACTATGATCATCATCAGTTGCTCATTCTTATCCCCTCTTGGCGGTGAGTGGGCTCGCTGATGATTAAACATCTAATGTTTCTATAAAAATAATGCCACTGACGGTGGGAAGTTGTTGGGCTTGACCTCTGAAACCACAGTATTCCATCCATCCTCCATCCTCCATCCTTCTGCTCAGTCACACATCCAACCATTTATCCAGACTTTTACCCGTCTATTCATCCTTTGTAATCCATCCATGATTTCACCCTTAGTTAATCAATCCACCCAGCCATCATTTCATCCTTTCATCTAAAATTCAATCCACTCACCCAGACTTTCATCGTTGCATCCATTCTTGCTTTCAATCACCCATGCAAACATCGTTTTACCCTTTCATCCTTCAAACCTTTCACCCTTTCATCCGTACTTTCATTCTTTTGACCCTTCCTTCTTGTAACAGTTTCCTCCTACTTTTCTGATGTCTTTCCTTTCACTCTTCTTTTCTGCACTTTCTCTTTAACTCATCATTTCTCCTACTGGGCCTACTTTACTATGAGTGGCTTTGCATGCCTCACTTCTGTTATGGTTTCCATTTCTTTGTTTTTCAGAGCTTACAGTTTGCAGGCAGAGGTGTAGACAGAACCAGCTCATAAATAACTGATCAGTTTTTCTAGTGACAACAACACTCCTGTTCAAACTGCTAAATTGGGGTGTCCACAACTACCGCGGGCTCGAGTATACCAAGATATGGCTGCTGTGTTCCCAATGCTGACTAAGGACCTAATTACGAATTTGGCAGACGGGTTACTCTATCACAAACGTGACTGATATCCTGTCCGCCATATTACAAGTTTCATTTCTATCCAATGGAACATAATGGAACTCGTAATACGGTGGCCAGGATATCCGTCAAGTTTGTGATGGAGTAACCAGACCACCAAACTCGTAATCAGGCCCTCAACCTGTATCTCATTGATGATTCACAGTAAGGCCGACACATCTCTAGGATTCTCAAGGCCTAGTTGCTCCAGCTTGGCTCTGCAAGTGTGACTTCTATATTGTAAGTCATGCAGCAATGATGCATCAGTAGAACGGATTACCCTGGGATTAATTACCTGTGAGTCAGATTGAGTCAAATTTTTCAATCTACCACTTTTTTGCTGTGTGAATTTTTGTTACTATATTCAGGGCTGATTCATTTGTGCCTCATGGTTGGGAGACATGTGAGTGGCTTTGCATACCTCACTTCTGTTATGGTTTCCATTTCTTTGTTTTTCAGAGCTTTGCCGCTGGCCGCGCGACGCGAAGGGGAGCTAAGCGAGACAGCACCTTAGTCCCACATTCCGCGCGAGTAAAACGGTGCATGTCATCTCCTGGCCGCCCCCTTTCATGCGCGTCCAATGGGCGCGGGTCAACTGGTGGGAGGGGCGGCCCCAAGGGGTTTAAAATTAGCGCGGCAGCGAGGCTCGGCCTTTCCTGCCGTCGCGTTCCTGGCTGCTCTGCGCTGTTTCATCGCAGCTCCCGCAGCTCATTCCTTGCTTCGGTTTCCGGCCCGCCCGCCTGAGCGCTGCACGTTGTCGTCCGGTCACGGATCGCCGTCTTATTAGGTGAGTGCCACGCTCTGTCCTCTCCCCCCCCCCGCCCCAGTCCCTGGGTCAAGCCCAGGTTGCACAGGGGCCTGTGGTTGGATTCCACGGGGGGGGGGACCGTGGCCAAAGTGCGGTCTCGACCGCATGGGCAGGCGGGTGGCGTGCGGTGGAGCAATTCGAGTTGCTCCGCGTTTTTAGAATTCTATTTCTGTGCGGTAAATGTGCCAATGCAGTGAGTACACTGTGGATAATTGTGGCGCCAATTGGAGCTGTCTGAGGCGCTGCAGTCAGTCTCCCGGAAAGAAATGGGTTAGTGCAATTTGTTTATAATGAAACACTTTCCCAGGGGATTAACTGGCCAGCAAGTGTAACCGCCGCGCGGTCTAAGCAGCTGCGTGGCTCTGCGGCGCGCCTGCTGTCGGGCAGCCGCACGTGGCTGGGGTTCCGTGCAGTCTTTATGTACGGCAGTCCTCACACCATAGCCAATATTGCGGGGCCTAATGCCGGAGCAACCGTACGGGGTATTACGGGGCTGGGGTCCTTACAGGCCTTAAGCGCCACACAAGATCGGTCATTGTCTAGATCTGATGCCGGGACGGTCGTGCGCGATGGCGGCTGCTAAACAGAGCACGACGGTCCATTACCAAAATCCATATGGATTTTTTTCAGAATGTGAAGAGACTTTTATTTCCTGCTTACTGCGTACGGCTATATATAGGGTGATGTCCCGGCTTGACCGGGCGCGGTGCCCACCCTAGCTGAGGTCCCTCATCCAGAGTTACCAGGATAATGTTTTAAACTACAGCAAATGTTTAAAGGCTCAACAACTGGAGAGGGGGTGGACAGTGGGAGTTCACACATCCTAAATATTCGCATTTGTTAAGGATGAACAGTAGACTACTTAAGACAATTCCCACTACACCTTGCACGCTGCTAAATTCAAGATGCAGCCACGCATGAAACAGAGACATATAAACCATGACGCAGGTTTAACTGTTGCATTTCTGCCACCGTTTCCTGGATGGATATAAACATCAAGGTAATGTGGCCGAGCGGTCTAAGGCGCTGCATTAAGGCTCCAGTCTCTCCGGAGGCGTGGGTTCGATCCCACCACTGCCAGGAACTCCTCTCACTTTAACGACAGTGGTCGTAGGACTTCTAGTCACAGGGAGCTTGATGTTTAATTAATGAAAAGAAGCAGATTAGCATCGGGCAATAGGTGCCCCATCAGGAATGCTGCTTTACCAGAACTAAGGAGCGAGAGGTCTAACGATCAGCTACAATTTTTATTAGCTGTGCAGTAGCTAAAATACATGCGGCTTGCTATCATGCCACTTGGGTGGGGTGGGGCATCGAGTCACGACTGCTGTACAAATTCGGGAACGCGCGGAAGGAACGGGTGCTCCTAAAAGTGGTACAGCTGGTGGAATGTCCGCAAAGCGGCCGTACAGTCAAGGACATAGCCGGCCTCTTGATGGTGCCATCCGGGGTCTCTTTGAAGCTGGCTCCGGCTCCGAGCGCACGGGATGGTATAGGTAAGGGGCACCCGGCAAGACATCTATTACACGAGTAACTAGGAGAGCCTTGTAGTCAGGTAGGGGCCGAAGTGGCGGGCTCCGAATTGTGCCGTCGGGGCTCTCTTCCGAGGGTGGCCCGAGCGCACTCGATATGAGTAGGTAAAGCGACACCCTGCACGGGCCATTGCAAGAAGAAAGGCGGCCCGGTGCCCGCAATCACCGCAAACCACCTACGTTCATCAGTGAATTTGCGCTGAATTGCAGGATGTCGAGTCTCCTGCGAAACTTACACAGGCTAATTACTTTCCTGCAAAGTCGGCAGCCCTCCGGCCGTTATGCCACCCCTCACTCGGCCCCTAATGTTTTATCGGCTGAGTTGCATCAATTGAATTGCGCTGTGGAAGGGGGGGGCGCGAATGCCGCTGCAGCGCGCTTGCCACGGTGATTTTACGAGTGAGGTGGGGCTACACCGAGATGCATAGTAGCGTCACTGCAGAAATCACGCTGATGGGTCGGTAGCACCATTCGAAACAAGCGTGTGCATTAACACAGCTGTATAATTGATTATCAGAGGCTCTAGATGAATGGCGCGAGTCTTTCTATCAGACAAAGACATAATTGCTGTCACCAATTGATTATCAGAGGCTTCCAGAGGAATTGTTGGAGTCTTTCTATCACACAAAGACAAGTGTCTCGGTATGATGCTCTTCTCTTCGGGTCGCCTATGGCCCCCCTCAGTCTGATGAGATTGCATCTTACAGAAGCGCGGCTCAGTCAGCGCATGGATGATGCATTCGTCTCCCGCTGCCTGCGAAGGAACTGCCGGTACCCTGCTGGCCCGGTGCCGGTGACACGCTTCCAGGGCCAGCGATGGCTGCGAATGGGCCTTAAAGGTGCGTTAGTGACAGCGAACGAGGATGATCAATGTCCAAAGGCGGCTAGTGGCCTGCGGTATTTAGCACCGGACGGGCAGAATATAGACGGGCTGTGAGTCAAAGGAAGGCCGCGAATGTTATCAAACCTCAATTCGGGGATAATACGATTTCGAATTTGGGAGGGAAGGGTCCTGTGTGGGAAGGGAGGAGCACGATGTGGTACAATAATGATCGCTTGTACGGTACCACGGGGTCATCCTGCAGCATTGCTGGAGTGACTGCAAACACCAGTGGCCGACGGTTACGGTCGAGGTTGCACAGGCGGGCACTTGCCAAATTCTGATGCACCCCCTCCCCTGTAGTGCCTTCCTCTTTACCCACAAGTATGGGGACAGAGGTCGAGGCGCAGTAGATTACGATTCGGGCAGGGTGGCACCTTTGCGAGTATCAAAGCAAACAAATGTATGAGATAGCAAACAGTGTGTTAGGAGAGAAAGTGACGTGTGCATGTGACGAGAGTACCGAACACAGGCAGAAAGATAATACCGCAGCAAAAGGCAGACCTCAAACCGCAGGAACACGCTGGGAATGCGCTTACATAGTCATGAGGTAGTTGAAACTTGTTCCTTAAGATAATTCTTGTGATTTGATTATTTTGCAACACGATTATAAAGGCATTCCTGAATAAAACAAGCTCTTGTGGAGAGAAGTATTCATTTAAGGGAAAAAACAGGAGTATCAAAAACGGAACTTCAAATTCGGCTAGCCTCCCTAGTGCAGACTAGGAAATCAAAAAATCACAACTGCATGATTTCCTTCTTTATTATGCAACACGATTATAAAGGCATTCCCGAATAAAGCAAGCTCTCGTGGAGAGAAGTATCCATTTTAAGGGAAGAAACAGGAGTATCAAAAAACGGAACTTCAAATTCGGAGTAGCCTCCCTAGTGCAGACTAGGAAATAAAAAATAAAAAAAAATCACAACTGCATGATTTCCTTCTTTCCGCTGTTCCTTCCGGAAGTAGGAAGAAATTTCCTTTGTTAAGTAACATAAGAGAACAAAATATAAATTTAGCAACATTAAAGTGAAGTCTATCCAGTATGCAAGTTTCCTTTATTCTTAGCTCAAATACTCTCGATAGGCCGATCCACGTAACCCCCATGGCCATCTATGCGTGTGGGTATGCAATCATATAATAATGTTTGCTGGTGCAGAAGTTATGGGAGTATGCGTTTGCTAATTTGTTTCAAGAAGAAAATATAGTTCCCAGGAGAATATATTGCCCAAGGGGAAATGTCTTCTATGCTCTGCCCACTTTGTGGTCTCCCCTTCTGTTGTATTCTTGCCCGTTCTGGCTCCCGGGTTGCCTGTTCTCGGTGGTGTAACATCTGGTCGCACTTGATTATCTCCCGGTGTACGAGCATAGTCTATTGCACGACGCCCTCAGATGTGTCTGTAAAATGTACCTTTTGTCTCGGATTTGCACCTTCGGTTTAATATCGTCTCTCAATTTACCCTTTGCCCATGCCAGTTGGGCACCCTTTATGCGACAAGCTATGGACTGTGGCTAATCTGCCATTGCCATATTGCGTGGCCACACCCCTCACCAGCACCTGTAAATGGTGGCCTTTTTACGGTCTTCTTTTACGGTGGCCCGTATGCTTACAGTAATAAGATACCCGTCACATCAAGTGCTGAAACAGACATATCGGCCTTGCCCCTGTGCGTGGGATCCAAGCACAACCAAGCATGCTGTACTGTGGTAATACGGTAATATTGCAGGCAGCACTTCAGGGTGAATAATAAGGGGATTTAATGTTGATTCACTTCCTTCAACACTGCCTCCTGGTAGCTGAGCAGGTCAAGGTGGAGTTGTCCTTACTACATAGTTCAGCGGGATTAACCTACCAAGTATTCGTTGCTATCTCCCTTTGCAGTTCCTTGTTTGAACGCAGGTGGGACCACACAGGATGGACTAATATGAAGCAGAGTGAATTTCTATGAATAATAGGAATAGGAACGCAGGCAAGGTGAATAAATATAGTGATCTGAATGGGACTTTATGCTTTGGCTTATCCCAATTGGGTGTGTGTACAAGCTAGTTCATTAAAGGTAAACTGGGGCTAGATATTCCCCGTTTGTAACGGTAAACTGGCTGCGGGATATTCACGGCGTTCCTGGAATGGAGTGGCATGCCATAAAGTAAAATACAATCCAACAAAGAATTTGGCAATGGAATGGAGTGGCATGCCATAAAGTAAAATACAATCCAACAAAGAAATTTGGCAATGGAACAAGACCAAGATTATCCTCCCTTCTGCTTAAATATAACATGCCCCAATTTAAGTAGGGGCGTGCCTATGAGTAGGGAGTAATAGACGCCATGCTAAGTTACATTACCCAATAACATTGCAGGTGAAGGCCTGCTCGGCGGCAGTAACTAACATCGTGAAAATGAAAGGAATCAATTCAGAACATCAAAGACCACACACTTGGGTTATAAGGGAGTAGTGTGCAGCATTTGTGGAACGAACTTGGTCCATTTAACCTTGGAACATATTCGGAAACATGTAGCACGGGTCGCAGAGTGGCATTAATTTCCCACATATCAAATTAATTTATTATAGGCAAAACCCCTGAAAACTAACGGTTCAATGCGTCAGATATGATAGTTGTCAACAGGTGAAAGTTAAATTATCCAGCCGAGGAGAAGTTTTCATATAGGGCTTGTCAGTTGCGCTGCTCTGCCTGACCTGCATACAATGAGCACAATGAGCATCAACCTTTCAAAGTGAATTGCCGGGTAGCCACCATGGGCGGAATGCCACCACCGCGCGAACCAGCTCATTCGCGGCTGGGCCTGGTCAAAACAACCATGTGTCACGAGAGGCTCCCAGCCTCTGCCGACGAAGTTATTGAATATGAAATAACGTGGGCGAAGGGCATCCCCACCCTCGATAACATGGAACCAACAAAAACGTATCTTCTGCAATTATGGTCAGGCGAGGTAGTCTGAAACTGACCGAATGCTAATTGCAATTGGCCAAATAAGGTTGGCGTTTTAAACCACTAAGAGGGCAGCACATGACCAGTGTTGCTGCCACGAAAGCTCACCACAGGGACCATGTATATAGAATGTTTACTATAGCAGGTTGCGCCACACCACAGCTCCCGGGATCGCAGCGGCCAGCCACACTAGGGTTGTGCTAGAGTCAGAGTGGTGTGGCAATGGGAGGAACACTAAACTACAAGTGTCTTTAATTCTGTAAATATATTTGCATTTTGGGTACTGATTATTATGTCGTTGTGTGCTCCAGTTACGGTGAACATGCGATCATTCCGGTGCTCTAAGCACTTCTAAGATCCTGCAACTCCTCGTTGCTTACATGGGTGGGGTCTGGGACTCGCAGTCCGGGGGCTCCAACGGCGTGCGCGAAACGGTGACTGGAGGGATGGGTACGGTCAAGTTGTGCAAGGGTGCGAGCGGCAAGTCCGTATATTATAGACGCCTTGGCAACGCACGAATGCTTCATGGTGATAGCTCTGCCTTGCAACTGACACGCAAGCATTCTCAAAAGAAACTCCAGTATCATTTATGTTAATAATAATTTGAAAGTTCCTACGTTATAATTGGTTCAATTTACCAGTAGAGATGTCTCTGTCCCGGTACTTACCCAAATAACAATTTAAATAGCACTACTATGCTTAACAGCACCACGCATTCCTATGCAGGATGGCAGAGCACGGTTGGGTAACATGCGGTTATACAGGGACAATACATTGTGGAGTGGTGAAGGAAACAGTATGCATAGGTATCACAGGAGACAGCGAGGGTTACAGGTACAAGAGTCCCATATCCTTGTGAGTCCACAGCGCTACATTAGAGAGGATTCCAGGTGTGCTGCATAAGTGGGTAATGGCAGCGGTATACAGGGTGTTCCATGGGACGGCAAAGGTCAGAAGGTACATGAGTCCCATATCCTTCACAGTCCATGGTGGGCGTTAGAAGGATTCTAGTTTTATAGCTGCAAGTAAAAAGCTACAACAATTACGGATCAGTCTTCTGCATGACACATGAGGGCTTTTCACTGCAGGCATTAACGTTAACCTGCCATACCCATCCCTTTGGTTCCTGGGACCAATATCACCGGTCTTCCATTAGCACCCATAGAATATTGCAAATAACAGGCAGAATGCAACAGAGAAGAAGGGCTAAGTAAGGATGTGCGGCTCCTCTTGTAGATATTGGCAGGTAAACAGCCTAATGAAAAAACGGCAGGATTCACAAGAGGTGGAGGGCCAAGTACACTAGTCAGAGGGCAGGGCGCCCCGAGCAGTGAATTATGGGTTAATCAGGTCCCGAGGTGGAAGATCAATGTTGAGGCAACCAGTCCTGTGAGAGTAAGACCTGGCCTAAGAACGGTACCTACGCAATACCCATTAGAGGTGCGGCTTGTGTAACTAAGGGCGTGTCTACGCAGTCCTCATTAGAGGTGCGGCTTATGTAACTAAGGGCATGGCCTAAGAACGGTATCTAAGCAATCCCCATCGAGGTGCGGCCTATGTAACCAAGGGCGAGTCCTAAGAACGGTCCTAACAAATCTCCAAAGGGTGTGGTGGAGGATACCATGATAGAGGTGCACTAAACAGCGGCCGTAAGTAGCTAGGTGGGTGGGGGGGCTCTGTCATCGACGGGGGCCTCCTCCAGAGCTGTGGCGGAGTACAGGGCGATCTGGAAGCAGATGGACAGTAGGGGTACCTCTGCGGCAGAAGGATACAGTCAATACCTCTGCCTGGCACAGTAGGGGTGCCTGAGCCAAGAACCTGGAGCCGAGGGGGTTCCAGGAAACAGCGTCGGCGCCCCGTTAGTCCTTCGGGCGGTCGGGGGGCCTGAACCGACCGGGGGTGTGCCTCATCGCTCCGCCCTGACAGGGGGGGCGGGAGTTGAACGAAAGGAAGTGATAATGGACTGCACCGTCAGAGCATCGACTCGCCGTGCAAGAAGGGCTCATTAGGCATGCGGGTCAGCGAGGGGCTGCTGCATTGGATCGCCCGTAAGATGACCCACCTTATTGCTACTTGTTGTGCAAAATAAACCTGCACCACTGCTTTCCCACAAATCTGTCTCATGAGTTTCCTTGGTATGTAAGTGTTATGGTGCGCAAAGTGGAGTGAGCGCTGGGAGTGTGGGCACTATGCCGCTGGCCGCGCGACGCGAAGGGGAGCTAAGCGAGACAGCACCTTAGTCCCACATTCCGCGCGAGTAAAACGGTGCATGTCATCTCCTGGCTGCCCCCTTTCATGCGCGTCCAATGGGCGCGGGTCAACTGGTGGGAGGGGCGGCCCCAAGGGGTTTAAAATTAGCGCGGCAGCGAGGCTCGGCCTTTCCTGCCGTCGCGTTCCTGGCTGCTCTGCGCTGTTCCCTCCCTGACCCAGACCCAGCGGCAGAGCGGCAGGCATGTTTTGAACTGTTAACGGTCTGTTTTATGTTGCAGGCGGAGTCACAGGGCGATCTGGAAGCAGATGGACAGTAGGGGTACCTCTGCGGCAGAAGGATACAGTCAATACCTCTGCCTGGCACAGTAGGGGTGCCTGAGCCAAGAACCTGGAGCCGAGGGGGTTCCAGGAAACAGCGTCGGCGCCCCGTTAGTCCTTCGGGCGGTCGGGGGGCCTGAACCGACCGGGGGTGTGCCTCATCGCTCCACCCTGACAGGGGGGGCGGGAGTTGAACGAAAGGAAGTGATAATGGACTGCACCGTCAGAGCATCGACTCGCCGTGCAAGAAGGGCTCATTAGGCATGCGGGTCAGCGAGGGGCTGCTGCATTGGATCGCCCGTAAGAGGACCCACCTTATTGCTACTTGTTGTGCAAAATAAACCTGCACCACTGCTTTCCCACAAATCTGTCTCATGAGTTTCCTTGGTATGTAAGTGTTATGGTGCGCAAAGTGGAGTGAGCGCTGGGAGTGTGGGCACTAACAGTTTGCAGGCAGAGGTGTAGACAGAACCAGCTCATAAATAACTGATCAGTTTTTCTAGTGACAACAACACTCCTGTTCAAACTGCTAAATTGGGGTGTCCACAACTACCGCGGGCTCGAGTATACCAAGATATGGCTGCTGTGTTCCCAATGCTGACTAAGGACCTGATTACGAATTTGGCAGACGGGTTACTCTATCACAAACGTGACTGATATCCTGTCCGCCATATTACAAGTTTCATTTTTATCCAATGGAACATAATGGAACTCGTAATACGGTGGCCAGGATATCCGTCAAGTTTGTGATGGAGTAACCAGACCACCAAACTCGTAATCAGGCCCTCAACCTGTATCTCATTGATGATTCACAGTAAGGCCGACACATCTCTAGGATTCTCAAGGCCTAGTTGCTCCAGCTTGGCTCTGCAAGTGTGACTTCTATATTGTAAGTCATGCAGCAATGATGCATCAGTAGAACGGATTACCCTGGGATTAATTACCTGTGAGTCAGATTGAGTCAAATTTTTCAATCTACCACTTTTTTGCTGTGTGAATTTTTGTTACTATATTCAGGGCTGATTCATTTGTGCCTCATGGTTGGGAGACATGTGAGAAAGCTATGTCTAGCCAGGATGATGTGTTTATTTCTAGAAGGATTAAAGAGTGTAGAGTCTGTGATCTTCCTATTCATCCAATAGTGTATTTGATATATCTCAACATAATAGGAACATTGCATTCCCACAAACCATGTTTGCCCAGTATAAATCTACAATAACGCCTGTCTCTCTAGGTCAAAAACATACTACTATTCTGATCTCTGCGATACTTCTCAGCGATCGAAGGATGTTAGAAAATGCAAATTATGCTTTATTCTTGGAAGGGACCTTCGGGCCAGGAAAGAACAGAACAAAACTGAATACACAAATATGCTGAGAACAGCAGACATTAGGAATTACTGTTTCTTATTCAAGAAGAGAACTGTCGACATTAGGAATTACTGTTTCTTTTTCAAGAAAAGAACAACAGACATTAGGAATTATTGTTTCTTATTCAAGGCAACCAGCTTCAGTGACGTGAATGGAAATCTGCTAAGCCATTTCTCCTGGATTTGTTTTTATATTTTTTGCTCGTTTTTGTTTCCCATGTGTTCTAATCTGTCATACTTTGTAATTGACACTGTGCGATGGTTTTCTTTGGTGCAAGAGATCGATGTTGAGAGATGCATGTTTTCATGTAACCCCCTACCTCGGTGTACCTTACAGCGATGCCTATTACAACGCAATGCAATAATCTTGCCAGTCAGGAAAAACGTGCCTGGCACAACTAGGTTGATAATGTTTCTGTTTTTATTTTTTATTGCACTCTGTATAATTAATGAAACAGTAGCCTTTATTTATTTAGTAATCAAAGGCGCCCAGAAACATCGAACATATCAGTGAAGGGCACAAACCAGTGCGAGAGGAATACAATTAAATGGGTGAAACTTATTAAAAAATCTGCGAAAAGAAACGGGAAGAAGGATCGGAGGACATGAGGTCATATTTCAGCAACATTCGAATTAAATCAAGGAGCGACCGTGTGAACAGAGGTCAAGGGGCAAAGGTAGAAAGGTACTAAAAGAAGAAATGAAGGGCAAATGGCCGGTAAGTTTCAGAAAGACTGGGGATAGATCACGTTTGAATGAAAGGCCAGAATGAAAAGGAGAGGAGCGATTGGTTGGTTAGGGGATGGACCAACTTAGCTTGGAGGTAGAAATAACACAATCATATTTGTTTTAAAAATCATGTTTATTAAAAAGATTAAAACAATTGAAGACACATTTTTATAAGGTGTTTTTCACGATCCTGAATTTGTGATGCTCACCTACCATCTTCCACTGCGCGGTAGAATATGTCCTTTCTGAACGGGATCCTGGGTTCCTGGTCTGTGACAGAAAAGTAGGTCTGGAATGCATCCTTGGCTCTCCTCTTAGCTTGATCGAGCAGAAAAGACACAGATCATAGAGAGTTATATGCATCACAATAAAAGTGAAACGTCCAGTTACTATAGTTGCAAAAAATAACACTTTAAGGGGCATCAGGTATTTTGCAATCGCAAACAGTGCAATTTGCAAAAATCGTCCGTTTGCGATCGCAAAATTGCTTTTTTCCATTGCATGCACGTTTTGGGGATTCACAATTTAGGTCGTCTCAATTTTTTGCCATTACCTAAGTTGCAAATGCAAATAGGAAATCGCAATTTGCAATTCCCTAATACACATGCTAGAAGCCTTTCCTAAATGTGAACTGTGCATTTGGGAAATGCTAATTGGCATCAACTTCAAGTTGATGGTAATATGGGCATACTTTGAAAAATGCACGAAACTGCATTTTCAAAGTACCATTTGTGCGCCTTACGTGTGCACGTTTTTTGTTAGGGGTGCCTCAAGGGTCCTTAGGCCCCGGGCATCCTTACCTGTGCATTACCTAATTTGTAATGACCAATTAGGTAATCACCCTCTAGGCAATGCAAGACCATTCCCACCTATGGGCCTTGAGGCCCATAGGAAAGATTGGAGTTGCCAAAACTAAAGCAAATAGCGATTCCCTAATTGAGTTTGTGTTTCTTAAGGAATCACAATAAGAGAATCACTATTTGCTGCTGCCAAAAATGTGTGGTATTTTTATCAGTGGCACATTAAAAAAACTCACATATTACAATTCCATAACATTGCAAAATGTGTACATTTGCCTAATGTGGAGGTAAATATTACTTTAGCAGACTGATCAAAGCTCAGTCCTGAGCAAATGTGTTCTACTCTTCTTGCTTTCGCTCCTCCATGCCACAGCACTGGTGATGTTTATTGCGCTCCAATGTATATATATATATCCATTCACCTCGCCACGTCACCCTTTTCCGTCGGGTAAGAACGAGTGCAGACCATCAATATCGTACAGCAATTTCCTCTTTATTTAGCCTCTGCCATAACGCGTTTCAGCCGTACAGGCGGCTTTGATCACATGACAGCGCCCTGACCTTTTTTCCCACTTTTTAAAGTGCTAGTGAATGTCACAATTCATAAACATGGAAGACAGGCTCCCTTCTTATCATTTTAAAAAGAATACAAGCATGAATGCATGGATTCAAGTACAAAGACAATTCTCCTATTGCCCCATATATAATATATTACTGCAATATAGCTAATAATCTGATTAATACATTTTTAAACATTTGAGCTATTGTCTGAACCTGAAAACAATGTTGACCTAAATGCTACTACGGGTTGAACCAAACTTCCTGTTAATGAAATTTGCATACTGTGAAAATCATGTAGTGCTCCCTAACCGTGGAAATGAAAAAAACATGAAAACATAAAGTTATATTTTGTCAATGGATACTGCAGCTGAATACAAAACATCACATTTGAGTATCTGAACTGCGCCATATCAATATTTCACAATATGTAATAATGGGCATATATCTTATTTTATATATATATATATATATATATATATATATATATATATATATATATATATATATATATATATATATATATATATATATATATATATATATATATATATATATATATATATATATTACCTACTGGCGGTCGCCAGTAGGTAGATATAGTTAGAACCTATTATCCATAGGAAATCAGCAACATTCTATTGACAATAGCTTTGGCGCTGATTGATGAATCTGCGCAAAATTTTCCAAACTTTTGGCCAGTTTCCCTGAAAATTTTGGTGTGATTGGTCAAGCGGGGGCCGAGAAAAAAGGGGGGTCCCAAAACATGTTTTCCCCATGCAATTTCCCATAGGACCTTTAGCAATGGCTACAGCCCGAACGGCTGAACGGAATTACACCAAATTTGGCAGAGGTAGTCCTCAGTTCTGACTTGTGACTTTCGCTTATCTGGTGTCAATCTGTTCAGTAGTTTTTGAGAAAATTACGGTTAAAGTCATTTATTTATCTATGGGTGCGGTGGATCTATCCGCGTACCCTACGCGCAGCCTACAAGCACCATGCCGTGCACGAGCTGAATGCTCATTGGCTGACAACTGGCAAAATCAGGAAGTGTTGGCAGCCATCTTGTGCCTCGGTAGAACCAAAGCACAAGAAAACAAAAACAAACGCCGCAAAACATGAAACAGGGGCAGGGTAGACACACTCTGATCCCCTAGGCCTGCTCAGGGGTCCCACAAGGACCCCCAGGACCCAAACATTTTTTATTTTTTTTAAAAATCACGGGATTCGCGTAGGATCCACGAATCCTAGCGATATTAAAAAAAAAGAAACGCGGTCTTCCGCAGAAAATATGTAAATTTGCCCCAGGGGGGGTCAAATCCCAGGGGCATTAGTGAAAAAAAGTGTGGGGGGTCCCAATCCCCCCCACACTGCCCCAGGGACCGCCAGCCCCCGGGGTTCTAATTTAATATATGCGGGGGGGCTCAGGGGTCCCCCTGCAGCCCCGGGAACCGCCACCCCGAGGGGCTTTAAAATGTTAACTGGGGGGCTCTGAGGCCCCCCCAGCCCTGGGGACCGCCACCCCCCAGGCTCGATTTTAATGTATGTGGGGGCTCTCAGGCCCCCCCAGCCCTGGGGACCTCCACCCCCCGGGGCAAGAATTAAATGTATTGCGGGGGCACACGGGGCCCACCCGCAGCCCCGGGGACCGCCACCCCTGGGGCTTTAAACAAATGAGTGGGGGGGGTTCTCAGGCCCCCCTAGCCCCGGGGACCACCACCCCAGGGCAAGAATTAAATGTATGCGGGGGCTCACGGGGCACCCCGCTGCCCCTTGGATGGCCACCGCCGGGGCTTTAAACAAATGGGTGGGGGGCTCTCAGGCCCCCCCAGCCCTGGGCACCGTCATCCCCCGGGGCTTCTGAAAAATGTGGGAAGGGGGCCTCCCCTCCTGGAGCCTTGTACAGGCCCTGGGGACTGCCACCCCCCAGGGCTGGCTCCTGCAGTGTCCCGGGCTGCCCATCCCCAGGACACAGCTTTTTGCAATGGCAGGGCGGGAGCGAACTGCTTTGCTTCATTGAAGCGAGAGCAGGTATCCCTGCTCTCGCTTCAATATTATTCACTATTCACTTATGCAAACAATGGATCATACTTACATTTACTTAGCTATACACTTATACAAACACCACTTTATCTATTGATATAGATAGTAACTTATACTTAGTGTGCTATAAAATCACTATTACAAGTATACAATTATCCATACAGTCACTCATACAATCACTAAGCCTTATGTATAATTATTTATAAACAACAACTGACACATTCACTGCCTTTTATTTTTCTACTTTGTTGGACATGTACCATTGAGAGAGATATTTGCTCATCACCACACCCATAAAGATATTCACACACCCAAACAACTGTTATAACATGTAGTTTTAACTTCATATACCTACTGAATCAACTATTCACACATCTTTGGGCAGTCACACCCCCCCCACTGAACCACACACACATTCACTCTCCCATACAAATACTCAGTTAACTAATCAATAACTAGTATAGATTTTCAAATAGCTAATAACCACCTGGAGAAGCATTTTACACAACAACTGACAAAGTGATTCAGATGTTTACACAGTTTAGTCACTATCCAATATATTTAGTGAGACACTTTAAATTAGTCAAGTAAACAGTCAATCACACTGCTACTAAAACCTCCATTTAGATGTTTATATTTATCTATCCACTCATTCTTCAATGCAAATTGAAATATATATATATAATACATATTTAAATTTCAAGCAGACCACATTCACTGGATGATGTCATGATGATGTCATCAGTGATGTCATTTGAGATGTCATCAGTGATGTCACTGACCATGTTATGAATGATGTAATATGTGACATCATCAGCAGTGGATTGCGGGCGTGCGAGATATAGTTAGAACAACTAACTATATCGGAGGAATTTCAATTGTTTTGTACGAGTAAAATGTCCAGCTAACTATAAAACCCCTAAAACCTATGTTTTTTTCAGTGAATTTCTAAGGTTTTTAAATGCTAATTCCTAACTATGTCAGGCCTGAAACCTATGGGTTTTTTTCAGTGAACATATATATATATATATATATATATACATATATATATATATATACACACACACACACATATATATATATATATATATGTATACTACTATAATAGTTATACGTCACATTTAGAATTTATGCACCAACTTTACATTCATATATATGTATTCTTTAGTTACAAAGAAATGTTAACATACCAACAATTTACATTTCTAAACTGATACCTTTAATTCATAATTTATTCAACACCTTTAAAATACTATAAATAACTTGCACATCTCCATACACAGTGTATTCAACATGGTAGCCACACTATATTAACTATAACTTGCACCTTCTCCATGCACTAATTATACCCTTTATATTATTTCAGTAATACCTTCGAAAATCATATTATTTACATGGTACAGCGGCGAGTTACATTTAACATATAGTTATTATAGTGTGGCTACCTAATTGAGTACACTGTGAATGGAGGTGCACACGTTATAATAATTTGAAGGTGTTGCAGTAATTATAAATTAAAGGTATGTGTTTAGAAATGTATATTTTGTGTACTTTAAGTTTTCTTTGCAGCCACATAACCAATACATTTATATAAATTTAAAACTGGTGTGCAAATTATAAATGAAAGGTATAACCAAAAGCTGAAGAATTTATAATGTTTGTGTTTTTTAATTTTAGTTTACATAGAAAGAATAAATAACGTTTTTCTAACTGTAACATAAGTTTAACCTTTGATTTTGTCATTGAATTTTAATATTATATTTAATTGTTTAATAAAATGAAATCATAGAATTTACTCTCTTTGTGTGGAGTGTTATTATGAGGAGTGTGGTAAATATAATGGAGGAGAGTGTCATACAGTGTACGGTCATAGAGAATAGTGTCATAGAGTGGAATAGAGTGGAATATGGTACAGTGGAAGGGTGTACAGTGGAATAGCCTACACTGGAGTGGTCTACAGTGGAACGGCATAGCGTGGAGTGTTATATAGTGCAGTACGGTTCAGGAGAGTGGCATATAGTGGAGTTACATAGAGTGGGGTAGAGTTGAGTCTTGTAGAGTGGAGTGGCATATATTAGAATAGCATACAGTGGAATGGTGAAGAGTGGAGTGGTGTAGAGTGCAGTGTGGTAGAGTATAATAGCATACCGTGGCATAGTGTATATAGTACAGTGGTGAAGAGTGGAGAGTGTAGCATGAGGTACAGTGTAGTGGAGTGTCGTAGAGTGGAGTGTTGTAGAGTGGAGTTGTGTACAGTTAAATAGCAGAGTGCAGTAGCATAGAGGGGACTAGTGTAGAGTGCAGTTGCATGGACTTGAGTCGCATAGAGTGAAGTTGCATAGACTAGAGTGGCATAGAGTGGGGCGGAGTAGAGCAGAGTGTTGTAAATTGTAATGGTGTACACTGGAATACTGTATTTTAGAGTGCCGTACAGTGGAGTGGCATAGAGTGAAGGTCAAAATCAATGATTTATTTTAATATGTTTTCCTATGGGATGTTTATTTAGACATCTAACATTATTTTCAATGCAAGTGTGTAGTGGTACTTGTGAATGTCCATGAGCCGTCCTGGACCTACTCCAAGGCTTTGATGAAGTACATGTATGACTGTTTTGGAACCTTTTCAGCTGTAGTCAGTTTAGAAGTGTAATTTGGGAATAGTGATGGGTTTGCTGTTGTGAGGATTGGTGTTTCATTTTTGCCCCTCCCTCCCATTTAGGTGTGATTATTCCACATTTTCCCCAACACTCTCTCTTGTCCAGCCTACATTACTTATAAAAAGTAGCTCTACATGCAGAAAGATCTTCACACTTATGGTGGACATCCCTGCATAGAAATGATAGGAGAGGTGGATGCAGCGATGTCAGCATGTACGTTTGTGAATCCCATGTTGTAGTAATTTAATAACACCACTACTGTAGTACTGCTCTACCGACCACAAATTTTAATTCTTGAATTGTGCCTCTTAATTCTAAGATAATAACTTCCTTTGCAGGAGTCAAGCCATAGACCAGAGATTAGTAGAGACTTCTTAACACTTTTGGGGTCCCAAAAACCTTTGTGAAATTGCCTTTTGGATCAGTTGGCATCTGACAAGGACAATGCTAACCGAGCCTTCATATAAATGCTTGCCTTAATTCTGTCCTGGTGCTGGCTTTGGCAATTATCCCATAGTGGATGGATGACATTAAAGGCAGATCAACTTTAAGAGACTGAGCTGTTAGAAATACTTTGAGAAACAGCCCCAATTGGAGACGTTAGATAGAAATTGGAATAAATCTTTTTGCCAAGGTTTCTAACTAGGATGATTAGAAGAGGACAGTCACTTGTTGACTAGAGATAGAGGCGAAGCGTGAAGAACCTCTGAGGGGTGTCTATTAAGGACAAGGGGGGCCAGATCAAAGGTCATAATTTGGGAAATAAATATAAAATACATTTTTATACATTAAATCTAAATGGGAATAATATACATAATCAGTAGGTATACTAAAGATTTGGCATGAATTTGATCCTTCCAGGACTTAAATTGGACAATCCTTGAGTAGCTGAGCTATAATTACACTACAAAAACACATTCAGTGTTAAAATATCTGGTAATTTCTTATAATAGCTAGTCCTATATTTACAATTTTGGGACTTGTTTAAGAAGAAAGTCTGAATTCTTGCAATAGCTGGTAATGTCTCACAATGTGTGGTCTTGTCTTACAATCACTGGTTTTGTTCTTCAAGACTGGTACCTTTTTTCTTGAGATACCATTATGTTATGTTGATTTGTGCAGCGCACTAATCACCTGAGGGGTATCCAGGAGCTTGAGCAAGATGTGTAGATGTGTGGTACCAAGGTGCTGATATGAAAAGCCAGGTAGTCAGCTTCTTACTGAACTCAAGAGGTGAGGTCATCCCATGTCTTAGGTGCGATGTAAAAGAATCAGATGTATTCTGAATGATACTCATACATAATTGTAGGTTTCATTTTTCACAACTGTGCCTCACTTTGCAGTAGTGGGTCTTATCTTACAGTAGCAGACCGCCTACTAAAATAGCTAGACCAATGGGTGATACTTCTGAGCTGCAAGAGGAAGCACGAAACTCTATATAAACACAAATTATTATAATAATTATTATTATTACTACTACTTCTACAAGAGTTGCTTTTATTATTTGTTTATTAATTTAATACAAATAGTGCAAAAAGAAAAGAACACAGGCACAAAAATGCAACATTAGCCAAGGGTAGGCAACAACAGTAGGCAACATACATTAAAAACCATTATAGGCACTGCAGAGCATAACATGGCAGGAATACCAAATGATCATATAAATATAGTATTGAGGACTTCAGCACAGTACACTGTAGTGTAACAGAAGGCGCATACATTATTGGGGAGAAACATAATAGAGGATCTGTGATCAAAGACAGAAAGTTGCTCCCAGAGGGGTTGCAGGTCTCTCCCTGTCAGTAATAGTATTACAGGTGCTATTTTTTGAGCCATTGGTACCCCACAGCTGACCATTTTAGACAAGAGTGGATATCACTTTGTGCCAATATATGTGTATGCAATGGCATGACCAGGGTAGGTGTAGAAAATTTGACACAGAGGCACCACATCCAGTGCAGAGTCTATCCTAAGCCTATATTTCCACAGGCTCCGACGGGTGCATAGGGCCTCAATAGGAATGTAAAACAGATTATATGAAGTATACACTCGAGGAGAGCAGGCTAGCTTAGGTTCAGCAGAACTGCCACAACTCATCTGTAATCTCCTGATCCAGCTCGTCTCCTCACATAATCCTTATTGGGTGGCCAACAACGGGTGCCTCCTCTGAGCTGACCAATAAAGGACAGATATGTTTACTAGATGACACAGGTAAATGCGTCTCTACAGAGCTACGGTTGTTAGGCTCCAAGGGAAAAGCAGGAATGCCATCTCTCATGCTCAATGAAGACAATGGTATAGGAAAGTTTCCTCAAAGATACTGGGCAAGCCAACCTGCAAGTGTAAGAAAGCAGTCATTTTAGGTAAAGCCTAGCAGCGACACACATGCGCTCCTCGCTCTGAGAGACTGCTGTAGTCGTAGATATTAGGAGAGAAGCTGTGCCCAGTCTCCTCCCATATTATTCATTGGCTTGTATCATTGTCTTTCGTAAATGCTGCCTCGGATCCGTTAATGGGTTTGTTAGTCCCTCCTTATTAAGGCCTTGTCTTCATTTGTACCCTCCCATGGCGACTGGACCTTTTAGCTCAGTTGTTACACTGGACCTGTTATTTAATCTGTAAGCTCTATATACTTTATTGAGTTTCTCCTACTGCAGGCCGGACATGCGCTGATTCCGCTGAAACTACTCGTGTTTTAAGCTGCAAGGCTGCCCCCATAAACGGCCCCCTACTTTCAATCACTTCAACCCGGCATTGTCTCATGTCTGTTTCAACCCCCCAAGTAAAAGGGTTTTAGAAATCATTAGCTAAATAAGTCATTTGAATTCCAGGTAGCACGTAATCCTGTGCTAATGGGCTGAAGCTAACAACAGCACATCTGTGTTACATGTCATCTGTACTGAAGCCTCCTGATGGGCTGTTTTCAAAAGTCTGTTTAACAACACCACCACCAATACCACCCTCACCAATCCTACCACCACCAATACCAATACCGCCAATACCACCACCACCTCCACCAATACCACCAACAACACCAATACCACCAATACCAACAATACAACCACCAATACCACCACCACCAACACCACCACCACCAATACCACAAACGCAATCAATACCACCAACTCCACCATCAATACCACTACCTCCACCACAACCAATACCAGCACAAACAATATCCCCACTACCTCTACTAAAACCACCACAAATACCACCGGCACCAATACCACCAGCACCAATATCACCACCACCAATACCACCACCACCACCAATACCACCACTGCCAATACCAACACCAATACCACCACCAATACCACCACCACCAATACCAATACCACTACCACCACCACCACTATTACCACAACAAAAAAAAGCACCACCACCAATAGCACCAGTAATACCACCACCACCAATACCACAACAAATATCACCACCACCATTGCCACCAGCACCACCAATACCACCACCATCAATACCACCACCACTACCATTACCACCACCACTAATACCACCACCCCAATTCCACCATCATGACCACCATTTCCACCACTGCCAATACTAAATACATCAGTACCACCAATACCAATACCAATACCACCACCAATACCAATACCACCACCATCAATACCAATATCACCACCACCAACACCAAAACCAATTCCACCACAACCAATACCACCATCAGCAATACCATCACCAATACCACCACCACCACTACCACCACCACCACCAATGCCACCACCAATACCACCAGCACCACCATCAACACCACCACCACCACCAATACTCCCACCTACACCACCACCACCATTTCCACCACCTGGGCCCAGCACAGGCTGGTCATGGCCCTAACGCACCATGTTTCCAGCATGCCCCGCCTTGAGAAAGCAATTCATTGTGGGCACTCACCAGCTCTGAGCTTGGGACAGGCAACTTAAGTGGCAGGGCCTAGGCTAACCTTCAAGTCTGGGCTCCCCTATAATAGGCCATGTGATGAGGGACCTACCAGTGTCTACATGACAACCCAGTAAGGCGCGTTATTCTTCTGTGGCAATGCTAGATGGGAGGACGCATTGGTGAATTTGCAGCCAACATATTGTTTTCCAGGTGGCCGCACCATAAAAGTAATTTCTGGTGTCACATGCCTTATTTATGTAGGGGTTTGTCAGGGGACAAGAAGGCCTGACAGAAATGTTTAGGCTGCCTTGGGTGGTGCAGGAATATTTGTAGTCCTCTGGTGTCAAGAGCTTCACAAAAGTGAGGCCATTTTACTGGCCTTCTCTCTTACGCCCCTCTGTTGTTATTACGGAAGTTAGTGCATTCAGACATTAGCTGTCCATCTTTAACAGCAGCTCGCATGATTATTACAGCGTTGGTCTCAGACGCCATTAGCTTCCAGAGACATTAACTTCAGCCCACAGCTATTATACTTTGCATTCTGGTGCTGTGTCGTGCTTCAGGTTGCTGCTAATTAGATGGTTGGAAAGGGCAATGAATTACACCGGTGTTAAAACAAAAATATTTATATTCTCTGAGTGCTGAATTGCTTCTGCGCCTGCAAGTCTCATTATGATGGGTACAGCCATTGTTTGCGAGGCGATCTTTATGACTGTTGACAGTGGGTGCTCATTATGAACAGTACATCACAGGTGTTATTAGTGATAAAACATGGCACTGTTATTAAGAACGATACATGTGCTCATTTTTGTTTAAAGGGGCTGCAAAACGAAAGCACATTAAACTCCACATAATCCAAACCAATTCAAAGTATCCTCGTTACTGCAAAATATGATTCAAAGAAAGAAAGCTTGTGTTGCATCTTCCAATATTTTGATTATTAGGATTATAAAGGACCTTAGGCCAGAACCCTACCACTTCATTGACACCACTGTGCTACTCTCCATCACCCCCCTCCCGTTTCGAACGCCTTCCTCCTAGAGATATCCAGAACCCAATAAGCAAATCCATGGTTGGCTAAACTAGGATTATACTTAAATATTATTGATGGCGTAACAGTGCCCCCAGTGGTAGGGTTCTATTGCTCCTTTGTGGACTCTAAACAGTATTTTACTGATGGCTTAGTAAAGCTTCAAGGGGTTTGTGCTTTAGAAGACTTCATGTAGTGTTTTATTTTTGTTACTAGTGACTTAACACCACCACAAGGGGTTGGGCTTCTGTCATGCCCGCAGCACCCCCCCCGCCCCAAAAAAAAAATGATTGTGTGATCTCTTTCCCTGAAATAGGTGCAAACATGGAAACTTTTTGAATTAAGAATTGCAATAATGAATTGGATGCTCTTAAACCTGACACCAAGATGACCTTAAGTCACAATTGTTTGACTATGCTACCTGCAAAGCTAACCATAACATTCATGCCACATTCTGCTCATTCGGTTTCATGGATGGTTTCAAGATGCTGCTACATGCCAGCACACTTAGGCTAAGGTTTACAAAGGTGTTTGCGGTAGGTTTGCATTACTTTTTAAAAGCAACCTGACCCAAAACGTTTTTGGACGATTTACAATCCAATGCCAATCAGTATTTGCACTGGTTTGTAAGGAAAAGTAATACAAGCCAGTGTGAAACACTGCTTTGAGCTACTTAGTATCAAGTGGGCATTACATGGGTAGTATTTGGGTATTCCTATGCACACATCTATGCTTTTTTATGCAAAATCCTATATACTAACTTTAGAAGACAGTGGGGCATATTTACAACGCCCTATCGCCACCACAACGTTCGTTTGCAGACATTGATGTGGCGATAGGGGCTTTGCATTATTTAGAAGCCAGCGTTAAGCCACCGGCTTAACGCAGCCTTTTGAATAAGGCACCCTTTCACACTACACTTAGTGTAAAAGGATAGGCCAATGGGTGTTGCGGTGGGCATTCCACAGCAACACCCATTGATTTTGAAGCTGCCCCCTATTTACAAGGGTGTTGTAAATAGGAGGCAGCGTCAAAATTAAGACCAGGGAAAACCTGGTCTTAAAGAAGTGAAACACGGAGAAATGCTTTATTTCTCCTCGTTTTTGCTATTTCCATTTGTGCCACATTGTGCAGCACACATAGAAACAGCAAAACGATATTGATGGTGTACCTTTCAGTGCATAAACAATCATTGAAAAAAATAAAGTTTTGCAGCTTCTATGTGTGCTGCATTACACAGCCCACACAGAAGTTGGAAAGCGCCATTACTAATAGTCTATAAGGGACATAAACAATCATTCCCCTGCAATGCAGACACCCTTGCACTATGGTGCAAGGGTGCCTGCATTGGCGCTAGGCAGCTAAGTTTGCGCCAGCATAGGGGGAAACGCAGGGCTGCACTGTATTCTTGTAAATATGGTGTTACCCTGCATTTTAGAAGTGGGGGAACATGGCATTAAGCCAAGGTGCCTAATGCTACGCTGTGCCACTTCTTTTGTAAATATGCCCCAGGGCTTGTTATACAGTTCCTACTATCACAATAGGACTGCTTATTAGGACAATGGCACTTAGGAATATGGGAGAATGATTCCTTCCAGACCATCAGTAACCACCGGCCTGATTCTCGGCTAGCTCACAGTGCCTCACTTAAATCACCATCCCTACAGGGGTAAAAAGTGATTGTGGAAAACGGAACATGACACTCTGACTCCACGGGGAAGTTATGGAAACAGATCTCACCCTTTCATTGTATCACTCAGGCATGCCCAGGAGAAAAACAAGAGAAGTATGAAATTCGTTTTCAACACATTTATTGAAACAATCATAATATTGCATAGAGAGAATGAGCTGTAATAATTAGGCAGATGAAGCAAAGTAAAGTTACTAGCACTATGAACACAGTAAAGATAATGAACAGTCCAACCATGATAACTGAATTCTAAAAGTTCTAGAGGTTCCTACCTAACCCTAAGGCTATACTGAGGGCATAGCGAGGGTACCCTTCTGCCTTCCCGATCTATTGTAGTATCCTTAGCCCCATACCTACGTAGTACCTATGTTTTGCTCCCAGAGTCAGGAGACAGCCTTTAGTGTATATGGTAATTCTCTCAGAAAGCTGGCAAGTCACCGCCAAAAGAGCTGCATGGTGAATATAGTGTTAATTCCAGGACGGTCGCAGCTGGATTGCCCCTCAGCCTCTCTGAGTCAGTTCATCATTTATATCATAAAAACCACACTGTATCAGAAGCACAGTCCTGATTTAATGCTATGTTTGAATGTTAGAGGCTGCCTACTGAACAAGCAACATATGCACTAGGACATTGTGTACGGTTCCTAGCCTTGAGCAGAATGTACAGATCACATGTCGATGAAAGGCTAACTAAAGCAAGCAGTTTGGTACAATATATTCCTGGAATAATATCATGCAGGCGAAGCTAAATAAAATATGTAAAAGGTCATTGCTAAAAGTGATGTGGCTAAAATGTGTAAAATACAAAATGTGCAAAGAAGCTAGGAAAGAGAAGAACCAACTCGGGTCCAAGAGATCCTCGCAAAAGGTTTTGACCCAAAAAATAATGCTGCTGGAAAGCAGACATTAAAAGGAGAAATGTTTTAATTTCCCTTTTCTTTTCCGACTTTGCATGTGTGCTCCACTGTGCAGGAAAATATCTAAAACTTGTCTGGGTACCCTTCCAGTACAAACCTATGTTAGACTCATGCACACGCCCATTCACTATGGCAAAAAGATGTGTGCTTAGTTCTTGCCAGCAAAATTCTGCCCAGGCACTAAGGAGAGGAGAGGAGAGAGCCATATCTCTCTAGCTGTGGACCTCTCCTGCTCTCACTGTCACACAACACAGTCCACTGCCTAGTCTGGCACATGTTCTTTGGATATCACACAAAACACTGAGACTCAATATAGCCTTAGAACCCCACCTAGCAGGATCTACTGGTCATTAAAGGCCCACTCCAATATTAAAGGCCCAAGCCTAATGCGAGGGCCTTTAACAGGAGAAGGGGCCTTTAATGGCAGGTAGAGCTCATGAGGAGAGCTCTAAGTCTATTAGAACATTCTGTCCCCATAGGGCAGAATGTTCTAATTAGTAAAAACAAAGGCCTCTCTGAGCCCGAGAGGGTTTAAATCCCCTGGGGCTCCGAGAGGCCTTTGTTCACAGCAGAAGCTGTGAAAGGAAAACAACTTTGGATTTTGCTCTCCAGACGTCTACTAGCCAGTAGTAGGCCAGAGCACTCCATTTTCTACAATGGAGCATTCGCTTGTCGACAATGTAGTGCTCAACATTCGAATGTTCTGATATTAATTAGATGACATTGCATGCAACAGCATTTCCTCGTCCATGCCCTAGAAATGTGAGTAACTGTTGGAAATGGGGTATCTGGTTGGATAGGGTATACAACTAAGCCTGACAGAACACACAAATCTAGTCTGGGTAAGGGAGTTACACATATAAAATAACCCCTGCTCACCCCCTTGGTAGATTGGCTGAGCAGTCAGGCTTATCCCAGAGGTAATGTGTAAAACGTTTTTGCAACACACACACACCAGTGACACATTAGCCCACCACAAAAAGAGAGTCCACATCAGGGTATATAAAAATATCCTTTGTATTAAACATAAAACACTTTGGACCATAATCACATAAATCACTGTGCCACTAGGCACTTGTCATGACATCACATAGATGACACAATCACTTTGCTAATCTGGCAATTGTCATAACAACAACAGTGGTGCACTAAAGCAAATACTTGTAGAGTGCACACATCATAAATCCACCATCACTGCACATATGAGTCAAACCTGAGATGATACTCCCTGTTTTGTTATAACAAGGCATAGAACAGCATAAATCATAACCTCAGGGCATAAACTGCAGGATATAACACTTAAATCATCACATTAGTGCCTGGCTACGCAGCAGGTTAGAATGAAAACATAGCAGCGCTGTGCTAGCCCGGCAAATTAATTAGTGGGAATCCCATCTATTGGGATAACTGCATAGGGCAGAGACAACCATCACTCATATAATGTGTAATACGATAACTCTGTCTCCCCTTCATAGGCTTCTGGGCCACCTGCCTGCCTACAACAAAGAATTGGCACAACACGTAGGTTGAAGGAACGCCTGCACAACTACCTCAGGAGTTAAGGTAATTGGGGCACTATTGTGTCTGTTCTTTGTTGTTCTGTGGGCAGGAGCCCGTGGACGATCCAACTCATGGCGCTTCCGTTCGCTTTGCTCTCGAGCATTCATTTATGCAAGAGTGCGGTGGTGGCTGGTGTGCCCTGCAGGCCGGAAGCGTTCGGGAGCTGTTAGCAGCTGCCCGTTAACATATATTTTTATGCTGAATAAACAACAACTTAAAAGGTGAAGTTGTCTTGCTGTCTGCCTCATTGCTCCTTGTAATAGGGACTCGTAAATGCCCCCCCAAAGGTAGGCCACAATAGGAAGGCACAATTACCACTGTGATGCAGAGAGCAACAAGAAACACTTTTGTCCCCTAAAATCTGAGAATTTCCAGTTATAACCCGTAGGCCACAGAAGCACCAGTGCACCTACTACGGGTCTTACAGTACTGTGGAGAAAAGGGAACTGCAGCAAGTTTGTCTGGGCAACCTGGTCCTCCATCTAGGGTTCTGCCCTGTGTTGCAACACTACAGCAAATGCCCCAGGTATGTGCCCGAAAGGAGAGGAGGCACCCGAACTGGCCACGATGCCAGAAAGACGTTCACTTGGGAAAAACACTGGCTGCCCACCGCCTCGCGGGGCAGCTACTGCAATACAACATCTTCCTGTGGTTAGGGCACTCCATTGGCCTCCCCCAGGGCTCGTTTGGGGGACCACTGCAGCCGTTACGGCAGGCTGAGATTCTCCTATCCAAAAACAAGTGCAGCCACTACCAGGCTGGCGGGTGAGGTACTGGTCAGGCCTGCAGAGCGCCTCCGGTGCTACCATGATGCCAGCGGAGTTTCTTCTGGCTCGTGCCACTCCTCCTGGGGTTTCTCTCAAGACCGCAATGGCTATTCAGTGCTGCAGGCAAGAGGCCGTGTCTCTCCGCCATGCTGCTGCAACGGCTTCTTTGTGCGGCCAGGAAGAGGCCGGGTGTTTCTCTATACTTTAAGGGGTTAATTGGAGCACTTTCAGTCCCCTCACATCAACTGGAGCAGGGCTCGCTCCACCGGCCCATACACTCACCATGCCCTAGCTATGGTAACAAACAGCCTGCAATGCGCTGAGTTTAAACCTGCACCCCACACACAAGCTATAAAGTACTCTCCTATGTACTATTTTGAGAGTTCAGGTCTGTCAGCCTTAGAACCCCATGAATAGAGTGGGGGAGGCCAGCCAGGAAGCCCCTGTAAAACAACTGGTAGCTCCAAAAGCCGGGCACAGGCAGGCAAACCAGCAAAAGGGTATTTTTTTAGAAAAGTGGCAGTCCTTCTCTAAGCCCAGCAGAAAGCAGAGCAGCACTTCATAGCAGTTAGGCCCAATGGCAGTTCCTCCTAGTCAGTCCTCTGGCAAGGTGCAGCTTGTAGAGCCAACAGCCTCTGGTTACAAGTCCTGTGCAGTGTCTGTATTCATGGGGTCACAGCACCTGTACTTATAGTCAGAAAATATTTTTTCTGGGGGAAACTTCAAACACCGTTTAGAAGTGCACAGCACCCCCATTCTCATTTCATTCCCAGGCCCCAGACAAACTACAGGGAGATGGAGACAGCATTTTAGAAGGCAGACACAGCTCCATTCAAGTGCAGGTGCAACTCCTCCCCCCACTCTTAATGCAGAACAGGCCTATTCAGGTGCAATGGAAACTTCTCCTGCCACTCTCAATGCAGCCAAGGTCTATTCAGCCTAGTGCCGAGTCCCCCAGGAAATGCAGGACACACCTCAACCCCCTTTGTGATTGTCTAGAGTGAATGCACATCCCCTCTCTCCTGTCAGTCAAAACCAGACAGTGAACACACATCAAGGCAGGACACAAAGACTCATAAACACACAGAAATGCCTACTTCTAAAAGAGGCATTTCTAAAACAGTAATGACATATCCGCTTTTACCAATAAGCAGGATTTATCACTATTATTCCAAACATACCAAACATGGGCACGCTACACCTCTCATGTCAGAAATTGCAGCTGAAGCACATATCAGGGATTCCCAATACAAACCTATGAATGGGCAGCCTCACAAAAGTGAGAAACCAAATAGGCTGTTTGACACTACAGGGACATGTTACACAGTTTTGGCACATGTCCTACCTTTTACCTACACAACACCCTGCCCACTGGGCGAGCTAAGGACTACCTTAGGGGTGATTTATATGTAGTAAAAGGGAGTAGCAGACGTGGCAACCACTTTACAAGCAACATAACTGTGTAGTAAATTGCGTGCACAAGCCCTTCTGAGCCCTGAGACAGGTTTGAAAGGTTACTTTGGTGGGTGGCACAAGCAGTGCTGCAAGCCCACTAGCAGCATTTAATATACAGGCCCTGGGTTTGTGGGATACCACTGTACAAGGGATTTACAGGTAAATGAAATATGTCAAACAGGTGTAGACCAATCTTACCACGTTTACAAGGAAGAGCACATGCACTTTAGCACTGATCAGCAATGGTAAAGTGCCCGGTAAAACCAACAAAAACAAGTCAGAAAAAATACAGGAGTAATACAAAAAGTTCTGGGATGGCCCTGCAAAAAGGACTAAGTCCAACAGTAACTATGCACAAGACCAGCGGGAGAGCTCTTTGCAGCTTCAATAAGCTGGAAGGTGCAAGAGAAATTCAACAATGAAATAAAATACTAAGCACAGCTTCTTTCGTACTTTTCAAGGTCCAAAAGGTCCAAGTACAGACTTTTCACTGGTAGAGGTGCGATCTTGCTGGGTAACACATCCAGAAGTTTGATAAGGTGGACCAATGGTACTGCAGCAAAGATGGCAAGTAGGGTTATTGATAAAAGATGCGTTAATACATTATCAGATGTTCTATACAGAGGGAATAGTTTAATATTATTATTTAGTACTCAGAAGTTGAGTTGAGTGGGCTGAGTGACAGATTGGTTTAGAATGGTCTTTTTGCACATTTATGTTTATATTTTTGTGAGTGTGATATCATCCTTAGGTCTTATGTTCAGGTCCTTCCTTTGTTCCAGAAGTGAAGTTGATTTGCAGTAGACCCAGTAGCGTAGGGAAATTGAATGATATAGAGGCCCTGCCGCCTATTCTGCTCTGATAAAAGTAGGTCCTTTTGTGTGGAGCTGCGTTTATGGAATTGAGTGAGCATCCTGATTTATATACTTGAATTTTTATGCTACAAATAGGATAATTAGAATAATGGAGAGCGAGCAATGCTCAAAGGCAAATTCTTAATGTTCAAATCATCTGAAAGCAGTGCTTAATTAAAAAGAATGAAAAGAATAGAAAAAAAAGAAAACAAATGAAAACAAAACCAAAAAGGAATATAGTTATAGGGTCCTACATTTATGTCTGCAGAGACTGTCACAAATGATGACAAATGATGACAAATAGCAGGGTTAGGTAACACCAAGCCTACGTATTTTGGATTCCAACTCATGCTGATTTCTTTCACCACCCTACACTTCCAGTTCCTTCAGCTCCTTCTTCCAGGTCCTGTTCAGCATTCCTTTCTCCCTTTGCTACTGCGTTTATATTTTTCTCATCCTCCTTTCGTCTTCTGCCTTTATCTCTCTTTCTCTGGGGCAGTCTGATGATGAAAAATAAGTCCCAGTCCCAAATTATGCATACCTGTTCCCACTACACACGACTAAATTCACATACTAACCAGTGCGTGTTCGCTAACACTGTTGTGATCTCTCCTTGATGTATACTTCTGCTCTTGCAGCTGTTTTTTGGAGTTATTGTTGTCTTCAACAGAATGCCAAGAAACATGATGTTAGTGTTGTTGAATCTAGACTTATCTGCCTGATATTTTTGTAGTTGCTTGAGGAGTAGAAACATTTCTTTCAATCAGCTTAGAAAGAAGAAATTCCTCTAGATTGAAAAGGCTTGATTGAGAGACAAGACAGCATATAAATATCACGTAATTGCTAGCTCTCACTGCAGGTGTGTGGGGAAAAATACTTTTTGGATGTTATAGAGGGGAATGACAACAATCAGCATTGACAACCGTTGGATTCACCTCTCTGTTATGTAGTCCCTGGACTCTAGCTAACTGGGGGAAACATCCTTTACAAAGCAACTTTTACGACGCACTGCCATTACAACAAATATTTTACAACGCAAGTGCTTTTACAACGCATGCTTTTACAACGCATGCTGCTGCAATGCAGATGCCATTATAACGCAAGTATTTACAACGTAAGTATATAGTATCCTTATTATTAAAATAATTTTTTAATTTATATGTTTGTAATATATAAATAAAAAATACAATTTTATTTATAATTTTTGAATTATACAAAATAAATTAGTAAAGTAATTTTTAAATAAATATTATGTTTATTAAAAATTAATACTTAAGTAATCATTTATACTATTGTAAGTAATAAAAGAAATTATAATTTAAAAAATAAGAATGAAATAAATTAATACTTAAAAAATATATAAAATAATAATAATTAAAGTAATAGTAATTAATACTAGAGTAATAAAAAAGACTAATTTAAATAAATTATTAAGATGATAAAAATTGATTTATAAATAAATTAAAAAGATTAAAAAAATGATAGAATAGTATTAATTAATACTAGAGTAATAACAAAATTAAGAAAAAATAAAGATGAAAAAAAAATAGAAAAAAAATAATAGAATAACTATTGTGAAATAAAGTGTATTAAAAGGGTAATTTATTTAAAATTAGATAGTATTAATAGTAATTGAAAAAAAGAGTAGTTATAATTGAAATGTAAATAAAATGTAAAAATTTAAAAAATAGAAATAAATTAACACTGAAGTAATAAGTAATACTAGAGTACCTAATGATTAAAAAAATAAATAAAGTGGAATCATTTAATATTAATATTTTATCTTTTAAATATAGAAAGAATAGTAATTTTTTTTAAAAGTGTAGTTTAAAAAATAAATAATAAACATATAGTAATTAATACTAGAGTAACTAAGGATTTAAATTACAAGAGGAAATAATGTATCAGAAAAAGATTAAAAGAATAGGAATATTAAAAAAAAAAGAAAAAAAGTTAAATAAAATAAAAAAGGTTAGTTATTTATTTTAAAATATGTAACAAATAGATAATATGTAATAGAAATATAAAGAAAATAAATAAAAATATAGAAGTATTTAAAAATAGTTTTAAAAGAAATGTTCCCATGCTTTTGTATTGATTTCAATGGAGAGTAATGTCCTTCGTTTATTTCAATAGCTCATGTTATGAATGCCGCGGAACATTTGGCAAAGTATTAGTACAGCTTGAAGACAGATCGAAAGGAAGGAAAAGAGACAAGTTTAGAGGTAAGTGCAATTTAAAGGATATATCGGTAGTATAACATTTATAGAAAATGTACATTTAAAATTAAAAAATAATATAATACGTACACAGGAAATTTCTAAAGTGACTTTTTTATTTAAAAAAAATATATTTTGGTAATGAATATTTTATTAAAATGTTTACATATTTTTATTATGACAATAGATGCATGTAACATTTAATAATAAATGTTTTAGAACTTTGTAATATACATTTAAAGAAATAGTCCTTTTTTAATCTTTGTAGCTCCTGATGACGTCAACATGTAAACGTAAATGCGAGTGGCCATTTTGAACAGCGTCGATGGAGGAAGTAGCTGGAAGCTGAACTGCGCTCAGGTAGGATACAGTTTAAACTTTATATATGTACATTAAAATGTTTAACAGTATATCTATATTGTAAAGAAAGGATAAGGAGAGGTTGCATATGTAAATTGAAATGTTTATAGTGTAATTTCAGCATGTTGCCGATCATGTAAGTAGAGTATGCCTTTGTCGGGTCGCCTTTAGTAATATATTAATGTGTATTATTATTGTAAGGTTGAAAATGAAAGAGAAAATTAATGTAAATATTATTTTAGAGTATGTTAGTTTTAAAAATGCAATGAAAGAAATCATCTCTTTGAAGATCGAATACATGTACTTTGGAGTTTTCGGGTGATCGATTTGGAAACCAGTTGGGATTTTGGAGAAAACGTTTTTTTTGGGTGTTCGAGTTGGAAACCTCTTTGGATTTCGTGGACTTTGGATTTTTTTAATTTTCGATTTTGAAAGCACTTAGGATTTTGTGATATATGGTTTTTTGGGGTGTTCGAATTAGAAAACCTTTGGATCTCGGGAACTTAGGATTGTTTTGGACATCGTATTGGAAACCACTTTGGATTTTGAGGATTTTAGATTCCAGTCGAGAACATTTGGAGAAGAACATGGATTTCGAAGGATATGGATTTTAAATGAGATCGAATTGAAACTTTGGATCTCGGGAACTAAGGGGTCCATTAGGATGGCCGGCGGGCAGGAGAAGTGGACCGCCTGCTAACAGTGTGGGGGTCCCGACAATGGCATTAGGATGCGCCCGCCACACAGGCGGGCGCATCCTGTATGTTTACCATTGCAGGGGGCGGAGCAGGAATCTCCGGCCGCCGCAATGGTAAAAGTGCACGTTGTGCTTTTCAAAGCGCAACATGACAGGCACCGCGCGGTGCCCCCCATGTGCACTCCCCAAGCCACGGACTCCCAGGGGGCCCCCCGCAGGGAGTCTCCGCATGCCTTTCCGTGGCGGCATTGCCACCACGGAAATGCATTGTGCAAAGCCCATTGTAATATGGCGGGCGGTGTCTAAAAGACACCACCACCATGTTACTGGTTTTCCGCCCCAGCCGCTAGGCGACCGGCTTGGAAAACAGGCGGGCGGTGTTTCACACCGCCGCGGTCCCTCCCGCCATCCAAATCTGGCGGGGGTAAATTGGGCTGATGATGTCGGGTGGATTTCCTCCACCAGGCTGGCTGTAGCCACCGCCAGCCTGGCGGAGGAAATCCGCCCGACATCATAATGACCCCCTTAGGATTGTTTTGGACATCGAATTGGAAACCACTTTGGATTTCGTGGATTTTGGATTCCAGTCGAGAACATTTGGAGAAGAACATGGATTTCGAAGAATAAGGATTTTAAATTAGATCGAATTGTCAAGAAATTGGATTTCGGGGAGCCTGGATTATGGATATTGTTTGGCAATACATGATTTGGATTTTGACGTTTTTAGTATTCGATCAAAGAAGATAGTTTTTAACAGAAAAATACTGCATTTTTAAAAATATTAGAATTGTTTTTGAAAATGGAAATGAAAAAAGGTGAAGTATTTGAAAAGGATTAAATTGCAAAAAAATGTAACATCATTGAATTGCAATTGGCTTTGGATTTTACTACTAAAAGGATCTATTTTTGTGGGAAAAAATATGAAGAAAAAGAAAGAAGACTACTAAAGGTAAGGTGACCCGACGATTATTTGTAAAAATAATTTAGTGAAAAGTAAATGCCAATTTAATTGAAAAGTTATTGTAATTTAGGGCAAAGCAGGAAAGTAATGTGTATATTAGAATTAAAAATGTAGGATGTTAGCAACATTATCAAGGTAGTCTAAAGCCACACACAACGAAAACTGTTGTAGAAAAGCCAATAGTCTCTCGGACATTTGTTTAGATTTTTGGGAGATGCGTGGGTTTAGGCTACCAGTTAATGTTTGAGAGATTCTCATTTCTTGGAAACTTTGCTCCTTCTTCAAAGTTTCCAAAAAATGATAGAAGTTGGGGTGTGGTTTACCAATTGTATGGTTGAAGGAGTTATGCCATCCCTCTATGGCATTGTTTTTCCTTCTCCTTCTAAACAGCCCGTGTAGCAGTTCCACCACTCCACATGGAAACATGGCTTCCTTCTGCGACCCAACCTGCTTAGATGCCCAATCCATGTGTCTTCAAAATAATTTAGTAAGGGTGCCAATTTATCCTCGTTCTCATTAAAAAATTCAGACTCTGTAATTGCAGTGTAGTACTCGTCTACACTTTCAGGAGGAACAAAGCAAAGAGCAGTTAGTTTTTTTAGTTCAAATTGTAATTTGCTATCTGAAGAATAATCTGCAACCAGGGATGTTTTTTGAACTTTACACCAAAAAGCCTGGGAAAAATGAAAAAAACATCCTTGAATTTGGGTATCCGTGTACGTTTTGGTGATTACATTAATCATTGCAAATTCAAAATCAATAATTATTTTCCTAGGACTTTTATTGGATGTTTTACTTTTAATCACTGATAAAAGTTCAGTGTAGGTTGCAGTTTGTTTATCAGGTAGCAAGCTATATACTAAGGGAATTACATTGTGGTTAATCTTTGCATGAATAGTGTAAATTTGGGTGAATGGATGGGGTGTACTTTTAAACGTCCCATCCATCATCCAAATTTCACTGTTCTCTAATTTACCAAGGTTGCGGGGAGTACTAAAGATTAGAATTCGTTTCAGAGGGTTTTGGTTGTCATGCAGGAGGAAAGGTTCATTAGAAAAAGAAATAGTGAGTTCTTCAGGAATTAGAATGTCAGAAAAGGTATGAGGTGTTGTTGTATGGGTATTACTTGCCTGCTTTTGTCTTTGAATAAGTCTTCTCAAATTGGAAATGATAGGCATACTGCTAGCTACATGACTGGGGACATGCTGTGCAACCTCTCTTAATATGGAACCTGTTCAGTCATTGGAGGTGCATGCAATTGCTTTCATTTCATCAATGGTTTCACGAACCTCAATCTCCATTGCAGAGGCAGAGTGGTTATGTTTTAATAATAGTTTCTCCATGAGTAACTGCTCTGCCACTGCAATGGGTTGAGTAATATTGCGCACACCTCCAATGTCTTCGTGGTTCACTTATCCTTTCTTTACAATATAGATATCCTGCATGCTTTAGTAAGCGGTTTCCTTTCTTTGATTTTACGTAGGAGGCAGTTTGTTCAGAAGACATTTTCTGTAAAGATACATTTAAATTTTTTTTAATTAATTTACGTGTGTTCTTGAGAAGGAGTATTTCTAACTTTACCTATTGTTGTTTTTAAAAGGATTTAAAGTACTAATCCCACACTTTCCCTACTGCTGCACCTTTTTGGAGTTAGAATAGTAAATGGTACCCCTACACTATCCAACACTTTCCCTAATGCTGCACCTTCCTGGAGTTAGAATAATAATTGTTACTCCTACACCATCCCATTCTTTCCCTAATGCTGCACCTTCCTGGAGTTAGAATAGTAAATGGTACCCCTACACTATCTCACACTTTCCCTCATGCTGCGCCTTCCTGGTGTTAGAATAGTAAATGGTACTCATACACTATCCCACACTTTCCCTAATGTTGCACCTTCCTGGAGTTGGAATAGTAAATGGTACCCCTACACTATCCCACACTTTCCCTACTGCTGCACCTTCCTGGAGTTAGAATAGTAAATGGTACCCCTACACTATCCCACACTTTCTCTAATGCTGCACCTTCCTGGAGTTAAAATAGTAAATGGTACCCCTACACTATCCCACACTTTCCCTAATGCAGCACCTTCCTGGAGTTAGAATAGTAATTATTACCCCTACACTATCCAACACTTTCCCTAATGCTGCACCTTCCTGGAGTTACAATAGCAATTGTTACCCTTACACTATCCCACACTTTCCCTAATGCTGAACCTTCCTGGAGTTAGAATAGAACATGGTAACCCCAATTTCTTTTCTTTTTTAACTGGTTCACTTTTGACATATTTACCTTTATAGATTGGAGTTTTTATGTTTTGGTTGAAGATGTGTATTCGTTTGACTTTTGTTCGATGCTTGTTAGATGGTTATCTGTTTTGAATGAAAAAAAAAGTATCATTGAGATTTGCTTTTTTTTGAAAATATATTTCTTCTTTCTGTGAAAAGAAATTTTAAACAACTTTATTGTTCATGTTTGCACAACACACAGTATTTTACATGGTACATAGGCATACTGCTGCAGCTTTTTGGTGTTAGAATAGTAAATGTTACCCCTACACTATCCCACACTTTCCCTACTGCTGCACCTTCCTGGGGTTAGAAAAGTAATTGTTACCCCTACACTATCCCACACTTTCCCTACTGCTGCACCTTCCTGGAGTTAGAATAGTAAATCTTACCCCTACACTATCCCACACTTTCCCTAATGCTGCACCTTCCTGGAGTTAGAATAGTAAATCTTACCCCTACACTATCCCACACTGTCCCTACTGCTGCACCTTCCTGGAGTTAGAATAGTAAATGGTACCCCTACACTATCCCACACTTTCCCTAATGCTGCACCTTCCTGGAGTTAGAATAGTAATTGTTACCCCTACACTATCCAACACTTTCACTAATGCTGCACCTTCCTGGTGTTAGAATAGTATATGGTACCCCTACATTATCCCACACTTTCCCTAATGATGCACCTTCCTGGAGTTAGAATAGTAAATGGCACCCCTACACTATCCAACACTTTCCCTAATGCTGCACCTTCCTGGAGTTAGAATAGTAATTGTTACCCTCACACTATCCCACACTTTCCCTAATGCTGCACCTTCCTGGAGTTAGAATAGAAAATGGTAACCCCAATTTCTTTTCTTTTTTTACTGGTTCACTTTTGACATATTTATCTTTATAGATTGGAGTTTTTATGTTTTGTTTGAAGATGTGTATTCGTTTGGCTTTTGCTCGATGCTTGTTAGATGGTTCTCTGTTTTGAATTAAAAAAACAGTATAATTGAGATTTGCTTTTTTTGAAAATATATTTCTTGTTTCTGTGAAAATAAATTTTAAACAACTTTGTTATTCATGTTTGCAAAACACACAGTATTTTACTTGGTACATAGGCCTACTGCTGCAGCTTTTTTGGTGTTAGAATAGTACATTTGACCCCTAAACTATCCCACATTTTCACTATTGCTGCACCTTCCTAGAGTTAGAATAGTAATTGTTACCCCTACACTATCCCACACTTTCCCTAATGCTGCACATTCCTGGAGTTACAATAGTAATTGTTACCCTTACACTATCCCACACTTTCCCTGATGCTGCGCCTTCCTGGAGTTAGAATAGTAATTGTTACCTCTACACTATCCCACACTTTCCATAATGCTGCACCTTCCTGGAGTTAGAATAGTAAATGGTACCCCTACACTATCCCACACTTTCCGTAATACTGCATCTTCCTAGAGTTAGAATAGTAAATGGTACCCCTACACTATCCCACACTTTCCCTAATGCTGCACATTCCTGGAGTTACAATAGTAATTGTTACCCTTACACTATCCCACACTTTCCCTGATGCTGCGCCTTCCTGGAGTTAGAATAGTAAATGGTACCCCTACACTATCCCACACTTTCCGTAATACTGCATCTTCCTAGAGTTAGAATAGTAAATGGTACCCCTTCACTATCCCACACTTTAATTAATGCTGCACCTTCCTGGAGTTAGAATAGTAAATGGTACCCCTACACTAGCCCACACTTTCCCTAATGCTGCACCTTCCTGGAGTTAGAATAGTAAATGGTACCCCTACACTATCCCACACTTTCCCTAATGCTGCACCTTCCTGGAGTTAGAATAGTAAATGGTACCCCTACACTATCCAACACTTTCCCTAATGCTGCACCTTCCTGGAGTTAGAACAGTAAATGGTACCCCTACACTATCTCACACTTTCCCTAATGCTGCACCTTCCTGGAGTTAGAATAGTAAATGGTACCCCTTCACTATCCCACACTTTAATTAATGCTGCACCTTCCTGGAGTTAGAATAGTAAATGGTACCCCTACACTAGCCCACACTTTCCCTAATGCTGCACCTTCCTGGAGTTAGAATAGTAAATGGTACCCCTACACTATCCCACACTTTCCCTCATGCTGCACCTTCCTGGAGTTAGAATAGTAAATGGTACCCCTACACTATCCAACACTTTCCCTAATGCTGCACCTTCCTGGAGTTAGAACAGTAAATGGTACCCCTACACTATCTCACACTTTCCCTAATGCTGCACCTTCCTGGAGTTAGAATAGTAAATGGTACCCCTACACTATCCCACACTTTCCCTAATGCTGCACCTTCCTGGGGTTAGATTAGAAAATGGTAAACCTACACTATCCCACACTTTCCTTTCTGCTGCAAATTCTTTTCTTTTTTTTCTGGTTCATTTTTGACACATTTACCTATATAGATTGGAGTTTTTATGTTTTGGTTGAAGATGTGTATTTGTTTGCCTTTTGTTCGATGTTTGTTAGATGGTTATATGTTTTGAATGAAAAAAAGTATTATTGAGATTTTCTTTTTCTGAAAATATATTTCATTTTTCTCGGAAAAGAATTGTTAAAAAACGTTATTGATCAAGTTTGCAAAATACACTGTATTTTACATGGTACATAGGCTCATTGCTTATATTAATAGGAATTAGATAATATTTTTGAATATGCAGCCATTTATTGTTTGTTTGCATTGAAAAAAATTAAAGAATGCCTTTTTCTAAAGGATGTATGACATTTGCATATTTGAAATGTTATTAAACTTGTTTTACATTTGGTTGTTTACTTTTGCGCTCTTGGCTTGGATTTTGAGTTTGAAAATGAAGAGTAGTATTTTTTGTTCCTGGTTGAAAGATAGAGAAATAGGAACATTTCTTGTACTTTTTAAAAATATTGTACTTTTCCATTTTGTAAAGAAACAGTTTCTATACTATTGGCTTTTGCACCCTTCCATGTGCGTCCAGTACAGGTTTGTGCGGGTGGAATGGTGATGGGAAAAGCCACTGGGGGGGAAGAGGGAGTGAAGGGACAGGATAGGGGGAGGGAGGGAGGAGAGGAGGTGGAAGAGAGGGTGTGTGTGGGGTGGGTAGGAGGGGGAAAGAGAAGGGAGGTCGGGTGTGGACAAAGAAGGGGGGGTGAGGTACACCCAGATTTATTCTTTGACACAGTAAGGGCCTAATCTCAGCGGTAGTCATCTAACCCAATGTAGCTTCACCACCTATTTCAAACTTTAAAAGTATGGCATTGCATTCCATGGAGATAGGGGTTTTGTACATGTTTTGGTTGATGAGGTACTTCATTTAAAAAAAAATACATTTATTATAAATAATTGAAATAAAGTACCTTTTTCACTCAGGATATATTATACTTTGCTATTAAATTGGAGAAACCACTGTTGCAGAGTTGTTCTTCTGTGCTTCACATTTATTGTATTTTCTGATGATAGAAAACATTTGAGATTTGTTCATGTTTTAATATATGTAAATTGGAATAAGTAATTTTTGTTTAACTTTATAGTAGAAAACATTTAATTCTAAAATGTTAAACTTAGAACTAAAACTGTGATAGTTTTACGTGATTTACTTTTAAAAAAAGCAAAAATAATATTCCTTTTTTAAACACTGCTGCATGTGAGAAATATTTGCTTTGTCTCGACATTTGAAAATGTTGCTTTTTTTGGTTAAGCAGATTAAAAGTAAAGATATTTTATAATTATTATTGGACTTACATTGTAGAGTAAATAGTTGTTATGGTGAAACAATGTTATTTGTAGAAGGTTTTTTTTAGAAATCTGAAAAAAAATGTGTTATGTTTAGTATTTGAATTGAATATTTTGAGATTAATGCCTATTTTTTTTTATTTAAATGGAAACTTACTTGTATTTCTGTAAGGATTAGTTTTGGCTTTGGTCCAGGTCGTCTATGTGGCAAGAGGTCAGAGGGTCAGTTTTTTGCGTCTGCTCGCTCTGGGAGTTGTAAAACAACTGATTTCAAAATGGTGACTTACTCGTATTTATAGGGTTTTCTGTGGTTATCTGTAAATTTTAAGAAACGCTGCGTTTAAATCTTTTTTTTTTACTTTAATATCCTGTGAAAACATGTATTTTAAATTATCATTTTTAAAGTGTGTGTTTTGTGTTTGAAATAGCGTTTGGTCCTCCATTTTGTTTTCAGTCTCTTGGTGTTATTTCATGAAAAGAGTTGTAGGACTTATTTGTTGTGCTTATTATCTAAAATGGCGCTATGTGTTTCATGTTTCATATTTGTTAAAGTTTTGTTCTTTATTTCGTATAATAATAGTTTGTTAATAATTTGTTTGGAAATTTGTTTTATATGTTTCTAAATGTTTTCTGAATGTGAGTATTTTTTAATACTCGAGAATTCATTTTAATACTCGAGTATTAATTTTGGAAAATGCCGTGTTTTATTTTATATTGACGTACAGTTTATTACCACATTTTAAATTACTTCCCCACCCAAAACCCCTATTTTCCCTGCATCCCTTGCCAGGATTTATTTTACAAAAGAAAGAAAATATATGTCATTCTTTTTTTATGCGTTGTAATGGTATGCGTTATATGTGTTTTCGTTGTAATAGTACTTTTCCATTACTTTTAGTATTTCGCGTTGTAATAGTATGCGTTGTAAAGACATGCGTTGTGAAGGTACTTGCGTTGTAAAAAATGCATTGAAAAAGCATGCGTTGTAATAGTATGCATTGTAACGTCATACATCCGCTAACTGGCGAAAGCTTCATAAGTCATAATATTCAGACGATACCCACTGCACTTGACACACTTTTGTGCCCATGACACCAAGAGCCTGAAGCACTGCTCACCACCAACTTCCTAAGATCAATCATAGGTGGCTTCTCATCTCAACTGATTGAGAAGATTCCTTGAGCTTCCACAATTATTTGAACCTCAGCTTAAGACCCGTAGTGCACACAAAACAAAAATGGTATTACTTATTTAGTGAGACAGACAACTCATCAGCCTAGAAGCATCTTAAAAGCTTATAAACATCTTGGAGTCGGTCTTTCAAGCTCAGTTTGGGTACTATAATTAACAGAGGTATTGGAGCATCAAGGGCCACATGTGCGAAGCATTTTTGCGGTAGGAAACATCCATGTGGGCCAAAAAAAAGCTTTTACCAATGTACAAAACACAAATTATGATTCAGTAACACGTTACAAAATCACAATTCGTGTTTGCGATTTGGTATTTGTAATGGGTGTGTTTAGGGCGTCCCTTCCTAATACCAAATCTGGATGCTATGTACAAGTGTTTTGTGAATAAAATGCAGTCTCAAAACATTTGCACTTTACCACCAACTTAAAGTTGGTAGTAACCCATTCACAAATGGGAAGGCACCCCTACACCTTAGAGATTGGTTGAAAAAATATTTTTAAGAACAGTCCGCTGCCTACTCTAAAAAAACGTTTCATTTTTTTAACCCGTTGACCGCGGCACGAATTCCGCCGCGGTGCGGGTGATTTATTACTGGGCGTGGTCAGGACGGCACCCACCATCCTCTGCACACGCCCACCATGACGTCGGACGGCCGGGGGCTGTCCGAAGCACGCAAAGGGTTAGAAATGCATCTTGTTTTCCTTTAAGGAAAATAGACTGCATTTAAAAGACAAAGATTGCATTGTTGAAAATTAATCAGAGACCCCAGCAGGCCCAAATACCTGTGATTTTTGTGGTCCCAATATGTCGCAAACTGAGAACTACCTCCTTAATATTCATGAGGTAGATTAATTTGCGACCCACTAGGATTCCCAAAAAGTGTAAAATACACATTAGTACATTAGTGTTTGAGATTAACAAATAGCTAATCGCAAAAGTTAACATTAATACGTATCTTTCAAACAGCACATCAAATTCATAGTGTGATCCAATTAGATGTATTAGCATTTACAAAATTTCACACTACCACGAGGAGTCCATCTACATTAAAGTTTCAGACATTTTAATACAGTTACAAACCTGCAAACTCATGCATTGCTACCATGTGTCACACAATATCAGTTCCCCTCACATGGTAATCCACTGAAGAGCCAATCAGCCGTGGCCCATGGAGGGAGTTCCGGTGGGGCAGAAAGGCGGGGAGGGGGAGGGGCAGGGTGGGGGGGTGCTAAAAAACAGAATATGGATAATTGGAGGTAAGTAAACAATTTAATAAATAAAACGAATTTCTTAGCGCTCCCTGCATCGCAAAATGTGATGCAGCGTGCACCACGAAATTCGTTTTATGAATTAAATTGTTTACTTACCTCCAATTATCCATACTTCTGTTTTTAGCATCCCCCACCCTCCCCCTCCCCTACCCCGCCTTTCTGCCCCACCGGAACTCCCTCCACGGGCCGTGGCTGGAGCCAATACCTCACGGTTATAGTGAAAGTGAGCTGGAAACCCCTGCGCTGAATGGGTTTCAAAGGCCGGGAGCACCGTTTAGTCAATGTTCAGCCTGCAGCCCCACTCCTAGGCCACACCCCCTCCTCACATAGTGAACTCTCTTTTTGAAACTGGCAGGTCTGCAGTACCTCGAGTAGACCCTGGGCATAGCAATGTCATTCTGATGTGCCTAGGAGACAAAAAGAATACTTATTTTCGGAGAGACTTCTTTTGATGAAGTTGAGGTGAATGGGATGGAATGCTGAAAGTCGCGCCTGCTGTGCCCCAGGCTGCTGAGCATTCTTTGAAAGTGCCCTTTAAAGGCATCCCGTGTACTCCACTGGAGACCCAACGCTGCGAGAGAAAGAAATGAGCATCAGAACACTACTTCCAATGAATTTAAACTGGGACAATGAGATTCGTGATTAATCTCTTCACATATGAAAAGATGTTTCTTATGACTCATGCCCTCCATGATGGTCTCTTAAAAGCTCTGCCTTCCACTCACAGCACGCCGAGGTCAGGCGGTGAGATTTGTCTTTCCGTGCACTGGCTGCACTTGCACATTATCTAGGTAACACTTTCAGAATCTGGGACAAATTGTAATCACTTCTTTGATAATGAAGGCTCCTAAAAACTCGTCGGTGATAGATATGCAGTTTTATGAGACCTGACAAGGAACATTACTTTAGCTGCATTGGAGTTGGCAGGGTGTCAAACACTGCCGCTCGTGATCGCCATTTTGCTCGAGGGAGAGGGCGCACCTGACTTTCTTCTGCGAACATTAACATTCCCTCCTCCATCTCGAGGCAAGGGGAAAGTGTGTTTTCTTGGCATGTGAAATCAAACTCAAGGTGGAGAAAAGGCGAAGAAAAGAAACAACTACCGTCCAAAGGTCAAGTCGGCATCAGATTGTTGTTTATTTATGTCATGTAACCAAAACACGCACTGGTTTGATAAGGGTGAATATTTGAGGAATTCAGAACCTGACTGAGAAATATATGACTCCGGGTAATGGAGGGGAGATATCATCATTTCTAATTACTGCCCCATTTCAGAGTTGTGAGAAATTGAGTTGTTGGTTGACTGCGGTACGAGGCCTGGTCAAGCAGCAACCACTATCCTTGTCAGGGTAAGGCGCAAGCAAACCACAAATTAACTTGTGCCTAACCACACAGCTCAGTCAGTCTTCAAGGCTATGTGCAAAGTATTTGTGCAACACAAACAGTATAACAGTGAAAACACCACACAAATAGATCCCACCCCAAGTTAGAAACATAGAGCAACAAATAATAAATAAAACAGTACCAAAATGACAAAAATCCAATCAGTAGAACCGGGTATAGGAATTTTTAATCAATTTAGTCAAAATAGTGCCATGAAGCAGAAAGTGTTAAATCAGGATATCTAGTCACGCTGGACTGGGTCAAAGTCACACTTTCAGGTTGACCGCAAATGAGCGCTGGCTGGCTACAGTCACCAGGTTGGGCCCACTCAAGTTCCCCACTCAAGTTCATGCCAAGAGTCCCGTTCATGTTGGAGAAGGAAGAGCATTGCAGGAGGCTGTCGTCAAATCCAGAGGAGCCGGCGGTGTCATAGACAGACATTGCTGGAGCTTCACGTTGCCAGTTCCCATGAGCAGTCGATGCTGTTGTTCAAAGATTTGGGCGGATCAAGCTGTGCATTGAGTTGAGGTGCGAGGAGCAAGGTATTGGTACAAGCGGGGATGTTCACGGTTGTGAAGTGCCCAAAAGCTTGATTTCAGCACCTGTGAGTCACACCATGAGTTCAAGTCCTCAAAGGCACCACTTGGGGGTTAAGAACTCGCTGCAGCTGGGTCCAGCTGCTGGTTCTGGTTGTTAGAGAGCCTTTTATGTCTCTCAGGCTCAGATCAGGAGGTCAAAAGACTAGCCCTTGGAGTCACTCTGGAGTCCTAAGTTCAAGATAAAGTTGTCACACAAAAGGGGGTATGTCATGGCCTTTTGAGTTTCCAAAGGTGTCATTATACAACATAACGTGTACAATATCCTGAGTACGTTCTTTTGTATTGTTTCCAGCCCTGAAGAGTCAGAGATTATTTGTCTCAGACGAAACACATGTCAGCTGGCTGTTTTCAGTCCAACACACATTAAAGAACAGAGGAAATCACAACCAGATTAGGTTTTTGTTGTCTCGTATATATGATTACATACTGCATAACTTTGATTATATGTGTGCACAAGACTGTTGTAAAACACAAAAGAGGGTTTAGGTATGCCTGGAAGGGCCATCCATTGACAGGATGGGGCAGAGCTGACCGCAGCCTCACTTACAACTGAATAGACTGTGCTCTGTCTTCACACAAATTGCCTAACAACCCTAAATTGTTACTGCAGCCAGCTTGGAGCCAAGGGAGGGGAGGGAGGGAGTTCCATGCACTTCAAGGCTAGTGCCTAGAAGCTTCTCCCATCTTCCAAAATCAGGACACCTGGGTATAAAATAAGACCTCATCAACTCTTCAGTAGCCTTCTGGACCTGTCGATACTCTGTTAGTAAGAGGGACTGCTGTGCGGAAGGACTGCCCCTCTGCTGGACTCATGTTCTGAAGGATCTGTTGCCAGCTGTGCTGCCCTGCTGCCCTCTTGCTTGGGTGACAAGGGCTGGACCTGCATCTCTTGAGCCTAGAAAACCGAGAGACTCCAAGGGCTAGTTGGCTGGCCTCCTGATCTGAATCCTCAGGGACATAACAGGCATCCAACAAACTAGCATCTGCACCTGGACTCTGCCATCTGTGAGCCTACCCTACCAATTGGTGCTACACTAGTCCTGAACCAATGGAAGCAGGCCTAATGTGTTTGTCAGAGGAACTGACGCATCTCCTCTGCTGAGCGGTGCATCTCCAAGCAGAACCAAAGCATTCCTTCTGCTAAGTGGTGCATATCCGAGCAGAACAGACTCATCAACACTGCTGCATGGATTGGACCCGAATAGCCTCTGCAGTCTGCAGAACTCATGCATCACCCCAAAGGCGGACGCATCCATGATCAGATCCTCACATCTCTTGCAGACGGTAGCCTCAACAACAGTGTCTGACTCCGAATTGCAGCCTTGTAGCTCCTTGGAACCACATCCCTCAAACTGGACTTCACATAGCATGCCCGGTCAATGGGATCCTTGACGACGATGCAACAGGACCTCGCAACACAGCCTCGCCGCATCTTGGAACTGAAGCATTGCATCGGCTGTGTGTTGCATATTCAATGTGAATCCATGCAACATTCTCCAACCAGGATTTAAGGTACTATGTTTAGCGGGCTTACGAGGTCCTTGTGGCTGACTCGCACTACTTTGCTGTTGGCCTGAATTTGTGACTTTGTCCTGATCCAGTGTGAACAGATATCCATAATTGGCGCATTGTGCTTTTTGGTGCTATTTTCATTACAAACTTTACAATTCCATATCTACAGTTCTACTAATTTAATTTTTGTCATTTTTATCTTGTTAAATGTATTAAATTAAGGGCTATGTTTTCTAACCTTCATGTGTGTTGTTTTCACAGTTTTACTGGCTGCAGTGCTGCATAAACACTTTACAAATTGTGTCTAAGTTAAGCTTGACTGCTCTGTGTTAAGCAACCAGGGAGTTGAGCACAGGTTAATTTGGGGTCTGCTTGGGCTTTACCCTGACTAGGATTGTGGTTGCTGCTGACCAGGTTTTTCACCCCAGTCAAACAGTAACCCAATTTTTAACACTATCCCTAGTAGTATCCTTTGGTATCTCTGACACAACGTAGCCACTCCTGTTTTTAGGAGCCATTAAAGTAGCAAAAAGAAGAGAAAATGAAAAGGGATCTAAAAACTTTAGAAATAAATCTTTTCATTGTTTCGCACTGCAGCAGTTCACTATATTGACCACACGTGTCAGTTTTCTGTATTTAAGGTATTTAGAAACATTAGTCTTTATTAGTAGATTAAAGTAATATGTACAATTGGGTTCATTACTAAGGCCTTCATTGCAAGTGGCCCTGAATGACATCCCATAGAGTATTTCATCAGGCAATCTATATAGCGAGACACCAAGCTCCGTGTCACTGAGTGTGGATGTCTACAATGTAAAACTGCTGCAGGACTTGAGGAGAATGGCTTCTAGCATAGATCACTGACATAATATAGAATGCCAAAATATCGACCTCCTATCTCCAAACAGGTAAGTACAAAAATATCGAATAAAAAATATCGATGTAAAACATATAGTTAGTCAAAATATAGAATTTTTAAAAATGCTTTAAATTAATTAAAAATTCATGAAATAATAAATATAATTAACTTAAACATACTTAAAATACTTAAATAACCTTAAAATTAATAAATAATTAATGTAAGTAAAAAAAAACATACAAATTGATTTGTTAATACATATACATATGTAAACGTAATATTAATAAAAAATTTACAATATTTTTACCATAGGATAGCGAAAGGGTAAAATTTACTATTACCACTCCAGTGAGTGCAACAGTAGTGAAAGCGTTGGATAGCATAGGGGTAAAAATTACTATTCCCACTCCAGAGAGTGCAACAGTAGGGAAAGCGCTGGATAGCGTAGGGGTAAAAATTAATATTCCCACTCCGGAGAGTGCAACAGTAGGGAAAGCGTTGGATAGCGTAGGGGTAAAAATTACTATTCCCACTCCAGAGAGTGCAACAGTAGGGAAAGCGTTGGATAGTGTAGGGGTAAAAATTACTATTCCCACTCCAGAGAGTGCAACAGTAGGGAAAGTGTTGGATAGCGTAGGGGTAAAAATTACTATTCCCACTCCAGAGAGTGCAACAGTAGGGAAAGCGTTGGATAGCGTAGGGGTAGAAATTACTATTCCAACTCCAGAGAGTGCAACAGTAGGGAAAGCGCTGGATAGCGTACGGGTAAAAATGACTATTTCCACTCCAGAGAGTGCAACAGTAGGGAAAGCGTTGGATAGCGTAGGGGTAAAAATTACTATTCCCACTCCAGAGAGTGCAACAGTAGGGAAAGCGTTGGATAGCGTAGGTGTAAAAATTACTATTCCCACTCCAGAGAGTGCAACAGTAGGGAAAGCGTTGGATAGCGTAGGGGTAAAAATTACTATTTCCACTCCAGAGAGTGCAACAGTAGGGAAAGCGTTGGATAGCGTAGGGGTAAAAATTACTATTCCCACTCCAGAGAGTGCAACAGTAGGGAAAGCATTGGATAGCGTAGGTGTAAACATTACTATTCCCACTCCAGAGAGTGCAACAGTAGGGAAACCGTTGGATAGCGTAGGGGTAAAAATTACTATTCCCACTCCAGAGAGTGCAACAGTAGGGAAAGCGTTGGATAGCGTAGGGGTAAAAATTACTATTCCCACTCCAGATAGTGCAACAGTAGGGAAAGCGTTGGAAAGCGTAGGTGTAAAAATTACTCTTCCCACTCCAGAGAGTGCAACAGTAGGGAAACCGTTGGATAGCGTAGGGGTAAAAATTACTATTCCCACTCCAGAGAGTGCAACAGTAGGGAAAGCGTTGGATAGCAGGAGGGTAAAAATTACTATTCCCACTCCAGTGAGTGTAACAGTAGGGAAAGTAAATACTTCATATATAAATAAAAATAAAATAAATATTAATACCAATTACAAATTAATTAATATAATTAACACATTTATATACTATATTAATGAATCAATTAAAAATAAAAATAAAAATTAATCAATAAAAATAATTACCTACTAATACAAATTATTTACCAATTAACAATAAATTAAGTAACAATTAAAAAATTATTAAAAATTAGATTAAAAAAATAATTTAAAAATAGAATTACTTACAATTAAATTACTCCCCACCCTATTCCCCTATAAACCCACAACCCACTACAGAAAATAAATTATTAAAATTAACATAATTATCAATTAATAAATTAATTAAAATGAATTACCCATTATATTTTAATTATTTACCAATTAATAATTAATTAACAAATAATTCAAAATCCATACAAATAAATAAATTAACATATTTAATTATTTATAATTAAATAACTTCCTACCCTATTCCCCTATAAACCCACAACCCTCTACGGAAAATATAATACTAAAATTAACATATTTATCAATTAATCTATTAATTAAAATTATTTACCAATTATATTTTAATTAATTACCAATTAATACTTAATTAACAATTAATTCAAAATGAATACCAATCAATAAATTAACATATTTAATTAATTATAATTAAATTACTTCCCACCCTATTCCCCTATAAACCCACAACCCGCTACAGAAAATAAATTACTAAAATTAACATAATTAGCAATTAATCAATTAATTGAAATTAATTACCAATTATATTTTAATTAATTACCAATTAATAATTAATTAACATATAATTCAAAATACATACCAATAAATATATTAACATATTTAATTAATTATAATTAAATTACTTCCCACCCTATTCCCCTATAAACCCACAACCCGCTACAGAATTATATTACGCAAAAATGAAATACCATAAAAATAATTAATTAATATAAATAATAAAATAAATATACACTTTTCAAACATATATTAACATAAAAACACTTTAAAAATTGATATTAACTTACTTACCTCAATTTCGATATTTTTGTAATCTATATTCTGTCCATTCTATATTTTTGTAGTCTATATTCTGTCTATTCTATATTTTTGTTGTCTTACATTCTGTCCATTCGATATTATGTCCATTCTGTATTTTTGAGTCGATATTACTGCTATCCTATTCGATATTTTTGTAATCTATATTCTGTCCAGTCGATATTGTGTCCATTCTATAGTTTTTTAATCGATATTAATGCAAATCGATATTAAAAACTCGATATTTTGACTGTATACCTTCTAGCATGAGCACAGCCTTTCCCATCTGAACCATACAGCACCATGGGCATACAACACTTTCCACAATCAGGCCTTTCCCCATCCGACCCCCGCCTCCCAAACCCGTGACCCAGCTACCCTATGCAGCAGGGCAGGGAATGGGTAGACACGCAGCCACATTTAGAGCAATGTGTTAGAGGCAATAGCTCGGGACAAAAAGGGCCTCTACACACCCCAACACAGTCAAAGGCGAATAGATCACACTTCACCCATGCAGGCCATAGCCTCTCCTTAAGAAGGCACCCTGCAAGCCACTCTGCCCAAACACAAAGCTCCGATATCAAGTCCACGCCTGGCAAATGGAGGAAGCCCTGGGCCACAAGTAGAGTCCACCACCCAACTCCCCAGAAGGGCAGCTCAGAGACCCTAACAGTCAAGGCCTGAATGTGCTCCCAACCAGCAAATGTACTATCCTGTGGGAGCAGACAACACTCTCAATAAACTGACCCACCCTGCCATGGCCTTTTCTGACCCCATAACCATACGTCCCCCTCTGACTATTAACATTTCCCTCTGCTATGAGCAGAGAGAAAATGCCATCCGATTTGCTCCCAGAACCAGGGAAAACATCTGAAAATTACCTGGTACTCATTGGTATTTACGGTTATTCCACATTATGGAGACAAAACCTATAATTGCTGCATTTTCGTGTGGGGATTTCTGCTCGAAAATTCCTGCATCAAACTCAGCACGCATTTAATGAGGGCCCAAGAGTTTTCATAGATTGTCAAAGATTTGCAGTGCAACATATAGGTTTTGTTTATCCACTCGAAGTGTTTGTGTACTTTTATTGAACAAAATAGTCATATTTCACAGGGAATAGTGAAATATGGTCCATATTTTCCAAAAATAATGTCACATTCGTTTCTGCAGAAATACACCATTGGCCATTTTGTAACTAGTAAGGTAAAGCGTCCCTCTGATCTTATCCATAGCTCATTGTGTAATTAGCAGACTAATTCGGAAAGCCAAGCAAAACAATACCATGCTAAATGCTACAAGGCGTATTGACCTCTACCAGCACTGACAGTAGCTTCAACAATGTCTAAACCTGGCCTGTGTCTATTGTTTAATCAACAGTCTATTCACGAAAGCCGAGCATTCTAATTAACATCAGCCTTCTTTGTTTGCTCTGCCTTTCAAACAGAGCTCTTTATAAAGACAGAATATTAAGAAAATAAAGCCTATTTTATATGAAACCATGGATTATTAACTACTTAGTTTAATACTTATCTCGTATTTTACTACAATCATACAGTATAGTACGTTATTTCGGTAAACCACCGTTACAACGCAACTTTTACAACGGACTACTTTTACAACGCAACTTTTACAACGCAGGAACAATTACAACGAACTACCATTACAACGCATTTTTTTACAACGCAATACTTTTACAACGCAATACCTTTACAACGTAAGTATTGGTAAGTATATTATTATAATAAAAATGTTATAAGTTTGGGTTTTTAGGTAAAGGGGTATTTTTAGGGTTCAGGGCCAGGTTTGGGTTTTTGGGTAAAGGGGTATTTTTAGGGTTCAGGGTCAGGTTTGGGTTTTTGGGTAAAGGGGTATTTTTAGGGTTCGGGGCTAGGTTTGGGTTTTTGGGTAAAGGGGTATTTTTAGGGTTCAGGGCTAGGTTTGGGTTTTTGGGTAAAGGGGTATTTTTAGGGCTCAGGGCCAGGTTTGGGTTTTTGGGTAAAGGGGTATTTTTAGGGTTCAGGGCGAGGTTTGGGTTTTTGGGTAAAAGGGTATTTTTAGGGTTCAGGGCCAGGTTTGGGTTTTTGGGTAAAGGGGTATTTTTAGGGTTCAGGGCAAGGTTTGGGTTTTTGGGTAAAGGGGTATTTTAGGGTTCAGGGCAAGGTTTGGGTTTTTGGGTAAAGGGGTATTTTAGGGTTCAGGGCCAGGTTTGGGTTTTTGGGTAAAGGGGTATTTTTAGGGTTCAGGGCTAGGTTTGGGTTTTTGGGTAAAAGGGTATTTTTAGGGTTCAGGGCCAGGTTTGGGTTTTTGGGTAAAGGGGTATTTTTAGGGTTCAGGGCAAGGTTTGGGTTTTTGAGTAAAGGGGTATTTTTAGGGTTCAGGGCAAGGTTTGGGTTTTTGGGTAAAGGGGTATTTTTAGGGTTCAGGGCTAGGTTTGGGTTTTTGGGTAAAGGGGTATTTTTAGGGTTCAGGGCTAGGTTTGGGTTTTTGGGTAAAGGGGTATTTTTAGGGTTCAGGGCAAGGTTTGGGTTTTTGGGTAAAGGGGTATTTTTAGGGTTCAGGGCTAAGTTTGGGTTTTTGGGTAAAGGGGTATTTTTAGGGTTCAGGGCCAGGTTTGGGTTTTGGGGTACATGGATACAGGGTAAAAATAAATTAAAAATAATATTAAATTAAAATAAATTATATTAATTTTAATTAATTACATTTAAAAAAAATATTATATAATTACCAATACAAGGATACAGGGTAAAAAGAAAATAAAAATAATATTGAATTAAAATAAATAATATTAAATTTAATTAATTACATTTTAAAAAATATTATATACTTACCAATACTTACGTTGTAAAGGTATTGCGTTGTAAAAGTATTGCGTTGTAAAAAAATGCGTTGTAATGGTAATTCGTTGTAATGGTTCCTGCGTTGTAAAAATAGCGTTGTAAAGGTATGCGTTGTTAAAGTATGCGTTATAACATCATACATCCCGTTATTTCACTTACTGTTTTCAATAACATTTCGGACACCTAAATGCATTTATAATATTACAAATGATTAACGGATAACTTGTGTAATATGTTCCTACTGGTCTTCTGGTGTCATCCTTCAACAGCAATGTAGGACCATAGTATACACTTCCCAGTTTCGAAGTATGGATGTATCTACACAATAATATATATTGCCGAGGCAATAATAGCACCCATGTAGTTGTGGATCTGCTTTTCTAAAGAAAAAGCATTTTTACTTTTTTTAATGCGCCTGGCACTGTTTGACAAATCTGTATGAAACTTTACAAAAAATATTCAACAAACAATGTACACTGTAAGACACGCTGCCCACTATGCTCAATACACCACTTTGACAATGGTACAGAAATAAAAAGGATTTTGCCAATGTCAAAACATGGCCTGTTATGTGAGTTCTGGCATGCATTGTGCATTGCATACCAAGTGAAATGCTTATGACCTCACAGTATTTATGCCAGCAATCAACACCGAAAGGCACAACATTATTAAATCACAACACAGACTCAAATCAATAGATGATAACAATAGTTGATAGTCCTAATGGCAGTGTGATGTGCTACTTGAAAGATTATTTACACAATTTGTAATTGCATCAGTTACATCAAGGGTGAGATCACAAGCATTCTATTTGATGTGAAAGTTATGATTTACATAACCATAGCCTCAGAATTTCAATTAACGGTGGGCGACCAGCTACGCTCCGTGCACGGAGTGCGCGTAGTGCCGTTTCCTACGCATTTTGCGTAGCGGGCTCCCTCTCCCGTCCCTGGATTCGCGCCGCCGCTATTTCAGATACTAATGCGCATGGGCGGGCGGCCGCGCATGCGCAGATCTCTATTAATCCTGATGTCCCTGGTCTCTACTAGCCAAGCATGTCTTTCTATTCAATACCATACAGGTGTGTTACAGAGACCTGTTCTCAAGCCATGTCCCATTTTATACACTATGACATCTTAGCCTACCACTATCTCACTGTAAGTAATACCTTGCTTAATCTTCCCAATGCCCCAAGCGCCAGCACACCTTTCCGAAGGTAGCTTTACGATTTACAAATGCTAGCATTTTTTTAATTAAGAAGCATAGTAATAACAAATATTAATCCGTTTTTTTTCTTCTATTGATACCAATATTTTTTTATGTCTTCTATTTAGATGTTTTTAATCATGAGAATGCAAAAAATACAGTTTACCGAGTAACACTTTTTAAACTCTGCAACGAATGTAGATAATAATTACCTTATCAGCGTTACTATGGAAATCGAAACCTTTACAGCTTCACAGTTTGTAACCTTTCCCAACACGTACACAAGTAAAACAGTTGAAACGTGAGCACGTGTAAACTGTAAAACGTGGAGAAAACCACACCTAGGGGGCGATTATTGCGTCCGTCCGCCACCCCTGAGTAGGAGGGACCGTCCGCATGGGCAGCGGCGGTCCCTCCATGGCAATTAGGATGTGACCGCCACCCTGGCGGTCACATCCTGTATGTTTTACATTGCGGCGGGTGCAGCTTGAAGCAGCACCCGCCGCAATGTAAAAAACGAAAGCTGTGCATTTGCATGCACAAAGCGGCAGGCACCGCGCGGTGCCTGCCGCTTCGTGCACGCAAAGGCAGGGGGGTACCATAGGTACCCCCCATGTGCACCCCCCACGCAACCTTCACCCAGGGGGCCCGCAACGGGCCCCCAAAGTGATTGTCCGTATGCTTTTCCACGACGGAAAAGCCGCCGCGGAAAAGCATTACTTTCCCTACATCCTAATATGGCTGGCGGTGTCTGATAGACACCGCCAGCCATGTTAGTGCTTTCCCGCCGTGGTCGCCTTCCGACCGCGGCGGAAAAGCGGCGGACACATTGTGAGACCCACCAGCCATCCTGATTTGGCGGTGGGTCTTTCAGGCCTCCTCGGCGGATTTCCTGCATACTCCGGGCCGGCAGTGGCTTCCGCCGGCCCGGAGTATGCGGAAAATCCGCCATCATAATGACCCCCCTACTGTGCAATTAGTTTCGTTTTCGCAACTTATTTCTGAGTTGTCAATCTGTGAAGCAGGTTCCCTTTTCTAGCATCGGATTCTTCTTTTGCATCAACAAACATATTCCGGAGTTGTAAGTTGTTTCAAGATGGCATAGGCACAGTACTTAGTTATAATTTGTGGCTATTTGTCAATATTTAAACATTTATATCTAGAAAAAAATGTTATTGCATGTTTTTCGCTTTTTCTCTGTAACGTCAGCAGCTTGTTTTCAGAAACAGATAGATTACAACAAAACATTGCTCCTTTTCTGGCTCCTTTCAGCTTATATATTGTGACTTTCTATATTATAATGTTGACACTGTATTTCACTTGAGAGGTGTTGGTGACCCGTCGGCGCAAATCCTAAACATTTACAATCAACGTCACCACCTTCCAGTTGTTAATGTGTTTTCCCCTAGGGATTATATACTGTTAATATGTATATTATAATAGTAACAGTTATGCTAATCTCAGTGGAGTTCATGACCCGTCGTCACAAAGAGTAAAGATATATAAGCAACGTCACCGGCTTTTGGTTTTTAGTCTGTTCCCCCCTTGTGATCATATGCTGTGAGAATTTATATATATTATAATTCTCACAGTCATGATCTCAGAGGAGTTTATGACCCGTCGCCACGAAGATCAAACTTTTTCACCTCCCGGAGAAAAGAAGTTCAGTAAATAATTACTGCTCGAAAGTATTTCATTATGGATGTTCTGTTAAATAGATAACTTTACTTTCCTTTTCTTTTTACTGTAACAATGGTATCAATCGTTATAATTTAATAGATTGTCCTATTGTTACAGAAGAAGAAAAGGAGATTTTTCAGCGCCATCTGTAATATATATATGTATATATTTTTTTCTCAAGAAACATAGTTTACGAAATTGCAGAATAAAAAATATAGCTATCAAGCATACTTTATTACTTGAAATATTTAATAAACCCTACATTTCTGAAGGTTATTTTCTAATTTCTATTCTTATTTGCGGTTCCTATTCACCTTCTCACTAAAGAATATATAGGACCAGTACTGTATATTATAAGAGTACCATCCTATATATTCTAAAGTGAGTATGTAATTTGTTAGCGGAACAGTGTGCAACCTCTAAGCACTACGACAGAACGTTCCTGAATTCTACAGAATACAAATTTGAAAAATAATAACGTATACATTTCTATCTAATATGAAGTTACTTGTATTAACTGTTTTTTACTTGTTCCCTTGACCTCAGATAATGTAGTGCGGGAGTGTTTGCTGTAGCACGTCAATTCATCTCTCATCACTTTCTCTTCTTTTTTAGTGTATTGTGTGAGGCAGACTGCGTGTCCCTATGCCTAGAGCCCTCGAAGGCCCTGGAGATTGCCACGCCCCAGGGCCAGCTTCTGCAGTGTCCCGTAGCCGCACGGCCCCCCTCCCAACATTTAAAAGTCCCGGGGGGATGGTGGTAAATTAATCGAGGCTAAATACGTTAGTACAGCCCACTCCGCTTACGCTACCAGGAAAACACAACAACACTACATGGCCCAGATTTCCATTGTAGTGATTTCTTAGATCCAGGTCTAGTTGTCAGATCGGCACACACACTCCCTCTTGGCTGGTATACACCCACACCACACCCATCCAGCGCATACGTCACTACACACGTGACCCTAACTATAAAACAGACGGGGCGCACGTGCTGTGCGCTATTTTAGAGTTGCTCCCATCGCAAGCGCTGTGATGGCCCGTCCTGGTGGTTCGCACGCTTCATGTAGGCCCAAACTACTGAACAAAGGGGCCCACTACCACGTGCATGGCCTCTTTGGTCACTGAGTTATTGGCACCTGAAGCACTGAGCGAGTGAAGAACCTGTGATGATGACGATGGGAGCATGAGTATATCGTTAGCCATAGAGATATCAAGACTCGGCACCATATGTGAAACTTTCAGATCACTAAACTGGAGGGTGCACTATGAACCAGCACATGCTTAGACACACAACAGAGGCAAAATGCGAGCTACGAATATTTTCTCCAGTATTATCATCTCTATTTATAACTTTCTCTCACCCATGCTTTAATGTTGTTTTTTCTCTCTTTCACATCATTTCTCTTCCTCTTTTAAAGTTATTGACGCTGCTGTCTACTCTGACGTGTAGAACCAAAGCTAAGCTGAAGTTGTGAATTCTGCTGGCCACAGTGTTTACACAAGGTAAGCAGAGCGGCCTATATATATACAATACATCCGATTAAATGCATTGCAAATAAAGGAGCTTAATTACAAGTCCCTTGCACCACTTTCAACATGAAAAAAGTAACACAAAAGTGGCGCAAGACACTTGTAAATAAGCGCTAAAGAATATTGTCCTGCATAATGACTTGATCTCTCACCTAATTCTGTCTCATCTCTGAATCATTTTAAAGACCTGTGGATCTGTAATTCAAATCTGACGCAGTAGGCACTTCCATACAGACACCGCTTCAATGCGGACCTATAACTCAAGTGAAATGTACCAGGCACACTGCAAACGTAAAATCCTAGTGTTACCCTGACTTCTAATATTTGACCTCATTTAGTCACATCGTTCTAATTTTAAACACTAATTTTCTTTTTTGTTTTGCAGATTACCTACGTCTATTGGAGTCCACATCACATTTTGATTATTATATTGGTTTATTAAAGTTATATTTCTAGTTCTTTATTGTATTGTTAACTTTAAGTTACGTTTCCAGTTATTTATTGTTGTTTTAATATAAGTTAATAAAAAAAATATATACAACTTTTTTTGGGCGGGGGGGTAGCGGTCCCCAAAAGAAATTATATTTATAATTTGAAGTATAATTCTGAGACTAACTCTTAACCAGATCTATATCAGGGTCTATAGCTACAACTAATGGTACCAATCCAAAACTTTAAAAGTACAAAGCCATTAGCAACATAGTGCGGTGAATTTCTAACCTCTGTGCTCACGTAAGTGTTCCATGAACTGTTACTATGGTAACAGGCAGAAAGCTGTTTGGGGGTAGGGTTGAAAGGTACTGGCTGTACAAAAAACATCATATTTACCCTAGATCCTCTACAAGACAGAAAGGAAAGCAAAGTAAAACAAAACACTGTACCAGATTTACAACCCCCTTGCGCCACTTTTGCGTCCAAGCCCCCCGCCCCCTACAAATTTAAAAGTGTGTGGGCCTCAATGACGCCCCTAAAACCCCAAGAACAACCACCCCCCAGAAGTTTCTGTATTGTGTGAGAGGGGCTGCGTGGCCCTCCGCCTGGTGCCCTCGAGAGCCCTGGAGACCCCCAAGCCCAGAGCCGGTTCCTGAAGTATCCCGGGGTGCCTACCCCTTGGACACTGCTGTTTGCTATGAGAGAGCGGAAGTCTTCCGGCTCCCGCCCTCCCATAACAAATTTAGGGGGCCCATTATGATCGCGGGCGGACTTGAGTCCATCCGCGACCATAGAGGAGGAGGGAACCTCCGCATGGCCTGCGGAATTCCTCCTGTCCAATTAGGATGTGACCTCCACCCTGGCGGTCACATCCTCTATTTTTACCATTGCGGCAGGTGCGGCTTCAAGCTGCACCCGCCGCAATGGTAAAAATGCATACATTGCATTTGTATGCAGAAAGCGGCAGGCACCGTGCGGTGCCTGCCGATTTCTGCATACAAATGCAGGGGGGTACCATAGGTACCCCCCATGTGCACCTCCCCACCCCCCTTCACCCAGGGGGCCCGCAACGGGCCCCCGCAGTGAAGTTCCACGCTTTTCCACAGCAGAAAACCCGCCACGGAAAAGCATTTTTTAAAGCCCATCCTAATATGGCTGGCGGTGTCTGAGCGATACCGCCACCATATTAAAGCTTTTCCACTGCGGTTGTAAGCCAACCGCCACGGAAAAGCTGTGGATGGAAACCAGGACCCACCAGCCATCCTAATGTGGCGGTGGGTCTTTGGTGGGTAGGCTGCGGTTTTTCCGCATCCTCCGGGCCGGCGGTGGCTTCCGCCGGCCTGGAGGATGCAGAAAAATCGCAATCGTAATAGGCCCCTTAGTTTGAATTTTGAAAGACAGAGCAGTGAAATCTGTTCTCAATTTCAAAATCCAAACAACTAACATGCTGCGCCCCATAAGAAAAAGCAATCTGGAAGATAGAGCTCTCTCTTCCTAATAGGAAAGCAGTTTCCAATGTCAGGGTGGGAGCCACGAGGCTCCCACCCAGACGTTGCAAACGGCAGTGTCCCGGGGCTGTGCACCCCAGGACACTGCAGGAGCCAGCCCTTGGGGGTGGCGTTCCCCAGGTCCATCTCAATCAATCAATCAATCAATCAAAGCATTTATATAGCGCACTACTCACCCGGGGGGTCTCAAGGCGCTGGGGGGGGGGTCCGCTACTGCTCGAACAGCCAGGTCTTGAGCTGCTTCCTGAAGGCGAGGTGGTCTTGGGTCAGGCGGAGGTGGGTCGGAAGGGAGTTCCAGGTCTTGGCGGCCAGGTAGGAGAAGGACCTTCCTCCTGTGGTGGCTCTTCGGATGCGGGGGACGGCGGCGAGGGCGTGGGTGGTCGAGCGAAGCTGGCGTTTGGGAGCGTAGAAGTTGAGGCGGCTGTTGAGGTATCCTGGGCCTTGGTTGTGTAGGGCTTTGTGTGCGTGGGTGAGGAGCCGGAAAGTGATTCTCTTGTTGACCGGGAGCCAGTGCAGGTCTCTCAGGTGTCCGGAGATGTGGCTTCGGCGGGGGATGTCCAGGATGAGTCGTGCTGAGGTGTTCTGGATCCGCTGGAGTCTCTTTTGGAGTTTGGCGGTGGTTCCGGCGTAGAGGGAGTTGCCGTAGTCCAGACGGCTGGTGACGAGGGCCTGGGTGACCGTCTTCCTGGTCTCGGTGGGGATCCATCGGAAGATCTTACGAAGCATGCGCAAGATGTTGAAGCATGACGAGGAGACGGCGTTGACTTGTCTGGTCATGGAGAGGGAGGAGTCCAGGATGAAGCCCAGGTTGCGTGCGTGGTCTGTTGGTTTGGGTGCGCTGCCCAGGGCGGTGGGCCACCAGGAGTCGTCCCAGGCGGAGGGTGAGGATCCCAGGATGAGGACTTCCGTCTTGTCCGAGTTCAGTTTCAGGCGGCTGTTCGACATCCATTTGGCTACGTCTGTCATCCCTTCGTGCAGGTTGGCTCTGGCGGTGGCGGGGTCGTTGGTGAGGGAGAGGATCAGCTGGGTGTCATCGGCGTAGGAGATGATGTTGAGGTTGTGCTGGCGTGAGATGGCTGCGAGGGGGCTCATGTAGACGTTGAAGAGTGTTGGGCTGAGCGAGGAGCCTTGAGGAACGCCGCAGATGACTTCGGTTGCCTCCGATCTGAACGGGGGGAGGCGGACTCTCTGTGTCCTTCCGGCGAGGAAGGAGGTGATCCACTCAAGTGCCTTCTCCTGGATTCCGACGTTGCAGAGGCGCTGTACTAGGGTACGGTGGCAGACGGTGTCGAAGGCCGCGGAGAGGTCCAGGAGGATGAGGGCCGCTGTTTCTCCGTTGTCGAGCAGGGCTCGGATGTCATCGGTAGCTGCGATCAGGGCGGTCTCGGTGCTGTGGTTGGACCGGAAGCCAGACTGTGAGACGTCGAGGGAACCGTTCTTCTCGAGGAAGGCCGCCAGTTGCTTGTTGACGGTCTTCTCGATGACCTTTGCTGGAAATGGGAGTAGCGAGATGGGGCGGTAGTTCTTGAGGTCGGTGGGGTCGGCTGATGGCTTCTTTAGTAGGGCGCTGAGTTTGGCGTGCTTCCAGCTCTCCGGGAAGGTGGCGTTGTCGAAGGAGGTGTTGATGATGTCCCGCAGGTGGGGTGCGATGACAGCGTCGGCTTTGTTGAAGACGTGGTGAGGGCAGGGGTCTGTCGGAGATCCGGAGTGGATGGAATTCATCGTGCGGATGGTGTCTTCGGTGCTGATCGGGGTCCAGGCACGGAGGGTGGTGGTGGGGGGCGGTGGTTCGGTCGCGGCGTGCGCTGGTTGAGTACTGAAGCTGTTGTGTATGTCCGCGATCTTGTTGTGGAAGTAGGAGGCGAGGGAGTTGCAGAGGTCTTGCGAAGGGGTGATGTCGTTGTTTGCGGCGTTGGGGTTGGAGAGCTCTTTCACGATGTTGAAGAGTTCCTTGCTGTTGTGTGCGTTGTTGTCCAGTCGTTCCTTGAATGCGGTTTTCTTGGTGGCGTGGATCAGCTGGTGGTGTTTTCGGGTGGCGAGCTTGAGGGCAGTCATGTTGTCCGGTGTTGGGTCTCTGCGCCAGGTTTTCTCGAGTGCTCTGCAGTTCTTCTTGGAGCTCTTGAGTTCGTCGTTAAACCATGGGGCTTTCTTGCTGCCGGGTCTGCTCGGCTGGGTCTTCAGAGGGGCGAGGTCGTCTGCGCAGTCGCTGATCCATTTTGTGAGGTTGGTGGTCGCTTGGCTGGGGTTCGTTGTGCTGGTGGGCGGGTTCTTGCTCAGGGAGGTAACGAGCTGGTCTGCAGTGATCTTGTTCCAGCTTCTGCGGGGAGCCTGTTGCTGGTGATGGTGGAGCGTGGTCCTTGTGAAGCTGAAGTGGACGCAGCTGTGGTCCGTCCAGTGGAGTCCGGTGGGCTCCAGGAGGGGGGCCACATGGCCCCCCTCCAACACTTTCAAGAAGCCCCGGGGCTGGCGGTCCCCAGAGCTGTGGGGGCCTCAGAGCCCCCCTCAATTAATATTTTAAAGCCACGGGGGTGTCGCTCCCCTGGACTGGAGGGGCCTCATCCCCACCATCAATTATTATTTTAAAGCCCCGGGGGTGGCCATTCCTGGGGCTGGGGGGCCTCAGAGCCCCCCTCAATTAATATTTTAAACCCCCGGAGAGTGGCGCTCCCCGGGGCTGAAGGGACCTCAGAGCCCCCCCTCAATTAATGTTTTAAAGACCCGGGGAGTGGAGGTCCCTGGGGCTGGGGGGACCTAAGAGCCCCCCACACATATACATTTACATTTACTGCCCGGGCCACGAGCCCCCGCTTCACATATATTTAAAAAAAAGCCCCGGGGGTAGCGGTCCCCGGGGCTGGGGGGCCCCTCAGGGCCCCCCATTATAATAAACTACATTGGCCCCGGGACTTGGCCCCCCGGGGGCTAATTAGCCCTAAAACGGGCTCCAGGTTTTTCACGCAATACACGTATCCTACGCGCATACCTTTTTTTAGGCCTTGGGAGTCCTTGTGGGACCCCCTAAGCAGGCCTAGGGGGTCAGGGTGTGTATACCCTGCCCCCTTTGTGTCTTTTGCACACTTCTTTTTCTGTTTTCTTGTGCCTCGGTTCTACCGAGACACAAGATGGCTGCCAACACTTCCTGTTTTGGAGTGTTGACAAACAGTTGACAGCCAATTAGCATGCTGCTCGTGCTCGTAATAGTACGCGTATAATCCTCGTACGGTACTTCGTCTATAGATATAGCTATGATTTCACTTTTTTTTTTTTTTCAGGAACTACTGCACGGATTTACACCATTTAACAAAAAGCGTCATCTTCGAACCAAACTCTACCTCTCTGCCAAATTTGATGTAATTCCGTTCAGCAGTTCGGGCTGTAGCCCATCTTAAAGGTCCCTATGGAAAATTGCATGGGGAAAATATGAATCACCCCCAAACTTTCAGGGAAGGAGCAGAGCGGAGCAGACCATCTTCTTGGAGAATTTCGCAAAGATTCATTGACCGGCGCTAAAGTTATTCCAAATAGAATGTTGCGGATTTCCTATGGAAACTAGGTCCTAACTATAACTACTACTGGCGATATATATATATATATAAAGAAACTCTCTGTGAGCCACCTCCAATCCGACAGACCGGCGAAGCAAAAACAGGAGACGGACCACAGGATCTGGCCACAAGAAACTTTACTGACACAGGTAAACAGCAAAGACGCGTTTCGGGCATCGTGAGCCCTTGATCACATGCAAAGCAGTTACATTTTTTAATCGTTTTTATGCAGTAAACACAAGTGCATGCCCCCCCTGGCACAAACTCCTTCTAGGTCACATGACCATAGACATAGAGAAAATACTGATTTAGATGGGTTTAAAAAGATGAAAAAATAGAGCTGATATTTCATTACAAAATGCCACATTGCATTTATAAGAATACATAAATGTATAACATCTATTCACTGCTCGTTACATAAAAACCCACTATTTGTTCAGCCACTTCTTTGAAGAGTCACGCATATAATATATATATTGCAACACAAAAGTAGCTCCGAACGCCGGACCCATGGCGCTTCTGTTTCCGGTGCGCGATCCTCGGCAGAGCCTCGCCGTAATAATATGCACACAAACGGTAACCGTGAGCAAGTTAACAAGGGTTAACGAAACGCGTTGGTTGTTTTTGGGGATGACCTGGGAGATTGCTGTTTTGAAGTAATAAAGAAAACGTGGAAACTTGATTACTGTGAGTGCGTGATTCATTACTTTATTTAAGAAAATCGCCCTGATATTTGCAGAATTTCTAAATGTATTGTTTTTCTAACTTAGTTTTACAAAACACAGTATTTAACTGCAATTGCTTTTTTCAGTGCATATTGTTTACAATTTTGCAATATTGTTGTTACCAACTCATATAATGTCTCTGTTGGAAAATTTGAAACCATAGTATGTTGTCCATATCTATGCCCAGCCCTGACACGTGACGCTGTAACAACCAATTACTGGCACTTTAAATGAGCGTTTTCTCATTGTGAATGTTGTCATGTGAGCAAGGCTCTTCGGAGCCGAAACGTCATGCGGCTGAATTTGCACTAAATAAACCATCAGCACTAAACCTGGTCTGTGTCCGTGGTATCCCTTTCTGTGCGAGGTTTTGGCACGCTGGGTGGAGACGCGGTAATCCGGATATATGGGCTGGACGGTTTCCGAGCCAGCCAACACACAAGACCCTCTTCGACAATTGGACAAACGCCTGAATCGGAACGTCATCTAGGAGTTTCCTGGATTTACAAACACCGGAAGGAGTGAGGCTGTTAGAAAGGCGACCCCGGGGGAGGCAGAAGATGTCTGACTGACCACCCCTGGGTCCACCTCTCCGTCAAGAAGTAGCCGAGCGTTACTGAGAGGCCTCCTGGGTGAGGGCCCTCTCCTAGGATCGTACAGCAGAGTAACCACAACACTACAAATGGACACCACACCAGAGGTCGAGTTCGTAAGCTTTATCAGGAAATAAAGGCTGCTGGTTCTCAGCGCTATGTACAAGTAGTTTGAGGGGTCTTTAAAGTCTCGTAAAAGGGGGTCAGGGTAGCAGGACAGTCTTGGTTGGGGTGTAGGATGGGATACCCTGCGCACAGCTCTCAATCCTCGAGCCGGGGGGTTCCGAGAGGTCGAGCCGCGGCCACGCCAGCAGGCTCTCCAGATGATTCGGCAAAGGTGGGCCGTGGCAGCGCCAGTAGGCTCTCAAGATGGTTCGGCAAAGGTGGGCCACGGCAGCGCCAGCAGGCTCTCAAGATGGTTCGGCAAAGGTGGGCTGCGGCAGCGCCAGCAGGCTCTCAAGATGGTTTGGCAAAGGTGGGCCGCGGCAGCGCCAGCAGGCTCTCAAGATGGTTCGGCAAAGGTGGGCCGCGGCAGCGCCAGCAGGCTCTCAAGATATCCTCGGGTTACATGGACAATGAGTTCTTCTGGTGTCGGCCGTGACAGAGTCAGTAGGGCTTTCCAGTCCAGGATACAACTCCCGTCCTACTCCGGGGCTGGCCCAGATATAGGACTGGAGTCCTTTGATGTCTGGACCCTCGCGCCTGGGGGCCAGAGGGGCCGGGAAGATGGTGTCCAGACACCCAGCAGGGGGGTGGAGCCAGCACCCAGGGATGCCGGGGGCGATCGATACCAGGCATCCGGGGAGGGTTGGAGGCCCATCGAAACTTCCCTCCTCTGGGATCTGTTGAGTGGCCACTCGACCACCTGGGTAGATCTTGGCGCCTCGATGTCGGGGCTTCGCTGGGGCCTGGGCCGGGGCCGAGGCCACGTGTTCGTGACGTGGTGGTCCCAAGATGGAGTCGGGCGAGGCCTCGTGCTCAGGACGTGATGGGCCCATGATGGAGTCAGGCCGGTGTGGTGGCCCGTGGTGGTAACCGGACCGATAGTGTTGGTGCGTGCAGGATCGGGCGGAAGGGGCCGCCCGGGGCTCTGTGGAGGGCCGATGTCGTCCGGGGCCCGCCACGCGGGAGGGGTAGGACCACGCCACGAGGCCGGGTCCAACAGAGGCGTTTGACCCCCGCTGGCCGATCGCAGCTGCAGCTGAAACTGATTCCAAGAAGCTTGGACATACGAGCCCATGAGGTGGCGGACCTGGTGATTGACGAACCGGCAGTTATCGTCTCGTATGCAAGTAAGGTACCAGAACGGCGAAGCGGGTGAAGAGTTTTGTGCATAGGCACACTGCTTTCCAACGACCATATCGGGGCAGATTAGACGCCATATACTAACTGTTAAATATTGCAAATATGTCGGCTGACAACATTCGGGATCGGGAGGCATTAGCAGTCACGATGTTTTCCGATAGCTCTCCTCTCCCTACTAACATCCGGGGGAGAAATAACGATGGCGCCAGCAACAGCAGCAGTACAGCACTTAAGGATCTCTTTAAAACACTGGAGAAGAAATCCAGAAGTGAACAATCCAAATGATGGGAATCAAAATCATTACAGAGGTATATTGAAGTAAACCGGATTCCTCGTGGTTTGCGAATATTAACAGCCCCCACTTACGAGGACCCTAATCCTGAGCTAATGAGGGAATGGGCAGAGTGTAACCTGGAGGCATCGCGCCGCCAAGTTCAGATACTGATCAAGTATGCGGATATAGATTGAGCGACACTGCTCACGGAGATAGCAGCTATTCAGGAGCAACTGGAAACGATGGGGGAAGACGAGGAGAGGGCCAAACTAACTAAGGCTATGAACGAACGTTTGAAGAAAGAAGAAGCGAAAATCATAGAGAGAAAAACATATACATTTCAGCGTGATCGGAGTGATTACGAGTTAGGTCAAGTCTTCACGTTCTCTACAAAATATGATGCCATGCGAAGTGGGGCCACTAAACCTCAGTCTAACCCCAAGACAAACCAACAAAATAAAGGACAGGCTGACTCGTGTAACTCTACCCTCAGCTCTGATGTGGACACAGAATCTGACACGGAACGCCGGAAACAAGCCCAAGCGGGAGCCACTCCAAAACCTTCATTAGGTCAAGAAATACGTTTTTGTGCCAAGAGAGACTCCAGACATTAAGGCCCCGAACCCGGCAAAACTACGCAAACAGCGGGCAAACTTTAGGCGATGCCAAAGGCACAGGGCGTCCAAAAGCCGGATATCAGAGAAGAAGGAGGGGCGGTGGGCAGGGATCTGTCAACCAGTAGGAATGAGCGGAGTCAAAAACCAAACAATAATCAATCTGACCTCCCTTATCTTAACATCTAAGGAAGAGGAAATACTTAATTTGGGGCTTACATTTGCTCCTCCATGTAACTTTAACTACCCTGCGGCTAGATGTGACTTTTACAAAGCAGTCAGAAAACTCAAGTTACGAAAACTGTATGCACTTAAAGCTAAGTCTAAAGGAATAACACCTATGCAATCTGGTAATGAGGAAATTATGAGTAATGCTCCCCAAGGCACGGAGGTTATCACGGAGCTTTGGGTCACTAAGGGGGCTGGCTATGATGAATCTATACCAACTGCAAACGTGATTGGAAAAATCGACGAAATAGGGAATCGGATGTCATCAAAAACCCTATTCAGACTAAGCATGGGCGTAAAATCCGCTCCGCTCGCGGATTTTTCGGATTTTCGGCAAATTCGCAATCCGCGAACGCTCGCGAATTTGTCGAAAATCCGTGAATCCGCTCGCGGCGGATTTTTTGCTTGGTTGCGGCGCGCGGCGTGGTGCACGGCGTTCACTTTCCGTCATTTTAGCGTTTGCCGAGTTGTTTTTCTTTGCGAGTGACGCGCCATTTTAGATCTTGCTGCGTGTTCCCGCGGGAGTTTGTCGCCCGCGAATACGTACTCGCGGCTTGCCACCTTGCACAGCACACCTCGCGAGAGTTCGCAATTGCGAACACGTAGTTGCGGCGGAAAGGAACAATCTCGCACTTGCGAAATAGAGATTTTGCAATTTCGCACAAGAAAATCACCAGCAAACAGGATAAACCTTCAGAAAATTATGATTTTTATCAGAATCACTCCTCAGGTTGACATTTGCATGGCCTTTTTTTTTGCAAGGAGTCCATTTTGGGGGGGGGGAATAAGGAAGTGCCCCACAGTCTCCAACTTCCTGTTCCTGTCCAGCAGGCTCCTCCCAGTGCTTTGTCCATCTCCTGGTCACTTTCATTTGGATCTGGAGCTGGAAGGATTACTTTTTGTGGGTGCTGCTGGATATTTGGATTTGAGGCCTTTTTGACTGTCTTTGGATCACTTTTGGATTAGAAATCAACTTTCACAAGTAAGTTTGTTTGGGGCATTACAGTTGCTGCAAGTACAATTTTTGAACTTTTTCAGAAAATTAAATAAATTATATTGTGGGTAGCCACAGTATCCAGTAGGACCAGGGTTGGTTATGGGTGCATGATACAACTGTTTTGTTGAATTTAAACACCATTGAGGCCATGGATGGGCTGGGATTGTGCAGATTTTATTGTTTTTTGTCGTTTTTTTGGGCCTGCTGGTGTGGCCCTTTGCCCAGGGGTGGTGAGTGTTGCATGGGCCTAGTCTTTCTGTGGGGTGTCTTCTTGAATTTAAACATAATTGAGGCCATGGATGGGCTGGGATTGTGCTTAATTTATTGTTTTTTGTCGTTTTTGGGGGGCTGCTGGTGTGGCCTTTTGCTTGCCCAGGGGTGGTGGTGGTGCATGGACTGAGTGTGCCTGTGGTGTGGTCTCACTCTCTTTGATGTAAACATCATGGATGGCATTGGATTGTGGTGATTTCTGGCTGTTTTTCTGTTTTTTGGGGGTGTACTGTTGATGTGGACTGGCCATGTGGGTGGTGGTGGTGGCCATCTTGAGTGCTGGCTGGTACAGGCAACATGTGCTTGGGGTGTAAGGGGGCCATTTTGAGGAGAGGCAGTGTCTGAGGCCTGCACTTATTTTGCCTACTTTTCATCCCTTATGCCCAGGGGTAGTGAGTGTTGCATGGGCCTAGTGTTTCTGAGGGGTGTCTTCTTGAATTTAAACACCATTGAGGCCATGGATGGGCTGGGATTGTGCAGATTTTATTGTTTTTTGTCGTTTTTTTGGGCCTGCTGGTGTGGCCCTTTGCCCAGGGGTGGTGAGTGTTGCATGGGCCTAGTCTTTCTGTGGGGTGTCTTCTTGAATTTAAACATAATTGAGGCCATGGTTGGGCTGGGATTGTGCTTATTTTATTGTTTTTTGTCGTTTTTGGGGGGCTGCTGGTGTGGCCTTTTGCTTGTCCAGGGGTGGTGGTGGTGCATGGACTGAGTGTGCCTGTGGTGTGGTCTCACTCTCTTTGATGTAAACATCATGGATGGCATTGGATTGTGGTGATTTCTGGCTGTTTTTCTGTTTTTTGGGGGTGTACTGTTGATGTGGACTGGCCATGTGGGTGGTGGTGGTGGCCATCTTGAGTGCTGGCTGGTACAGGCAACATGTGCTTGGGGTGTAAGGGGGCCATTTTGAGGAGAGGCAGTGTCTGAGGCCTGCACTTATTTTGCCTACTTTTCATCCCTTATGCCCAGGGGTAGTGAGTGTTGCATGGGCCTAGTGTTTCTGAGGGGTGTCTTCTTGAATTTAAACACCATTGAGGCCATGGATGGGCTGGGATTGTGCAGATTTTATTGTTTTTTGTCGTTTTTTTGGGCCTGCTGGTGTGGCCCTTTGCCCAGGGGTGGTGAGTGTTGCATGGGCCTAGTCTTTCTGTGGGGTGTCTTCTTGAATTTAAACATAATTGAGGCCATGGATGGGCTGGGATTGTGCTTATTTTATTGTTTTTTGACGTTTTTGGGGGGCTGCTGGTGTGGCCTTTTGCTTGCCCAGGGGTGGTGGTGGTGCATGGACTGAGTGTGCCTGTGGTGTGGTCTCACTCTCTTTGATGTAAACATCATGGATGGCATTGGATTGTGGTGATTTCTGGCTGTTTTTCTGTTTTTTGGGGGTGTACTGTTGATGTGGACTGGCCATGTGGGTGGTGGTGGTGGCCATCTTGAGTGCTGGCTGGTACAGGCAACATGTGCTTGGGGTGTAAGGGGGCCATTTTGAGGAGAGGCAGTGTCTGAGGCCTGCACTTATTTTGCCTACTTTTCATCCATTATGCCCAGGGGTAGTGAGTGTTGCATACTTGCATGTCCGTAGTCTTTCTGTGGGGTGTCTTCAATGTAAACATCAAGGATGGCATGGGATTGTGCTCATTTTTCTGTGTTTTGTCGATTTTTTGGGGTGTATAACTGAACTGATGTTCCTCTGTCTTCCATTGCTTTTAGGTGCACAAGAAGACTCAAGAGAACCACCAGTGCCAGGAAGAAGTCCTGCAGCGGTGTGTGCAGCATAACGTCACGCGATGTCACGTCTGGACACAGAACCCTCTGCAACTCATGCAACTGCTGCCTGCTGACCTGCTCTGAAGAGGATGGCCCCCAAAAAAGTAACCCGTAGCTCCTCTAGCAAGAAAGGTGCCAGTAAGGAGCAGAAGAAGCAAGTTACCAAGGAGACTGGTGTGCCGCCCGCCCCTTTTTTTGGGAGTAAAAAAAAAAGTATGCCTGCAGCAGCAGCAGCGGGATCTGCTGGGGACCAAGCTGGCAGCAGCACCCCCGCTCCATTGGGCTCAGTGCCACCACCACCACCACGCCAACTTAAGTCCAAGCCCTTGAGTGCTGCAGAGGCAGCCAGTATAGTTCTTCAATCACCATCGACCAGTGATGTTGGCTCATCGCAAGAAAGCAGCAGCAATGTCCCTCAATCAACACAGGTTGTTGTCGCTCATCTGACGAGTGTTGAACAACCACAGCCGCAACAACAATCACATGTGCAAGTACAAGCCCAAGTACATGTGGAAGGAGAGGCAGCGCAAGGAGATGCGCAAGCAGAGGTGCATGGAGGGTCACAAGTGCCCACAATAGTTGTTCCTCCCGAAGTAGGGGCACATCAGGAAATCGACAATCAAGGCGAGGTATCATTTGAGGAAGCCACTCCTCCTGATGATCCTTCATTGTCTTCCACACCCCTAGCAAGGAAGAGATCAAGGGTGATGTCTACATCCTCTTCAAGCACACCTCCTTCTGATGATACGGATCAAACTTGGGAACCAGCACCACAGCCGTCTGAGAGTGAGGCACACCATGATCCAACAAAGGTAGTTAAGCGTAAAAGGAAGCTCGTCCAAAGTCTCAGAGTTATGGAGTGTGATGAGGCTCAACAAGAAGTGGCGGATACTGCTGCTGATGAAGACTCTGCCAACGACGACCCAGTCATCATAAAGGTCACTGCAGCCCCAGCGGGCATGCAGCAAACAGACATTTTGACCCTAGCCCGAAGAGCTGCTGCGCGTGATGATGATGATGATGATGATGTTGTCGATGAGGAGGCAGTGGAAACACCACAATCATTGGAGTTAAGTAGTACACCAACTCGTCCCGCTTCCATATTTCTTTCTGGTAAGAAGAGACCTCCGTCAACCTCGACCTTAATTAGTGGCGGTGAAAGTGCAAAATGTACAAATGTTGGGCAATCCAGATCCTCCACTTCATCTGGCATTAGCTTCATGACCACCACCACCAGTATCGCCGCCTCCTCCAGGTCCCACAGACACTTCAAGTCCCCAGTTTGGGACTTCTTTACTGTTCGTCCCAAAAATCCAAAGTTTGCCATTTGTACCCTTTGTAAGCTTGCAGTTAGTCGTGGTAAGTCAGGTACCAACTATGGTACCGGCGGCCAGAGTGGTCATCTTGAGAGAAAGCACGCTGTCAAATGGTTTGCGCACCTAGATGCGATCAAGAAAGGCCAAAATCAAGGAAACGTTGATGTTTCATCTGATGATGACGAGCAGGAAGAAGACGTGTCAAACACGTCCCTTACACCCAGTACCCCTGTCAGCAGCACACCCAATGTGAGGCACACTAAGAGTGTTGGAGCGAGTGAGACACCAACGCACAAAAGTTCACCAGCGAGCAAAATTGGGTCAACAAAGTCATTATCAGCCCGTAAATGCTTGGTCCAGGCCAACATTAGAACAATGCTTACTTCAGACGTGCCATATGAACGCAACCACCCACTGACGCGTCTGTATAACACTAAGCTGGCTAAAATGCTAGCTGTGGACCTTCTACCTTTTTCTTTTGTAGAAGCGGTAGGTTTTCTTGAATTAGTGGCAACGCTCTGCCCTAAATGGAAAGTTCCGAGCCGGTTCTATTTTGCCAGAGTTGCGGTTCCAGCACTACATGAAGATGTGCTGCAGGCGATTGGGGCAGCTTTGCAGAAGAGTGCTGTTCACACAATACATCTGACAACAGACATGTGGACCAGTGGCCCAGGCCATGATTACATGTGCATCACTGCACACTGGGTCTCTTTTTCAGGTGTTAAAGCAAAGCTAAACGCAGGTGTTGACCCGGACAAAGTTTTCAAAGCTGCTCGGAAACATGCAACACTAGCCATGTTTGGCTTGGAGAAAAGTCACACAGCAGAAAACCTTTTGCAAGAGTTTAACAAAAAGGTCTTGACAATGCTATCCCCCCTAAAACGCAAGATTGGTTATGTTTCCACGGATAATGGCTCCAATGTAGTTAAGGCCATGTCGGAGGGTGGCTATTTCAGAGTGCCATGTTTGGCGCACTGTATCAACCTGGTAGTTCAAAAATTCTTGAGTGATAGAGACAGTGCAGCGTTCGCGGTAATGGCCACCTGCCGCAAAATGTGCAACCATTTCAGCCATTCTTTTAAGGCCCGGAAGCATCTGCGGAGACTGCTACTTCAACGTAGAATGCCAGTGAAAGCACTCATCCAGGAGGTGGCAACACGTTGGAACTCAACCTTCTACATGCTTGAGCGTCTGTATGAGCAGTATACGGTACTCAATCAATATTTCTTCACAGAGGGTACATCTCAGAAGGAGGACCTGCGGATGAGTGCGGCGCAATGGGACATAGTTAAAAGCCTGACAGACATGCTTCGTCCTTTTGAGTTCTTCACGCGTGCAGTCAGCCAGGAGGATTGTAATTTGGGAAAAGCTATCCCATTGTTGTGCATGCTGGAGCACCAACTGATGGCGGTGTCTTCTGAGTTTGAAAAAGAAGATGAAGAAAAAAAAAACCATTTCATTTTGTCAGAGAAATTATTAGAGCGCCTACGTGGTGATGAACGTCTTCAAAAGATCAAGTCAGATCAGCATTACATTTGTGCTACTATTCTGGATCCACGCTACAAAAAGGCGCTGGCAGGCGAAGCATTCTTTCCTTTTGATGATGCAGATGTTCAAAAGTACAAACATTGGTTAGCCTTGTCAGCCAAGAGGTTTGAAAAAGAACGGCAGGTTATTGAAGGAGAAGCCAGTACATCAGCATCAGCATCAGCAGGCCATCCCCAGTCACAAGAATCCACTTCTGCACCTGTGGCTGGGGCACAAGTGACCTCTCAGCCGTTAAAGACACCGGCAACTGGATCATCTGCACCACACACAACAAAAACAGTGGCTGTTGTAGAGGATTGGCTAAGTTTGCTTGGGTATGGTTCTCGAAAAAATGTCACAGCCACAGCAAAAAGTAAGCAAAGTGGAGGAACCGTTGATGACCTTGAGTCGATGGTGCAGGACTATATGAATGACTCAACAGTGGTCTTTCTTAATGAGGAGCCATTGCAGTATTGGCATGGCAAAAAACAATTGTGGCCACAGCTCTACAACCTGGCTATAAACTATTTGTCTTGCCCACTCGCAAGTGTGTCTTCTGAACGTGTTTTCAGTGCTGCTGGTGGCATTGTAACTCCCAAACGGAGCCGCCTCTCGCCCAAAAATGTGGAGCGGCTGACAATGATCAAGATGAATCAGCACCTCATACCACCAGATTACAAAGTACGAGAAAGCACGCCGCATGAAGACGAGGAGGACGGCAACGTAGATGAGGGGATTTTTTCTCTGTTCGGTGGCACTGACCTCATCCAGCCTGAATTCGCAGAGTATGATGACGAAATCTTGTTCTTATTCCCTGACACCGAGCCCTGAAAATGAGACAATCAATCAAGAACTTTCTTTTTCGTCCTTATTCACTTTTATTCCTGTGTGCTTTGTGTCTCTCTTTCTTTGTTTTGCACAGTTAATTAAATTCAAACTTTAATCACCTAATCCCAAAACAAGACCATCATCAGAACTGTCTTCACTTGTTTGCTTATTGCTTTGAAGGTGCCGCAGTCTACATTCCTCAGGTTCACAAGTTCCGAAGAACATGCTCCTCTATCCTCCTCCTCCAGACTGCGATTTCCCTCCAAGCAGAGTGCTGGATTACGCCCAATGAAGAAAGACTCAGCACTTGTGGGGGTGTTGTACTTCTTTGCGGGTGAGTTGACGGATTTGGGCCCATTGCTGTGAAGCTCTAATAATGGACAAAAGTGTTTTGGACCAAATATGAGGTGGAAATTTCTTGCCGTTTTTGCTGACTTGCTTGCCTTTGAGGTGCTCTTTGGCGGGGTTCCGGGGGTTTGTGGGTAATTTTTGGTGTCTGTCGAAGCACTGCTGCGACAGTCTAATCTTGATTGCATTTGCTTTTCAGGAAATCCGTGGTGGAAAACAGGAGTTATGATGATTGATGATGATGACCTAGCTGAACAGCGCCGCATTTGGACCGAAGGCCGAGAGATATTGTAAGTATGAGATTTAGCTTTTTCGCTGTTTGGGGGTGTTGTCGGGTGGTTTTTTGTGGGTGGGTTGGCGCCGGCGGGTCTTGCCTGGGGCATTCCTGGGAAGGTCTAATACCGGATAGAAGTGTTTTGGACAAAATCCATAAGGAACAGCCTTTTTTTTGCTATTTCTTCTGACATCTTGCTCAATGTAGCGTTTTGGGGGGCTTCCTGCTGTTCGTGGGTGGGTTGCGGCCGGGGTCTCTGTCGAAGCACTGCTGCGACAGTCTAATCTTGATTGCATTTGCTTTTCAGGAAATCCGTGGTGGAAAACAGGAGTTATGATGATTGATGATGATGACCTAGCTGAACAGCGCCGCATTTGGACCGAAGGCCGAGAGATATTGTAAGTATGAGATTTAGCTTTTTCGCTGTTTGGGGGTGTTGTCGGGTGGTTTTTTGCGGGTGGGTTGGCGCCGGCGGGTCTTGCCTGGGGCATTCCTGGGAAGGTCTAATACCGGATAGAAGTGTTTTGGACAAAATCCATAAGGAACAGCCTTTTTTTTGCTATTTCTTCTGACATCTTGCTCAATGTAGCGTTTTGGGGGGCTTCCTGCTGTTCGTGGGTGGGTTGCGGCCGGGGTCTCTGTCGAAGCACTGCTGCGACAGTCTAATCTTGATTGCATTTGCTTTTCAGGAAATCCGTGGTGGAAAACAGGAGTTATGATGATTGATGATGATGACCTAGCTGAACAGCGCTGCATTTGGACCGAAGGCCGAGAGATATTGTAAGTATGAGATTTAGCTTTTTTGCTGTTTGGGGGTGTTGTCGGGTGGTTTTTTGCGGGTGGGTTGGCGGGTCTTGCCTGGGGCATTCCTGGGAAGGTCTAATACCGGATAGAAGTGTTTTGGACAAAATCCATAAGGAACAGCCTTTTTTTCAAGGTCAAATTTTGTTCTAAAACACAGTAGTACACCTACCTTGAGGGGAAAGATCCGCTATAATATTTTGGCCATACTTATTGATCCTTAAAAAGGTGACTCAGACAGAGCACGCAATTTCAAAAATATTGTACTGTCTATTAGGGAAATCAAAGTGTGACTTTTTGCACCACACAGCGTACATACCTTTTATTTATTTATCAGTGGTATTGTAATAGCACTTCCTGTTTTCCGTTCAATAGTTACAGGCCGGGTTTCAGTCAACATCCGCCAGGCAGGCAGTGGACAGGGTGTCTTCTGTCAGTGGTCACCACATTGATGGACGAAGCGTCAGCTGGAATGGAGGAGTGCCGCCAATAAGAGGAATTGTTTGCTGCATGCTTATTACTTACCAAATTCAACAGGACAACTCCAACAACATACGCAATACAGATACAGTATCCATTGTTGTCTTTTATTCTATGAGTGTGACTGCATGTGCTTACCTTTAGTTTGTAACCAAAGATTGTCTGTATCTTCAATTATTGTTTGTCCATGCTCTGCTTTTTTTTTCTTCTCTCAACAAAACCTACCCAAAAAGAAACCCCCATTCCCATCCATTTTACAAACCCTAACCCTCTTCCCCCGGGCTGTGTTGTTTTGCTTGATGTCTGACTAAAATGACATCAATAATTCCACACACTTTCTGGGGAGGATAAGGTCATAGCAGCAACAGGCTGGGGAAGGAATACGAGGATATCTTCTAGACTTACTCAGCTTCAGTACTATATCTTCTAGTAGTAGTAGCCAATGTCAAATAAATTCAACGCAAGTACTAGTTATACTTGCAAGCAAATACTTTACCATTTGTTAGGCTACATTATGGCACTGTTCTAGTGTACTGTCACCTGCTATTTTCTCGATCGTACCGTAACCGTTGTAATGCTACAGTAAGGAGGACAAACAAGGTTTCGTTTTATTTTTTTCCATAGGCATGCAACTGCCACTGTGTCACACCACTAGTACCACCGCAATGAGGAAATGTCACCCGCCCAGGATTGACAACGTTAATCCCCATTTCACCTGGAGCCAGCCCTGGGCCTAGCCCTAATTTCTAACACAAATTACAGGTAAGATAAGCGTTTGGTGGGAGGTAGTATAATGGAGTATTATTTCGGAGTAGACAAGAGATTGACGGTTGTACTACTAAAGTCCTACGACTGTTCAGGAAAACAAAGTTACTGTTACACCCCCGCCCCCCACCCACCAGACTGAAAAGCAGTAAAAAACAGGTATGGTCAGATAAAGTTGAAAAATATATTTATTTAGCCCTAACAAAATAATCTCCCTCACCCACCCTAACCCCAACGATTGTCTCTGAAACGTCCCAAAACGATCCCAACTCCCAAATCCCACCCCCCAAAAGTCTATAAAAAAAGGGCAAGGGACACTCCACTACTGGAGGGTGCTGGTGCTGGTGCATGATGCGGCATGGGCATCATACTCCTTGCGGAGGGTGGCAAGCTCGGAGCGGAGGCCCTTAACCAAGTTCTTATACCTCAGGACCTCCTGCTCCAGGTTGGACATGCGGACTCGTAGGCGGCGTTGGCGGTCCTTGCAGCTCCTGTGGGGGGCAGCTGGTATTTCGGTTGCTTGGCGGTGGCGGTCGTCTTTCTTAGCCCGGCTCGGTCCCGCTGGCTTAGTCACGGAGGAGGATGCAGTGGTCACAGTCGAGGATGTCGTTGTTGCACCCCCGCTCGACTGCGTTTCCTCCTCCTCCTCCAGGGCCACCAGCCGCCGATATTCGGCGACTGTGGCCTCCAGCCTCCGTTGCCGGGCCAATCTAGTCTGCTCCCTCCTTGTTGTTGATTTGGAAGGAGCAACTATATGAAGAAAGAAAGACATAGTCTGTAACCAATGCTCCTTATTAATAACACAAAGTGATTGAGCCGAAAGTTGGGTCACAGAGTACAAGTAGCAAATTGAAAGCACAGTACATAACTATTGAGGACAGTATCTATGTAACCTCCCACTTCTGCATCCTTGCTCTAACAGTAGTGGTAGTTTAATGAACTAATTCTACGACCACTATGGACTTCCATTACAGTCGACTATGACAGTACACCAGTCTTATTCTTCTTCTTCTCTCTTGTTTAGGGAAATGGGTACGTTATCTTATGCAAGCCGGCAGAATGACATGGACAGCACAGTGAACTTGCACCCGAGAAAAAAAGTTGCACACCATGATGAGTGAGACAGACTTGCGTTACTGTACCGGTCCAGTACATGCAGGTGGTGAAGCTATTACTTTTCTATTACGGGTGGCACTGAGAATACTCTGTTACAAGGGCTACTGCTTAATTAATTTACCTTTCACCCTACAGTGCAAATGAGTACTAGAAAAGGAAAATGAAGAAGCTAACTAATTTGATTATCTATCACTTCACATGGGACGTATTTAATGACAGATGAGATGACTTTAGGTGCTTTGCTTAATATTGAGTGAACAGTGATACACCCACACATGAATGACGTACTACAAGTAAACTAAAGTTATTAAGAGAGGTACGGAGTGTCCACCGTAATAACCAGATATATGCTGTGAATGCAAACGCAATACAAAGTACTGCTACTATTCATGGTAGTATTGGACACATTTACAATTTCTTTTCCTTGCCTTCCCTGCACTGGAACGGACGTGCGGGTGCGGTGGTACATGCTCTTCAAGGTAACACTTACTTCACCTGGCGACCATCTACTCTCTCTAGATACACATGTGCTATCTAAGAGTCAGAGAATACCATGCTCCAGGCATCCATTCAGTCAAAGTATACGCACACATACAGTTTCTGTTTCACCCACCCAGGCTGCTGTCCTTCCACCCATCCTTGCTTCATCATTGACCCAGCCATGCACCATACCATATTCTTTCCTTCCCAGCCACCTCGGGGGCCAAGCAAACACATATCGTTCTTCTTTGCCAGCCATCATACAAGTTCGCGTCCCACTTACTTACACCCTTCTTTCGCTTTTCGTTCATCCCATCCATCACGTTCGTCTAAGAACTTATTGGGATTCTTCTCACCAAAAACTTCACAGCTAAGTCGAAGTACATTTCGAGGAGGCTACTACCTGGTTGATTTGTAATTGTAATACACCCGTGCAGAAAGCACACTATGCAGTCTTCAATCTCAATAAGTAAGGAATATATAGCTTACCTGTTTCCGCCACCACCGTTTGATCCCCCACAGGAACGTCCGCCGGCTCTTGTACCACCTCCTCCCCAGAGGCCTCCGAGTCCTGGTCCAACACAGCCACCTCCGCGCTGGCCCCGTCACCAGATGTTACACCTACAAAGTACATTTAAGAATGTTAGAATACACCACTCACTACTATATAATATTTGGTCTAGGAGAAATGTTAAAAAAACAGAATACAATGTAATAATTTGTGACTGTCTACTCCATAGTAAAAATGTCCCATTTTCCAGGGAAGGCTGTTGTCTTGCTGCACTTTTATGCACAACTGATGAATGCTTGCTTTTGATTTTTAACACGCACCACTTTTTCTCCTAACAGACAGAAGCTTGACTCCTGAGTCCTAAGAACACGACCAGGATCAAGTTCAAACCAGGTGAGAGCTCGGCTCGACCACAAGAAATGTGTCCAATTAATCGTCAGCACTAACCACTTTTCCGTTTTCAGTTAAATAGTTTTATGACAAAGTAGATTTTAATAAATGTGTTTACTTTTAATAAAGCTTTTAAACTTAAATAGACTCTGTGGTTTTTGTTCCTCCAGACTAGAGTGGATGAGCTAAAGGTTTTGGAATTTTTGCAAGCATGAGTGCCTCTGACACTGCTTGACTGTGCTGTGACTCCGTACTACTCTCTTGTCCTGCGTACGATAATCTAGAGATCATTGGGGATCTATAATCGGTGACTTCGGGAGCTGAATGACTCTGCCACACTATCTAGTCAGTAAGGAGACAGTGCATAGAGGTATTGCTGAATATAATGGGAGTCCAATGGAATTGCCAAATGTCCAATCTTAGTTAGCTACACAGACAGACTAATAAGAATAGTCTAGTAATACCACAGGGAGTCATATTCGAGGCAGGATAAGAATTTATATCCAGTCTACAAGAAGATCAAAGACAATTTAGAAAAAATCGAATGAGGAACGCTAGGAAAAAATAGGTACTGTTTATTAAAATGTAAACTTACTGGAGCCAGCAAAGGAGCCCTCGCCTGCCCGATCCTGGCCTGCATCCTCAGCACCCTCCTCCTGTGTCCTCTTGCCCTTGGGGGGAGCTGATGTACAACATGAAAGAAAGAAAAACCAGAAAACATGGATGAGATTTTTCAACCAAATCAAACATTTCAAAAGAACAATAACAACATATTTAGGAAAAATAGGAAATAGATAGACAACTATTCCACGGGATCTATCTCATGTGGTATACTACGTTATTCGTATTGCCTGATTTGCGGAACGTTGACTTAGAAAGTTCCTATGTAACTCAATAAACAGACTACTAAAGAGGTTTGCCTAGGCCTGGCACTGCAGGCAGCAGTGCGCAACACGTGACAGACAAAGTCCATCCTGCTTGCAGATCAGTGAATACTAAAACTATCAATCCACCCGCCACCACCGCCACTATTTCTTCTTATAGCCATGTGTCTAAAGGAAGGACTGGACTTCAGTCTGTTGGGGCTGATAGAAGTCCCTTGCGGAAGTTGCGGCTCATTTTCCTCCATTGTTGCGTGCCTTTTCTGACGCAGCGGCAGAACAAAAGACTCGCCATGGTGTTGGTGCGGCGTATATATTAAAAAAAAACACATATGGGCATATGGGCGATGCATCACGTTGTAAAGCCCTGCGCCATCAGGGGGCGTTCCGGCGCAAGGGAGGGCGTACCTGCGCAGGAACGAATCCTAAAAGTGGCTGAGGGAAATCTACAAGATGTCAATCAGTCACTTTTAGGACAATGATGCATGACTCAAACCCTGCGCGCTTGAAGCCGACGTACGGCTTGATGCAGCATTGGGGAGATAGGGTACCCCAGAGCATTGCTGGAGCTGCGCCATCGTTGGCACGCAACTCCAGCAATGCGCTGCCTTTACGGCACAGATGCGTAAGGCTTCTGTGACGTTTTGGGCCAATGGGTGGTGGTGGCATGGCACACAATTACTGCCGCATCCCTGCTACTTTGCAGGGATGCGCCGGTAATTGAAAATATGACCCTTACTGTCTAGCATTACGCAGTTCTTTTCTTTACACTACACTCATACATAATTTCTCAGGCCAATGAAATGCTTCTGAACACAACATACAAAACAAAGAAGCATAGTAGCAAGCAAGGCTACTGAGAAGGAGAGCAGTGCACCTGAAATGCATAGAACATTTTGAAATATAATTTACCTCAATGTAATCGGCAGCATTATTGCTCTTGGTAAAGAACAAAGATTTGCAAATAACAGAGCAGGATAAAACAGAGTAGTAAATGTACTACTACTACTACTCACCAAGCCCGGGGACCTCTACGCCGAGCGCGTCCAGCAAGTCCCGCTCCCGGTCCATGACATCGGTCCAGCGGTGGGTGGCCTGGTTATATGTGCGCCGGACCCCAGAGATCTTGTACATGGCCCGGCACACCTTCTCCCACCGCTTGCGACGCTCCCGGATGCCATAGCCGGTCGCGATCTTGCTGCCTCCCAGGATCGTCTTGGGGAGGCGGCGCTGGACATGGAAGATCAGTGCCGCCACTTCCTCCGCGCTGAAGATCTCCCTCGGGACCACTTGCTCCCCCCTTAAACGCCCGCACGGGAGCCGGGCACGGGGTGCGGGACCCTTCCCCTTCTCAGGGTGCTTCCCGGCTCCCTTTACCATGGTCTGGGCAGAAATAGAGTTAAATGATAAACAAGAAATAGAATAGTGAAGAAGAAAAGAAAAGAGTTTAAAAAAGTAGTTTAAAAGTAACTAAAAGCTGCAGAAAACACAAAAATATAGAGCTAGAAAAATAGAGGGATAGATAATAAGTAAAATTAGATCAAAAAAACTTCAAACAAGCAAAGGATGGCAGAGATTGAGAGAGGATAGAGAAAGCATGCCCAGAACCATAGCAATGAATGAGAAACAAGATGGCCGCGCCCGTTCACGACCGCGTGGGTAAGTTCGCGCGAGATTTTCCTTGCGAGTACGCGCGAAATTGTACTAGCGAGCAGCACACTTTGCGAGATTACACATAGCGGGCGGAAACGGAATTACGTCACGCCAACAAGATGGCCGCGCCCGTGTACGACCGATAGGGTAACTTGGCAAACGTATAGCTAGAAGCGCCTCGCGAACACGCGCAAGATCACGCGAACATACACGTCGCAAAAAAAACAATTTTGTATTCGCACGTATTCGCGGCTTCCGAAATCGATCTCGCACGGATTCGCGCCCCAAAAAACGCGCGAAATTGCAGAAAAAAACGATTTTAGCTAAACTGAAAGCAATGAGCAGGTGCAAAAGTTCAAACTTAACATTAGTAACATTCAAGGTAGTGCTTCCTGATGGGCCCCTCCAAAGTTTGCAACTATTCTATGACCCTGCTATGACCCAAACAGCAGGCTCATAGAATAGCTACAAGTAGACCATAAAGGTCCTGTGAAAAAAAAATTTCACTGCAACAAAAAGCAAATTACAGATAAGGAAGGAAGCAGGTGCCAGCCAGACTGGAACTTTCTAAATAACTGACACATTAATGAAACACAAATTAATTGATGGCAGTTGAAGAAGGGCAGGTGTGCTTGCTTTTTTCAACCACCATAATCTACAGTGATAAATAAACCTAATGGGTGGCAGTGAGGATGTACCAGAGGGTGGCATGGGTGTCCCAGAGGGTGGCAGTGGTGAAACAGAGGGTGCTGTGAACCTGTGATGATAAACCAGACGTTGAAACAACATAGTCGCGGTCGTTGCGAGCCGAAAAGTAAGTTCGCAATTGCGAACTTGTCCCAAAATCGGCGCGAGCGCGCGCCAACACAAAAAACGGGAAAATCCGCAAATCCGCTAGAGTTCGCGGATCTTTGCGGATTGCGAATCCGTAAATCCGCAAGTTCGCGTACGCGAGATCCGCTAGATCCGCCCATGCTTAATTCAGACCCCCCTCAGTATTCACTCCGGTGTTACCAAGAGATGCTATTGACATCTTCCATGAGAACGTTGTTATTTAACTAAAAGAACTACAAAGGAATGTGTCTTACACTAAAAGAAAGCTGTTGTAACTTGTGTTTCCCTGCTGCTCAGCTAGTATGTATGTCATATGGATTGTTGGATGATTAGAATGTTGCTGTACTGTGAATGTCAGTTGAGTGAGGGCTGAGCAGCAGGACAGCTGCTCCTGATGGGGTTTCCTTTATATCTTGACTAACTAACTTAAAGTAACTTGATCTATCTTACATGAAGTATCCATCTTCTCTTTGAGTACTACATTTTGGCGACATTTGGGGACTGTTATGTAAAGAATCAACGCGTGCAAAGGATAAAGACGATATAAAAACTTCATTCGGGCCAAAGAAAGATGGGAAAAAGAATAAAGATACTGATGAAGAGAAAGAAAGAAGACTAAAGGTAAATTTAAGTTTGGATGAATAGTGCGTGTGTAACCCCGTCTGGCAAATAAACCCCATCAGTGACCCAGACATCGGTCGCCCTGAAGCCAAAATTTGCCAGATTGGATTTGTTTAATTTACCAACAACAGTGTGGAGTATCACCGTAGACTACCAAAAGATCAGTATATGACATCTTGATAAGGAAAAAGACATTAGCTCTGTGACTGTAACTGTCAGAAAGGAAGAGATTAGCGCTGGAGATTAATACTGTCACTGTTTAAAAGAAAATAAAACTTTGTCAAGGCAGAATAGAACAGCGGCTGAACTAACGCTATGACAGTTAAAAGGAAAATAAAATTGTGGCAAGGCTGAAGAGATTAGCGCTGTTACTGTCTAAAGGAAAGTGTACTCTGTGACTGTTAAAAAAAAAAAAGGAAAATAAAACTGTGGCAAGACTGAAGCAATTAGCGCTATTACTGTTTAAAAGAAAAGTGTGCTCCAAGCAGAGAATGGACTGAGACTGATTGAAACTGTGAAGGAAAGTTTTCTTTAAAAATTAATTAAAGCGTAACTTAAGCGGTAGAAACCGTGACATCAAAGCATCTTTTGAAAGTAAGATAAACGGTAGCTCGAGCAGACAAACACGAGCCTGACTCACAGTTGGAATCTTCTCCATAATATCTTTCGAATCAGACCTTCAGCATTGTAATTCTGTCGAGAGCTGGATGTTGGCGTCACAACAGGAAGCGGCAGTGACGCAACGATGCTACGTGGCAGGCATTTTGGGAAAATAATTAGTTGCTAAGCAACGCGTCTCTCAGAGTCATCGCGTCGCGTCTCACAGTGATTTACAGAAACATCGCGCCTCAAAGAAGGAACGTGTTATTGACGCAAAACTCGGTGAGTGAAGCAGGAACAAAAGGAACAACGTGTTTTGCAGCGTCTTGCTGAAACATTGCGTTACCGTGAAAGAACATGATATTGAGACAAATCTTAGTGAATGGAGCAGTTATATGTTCTGTTTGCCTTGTGGAAGAGGAAAGGAGTACCTCAGTCTCAGCTTAAGAAGCGAGTTGGAGAAATATTAGACTCTACCTGTGGAAAATAAGTGTAATTCGCAATGAAGAACTTTACTGTCCAAATGATGAAGAGGAACAAAACAGTATCAGCAATGGAGAACCAAATTGTCATCACGACGCTGAGGATACTCTGATGAGACATTTGTCACTGAATATCCCTCATTTGTACAATACTATGGGTGCTTGAGGATAGGTGAAGTTTGCTGTTGTGTGTGAGTAGAGATATAGGAGCTGTTTCACTTTTGGCTTTATGTATGAGTAGAGATCTAGGTAACGTCTCATATTTTGCTTCCTGTGCGAGAGCTATATTGGTGTTGCTGATTGTTTCTTTAGGAGTTGTTACACAACTGGAGTTGGGTGTGAGTGTCTCTAGACGTTAGGCAACTCATTACTCATGTTTGTAGGAGCTATGTAATATATAGTCACCCCTTGGTCGTGTTGTTTAGGTGTTGAAGTTTATTTAGCAAGAGTTGTTACACAGCTTATGTTGTGTGTGAGTGTATCTCGACTCATTAACTCATGTTTATAGTGGCTAAATGGTAAGTAGTCACTTGGTATATAGTCACTCATTAGTTATTTGTAGACCATGCTGTACATGGTCACTCTTTGGTTATTTGAGGGCTATGCTGTATATAGTCACTCATTAGTAATTTGAAGACTATGCTATATATAGTCACTCATTGGTAATTTGAGGGCTATGCTGTATATGGCCACTCATTGGTTATTTTGTTTTGGTATCAATGATTGTTTCACCAAAGAGTTGTTACACCACAATTGGTGTAGTGTGTGACTATGGGTTCGCTGTGAGCACCTGGTCACTTAGTTATTGAGGGCTATGCTGTATATGGTCACTCATTGGTTGTTAGAGGGCTATGCTGTATATAGTCACTCATTGGTTATTTGTAAGCCATACTGTGTATGGTTACCCTTTGGTTATTTGAGGGCTATGCTGTATATGGTCACTCATTAGTTATTTATAGGCCATGCTGTATATGGTCACTCTTTGGTTATTTGAGGACTATGCTGTATATGGTCACTCAGTGGTTATTTGAGGGCTATGCTGTATATGGTCACTCATTGGTTATTTTGTTTAGGTATCAATGATTATTTCACCAAAGAGTTGTTACACCACAATCGGTGTTGTGTGTAACTGTAGGTTCGTTGTGTGCACCTGGTTTCCCAGCTACCCATGAGTTTGCTGTGTGCACGTGTAGTGCCGAGGTGCACTTGTTGTGAGTGTATGATTTCCCGTAGTATGGATGTGTCATGCGAGTACTATTACATATGGAGTGCGCGTTGTTTCCTGAAAATTTTGCATTAAGTTTGTTCCTTTGTGCCTTGCTTCTTATACTTGTCTGGCCAGCTTGTATAATTAGTAGCATAAGGATATAGGATGAAGATAGTTGTTAATGTCAGGAAACAATGCGCTGCGGGAAGTGTTCAAATTTATTGTATGTGTTGTTAATTTATACTTTAGTACATTGTTTTTATATCTTTAACTTTGTGTACTAGAGTGCATCTTATTGACAACCGTTTTATTGCTTTATGCAATTGTACCCATAACGAAGGGAGATATGTTGTAACTTGTGTTTCCCTGCTGCTCAGCTAGTATGTATGTCATATGGATTGTTGGATGATTAGAATGTTGCTGTACTGTGAATGTCAGTTGAGTGAGGGCTGAGCAGCAGGACAGCTGCTCCTGATGGGGTTTCTTTTATATCTTGACTAACTAACTTAAATAAAGTAACTTGATCTATCTTACATGAAGTATCCATCTTCTCTTTGAGTACTACAAAAGCATGATGCTTTATCTCAGCGATATACATCCCTCACAACCCGCCTAACTAAAGAAAAAGACATAATCATTCGAGGGAGTGATAAAGGCGGAAACATTGTTCTAATGACTAAAGCAGATTATGACAAGGAGGCTTACTCTCAGTTGAACAACCGTGAATGCTATGAACGCATTAAGGTCCAAACTTTGGGTTCAATTAAAAAGGAATATAATCAACAATTAGCAAGATGGAAATCCTCCAAATTAATCAGCGAATCAGAGTACAAATACCTCAAAAATGACAATCCAGTTACACCCATTATGTACTTTATCCCCAAAGTGCACAAAAATCCGACCCATCCCCCAGGCAGGCCATTATCTCTGCAAGGGGTAGTCTTTTGGAGTATATGTCTGTGTACATAGACTATTTCCTACAGGGTTACGTGCATAAACTGGAGTCCTATATACAGGACACTGGGGACTTTTTACAAAAAATCTGACATATAGAGTGGGTGGAAGGTGATTGGCTGATTGCGTTGGACGTTACAGCCCTTTACACCAGTATCACGCACAGTGATGGGCTGTCAGCGGTCAGACATTATATAGAGAGACGTGCCCCCCTTTTCAATGAACATAATATGATGCTTTTGTATATGTTGGAATTTTGTTTAACTAACAACATTTTTATGTTCAACAATTTATTGTACCGTCAGTTACAAGGAGTGGCAATGGGGGCCAGTTTCTCCCCAAGCTTTGCATGTTTGCACATGGGAGCTTGGGAGGAGCTGGTCCTCAGAACCACACACCAACAGGTAATTCAGAACAATATCAAGGGATGGTATTGTTTTATTGATGATTTGCTTGTAGTGTGGAGGGGCAGTGAAGAAGAAGCTTTGAGTTTTATCAACAACATCAATCAAAACGATCTTAATTTAAAGTTCACTGCTACACTTAGCCAGAATTCAGTTACATTTTTGGACACTGAGTTGTATATAAGAAATGGACGATTAGAGACCAGAATCTACCGAAAAGCTACTGCGGGGAACAGCATTTTACATGCTGCTAGTGCACACCCTACACACCTTGTTTCCAGTATCCCCTACGGGGAGATGCTGCGCATGAGACGTGTGTGCAGCAATCCGATTGATCTGGAAAGTGCCCAATGTGAAAGTAAAGCTCGTTTCCTTGAGAGGTGTTACACAGAACAGCTAATTGAGAAGGCCAAAAATAAATCCATGGTTAGAACCAGGGAGGATCTCCTAAGTAAAAACACCAACAGAGATCTACTTGCACTTGAGCCAGATGTAAGCATTAGAAAAATGGAGGAAACAAAATGCTTCAGGATAATTACTGGCTACAGTAGGCAACATAGAGAGATCTATAAAATGGTAAACAGGAATTGGCCTATTGTGAGGAGTGACCCAATTATTGGCACTATGTTACCTAAGAGGGTGTCATCAACATACAGCAGGGCGCCCTCCCTCAGAGACCAAATAGTGGATACTAATCCTGAGCCATTTGAGAAAACTAGTTGGTGGCAGAACAAAAAGGAATTCTACAGGTGCAAAACTGAGTTCGCAATATATGTTTTGCAATGCCCCTGCCCGCTGAAATACGTGGGGAGTACCAAGCTACCGGTACATAAACGTATCCTCCAGCATTTAAGGGCCATCACAAATGGAGACAATACATATCCGGTAGCGAAACATTTTCGTGACTGTCATCAGAGTATGAATACCACATTAAAATAGTTCCTTATCGATGCAGTCAAGGCCAGTAGGCGTGGTGGGGACAGGGAGGCTAAACTGAGGAGATTAGAGACCCAATATATCCTCTTATTCGACACCAAGGCCCCAGGTGGGCTCAATATGACAGAGGATATGTACACGTGCCTCCCATAAGTAACCCCTGCGAGCATTGGGCCTATCCCCCCTTTTTTGTTCTGTGATCCCTACGCAAGGAAATGATAAATTGAGCACCCTACTTTGTGGTTTTCCCAGCTGGGAATACTACAGTATTCAATACAGGTTGGGGACTTGGCATTACTTTGATTAGCTATCAGTTGTACATATTTTGATATTTACTATAGGAGGTCTTCAATGTGCCTATGCTGCTGCTGTTGATATGATTAATGTCTACTGAAAGAAGGGCACATATCATCTTTTAGACTATAGGGGTCCTTATTCCCTATCAGTCGTACATTCAAGATGATTGAGTTACATTTTTATTCACATTTAAGTAATTTTTACACTCTATGGACAATTCAAGAGCTTCATTTAAAAGAGACATTATATAGGACTATATGAATCTGGGCATCTTTAATTATCAAATGTGATGTAAATGATATGAATTTTGTACATGAATTTATCTACAATATGATAAATATATTGTTGCAGTTTTAAACGTTCCTTTTGTCCACTAGAAATGTTATTCATACGCAATTAGCAATCAGTGAAACTTGCATTATTTGCACAGCTTTATTACTATTTGCACTTTTGATTGTTTTTATGATCGAAAAGGCTATTTGCACAGTTGCGTATTTTGCACAAAAATTTCCAAGGAGATGAATGGCCTAAGGATAAAATATTTGCACTTTTTGCGTGATTTGCACTTAGTTCGAGGCATTAGCACTTTAGTTTCACATTTTTGCTGTCTAGTAGGATATATTACTATTTCAATAGGATGTTTTCTGCGTTATATTCGTCTCATTGATTGACATTGAGAATATAAAAGTACTTTACCGTAATTTACTTTTGAAAATCGCCCAGATATTTGAAGAATTTTTAAATGTATTGTTTTTCTAATTTAGATTTACAAAACAAAGTATTTAACTGCAATTGCTTTTTTCAGTGCATATTGTGTACAATATCGTTATTACCAACTCATATAATGTCTCTGTTGGAAAATTTGAAACCATAGTATGTTGTCCATATCTATGCCCAGCCTTGACACGTGACGCTGTAACAACCAATTACTGGCACTTTAAATGAGCGTTTTCTCATTGTGAATGTTGTCATGTGAGCAAGGCTCTCTGGAGCCGAAACGTCATGCGGCTGAATTTGCACTAAATAAACCATCAGCACTAAACCTGGTCTGTGTCCGTGGTATTCCTTTCTGTGCGAGGTTTTGGCACGCTGGGTGGAGACGCGGTAAACCGTATATATATATATATATATATATATATATATATATATATATATATATATATATATATATATATATACACATATATATATGTATACGTGTATGTGTGTAGATATATATTGATATCTTATATCTATATAAACACACACACATATATATGTGTGTGTATGTGTGTGTGTATGTGTGTGTGTAAGAACTTTGGAGAGAGACGTCCTTGAACTTTATCTTTGCACAATGTATTTGCACAATGCACTCGTCACTTTTTCTCCTTAACCTGAAATATACCTCAGAAGAATTTTTGGAACTCTACTTTGCACAATATATTTTGCACAATGCATATTCCACTTTCTTCTCCATATAAGAACTGTGATTTTTAGAAACCATTGGGGGCTGCTAAATCAATTTGGTACTTTGGTTTTTACTTGCATACTGTTTTAACCTGCTTTCTTTGTAGTACTGAATTGAATCGAGATTTTAATGATCATGTATAAAATGTACTTTACAGAGATAAAATGATTGTGCTTTTCTAGATGTGTATCAAAGGTTTCCCTGCCCCTCTCTATCCCTGCCCTTGGAAAAAACCTCCCTCTAATCCTTCCCTCTGTATTTGAGCAGTAACAATGATGCAGTTGAATTAATCAGGCTTTCTTTGTTATGAAGTCTTGTTTGGCCAGGATACTTTACTAGCAAGTTCAAAATTGAAAGAGAAAAATGGCAACTGCCAAAAGTCAATGCAAATAATAATAAAAATAATAACAAATGTGGGTTAATTCTATTTTTTTAACAGAAACAAACAAGGAATTCATGCGCTGTGTCACTTTAAATAGACAGTTTAGACAGCAGCACTCTATGGTTCAGTTGAAGGCATTAGCCGAAACGCATTGACCGTCCTTTCACGTTTGCACTAATGGTGTTCAAGAAATAAAAGTACCTCTAAGAAAATAATCGTGGACTCTCTCTGTGCCGTGGAGACTCTGGTTCGTTGGTGGGGACCGTGCAGGGTTTTGCTGAAGATATTGGTGCAGGGGCTGATATGCACACCATGTGCACTCTACTATTGAGGCGAAGCTGATCCGTGCCGTTGACTCAGCCCCGTTCTCGAGTGACGGAGTAGCTGGACCGACGCCTCGGCCACAGGAAAGAAGGAATATTGTTACACCGCGGGACGGAGCGGAAGCTGAAAGCTGCAGCGGCAAAAGCTGGGCGGTGAGTATGGGGGATTGGGGAAGGTGCTGCGGGATTCCAACCACGCTGCGGGTGCCGGGGACGAGGCTTGTTGCATAGCTGAATCCGTCCCTACCGAAAAGCCGTCACAGCCAGTAGCCGCCTGGGAGACTGTTGCGGTTTGAATACGAAACTGATTCCCGCGCAACGTACCACTCACTCAATACAAACACAGCGGAAATTTAAAAAGTGGCATTTTGGTGGATCGGAATACTTTCAAATTATTAAAGTATACGAAGAAGAGAGAATCTGTACAAGAGGCCAATATATATTCAAAAAATTTCACAAAAAAATACACCGAGTGCTAACTAGAATAGAAGGATCTAACCCCACTGATTGAAGGCTACCTAACAGACATGGCTGAAAGAAGCACAAGCCGGGCACAGAGAGCCAATGAGTTACTTGATGACAATGTGGTGACTAAGGACCCTCCGAGCTCCGGGAGTATGCATACAGAAGGAGGAAGAAAGACAATCCAGAGCCTCATCAGAGAGCTGCAACAAGCTAATATCGTAGAAATTAATAAATGGTCGGAGAAGACTACTTTAGAGAAGTACATTGAATTCAAAAGGGTGCCCAGGGGCCTGAGAATTTTAATCATGCCCACATTAAAAGATTTAGACCTGGATTTGAGTAAGCAGTGGCAAATAGATACAAATGAATGCTCACAGAAACTAATGAAAACTTTAACCCCTTCGCTGCTAGGCCTTTTCCCCTCCTGTGCTAAGGCTTTTTTTGGCGTTTTGGAGTAGTGCGCGCTTAGGCCCTTGTAACTTTTTGACCACATAAGGTATCCACGCCAAATTTGCGTCCTTTTCTTCCAACATTTTTTTTTTTAAAACAATTTTTATTGCAGAGGATAATGCAAAGTATACAACATATGTGCAGGCATTTTTGCGGGACCGCAAGTAATTTTGCTACGACTAGTCGTTATGTACACAGCCTTACAACCCACATCCCGGAGGCCGGGTGGCAAATAAGCATGAAGCATACTTTCCCAGTCTCCTGATGCAGCCGTCCTCAGCGGTCCACCGCTCTCCGCTTTTAATTTTTCAAAACCTCCTTCTCCCCATCGGCTAGTAGTGGGTTTAGGAGCCCTCTGATATAACTGGATTAGTGTATCTTCTCCCCCCTCCCTCCCTGCCCCCCTGGTGTCTGTGCCTATATTCGGAGATCGTATATTCAGTTGAGTCGGTAGTTTCAGGATTTTGAAGTCAATTATTGGGTGTGTGTATCTGGTGTCAGTGCTGGGACTAGCACCGCCTCCCCCGGGGCCCCTGGGTCTACCATTTCCTCCTCTTCTTCATTCTCTACTGCACTGTCCCTAAGAGCCTGGACTAGAATCTCCCATGCTAGCGCCGCTTCCTGAGCTTTCTCATCTGCCTTACGCCTGGCCAGCTGGTACCTAAGCGTGCTCTCCGCTGCAGCCCATTTAAAAAATTCGTTCATCCATTTCTGGCGTGTCGGTGCTGTCTTTGATTTCCAACCCTTGGTGAGCTCCCTCTTTGCAAGAAGTAGGCCCATGTCAATTTACTTGAAAGTTTGGTTTTGCGTGTGTGTGGAAACCAGTGTAAAAGTGCGACCGCGCTGTCATATTGCAGGTCTCTATCCGTTGCCTCGTTCAGGGTGTCCCCCACCTCCCTCCAGTAGTCTTGTAACTGTGGACAGCCTCTTAGCATGTGTAATAAGTCAGCACCTAGTAGTGCACATCTGGGGCAAGCCGCATCCTCTGCGCCAAAATATTGTGCTATTTTATTTGGGGTGAGGTAGGCCCTATGAAGAACGTAAAGATGTATTAATTGAAAGCGGGCGTTTCTGGTGCTTTTCCTAGCTCTCTGAACCAATTGGGACCATGTTGTATCTGGGATTTCTTTTTGTAGGTCAGTCTCCCATTGTGTTTTGAGGCGCGTTAGTGGTGGCATGTTTTCCGTGAGCATTCTGGAGTAAAGACACGTAACCGCCTTGAACGTCCCCGCTGCCATCATCGTGTATTGGCACGCCGGTGACATTTTAGGTTCAATCAGTCCCTCCCCCCAATGTGCCTGAATAGTCCTCACCACCGCCGCGTACAGCAAATAGTCCCCTCGTGGGAGATCGTATTGCTCCTGTAGACTCTGGTATGGCGTCAGCACCCCGTCGGTATATAGGTCTCCCACCATCTGTAGACCCGCCTCCTCCCACAATTGGAGGTTCGACCAGTCTCCGCCATGTGGGAGCGCTGTTATCATACCTATTGGGATCTCAGGTGCATACGGGTGACCAGGACCGGTACACTTTTGCATGCGGTTCCAGCATAGCCTCAGCGTCCTTTCTTCTTGGGTCAACCCTCTGAGTATTAGTTTCTGCTGTAGAGCTATGTACGCCAACACATGGCGGGGGGTACCCACGTCCCTCTCTTGTTCAGGTCCCCGGTACACCCTTGCCACCTCCTGTGTGAAGAATTGCAGTTGTGCGGCCAGGTAATATAGCTCGAAATCCGGGACCGCCAATCCCCCCTGATCCTTCGGGCGAATCAGAGTCGCCAATGCTATTCTCCACCTGCCTGCTCCCCATAGGAAGGACACTATGCTAGACTTCAGGCGTTTGAACATTTCTCCTGGTATCCATACCGGGAGGGTCCTAAAAAAATACAACAATCGTGGCAGGGCGATCATTTTAAGAAGGGATACTCGTCCCGTCATGGATAGGGGGAGGGTAGCCCAGAAGGACATGTTGCCTTTCAACGCTCGAATACATCGGCCAATATTTCCGTCCAGTAGGTTTGCGGGGTCGTGGTAGATGTAAACCCCGAGATAGTGCAGACAGTCAGGTTCCCAACGTAGGTTGAGGTTGGTCGATGGACACTTCTCAGCCTTCCGGAGCGGGAAGAGGCAAGTTTTCGCCCAGTTCACGTTTAAGCCTGAGATTCCTCCGAATCTCGCCAGTAGGTCTTCCGCACCCTTTACCGCCTCGTCGGCATTATCTAAGAATAACAGAAGATCGTCTGCGTACAGCGATATATAATGGTGGGTTCCTCCAGCTTCTAATCCGCAGTAAGCATCACCTCTTCTAGCCAGTGTCGCTAACGGCTCCATCGCCAGAGCAAATATTAGGGGAGAAAATGCACACCCCTGTCTTGTTCCCCTGTTCACCTCGTACCGATCTGATATTAAAGCTCCCACTCTCACCCTAGCGCCCGCCGAGGCATAAAGCACCTTGGTCCACTGTATATAACCCTCTCCTAGACCAAAACACTGCATCACTTTATAGAGGTAGTCCCATTCCAGGCTATCGAAAGCCTTTTCTATGTCGACTGACAGCACCATAGGGGCTCTTGCGGTCAGCGGAGGGTCCGCTATTAGTCTAAGCAGTCTGCGAATGTTGTGGGATGTGTTTCTTGTGGGGATGAAGCCCGATTGGTCCCTATGAATCAGACCCTGCATATGGGCGATCAGTCTCGCGGCTAGGATTGTGCTCAAGATTTTATAGTCCGTCGTCAGCATTGATAACGGGCGATATGAAGCTGGATCTGAGCTATCCCTGCGCGGTTTTAGCAAGGGGATCATAATCGCCTCGCGCATCGAGTGGGGCAACTCGCCCCTCTCTTTGGCTTCATTATATATTATTCGTAGCCTTGGGGCTAGTAAATCCACATACTTCCCGTAAAACTCGATAGGCAGCCCATCCATTCCTGGTGTTTTATTACGCGCCATTCTCTTTATGGCCCCTCTGATTTCCGCGAGGTCGATCGGGCCACCGATGGCATTAGCGTGTTCCGTTTCTAGCTGAGGCAGCCGGATCTCCGTTAACAAGGCTTCTATCGCCTCGGGTCGAGCTTCCGATCCCCTCCTATACAGCCTGTCGTAATATGCTCTGAAGCACCTCAATATGTCCAGTTGGGAGTTGTACACTTACCCGTCCAATCCTTTCAGGGACAGGATCGGGGTAGTGCCCCTATTGGGGTTGGCCAGCCAGGCTAGGAGTGCCCCTGTCTTATCCCCCTCAGCAAGAGCCTTAGTCAAATAAGATTTGTAATCAAAGCTGCGTAGGCGCTCTACCTCAACTGCCACCGCCTCCCGCGCTGCACATACCCTATCCTGTAGTTCGGGGTGGTTGGGTCGCGATTTCTCTGCATCTCTCAATGTCCGTTCAGCCTTGTCCAAGTCCTCTACTAACGTCCGTCGCGCACCCGCGAATTTCCCTATACAGTGTCCCCTTACCACTACCTTGAATGCGTTCCATTCAGCGGCTCTCGAGGAGGTAGTCTCCTCGTTCTCTGTAAAGTATTGTGTGAGTCTGAGTTCTAAGTCTGCGCTGAACGGTGGGTCATCCAGCGTGTCTGGCCGTAGCCGCCATGTCGGGATCGGCGTAATTCCGTTCATCCAAGCTAGTGTGAGTAGTAAGGGGTTGTGATCCGATATCGTGCGTGCTAGATATTCTGTACGGGCCACCATCGGTAATACTTGCTGGGAGCATAGGAATGCATCTATACGGACGTGGAGGTCGTGCATGCTGGAGTAGAAGGAATAGTCCCTCTCTACAGGGTGTTGTATGCGCCATACATCAGTCAGGTCCCATTGCTCCTGCCAATTCGATCTGTGGTTCGCCAATCTATGTACTGGGGAAGCATGCAGTGGTGGGTGTGATCTATCTAAGGTGGTGTCTTCAATAGAGTTGAAGTCCCCCCCCATCAGTATCGGTCCAGCGAAATAGGTAGCTAATAGCCTGGATAGTTTAGTGAAATATGCCGCTTGCTCAGCGTTCGGTGCATAAATGCCGCAGAGTGCGATATCGCGGCCCCTGAGCAAGCCTTCAACTGCTACATATCGCCCCTCTGGGTCTACAGTGTGCCTACTGACTTGGAAGGGGACCCCGGCCCGAATCCAAATTAGTACTCCCCTGGCAAACGCTGAATACGTGGTGTAGAACAGGTGACCCCTCCACCTCTTTTGTAGTGCAGCCCCTTCTTTTTTGGTTAGATGAGTCTCCTGCAGAAAGGCAATGTGAACCCCTCTGCGGACAAGATAAGAATGAATTTTGTGTCTCTTTGTCATTGAGTTCAGACCCCGCACGTTCCAGGACACACATTTTAACGATCCCACACTATCCATTATCCCGATGTGGTCGGTTTTGAGCCATGACCAACAGTGGCCAGACACCAGGTATGACACCATCCCCCCCGTCCCCAACAGTCTCGCCCCCACCTCCCTCTGCACTCCGTTCCCTCCCAGCTCAGCCCCTCTCCCCCCTCTCCAGCCCCTGCCCTGAGTTACCCCAACTTCTCCAGGTACCCTCCCCCCTAGAACAGGACCTAACTGCAAAAGAGTTACCCCCATCCAAACAATTGAGCGAAGTGCTCTCAAAACTTCCTACTCCGCAGTCTGTACTGCGGCGGCCTTACGGGCCTCTGGGCGTGTGAACTAGCTTCCGCTATGGTATTCACCTCCCTATTCCCCCGCCCCTCAATATGCATCCAGACTCACGTTAGTCCAGTCTCACGACTGCCTGCTCAAGTGGTCCCACCCGCCATACCAGCCAGTCTGTCGCTGTCAGACTCCCAAGTTGCTTGTTTCAGCTGCCGAATATTTCTTCTGCGGTTTGAGGCGTTACTGACGGACCCCTTGTGCTGTCCACTTCCGATAGTTCTGTTTCCGAACCCGTTCTCGCTCCTTCCGAGATCGATTCTCTCTCCGGCGGCGGCGATACCACACCCGAGACCTCCTTCACCGCTTGCAGTGCCGCTTTCCGCCCCTCTTCTGTTTGAGATTCCGTCGGCTTTTTCCGGTGTTGTCCACGTCTCCGGAGACGTTTGGATCGTCGCACCGATCTCTGTTGGAGTTCCTCCTCAGTTCTGAAGCGGGCCCCATCCGTTCCAGCCTTGTAAGAGTCCCACCAGGACCATGCTTCTGCCGAAGATGTAAAGAACAGAGCCTTCCCATCTATTGAAATTCGGAGCCTTGCCGGGAATAAAAGCGAGTATTGCAGTCCCTCCGTACGTAGCTCTTTTTTAAGGGACAGGAACGAGGCGCGTAGTTTTTGAGTTTCAAAAGTGTAGTCCGGGAACAACGTGACCTTACTGTTATCGACCTGGAATGGTCCCGTTTCCCTCGCTCGCTGCAGGAGCCAGTCTCTGTCTCTGTAGTGGAGCAATTTGATTACCACCGGTCGCGGTGGCAGACCTGGTTTCGGGCGCCTGGCAGGTACACGATGTGCTTGCTCTAATGTGAAGAAGGGGGACAGCCCCTCCGGGGCCACCACTGTTCGCAGCCAGTTGTCTAAATAACCCATTATGTCCGTCCCCTCCTTTTTCTCCGGAAGGCCCACTAGGCGTACATTGTTCCGACGACTGTGATTTTCCGCGTCCTCTGCCCTTCTCTCCCGTGCTTGGATGCGGTCCAGGGCATCCGTGAGCTTTCCTTCCAAAGCTTTCTGTCCCGGCACAATGTCTTTTAGGGTGATTTCCGCTTCTTTGACCCTATCGGCTAGTTTCCCATGGTCAGCCCTCAGGAGCCCCAGGCCCGTCGACACTTGAGCAATGTCCTGCTGCAGAGCGTCCTTCGTGGCTGCAATAGCTTCTAGGATTTTAACTTGCATCATTTGCAGCTCTGAATGGGGCTGTTGCACGTCCTCTGAGGCCTCTGTGGCCGGTCCCCCATCTCCTTTTGGCCCTCGTGGTTTCCCCATGCCACCTCCTGATTATCAGCCGGCCCAGCCTGGGCAGGTCGAGACAGGTAGTCCACTCAGCAGGTGGTCGGTTCGTAGTCTCCAGTAGGAGCAGTCACCGTTCAGGTAGCCGCGTCTTGTGGTCTGCGTGGTCGGGGTCCTCCCGTCGGCAGTGGTCATCGTGCCCCAGGGGCCCTGCTGCTGTGACCGTGCCTTCCCTCCCTCAGTAGTGTGGGAGGGGTATCCGAGGCCGTTGTTCTCAGCGATGAAGCCCTGCTATAGTCCGTTCCTCGTTGTCGTTCGAGTTAGGCTCCTGAGCTGTGCCCCGGGGTATTTCTCCGGCATACCGCCTCTCAGTGTGGGCAGTTGCGCCGACGGCTGACGCACCGGGCCTCTGAACCCTCACACACGCTCCCCGGCAGGAGCAGATCCCTTCACTGGGGAGTTGGGTCGTCGCCCCTTGAAGGGAGCAGTTGGTCCTCGCTGCTGCCCACCACCTAGGCTTCACATTGGTCCGATGTGGGGGGCGCCAGCCAGTTATCACTTCCCCCACGCCTGGAGGCCTCGCGGCCCGTGGCCAGGTGTAAAGCCTCTGAGGGTGTTAAGGCTCTCGGTCGCCAGCGCACCCCTCTGCGGGGGCACGCTCCGTCAGTTATTGCAGGGCTGAGCGCACCTCGGGGTTGATGCAGGGCGCCGTTTCCTACCTCAGGAGCCCCCAGGAGCAGAATACGCGAGTGTGCCCGCAGGGAGGCTGGGCCCAGCACCAGGACATAGGGCTCCTCACGCAGCCCAGCAGTGACTGTCCGATGCAGGCCGGGTCCCCCACCAGCCCTCACCGGGTCGGGGCAGCCGGCTCTCCGGGCAGGCCCCGTGCACCTTCCCCTGCTGCTCTCTCTCCTTCGGGACCCCCAGCCGCCGTCCGTCGCCGCCGTCTCTGCACCACAGCAGTCCCTCGGCGATGTCCCGCCAGGTACGTGGGCTCGCCGATTCTCCCGCTACGCGCTCGAAGCTCCGCTCACTTTTCACCCCCAAGCGCCGATGCGCCAACGCCAGAGGGGCTGTAGGCCCACAAGCCGGGGCGTAAATTTCCGGGCTCCACGGGGCCGGAGTCTCCTCCAGGCTCCCTGGCTCTGTACACGCTCATTCAGGGTCCGCCGCCGCCGGAGCGCTTCTCGGGGGCAATCTTTAACTTACAGGTCTGCAGGCTTCATGTAGTGGCGCTCCGGGCCTCTGCCGGCGGTAGTCCGCAGTCTTCTGCCGCCTCACGTCGCCATTTTGCGCACCGTCTTCCCGGGCACTTCACAGCTCATAGCGCTGGTTGTGGCCGGTCTGCCGGCAAGCCACTCAACCGGTGCAGGCACAGATGGGAAACGCGGAGTCGACCCGATTTCCACGGGGATTCCACGTCTGGATCCGGATGTAATTCGGATAAGTGGGCCGAGGGTCGGGAGCCTCACTAGGCTGCGTCCGCTCTCATCGGCTACTAGCCACGCCCATCGTCCTTTTCTTCCAACATCATGTGGATTCTAAAGGCACCCAGGGTTTGTGGATTCCCTTGGAGGGGTCCCAGAAATTAACCAAAATATAGTGATTGTTTTGTTTTTTTCAGAAAAATGGGAAAAACGGGCTGCAAATGAAGGCCTCTGGGGTTTTCCTTGAAAATGGTATCAAAAAAGGGTTTGTGGGGCTGAAATCTCCATTTTCTCAGCTTTTAGGGAATGACAGTCTTTTGTCAGAGAACCGAAATTTTTCACTCAGTTTTGGCATTTTTCTGGGACATAGCCTATTTTTGCTATTTTTAGAGCTTTCCACCTCCTTCCAATTAATGGTAGAAATGCGTTTGAAAGCAATAATGGATACATTTTCAAAAAGTACACAAAATTCTGAAATCAGAAAGGGGTCATTTGTCTATATCCATGAAGGTTTCTTTATAGAAACTAACAGTTAGATATTGGAATAATTGAAAATTTGTTGAAAAAAACAGCCTTTTGTCTCAACGATTTCACCTATAACTTTTTCTAATTTTGACAGCTCTTGAAAAGCAATATACCGTTACATCCGTTAGACCTTCCTGGTTGTGGGGATATATAGGACTTGTAGTTTCACCAAGAACCCGACGAACCCAGATCCAAAAACTGAGCAGCAACTTGCAATGGTATTTTTTCATTTACTGGGTATAGATCACTTTGTCTTGGAAAATGTATACATGGAATAATCTGTATGAAAGACACCTATGTATTTCTGAATTGGGTACAACTTATAGAGTTCAGAAACAGTATATAATTGCACATTTTCAAAATTGGGAATACTCATACTAGCATGAGAATTATTGGTCATTTTTCAAAAAGATTTTTTTTTTACACAATGTCTTTCATTGAAAGGGAGAAATGCATGAAAGCTCAATTGGTAATAACAGTTGATTTACAAATCTGAATTACCCCAAGTGTCCCGATAAAAATGGTACCTCACTTGTGTGGGTCGGCCTTGTGCCTGCGACAGGAAACGGCGCAAAATGCAACGTGGTCACACCTAAATTTTGCAGTTACAAATTGACCCTTTTTTGGCAAAGTGCCTACCTGTAGTTTTTGCACCCTAGCTCTGCCGGAACCTAGGGAAACCTAGCAAACCTATACATTTTAGAAAATTAGACACCCAGGGAAATTCAGGATGGGGTGACTCGACTGCCTACCACCAGGTTTTGTTACCCAGAATCCCTTGCAAAGCTAAGATTTTGACAAAACAAACACATTTTCCTCACATTTCTGTGGTGGAAAGTTCTGAAATCTGCGTGGATCAACAAATTTCCACCCACCCAGCGTTCCCCAAGGTCTCCCGATAAAAACGGTACCTCACTTGTGTGCGTCGGCCTTGTGCCTACGACAGGAAACGGCACAAAATGCAACGTGGTCGCACCTCAATTTCCCAGTGAAATTTAGCACGTTTTGGACAAAAAGACTACCTTTGGTCTTTGCGCCGTAGCTCTGCCAGCACCTAGGGAAACCTAGCAAACCTATACATTTTTGAAAACTAAACACCCAGGGGAATTCAGGATGGGGTGACTCGTCTTCCTACCCCCAGGTTTTGTTACCCAGAATCCCTTGCAAACCTAAACATTTGACAAAAAAAACACATTTTCCTCACATTTCTGTGGTGGAAAGTTCTGGAATCTGTGTGGATCAACAAATTTCCACCCACCCAGCGTGCCCCCAGGTCTCCCAAAAAAATGGTACCTCACTTGCGTGGGTAGGCATAGTGGCTGCGACATGAAACAGCGCAAAACGCAGCATGGTCGCACCTCAATTTCCCAGTGAAATTTAGCACGTTTTGGACAAAAAGACTACCTTTTGTTTTTGCGCCGTAGCTCTGCCAGCACCTAGGGAAACCTAGCAAACCTATAAATTTTTTAAAACTAGACACCCAGGGGAATTTAGGATGGGGTGACTCGTCTGCCTACCCCCAGGTTTTGTTACCCAGAATCCCTTGCAAACATAAAATTTGACCAAAAAACACATTTTCCTCACATTTCTGTGGTGGAAAGTTCTGGAATCTGCATGGATCAACAAATTTCCACCCACCAAGCGTGCCCCCAGGTCTCCGGAAAAAAATTGTACCTCACTTGCGTGGGTAGGCATAGTGGCTGCGACATGAAACAGCGCAAAATGCAGCATGGTCGCACCTCAATTTCCCAGTGAAATTTAGCACGTTTTGGACAAAAAGACTACCTTTTGTTTTTGCGCCGTAGCTCTGCCAGCACCTAGGGAAACCTAGCAAACCTAATACATTTTTGAAAGCTAGACACCCAAGGGAATTCAGGATGGGGTGACTCGTCTGCCTACCCCCAGGTTTTGTTACCCAGAATCCCTTGCAAACATAAAAATTTGACCAAAAAAACACATTTTCCTCACATTTCTGTGGTGGAAAGTTCTGGAATCTGCGTGGATCAACAAATTTCCACCCACCCAGTGTGCCCCCAGGTCTCCCAAAAAAAATGGTACCTCACTTGCGTGGGTAGGCATAGTGGCTGCAACATGAAACAGCGCAAAACGCAGCATGGTCGCACCTCAATTTCCCAGTGAAATTTAGCACGTTTTGGACAAAAAGACTACCTTTTGTTTTTGCGCCGTAGCTCTGCCAGCACCTAGGGAAACCTAGCAAACCTATACATTTTTGGAAACTAGACACCCAGGGAAATTCAGGATGGGGTGACTCGTCTGCCTACCCCCAGGTTCTGTTACCCAGAATCCCTTGCAAACATAAAAATTTGACCAAAAAAACACATTTTCCTCACATTTCTGTGGTGGAAAGTTCTGGAATCTGCGTGGATAAACAAATTTCCACCCACCCAGCGTGCCCCCAGGTCTCCCGAAAAAAATGGTACCTCACTTGCGTGGGTAGGCATAGTGGCTGCGACATGAAACAGCGCAATACGCAACATGGTCGCACCTCAATTTCCCAGTGAAATTTAGCACGTTTTGGACAAAAAGACTACCTTTTGTTTTTGCGCCGTAGCTCTGCCAGCATCTAGGGAAACCTAGCAAACCTATACATTTTTGAAAACTAGACACCCAGGGACATTTAGGATGGGGTGACTCGTCTGCCTACCCCCAGGTTTTGTTACCCAGAATCCCTTGCAAACATAAAAATTTGACCAAAAAAACACATTTTCCTCACATTTCTGTGGTGGAAAGTTCTGGAATCTGCGTGGATCAACAAATTTACACCCACCCAGCGCGCCCCCAGGTCTCCCAAAAAAAATGGTACCTCACTTGCGTGGGTAGGCATAGTGGCTGCGACATGAAACAGCACAATACGCAACATGGTCGCACCTCAATTTCCCAGTGAAATTTAGCACGTTTTGGACAAAAAGACTACCTTTTGTTTTTGCGCCGTAGCTCTGCCAGCACCTAGGGAAACCTAGCAAACCTATACATTTTTGAAAACTAGACACCCAGGGAAATTTAGGATGGGGTGACTCGTCTGCCTACCCCCAGGTTTTGTTACCCAGAATCCCTTGCAAACATAAACATTTGACAAACAAAACACATTTTTCTCACATTTCGGTGGTGGAAAGTTCTGGAATCTGTGTGGATCAACAAATTTCCACCCACCCAGTGTGCCCCCAGGTCTCCCAAAAAAAATGGTTCCTCACTTGCGTGGGTAGGCATAGTGGCTGTGACATGAAACAGCGCAAAACGCAGCATGGTCGCACCTCAATTTCCCAGTGAAATTTAGCACGTTTTGGCCAAAAAGACTACCTTTTGTTTTTGCGCCGTAGCTCTGGCAGCACCTAGGTAAACCTAGCAAACCTATACATTTTTGAAAACTAGACACCCAGGGGAATTCAGGATGGGGTGACTCGACTGCCTCCCACCAGGTTCTGTTACCCAGAATCCCTTGCAAACCGAAAAATTTGACCAAAAAAACACATTTTCGTCACATTTCTGTGGTGGAAAGTTCTGGAATCTGCGTGGATCCACAAAATTCCACCCACCCAGCGTTCCCCTAGCTCTCCTGAAAAAAATGGTACCTCACTTGCGTGGATAGACATAGTGGCTGCAACAGGAAACGGTTCAAATCGTACGGTGGTGAATTTACATTACCCTATTGCAAATCTACCTTGATTTTGGGGGGGGCATCTGAGTTTGTGGCCCGGGGCTCGGTGGTATTCTTTTCAAAGTAGCAAACCCAAACAGTTCTGAAAACTAGACACCCGGGGGAGTCCAGGGAGGTATGACATGCGTGGGTCCCCCAATGTTTTCCTACCCAGAACTCCTTGCAAACCTTAAAATTAGGTAAAAATTCCACTTTTCAAAACTTTTTGGCGTGGGATCGCCGTGCCGGCAAAAATGTCCTACCACCCAGCGTTCCCCTTGTTCTCCCGAGTAAAATGATACCACACCTTAACAGAGTTACTCAAAAGTAAAACATTCAAGCACGGCTATCTATTCCTCAAAGACACACACATACAGGTTGGATTTGGCACGAGGGCGAGTGATGGTTCAGTACATAACATTTTATTAACAAGATATTTCAAAAAAATGAAATGCTCTGTCAATAAATAAATGCATAAAAACTGAACCAGTGACTCGCAACTCGTGAGCTGTAAAGCCACGACAAGGCACCAACGGTTTTACAGGCCATTCATGCACCTTTCATACCTGATACAAACCAGACCATTGACACCATCCGAATGGAAAAGCAACACATAACAACAATCACAATAAGGGACAAGGTACACCCTACTGCAGAAAGAGAAAAAAAACAATTATTACTGCACACCCATCTAATCCGCAAGCACACACACATACTGGTTGGATATGGCACTAGGGTGAGTGATGATTCAGTACATACAATTGTATACGCAAGTAATTTCACAAAAATGAAATACACTGTGTATAATTGAAAGTATGATAAACTGAACCACTGACTCACAGCTCGTGAGCTGTAAAGCCATGTCAAGGCACCAACCTCTTTACAGGCCATTCATACACCTTTCGTATGCGTGACACATAAAAAACATTCACACCGCCAGCCGCGGACCCATCACATTTCAACACTCACACCAGCAAACAGCGCCATTCAAGGGCCCATCACTTTCACACGCCCACATTTCTGACACTGCAACTACACAAAATGATGAACTGTGTGGAGTGTCACTCAACTAGCAGTGTGTGTAGTGACCAACAGAAAGTAACTACTCACACCGCCTGCCGAGCGCCAGTCCACCCACACCACCATCCAAGCACCAGACCATGCACACCGCCAGCCAAACACCACTCAGCGCACACCGACAGCCAAGTACCACTCCACACACACCACCAGCCAAGCATCACTCCACGCACACCACCAGCCAAGCGCCACTCCACAAACACAACACCAGTCAAGCACCACTCCGTGCACAGACAGCCAAGTACCACTCCACGCACACCATCCAGCCAAGCGCCACTCCACACACACCGCCAGCCAAGCACCACTCCACACACACCGCCAGCCAAGCACCACTCCGTGCACAGACAGCCAAGTACCACTCCATGCACACCACCAGCCAAGCGCCCCTCCACACACACCACCAGCCAAGCGCCACTCCACAAACACAACACCAGCCAAGCACCACTCCGTGCACAGACAGCCAAGTACCACTCCACGCACACCACCAGCCAAGCGCCACTCCACACACACGACCAGCCAAGCCCCACTCAACACACACCACCAGCCAAGCACAACTCCACACACACCGCCAGCCAAGCACCACTCCACGAACACCACCAGCCAAAGACAAATCCAAACACAACACCAGGCAAGCGCAAGAGCACACACACCGCCAACCAAACACCAGACCACGCACACCGCCAGTCAAGCACCAGTCCGCAGACACCGCCAGACAAGCACCAGTCCACAGACACCGGCAGCCAAGCGCCAAACCATGCACACAGTCAGACAATGGACACTACACGCAAACCAACATCATACTTTAGTTTTTTTTTTAAATAAAAGAGAAACAAAAACAAATTGCAAATTGATACAAATCTACTAACTCGACAACTAAATCTAAAAAGACTACACAAATACAAACTTTGAAACTGAACAATAAGTTTTACAGAATAAAGACCAACCAGTTCACTTTACCACTCATTGATACTCCCAAAAATTATTTTGCGTGTAGTACAATCTAAAACAAGCAGGTACACACAGCCCGGGGTTTGAAGGGCAGTCGGGGCAGTACATGCGAACCTCCTTCCGCAAACCTCTTCACCAACAGACTTTACATCTCCGACTGGGAAAGTCTTTTGAGGTTGTAGGAGGAATTGTATCAGGAAAGTGGCGATCTTTCAATCTGGCAACATCCTCCACCACTCCAACTCTAGGAACACTTGCCTGTTCCACTAAAACAAGGCTGCCTATTACAGACTCCTGAAACTTTACAAAAGACAACTTTGACTGGGGACAAGATTTCTGCAACACAATAAAAGCATTAAAGGTTGCCAAGTGGAAAAGATGGATAGCCAACTTCTTGTACCAAATGTAAGCCTTACGAAGAGCAGCATACGGTTCCACCCTCTGATCAACTCTGTCAACACCACCCATGTACTTATTGTAGTCCAGTATGCAGACAGGTTTGCGCACTTCTGCAACCTGACCCCAAACAGTCCACGGTTCAGTGCTTTCATCATGTATTGTAGTCAACATGTAGACATCTCTCGTGTCTGTAAACTTCACAGCTAGAAGCTCCTCACAACGCAATGCACAGCACTGTCCCCGAGCAAGCTTTCGACAAACAAGTTCTTTTGGGAAACCTTTACGGTTTGAGCGGATTGTGCCACAAGCAACAGTGTCCACTTTGGCCAATTCCCTGAACAACCGCACACCAGTGTAGAAGTTATCGACATACAAATGATGGCCTTTGTTAAACAATCCACGACCAAGTTCCCACACAATTTTCTCAGTCACCCCAAAAGTCGACGGACAACCAGGGGGGGTAATCCTGGATTCCTTACCAGTGTACACCCTGAAATTAGAGACATATCCAGTCTCACTGTCACACAGCATATACAGTTTGATTCCATAGCGTGCCCTCTTACTAGGAATGTATTGCCGAAATACCAAGCGGCCCTTGAACAACAGCAAAGACTCATCCACTGCAATTTCTTTCCCAGGATAAAAGATCTCAGAAAATCGATCAACCAAATGATCAATGACAGGCCGAATCTTGAAAAGACGGTCACAATCAGGGTGATCTCGTGGCAAAGCAAGACGATTGTCAACAAAATGCATCATCCACAGCAGAAGCAAATACCTATCACGACTCATGACTGCCGGAAATATAGCTGTTGCCATCAAGGGACTAGTTGACCAATATGAAGCCATTGATGGTTTCCTAAGCAAGCCCATCAAAAAAGTTAAACCCAAAAACTTTTTCATCTCCTCCAAATTTGTGGGAGTCCACCGGGTAGCTCTAGCGTGGGGCTTAAGGCTGGCATTGTTCAGCCTCAAAAAAATTTCAGCATACAAATTAGTCTGCTCTACAATCTCTGCCAAAAACACATCATCCATAAACTTGAAAAAATCAATAGGCAAAAAGTTTTCAGTGTTCACCCTACACCCTGGAACACCAGTAAATTCAGGCAATGCCGGCTGCACCATGCCTGGTGCAACCCAGAGGTCAGAACTTTCATCGTCACGTCTTGCAGCCGCAGGCCGCCGCCCAGCTGCCTCTTGTCTCACTACACCAACTGGAAGTCTAGCAGCCCCAGGCTGCAGCCCGATGTTTCTTGCCGCACTATTGGCACATCAATGTCCTCCGCAACCACAGGCACAACAATGTCCTCCCAAACCGTAACCACAGCAATGTCCTCCCCAACCACAGGCCCATCATCCACACCAAAAGTAGCTTCATCAGCACTCAAAGTGTCTTCATCATCAGATGAAGCCATGTGTAGAGAAAACTCACTACCTGAATCTTCACCTCCCACCTCTGGCTCAGAATCAGAGTCAGACTCTGGACCATGTTCAGAGGAAGAATCAAAAAGCATCCCAACAACTTGCTGAGCAGTAATCCGGCGGCTAGCCATTATCCTTACAAATAAAGGAGTCTGCACAAACAACTCAACAACCCCAACACTGCGCAAAGTAAGATAAAAAATGTAAGACTTTTTCACAAAAAACTATATTTAGAAAAAATATACAATTTACTTACAAGACACAACTACACTCACCAGCACCTACTCTGCAAAGACACAGCAAATAGGCAACGATATCCCACTAGAAAGAAGAAAAAAAAACTTACATCTACAGAAGGACACATCAAAAACAAATGCAAAACATGTTTTACAATCACAACAAACAGAAACAAAACATACTCGTCTTACTACATACTTTGCAAAATAAACAATTACATTACAATTGAACAAAAAAAAGGTCTCTTACCAAACACATGCAACTACAGAAACAGCAGAACAACAGAACCACCAGTAACAGAACCACACACTGCAACAATCTAAAGAGAAAAAAAAACAATACACATTAGAAGAAACACAAACAACACACATTACAACAGGCTATGTCACAGGGTATGTCACAAATGGGGTGTCTGTCCCCAAGGGGGGAAGATTATAAATCATTATAAACGTGGGCCCTCTGGAAGCAACCCTACGGAGGGCAGAGAGGCCAAATAAAGACACGGCAGAACATACAGAAAACAAATGGGCCCAAGGAAGCAACCCTTGGCCAAGGGGTCGCTCCCTATAAAAAACAAAAACCTGGAGTATAGTGGGCTTTTCTATCTCCCCCCTGGGACCAGAAACTGTAAAAAAAAACAGCCACTCCGCCCCCGGGGGGGGGGGGGGGCAGAATAGTCTACAATATTTATAATGCCCCCTGGTAGCGACCCTTGCCCAAGGGGTCGCTTCCTTTATAAATATACTAAAATCCCGGTGTCTAGTGGGCTTTTCTACCCCCCCCCCTGGGTCCAGATGTGGCCCAAAAAACGGCTGATCTGCCCCCAGGGGGGGCAGGCAAGTCTAAAAAAAATAATGGGCCAGTAGGAAGCGACCCTTCCCCAAGGGGTCGCTACCTTTACAATTATAAATAAATCCCTGGTGTCTAGTGGGCTTTTCTGCCCCCCCGGGGTCCAGATCACACGCTAACATGGGCAATCTGCCCCCAGGGGGGGGGCAGATTGCCCCCCCTGGGGGGGCAGAAAAGTCTGGATTGCAAAATTATGGCCCTAGGAAGCGACCCTTGCCCAAGGGGTCGCTTCCTTTCCTGAAAAAAACATCCCTGGTGTCTAGTGGGCTTTTCTGCCCCCCCTGGGTCGAGATCGCTTGCTAAAACGAGCGATCTCGACCCAGGGGGGGGGCAGAAAAGTCTGAATTACAAAAATTATGGCCCTAGGAAGCGACCCTTGCCCAAGGGGTCGCTTCCTTTTATGAAAATAAACATCCCTGGTGTCTAGTGGGCTTTTCTGCCCCCCCTGGGTCGAGATCGCTCGCTAAAACGAGCAATGTCGACCCAGGGGGGGCAGAAAAGTCTAACTTTCAAAAATTTTGCCCCTGGAAGCGACCCTTGCCCAAGGAGTCGCTTCCTTTTCAAACAAAAACATCCCTGGTATCTAGTGGGGGCATTACTGGTGCAGGATCGCGACGCTGTGCGCGATCCTGAACCAGGAATGCCCTGCATTGGGACATCAGGGGAGAGGAAACAGTGTTCCTCCCCCCGATGCCTCAAGGCATCGAGAAATGGCCCCCCCGCCCCACCGGAGACCAAAAACCTACCTTGTAGCTGGACGCGCTGGAAAGAAATGGCTTCCAGAGCGTCCAGCACTTCCTGATGACGTCGCCGTGCGCGACAGCGCGCTGACGTCACCAGGAAGTGCGGGGGGGGGGGGTGGGGGGAGCAGCGCAAAGTCTTCTGCTGCCACCCCCAAAAAAACAAACACGATCGGAGCCCCAGGGGGGGAGCGACAGCGCTCCCCCTGAGGGCTGTACTGATGACGGAGCGGTTCCGTCATCAGCACAGCCCAACCGATGCTGATGACGGAACCGCTCCGTCATCAGCATCGAAGGGGTTAATTATACATGCTGAACGGAAACTTAAGGGTATTCTGGAAAAAATAAAAAATCTGGAAGAAGAATTGGATAAGTTCCCAAACCATGACGAGTCAAAAGAACTGATGAACACGATGGAAAAGAAGACGGTCAAACATGAGATCGATGTGGAGAAGAGAAAGGCCAGCAAATGTAATCGCGATCGTATTGACTATGCAAATAGTCGGATATATACTTTTGCGAGAAAATATGATTCCCTGAGGAACAGAGCAGCAATGGATAGATGCATCAGCTATGATACCCAGGGCACATATGACAGCTCTGACCTACGTTCTGCAGATGAGGACACTGACATATCTAAACTGGATTTTCGTGGGGAAATTAGATTGGCTCAAATGGAGATGCAACAGAGAGGACGAGAAAGAAGAACAACGTGGGGAGGGAAAGGGGACAAAACCCACCCCAACCAGATGCAGCAAAAGAAGGAGCAAGGCCCAAAAGAGGAGAAGGCAAGAAAAAGCAAAAATAGAAAAGATGTCACTTCAAAAAGATCTGGTAATAAACATCTCCAGTATGATTGTAAATGCTGACCATATAAGCCTCCTAAATAAGGGACTGACTTTTTGTCCTAATTCTACCATGGACATTCCAAGCTTTTACATAGACTTATACAAATTTTGTCAAAAAGCCAAACTAAAGAAATATTTTGAGGACAAACCAGCCACAACAGGAGGTACAAATCCAGTACCCATGGAAATATCCCCACTGAACCAAAATGAATTACCAACATTAAGAGCCCTGTGAACGTTAGGGACTGACACTTTAGAAATTGACTTAAACTCTACTGCAAGAATTGAAGATGATATAGCGGTTTGTCAGAGAGAATACATTATCACACATAAAGGTGGAGAAAGTGGACTAAGATCCCAGTCTAAATTCTCCCCACAATTAACTCCATTCCAATTGACCTATTCCAGGAATTCGTCGTGGAAGAGATAAACCAACTATCCATGATTAAGAGAAATAATAAAAGGTCATGGAACCTGACATTAAAAGAACTAAAAGGCGCTGAAAGATCTAAGGGAGAACCAGAAAATTGTCATAAAGGCTGCCGACAAAGGCAGGAATATTGTTTTACAAGAATATATCCCTGTGGCATATAGGCAGTTGAGGAAACAAGAACACTATGAAAGACTGAAGACAAACCCAATGGAACAATGGACTAAAGAATACCATGCTCAATTGTTAACCTGGAATGAAAGGAGATTGATTGATTTTGAGGAATGCATGTATCTCAAGGTGTAAAATCTAGTAACAGCAACCATATATTTTCTGCCTAAGGTGCACAAGTCACTCATTAATCCTCTGGGCAGACCCATAGTCAGCTCTATGGGCTCTCTTCTTGAGAAGACTGCCCACTACATGGACGTGTTTTTAATGGAATATGTGATATCTCTTTCTTCATATCTTAAAGATACAACAACCTTCCTAAACAGAATACGATACATCAATTGGAATAACCATCAGACCATGGTCACAATAGATGTAACCTCGATATACACATCAATTCTCCACAAAGATGATCTAACAGCAGTCAGGAGGTTCTTAAAGACACGATCATTGAGTTTCTTAGAACATTCTGAAATGATTATGGATATGTTGAGTCACTGCCTAACGCACAATGTTTTTCTCTTTAATGGGGAGATATTTCTCTAAAGACAAGTCACAGCAATGGGGACATCATTCGCTCCAACGTATGCAAATCTATTCATGGCGGTATGGGAGGAAGGCATACTACATAGCAGGTACAAGTCGAATATCAAGTCTTGGATGAGATATATCGACGATTTATTCGTGATATGGGTAGGAGATCCGTCAAGTCTTGAAGAGTTCATCCAAAGCTTGGACCAGAATGATTAAAATCTATCCTTCACATCCACTTGCAGCAAAACACAAGTGACATATCTGGATGTAGAAGTATTTGTACAAAAACAAAAGCTTTGTACAAGAATCCATAGGAAACCAACCGCTATTAACAGTATCCTCCCTGCAAACAGTGGACATCCACAACATCTGAAGTGGAGCATTCCATATGGTGAGATGCTCCATGCAAAGAGGAAATGTTCCGAAGTCAGCGACATTGATCAAAATGTATATGAAACTAATACCAGATTCCTGGCGAGGGGTCATCCATCTGATGTCATTTTAAGTGCCAAGAACAAAGTAAAAGGAAGAATAAGATCATAATTATTGAAAAAACATGAGCTATTAGAAGAATATGATATAACTCGCATAATCCTGGATTTCAACGTGGAAAACAAGAGCCTAAGAAACATCATAAAAAAGCACTAAAGCATTTTAATGCTTGATGAATCATTGAAGAGGAAGTTACCAGTGACTCCAAAAATCACGTACAGAAAGACAGCCTCAGTAGGCGATCTTCTTACACATAGTCACCTGGAAACATCTAAAAAAGAAAAAGGAACACGGCTAACAACACCCAGGTTCTGGAAATGTTCCAAATGTAAGGCCTGTGAACAAGGATGCAACACACAATCGTATCAACTGCAAAATGGAAAGAGTGAAAGGATTACTGAACATTTCAAGTGCGAATCCAAGTATGTGATATATGTTTTAGAATGTCCATGTAAAAAACTCTATGTTGGGAGAACTATTAACAAACTAAAATTGCGTATATTACAGCATCTAAGAGCAATAAAAAACAAAGATCTCTCTTACCCAATGGCAAAGCATTTCTCAGAGAAACACTCAGGAAATAATCAAGAACTAAAATATTTCGGAGCTAAAATGGTAAAACAAAATGAAAGAGGAGGGGACAGAACCCTGGACCTATAAAGAGCTGAATCAAGTTTCATTCTAGCACTCGGAACAGAAAATCCATTTGAGCACAACTTGGATGCTGAATTGCACGTTCATCTATAAGAACAAAAGATCAATCTACAGTGCAAATTATATATAGAAAAAAGGAAAAATGAAGGAAGAACACTTTGTTGATGGTCCCTCGCAGACCTATTGGACAATTCATCAATCAGTTAAAAAGACCTAAACACACAAAAGAACAAATAGAGGAGTAAGAATTTTAGGCTGGTCCTATTGGGAGGCTAGTGGAGGCAAGAGATTCAAGAAAAGAGGCAACAAAAGGGAAAGCAAAAAGGAAATGAAATACAAATAGTAGCAATGGGAGTGGGGAATAGTCATGGACTCAGCGAGAGTAATTGAAGCACTTGCTCAGACCCCCAATGGGATACGAAATTAGCAGTTATTTAATGAAATCTACTTCAGAAGTATCAAGAACTTTAGAGAGAGACGTCCTGGAACTTTATCTTTGCACAATGTATTTGCACAATGCATTTGTCACTTTTTCTCCTTAACCTGAAATATACCTCAGAAGAATCAACACCTTTGCCGCAGGGCTAATTCCCCTCCTGTGCGGGGGGAAAGGGGGCCGCGTTCGGCACCGCGGTGGTCGTGATGAGCTCAGCTCGTAATGCTGCTTTGGTTTTTACTTGCATTCTGTTTTAACCTGCTTCCTTTGTAGTACTGAATTGAATCTAGATTTTTATGATCATGTATAAAATGTACTTTACAGAGATAAAATGATTGTGCTTTTCTAGATGTGTATCACAGGTTTCCCTGCCCTTGGAAAAATCCTACCTCCACCAGGGCCCCAGCACCTTTTGCTCAACCCTCCTTCCCTCGGTATTTGAACAGTAACAATGATGCAGTTGTTTTAATAAGTCTTTCTTTATAATGAATTCTTGTTTGGCCAGGGTACTTTACCAGCAAGTTCAAAATTGTAAGAGAAAAAATGGCAACTGCCAAAAGCCAATGTGAATACTTACAAATGTGGGTTAATAGTCTAGTCCGGCATGTCGCAAACTGTGGTCTGCGGATGCCCATGGGTCCGTGAGACATTCCCAGGGGGTCCGCAGGACTCAAGTGCCTGTCGTAGTGAAAAATGAAATGCCCTGGCGTCCTCACAGCACACAAGAGCTGTGAATGTTAGCGCAGGCGCAGCGAGACCACAACAATACAATCGGGAGGTGGGGGCAGAGAATGGGCCAGGGGGGGCGGCCGTAGGGGGCACAGCGTCTGGGGAAACGAGCGGAACAGAAGGCAAAAGGGGCACAAAAACAAGGAAAGAACGAGTGGCACAGAAGGCAGAAGGGCACAAAAAACGAGGGGAAAACAAAGTGGAGCAGAGGGCAGAAAGGCACAAAAAACTAGTAGAACAGAGGGTAGAAGGGCACACAAAATGAGGGAAAAACGAGTGGAATAGTGGGCAGAAAGGCACAAACAACAAATGGAACAGAGGGCAGAAGGGCACCAAAAAACGAGGGGAAAACAAGTGGAACAGAGGGCAGAAAGGCACAAAAAACAAGTGGAACAGAGGGCAGAAGGGCACCAAAAAACGAGGGGAAAACAAGTGGAACAGAGGGCAGAAAGGCACAAAAAACAAGTGGAACAGAGGGCAGAAGGGCACAAAAAACAAGGGGAAAACAAAGTGGAACAGAGGGCAGAAAGGCACAAAAAACGAGTGGAACAGAGGGCAGAAGGGCAGAAAAGTGAGGGAAAAACTAGTGGAACAGAGGGCAGAAAGGTACAAAAAACGAGTGGAACAGAGGGCAGAAAGGCACAAAAAACAAGTGGAACAGAGGGCAGAAGGGCACAAAAAAATGAGTGGAACAGAGGGGCGAAGGGCACAAAAGATTAGGGGAAAACGAGGGGAACAAAGGGCAGAAAGGCACAAAAAATGAGTGGAACAGATGGCAGAAGGGCACAAAAAATGAGGGGAAAACGAATTAGAACAGAGGGCAGAAAGGCACAAAAAACTGGTGGAACAGAGAGCAGAAGGGCACAAAAAATGTGGAAAAAACAAGTGGAACAGAGGGCAAAAAGGCACAAAAATGAGGGAAAAACGAGTGGCACAGAGGGCAGAAAGGCGCAAAAAATGAGGGGAAAACGAGTGGACCAGAGGGCAGAAAGGCACAAAAAATGAGTGGAACAGAGGGCAGAAAGGAACAAAAAACGAGTGGAACGGAGGGCAGAAGGGCACAAAAAAGTGAGTGGAAAGCAAGTGGAACAGAGGGGTGAAAGGCACAAAAAACGAGGGAAAAAGAAGTGGAACAGAGGGCAGAAGGGCACAAAAAATGAGGGAAAATCAAGTGGAACAGAGGGCAGAAAGGCACAAAAAACAAGGGAAAAACGAGTGGCACAGAGGGCAGAAAGGCACAAAAAACGAGGGAAAACGAGTGGAACAGAGGGCAGAAAGGCACAAAAAACAAGTGGATCAGAGGGCAGAAAGGTACAAAAATGAGGGAAAAAGAAGTGGAACAGAAGGCAAAAGGGGCACAAAAATGAGGGAAAAACGAGTGCCACAGAGGGCAGACGGGCACAAAAAATAAATGGCACAGAGGCAAAATACAGAATACAGAAATATAGGGGTGGCTAAGAACAGAAGGCAGAACTGGCAGAGAGGCACGGGGGCAGCGAGGGGAACAGAAGGGAAAACCAGGCAGAGACACGGGGCAGCGTGGGGTACAGAAGGAAAGACCGGGCAGAGAGAGCATGGGGACAGCGAGGGGAACAGAGGGAAGAAAAAGTGGCACGGACCACGTACAGGCAGCGGGGGAAGACAGACAACAGAAGTCACAGACACAACAATGAAAATAAAGGCAATACATCATAAGCAATAAAACGTTGAAAGGCACATGTGTATAGGTTACCGTTACTTGGCAAGCAGGTAAAAATAGATGCAGCCAGGATCAGCAGTAGGATTTTCGTGCTGCTGTCTGATTGCTCACTTTCCGCAAGCCCTTGGGTATCACTAAATAATACACTGCTGTATGCATATATGTCCATGGCAATAGACCCAATTCAGGCTGTCTCCCTCTTGAAATTGCCTCTGCTTCAAAAGGCGTTTTTAAAAAGAAATTTAAAATGTACAAATTGCTTGGGGGTCCCCGGCTTCCAGTAGTGATTCAGCGAGGGTCCTCAGGAGTCAAAAGTTTGGGAGCCACAGGTCTAGTCTATTTGTTAACAGAAACAAACAAGGGATTCATGCACTGTGTCACTTTAAATAGACAGTTTAGATGGCAGGACTCTATGGTCCAGTTGAAGGCATTCGCCGAAACGCGTTGACAGTCCTTTCACGTTTCCACTAATGGTGTTCAAGAAATAAAAGTACCTCTAAGAAAATAATCGTGGACTCTCTCTGTGCCATGGAGACTCTGGTTCGTTGGTGGGGGACCGTGCAGGGTTTTGCTGAAGATATATAAATATATATATATATTTATTTTTTTTTTTTCATTCCAAATCCTCAGCTTATTCGCAGAAAGTACTTGGAGACTCCAGCATGCTGAATAAAGTTTACTTAATGGCATTTTTTTCTGCCATTAAATAAACTTATTCAGCATGCGGGAGTGTCTGAGTACTTTCTGAGAATAAACGGAGAATTTGGAATTAATATATATATTTATAAATATATTTGAACATCTGGAGCCCCACCGTAGCCCGAACTCGGACCAACGGGACTGGTGTGATGATATATATATATATGTATATATATATATATATATACTAGCAAATATCCCAAGATGAGAGGAGCAGCAGAGGCTGGTGCTGGCGGCAAGGTTCAGGACACCCTCACAAATAATGTTTTCAGCAAAAACTCTTAAAAAGAGACAACGCCGCACACTGCTTCGATTGTTGATTCTTAGTTTATTTTCTGTAGGTTCCCCACCTACGCATTTCGGACAAACAACTGTCCCTGATCACGGTTACAAACATATGTCCATCATTTGTGTTTACCTTAAATACCTGATGACACCACATGGCTGGTTAAGATGCATTGTGGGCTCATTAGTTTTAGGTTTGAAATTTCTCCAAACAAAGCGCTGTGATTTGCCGGATCGCGGCATTTTGGCGGCACATTAAAGACTATACAAATGTATTAAAGTAATACTTGATAATCGCGCAAAACGTTACTCAACATGACGTTGTGTCTCAACATTATTATGTCAACGCATATTAACTGGCGCAAACCGCTAGCAGAAAGCTAGAAAGGTTAGTGATGGAAGGAGTGTCCATGTATTCAATTAGTGGCTGAGTGCCAAATAGTCTGATTGTACCAATCGATGCTTTGATCAACAGCTACAACAGTGCAAAGATAAAATTCTTATATATCTGTCACATATATTGCATTTGAATCATTAATAAAGTATGAGGTTCACAAGGAGACACGTTATGTATATTCTGTTTTACGTATTCCGTTCATCAAAGTTATAAGTGTACATAAAGTTCTTCATCGGCGTTGAGGCCCCATGGGTTTCTAGTTTTGAATCGTATTATTAATTTCGATTCGAGGCGTCTTAATCTGGTGACTCGATCGCCTTCTCTTTCATTTTCACCCACCATGGCAATTCCAGCATATCTCATATCTTTCCAAGTTTTTCCTGGGTGAGTCTTTAAGTGTTTCGCTGTCGCATAACTCAGATCATTGTTCTGTATAGCTCTGGTGTGTTCGAGTATTCTCTTTTTGAGAGGGCAGATTGTTGAGCCAATGTACTTTTTACCACAGAAACACTGTATTTGGTAGACCACAAATTGTGAATCACACGTTATTTTGTCCTTTATTACAAAAGTTCTTCCTTTTGGATCTTTTAGGGTCTTTATGTTCTGGCCAATTTTGCATGCCTTGCATGTTGAGCATTTACTGAAACCCAGTTGGCGTTTTTCTAACCAGCTCAAAGTTCTCACTTGTTTGAAATGGCTATTTACTATCGTGTCTTGAATGGAAGGTGCCTTGCGATATGAAATTAAAGGTCTGTCACCAATCAGCATTCCTATCTCGGTGTCCTTTTTTAGCACATTCCAATATTTGAGCAAAATTTGGCGAATCTTGTAACTTTCCTTTGAATAGGTTAAAATTAACCGTGGTTTATCTTCTTCTGTGACTTTTGTGGATTTCTTCCTTGTTATTAGAGTTTCTGCTTTTGATTTTGCTCTGGCTTTTTGTTTGCCTTTTGTTATATCTGCCTGTTTATATCCTCGTTTGGAAAAGCGATCTTTAGTTTCTTTGAACTTGTTTTCCATTTCACTTTCTTTAGAGCAGTTTCGTTTCATTCGTAAAAACTCCCCATAAGGGATGCTTTGTTTCAGTGAGACAGGATGAAAGCTGGTACCGTGTAGCACACTGTTTGTTGATGTTTGTTTCCTGAATACTGTCGTTTCCAATTTATTATTCTTGATATAGATTTTTGTATCAAGAAACTCTATTTCTTTCTTTTGAATATTTGACGTGAATTGCAAACCCACTTCATTTATATTCAAGATGTCAATGTACTCCATGAGTCTTTGTTTCGTGCCCTTCCAAAGGAGGAACAGATCGTCGATAAATCTGAGCCATAAAACCACGTCCGTGGTATATGGCTCGTTTTCTTCTCTCCAAGCTATGCTCCTCTCCCACCATCCCATAGTGAGATTGGCATAGCTTGGAGAGAAGGAAACTCCCATGGCACAGCCGCATGTTTGTGTGTAAACTTTCTTGTCAAAGGTGAAGACATTATTTTGCAGACAAAAGGTAATCATATCCAGTAGCATATTTGTATGACGTAGTTCTGAAATTGGTCTTTGACTCAGGAAATACTTTGTTGCAGTCAAACCTACGTCATGTTGGATCGAAGTATATAATGATATCACGTCTATAGTGGCTAGCCAATACTCAGGTTGCCACTGCACTCCCATGATGATTCGTAAAAAGTCACCTGTGTCTTTGATGAAAGAACTGAGAGTCGGTACTATCGGAGCCAAAAAATAATCTACATAAGAAGCTACATTTTTGCATAGTGATGCACAGCTGGATATTATTGGGCCTGCAGGCGGTTTGTTCAGAGTCTTATGTATTTTCGGAAGAAAATAGATCGTTGGCATTATAGGATGTGTAACTACCAGATAGTTTTTTTCTTCCTTGCTTAGTAGGCCATTTTCTTGCCATAATTCAATGCGTTTATGTAGTTTATTAGTCATATCCAAAGTTGGATTGTGCTCCAGTAGTTTATAGTTGGTTCTAACAACAACAACAGAACCAACTATAAACTACTGCACGCCAAATAATATCCAGCTGTGGATCACTATGCGAAAATGTAGCTTCTTATGTAGATTATTTTTTGGATCCGATAGTACCGACTCTCAGTTCTTTCATCAAAGACACAGGTGACTTTTTACGAATCATCATGGGAGTGCAGTGGCAACCTGAGTATTGGCTAGCCACTATAGACGTGGTATCATTATATACTTCGATCCAACATGACGTAGGTTTGACTGCAACAAAGTATTTCCTGAGTCAAAGACCAATTTCAGAACTACGTCATACAAATATGCTACTGGATATGATTACCTTTTGTCTGCAAAATAATGTCTTCACCTTTGACAAGAAAGTTTACACACAAACATGCGGCTGTGCCATGGGAGTTTCCTTCTCTCCAAGCTATGCCAATCTCACTATGGGATGGTGGGAGAGGAGCATAGCTTGGAGAGAAGAAAACGAGCCATATACCACGGACGTGGTTTTATGGCTCAGATTTATCGACGATCTGTTCCTCCTTTGGAAGGGTACGAAACAAAGACTCATGGAGTACATTGACATCTTGAATATAAATGAAGCGGGTTTGCAATTCACGTCAAATATTCAAAAGAAAGAAATAGAGTTTCTTGATACAAAAATCTATATCAAGAATAATAAATTGGAAACGACAGTATTCAGGAAACAAACATCAACAAACAGTGTGCTACACGGTACCAGCTATCATCCTGTCTCACTGAAACAAAGCATCCCTTATGGGGAGTTTTTACGAATGAAACGAAACTGCTCTGAAGAAAGTGAAATGGAAAACAAGTTCAAAGAAACTAAAGATCGCTTTTCCAAACGAGGATATAAACAGGCAGATATAACAAAAGGCGAACAAAAAGCCAGAGCAAAATCAAGAGCAGAAACTCTAATAACAAGGAAGAAATCCACAAAAGTCACAGAAGAAGATAAACCACGGTTAATTTTAACCTATTCAAAGGAAAGTTACAAGATTCGCCAAATTTTGCTCAAATATTGGAATGTGCTAAAAAAGGACACCGAGATAGGAATGCTGATTGGTGACAGACCTTTAATTTCATATCGCAAGGCACCTTCCATTCAAGACACGATAGTAAATAGCCATTTCAAACAAGTGAGATCTTTGAGCTGGTTAGAAAAACGCCAACTGGGTTTCAGTAAATGCTCAACATGCAAGGCATGCAAAATTGGCCAGAACATAAAGACCCTAAAAGATCCAAAAGGAAGAACTTTTGTAATAAAGGACAAAATAACGTGTGATTCACAATTTGTGGTCTACCAAATACAGTGTTTCTGTGGTAAAAAGTACATTGGCTCAACAATCTACCCTCTCAAAAAGAGAATACTCGAACACACCAGAGCTATTCAGAACAATGATCTGAGTTATGCGACAGCGAAACACTTAAAGACTCACCCAGGAAAAACTTGGAAAGATATGAGATATGCTGGAATTGCCATGGTGGGTGAAAATGAAAGAGGAGGCGATCGAGTCACCAGATTAAGACGCCTCGAATCGAAATTATTAATACGATTCAAAACTAGAAACCCATGGGGCCTCAACGCCGATGAAGAACTTTATGTACACTTATAACTTTGATGAACGGAATACGTAAAACAGAATATACATAACGTGTCTCCTTGTGAATCTCATACTTTATTAATGATTCAAATGCAATATATGTGACAGATATATAAGAATTTTATCTTTGCACTGTGGTAGCTGTTGATCAAAGCATCGATTGGTACAATCAGACTATTTGGCACTCAGCCACTAATTGAATACATGGACACTCAGTCCATCACTAACCTTTCTAGCTTTCTGCTAGCGGTTTGCGCCAGTTAATATGCGTTGACATAATAATGTTGAGACACAACGTCATGTTGAGTAACGTTTTGCACGATTATCAAGTATTACTTTAATACATTTGTATAGTCTTTAATGTGCCGCCAAAATGCCGCGATCCGGCAAATCACAGCGCTTTGTTTGGAGAAATTTCAAACCTAAAACTACTGAGCCCACAATGCATCTTAAACAGCCATGTGGTGTCATCAGGTATTTAAGGTAAACACAAATGATGGACATATGTTTGTAACCGTGATCAGGGACAGTTGTTTGTCCGAAACGCGTAGGTGGGGAACCTACAGAAAATAAACTAAGAATCAACAATCGAAGCAGTGTGCGGCGTTGTCTCTTTTTAAGAGTTTTTGCTGAAAACATATATATATATATATATATATATATATATATATATATATATATATATATATATATATATATATATATATATATATATATATATATATATATATATATATATATATATATATATATTCACTGAAAAAGGGGTGTTATAGTTAGCTGGACATTTTACTCAAACAAAATGATAGGAATTCCTCTGTTATAGTTAGTTCTCCTAACTATAACTCGCACCCCTGCAATGCACTGCTGATGACATCACAATTTACATCACTCATGACATGGTCAGTGACATCACGTGATGACATCTCAAATGACATCACTGATGGCATCACTGATTACATCATCCAGTGACTGTGTGTTTCTGTAAAGTTTAAATATGTTTAATATATATAGGGAAAGGCCTATTGAAGAATGAGTGGGTGTATAAGTGTCTGAATGGATGAATTAGTAGGTGCGTGACTGACTCTATAAGTGAGTGATTAAACGTATCTTATTGAATGCATGGGTTAGTGACTAAACTGTGTGAATGTCTGTATCCGTCTGTCTGTTGGTGTGTAACCGGCTACAGGGGTTTCGGAATAGCTACATGAGTGCCTATCTGTGTTATTGATTGGTTGTCTGAGTATCTGTATGGGTGCCTGAGTGTTTATGTTGGTGGCGTGTGCTTGACTCAGTGCATATATGGGTGAGTGGGTGATTCACTGGGTGCGTGGTTCCAAGAGTACATCTGTGATGGACTGTATGGGTGGGTGACTGTGTGTGTGGCAGTGTTAGTGAGTGAATGTATATCTCAGCGGCTCATGCGTGAGTAACTGCATATGTGAAAGGCAGTATACATGTGTGTTGGAGTATATAAATGGCTATAAGTGAGAGTGTGTGATTCTGAGAGTGGCTGTATGGACGGGTGTGTGCTTGTACCAGTGATTGTATAAGAGCGTAACAATGTGCTAGGATTTGTTGAGTATTTGAGCTGGAGTGTATATAACTGTATAGGTGAGTAAATGACAGTGTGATGAATTATTTGCATGACTGACTAGGAGTGTGAGAACCTCTATGTATGAGTGGTGGTGTGTGAGTGTTTATATAGGTGTATGAGTGCATATGATAGTCCTGTACTGAGTTACCATAAGTACGAGTGACTGTACAGGTGAGTGAGTGGATGTGTGCGTAAACTTAAGAATCAGTGAGTGTGCATGTAGTTATTGCTGTTGGTTTTGAGATTGACAGTCTGTAATTTAGAGTGGGTGTATCAAAGGTTATAATACGGTGTGAGAAGATGCATCAATATATCACATGGATGATGTCATCAGTGATGTCATTTGAGATGTCATCAGTGATGTCACTGACCACGGCATGAGTGATGTAATATGTGACGTCATCAGCAGTGCATTGCAGGGGCGCAATTTATAGTTAGCAGAACTAACTATTACAGAGGAATTTTTTTGGGTATGTATCAGTGAAATGTCCAGCTAACTATAACACCCCTGAAACCTATGTTTTTTTCAGTGAATTTCTAAGGTTTTTTAAATGCTTATTTCTAACTATAACGTGCCTGAAATCTATGTTTTTTTCAGTGAATTTCAAAGGTTTTTTAAGAGCTTATTTCTAACTATAACGTGCCTGAAACCTATGATTTTTTCAGTGAATTTCAAAGGTTTTTCAAATGCTAGTTTCTAACGATGCCTACAGAGGTAGGACATGTGTAGAAACAAGAAAAAATGCACTGAAAGAAGCAAAAGAAATGCAGAAAGAAGCAACAGAAGTCCACAAAGATGAAGAAAAGTGCAGGAAGAAGCAAGACATATGCAGAAAGAACCAACAGAGGAGGATAAAGAGGCCTTGTTACAAAATCATCCTGTGCCCACAACTTTTTCAGGCGGGGACTGGTGGTAACTGACTCTGACTAATCAGGCCTAGAGCCAGTGGTATGCTAAAAGACACTTAGAATACAGTGAAAACACCTACATACACTAGGGAACACTATGCGTTGGGGTACCCCTGGGATTAGCATGACCTCCTCTGTAAGCCCTAGTACATACTAGGGCAGGGGGATTAAAACTACCTCTTAAAACGCTCCACGGGGCGTGTTTTCAGAGTAGTGAAGGGAGGGGGGGCTGAGGTGACATGTTTACAAACACGCCCTTTGGCCATTTTAAGTTGGGAGATTAAGAACCCTTGAATCCTGACAGTCTGTGGTGTCCAACTAGCCAATCAGGTACCTCCAGTAAGCGCCACAGCGCTGCATTGCAGAGGTGTACAAAGGGGCGTGGTCTGGACCACCTCTCTTTCCATGCAGACCTCTGGCACTTACTGGAGATACCTGGTGAGCTAGTTGGCCCCCAGGGGCCATCAGGATTGAAAGGGAATTAATTCCCCAAATTAAAAGGCGCCACAGGGCGTTTGCACACATCACGTGTGTAAATACTTATCTAGGCAATTGTAATCGCTTGTCTCAAGACAATGATTAAAGGCTAAAGACCATTCTCGAGGATATAGTACTACAGTTTTATTAACATAACATCAGTTCATAAAAATTATTAAAAACAATCATTTTAAGAAAACAAAAATGAAAGAATAAAAATGGCCCTTAAAGCGACATACAATACATCAACAATATAATATACAGAAAACAATAATAAATGAATACAAAATATTTTTAAAAAGTGTGGCACAATTATGTATCTTCACGACGCGCGTTTCGGCGACCAGCGCCTTCTTCAGGAAAAGCCACGAAGCAACCTAATTTATAAACTTATAATCTCTGTTAGAAAACATAAAATAATTTAACAATTAAAAAACTTTTTACAACATTCAGTACACAATCCTTTATTATAAAAAGGAATTACTCTAAATCCTATTTGTACGACAAGTCTTGCTCATGAATGGACATGAACGGAAAAAATTGGAATTTCTGTGCTCATTTAACAAAGGATTCAATAATGGCATTCCCTTATAGAAATTCATCGATGGCATCCCCAGAAAAGGTTTCAATTACCTCTTTTGCATGTATTAGAGAACGAGGAGGGGACCATGTCTACTTATGGTGTATATAAGTGTACATATAACATCACTTACTTTCTTATTTTAAATATAAGGACTTGATATTTTCTAGAATCTTGAATGATGAAATAGAGGATGGTGCTGATAATGCCTTGCGAATATGAGGGAACGCGATACCAATTCTGTCGATAAATAAAAAGGTTATACTACAGAGTTTATATCTCATAGTACTAACATTCAGAGCTCGGTTAGTTAATTCTAGATTTCAGAGGAACATTTTAGCCAGTGGATTTTGGGGCTAGAAATACAGAAAACAAGAAAACTGATGACTGAATAATCTTGCAGTTTCCTAAAATATAATTGCAAAACGGGAATCTGAATTATACTATTTACCCCATATTTAGAGATTCATTGGTATCACCATCGAACAAGTTAAAATACTTCATATATATCTCCAGAAACATTAGAGCCTGCAACAAATGACGAAATGAAAATAAAAAAATAAAAAAGAGATTGAGGACATCTTTCTCATTTATCGATAACTTTTCTATTAGGTACTCTCATATCACCAACCTCAAAGGAGATGATTTTCCTTTAAAAGGGGAGCGGCATACGGACAAGGTGTAGACCGTGAATGCTGTCGATTCAAATGTGTAGCGAGGTTGCGGGAACGATAGTTACGCTACGATAGCAAGTGATGACAAAATCTATAAAGGAAGATGAAATAACAATCGTAAAAGTAAAACTAATTAAAAATAATAAAGACTAAAATTTAGGTAAATAATAAAAGCAAAAGCTACCTGATTTAAAATGAGTAGCCTTCGACCTCCACGCTGACGTACTAGATGAAAGTCGTAATGCTACAGCGCGAAGAAAGCAAAATAAAAGAAGGGAAAGATTAATTGCTGGCTAGCCACAGCCCTAAATATCTAAAAGAGCAAACAATGTAATAAATCCAACAGGGTAAAAGAAACTAGAATCAAGGGGACAATATTCGACGTGATATTCAAAACATTAAAGCCAAAATGGATTTTACTGATTCCAAACCTTGTTTCCAGTCATGCCGGTATAAAAATACAATAGGGCATGAGGGGGCCAAAAGAAGCAAACTAAAAGTGTCGACCAAGAATAGTGTTCAGCCACCTCTAATAGTTAAAGAAGACGCATGCCGCTATGTATATACCTGTTGCTGATGATCCAAGCAGCATAGGCGTGGAGGTTGCGATGAAAGGCAGAGACCCTCTCGGTTTCGCGGGTAAAAACGCAAGGAGAAAATCAAAGGCAGCTGAGTGAAAGCTTTATTTAAATATTCACTCTCACTAGCGCTGATTGGTTGTTTAACAGTCACATGGTTGTACGAAACATCCATTGATGGGCAGAGAGTAAAACCCGTCGGTAGGATGGGTCAATGGTTGGCTGATCATCGATCGCGCGGATGTACGAGTCAACTATTAATAGGCAAGAAAAAGACCCGGTCAATAAAGAATGTCATGTAATTCCAACGTAATTCCGAATTATAATTATAGTCACTGACATGGAATAAGGAGAACGAGCGTCGATTTTGTTTCAAATTCCGCTTATATAAATGGATTATTATTAACGTAAACGAAAAGAAAATAGCAGATTATATAGTCAAATGCCGCAATCATCAGTATATAGAGTGGGTGCTAACAACACCACTGTGTATATCTCCTTGGTTGTAGACATGTATCTTTCATAGCAATACTTAATGATTCTAGAATATTGTTTTCGTTACCAATACTATTCAATCACATAAGTTCAATTGAATTTCAATCTATAAACAAGATGCATGGATATTTTAATAACTGTCCATGCTAATGCCGATAGAAAGTCCAAATGAACAGAGATGTATAACCTAAATTAATAACAGAATATATAGGTATATATAGACCTCTCTCGATCATATACCAGAATCAGTCATACTATCAGACGCAGGCCTGACAATATACAATTTACAAGCGCAAAGAGGGATCAAACAGTACAACTTCTCCTCGCATTAACTCATGGTTGCTTAAAATCAAGGGAAAAGATACCATTCTACCGCAATATCATTAAATTCTGAAATAGACTGGGGTCAAAGAATAGCGTTCTCCCAAGGTATTTCATTATTTAATCCATTTTTGACTGTATCCAAGCTAAAAATCCAACAAACTTCAAGTTTTTTTCGGATTTTTTCACCACCATTTTTATCTGGGGTGTTAATCTTCTCTAGAATGCACCATTGAAATTCATCCGGGCAATGGTTACAGTCCACAAAGTGCTTCACCATAGGTGCAAGTAGCTTCTTTGTCCTAATGGCAGAACGATGTTCTGTTAGGCGCATTTGGATGGGGCGTGATGTTTCGCCTACATATCCGTATAGGCACGGACATCGAATAAAATAGATGACATTGGCGGTTTTACAAGTCCACATATTTGTGGCAGATACAGTGTATCCATTGTGATCAAAGGTTTCCCCATCTAAAATGTTCAAGCAAGATTTACAACTCGAGCATTTGAAGGTTCCCTTGATGGCTTTTTTCGTAAGTATTGATTTCTGTATCCAGTCGCTTTGACTCACATGTCCTTTGAATCTTGAATGTACAATTTGATCCTTAATATTTCTGTTCCTTCTATGTGCAAACAAAGGCTTTTCTAATGTTTGTTCCCTGGTACAGTTACTATTTAATATATGCCATGAGGAATTAATCACTTGTTTAACTTTGGCATCAAGTGTAGAATGCCTGGTGACACATACTAATTGTTGAGTTTGTTCTTTAGGTTTAGATTTTAAAAGGTGGTCTCTATCAAAGAAACGCGCCCTTTTATAAGAGTCCCTCACTAGACGGTGGGGGTAACCTCTCTCCATGAACTTTTTTCGCATGTTGATAGACTGTTTATCATAATCCTTAAGGTCCGTACAATTTCTCCGTACTCTCAGAAATTGAGAGAAGGGGATACTCTGCTTTTGACTCCTGGGACGGAAACTTTGAAAGTGGAGTAATATGTTTCTTGCTGTTGTTTTGACAAAATGATCCACCTTCAATTTACCTTCATCATGAAAAATCATGATGTCTAAATACTCTAGTCTATCAGTACTGACATGAGCAGTAAATTTCAGATTGGTATCAGCAGCATTGATCCAAGCCAGGAATTCAGTCAGAGTCTCCCCCCCATCAGTCCAGACATAAAATTTGTCATCGATATATCTTGACCAATGGGAGACAGACTCAAAACAGGGAGCAATGTCATTATAGATGAATTTCTTTTCGAAAAAGGCCATATAGATATTAGCAACTGAAGGTGCTACTGAAGCACCCATGCTAACGCCCTTGATCTGGCGATAGAGGTGCTGGCCGAATTAAAAAATATTCTCAGTAAGCACTACCTTAAGACATGCGAGAACAAAGGCTTTCGGACATGGAATATTATGTAGATCAATAAACCATTCAACTATTTCTAATGCTTCAACTAGGGGAATATTGCTATATAAGGACTCAACGTCCATGGTGACTAAAAGGTCTCTATTAGGGTTGTAGTCAATGTTTTCTACTTTGTTAATCATTGAGCCACTATCCTTAACATAAGATGTTATATTCGGGATAAAGGGGCGAAGATGGAATTCTACGTACTTGGAGAGAGGTTCTGTTGCAGTACCGATAGTTGAAACAATAGGCCTGTATTGAGGGTTCACTAAATCTTTATGCATCTTTGGAAGACCATAGATGCAGGCCGTTTTACCAGAGTTACAGTTGAGGTACTCATATTCTTTGTCTGTAATTTCTCTTCTTTCTTTTGCCTCAGTTGTGAGATACCTAATTTCTTTAACGATATTATTTATGGGGTTGAATCTGATTTTAACATAGAAAGAGGGGTCATCTAGCATAGCGAGCATCTTTTCTTCATATTTATCAGAATCTATTACAAAAATGCCACCGCCTTTGTCACTGCTTTTAATAGTAAGCAGTTTGTTAGAGGCTAGAGATTTTAAGGCGTCATGTTCACCTTTGTTTAGGTTATAGAGTGGTTTAGGAACAAACCTGATTGCTTGTTCTAGTTTCTTTAAGACCACTAGCTCGAAAGCTGCCACTTCAAGCCCTAACTGATCTAGAGATGAGCTAAAAGTTGAAGGTAGAGACAAATTATTAACAACATATTGTTCCGCTTCAATATTCTCATGTGCAAAATATTTTTTGAGACAAATTTTTTGAAATAAAGAAATAACATCACTATGTAACTCAAAGATGTTAGCACCTGAGTGCGGAACAAAGGAAAGACCTTTCGCAAGTAGATTTGTACTGTGTTCATCAAGATGCGATTTTGAAAGATTAAAAATTGGAATTACATCCCTGCTTTCCAATATTGACGACTTCGAGTTTCCCTGACAAACTGGGGTTCCTCCTGCTGCTGGTAATGATGTTGAGGCTTGTAGCCTCCTCTGCTCTGCGCCTGAAAGCGCACTCTTGATCGTCCGTGGTTCATCCCGCGGTGCCCTAAAAAAGGTTGAGTTTGATTTCGTTTGGATTGGGCAGAGTTATAGTTATTTTCTGACTCATAGTAACCATCATTACCATCGCCATCTGACTCTGAAGTCTCAGAGAAGGTATTGACTCTCTGTTGTGGATTTTTGTTTTCATCGGGGTAGTGGTTCTGTTTATAGAAGTCAGGTTTAAGGTACGGATATGTATTTTCAATAGAATAAAATCTTTTGTCCTTCATTAGTTTATCATTCTTTCGTTTCTCTAAATAGTTCGCAAAGGACTCCAACTCTCTATTATCTTCCTCTAATTTGTTAAGGGATTTGTCCACACTACCTGCTTTCTTAATCTTATCCTCAAGGGCTTCTACCTCAGTTTTGATTTCTACTGCAAGTTCCCTGGCAGTTTCTACTATTAGAATCATAAGGTCCTGTGAGCATCTGCTCGCAATCATGCTCCATTTCTCAAGGAAAGCACGATGGTGAACAAAGAGGCCCGGAACATTGCGTACACGAAGGCCAATAGATATAACACCTAATTTGAGATATGCAAGCATGAACTCACCATGTGCTTCCATCCTTCTTACTTTTTCTTTAGATCTATCAATTGTTTTAGATCATCTTGGTTGCGGAGTGTGTCATTCGATGTGCTACCAAAGGAGATGGAGGTACCTACCAAGAGGGCAAATTCATCGTCTGTAAACCCAAATGTTTTGAGTTGGGCCATAATGAGCACTAGGATTCAAGAAGGCAAAAAATTGAGAGTTGGATTAAATGGTATGTTAAAGAAATGATGAGCACAGAAAATCCAGAATTATTCAAATAGGATTATAGAAAGTGACATAGCAAAGAACAGCCCTGCACAGACAAGCTGTGGGTAACAATGGCGAATGAAACAAAGGCCCCCTGAACAATAAAGAATAAACAATTCCTAGATCAGGGACAATTCATGTGTGCAAATATTTATCTAGGCAATTGTAATCGCTTGTCTCAAGACAATGATTAAAGGCTAAAGACCATTCTCGAGGATATAGTACTACAGTTTTATTAACATAACATCAGTTCATAAAAATTAGTCTTCTCGACGCGCGTTTCGGCTTCGTGGCTTTTCCTGAAGAAGGCGCTGGTTGCCGAAACACGCGTCGAGAAGATACATAATTGTGCCACACTTTTTAAAAATATTTTGTATTCATTTATTATTGTTTTCTGTATAGTATATTGTTGATGTATTGTATGTCCCTTTAAGGGCCATTTGTATTCTTTCTTTTTTGTTTTATTAAAATGATTGTTTTTAATAATTTTTATGAACTGATGTTATGTTAATAAAACTGTAGTACTATATCCTCAAGAATGGCCTTTAGCCTTTAATCATTGTCTTGAGACAAGCGATTACAATTGCCTAGATAAATATTTACACACATGAATTTACCCTGATCTAGGAATTGTTTATTCTTTATTGTTCAGGGGGCCTTTGTTTCATTTGCGTTTGCACACATCACCCATGCCCCGCCTCCTTCCTTCACCACTGTGGAAACACACCCCGTGGCACGTTTTAAGTTAGAGGATTTAGTCCCTTTGAATCCTGAGGGTCCCTGGGGTCCAACTAGCCCACCAGGTACCTCCAGTAAGCGCCACAGAGCTGTGTTGCAGAGAGGTGTAAAAAGGGGCATGGCCTGGACCACCTCTATGCAACGCAGGCCTCTGGCACTTACTGGAGGTACATGGTGGTCTAGTTGGGCACTAGGGGCCCTCAGGATTGAAGGGGAATTAATTCCCCAACTTGAAACGTGCCACAGGACGTGTTTGCACACATGTCACTTCAGGCCCAGCCCCCTTCCTTCACCACTATGCAAACGCGCCTGTGGCGCGTTATAAGCTGGGGGATTAAGTCCCCTTCAATCTTCAGTCTCCCTGGTATCCAACTAGCCCACCAGGTACCTCCAGTAAGCGCCACAGAGCTGTGTTGCAGAGAGGTGGTCCGAGGTCACGCCCCTTGTTACACCTGCCTTACCGTTTAAGTGGCAAGCAATCTACCAGATTACAATTGTGCTACTGCTTAGCATGTTCTGAATAATTTCTACATTTGCACAAACTGCCTACAGAAATATCCGTGACAAACCTTTGAAAAAGGACTTAGGCACTGTCATAGGTCTGAATGGAGGGATCAATTATGTGACATCACTCTAGTGAAATACTTTTCCTCAGTCTAGAGGCACGGAAACAAACTATGCTAAAAGCGAAACTGTGAAACTGCAAACATAAATCTTTGTAAAGGAGGATACGAAATGAGGCACTGCATAAATTCCTCATCATGTTGGGGGTCGTGCTGGAGTAGCGTTTTAGGGCTTAGGGTAGTGCAGTGGTTTTTGTGTAGTGAAGGGGTCGTGCTGGGGGTAGTGTTTTAGGGTTTAGGGTAGCACAGCGGTGTTTGGGTAGCATAGGGGGTCATGCTGGGGTACTGTTTTAGTGATAAGGGTAGTGCAGTGGTGTTTGGGTAGTGTAGGGGGTACGTGCTGGGGGTAGATTTAGGGTTGAGGGTAGTGCAGTGGTGTTTTGGTAGTATAGGGGGTCGTGCTGGGGGTAGATTTAGGGTTTAGGGTTGTGCAGTGGTGTTTGTGCAGTGTTTTCGGGTTCGTGCTGGGGGTAATGTTTTTGGGTTTAGGGTATCACAGTGGTGTTTAGGTAGTGTAGGGGGTCATGCTGGGGTAGTGTTTAGGGTTTAGGGTAGCACAGTGGTGTTTGGGTAGTGTAGGGGGTTGTGCTGGGGGTAGAGTTTAAGGGTTTAGGGTAGCGCAGTTGTGATTGGGTAGTGTAGGGGGTCCTGCTGGGGGTAGTGTTTCAGAGTAGTACTGTGGTGTTTGGGTAGTGTCGCGGGTCATGCTGGGGGTAGTGTTGTAGGGTTTAGGGTAGCGCTGTGATGTGTGGGTAGTGCAGGGGTTCATGCAGGAGGTAGTGTTTTAGGGTTTAGGGAAGCGCAGTGGTGTTTGTGTAGTGTTGGAGGTCGTGCCTCGATTAGTGTGTTAGGGTTTAGGGTAATGCAGTGGTGTTTGGGTAGTGCAGGGGGTCGTGCCTGGATTAGTGTGTTAGAGTTTAGGGTAGCTCAGTGGTTTTTGGGTAATGCAAGGGGTCATGCTGGGGGTAGTGTTTTAGGGTTTTGGTTACCGCAGTGGTGTTTGGGTAGTGGGTAGTGTAGGGGGTCGTGCCGGGGTTAGTGTTTTAGGGGTTAGGGTAATGCAGTGGTGTTTGGGAAGTGTAGGGGGTCATACAAGGGGTAGTGTTTTAGGGTTTAGGGTAGCGCAGTGGTGCTTGGGTAGTGTAGGGGGTCGTGCCGGGGGTAGTGTTTTAGGGTTTAGGGTAGCGCAGTGGTGTTTGGATAGGGCAGGGGGCTGTGCCGAGGGTAGTGTTTTAGAGTTTAGGGTAGCGCAGTGGTGTTTGGGTAGAGTAGTGGGTCGTGATGGGGGTAGTGTTTTAGTGTTTAGGATAGCACAGTGGTGTTTGGGTAGTGTAGGGGGTCAGGCTAAGGGTAGATTTAAGGTTTAGGGTAGTGCAATGGAGTTTGTGTAGTGTAGGGGGTAGTGTTTTAGTGTTTAGGGTAGTGCAGTGGTGTTCATGTAGTGTAGGGATTGTGATGGGGTAGTGTTTTAGGGTTTAGGGTAGTGTAGTGGTGTTTGTGTAGTGTGGGGGTTGTGCTGGGGGTAGATTTAGGGTAGTGGAGTGGTGTTTGTGTAGAGTAGGTGGTCATGTTGGGGGTAGATTTAGGGCTTAGGGTAGTGCAGTGGTGTTTGTGTAGTGTAGGGTGTCGTGCTGGGGGTAGTGTTTTAGGGTTTAGGGTAGTGCAGTGGTGTTTGTCTAGTGTAGGGGGTCATGCTGGGGGTAGTGTGTAAGGGTTTAGGGTAGTGCAGTTGTTTTTATGTAGTGTAGCGATTGTGATGGGGTAGTGTTTTAGGGTTTAGGGTAGTGTAGTGGTGTTTGTGTAGTGTGGGGGGTTGTGCTGGGGGTAGATTTAGGATAGTGCAGTGGTGTTTGTGTAGGGTAGGTGGTCGTGTTTGTTTAGTGTAGGGGGTAGTGTTTTATGGTTTAGGGTAGTACAGTGGTGCTTGGGTAATGTAGGGGATCTTGCTGGGGTATGTTCAGGGTAGTGCAGCGGTGTTTGTGTAGTGTTTGTGGGTTCATGCTGGGGGTAGTGTTTTAGGGTTTAGGGTACTACAGTGGTGTTTGTGTAGTGTAGGAGGTAGTGTTTTAGGGTTTAGGGTAGTGCAGTGGTGTTTGGGTAGTGTAGGGGGTCATGCTGGGGGTAGTGTTTTATGGTTTAGGGTAGCGCAGTGATTTTTGGGTAGTGGAGCGGGTTGTATTGGGTGTAGTATTGTAGGGTTTAGGATAGCGCAGTGGTGTTTGGGTAGTGTAGGGAGTCATGCTGGGGCTAGTGTTTTAGTGTTTAGGGTAGCACAGTGGTGTTTGGGTAGTGTAGGGGTCATGCAGGGTGTAGTGTTTTAGGGTTTAGGGAAGCGCAATGGTGTTTGTGTAGTGTAGGGGGTCGTGCCTGGGGTAGTGTGTTAGGGTTTAGGGTAGCGCAGTGGTTTTTGGTTATTGTAGGGGGTCATGCCGGGGGTAGTGTTTTAGGGTTTAGATTCGCGCAGTGGTGTTTGGGTAGTGTAGGGGGTCGTGCCGGGGTAATGTTTTAGGGTTTAGGGTAGTACAGTGGTGTTTGTGTAGTGTAGCGGGGGTCATGCTTTGGTAGTAGTGTAGGGGGTAGTGTTTTAGGGTTTAGGGTAGTGCAGTGGTGTTTGGGTAGTGTTGGGGGTCGTGCTGGGGGTAGAGTTTTAGGGTTGAGAGTAGCCCAGTGGTGTTTGGGTAGTGTATGGGGTCATGCTGGGGGTAGTGTTTTAGGGTTTAGGGTAGCGTAGTTATTTTTGGGTAGTGTAGCGAGTCGTGCTGGGTGTAGTATTGTAGGATTTAGGTTAGCGCAGTGGTGTTTGGGAAGTGTAGGGTGTCATGCTGGGGGTAGTGTTTTAGGGAATAGGGTAGTGCAGTTGTGTTTGTGTAGTGTAGGGCGTCGTGCTGGGTGTAGTGTTTTAGGGTTTAGGGTAGTGCAGTGGTGTTTGTGTAGTGTAAGGATTAGTGTTCTAGGGTTTAAGGCAGTGCAATGGTGTTTATGTAGTGTAGGGGGTCGTGCTGGGGGTAGTGTTTTAGGGTTTAGGGTAGTGCAGTGGTGCTTGTGTAGTGTAAGGGTTAGTGTTCTAGGGTATAAGGCAGTGCAATGGTGTTTATGTAGTGTAGGGGGTCGTGCTGGGGGTAGTGTTTTAGGATTTAGGGTAGTTTATTGGTGTTTGGGTAGTGTAGGGGGTCATGCTGGGGTAGTGTTTTAGGGTTTAGGGAAGTGCAGTGTTGTTTCTGTAAAGCAGGGGTCATGCTGGGGGTTGTGTTTTAGGGATTAGGGTAGTGCAATGGTGTTTGTGTAGTGTAGGGGTCGTGCTGGGGTAGATTTAGAGTGTAGGGTAGTGCAGTGGTTTTATTGTAGTGCAGTGGTTCGTGCTGGGGTTGATTTAGAGTTTAGGGTAGTGCAGTGGTGTTTGTGTAGTGTAGGGGGTCGTGCTGGTGTAGTGTTTTAGGGTAGTGCAATGGTGTGTGAATAATGCAGGGGGTCGTGCTGATGTAGATTTAAGGTTTAGGGTAGTGCAATGTTATTTGGGTAGTATTGGGGGTCGTGCTGGGGCTAGATTTAGGGTTTAGGGTAGTGCAGTGGTGTTTGTGTAGTATAGGGGGTCATGCTGGGGGTAGTGTTTTAGGGTTTAGGGTAGTGCAGTAGTGTTTGTGTAGTGTATGGGGTAGTGTTTTAGGGTTTATGGTAGTGCAGTGGTGTTTGAGTAGTGTGGTGGGTCATGCTGGGAGTAGAGTTTTAGGGTTTAGGATAGCGCAGTGGTGTTTGGGTAGTGTAGGGGGTCATGCCTGGGGTAGTGTTTTAGGGTTTAGGGTAGGGCATTGTTATTTGGGTAGTTTAGCCATTAGTGCTGGATGAAGTATTGTAGGGCCTAGGGTACCACAGTGGGGTTTGGGTAGTGTAGGGGGTCGTGCCTGGGGTAGTGTGTTAGGGTTTAGATTAGCGCAGTGGTGTTTGGGTAGTGTAGGGGGTCCTGTCGGGGGTAGTGTTTGAGGGTTTAGGGTAGTGCAGTGGTGTTTATGTAGTGTAGGGATTGTGATGGGGTAGTGTTTTAGAGTTTAGGGTAGTGTTGTGTTGATTGTGTAGTGTGGAGGTAGATTTAGGGTAGTGCAGTGGTGTTTGTGTAGAGTAGGTGGTCGTGTTGGGGGTAGATTTAGGGCTTAGGGTAGTGCAGTTGTGTTTGTGTAGTGTAGGGCGTCGTGCAGGGGGTTGTGTTTTAGGGTTTAGGTTAGTGCAGTGGTGTTTGTCTAGTGTAGGGGGTAGTGTTTTATGGTTTAGGGTAGTGCAGTGGTGTTTGGGCAGTGTAGGGGATCGTGCTGGGATAGGTTTAGGGTAGTGCAGTGGTGTTTATGTAGTGTTTGCGGGTTCATGCTGGGGGTAGTGTTTTAGGGTTTAGGGTAGTACAGTGGTGTTTGTGTAGTGTAGGGGGTCGTGTTTTAGGGTTTAGGGTGGTGCAGTGGTGTTTGGGTGGTGTAGGGGATCGTGCTGGGGGTAGAGTTTAGAGTAGCGCAGGGTTTAGCGTAGCGCAGTGGTGTTTGGGTAGTGTAGGGAGTCATGCTGGGGGTAGTGTTTTAGTGTTTAGGGTAGCGCAGTGGTGTTTGGGTAGTGTAGGGGGTCATGCGGGGGGTAGTGTTTTAGGGTTTAGGGAAGCGCAATGGTGTTTGTGTAGTGTAAGGGGTTGTGCCTGGGGTAGTGTGTTAGGATTTAGGTATCGCAGTGTTTGTTGGTTATTGTAGGGGGTCGTGCTGGGGGTAGTGTTTTAGGGTTTAGATTAGCGCAGTGGTGTTTGGGTAGTGTAGGGGGTCGTGCCGGGTAATATTTTAGGGGTTAGGGTAGCGCAGTGGTGTTTGGGTAGTGTAGGGGGTTGTGCGGGAGGTAGATTTAGGGTTTAGGGTAGTGCAGTGGTGTTTGTGTAGTGTTTGCGGGTTTATGCTGGGAGTCGTGTTTTAGGGTTTAGGGTAGTACAGTGGTGTTTGTGTAGTGTAGGGGGGTCATGCTGTGGTAGTATTTTAGGACCTACCATAATGTAGTGGTGTTTGTGTTGTGTAGGGGGTAGTGTTTTAGGATTTAGGGTAGTGCAGTGGTGTTTGGGTAGTGTAGGGGGTTGTGCTGGAGGTAGAGTTTTAGGGTTTAGAGTAGCGCAGTGGTGTTTGGGTAGTGTAGGGGGTCATGCTGGGGGTAGTGTTTTAGGGTTTAGGGTAGCGCAATGATTTTTGGGTAGTGTAGCAAGTTGTGCTGGGTATAGTATTGTAGGGTTTAGGATAGTGCAGTGGTGTTTGGGTAGTCTAGGGGGTCATGCTGGGGGTAGTCTCTTAGGGAATAGGGTAGTGCAGTTGTGTTTGTGTAGTGTTTGCGGGTTCATGCTGGGAGTCGTGTTTTAGGGTTTAGGGTAGTACAGTGGTGTTTGTGTAGTGTAGGGGGTCATGCTGTGGTAGTATTTTAGGACCTACCGTAATGTAGTGGTGTTTGTGTTGTGTAGGGGGTAGTGTTTTAGGATTTAGGGTAGTGCAGTGGTGTTTGGGTAGTGTAGGGGGTCGTGCTGGAGGTAGAGTTTTAGGGTTTAGAGTAGCGCAGTGGTGTTTGGGTAGTGTAGGGGGTCATACTGGGGGTAGTGTTTTAGGGTTTAGGGTAGCGCAATGATTTTTGGGTAGTGTAGCAAGTCGTGCTGGGTGTAGTATTGTAGGGTTTAGGATAGTGCAGTGGTGTTTGGGTAGTCTAGGGGGTCATGCTGGGGGTAGTCTCTTAGGGAATAGGGTAGTGCAATTGTGTTTGTGTAGTGTAGGGTGTCGTGCTGGGTGTAGTGTTTTAGGGTTTAGGGTAGTGCAGTGGTGTTTGTGTAGTGTAGGGGGGTCATGCTGTGGTATTATTTTAGGGCCTACCGTAATGTAGTGGTGTTTGTGTAGTGTAGGGGGTAGTGTTTTAGGGTTTAGGGTAGTGCAGTTGTGTTTGGGTAGTGTAGGGGGTCATGCTGGAGGTAGAGTTTTAGGGTTTAGAGTAGCTCAGTGGTGTTTGGGTAGTGTAGGGGGTCATGTGTTTTAGGGTTTAGGGTAGCGCAGTGATTTTTGGGTAGTGTAGCGAGTCGTGCTGGGTGTAGTATTGTAGGGTTTAGGATAGCGCAGTGGTGTTTGGGTAGTTTAGGGGGTCCTGTCGGGGATAGTGTTTAAGGGTTTAGGGTAGTGCAGTGGTGTTTATGTAGTGTACGGATTGTGATGGGGTAGTGTTTTAGAGTTTAGGGTAGTGTAGTGGTGTTTGTGTAGTGTGGAGGTAGATTTAGGGTAGTGCAGTGGTGTTTGTGTAGAGTAGGTGGTCGTGTTGGGGGTAGATTTAGGGCTTAGGGTAGTGCAGTTGTGTTTGTGTAGTGTAGGGCGTCATGCAGGGTGTTGTGTTTCAGGGTTTAGGTTAGTGCAGTGGTGTTTGTCCAGTGTAGGGGGTAGTGTTTTATGGTTTAGGGTAGTGCAGTGGTATTTGGGTAGTGTAGGGGATCGTGCTGGGATAGGTTTAGGGTAGTGCAGTGGTGTTTATGTAGTGTTTGCAGGTTCATCCTGGGGGTAGTGTTTTAGGGTTTAGGGTAGTACAGTGGTGTTTGTGTAGTGTAGGGGGTAGTGTTTTAGGGTTTAGGGTGGTGCAGTGGTGTTTGGGTAGTGTAGGGGGTCATGCTGGGGGTAGGGTTTAGGGTAGCGCAGGGGTTAGGGTAGCGCAGTGGTGTTTGGGTAGTGTAGCAAGTCATGCTGGGGGTAGTGTTTTAGTGTTTAGGGTAGCGCAGTGGTGTTTGGGTAGTGTAGGGGGTCATGCGGGGAGTAGTGTTTTAGGGTTTAGGGAAGCGCAATGGTGTTTGTGTAGTGTAGGGGGTTGTGCCTGGGGTAGTGTGTTAGGCTTTAGGTATCGCAGTGTTTGTTGGTTATTGTAGGGGGTCGTGCTGGGGGTAGTGTTTTAGGGTTTAGATTAGCGCAGTGGTGTTTGGGTAGTGTAAGGGGTCGTGCCGGGTAATGTTTTAGGGGTTAGGGTAGCGCAGTGGTGTTTGGGTAGTGTAGGGGGTTGTGCGGGAGGTAGATTTAGGGTTTAGGGTAGTGCAGTGGTGTTTGTGTAGTGTTTGCGGGTTCATGCTGGGGGTCGTGTTTTAGGGTTTAGGGTAGTACAGTGGTGTTTGTGTAGTGTAGGGGGGTCATGCTGTGGTAGTATTTTAGGACCTACCGTAATGTAGTGGTGTTTGTGTTGTGTAGGGGGTAGTGTTTTAGGATTTAGGGTAGTGCAGTGGTGTTTGGGTAGTGTAGGGGGTCGTGCTGGTGGTAGAGTTTTAGGGTTTAGAGTAGCGCAGTGGTGTTTGGGTAGTGTAGGGGTCATCCTGGGGGTAGTGTTTTAGGGTTTAGGGTAGCGCAATGATTTTTGGGTAGTGTAGCAAGTCGTGCTGGGTGTAGTATTGTAGGGTTTAGGATAGCGCAGTGGTGTTTGGGTAGTGTAGGGGGTCATGCTGGGGATAGTCTTTTAGGGAATAGGGTAGTGCAGTTGTGTTTGTGTAGTGTAGGGCGTCATGCTGGGTGTAGTGTTTTAGGGTTTAGGGTAGTGCAGTGGTGTTTGTGTAGTGTAGGGGGGTCATGCAGTGGTAGTATTTTAGGACCTACCGTAATGTAGTGGTGTTTGTGTAGTGTAGGGGGTAGTGTTTTAGGGTTTAGGGTAGTGCAGTGGTGTTTGGGTAGTGTAGGGGGTCATGCTGGAGGTAGAGTTTTAGCTTTTAGAGTAGCGCAGTGGTGTTTGGGTAGTGTAGGGAGTCATGCTGGAGGTAGAGTTTTAGGTTTTAGAGTAGCGCAGTGGTGTTTGGGTAGTGTAGGGGGTCATGCTGGGGGTAGTGTTGTAGGGTTTAGGGTAGCACAGTGATTTTTGGGTAGTGTAGCGAGTCGTGCTGGGTGTAGTATTGTAGGGTTTAGGATAGCGCAGTGGTGTTTGGGTAGTGTAGGGGGTCATGCTGGGGGTAGTGTTTTAGGTAATAGGGTAGTGCAGTGGTGTTTGTGTAGCGTGAGGGGTAGTGTTCTATGGTTTAAGGCAGTGCAGTGGTGTTTATGGAGTTTAGGGGTTTGTGCTGGGGGTAGTGTTTTAGGGTTTAGGGTAGTTTAGTGGTGTTTGGATAGTGTAGGGGGCCGTTCTGGGGGTAGTGTTTTAGGGTTTAGGGAAGTGCAGTGGTGTTTCTGTAATGCAGGGGTCGTGCTGGGGGTTGTGTTTTAGGGATTAGGGTAGTGCTGGGGTAGATTTAGAGTGTTGTGTAGGGGTCGTGCTGGGGTAGATTTAGAGTGTAGGGTAGTGCAGTGGTGTTTAAGTAGTATAGTGGGTCGTGCTGGGATAGATTTAGAGTTTAGGCTAGTGCAGTGGTGTTTGTATAGTGTAGGGGGTCGTGCTGGTGTTGTGTTTTAGGGTTGTGCAGTGGTGTGTGGATAATGTAGTGGGTCGTGCTGGGTTAGATCTAAGGTTTGGGGTAGTGCAATGGTATTTGGGTAGTATAGGGGTCATGCTGGGGCTAGATTTAGGGTTTAGGGTAGTGCAGTGCTGTTTGTGTAGTATAGGGGGTCATGCTGGGGACAGTGTTTTAGGGTTTAGGGTAGTGCAGTGCTGTTTGTGTAGTGTATGGGGTAGTGTTTTAGGGTTTATGGTAGTGCAGTGGTGTTTGGGTAGTGTAGGGGTCGTGCTGGGGGTAGTGTTTTAGGGTTTAGTGAAGTGCAGTGGTGGTTGTGTAATGTAGGGGTCATGCTGGGGGTTGTGTTTTAGGGATTAAGGTAGTGCAATGGTGTTTGTGTAGTTTAGGGGGTCATGCTGGGGTAGATTTAGGGTGTTGGGTAGTGCAGTGGTGTTTATGTAGTGTAGGGGGTCGTGCTGGTGTAGTGTTTTAGGGTAGTGCAGTGGTGTTTGGGTAATGTAGGGGTTCATGCTGGGGTAGATTTAAGGTTTAGGGTAATGCAATGGTGTTTGGATAGTGTAGGGGGTCGTGCGGGGGTAGTGTTTTAGCGTTTAGGGTAGCACAGTGGTGAATGGGTAGTGTAGGGGGTCATGCTGGGGGTAGTGTTTTATGGTTTAGGGTAGTGCAGTGGTGTTTGTGTAGCGTATGGGGTACTGTTTTAGGGTTTATGGTAGTACAGTAGTATTTGGGTAGTGTAGGGGTTTGTGCTGGGGGTAGATTTAGGGTTGAGGGTAGTGCAGTGGTGTTTGGGTAGTATAGGGGGTCGTGCTGGGGGTAGATTTAGGGTTTAGGGTTGTGCAGTGGTGTTTGTGTAGTGTTTTCGGGTTCATGCTGGGGGTAGTGTTTTAGGGTTTAGGGTAGTACAGTGGTGTTTGTGTAGTGTAGGGAGTCATGCTGGGGGTAGGGTTCTAGGGTTTAGGGTAATGCAGTGGTGTTTGTGAAGTGAAGGGGGTTGTCCTGGGTGTAGTGTTTTAGGGTTAAAGGTAGTGCAGTGGTGTTTGTGTAGTGTAGAGGGTAGTGTTGTAGGGTTTAGGGTAGGACAGTGGTGTTTGGGTAGTGTAGGGGTTGTGCTGGGGTAGTGTTTTAGGGCTTAGGATAGTATAGAGATGTTTGAGTAGTGTAGGGGGTCATGCTGGAGTAGTGTTTTAGTGTTTGGGGTAGGGCAGTGGTGTTTGGGTAGTGTAGGGGGTTGTGCTGGGGGTAGTGTTTTAGGGTCATGTAGTGGTCTTTGTGTAGTGTAGGGGTTTTGCTGGGGGTAACGGTTTAGGGTTTAGGGTAGTGCATCGGTGTTTGTGTAGTGGGTCTTGCTGGGGTAGATTTACGGTTTAGGGTAGTGCAGTGGTGATTGTGTAGTATAGGAGTCATGCTGCGGGTAGATTTAGACTTTAGGATAGTGCAGTGGTGTTTGTGTAGTGTAGTGGGTTGTGCTCGGGTAGTGTTTTTGGGTTTAAGGTAGTGCAGTGCTGTTTGGGTAGTGTATGGGATCGTGCTGGGGTAGATTTAGGGTTTAGGGTAGTGCAGTGGTGTTTGTGTAGTGTTTGTGGGTTCTTGCTGGGGTAGTGTTTTAGGGTTTAGGTTAGCACAGTGGTGTTTGTGTAGTGTAGGGGTCATGCTAGGGGTAGTGTTTTAGGGTTTAGGGTAGTGCAGTGGTGCAGTGCCGTTTGTGTAGTGAAGGGGGGTCGTGCTGGGCTAGTGTTTTAGGGTTAAGGGTAGTGCAGTGGTGTTTGTGTATTGTAGGGAGTAGTATTTTAGGGTTTAGTGTTGCATAGTGGTGTTTGTGTAGTGTAGGGGTCATGCTGGGGTATATTTAGGGTTTAGGGTAGTGCAGTGGTGTTTGGGTAGTGTAGGAGTTCGTGTTGGGGTAGTGTATTAGGGTTTAGGGTAGTGCAGTGGTGTTTCGGTAGTGTTTGGGGTCATGCTGGGATAGTGTTTTACTGTTTAGGGTAGTGTAGTGGTGTTTGTGTACTGTAGGGGGTAGTGTTTTAGGGTTTAGGGTAGTGCAGTGGTGTTTGTGTGGTATAGGGGATCGTGCTGGGGGTAGTGTTTTAGAGTTTAGGGTAGTGCAGTGGTGTTTGGGTATTGTAGGGGGTAGTGCTCACCAGGGATTTAACTGGAAGTGTGCTGCTGGTATTGAAAGTGATTGTTGATTCAGCATGTCAGAATTTTCAAATTAAATTGAAGAGGATTTGAGATCTCTTTTAAAACATGCCCTGCATTTTCTTTCTACAACACTAACCATAATTTCTATCACAAAATGAACCCCCTCATTTTGATTTTGTTCCTTTTTTAAATAAATGTTGTAAGTATTACCAGTTTATTCCAGTCAAGATGGATTCAGGTGTGCCATAGTTTTGTCATAAGTAAGGCTGTTAGCGCTCTAGTTGTTCTTTAGAACACTCTGGGAAGCTGCAGTAAAACACAAATGAATCAACAGACAGTCTCTGCCCTCATTTGATGTACATGTTTTACTGAGAATGTCAGACTTCATTCTCACATGACTGAGAAAGATAATGTGAATTTACAGAAAGTATGCTCTCAGTTTAGCTTATAGATCACCTACCAAACCTCTGTGGGAGAAGCATGATAAAATAGTTATCTCTCAATCATGATTCATGATATCCCAGCAGAAGGCTTTTTCACATGGTAAAATCACCTCAGAACACATCACAATTCCTAAAATGAGTATGGTACCATCAACAAGTGATTTATAATGTAACTAAAGTCTTAAAACCTTCTATTAACTGCAATGCTTTTTAATGAGGTGCTATCATGTACAATGGTCCCAAGATGGCTGCCAACACTTCTTGGATAAAGTGCTGACAGCCAATCAGATCTCACGATGAGATGTGTCGTTAGGCTCCGCCCAGATATATATGTATTTTTTTCCTTTAATAGCTAACAAACTACTGAACAGATTTACCCCATTTAACCAAAAGACACGAGTGTAAGCCAAGGACTACCTCTTTGCCAAATTTGGTGTAATTCCGTTAAGCAGTTCGGGCTGTAGCCGTAATGAATGGTTTCTATGGAAAACTGCATGGGGAAAACACTTTTTGGGACCCTCCTTTTTTCTTGGCCCCCACTTCACGAATCACCCCACGACTTTCAGGATAGGAGCAGACCGGAGCTGGCCATTAGTTTTGTGAATTTCGCTAAGATTCGTCAACCGGCGTCAAAATTAGTCCAAATAGAATGTTGCGGATTCCCTATACAAATTACTCAATGACCTACAGGTCATTAATGTCAAGGCATAAATAATAATAGTAATGACATACTTAATGTCAATATTATATGCCTCACAATACTATGGTAATTTACCAGAAACTAATCCAATAGATCAAATCTGCAAAATGCTTAACTCGCTAGCCACCAACGCATTGATAATGCTAGATAAAATAGCACGAAACTGTAGTTGCATACTGATCCCACAATGCATCCTAATATGCCGAGTGGGATTACCAGTATAAATATACAACACAAACGATGGACTAACGTTTGTTGACCGTGATCAGGGACTTGTAACAGTCCGAAACACTTAGGTGGGGAATGCCTACTGGAGAATAAAAAGTACAACTCAAATCAAACTGAAGTGGTGTATGGCGTCTTCTTGAAAAGAAGAAAACTTCCTTTAATGAATGCCATTCTACACATTCCAGCATGCCATTCTGCACTGAGCAGTTTTGCTACATAGCAAATGACGTGCCCCTGCCAGTTAACATAAAAGAAGGACTGGCCGGATCCTCCTGACATTGTAAAGCAAGCCCCTGATGAAAGGAATGAATCGTGGAAACGTGTCGGGCAAGAAATAAACATTGCGTGATATCAAAGGCAAGTCAAACAGTGAGAAAGCCGGATGGTTGGAATTCTGTGTGTGCCCTCTAAAAAACGCCTTGGGCAATTTGGTGAAACATTTCGAGCAGGGCAGCCCTGTCCTGCGGAGGAGCACCATCGAGACACCTGAATGGAGACTGCTGCCGAAAACGAGTTTTGGCGAGATGCAGTACAGAGGACCTCATTATAAGGTGACTAGCCAGTTATGTCACGATCCTACGAAGGAAACCAATTACGCTTTTAAAAGAGAGCAGGAGGAACTGAACCCACTTAGGGTAAAGACAATAGGACTACACATTCCAGCAAGCCATTCTGCACTGAGCAGTTTTACTACATAGCAAATGACGTGCTCCTGCCAGTTAACATAAAAGAAGGACTGTCCGGATCCTCCTGACATTGTAAGGCAAGCCCCTGATGAAAGGAATGAATCCTGGAAACGCGTCGGGCAAGTAATAAACATTGCGTGATATCAAAGGCAAGTCAAACAGTGAGAAAGCCGGATGGTTGGAATTCTGTGTGTGCCCTCTAAAAAACACCTTGGGCAATTTGGTGAAACATTTCGAGCAGGGCAGCCCTGTCCTGCGGAGGAGCACCATCCAGACTCCTGAATGGAGACTGCTGCCGAAAACGAGTTTTGGCGAGATGCAGTACAGAGGACCTCACTATGAGGTGACTAGCCTGTTATGTCACGATCCTACGAAGGAAATCAATTACGCTTTTAAAAGAGAGCAGGAGGAACTGAACCCACATAGGATAAAGACAATAGGACTACACATTCCAGCATGCCATTCTGCTCTGAGCAGTTTTACTACATAGCAAATGACGTGCTCCTGCCAGTTAACATAAAAGAAGGACTGGCCGGATCCTCCTGACATTGTAAAGCAAGCCCCTGATGAAAGGAATGAATCCTGGAAACGCGTCGGGCAAGTAATAAACATTGCGTGATATCAAAGGCAAGTCAAACAGTGAGAAAGCCGGATGGTTTGAGTTCTGAGTGTGCCCTCTAAAAAACGCCTTGGGCAATTTGGTGAAACATATATATATATATATATATATATATATATATATGTATGTATATATATATATATATAGAAATATATATATATATATATATATATATATATATATATATATATATATATATCTATATATATATATATTACCTACTGGCGGTCGCCAGTAGGTATATATAGTTAGGACCTAGTTACCATAGGAAATCCGCAACCTTCTATTGGGAATAACTTTGGCGTCGATTGAGGAAATTGCGTGCAATTTTGGCCAGCTCAGTTCTGCTCCTTCCCTGGAAGTTTTGGGGGTATTTGTCAAGCGGGGGCAGAGAAAAAAGTGGGGTCCCAAAATGTGTTTTCCCCATGTTAATTTCCATAGGACGATTAGACACGGCTACAGCCCGAACGGCTGAACGGAATTACACCAAACTTGGCAAAATGGTAGGGACTGGTATGCAGAAGTGCCTTTTCTTTATTTGGTGAAAATCCCTCCAGTAGTTCCTGAGAAAATCAAAAGAGAAAAATATATATATCTATAGCCGCTTACTGTAAGCTTACTGTAAGCTTACCTTTCTGAGCATGAGCTGCATGCTGATTGGCTGTCAACTGTCTGTCAACACTCTAAACCAGAAACTGTTGGCAGCCATCTTGGTACCAATATACATGATAGCACCTCATTAAAAAGCATTGCAGTCAATAGAAGGTTTTAAGACTTTAGTTTCATTATAAATCATTTGTTGATAGTACCATACTAATTTTAAGAATTGTGGTGTGTTCTAAGGTGATTTTACCATGTGAAAAAGCCTTCTGCTGGGATATCATGAATCATGTTTGAAAGAAAATTATTATCTCATGCTTTTCCCACAGTGGTTTGGAAGGGGATCTATAAGCTAAGCTGAATGCATATTTTCTGTAAATTCACATTATCTTTCTCAGTCATGTGAGAATGAAGTCTGACATTCTCAGTAAATCATGTACATCCAACAAGGACAGAGATTGTCAGTTGATTCCTTTGTGTTTTACTGCAGCTTCCCAGAGTGTTCTAAAGAACAACTAGAGCGCTAACAGTCCTACTTATTACAAAGGTATGGCACACCTGAAGCCATCTTGATTGGAATAAAGTGGTAACTCTTAAAACATTTAATTTACAAAGGAACAAAAGGAGGGGTTATATTTTGCCATAGAAAGTATGATTAGTGCTGCAGAAAGAAAAATGAGGGCACATTTTGAGTGACTTCTCAAATCCTCTTCTATTTCATTAAAAAATTCTGACATGCAGTCTCCCAAGATGGCCACCAGAGACAAAAGAGCCCAAATGTAGCCCAAATATCACCCAGATGTACCCCAAGTATAGTCCAATTACAGAATGTCCCAGAGTGTTTTAAATAACAACTAGAGCGCTAACAGTCTTACTTATGACAAAAGTATGGCACACCAGAAGCCATCTTGATTGGAATGAAGAGGTAAGCCTGAAAACAATTCATTTAAAAAGGAACAAAATGAGGGGGTTCATTTTGCCATAGAAAGTATGATTAGTGCTGCAGAAAGATAAATTAGGGCACATTTTGAGTGACTTCTCAAATCCTTTTCTATTTCATTAAAGAATTCTGACATGCAGTCTCCCAAGATGGCCACCAGAGACAAAAGAACCCAAATGTAGCCCAAATATCACCCAGATGTAGCCCTAGTATAGCCCAATGACAGAATGTCCCAGGGTGTTCTAAAGAACAACTAGAGCGCTAACAGTCTTACTTATGACAAAAGTATGGCACACCAGAAGCCATCTTGATTGGAATGAAGAGGTAAGTCTGAAAACAATTCATTTAAAAAGGAACAAAATGAGGGGGTTCATTTTGCCATAGAAAGTATGATTAGTGCTGCAGAAAGATAAATTAGGGCACATTTTGAGTGACTTCTCAAATCCTCTTCTATTTCATTAAAATAATTCTGACATGCAGACTGAAACATGCACCTTGAATACCAGCAGCAGACTTCCCTGTTGAGCAGTAGCTTTAGTACAGTGATATAATGAGCAACTAGAGTGCTAACATTCATAATTTATGGCAAATGTGTGACACATCTGAATGCCTTCTTGATGGAACCAAAGTAAACAAGCATTGAAAATGCAATAGATCTTGCCCTCGTTTAAGTTAAAGCCATTCTGTTTGTAATGAGGTGGCTTTTTAGCTTTGCTTTTATTAGTGTTTTTCAAACTTTCATGTAAATAACATGCACATGTATGCATATATGTATATGTATGCATGCATTTATATTTGTATTTATATAGATATGCAGATTATATATGTTTATATATGTATGTATATTACCTACTGGCGGTCGCCAGTAGGTATATATAGTTAGGATTTTTTCTCTATGGGATTTTTGAAAATTCTATGTCTAATAACTTTGGCGTTTGTGGACGGAATTGGCTGAAATTTTCAGGAAAATGTCACATTTTGTTTCTGAGCAGCCCTTGAAAATTTGGGGGGGTTCGTCAAGGGGGGGCCGAGAAAAAAGGGGGGTCCCAAAACGTGTTTTTAACATTGAGTTTTCCATAGGGCGGTTGGCCTCACTTTTAGCCCGAACGGCTGAATGGATTTGCACGAAACATGGCAAAATTGTAGGGACTGGTAGCCCGATGTGCCTTTGCTAGGTCTCAATATATGTGCTTCAGTGGATTTTGAGAAATTAACGTTCAAAAAAAGATATATATCTGTAACAGCGGACCGGGCAGCGCTCCGGTTCGCGGACTTTACGCGTTACGGAGCTTTGTGAAGCGAAGCTGATTGGTTCTCCGGCGTCTGTGAACATTCCAAACAGTCCGTAGCGGCCGCCATCTTGTCTCTCGGTAGGATCGAGAGACAAGAGGAGGCCAAAGCGAAGGGGCAAATGACCATAAGGGAGCATAGTAGATCCTCGCTGACCCCCTAGGTTTGATGTGGAGGTTTTAAAAGGGTCCCGCGGGGCAAAAAAAAATAATAATAATAATAATCGAACGGCTGAATGGATTTGCACGAAACTTGGTAAAATATTAGGGACTGGTAGCCCGATGTGCCTTTGCTAGGTCTCAATATATGTGCTCCAGTGGATTTTGAGAAATTAACGTTCAAAAAAAGATATATATCTGTAACAGCGCTCCGCTTCGCGTAACGGAGGTTTGCGAAGCTGATTGGTTCTCCGGCGTCTGTAAACATTGCAAACAGTCCGTAGCGGCCGCCATCTTGTCTCTCGGTAGGATCGAGAGACAAGAGGAGGCCAAAGCGAAGGGGCAAATGACCATAAGGGGGCATAGTAGATCCTCCTTGACCTCTTAGGTTTGATGTGGAGGTTTTAAAAGGGCCCCGCGGGGCAAAAAAAAAATAATAATAATAATCGAACGGCTGAATGGATTTGCACGAAACTTGGCAAAATTGTAGGGACTGGTAGCTCGATGTGCCTTTGCTAGGTCTCAATATATGTGCTTCAGTGGATTTTGAGAAATTAACGTTCAAAAAAAGATATATATCTGTAACAGCGCTCCGCTTCGCGGAGATAAAATTATATCTGTATTACCTAGCTGCTGCTAACACCAGTTAGCGACGGCTAGTAGGAGATAGCGACCATCTTGGGCCCCACTTTGCATGTGAGTGATATTTATCACTAATGACATGCAAAGTGGGCATGCCAAGATGTTAGCGACTGGAAACAGTCGCTAACATCGCCATCTCCTATTATCAACTTTTGGAAATATTCGAGATAAGCGCGAATATCTCCAAAAGCTAGCACCTGCCCTGAGCAGTTCTTAGCCATGTTATCCAATGGGAGGTGGATAACATGGCTAAGAGCATTAGCTCGGTAATGCATGAATATCGCTGAGTTTTCAGCGATATTAATGCATTGCGGTCGTTTTTTATCGTATTTGCGATAAACCTTGATAATAGCAAGGTTTATCTGCGATAATTTCTGACGATGCTTAGCGGTAAAAAAATCGTTGCTAAGCATCGTTAGGGATAAATATCGCTTAACTTTGGTAATATGCCCCAACGTCTGTTAACGTTCGATTCGAAGGAAATCAGGAAGTGTTGAAAAACATTGTCTGCGCCATCTTGTCTTTTTTCAAATGCCACACTTTTGTCGTGCACGGCAGCCATTTTAGATGCCTTGACCAGACCCACTCTGTGCACGCTGTCGATCCTTAGCATGGCTCCCCACCCTCGCAAGCATCTCCCCCAGGCAGTGGTCACCCCCGCTCTCTGTCTTATGCATGGGTAATAAACCTCCCCCCATCTGCGCTGCTCTTCCCTGAGAATCACACCCTGTGCCCGCCCGACACCTCCCTTTCGCCCTATTCACTACCGCACCCTCTGACACTCCTTTTCCTCTGTGTCCGATTGTCCAGGCCGGTCCTAGGGTATCAGCTAGCCCTGCAGATGTAGTTTATGGCCCCAGCTGTAAAGAATCACCCCTCTTCAAAGGAGTTATAGTAGATCAAGGCCCACACTCGATGAGATCCGTCACAGCAGACGCGTTCCTATTATCTGAAAACCATCCTGTATTGTGATTGGGGAGGGGACCGAGCCTGAAGCGGAAGATTCCAGGGATGACTCTTTGTACATCAAAGTTTTTACAATTATGTGTCACATTAAAAATATATAGCACTCCGACAAAGTAGTAAGATTATAAAACTTTAATAACTTATAAATATATACAAGAAAACAAAAATAGTAATAACATATAAACATTTTTAGGGAAAAACAACGAAGTAGCGGTCGGCTGTGCGAATAGTCCCAACGCAGCACAACGTCCAGATTTCCGGCGTGGGGCGTCGCGGGGGGTGGGTCATCAGTAGCAAACTGTTGTGCGAATAGTTCCAAGGCAGCAGAACGATGGCACCAAGGTGATGTCCAGTAAGTTGCCGCACTGGTTTTGGTATCCTACAATGCTGCTCCGAATAACGGCGTGGGGCGCCCCGGGGGAGGCGGCGTGAACGGGCCTCTCCAGGTGGAGTGTCATCTGTTGTAGTGGGGCGCCCCTTTACCGTTTCAGTTGCCATTCCGTCCGTTTTTGGTCCACTGTGTCAAAAGCCGCAATTCAGCTGAGTTGCGCCCACTCTTGCGGTGCAGCGATAGGCGGCTGTCACAGGACTCTCAAAATGGCGGCAGGCTGTTTCCTTTTTGGGCCTGGTCCACTGAAATGGCCCTGGGACACCTTGGAAATCGGACGCTTGTCTGCTAGGTCTTGGACCCCATTCTCGAAAGCGTCCCCTCCGCCTTGAGGATTCATCAAAAGTTTTGGGGGCCCCGACTCCTGTAGGCTTCTGGTGGGGAGCGGCTGCCATGATTGCTCGCGGAATGACCACGACGGAGCTACGAGATGGTGGTGCTCTCATGCTGACGCCAGCTTCAGTCTGAAACATCCAGAAACAAGGTGGGGCTTTCATCGTTTGGGAAAAAAAAAAGGTTTTCATCCAATGAAAAGTGTTGTTTTTAGGTCATATGATCAAGCCTTCCATCATTAGGAAACCAAAAGTAAAATGAACCAATGAAAAGTTTTATAAACAAGTCACATGACCTGTTATGCGGCATAGGGTATAAAATGCGGAGAAAATACGTTGGCACGTGAGGCGGCGTCACTAGCGGACCGATGTGCGAATAGGCCGAAGGCAACACAACGCGCCTAGATCCGGATGGCACCGAGGTGGTGTCCAGCAAGTTGCAGCACTGGTGTGGCCATCCTACAATGCTGAAAGTCGGCGTGGGGCGCCCCGTTGGCCTGTGAGTTTGCGTCAGTAGCGGACCGATGTGCGAATAGGCCGAAGGCAGCACAACGCGCCAATATCCGGATGGCACCGAGGTGGTGTCTAGTAAGTTGCCGCACTGGTGTGGCCATCCTACAATGTTGAAAGTCGGCGTGGGGCGCCCCGTTGGCCTGTGAGATGGCGGCAGTAGCGGACCGATGTGCGAATGGGGCCAAAGGCAGCGCAACAATATTTTCGGAATAGAAGACACCACAAGGCGCTGAGATGCCAAGATCCAGATGGCACCGAGGTGGTGTCTAGCAAGTTGTGGCACTGGTGTGGCCATCCTACAATGGTAAAAGTCGGCGTGGGGCGCCCTGTTGGCCTGTGAGATGGTGTCAGTAGCGGACTGATGTGCGAATGGGGCCAAAGGCAGCGCAACAATATTTTCTGACTGACACCACAAGGCGCTGAGATGCCAAGATCCGGATGGCACCGAGGTGATGTCTAGCAAGTTGCTGTACTGGTGTGGCCATCCTACAATGGTAAAAGTCGGCGTGGGGCGCCCTGTTGGCCTGTGAGATGGTGTCAGTTGCGGACCGATGTGCGAATGGGGCCAAAGGCAGCGCAACAATATTTTCTGTATGGAAGATACCACTAGGCGTTGAGATGCCAAGATCCGGATGGCACCGAGGTGATGTCTAGCAAGTTGCTGTACTGGTGTGGTCATCCTACAATGCTGAAACTCGGCGTGGGGCGCCCTATTAGCCTGTGAGATGGCGTCAGTAGCGGACCGATGTGTAAATGGGGCAAAGGTAGCGCAAGAATATTTTCTGAATAGAAGACACCACAAGGCGCTGAGATGCCAAGATCCGGATGGCACCGAGGTGGTGTCTAGTAAGGTGCACTGGTGTGGTCATCCTACAATGCTGAAACTCGGCGTGGGGCGCCCCATTAGTCTGTGAGATGGCGTCAGTAGCGGACCGATGTGCGAATAGGCCGAAGGCAGCACAACGCGCCAAGATCCGGATGTCACCGTGGTGGTTTCATAGTTGAGAGGCACTTCATCTGCAGTGGGGCGCCGAGATCCGGATGGCACCGAGGTGATGTCTAGCAAGTTGCTGTACTGGTGTGGTCATCCTACAATGCTGAAACTCGGCGTGGGGCGCCCCATTAGCCTGTGAGATGGCGTCAGTAGCGGACCGATGTGCGAATAGGCCGAAGGCAGCACAACGCGCCAAGATCCGGATGTCACCGTGGTGGTTTCATAGTTGAGAGGCACTTCATCTGCAGTGGGGCGCCGAGATCCGGATGGCACCGAGGTGATGTCTAGCAAGTTGCTGTACTGGTGTGGTCATCCTACAATGCTGAAACTCGGCATGGGGCGCCCCATTAGCCTGTGAGATGGCGTCAGTAGCGGACCGATGTGCGAATGGGGCCAAAGGCAGCGCAACAATATTTTCTGAAGAGAAGACACCAAAAGGCGCTGAGATTCCAAGATCCGGATGGCACCGAGGTGGTGTCTAGCAAGCTATGCAGTTGAGTTGTGTGCGCACTTGCGGCGAATAGGTCGAAGGCAGCATAACAATGTTTTCTGAATAGAAGACACCACAAGGCGTTGAGATTCGGTTACCACCGAGGTGATGTCTAGCAAGTTGCCGCACTGGTGTGGCCATCCTACAATACTGCTCCGAATAACGGCGTGGGGTGCCCGAAGGGGGGGGGGAGGCGGCGTGAACGGGCCTTCCTAGGTGGAGGCTCGTCTGCTGTAGTGGGGCGCCCCTTTACCGTTTCAGTTGCCATTCAGCTGAGTTTCGGCTGCTCTTGATGCTACAGCGACAGGCGGCTGCAACAGGACTCTCAAAATGGCGGCCTGTTCTTTGGATTTGGGCCTGGTGCACTAAAATGGCCCTGGGACACCTTAGAACTCGGACGCTCGATTTTTTTTTCCTTTCCTGTACATGCAAAAAAAGGTAAATGCCCGGTACGTTACACGCTTCATCTGCCACGATGAACTCTCCAGAGGAACCGAAAAAAAATATAGTTATGGTAACTATACCATGCATCGTCATATGGAGAGGTGGCACCAATTAATTATAGTGCTGCATAAAAGAGAGATTTGGAGGAGAACCCCTGACCTGCTAGTACATTCATCAAAGAAGTGGCACTGACAGCATCAGAGGCAAGGGAAACGGTCCCAAATATTTAGAAGAACTTTGGAAAGATTAAAATGACATGTTTAGATTGTGGCAAATTAATTTCATGTGGACAGATGAGTGTTACTCTAATAAATACAGCATATGAACATCATCATAGTCGATGGTTGGTAGAGACATTTTGACTATATCCTGGACCTGCCCGTCCTCGCCCAAAATGGCGCCGGAATAAATGGGACTCGTAACTCCTTGTTGTGTACTGGTTGCAGAACCTTGAAATCACGAGATACGTATGCAGTTTTGAAGCACATGGCGGGCGGGGACGAGAATTGATTGAATATTTCGACATCCCTATTGATATTAAGTTCTGATGTGTTATTGATTACTGTACTATTGAAAGTTCGAATTAACGTCACCCATGGTACTTGCCCGCAAATGTATATCTAGATAATTTTATTGTAACTGGCCCTGTCGTATTTTAATTATAAAATGTACGTCCACCGATTCCGTAACTGTTAGACACCTTAGTTCTTGCAACCTAATGGCCCGCCCGTTACGTTCCTCTACAGTGTAAATGTCTACTCATCATATACGATTACAGTTTGCTCCGTGGCCGGCCCACGTGGTTATAGGCTCGTATTTGTATAATGAAATTTTCACAATAAAGGTTTTTAAAAGAAAACATGGTAGTAGTATATACATTGGTAAAGTTTTTAATAATAGTCACTGTTTTAGAATCATTAAAAGGCAAGTGAAATAAAGCAGACCAATTACATGAAGGGTAAAAGGTATAATACGAAGGAACGCAGTAAAGATAAATGGTCAAGGGCTGTTGTGTTTTCTATTCCTGCAACATAAAGTGATCGATAAGAATCTCATATTCAGGCGTATCGGCGACTAAGACAGCAGGTCGACCCTCTTTTGCTCAACGGCTCCGTCATGGGACGAAGAAACGCTCTTTTTCTCGAAAAAAGAATATATTTTACTTGCAGGACAGTTGTAAATTTTCCGGGAAAGTACATTAGCCTGGAACATTATAACATATATTTAAGAAAAAATAATGTTCGGAAGTAATAAAAAGCGTAATTTTTAGGTCATATGACCAAGCCTTTCATCATTAGAATAAGAAAAGTAAAATGAACCAATGAAAAGTTTTATTAACAAGTCACATGACTTGTTATGCTTACGTTACGCGCTGCGCGCCCCGGATGACTTCCGGATGCGCTAACGCGGCGCGTCATATGACGCATTACGCGACAACGCAGGTCCAGAATATAGTCAAAATGTCTCCACCAACCAGCGGTCGGAACACAACCCCTTTCAGCAGGCTAAATAGTTCTGTTAAATGACAACAGAAGGGACAGGCAACAAGAACCATCAGTCAAAGAGGGGAGGGCTAGTTCTTCTCTACCGGGTTACATTGGGGCGCTACCGGAACTGATCGAATTGGTAGTCTACAGTGTTTCTGGATGTTTCAGACTGAAGCTGGGGTTAGCATGAGAGCAGTACCATTTCGTAGCTCCGTCGTGGCCATTCCGCAACCAATCATGGCAGCCGCTCTTTATCGTTATTTTGGGCGGGGTGGGTGGCGGAGCCGAGCTGTTTTGCAGCCATCATTGTGTGGAGTTCAGTTCATTTCACTAGTTTTGTATTTGTCATGAGGGGTTGTTCCTAATGTTTCTATTTTAGCGAGGTCAAAAAGAGATCCCGTTAGTGGCCTACTGATTTTGCTTGATTCCTTTTCTTTTTTTTTTACACGATTTTTCGTTATCTGCAAAGACTAAACAGAGTATTGCGACTCTGTGTTTGTTTGTAAATAGAGAATGAACCAAAGAGAACCAATTCTAAAACAGTAAATACTTGGATAACAATCAATCAAATGGAGAGAGAAGCAGGCACGACGTATTACAACGGGGGCAAAGGCCTGCGTTAACTACCCTTCACTATGTGCAAAGAGAGAGTACTCCTAATAGAAATGAGGGGGGGGCACCATTCAAAGCAGATCAGTGTGCATAAACACGAAAATGTTTTCACTTACCACGTACTTGACATTCGACAGCTTATGATATTTGCTATTAAAAAAACATTGAAATTCACTGAAAAAACCATAGGTTATAGATCATATATAGTTAGGAATTAGCATTTACAAAACCTTGAAAATTCACTGAAAAAACCATAGGTTATAGACCATATATAGTTAGGAATTAGCATTTAAAAAACCTTATTTTACTCACACAAAACCATTGAAATTCCATATATAGTTAGTTGCACTAACTATATATCGCGCACCCGCAATCCACTGCTGATGATGTCACATATTACATCATTCATGACATGGTCAGTGACATCACTGATGACATCACTGATGACATCTCAAATGACATCACTGATGACATCACTGATGACATCTCATTTGACATCAATGACCACATCACTGATGATATCATTCATGTGACAATACAATGCATCTCCTCATATTTTAATATAACCTCTGTTTCACCCAGTGTTAAATACAGAGTATAATTTTTGAAACCATTGACACACCAATACTAGTTACTACATATGTACTCACTGATTCCTACGTCTACACACACATTCACTCATTCACCCATACAATCATTCATACATACAATCACTCATCTTTACAACACTATCATATGCACTCATACACCTATACAGACACTCACACTCTGCCACTCATCCATGGAGTTACTCACACACCTAGTCAGTCCTGTAAAGAATCAATCACACTTCCATTTTCTTGTCTATACAGTTAAACATAGAGCACCTTATATTTTCAAACATATACTAACACATACTTACCTTGTTATACAATCATTGATATAAGTACACATTGATCTGCACAGAGTCACACACCTCCCAGCCAGCCACACACACACTCAGTCTCCCATACAAATACTTGGACAATCAATCAATAACCCATATAGTTACTCATATAGCTACTGATCAACACATGCAGCAGTTTACAGAACAACAGACATAATGATGCACAAATTAAGACAGTTTAGTCACTAACCCATGCACTCAGTGAGACACATTTAATCACTCACTCATACAGTCAGTCATGCACCTACTAAATCCTTCGTCCAGACACTTATACATCCACTCATTCTTCAATATGTAAGACATATTTAAACTTTACAGAAACATAAAATCACTGGATGTTGTTATCAGTGATGTCATCAGTGATGCCATTTGAGATGTCATCAGTGATGTCATCAGTGATGTCACTGACCATGTCATGAATGATGTAATATGTGACATCATCAGCAGTGGATTGCGGGTGCGCGATATATAGTTAGTGCAACTAACTATATATGGAATTTCAATGGTCTTGTGTGAGTAAAATAAGGTTTTTTAAATGCTAATTCCTAACTATATATGGTCTATAACCTATGGTTTTTTCAGTGAATATATATATATACACATACATGTATATAAATGCATACGCATATATATGCATATATATGTGTATATGTGTGCGTGTAGAGAGAGGTAGAGAGGTAGAGGTAGAGAGGTAGAGACTAGTAGAGAGAGGTAGAGAGGTAGAGAGTAGAGAGTGAGTAATAGAGAGTAGAGAGTGAGTAGTAGAGAGTAGTAGAGAGCAGTAGAGCGAGTAGCAGAGAGTGAGTAGTAGGGAGTAGTAGAGTGAGTAGTAGAGAGTGAGTATTAAAGAGTAGTAGAGAGTAAGTAGTAGAGTGAGTAGTAGAGAGCAGTAGAGAGTGAGTAGTAGAGAGTAGTAAAGAGTGAGTAGTAGAGAGTAGTAGAGAGTGAGTAGTAGAGAGTGAGTAGTAGAGAGTAGTAGAGAGTGAGTAGCAGAGAGAGAGAATAGTAGAGAGTAGTAGAGAGTGAGTAGTAGAGTGAGTAGTAGAGAGTAGTAGAGAGAGAGTAGTAGAGTGTGAGTAGTAGAATGAGTAGTAGAGAGTGAGTAGTAGAGAGTAGTAGAGATAGAGTAGTAGAGAGTGAGTAGTAGAGAGAGAGTAGTAGAGAGTGAGTAGTAGAGAGTAGAGAGTGAGTAGTAGAAAGTAGTAGATAGTGAGTAGTAGGGAGTGAGTAGTAGAGAGAGAGTAGTAGAGAGTAGTAGAGTAGTAGAGAATGAGTAGTAGAGAGTGAGTATTAGAGAGTAGGGGAGTAGTAGAGAGTGAGTAGTAGAGAGTAGTGGAGAATATTCCAAAGTTTGGCACAGCACCACTTGCACAACAAGTCCAATCAAATCATATCACTTAGAGTCCTTATTGAAGCGCTGAATCTTGGTGTATATTCAAATGGTTTTATTTTCCTTAACTTTATGTACCACAACCAGCCGACGCGTTTCGTTCTGTACAACAGAACTTCTTCAGGGCATTCTTATTTCCTTCAAGTTATGTCGGTATCCTGTTGTCATATAACTAAATATTTCTTCCAAATGTTAGACGAGACGTAAGTACATTCTTATACAAAGTGACTAGGTATCAATTTTACCCCCACAATTCGGGCAGACTTGAGTAATTTATAGCATCCTCAAAGTCAGTCTTTCAAAAATTCCAAAGTATAGGACATGATAATCCAAATCCAAATGTTTCTCAAGAAAAGTCATTTTCAATCGTTCGGAATATCGCGATTCCTTGTGGGACCCCCTGAGCAGGCCTAGGGGGTCAGGGTGCTTCTACCCTGCTCCCTTTGCATGTTTTGCACCTTTGTTTCACTGCTTTCTTGTGCCTTCGTTCTACCGAGGCACAAGATGGCTGCCAACACTTCCTGGTTTGGAGTGTTGACAGACAGTGGCAGCCAATCAGCATGCCTTCCCGAGAAAGCTGCATGCTCATTGGCTGTCAACACTTCTAACCAGGAAGTGTTGGGATCCATCTTGTGCTAGTGTTGACAGACAGAGGCAGCCAATCAGCATGCCTTCCCGAGAAAGCTGCATGCTCATTGGCTGTAAACACTTCTAACCAGGAAGTGTTGGCATCCATCTTGTGCTCGATAGACAAAGGCAAAAGAAAGCAAAAAAACTATTATTTTTTTTTAAAACCTGGTCTGTTTTTTAAAACATTATCTCACGGGGGGACCAAATCACGGGGGCATAGTGATAAAGAAGTGTGGGGGGTCCACAATCCCCCCCACACTTCCCCGGGGACTGCCGCCCCCGGGGCAAAGCAACGCAGCCCCTTGGCGCTTACTGGAAGCTCCTGGTGGGCTAGTTGGCCCCCAGGGATGCCCAGTATGCAAGGGGAATTAGTTCCTACTCTGCAAACACGCCAGGGGTTGCGCTGCAGAGAGGTGTAAAAAAGAGTGTGGCCTCATTACACCTCTCTGCAATGCAGCCCCCTGGCGCATACTGCAGGTTCCAGGTGGGCTAGTTGGCCCCCAGGGACCCCCAGTATGCAAGGGGAATTAGTTCCCCCTCTGCAAACACGCCCGGGGGCTGCGTTGCAGAGAGGTGTAAAAAAGGGTGTGGCCTCATTACACCTCTCTGCAATGCAGCCCCCTGGCTTATACTGGAGGCTCCTGGTGGGCTAGTTGCACCCCAGGGATCCCCAGTATGCAAGGGGAATTAGTTCCTCCTCTGCAAACGCGCCAGGGGTCGCGCTGCAGAGTGTTGTAAAAAGGGGGCGTGCCCTCTGAACACCTGCTTGCAAAAATGTAGTAAATCAGTATAAAAAAACCCCAAATTAATACATTTAAAAATTGTCATTTAAAAAAACGTTGAAATTCAATGAAAAAAACCATAGGTTTCAGGCCTTATATAGTTAGGAATTAGCATTTTAAAAACCTTGCAAATTCACTGAAAAAACCATAGGTTTCAGGCATTATATAGTTAGGAATTAGCATTTAAAAAACCTTGCAAATTCACTGAAAAAACCATAGGTTTCAGGCCTTATATAGTTAGGAATTAGCATTTTAAAAACCTTGCAAATTCACTGAAAAAACCATAGGTTTCAGGCCTTATATAGTTAGGAATTAGCATTTTAAAAACCTTGCAAATTCACAGAAAAAACCATAGGTTTCAGGCCTTATATAGTTAGAAATTAGCTTTTAAAAAACCTTTGAAATTCACTCAAAAAACTATACGTTTTAGGGGTGTTATAGTTAGCTGGACATTTCACTCATACAAAACCATTGAAATTGCTCCTATATAGTTAGTTGTACTAACTATATTTCGCGCACCCGCAATCCACTGCTGATGATGTCACATATTACATCATTCATGACATGGTCAGTGACATCACTGATGACATCTCAAATGACATCAATGATATATATATATAAAACTTTGATAGAAAAACAGACATTTGAGGTGAGCAGATCTAGAGTGTCGCTGGTGTTGAGAGTGCTCTAACAGGAGCTGCTTTCCACCTAAACTGAGACCTACCCAGAGTTCTCTCCTTCTTTTTTGCATAATTTATGCGTCACTCTATGTCTGAAAGGGTTTTGTATTGACTTAATACTGGGTGCTCCCTTGTGTCTGGACAAAGCTATACCTCTCTGAAGAGCTCTAATTAGAGCGAAACACTGTGTCAGGGGTTGCTTTTAATCATTTCAGGTTGGCTTGAGTTGGTATTTTACCAATTCAAAGCTGTAATATTGTGCCTGGAGTGATAAATGGCTTTTGTTATTTGACAGCTCGGCAAGGACTGCACTGTACTTGTCCTATGCTTAAAGACTTTGCAGTTTAAATGGCGAAAGACTTTGTCATTTTCTATCTCGGCATGGATAGCACTGTCTAATCCTATGCTTAAAAACTTTGATAGAAAAACAGACATTTGAGGTGAGCAGATCTAGAGTGTCGCTGGTGTTGAGAGTGCTCTAACAGGAGCTGCTTTCCACCTAAACTGAGACCTACCCAGAGTTCTCTCCTTCTTTTTTGCATAATTTATGCGTCACTCTATGCCTGAAAGGGTTTTGTTTTGACTTAATACTGGGTGCTCCCTTGTGTCTGGACAAAGCTATACCTCTCTGAAGAGCTCTAATTAGAGCGAAACACTGTACAGGGGTTGCTTTTAATCATTTCAGGTTGGCTTGAGTTGGTATTTTACCAATTCAAAGCTGTAATATTGTGCATGGAGTGATAAATGGCTTTTGTTATTTGACAGCTCGGCAAAGACTGCACTGTACTAGTCCTATGCTTAAAGACTTTGCTGTTTAAATGGCGAAAGACTTTGTCATTTTCTATCTCGGCATGGATAGCACTGTCTAATCCTATGCTTAAAAACTTTGATAGAAAAACAGACATTTGAGGTGAGCAGATCTAGAGTGTCGCTGGTGTTGATAGTGCTCTAACAGGAGCTGCTTTCCACCTAAACTGAGACCTACCCAGAGTTCTCTCCTTCTTTTTTGCATAATTTATGCATCACTCTATGCCTGAAAGGGTTTTGTTTTGACTTAATACTGGGTGCTCCCTTGTGTCTGGACAAAGCTATACTTCTCTGAAGAGCTCTAATTAGAGCGAAACACTGTGTCAGGGGTTGCTTTTAATCATTTCAGGTTGGCTTGAGTTGGTATTTTACCAATTCAAAGCTGTAATATTGTGCCTGGAGTGATAAATGGCTTTTGTTATTTGACAGCTCGGCAAGGACTGCACTGTACTAGTCCTATGCTTAAAGACTTTGCTGTTTAAATGGCGAAAGACTTTGTCATTTTCTATCTCGGCATGGATAGCACTGTCTAATCCTATGCTTAAAAACTTTGATAGAAAAACAGACATTTGAGGTGAGCAGATCTAGAGTGTCGCTGGTGTTGAGAGTGCTCTAACAGGAGCTGCTTTCCACCTAAACTGAGACCTACCCAGAGTTCTCTCCTTCTTTTTTGCATAATTTATGCGTCACTCTATGCCTGAAAGGGTTTTGTTTTGACTTAATACTGGGTGCTCCCTTGTGTCTGGACAAAGCTATACCTCTCTGAAGAGCTCTAATTAGAGCGAAACACTGTGTCAGGGGTTGCTTTTAATCATTTCAGGTTGGCTTGAGTTGGTGTTTTACCAATTCAAAGCTGTAATATTGTGCCTGGAGTGATAAATGGCTTTTGTTATTTGACAGCTCGGCAAGGACTGCACTGTACTAGTCCTATGCTTAAAGACTTTGCTGTTTAAATGGTGAAAGACTTTGTCATTTTCTATCCCGGCATGGATAGCACTGTCTAATCCTATGCTTAAAAACTTTGATAGAAAAACAGACATTTGAGGTGAGCAGATCTAGAGTGTCGCTGGTGTTGAGAGTGCTCTAACAGGAGCTGCTTTCCACCTAAACTGAAACCTACCCAGAGTTCTCTCCTTCTTTTTTGCATAATTTATGCGTCACTCTATGCCTGAAAGGGTTTTGTTTTGACTTAATACTGGGTGCTCCCTTGTGTCTGGACAAAGCTATACCTCTCTGAAGAGCTTTAATTAGAGCGAAACACTGTGTCAGGGGTTGCTTTTAATCATTTCAGGTTGGCTTGAGTTGGTATTTTACCAATTCAAAGCTGTAATATTGTGCCTGGAGTGATGAATGGCTTTTGTTATTTGACAGCTCGGCAAGGACTGCACTGTACTAGTCCTATGCTTAAAGACTTTGCTGTTTAAATGGCGAAAGACTTTGTCATTTTCTATCCCGGCATGGATAGCACTGTCTAATCCTATGCTTAAAAACTTTGATAGAAAAACAGACATTTGAGGTGAGCAGATCTAGAGTGTCGCTGGTGTTGAGAGTGCTCTAACAGGAGCTGCTTTCCACCTAAACTGAGACCTACCCAGAGTTCTCTCCTTCTTTTTTGCATAATTTATGCGTCACTCTATGCCTGAAAGGGTTTTGTTTTGACTTAATACTGGGTGCTCCCTTGTGTCTGGACAAAGCTATACCTCTCTGAAGAGCTTTAATTAGAGCGAAACACTGTGTCAGGGGTTGCTTTTAATCATTTCAGGTTGGCTTGAGTTGGTATTTTACCAATTCAAAGCTGTAATATTGTGCCAGGAGTGATAAATGGCTTTTGTTATTTGACAGCTCGGCAAGGACTGCACTGTACTAGTCCTATGCTTAAAGACTTTGCTGTTTAAATGGTGAAAGACTTTGTCATTTTCTATCTCTGCATGGATAGCACTGTCTAATCCTATGCTTAAAAACTTTGATAGAAAAACAGACATTTGAGGTGAGCAGATCTAGAGTGTCGCTGGTGTTGAGAGTGCTCTAACAGGAGCTGCTTTCCACCTAAACTGAGACCTACCCAGAGTTCTCTCCTTCTTTTTTGCATAATTTATGCGTCACTCTATGCCTGAAAGGGTTTTGTTTTGACTTAATACTGGGTGCTCCCTTGTGTCTGGACAAAGCTATACCTCTCTGAAGAGCTCTAATTAGAGCGAAACACTGTGTCAGGGGTTGCTTTTAATCATTTCAGGTTGGCTTGAGTTGGTATTTTACCAATTCAAAGCTGTAATATTGTGCCTGGAGTGATAAATGGCTTTTGTTATTTGACAGCTTGGCAAGGACTGCACTGTACTAGTCCTATGCTTAAAGACTTTGCTGTTTAAATTGCGAAAGACTTTGTCATTTTCTATCTCGGCATGGATAGCACTGTCTAATCCTATGCTTAAAAACTTTGATAGAAAAACAGACATTTGAGGTGAGCAGATCTAGAGTGTCGCTGGTGTTGAGAGTGCTCTAACAGGAGCTGCTTTCCACCTAAACTGAGACCTATCCAGAGTTCTCTCCTTCTTTTTTGCATAATTTATGCGTCACTCTATGCCTGAAAGGGTTTTGTTTTGACTTAATACTGGGTGCTCCCTTGTGTCTAGACAAAACTATACCTCTCTGAAGAGCTCTAATTAGAGCGAAACACTGTGTCAGGGGTTGCTTTTAATCATTTCAGGTTGGCTTGAGTTGGTATTTTACCAATTCAAAGCTGTAATATTGTGCCTGGAGTGATAAATGGCTTTTGTTATTTGACAGCTCGGCAAGGACTGCACTGTACTAGTCCTATGCTTAAAGACTTTGCTGTTTAAATGGCGAAAGACTTTGTCATTTTCTATCTCGGCATGGATAGCACTGTCTAATCCTATGCTTAAATACTTTGATAGAAAAACAGACATTTGAGGTGAGCAGATCTAGAGTGTCGCTGGTGTTGAGAGTGCTCTAACAGGAGCTGCTTTCCACCTAAACTGAGACCTACCCAGAGTTCTCTCCTTCTTTTTTGCATAATTTATGCATCACTCTATGCCTGAAAGGGTTTTGTTTTGATATATATATATATATATATATATATATATATATATATATATATATATTACGTATATATAGTTAGGATTGTTTTCCATAGGGAAATCGCAACATTCTATTGGGAGTAACTTTGGCGCCGGTTGAGGAATCTTCCTGAATATGTCCTTAACTTTGCCTCGCGGCGCTCCGGTCCTTCCCTGAAAGTTTGGGGGGGATTCGTCAAGCGGGGGCCGAGATAAAAGGGGGGTCCCAAAACGTGTTTTCCCCATGTTAATTTCCATAGGGCGGTCGAACTCACTTTTAGCTCGAACGGCTGAATGGATTTTCACCAAACTTGGCAAAATTGTAGAGACTGGTAGCCCGAAGTGCCTTTGCTATGTCTCAAGATATGTGCTCCAGAGGATTTTGAGTAATTTGGGTTCAAAAAAATATATATATCTGTAGAAGCTTTCCCGTGAGCTTACCCGTGCGCTTACGGTACGCGCACGTACGCGTACCGTACGCGTACCTCTAGTGCGCGAGCTGCATTCTGATTGTCTGCCAATGTCTGTCAACACTCCAAAACAGAAACTGTTGGCAGCCATCTTGTGCCTCGGTAGACTGAGGCACAGGAAAGCAGAAAAACAAACGTGTAGAACTCAAAAAGGGGGCAGGTAGAAGCACCCTGACCCCCTAGGCCTGCTCAGGGGGTCCCACAAGGACCCCCAAGGCAACAAAAAGAAAAAAAAATTGTAAAAAAGTCGCAGGGTACGCGTACCGTACGCGTACCGGTATGCGTACGGTACGCGTACCCCGCGACTTTTAAAACATTTTTTTTTTTTTTTTGCCGTGGGGGGCCTTGTGGGACCCCCTGAGCAGGCCTAGGGGGTCAGGGTGCTTCTACTCTGGCCCCTTTGCGAGTTTCACACCTTTGTTTTACTGCTTTCTTGTGCCTTGGTTCTAACTTTTTTCAGTGAATATATATATATATATATATATATACATATATATATATATATATATATATATATCACGAAAAGTCCTTCTTGGTACCGCCGCGTAGTCATTCACGCGCTGCGCACATCAAGCAGGACACGGACCCATATTCAGGTGCTAAATTTTCTTGTTTATTCCCGAGTCAAAGACGCGTTTCGCAGCCTCTCGCCGCTTGTTCGCTTGACAAATGTTTGTAGTGCGGGAAACTTTTTTAAAGTGACAGTGCTCATTTTTTGCAGTGCTTCACGTGATCATAGTCTCAATAGTAATGGTAAACAGACTTACGTTGTTGTTTCAATATTCCTTAGTGCACACATTATATACAAGTGTTATAGTTTGATCATATTGAGCTAAAATAGCTCAGTATATATGTAAATTGATCATACAAAGCCAACCTGTTAAAAAATGTAATTACAGGTAAGGAAAGGTTATTACACTAAAATAGTGTAAAAAGTCTCATGTTAAAATATCAATCGATTTCACTCTTCCATAGCTTAACACTTGTAAAAACTTTTTGTATATATAAATATATAAGAAACATTCATAGTAAAATACTAAAATGCTAAAATTGAAACTTACTAATACTAACGTATTTTCACATAATTGAGACATAATATAAAGTGCTTTTAAAGTGCTGGTGATTTAAAAAGACATAATGTCGTTTTTTGTGCAAACATATGTCCAAACGTAGCAGCATAACATTGTTATTCTCATGTCATTTTGTAGTCTATATTGTTATATCATATAAACTTTATACTTTCTATCTCATTCTGGAATTTAGTAGTCTTTCTGTAATAGATTTTGCATCATAAATCTAAAATAGTTCATGTGATCTTTCTAAATACATGCAGTTTTTTCAAGGTGATCACTTGTTTGTTGGGTCTTTGCGACCTACAATTTATTTTCCCCCATGGCAGTGGATTTTAATAGTTTAGAATTAGTCTAGTTGCATGTTTCATCTCAGATATCTCCAAATTAAATCTCTATGTACAAATAAATATTAGCACATTAAATATGATAAATATGATAAATATATGTGTAAATATGTACATGATAAAAAACGGGGATAAAATCACTCATCTTCATAATTCCTTAAAAATTATAAAAGGAGGTACCTGATTCTCGCTCTCTGACCTGTTGTCTCGATGTTAACAACTATAAATTGATTTTACCCTGATTACAACATAACTGCCTTTTACTTTTGTGAACTTCCAATATATATAATATTGTTGTTTTTTTAATGATTAAATCCATAGCTATAGATTTATGGTAGGTGCAGCAGCCACAAAATGTCATCACTGTCCATTGTTTAAAAACAATGTATTAATTAAAGGTAAAGCTAAGCCTTTAAATTCCAATCAGAGCACATTGCTAGCCGTAATTTGAAGAAAACAGGTTTTCAATCCAAACTACCCAAAAGAAACATGTAATATGAAGATAATATTATGGTTCTAAATTGCTATGTAAGGAAACTGGGAACATTTTCAAGCCACTTGGCCATTTGCCTTGTGGTTTATGATGTCACCAAATCCTCTCAATGGTAGTCATCGGCCATACAGTGGAGCAAAGGTCAGGCTGCCTTTCTGACAGATTGGACCTAGGCCAGGTGGGATGTGGCTAACTCCAGCTGTGCACAGTGGGGCTTGACCCCATGACCCCACCTACCCACATGGTGAGTTGGGCATAGGCTTTTCTTCCAGCCAGACACTGCACCAACCCGCCGCACCCCCCTACACATGACCAAAGGCTGTGTGTAGCAGAGATTGTCCACTAGCAGGGTTTTGGCAGCAGGTACCTGCTCTATCATTGCTTTTGACATTCCTGCCTACTCTTCTTATGCACCAAATCTCTCCCAAGCAATTTCAGGTATTTTTCATTCCCTGCATATCATTAAAAATAGAGACACGTGAGAATCACCTACAAGAGAGTACAAGCACATGCTTGCAAAAGAGCTGAACAACCAAGAGGTCGAATCAGTTGAATTCGATAACTGCAGATCAACACTTTCCTCTCCTTGTGACAAAAGAAACATGCTGAAGGAAAAGATAGCGTCAGGAGACATCAGAACTTTTGCATCCTTTTGGAGGAGAGTGGAAATTAGTCGTGCCAGTTCTTTATAATTTAACAGTCGGTAATACAGATTTATTGCACAATTTTCTAGACTTGGAGAATGGTTAATAGATTCAGTTACTTCTTTTTCCTGAAAGATTGTTTATGCTGAAAGAATGGCAGGGCAAATATTTACTTTCTTGCTCAGCATTTATTTATATAAAACAGTACAAATCCTCCAGCTTTCTGTGGTATTCTCTACGGCTCGATGAGCAGCAATGGGCACTCTTTAACGGGAGAAAGAAATGTGATGCTACTCCGCTTATCATCTCTTTAATACTAAGGTCGATCTCTCTTATCACTAAAGTGACACTACATCAAACTGATAGATTGCAACTGGGAAACTAAAATAAAAGTCAAAAATCAAAGGGGAATGAATCCCATGTCCTGTTCTAACCAGGGTCTAGGGTGTGTCTTGATTCTCCGCTCTGTTGTTAAGTGAGTAGAATCATCATTGGGTCTTTTATCACTTGAATGTTCGGTTCTCCAAGTGATCTCCCGATTCTCCACCTGGAGGTAGACCATATTTTTTTGACAGTTGTGAAAAGTAAGTGTGAAGGTGTGTTGTGAAGAGTGAGGTTAAAATTGCCTTCTGTCCTCAGTTAAATATTTTATTTGTCAAGGATGGGGCAAAATTAAAAAGGTGAATTAGTGGCGCTGTAGTCTAAGTGTCAATGTCCCACTACGCCTGGTTGTATTTCTTAATAGGTCGACATGTTTTGGCCATTGGTAGCCCTCACAAGTCTGTGGGCCTTCTTCTGGACCAAATTAAAGTAAGCTACCCTCAAGGTAGCTTATAGGCGATAGGCCAATTTACTCACCCTGCTTCATCACTGAGCCCATCTGTTGATCTTCGTGTATGGGTTATAGAAGGTACTACTGTCTATTCCTTTCAGTGGAGATAATTTTGACTCCTATGGGGTAGAGAGAAAGGACTCGTTCTTTACGATGTCCTGTCTGTGCTTGTGCTGACTGTTGCCCTCATGCCCAGGAATTGCCCGCCAAGCATACTGCAGCCTCTGACTTTCACATCTCAGAAAAGGGGAAAATACATGCTAATAATAAGTTATCAATCATTCTGAGGTCCAATACTCAGAATGATGCAAAACTCCGAATTTTTTCAAAAAAGCACAGTTATCGGTATTTAACTGGTACATAATTCATTGCTGAACGGTGCACCAGAGCAGCTTGTAATCATTAGCAATAGTGGGGGAGGCACAGGTTGGCACACATTCGCACACCCACCATTCACTGCCACAAGCATGCATACGCCCATCTACACAAACGGTAATACACATGCATTCATACATGCATGCACACACTCAAATATTTTTTTTAAGTACCTATTGGGGTGCAGCAGTGATAGCAAGCCAAAGAGAGGCAGGAGGGAAATCAGAAGACACTAGAAGCAGCTGGACGCTTCAGGGAGGGAAGGAATAGTTAGAAGATCCTTCTGCATCTTCTCATTGTCTGACCTTGTCATGTGTCAGCCAATGACAAGGTGTCCTTTCTAGCTTGTTTCAGAATGGGATGGTGTTAGTGAGTGTACCTGCCCTATCTCACTCTGTGATGGGGTGTCACTGATAGATACTTAGGGGCTTATTTACAAGCCCCTTGCACTGCCATTTACCGCCATTGCTTCACTTTTTTGGACGCATCGGAGGCACTGCATCTGCTCCATAATTACATGGATGCTGATGCGTCACTCTTTTACAGGCTGCGTCGCCTACCTTGAAAATGACACAGGGGTATTTACCAAGTTTTTTTGGGGTGCATCCTGCTGCTGCGCTGCAAATGAGTCACAATCTCTATGCATGCCAAACCCCGCCGTAGGGATGATGGACTGGCTGTTCCCAAGGGACCACACCAGCTGTATTGACTTGAATACAATATGCAATTAAGTCACGAAGTAGGTGGGCCAATGTATGGTAAGTATGTACACGTATTGTCACAATTTGTGGAATTACATGCTAATGTCACACTTGTATGTGTCACATCCAGGACCAATAGGTTTGAGTGCAAGTTGACGTTGTCACCTTTTCACGCACAACACATTGATCCTCATTCAGTAGGCAATGTGTCAGTTAAAACTAATGCTTCATATCTGTATTTTGCAGGAGTTGTGTCGGTTTTCACACCAGCAATACGCCAAAAAACCCTGAGCCATGGTGCACCATATTGTAAATACAGAGCATCTATGGTGGCTCATGGGTTTCCCCGCAGGCTCAAGAAAACTGACACATTGTTGCTTTAACACAGGGCTGCATCAATTTATTAGGGCCTCATTTAAAAGAACTCATACATTGCTGTTTTAAAGCAGCAATGCATCCGTTTTCTTGCGCCTGCGGGAGAAACTCCTGCACCAACATGGATGTGACATATTTACAATATGGCGCACCATTGTGCAGGTTTTGGGTGCATTTTTTAAGTTGACTTGAAAACTGATGCAACTCCAGCAATGTGTCAAAATACAGAAGCGATGCATACGTTTTAACTGACGCATTACCTACTGAATGGGGACCAGTGAGTTAGAGAGTGAAAAGGTGACAAAGTCACCTTGAGCTCAAACATATTGGTCCTGGATGTGACGCATACAAGTGGGCATAATGCCCAAGTGTATGTGTGACATTCGCACGTAATGCCATAAATTGTGACATTACATGCACATAATTACCAAATGAGGCCCACTTACCTCGTGAATTGAGCCAATGTGTCATACCCATGCCTGAGGTTGGCAGGTAAAGGGAGTGTGACCCATTGGCAGTGCAGCAGTAGGGTGCACCAAAAGAAAGTGGTAAATACTACTGCGTCAGTTTCAAGGTAAGAGTTTCCAAAACATTTGTTTCCCCAGTATTGAATGAGTCAAGTGCTGCAAAGTAACTTAAATCTTTATAGCTCCAAATGTAATAAAAACTTTTTTTTTCAATGTATCAAATTTCGTATGGATTGTTCCATAAATTTAACATTTCCTTGATATAAAAACATGACATAAACATGTGCATAAAAATAACACAAGTACAATAATGTAAAGGAGAGAACACATACAAGACAATCACATCTGTCATTAAATCGAGTTGATTTGTAGGAATCAATAAAAACACCATAGGTAAGAAACCAATTTCTTTTCTAATGTGGTCATATGTTCCTCAAATGTAATACACTCTATGCGCAACACGCTTAGGTGAGTTGTCAAATATAAAACCACCTTCTTCAAGACAACAAGGATATTTTTCCTCCTAAGAAAATCGCTATCTAAAAAAACCTGTGTGGAAAACATAAATATGGATAAGTGCACACAACTGCAAATCCCCGTAAATATCATGAATGAATATGGGTTTACATTCTCTCTATCTAAGGATGGAATGAAATGTACGTGAAGTATGTAGTTTGAGATACCTCCAGTCATGAACTGAGCAAGATGTGGCTTGTGTTTTCTTTCAAATTTGTGACTCTCTTTTGTAGTAATATCCTGTATACAGAATATGTTAACAATGGTATGATAATGTCCTAATGAGTGTCTATCATGGTCAGCCTCACATATACTTATCATGCTTTGCAAAATCCCTCTGCCCATAATAATGGGCTGACCCTGCACTGCAAGTGTCAGAATCGAGCCAGAAGTGAGCGCAGAAAGCACTATCAAACACAAGAGGTTTGTAAATTAGCTTTAAAAAGTTGAAGCAGGGAATTACATTTTTTTAACGTTATGATGGAGGGCTTCCAAGGAGCTTCTGCCATTCACTTTTACTCATACCTGCTTGTTTCTCATACCTGCTTGTTTCAATCTCTCAGTGATAAAAAGATTGCTTCGTCTATCTGATCCACCGGAAAAGGAGCTCCATTCACTTTCTTTTTTGCCTGTACATTGCAAAGTCTAATTTACTCCATGGCGGGAAGCTTGACTCCAGGCTGATTCCATTCCAATTTTTTAAAGGCTTCCAAGCCCCAGCTCCGCAAAACAAGCTTCAGCCGTGACCCACATTGCAGCGCGTCGTTTGACCCAGAAGTGACAAGCGAACGCTGTCACCCAGCGTAATTGGCTGAGTTTTCTCTGAGGCTTTGCCTCATCAGAGGTGGCCACATACACTACACATGTCAGCGGGAACTAGATTGCTGCATGAAGAAAAACACAGAATGAGGGCATTTTCTCAGGGACTTTTGACACTTTGATTCAAGCTGGGAGTCAACAGCTACTTTGCCCTTCTTTTTGTCCCCATGTACAGGAGCTGATGATTAATAATGTGTGGAGTCCCAGAATCACCACGGTCTCTGCGGGAGGAGACTTGAGTAATACGATCAATGGCGCATGATAGGACCACCCCTTGCAGATTATGTTGAGGGGGGTCTGCAGTTACTGCCACCCCAAGCAGAAATGCTCAACAATGACCATGCCATCTCAAAAAAACACCTCTACTGCGAGTACAGTTTCCCTACCGTGCACCCAGCCAACTTCCAATATATGTTAAACAAAATATTGACCAATAACTTTTGTAAAGGTAATTATTAAACCTGGGCATAGGACTATGCTACGCTCGCGAAGCGTGCGTTGTTTGCGCTACTACGCGCTACGTGAATTGCACGTAGCACTGTGCAAAAAAGCGTAGAGCACCGGGCATTTTTTGCTTGCTCGCTGTCCTCAACGTCACGTCAAGTTGCGACCGCAAGCGAGCAAAATCAACATCCCGGCGAGACTTTTTCCTCATTCGCGATCAGCAACATCAAGTTGCCGTTCGAGAGCGTGGAAAATAAACCTACAGCAAGAATCTCAACGCAGGTAGGTCAGGTTTCTCATTGCGAGTGATCGTGTATGCTCGCGAAGAGAAACTATCAGTCCGCATTGAGAAAGCTGCAGCTCGAGTACAAATCTACTCGAGCGGCAGAAAAGATGCCATTTGCAATGATTGCACAGTGCGGACAAGCATCCGGCACTGTGCAATCAGTGCGAACAGCATTTTCCCTACCGCACTATGCAGTTCGCGTAGCTATGCGTAGCTTGCGTAGTGCAAAGTGCACTTTGCGTAGCTATGCGTAGCGCTACTCCACGAATAACGCCCATGGTTAGTAATTATATATAGTTTCTGCCCAAGATATTCTGATATAAGACCAAACACATAGCTAGTAAGAACCCCCTCTTAAAAACAAGCCTTTGCTTTGGTTTTATATTTGTGCAATGATAATTCCCAGCGTGCATACATAGAAGCATCTGGTACTTTGACTGAGAGCAGGGGTTTGATCTGCTGCCAATTCCTGCTTTGGGACAGACCACCATGTTAGATCCCCAGAGGCTTAGGTACCTCATCTGCAAGAGCTGCGTGGGTTTGTCTTACGTTATTGACTAACAACAATTTTAAGAAACCAAATACGATTTCTCAAATACCTCATGAGAGGGCGACTTTGTTTTTCAGATTTCTTTCATATGTACATATTTTTAAACTGGCAATCATTAAAATTTTGCTCAATTACATCATGTGTGGAGTACTGAGCTAGAGAACCAAAACCCTTATCTTACCGGAAAGTTTAAAAAAAAAATTGGATTTGCCCTGCTGGTTGTCATCAAAAAATGTGTAGATGTTGCAAAGGGATTTATTTTTCATTTTAAGTTTTCCTCAACTATTGCACACAATTTCTTCCAAAAGATATCTAGCCTCATACTAATTATGTTGTCAAATAATGGGCCCGTTCACAGAACTAACTTAAGACAAAATCCTAAACTTACTACCATTTTGGTATTCACAGAAGGCACGTACTCATTTCGGTATTCATAGAAGTTAGGAGTCCTAACTTTAGGACTCCTAAACGCCTTCTGTGAATACTGAAAGTCTTAAAATTAGGATTTTTCTCAGTTTAGTAATAGTAAAGTTAGGATTCCCAACTTTACTACTACTAAACTGAGAAAAATCCAAATTTTAAGACTTTAGGTATTCACAGAAGGCATTTAGGAGTCCTAAAGTTAGGAGTCCTAACTTCTGTGAATACTGAAATGAGTAAGTGTCTTCTGTGAATACCAAAATGAGTAAGTGCCTTCTGTGAATACCAAAATGGTAGTAAGTTTAGGATTTTGTCTTAAGTTAGTTCTGTGAATCGGGCCCAATATTTGGATGGGGTGGAGAGTGGTCACTTAATGTGATAGGGAGGGGTCAGTTCATAAATATAATATCCAGTAGTACCCGCTTTTGTACATTATTAGGATATTGCAAGTTACAGAGGAGCTCCGTGACCATCTAGAGGAATGAGGCCACAGGCCAAGTTCCTTTATAAGATTGGGGAACGCCGCGGTGGCTTGCAATAGTCTTATAATCTATGACAGAGGGTACACATGGCCACAAGTATGAAACAATTTTTCATTCGCAAACGGTGCAAATTGCAAAAATCGTCCGTTTGCTAATGCAAAATAGCCTTTCTTTAAGTATGGAAAACTTTGTAGTCACAATTTTAGGTAATCACAATTTTTTGCGATTACCAAAAATTGCAAATGCAAATATGGAATCACAATTTGCGATTCTGTAAGCACATGCATGGAGCATTTTCCAAATGCAAACTGTGCATTTAGGTAATAACAATTCTCATTATTTTAAAAAATGCACAAAACTGCATTTTTCAAAGTTGCGATGTAGCGCACACATGCGCTTTGGGTATGTGTGCGCTTTGCACATTAAATGTTTCGGGGTGCTTCAGGGGGGTCGTAGGACCCGGCCACCCTTGGCTTTGCATTCACTAATTTGCAATTACCACTACAGGCCCATAGGAATGAATGGGGAGTTATTCCTTATTTGCGATTAGCAATTTGCTAATCGCAAATAAGGATGCGATTTCAAGGGTGCAGGGGTGTCCAAAGGACACCCTGTAGCACCCCTGAAATGTGAATTTACACTGATGTTGTGCACACACATGTCCAAAGGACATGTGTGTGTGTAACATGCAACTTAGAAAAATGCATTTAAATGCATTTTTCTAAGTTTTCGCTATTTACCACGAGGTTTGACTTCGTGGTAAATAGCGGTCCTAAATTGCGAATTAGCAATTTTTAAATGTTTCATGAATAGCATTTAAGGAATCTCTAATAGAGATTCCTTAAATGCTAATCCTCACAAATTTGCGAATTCTTTATTAGCGATTTTTGCATTTGAGATGATGAATCCCAAATGCAAAAATTGCACTCGCAAAGGGCCAGATTCTCAGAATCTGGCCCTTTTGCGAGCGCATTTCGCTTGATGAATCTGGCTGCAAATCCTTGGCGATTCCTTACATACATAGCATTTTGCAATTACTAAATAGCAATTTAGTAAAAATCGCTATTTGATAATCACAAAATGCTATTTTGATACATGTGGGCCATAATGCCTTATAAAACATGACTACACCTTAACTCCATAGCCCCTTTACACAAACCGCTGAAAAACGATATTACAATTAGTATAATGCAGGTCAGATTTGAAAACCTGTGGCTCAAAATGTGAAGAAACATGCAGAAGATTATTTCTTTCCTATAATTGCCTAAAGGATGCAAAAAAAACATGTTGCTAAAAAGATCTCCTTTCTGCTTATTACTGCTTGGGTAGAGAATTAGAATTGAAGAAATAAAATTATAAATCCACGTCTAATTGTTTGTCTTTTAAAGTTCAGCTTTAATAGCGCTCCGTATCCTGCATTTGCCGTTAAAAGTCAACTGTAATAAATTATTACATGTGAGAGGCTTGCTTTCTCATTAGAGAGATGCATTAATTCATATAATGCAGTATCCCATTTACTATAATATCACAAAGAATAAAATATCCCCAGAGCAGAGAGAATGTTCCATTTCACTGCTGCATTCTATAACTTTATAGAGTAACTCATTACCCCCTCATGGGTCCTCCCCGTCCCAGTCCTTACAACGTGAGGCAGTCCTGTCTCCACCCAGCCAATCACAACGCCAGTATTTCAAAAGCTTACATAAGCCCCTCCCACCTACCGCCATGCCTGTTTTTTTTCTGCTCCGACGGCGGTCGGTACGCTGGTGCTCCGGGTTCCTGTTCCTGTTTTGGATTTTCTTCAGGACGGGGCCGTGAGTGTTTCATTTGCAGTTTTATGCTTCTGCATTATTTACTGTGTGAATTTCACAGGAGTGTTTCATTTGCACTTTTTTACTTCTGCATTGTTTCCTGTGTGTTTTTCTCTCTGTGCAGCCGCTCCGGTCCCCCGGTCGGCCGTGCTCCCGTTCTGGGGTCAGGGACTCTCCCATTTCATGTGCTGGGCTGAGGCGGGGATTTTTCGTGGTGTCCTGGCCCAGGGTCATTCCGGTGCTGTGGTTCTAGTGCAGCGTCCGGCTCCCGCGGCCATGGTCTTTTGACCTGGGGCTGTGGGTGGAGACTACAGGGCTGCCCTTAGATTTTTTCTTTCATTTCAATAGTCTCACGTTGCGTGATTTGGTGACTGGAGGCAGTGTAACTTGGAGGCTGCTGGGCACTTTCTCTGTTGTGTGGTGAGTTCCTGTTTGGTTCAACTACTCGGGTTCGCTCAGCATGTGTGAAGGGGCGTCTTCACCTGTGCCTACTTGGGCTGTTTCCATGCGCCATGGTTTCCTGGTTCTGCAAGTGGATGATGTTTTTGCAGATTCTGGGGCTCCGCTGGATACTGTGTAGGGGTTCGGAACATGCCCATGCTGTCAAATTACCTGGGTTGGTAAAGTTTCAATCTGTGCTTTTAAACAGTTGTTGATTTCGGCTGTCCAGTCTGTGCTGCCAGGGCCTGCGGTGCATTGTCCTGAGGATAGGCCTTTATTTGGGTGTCGCTATGTTGTGGCCCTAGATCCCTGGCTGTTGTGGGGTTTTTCCACACAGTTTGTTACCTCTGTGGTGGTTAATCTTCCCTTCCATGATGTCCTGTTGGATTTCCTGACTGATGCATGGCTTGCGGCATATACGCAGGGTTTTCCACATTTTTTGGGATGGCGGTTGTGGTTGCGTCTCTTCTTCTTTGGGTCTATGTTCCACTCCTGGTGTTCATCTGGTATTGGGTTCCCTGTCTCCGTTGCTGTTGTTGTTGCGGTTTTGGGGGCTCGGATCCGTTAATCCTGGCTTGTTGGTCCGGTCTGCTTTCCGACTGGTGGGTCCTGTCAGTCTTCGCTCTTTGTTCTCGTATTCCTTTCCAGGCCGTCCCCCTTTTTGGGCTGTTTTCACGGTTGCTCCTTTGTCCTTTGGCCTGTGTTGCGTTTTTCCTTCTTCTTTGGGCTTCGGCCTGTTTTAGTCTCTGGGCACTGTTGGGCTGGTTCCGGTGGCAGAGCGGTGCCAGGGTTCCTCTTCCTCTTTGTTCCTGGTCCTGGCGCCCGTTAGTTCCTTTCTACACGGTTCTGTGTCCCGGGGCTTTATACCGTTTGGTGCCGCTGGGCAGTTGTTCCCCTTGCGGTCTGTCATTCCCCTCTTCCTGGTGGGTGTTTTTTTTTGGCTTCCCTGGATTTGGGAGTTGACTGTTTTTCACATTCCATCCGTTCGGCTTGTCCGCGGTTCCAGCGGTTTGCTGTGGATGGTTTCCTTTCTTTGTTTTGTGTGTTGCCTTTCGGCCTCGCTCCGGGTTCCCAGGTTTTTCCGTGGTGCAGGCTCCTGCTGTGCAGGTTTTTTGCTGATTGATAATTCCACCCTGCTTGCACCTGTTCTGCTAAGTTTTCCAGGGTCAGGCCTGGTCAATACCTGGATGGGTGATCACCTGGGATGGCCAGGTGCTGTAGGTTTTTCCCTATGTGGCTTTTGTCCGGTTTCTGCTTCTACCCTCCTTGTGGCTATCCTGGCGATGGTGGCGTTGATGGCCTTGTTCCGGTTTCTGGGGTTCGTATTGGTTCTGGCCATTTTTTATCTGGTTCCTGTTCTGGGCCTGCGGTTTCTTGAGCCTGTTCGTCACTATGCAGGGGGCTGATTTCTCCCTCCGGCTCGGTTCTCTTCCCTGTTGACTCTTTTGCGAGTCCTGCTGGGTCACCCTTCTGCCCTTCGGGGTTGGTTGCAGATCCAGGGGGTGGTGGCTGCCTCCACGGCTGTGGTTCCTTGGGCTTGCCTGCTCCTCCTGCCCTTGGTGTTTCTTCTGATTGACTCCTTAGGTCCTTTTCCATGCAGGTTATGTGGCTCTGGTTCCCCTCTCCCCTGCTCTGGTTTCTGCTTTGGCCTGGTGGCTTTGCTCTCCCAACCTGGTGTTTGGGGTGAATTTCAGCTCCCTTCTCTCCTCTTGTTGTCCTTGGACGTCTGTCCTTGGGGTTGGGGGCCACGTTGGGGTCCTTGATGGCCGACGAGTTTTTTTTATTCGTGCTGGACTTTCTGTGGCTTATTCTTGCTTGGGCCTTCTTGGGGAGACCAGTTGCATGTCTCTGTTCCTGCTGGCTTCCATGTTTTATTCGCACAACGCTATGGCTCCTTGGTATGTCTATGTCTTGTGCCTCTGGTGGCACAGTCTCCCACGGCTAACTCCAGGCAGTGTCTCCTCTGTTGGCTTTGAGTTTCTGTTCGGGAACGTCTGCGTTCTCGTTCGTAGTCGCAGCTTGGGCCTTTTCCTCCTGTCCTCTGTTTTGTGCCATCTGGTGCTCGCTTCTTTGCGCATTTTCTTTGTTTGGTTGGATTTGGTGTGGCCCCTGCACATTTCCTTGGCCTTTGGGTTTCCTGTGTGCCTTCCCTCCTATTTTTCCCCCTCCCAAATAGTCAGGGGATGTAAGGGGAGGGGGTGTAGGTGTCTGTATCGTTGGCCTTGCTGTCTTTGGTTTCCGCTCCTGCTGCTGCTGGCGGGTGTCGGGTTTGGCCAGACTCCATTGACTCTAGCTCCGCTTTTGGGTCCGTAGCTGATTTTTGCCCTGTCTTTGTCACTTGCTTCAGACAGCCTGGCTCTTGTGCGGCTGTCATTGGCCTCTTTGAGCTGTTCCTCCGTGGTGGCTCGTGGGATCCCGTTGTCACGTTGCCCTTTGGCCCTTGGGTGCTGTGGTTGTCATTGGGGTTCTTCCCGTTGGGTAGCTCCTGTGCTGGGGATCTTACTTCTGTGTTGGATTTTCTCAGCAATGTTTTTTTACAGGGCCTTCCCCCTTCCGCTTTGTCTTCTCAGTGGGCGGCGGTTCGTGCTTGTCGGGGTTGTGGGGCCTCCTTGGTGGTGTTTTGCCCCTTTGGTGAGTCGGTTTCTTCTGAGCTTTCGGCTTCGTCTGCCGGTCTCTCCTGTGCTCTTGCCTTCTTGGGTTTTGCCTGCTGTTTTGGGGGGGTCTGATGTTGCCCCCTCTTGAGCCCTTGCTGGTAGTCTGGTTGTCTGCTATGGTGGTGTTTTTGCTGGTGGTCACCTCCGCTCGTCGGTTGGGTGTGTTGGGTGCTTTGCTCGTTTCTTTTCCCTATTGGAAGTTCCTGCCGGATTGGGTTGTTTTGTGGCTTGTTCCGGCCTTTCTGTCTGTGGTTTCTTCCCATTTCCTTTGGCAGCTGGAGGTGATTCTTCCTGATTTGCAAGCTGGGGGTTCCCTTGTTCCCCCTTCCATGATTGTTCGCTGGCCTCTCCGGTTTTTCCCTCCATCGTTCCCTGGAGTTTTTGGTTTTCTCCTGCCCTGTTTGTCTCCTGTGGGGGTGTGGCTTGGGGGATGTGGTTTCCGTTTCTACGGTTGGTCGGTGTGTGCGTTTGGTGGTCTGCCTGCCTTTTCAGTCCTTTGAATCTGCCTCTTCTGTCTCTGGTGCTGGGTCGTTCTACGCGTTCTGTGTCTGCTTCCTGGGCTGGAGCTGCAAGGGTTTCTATCCATGGGTTTGTTGGGCGGCCACCTGGCTGTCCCGTCACGTATTTGTCCTGGCTTATTGGCTTGATGTTTACAAGCCTCTGTTGGCTGTTTTTCTGTTGGCATCTTGAACGTTGCTGTTCTTTGCTCTTTACAGATTTGTGCTTTGCATGGATCCCTGGTGTCCTGCATTTTTTGTTGGTTCTCTGCTTGTGAGTTCCTCACGTTGTAAGGACTGAGACGGTGAGGACCCATGAGGGGGTAAAGTCTTGTTACTTACCGGTAATCTTCATTACCCCGATTAGGGTCCTCCCCGTCCCAGTCCTCTACCCTCCAGCCCTCCCGCTGTGTTTGTTTCGGAGTCTTGTTGATAACAGGCATGGCGGTAGGTGGGAGGGGCTTATGTAAGCTTTTGAAATACTGGCGTTGTGATTGGCTGGGTGGAGGCAGGACTGCCTCAAGTTGTAAGGACTGGGACGGGGAGGACCCTAATCGGGGTAATGAAGATTACCGGTAAGTAACAAGACATTCTTCTTCCTCACTTCCAGGTGTGTGTCAGAAAACTCCTCAATAATTGATAGAATCCCTATAATGTACAACAGGATGTATGTTAGCCTATTGACACGTCTACAGTTGTAATTTCTATGGATTGAATCTAAAATGCTGTGCATGGTCAGCATTAAATCCCACATAAAGAGACTGGAAAAAAAAATTCTGTTGAATTGTCAAGCGCTGAAGTGCCCCCTTGTTTCTACGTCAGTGCACCACATTCCCAGTGGTGCACAAACATGTATGGGTTTGGTCGACCAGCACAGTGTTCTCATTAATGGGATTCGGCTCTCAAATAAAATAATTGGGCTAATATATTGCTTGGCAATCACAAGGAATGCACATCGAGATTAAAAAAAAACAGTACTACTAGCGACAATTTCGTTACGCGGTTACTTAAAAAAAGAAAAAAGGCATTATATTTTATGTTTTAGACAAGCCTAAAACGTGCTCTGAAGGAGTGGTGTCATATACATAGATGTATATTTTTATCTATCCAGCTATCTCATCTAGTCAGTTACAGATCGATTAAAATAGCTATTGCTCAGTCATAGACAGATAGACCGATAGCTAGAAAGCTAGCTACATAGACAGCAGACATAAAGAAGGAAAGCTGGATGGATGGAAGGACGGAAGTACCGGCGGGCGGACGGACGGCGGATGGATGGACGGTGGACAGAGGGATCAACGGGCGGACGGACAGACGGATGGACAGATAGATAAATAGATAGATAGATAGATGGACAAATAGATAGATCGATCGATCGGCCATTTAAATAAATACAGTATTTGTAAAGCGCTAACAGTTACTCAGAGGCATCCCGGCGCTGGGGGCCATCGGGAAGATTAAGCAAGCTACTGCCCAGAGTCATATGGTGCTGGGCTGACCTGTGGCTGGTGCCGAGGATAGAACTGTGGGCCCCAGATCCCCGCGTCAGTCGCCCTGGACACTGTGTCACACCTCTACCTCATTTAGGTAGAATGTTTCCGTAGGCAACTCTATATGATTCATATTTTTTGGTCAGTATCTGAAGTATGAAAAGTTGAGTTGGCCCTGCAGGTTTCCAACTCATGTCTACGGGCTAGTGAAGCTTGTTAATACTCCATCGCAGTTGGGCAAAGTCAGGAAACTAAGGCCTGGTGAATATGGTCGAAGTTTCCCATACTCACCCCAATCAGTGAGGCGACATTGAAAATCTGCCACTCCATCACCAGTCCCGGTTCCAGGACACCCTGTGTCAATGGCAAGAGGTGCCTATAAGGGTGCCTATGGACATAGGACTTTTAGGGTGCGGATGGTCGGGGGATTTTTAGGTGCAGGTTGAATCGGGTGACAAAGTGCAAACTGCAGTGAGATGGTGGAAGTGAGGAAGAGTGCCTAGCCTCAGCCTGGTGTGGTACCAAGACATTGTTCTGAGAATATTATCCAACATAGATATTGTGTCCTAAATATCATCTGTAACAACATTTAGGACATAGTATTTAGGTCAGACGATATCTCTCCATAAGATATTCTGATATAAAAATACCAGGCCTGCTAAAATGATCATGTGTCAATTTGTGACTCAAAGTAGTGGATGGGGTGCGGCTGCTAAGCAGCAACAGCTCTCATGTTGCTGTGAGTAGCATCGACTTGCTCCAGGAGAATTTCTTTGCTGCCGCTGCCCTTTTTAACTTCATGTGCCTATCACATTCATAGAGGTTTTTAAAAATCAGCATGCTGTGTGTCCATCGCCTTCATAATATAACATTCCTCTTCTCTTGACCTGCAAGTCACATACAGATGTCAACAGCAAGGACTTCACTCACTGAGCCATTGCATTGCCCTTGAGTTATGCACACCACTGCCAGAAGACTGGGGCTTTGACAACTCCAGAAAAATAATACAATCCCATCTGTTCACCTGTTTTTAAAAGTTCCGTTTTTATTCCACAATTAAGAGGGCCAGCACATTAAGATAATTTAGAACATACAATTTTTCTAGATAAATGTACTAGCTCATATATTCATTTATTCATCAATTTAGTATGCCATGCCTAATTGCAAAATGTTTCGACCAAGAAATATACAAAAACAGCACAGCAGCGCCATGTCCTGCATGAATCTGCCCCGAAGCATACCAAAAAGTGATGGGTTAAATGCTTGAATCAATCAAAGCAATTGGTAATAACTTTACACTGCATTACAGTCCATAGTTTTTGCTGATTTTTTTTTTACACCATACCGCCGCTGTTTGGAGCCAGACACATGTAAATCACCCTAGGCCCTGCTCCAATAGGAACAGCCGATCTTGAACTGCCAGGCTCCCTTGGAACCAGAACGCATGCAATCCTAGAGCGTTTTTGGTCAATTTGGGTCTCTTCAATTTGGTTCCATTGTTACAGTGAGCACACGATCGACATCTGGACATATATATCATTCTTAGAGCGTTGCACTGATGAATACACAAAAGTGTTGAATGGAATATTGGAATGTATCTCAGTCACAGGTAATGACTTGGGCCACATTCCATTTCACTGTGTTTTGGCTCACCATAAAATCTCAGACAGAAAGCAGCCAACTACAGATGGAGAACTAGAAGTGACAAACACAAAATTCATTTTTCATTGAGAAAACAGAGAAATCGTTTTCTATTTCACCAGAGGTCTGAATGGCCTTTAATCATATTACATTGGATACATTTTATGTTATAGAATACTCCAGATTAGGACTCAGTGTCTACATTCTTCTGTTTCTAAATGACATCACTTTTAGTAAATAAAAGAGCCATGATAGAGGCAAATGACAGTATTGAAACCAGGAAGATAACACAATGTAGCCAGGATGACTCAATTTGCTCTGCAGTGATTACAACCCAAGACTATTGGCTCTGGGAATAACAACTCAGCCAAAGGCCAAATCACCTCATCGGGATGCTTGCTACATATTTGAACAAGCAATGTTTGGTCTTAGGAGCAAAGCCAAAAAGTGGCTGAACTTTGATAAAGTCGTTGACCCCTTCACTGGCAAACGGACCACAGTGCAACAGCAACAATATACAGAACTTAGCAAATATGATGGAGGACAGCATGCACGCCTCCTTTTCTATTTAGCACAGGATATGTCAAAGTGCCACAAAGATGGAGAAGTAGAAGAATTGGTCAAGAGATCGAGGCAGATGAGCAGATCGATGGGTCATGCGTCAGAGATGGATCAGATGGTCAATAGATCACGTGAGGAAGGCGTGGATGGATCAAGTGTCACAGAGCAAGATGGATAGGTCAAGAGATGGAGAGACAGAGATGGCTTGATTGATGAGCAGACCAAGCAGTATAGATCAAGAGAGGCAATCCTCGAGGTAGACGAGTCAAAGCAACGATTGAGGGCGTGACTCCCACTAGGTTTGGGGACATTGACACACGCGGCGCCCTTGCCTCTCTACTGCAAAGAACCACGCGTCTCATGCAGGGACTGGAAAAACGTTGAAAGGTAATTTTCACCTCTTTTTGAGTGACCTGCTTTTGAGATTCCTCTGTGGCTGCCTTTGGTTGACATCCAATTCCATGCAGCGATAGGACGTTAAGCACTTTCAAAATGAAATAGGGGAACTTTACTCCGCTGGGCCATTCCATGGCCCCGTCATAGCTTTCTGCCACCCCTTGTTAGGCGGGTTACGTAACGTTCACGGCGGCCATGACAGGTGTGATGAATGGGCCCCCGGACAGCGAACTGGGAATAAAATTAACGCTCGGCCATTCGTTTTAATTGATTGTGTAGCTGCAGCAGCAGGATTTTAGGCTGAACGATTGCAGGAGTTTGCAGTTTGAAAAGCTTGCAAAGGGAGAGAATTAGAAATGTCTGTAAGCGACTCGAAGAAAACGTATTTTTAACATGTTGTGGAGGTTTATAGTGTTGCATGCTTCATTTCTGCCGATTCGAAGCACTTTAGGGGTGGTGCCGAAACGAGTTAGGTGAAACAGACTCAGTGCAATGTGAGAATCCTCCAAGTTCTCTTCATATTTACCGGTTTGATGGGAAAGCTTTATGCGAAGAATCGAAATGAAGGCACAAGAAATGCACATAGCTGCCAAGGTTTCAGATTGCTATGAGTGACATTTTCATAATTTCAGTGTAATTATGAGTGACATTTCAACGACTATGAGTGACACTGTCTCGCTAGCAAAATCAAGCAGTAAAAGACAAGGGACTCGTACAAATGTCAAAAATTACATTTATTTGGGCATAGCTGCTAATGTCTCAGATTGCTTATGTGTAACATTTTCATAGATTCGGTGGATTTACAAAAGACATTTAAAAACTAAATGCATGACAGTTAGAGCTACACTACTTGTGGCCAAATCATGTAATGAAGTCCATGCAAACCGAAAAATTTCAGAAATCACACACATTTCGCCAATAATGAAGTCGAACTCAGCAGCAGGTGCTTTTAAAGCAATTATTTATTTATTTTAAAAATCAGCACCCTCCAGCCCAACCTCAGCTTCAGGTGTGGCTGAACCACAAAAATAAAAGCGTTCTCTGTGACAAAAGCAGCAATCCACCGAGCTATCTACATATAATACAGTTCATTACAATACAATATGCTGTTAGACTTTCTTTGCAGTATGCATATAAACTGTCTGCTCTACTTAATAGTGAATGAAAACAGCCATGAGACAAAACTCTGACAGCTCTCTAGCAGGGATATTAATTATCTGCCTTACTCTGACTAAGCAAGTCTCACAGTGCTGGGGAAAAAAGGCTGCTGCTTGTAGTACCACTGACAAGTAAGGATATTAAACCCTTTAACTAAACTAGCAGTTTGGGTGATTTATTAGTACAGACTAAACCCTGAGATGGCCTGCATTTACAGCACAAACAGACAACTTCAGTGTACCCATTTACAATGCGATATGCTGTGCTGGAGGCCCCCCTCCCTATTCTCTTTATTTATTTATGCGATTTTATATAGTGGGGACTTTACCCGAAGGTGTCAGAGAGCTTCACAATAGGAACACTTATGATACATGAGGAGAACATTACAAGTGAACAAATTACAAAAACAAACGTTACGTTTCATGAATCAAAAGGTGACAATAGTGAGCAACCAAAATACATGAGGGAGCAATCGGTACATTACAGGAGGAAAAAGTGATATGTGTGCAGGTTACAAAAGCGTACAAAGTACAAGTAGAGGTATAATACTGAAATAAATGGAGGACACTCCAGCACAAGAACAGACGTTTCGTAGGCAATGGTGGCACTTGTGCAAGTATCGAAAGCAAACAAATGTGAGAGCCTCTCTTAACAAACATTTTAAATTTCATCAGTGAATTATTAAATTAGTATCTAACTTACCTTGTATGGTCTCTTGATAGAGTGAGCCGCTGAAAGGAGCTGCCGGAGTGTCACAGCAGAGATGAGTCAGACAGACAGCCGTGCTGCAGTCTACATCTGTGCCACCTGCTCTCAGTATGAGTTGGGCTCTGACTGGCCGGGCCGGGCACAGCTACAGTATGTGCCCAGGCCATGTGGAGGTGAACAGGTGATCGATTGTCGAACACCGGCTTCCTTTAACTCTGGGCCATGCAGCAAAGCGCGCAGGGAAACAGCAATTAATTCCTCTGTGCCTTGGGGCCCCATGGCAGGCAGGAAATGAAACATCCTGTCACACAGACTTGGACAACCGAAGGAGGACCTCACAAGGCCGGGGAACATCTTCTAACAGTAGTTGTGGCGCTAGTTTCTTTGGCTTTTGAAATCCTTCGTTCCCTCCACGAGCAATTATTTCATTTGGTAAGTATGCGCCACGGCAGAGTTTAAGGCGAGCAACAGTAAGCCGAGTCTCTCCTTGATCCTTTGTCCTTGCACGGACGGTCCCCTCCCGTAGAGAAAAGCTGTCACACCAACCTTGGGGGTGGGGGGGAGGGTTCAGGTGCGGTGTACGGGAAATGAATCCTCTCGGCTTTTCTTCATCTGCCCCATGCTTACCGAGCCGGTCCGGAGTGCCTCTCAACGGTCCGCGCTCTCTTAACTGCATGCAGCAGGGCCCTCACCCAGTGCCCTCAAGTTGGCCGGCCCCGGCTGCTCTGAAATAAAATGCCGGTGGGCGGCATTGCCTTTCTTTATTAATTGAGTTCCTGGGCCTGTCTTGACGCAGCGTGGTGGGACCTGGCTGCAGACCAGGACAGGTCTGAGCTGAGGTGCGAATAACAGTGTGGTGTGAGCGAGCGCGGTCAGGCCCGCAAAACTCACACTGTTCAACGTGACGACGAACCAGTTAACTGCAACACATTAAAACAAATTCACGCGATGTTAACAGGACGTGTGACGTCACATCCTTGCGGCACTACGGCCAGCCCCGCGGCGCCGCGGAAATCACATAGATACATTGTAGCAGCATTTAATGAGTGCCACTGTGAGTCGAAGAGAGCCGGCTCAGCTGCTGGAACTGCTCGAAGCCTGTGAGAGCAGCCAGTCAGGCACTGGAGCTCGCAGCTTCTACTATTTGTGGTGTGCTTTGTGTGCCAGCTGAGACTAAGGCATTATGCGTGACAATGCATTTCAGTGCGGTGATGCGGATCACCACACTGAAATGCGTGAGCGTCACGCCTGTTGCGTGACGCTTGACAGGACTGAATGCATACTGTTATCCCTTTAAATTCATATGAAAAAATAAGAAAGAAGTGAGCACATAAGATAAACGTAACACTAGGTTTGCAGGAAATGTCATTTTTAGAAATAACAAGATTGAAAGTGCTGCCGAGGTATGTCAATTCATCCTGGTGCATTTCAGAGAAAAGCACTTAAAAGAAAAAAAAACATTTTATTTGAAAATGTTTCACTGAAATTCTAAATCAGACGCTGTTTATGAAAATTAGGACAGAAAGGAGAGGAGTAGAGACAGGTTTACATACAGGCAGGACACGAGTCGGGGTGCACGCAGGTGGACGGCGTCCACCCACTATTTTCACAGGGTGGACGCCGTCCACCCAGCCAAGAAATTGGGCCCCACTGAAAAGTAGGTTGAATTTGTTCCGGTGTAATTTGCAAATACCAGGGACACATTCACCAGCGTCTGCAGGTTGTTGTCTGCTTTCGATGGCAACAAGGTGCAGGCTGGAGGGGGCGTTCTTAGTTCAGACTCCTACTGGGACGAATCTGAGGGGTCATCAGGCCTCCTGTTGTTCGAGTCTCCTGGCTAGCAGCAATTAGGAGCCTCACACCTAGATGCCAATGAAGCGAGGGGAAACAAATGCTCACACTTTGTTAGCTCTTCACACATTCTTCAGAGAGGCAGCTTTTCACTTTGTTCAGTCCCTGTTTAGGAGATATGCATGCACTGTAGGAATTCAGATGCCTTGATCTTTCCCTGTATTTCCACAAAACAAATGTAATTTATATAGTGATTACTACCCCTGAGGAGGCATTGAAATAATTTATTTTTCTTGTAAAGCACTATGGGTAGAGGAAGTTTACGCTGACAAAAGGCAACATTGGTTTTATGTGTAGCTTTCAAAAGTGTGAATCTTCTGCCTAAATCAGGTGGGTTTCCCTGTGTACTCGAAATGAGCTCCAATGTACTCATGATAGACCTGCTAAACATACATGTGAGGTCTTAAGATCTGATGTCACTTCTTATGATGCCACTTCCTGTGATGTCACGCACAGTGATGTCAAGCACCGTGATGTCACAAACGTTCATGTCACACTCTGTGATGCCAATTGCATTCTGATTAACTAGGTTAGTCCCCCCACTTATTTTTTTAGGACTTGTTCCCTGCATACAGGCTAAATGCAAATTTGGAAGTTGTAGACCCAAAAGTAAGGGTTAGGTTACGGTCATGTAATGGCTACAGTTTAAAAGACAGGGTCAGTTTACTCTTAAGGCTAAACATGAAGAGTAACATAATGTGTACTTATAAAGCGCACGTTCATCCATGGGTATCTTGGCGCAAAAGAACAGATGCTTACTGGTACCCAACAGCACTCATTCTATCGACCTCAGAAGGATGAGTGACCCACCGAGATTTGAACTTGTGACTATGAGGTTGACCACAAGCTTCTCCCGTGGATGCATTAGTCCACTGAGCCACCAGAACGGATCGGAGCTTGAGTCATACATACATTCAATATCGAATGAGCTAACGTGAATAGTTGGGGTCACGTTTAGTGTTTCAGTTTAGTAATGGTAGTGTAAGAGTGTGCATCAGGACTAAGATTGGGGTCACACTTAGGGGGAAGTTCAGGTCTGGCTAATAGTAACAACCAGGGTACGAATAAGTTTGAAGTTATGTAAGAGTCAGGTTAAAGACTAGGTAAATATTAGGGTAAAGTCTGGATAAGCTATAGACACGCTGTTTGGGTTGTTGAATTGTTAGTTCAGAAATAGAGGTAAGGTTGGAGGTAATAGTAAAGTTAAGGGAGACAGTTCGAGTGAAGGTTCACATCACATTTGGATTAAGCATGTAGAACAATGGCTACAGTTTATTTGTGAGATATTTTTAGATACGATTTTAAAAGCTTATACAAAAACAAATTCGACTGAAGGGGCAGGAGCGAGATTCACTGAAAGGTAAAACCGTTTCCAACAGGAAGGTTTCTACCAATCAGTCTTCAGAGAAGTGTCTGTTTCTGTGAAAGTAATAGCACATTCTGACTTTCCCATTCCGAAAGTTATATATTTTCTGATATATTATTGCTGTCAAACGTACTGAGATGCGAGGAAATGGAGCAGTTGTAGAGCGCAGTCCACTCTCCCGAACAGGCAGCACAAGTGCACGCTTCATGCATAGCACCATGCATAGCTCCACGTTGTCGTGTCATATCAATTAATAGGGAAGGCAAGATTGACCTATGTCATATAATTTAGGCTCTTGGCCTTTCTGTTGAGGCTGTACGAATGTGTGACTGTTCAGGCTTTGTTTAGCAGAAAATTGGCAACAGTGCCAGAGAGGCCTAGAATCAGTCCAGTCCAATCCTTTTTAAGTACTGACATGTAAGTGGACTTGCACCATTCGTTGGAAACCTATTAAATTCTATACATACTGTAAGAGGTTTTGTGCTCAGCCTCCTTCAGGCATTGGCTTCTCTGGCTGGACACTGTAGGCTACAGTATTTTATTTAAACCTTCTTTCTTTTGGCTGTTCAAGTGTATCCTTCTGCATTTACTAGAATACCTACTTCGCACTACGCCAATTGCACGTAGCACAGTGCAAACATGTGTAGCGTAGTGCAGCGGTCATTTTTTGCTTGCTCGTGGCCCTCAACGTCAAGCAGGCGACCACGAGCAAGCAAAATGACATCCCTGCGAGACTTTTTCCTCATTCGTGATCCGCAACATCAAGTTGCCGATCGCAAGAGTGGAAGATAAACCTCCCGGCGAGATTCTCAATGCGGGTAGGTCAGGTTTCTCATTGCGAGTGGTCGCGTATGCTCGCGACCGCTTGCGATGAGAAACTACCAGTCCGCGTTGAGAAAGCTGCCACTCGAGTAAAAATCTACTCGAGCGGTAGAATACTACAGCTCGCACTGTGCAAGATGCCGTTTTCAATGATTGCAGTGTGACGGATGCTTGTCCGCACTGTGCAATCATTGAAAACGGCATCTTGCACAGTGCGAACAGGGTACTACGCGTAACTCGCGTAGTGCAAAGTGCACTTCGCAAAACTATGCGTAGCGCTACTTCGCGAACTAATCTTTAAATCTAAAAAATACACTCTGCCATCATGCACTTAATAATGTATCTCATCCATGCATTGTGTACACAAAGCAGACCTTTTTATGTTGAGCCTACTTGATAGTTCAGGGTGTATGGTTGCACAAGATCTATTGTGGGCCTACCAATAACCAAAAGGAGTTTACAGTCCGCTACTGTTTATCATTGGTTGTTTTTATTGTCACTCTCATTTGCTCACTTCTCACTCAGTTACTTTTTTTGACTGAGCTTGTTTATCTTGTGTTTTTTCCTCCTCTGGAGTCTACCTTATTTACTATCTCTCTAAATGGCTGGCTTCTGAGCTTCCGCTGCTCACTTTCAGAGGAGCATTTTTTCCACTTTGCCTAAGCACGCTATGAGATTGAAATGTGTTTTCCAGCTCTGTCCCTCGTGTGCTTCTACTGTCCCCAAACTCCGTGCCTCTGGCGCACTCCGTATTGTTTCTCGCTCATGTGCTTCTCCTACCTGCCCCTGTGTTGCTTCCATTTGTGTTTACTTTTCTCCTTTCTCCGTCCACTGCCCTGTTGCCTCCACGCTCACTGTCCTTTTAAAATAAATGTATTTTGGGAGCAGAACCAGGCAGAAACTTTTTGCCAGACACTCCACCTTAGAAAAAAGCTCATTTGTTCTATTTCTTTCCCATTCTTTTTAAATTTACCAAACCATCTCAGTTTGATAAATAAAAAATGGCACCTGCATCATTTTGTAGGCATGCAGGCTCAGTGACATCAGCAAATATTCATTTTATTTTGGGCCATGCTGTGCAGCATCTTGCGTATGCTATACAGCATTCTCAAGAAGCGCTGTCAAAATCAATAGGTCCGAAAGGTGAGACGTATTGACTTTGTCAATGCTTGTTATAAATAGTTTTGCACCGGATCAAGGACTTCTTATTAGTTTTGTCAGTACTTGTGATGAAGCCTTAAACCTACTGACTTTGGAAATGCTCGTCTTTTTTGTTGTCTTAAGCTAAGGTGGCCTGGGCTACTGCAGGAACGCACTCAGGGAAGTGAGCGAGGACATCACATCACAGTGCAGATGAGCCACGTCCTAGCTCAGAGCTCCTCATCCTCAGCTTCAGGGTCCTTCCAGGATACCCCCCAGCAGTTTCCGCACCCACAGGCCAGTCCAACATAATCACGAGTGCAGCGGCTCCGCTCCCCCAGGTCAGCCCAACATAATCGTGAGTGCAGTGGCCATAGCCGGATGTTGCAGAGAGGGGGCCCTTGTGGGCCATGGAGGCAGCCTTGCTAGGACTGGGTGCGGTTTGCGGAACCTCCTGGTGAGCTCCACTCGCCCATGATACACACCACACAGCCTGTAGAGAGCAGCGCAGAGTGAACAGGGGAGTGCCTCGGCTGGTGGTAGGTGCCTTATGCCTGGATCTAGTCACATCGGCACCCGGCGGTAATGCTTGAGGAGTAGTGGAGGAGTGGAGCCTAATGGTTAGAAAAGTTTGTTTTTTGTCCCGGGTATCCCTCCTGGTCTAACTCATAGTGGGCCAAATGTGAAGTGCCCCCTCCCCCCCCTAATAAATTGCAATAACTTAGCAGGCACTAAGCAGCTACTAAAAGCTTCCCTTGCACTAGCAGTAGTAGCAACCTGATTTTCCTACATATTTCCATACTATCATTGCATGCATTACTATTTTACTGTGGGAAGGCAACTCCAAAAACAGATATGCACCAGGTAAGCACATGCACCTGCAAAAAAAAAACAATTTGGCAGTTCAAAAGGTTGGATATTTGAGTAAATCGTCCCCCTGCAAAATCTCTGCCACTGCTGCCACTGCTCTATCTGCTCTTCACTCTCGCTGCACTAGAATATTCTTGGACAACCCTAACAGCAGTGAAGTCTCCATAAGCACTTGCAGGCCCCCAATCTCCAACTTCCATGTCTGCATTTGTAGTCAACTGCCGCAAGTGCGTGCCCGCTCCCAACCAGAAAGGCCCTGTTAGGGTTGGGTGAGGCTTTCAGGTGTAGCCAGGTGTGCCCTGTTCAAGCCCTGAAGCTTAGTAAATCCGGTGGCTCTGAGCATGTCACAGCAGCAACAAGACTTGGTTACAGCAGTGGCACAAACGGACCTGGAGAGTTGTTGCAATGTTTTCCCCTGGTTCTCTCCGGAACAAGATTCAAGGAGGGAGGAGAAGACATGGTTTTTTTGTGACCAGGAAGTCCTGTTTATCAGTGCTCAGGAGAGGCACAAGAGGTAAAGGGAGTCCTGAGTGTAGTGGTAGCAGTTACCACTGCTAAGAGATAGCCCAGGCCTGTCGCGGAAGTGTCCCAGCTAGGTCTGGGTGCGGCTTGCGGTCGGCCTGGTGAGTTTCTATTCTAGGCTCCCTTAAGAATAAGACTGATACCCAGGTGGAGTAATGACTGCAAAAAAACTGCATTCAGGAAAACTGGTTTACATAAGAACTTGTTGGAAGGGCGAGATTTTGATCGATACCTTATCACTATTGATCTAAACCCCGATCTGGTCGACTGAACCTTTGTTGCCTGTCATTGAAGGAAGAAAGTGCCTCTCTTACCAAGTTAGTTCACCCAATAAAGGACCCCGCTCCAAAAGATCACAAACAACTTCTAGCTTTCAAAAGTTTATTGTAAGGTTAGGATAAGCTGCAAATACAGGCATCTCAGAATGAGATTCACAAGATACACAGGTCCAACTACATACATGTGCTCTCTGAAAGCCCTCAGACGAGCAACGGAAATTACCAGCACAAGTTCTAAGAATAATAAAGCTATCAACATTGACGCATATTGAGATCTCTCCTTCATTTAAGTTGGAGGAAAACACACAGGTTAGGCTGTCCCTACCCTGCTCTAGATGGTATCCCTACTTAACCAAGTCTCAACCTAACAAAAGGTGTCAGCAGTGAATGACCCCCAAGGGAAGTCACTCACTCTTAGTCTCTTGGTGAAAACCTATAGTTCTCCAGTCATGACCCCTCTCTGCCTACCCATCCGCTCTCTAAAGGGTCCTCAGGCATCTGCTCTAACTCCACCCAGGGGTGCTGTCCCTAATACAAAACAGTCAACAACATTTGAGACGCCCCTCGTGAGACGCCCTCACGTGGTGTAGCTTCTGGCTTTTTCCATGCTGCTTTGTATTGGGCCTCATACGTTGGAGTTGACCTTGCTTCTCAGACTCTTCTCCGGCCCGCTGATACCCCTTAAAACATTCCGGAACCCTCCTCCATGTCTGGGCCGTCTACTGAACAGACCTCTATTCATATTATTTATAATCGGATCCTCCCTTTTCTCTTGCAGACAGACATCTGCAGCCAAGATCCCAACTCTCATAGACTTCCAAAAAGGTTCGCAACATTTCTCGGCCCAGACATGTACGTGTAAATCAATGTTAAAACATTTCAGGCCTACAACATTTCTCATAATGATTATAGCATTCAACTTCTTCATTAATTAAAGCATGTTAATACTCTTATTCTATTATTCAGTAAACACATCTATAAATCATGGCCCATTAATGCAATGACCAAAACATTAGTTCAATCTATGTCGTGAAAAGAAACACCTTCCCTTCTAGCTCTGGCCCTGAGGCCTACCACATTCTGCGTTTAACCACATGCCATCTTACATTTTAACAGCTACACGACATAGATTCAGGAATAATCACATCTAATAAAATCATATAGTGTCACACATTTTTGTATTAGTTCCACTTCTACTTAAACCTCTACATTAGCTATACATTCAGAATATAATTGCAGATACTACTAGCACTCATGGCATTTCTCCTCATGATTTGTGCTTACTACAGGTAAGTGTGATGCACTCATACATTTAGGTCAGTTTGCGCTCTCTCAGTTCCCCCCTTTGATGACCTCTCGGGGTCATCACTAACATTTAAACTGCAGTTATTGCTAGCATAACTTGTCTCTGCGCTTCCAGAGCTCTCAGACTCCTGTACTGATTATCTTGTATGGCAGCCAACCTCTGCAGCTGCTCTCTTTGGGCCCTTTCTGACCTTTTTGCTCTGTACCATTTGAATACCCTCACCAATCCCCACAGTATGATCCCACAGATCAATATTATGATGATAGGTTTTAGTATATACCACACAAAGCTTTTGCCTAGGGTGGAGATCCACCCTCCAACTTCACTCATTCCGTGGCCCACCTTTTCCCATACATTTTCTCTACTCAAGTCTTCGATCTCCTTGTGAATATCAGTTATGTTCCTAATAACTTTCTCAAGGGGCTTCGAATTGTCTGGAATGTAAGTACAACATTCCTGGACCTTCAAAGCCTTACAGACTCCGCCCTCTTTTGCTAGTAGGACGTCTAACGCAAGACGGTTCTGAAGAACCATAGCCCTTATCGATTGCATCTCTCCTTCTACCAGCATTAAGGACTGAGCAGTGCTGGCAGACAACCTGTCGACGACTGTTGCCAGTCGTCTAATTTTAACATCATTAAGGATTAGTCCCAAAAGAGGGAACATAGCTCCAAAGACATCTCCAACCATTTCTGCATCTCCTATATCTCTCCTTCCCCTCGATGATGTCTTGCCCTCGATGATCTCTAAGTCTTGTGCATGATATATTTTGGGGAAGACAATTGCTAGGTAACATGATCCATACCAGTTGTCAGGTAGTCTCACGTAGGCATTTCTTCCACATACAAAATACACATTTGGAATCACTTGCATTCCCTTCAGGAAATCCTTAGTATAGTACTCTATATTGAAAGCATGTTCACAGCTGACTTCTCCCACGTATACATTTTCGTAATACGTTTTGGCTCGGTGAAGACATAGCTTTCCTTTCTGCGTCTTATCTAAAGCTATTGGACCACTACTACCCTTTCTCTTGTGTGCCTTCTCTTCCTCGGTCCAATCTGTTTTCCATTGTCCTGATTTTTTCAAAATCTTTTGTCTCCTGTAACGATCATCCACCTGCCCTATGAACTTCTTCTCGACTTCTGACACTTTGCATGTCAGGTTATTTCTACGGGCATGTGAAGTATCTAAGGTAATCCAAGGAATGAAGAACTTGGCCAGTCTGTCTTCACTCTTCCAGTAGTCCCATTTGTTCATCTGCTTATAATTTGGGACTTCTGGCAACACTGAATCATAGTTGGAGAAATAGTATTCAAAACTATCTCTCCCATAAAATATACTAAGCAATAAGCTACATGTAATGCCATATGTCAGCGGGAGGTGATGATATCTAATGCCTTCATCTACAGACGCCGGCAACTGCATGCAGACGTAACAGTCCTTAACCTCCATGGCATCCACGTATTCATATAAGAGTTTAGCATAAGCATTTGACCTAAAGTCTCCTTGGGACTCATCTACATGTAACCTGCGGGCTTCTGCAGCTAATAACGCTTTCTCTTGAGTGTTTTCCCTTTTCTCACCAGCAACAGTGGGTGTAAGCGTTTCTACAGATTTCACATCAGTTACCTTCGCCTCTTCCTCATGTCCCTTTACATAAGAAATTGTTACCACTAAAGCTATTAATATTATCACTCCTACTATTAGTGTACCTATTATACATTTAGCTCTGCGGTTCTGGGTGCCGGCTTCCATTTCGTCAGACAATATAGCTCTCTCTTATCTTGGCACAAAGTTCCTTTCTTCTCGTTCCTTTACAGTCTCTTTTTACTCTTTTTGTCTTTAAAATCCACACAACTGGAAGCTGACAACCTTCTTCGCAAAGGTCCTTTAACAGTTCAATAAAGACAACCCTAGCCCTTCTCCATCAACTCAAGGGAAGGTCCCTGATATTCTCTGCTTCCTGGGCGCTAGGTAATCTTCTTTTTCTGCTCGCTTTATTTACAAAGTCCTTTAAGCATCTACTATCAGGTTTGTACCTGCAGCTTCGATAGCAAAGTTCAGTATTTCCAAACGAAGATTGTGCTCTTCATGGGCTGTTATCGTTGTACCAAAGTCGGGGAATTGCAATTCTGAAAGAAACATGTGTTTTAACTTGCTGAGGCGGGGAGGTCTGGGGAGCATGAATGTTAGTGACCCTTCTTGTTCGACTCCGGGTACCAACAGTCGTATTTCCACGGTGACGATGGGCTCAGAACTGGACACCACCACCGCTCGAATCCTCCCTGTCTCCTGTTTCAAAGACATTTGTCGCCAGATATGTCCACTCAGGGGTGGAGTATCTTCTGCTAGGCACACGCACTCTTCTTGACCTTCTTCGGTCCGGTGCTTCAGCGCCCTGAGCACCTTCTTCCGGGTCTGAGTCTTCTGATATCGGAGGAAGGGTTATCTCTGGAGTTGACCTCAGGCTAGAGCTCCTTCTTTGCGGCCAATTAGCTTCTCCACGTGCCCTTCTACTCCTTCTCCTTCTTGTCTGTTCTCGCTCTCTGTCAGACCTGTCCGTGTCTGACTCGTACTCCCAGCTACTTTCTCCTTCTGTAGCGTCGTCTGTTTCACTGTTGTACTGACCGTCCTCAGCTTGGTCAGACTCGTTCCCTGCTTCCGCTGGCACCTCTACAGCTTGGCTAGCCCCCTCTATGGCTTCTCGGTCCTCTGCTGGACGTCTATCCGAGAGAGGAGCTGTTTCTTCCCGAGGTGCTGGAACCCTTCGCGTATGTGACGCGTGGATCCAATTGGGCAGGCCTCCCACCTTTACAGCCGTATTCGCGATCAGGATGATCTGGAAGGGCCCACGCCAACGAACATCCAAGCAGCTTCTTCTCACATGTTTTTTCACCAGGACCCAGTCCCCAGGGTACAGGTCATGGCACGGGCCCTGGCACGATGGAACCTCGGCAGCCTGCACCTGAAGGGACACAGAATGAATGGCGTCAGACAGCCCCTTACAATAGTCCAGGATCATATCATCTGTGATATTTAACAGTGCAGTAGTTGGGACAGATGGCAGCCTCATTGCTCTCCCCATTAACACCTCATGTGGTGACAACCCCGTTCTTCTGTCTGGGGTACTACGAAGGCTCATGAGGACCAATGGCAGGGCGTCAGGCCAACTCAGGGTCGTTGAGGAACACACTTTTGCAATTCTGGCTTTGATCGTGCCATTGATCTGCTCCACAATTCCTGAGGCTTCTGGTCGGTAACTGCAATGCAATTTCTGATCTATGTTCAGAGCCGCACAAATCATCTTCACAAGCTCGCTGTTGAAATGCGTTCCCCTATCTGATTCCAAAGAGGCCGGCACCCCGAAGCGCGGAATGAGTTCCCTAAGCAGTAACTTGGCCACTGTGAGGGTGTCGCACCTACGTGTAGGGTATGCCTCAACCCATCTGGAGAATACACAAACAACCACCAGGACATAGCGGAGGCGGTTGCACCTCGGCATTTCAATGAAATCTATCTGCATTCGATTGAATGGACCTCCAGACCTTCCTATGTGGCTCAGTGCAACTGGTGTTCTTTTCCCTACGTTCAGCTGCTGACAGGTCACACAACGCTGGCACACTGCTTCTGCTGCTATTCTAAACTTAGGATTGTACCAAGTCTGTCTAAACACTCTCAGCATAGCGTCTCTCCCTAGGTGTACGGGACCATGTATGTGTCTGGCCATTGGGCTCACCATCTCATTGGGCAACACTGCTCTGCCATCTGCTGAGACCCAAAAATGGGACTCACCCACTACACATCCTGCCTTTTCCCATGTTTCTTTTTCAAAATCAGGAGCATTTTCTTGCATGTTTGCCAATTCGTCCCAAGTATCAACAGTTTCCAATATCATGGCTAATTCAGTCCTTACATTTATTCCACCCACTTCCACCTCTGTGAAAGAGTACCCTTGTTCTGCGCAATACCGCGCGACTTCGTCGGCATATCTATTGCCTTTCGAGACGAAGTCCTCATTTCTGGTATGTGCGGTGCACTTTACAACTGCGATACCTGCTGGACATTGCAACGCCTCTAACAACAGGCGCACAAACTCTCCATTGCGAATGGGAGAGCCTGAAGAGGTCATGAACCCTCTTTGAGACCATAACTGCCCGTAATCATGAACCACCCCATAACCATATTGGCTGTCGGTGTATATGGTGACTCGAATTTGATTGCTTGCCAAGCAAGCACGTGTCAAGGCAATAATCTCGGCTACCTGAGCGGAGTGTACTCCTTCCAGGCACCCAGCTTCTACAACTCCAGTAATTGTACAAACAGCGTAAGCTGCTCTCAACTGCCCAACTTCGTCTCTTACACATGAGCCATCGACAAAGAAAATTTCGTCTGGGTCGGTCAGTGGCTCATCTACGATGTCGGGTCTGGGTTTGGTGCATAGTTCAGTCACATCGAGGCAGTCATGGTCTGTACATTCATCATCATCCTCGATATCATTTGGGAGTGGCATCAAGGTGGCAGGGTTCAAAACAGAGCATCTCCTGAGGGTCACATTCTCTGCAGCAAGAATAACTTGCTCATAGCGCGTGAGCCTGCTGTTGGTCAGATGCTGTGTTTTGGTCCTGGTCATCAACAGTTCAACAGAATGGGGCACGCACACCTCTAACGGGTGCCCCATGACGATATTTTCACATCTCTCAATGCTGACACCCGTTGCAGCAACGGATTTGAGACATCCGGGCAACGCTGCGGCTACTGGGTCTAAAGTAGCCGAGAAATAAGCAACTGGTCTACGGGCATTCCCATGGATTTGGACTAACACAGACAACGCGCAACCTTCTCTCTCACAACAGTAAAGCAAAAATGGTTTATTGTAATCAGGCATTCCCAATGCCGGAGCACGACACAGGTCCTCTCGCAGCTGTAGGAATGCCATCAAACAGTCTTTGTCCCATGGTACCGGATCGCTCACCTCCTTATGCGTCAGTTTTTGCAAGGGCTTTGCTTTCAGTGAAAAGTTCGCGATCCACTGTCGGCAATAACCCACCATCCCTAGGAACATCCTGACCTCTCTCTGTGTCTTAGGCGCATTCATTTTCATGATCGCCTCTATCCTGTCTGGTGACACCTTTCGTTTGCCTTTCTCTATTCTGTGTCCCAAGTACTGCACTTCTGTCAGGCAGTACTGCAACTTTCCCGGGGACACCTTGTGCCCATTGGCAGCTAGGTGATTTAACAAAGCAATGGAGTCCTCCCTGCAAGCTTCTTCTGTTTCTGACGCCACGAGGAGGTCGTCTATGTACTGGACCAGAACTGACTTCTGGGGCAGCACTAGACTTTCAAGATTTTTCTTCAAAAGCTGGTTAAAGATCGATGGGCTCTCTGTATACCCCTGAGGAATACGACACCATGTTAGGACGCGACCTTCCAGCTTAAATGCGAAAAGAAAATGGCTTTCTTCGTCCAGAGGGATCGAAAAGAAAGCCTGACAAAGATCAATCACAGTGAACCACTCAGCTTGGAATGGAATCTGAAACAGTATCACTGATGGATTCGGTACCACTGGACAACACGAAACGACTATGTTATTAATCTTTCGAAGGTCCTGTACTATCCGGAATTTCCCATTTGGTTTCTGCAGACCCATAATCGGGGAGTTGCATGGACTACCCACGATTTCTTTCAGTATTCCCTGTTTAATCATGGACTCGATCACGGGTTTTATGCCTGCAATCGTTTCTGGAGTCAATTTATATTGGGGTGTTCTTGGGAACTCAGCATGCGGTTTCACTACAATTTTCACTGGGTCCACCCCTTTGACCAATCCAATCTCTTCCCCAGTGAAGTCCCATACTTCTGGTGCCACTGTCTCTCTCAAGTCCCAGGGGAGCTCATCTACTGTCAAAGTAGGGTACAGCTCCACGCATATTCTTGAGTTTGCAACTTTGAAGTCTGCGTCATCATCATTGGTCAATACCTCCACTCCCTGAGGTGTACAGTATATTGTACAATTCAATTTACACAACAGGTCTCTGCCTAGCAGACACACAGGACTTGAATCGCAAACCACAAACTGGTGCTCATCGCTGTACTTCCCTATTTTCACCTGTACCGGTTCTGTCAATTGGCTGGTTATTCTCCTGTTTGCGACCCCCACCACTTGTATGGTCTCTCCAGACATGGGCAGGTCTGGAACTGCAGCTGATCTGATCGTGGATCTAGTGGCTCCTGTGTCCACCAGAAATGTCGTGGGGCACCCTGCTACTTCTGCTTCGACATAGGGTCCCCTCTGGTCCACCTCCAAGGCTGCCCCGAGGGTGCAGTCTTCTCTTTCCACTCTCTGTCCGGTTAATGGGTCCACATAATAGCACTCTTCTCCTGCTACAAACAGGGGCATCTGTCTATAGGTCTTACCCATATTCCCTACTCGGGGAGGTTGCGGGAACTGGGCTCGGGGAGGAGCCCCCCCCCCTTTTAGCACCTTTCCCTGGTATGGCGTCACCCCTCTCGTAGGCGCTCTCTGGACCTCTTCCTCCTCTTCCTCTTGTTCTCCTATCTCTACATTGTAGGGACACTCGCGTTTCCAATGCCCCACCTCGTTACACTGGTGGCACCTAGTCGTTTTCTTCAAGGCAGCTATGTCTATTCTGGGTCTAAAGGTGGAACTCTCCTCATTTCCCTTGTTCTGACTGTACTGCTTCTTTCCTCCTGTACCTGTTCCTTGCTGCTGTTGCTGCTGTCCCCCCTTCCCTGCTGCCTGCATCTGTACCACCATCAATTTTTCTTTTAGTTTCTTAGCCTTGGAGTCTATCTCATCACAGCAGTACCTGGCATATCTCAGTATTTCGTCTAGGGGTCTATTTTGCCAACAAATCAAGTGTTGCTGAATCATTAAACTAATATCCGGTCTCAGTCCCAGGACGAACTTGGACACAAATTGCCCTATGTCTTTTGGATCCATTACATCCAAGCCGCTATACTGTTTAAACGCCTTCAGCAATCTCTCATAATATTCGTGGACTGTCTCTTTGGGTTCCTGTCTGGTTCGGTCTATTTTGACCCAATCTATGTCTTGCATTGGCACTTTCTCTTTCAGCCAAGTCATCACTCTCTCGAATTTTGCCATCACAATCTCGGACGGCCCATTAGTCTTAGCATCTCTCTCCGGCTCCGTTGTGGGCCACTCAGCGCTAACCTTGCATGCTGTCCACAGATCTCCTGGTACTACAATGTCAAACAGCGTGTTCAGATCTATCCATAGGACCTTTGAGATTTTTACAAATCTCTCAACTTGCTTGTACCACTCCACTGGGCTTTCCCGCAATTTGGGGAAGGAGGTGGTAAAAGCAGCTAAATCTCCCCTACTCCAAGGGACATGCACATAATTCCCATTTGCGACTTCACGCAAAGGGTATGCTTCTATTCCCTGCAGCCTTCCTGGTGTCGTACCAAGCGTGCTCCTCCTGACGGTCCCTTTCTTGGACCACCTCTCTTCCCATTTATCTAGTGCCCTCCATGTCCTTATTCCAGTGATCAGTTCCCTTATGTGCGTTTTCAGCCCGATCGTTCTCCTCTCATCTAGGTCTCGATCTGTGTAATGTAGCCTGTGGTTACCCTGTAATGCTTTGGTTCTTGACAGGTCCACCATATATTTGCCTGCTAATTCGACTAACTTCTCATGGATTGCTCTCGCCTTTCGAGTGATGTCCTTTGCCATATACAGTATTTCATCCTGCTCATACATTTCCATTCTCTCTAAAGGCAGGGTACCATCTATCATGTCATCCAGGTCTGACCTTAAGCTGGCGACATCGAGTCTCTTAGCTTTTATCTCAGCTCGCAATATGTCTTTCGAAGGGGGCTCACTGGTCTCCCTACCATCCCAACTCCGAGCTCTACGTTTGGGCTCGGGAGAGTTAATGAGTGCTCTCCCTTGCTCCCATCTCTCCAGGTCCCATGCTCGGCCATCCGATCTTGGAAGGTGATGGAACACGGGCCTATTACCCCCACTCTCTCCTGCTTCTCTCCTTTCACCGTACGCCTCTCTGTTATTTTCCCTCTGGTCGCTACTCTCCCTTTGCCTAGTATCGCTCAGTATCCGATACGATCCTTCCTGGTTCCCCATATTCCCTGGGCTGCGCTCATTTCCGTCATCACAGGGACTATGGTGCGACCTCTCACAACTCCCATTCAGTTCTCTGGTGCCGGGCACACAGTGGGTACACTTAAAGCTGTTTCTGTACTCTTGCGTTCTCCTCTCCCCTTCACTGAGTATTGGGCGCGCCACCCCTCCACTCCCGGGGCCCCCGTTTTCCAGGTCCGTTCTATCTCCACTCCGGGCCCAATGGGTGACTCCCCTACTATCTCTCTCTCTCCAGTCCCACTCCGGGCTGCTCTCCCCAGCCCCGCAGTGAGTCCGAGCTCTGCTGTCCTGACTTTCCCTTTCAGCTTCTGCAGCTATGATGCTCTTGTGAGCCTCCACTGCCTCATCCCACTTCTTCATGTACTCATTTAGCTCTTGAAAGGATTTTCGTCCAGATCCCCTCAGATCCACTGGCCATCTAGGGCCCCCGGGATTCCCTCCTGGGTCCCCTGCTGTGTGCATCGGGGTGCTCCACTCTCTGGGTATCGGCATCTGACTTGGGGAATTGATCGTATCGTTCCTCCTTGCCGTCTCTGCTCTTTCTCCGTCCTTCCGTACCCGTTCTTCCCCTCTTGCTCTCTCTGGGTCATATATCGATACTATAGGACCTATGGTAACAGGTACCTGTAGTGCAGCTGGTAATCCGTAGGATGTGGCGCACTCCGTTTCCGGCGCTCTTTGTACCACAAACCTCCCGACTACCTGTTGCACCTGACTAGGCTGGGACAGCTCTTTCTTTGCCTCAGGATCCCACTCTGAACTGGGAAGCGGTCTATGCTCCCCTGCATTGCCCCCCTTTTCTCTTTCACTATGCTCGACTTCTCCCCCTGCTCTATTATACGGGGGTGGCCTGTCTGTCAATAATCTGTTTATCAGGCTGTCCTCTGTTTCGCTCTCATCATCTTCTTCTAGGGGGCTTTTATTTCCGGGCACCTCTAACACTGGGTACAGTTTATTTACTTCCATGTTATGCACTCTCCATCTTTTAGCATCCGCATCCCATCTGGCATCCTGCACTGCCCTTACCGATCGTTTCACCCTTTCTTGTCGTCTGTTCATATTTTTTTCATGCGCTGCCCTAATCCATGCATCAAGGGCCTCAAACTGGGTCGGTCTAGGCAAGGGTCTCATTGAGGTCATGACTGATTTTAATCGATGTAACACCTCTAATCTGAACGTCCCGTACTTCGGGAACGTCAGTTCCTCATTTCCTTCCGTAATCTTACTCCACTCTGATATCCAAAGGATCGTATGCAGCCCAACATTCACTGCCATGTAACGAGCCGGCGTACCCTCCGGCGGGGCTTCTTCCCCTTCATCCGATCCCCGCTTCTCTTTTTTAAACGCCGCTCTCAGCCATTTAAAACACTTCATAATTATGCGCACAATATCCAGCCTCGCTACTCTGTTTACTTCCTGATGACAATCCACCAATCCTGTCGCGGCTTTGCTAACTTGGCCTATCGCAGCGCGGTCTTTCTCCGGTCGGCCAATCCCAGCTCGACACTTTCTGACGTCTTTGCTAGCTGGCCTATCACAGCGCGGTCTTTCTCCGGTCAGCCAATCACTGCGCGACACTTCCTGACGTCACTTTTCTCCGCTTCGCAGCAGCACCCCTCCTTTCTCAACTCGTCTCCCGGTCATGCATGCGTCCCATTCATACACCGAAAAATGACTACTTCCGACCAAGCGGTCACTTCCCTCGACTGTACGTCCACAGTCTATATGTAATTGTCAACACAACTGACGAAATGTCTATCGTCTCTCTGATAGGTTGCTTACACACACAGTAACCTCCGACCAGCGTCCGTTACTCACGCACTCACTCTTACGTTCCCCCTATCTCGGTCTTTCGGGTGATCAATGGTACCTCATGACCCCCTTCACACTAGTTGACAATTACTCTGGGTGTCCGATACACCCGAACCACTTAAGCTCTCCTTGAACTTAAGATTTCCACCGGTTGCGCGCGCTCACAACCTGTTCCACAGTCACTCTACAGACATTCAACTCCGCCAGACATTACAACATAGATACAATACAAAAACACGGCAATCTAACACGCATGACCCTTTATACTCACTCTCGACCGATACTGCTGCTTTTTCTGTCTCACGTCATCCGGATCTTCTTCGGCGGGCGGTTCTTCCGATCATCAATCTCTAGGGGCCTTGGGGTAAGCTAACCTGGCCTAGGTCACCGTCCTCAAGAAGGCAACCATCCTCTATAGCTACCAACTGGAAGGGCGAGATTTTGATCGATACCTTATCACTATTGATCTAAACCCCGATCTGGTCGACTGAACCTTTGTTGCCTGTCATTGAAGGAAGAAAGTGCCTCTCTTACCAAGTTAGTTCACCCAATAAAGGACCCCGCTCCAAAAGATCACAAACAACTTCTAGCTTTCAAAAGTTTATTGTAAGGTTAGGATAAGCTGCAAATACAGGCATCTCAGAATGAGATTCACAAGATACACAGGTCCAACTACATACATGTGCTCTCTGAAAGCCCTCAGACGAGCAACGGAAATTACCAGCACAAGTTCTAAGAATAATAAAGCTATCAACATTGACGCATATTGAGATCTCTCCTTCATTTAAGTTGGAGGAAAACACACAGGTTAGGCTGTCCCTACCCTGCTCTAGATGGTATCCCTACTTAACCAAGTCTCAACCTAACAAAAGGTGTCAGCAGTGAATGACCCCCAAGGGAAGTCACTCACTCTTAGTCTCTTGGTGAAAACCTATAGTTCTCCAGTCATGACCCCTCTCTGCCTACCCATCCGCTCTCTAAAGGGTCCTCAGGCATCTGCTCTAACTCCACCCAGGGGTGCTGTCCCTAATACAAAACAGTCAACAACATTTGAGACGCCCCTCGTGAGACGCCCTCACGTGGTGTAGCTTCTGGCTTTTTCCATGCTGCTTTGTATTGGGCCTCATACGTTGGAGTTGACCTTGCTTCTCAGACTCTTCTCCGGCCCGCTGATACCCCTTAAAACATTCCGGAACCCTCCTCCATGTCTGGGCCGTCTACTGAACAGACCTCTATTCATATTATTTATAATCGGATCCTCCCTTTTCTCTTGCAGACAGACATCTGCAGCCAAGATCCCAACTCTCATAGACTTCCAAAAAGGTTCGCAACATTTCTCGGCCCAGACATGTACGTGTAAATCAATGTTAAAACATTTCAGGCCTACAACATTTCTCATAATGATTATAGCATTCAACTTCTTCATTAATTAAAGCATGTTAATACTCTTATTCTATTATTCAGTAAACACATCTATAAATCATGGCCCATTAATGCAATGACCAAAACATTAGTTCAATCTATGTCGTGAAAAGAAACACCTTCCCTTCTAGCTCTGGCCCTGAGGCCTACCACATTCTGCGTTTAACCACATGCCATCTTACATTTTAACAGCTACACGACATAGATTCAGGAATAATCACATCTAATAAAATCATATAGTGTCACACATTTTTGTATTAGTTCCACTTCTACTTAAACCTCTACATTAGCTATACATTCAGAATATAATTGCAGATACTACTAGCACTCATGGCATTTCTCCTCATGATTTGTGCTTACTACAGGTAAGTGTGATGCACTCATACATTTAGGTCAGTTTGCGCTCTCTCATTGTAAAAAAACAAAGTCAATCCCCTAAGGAACAAATAGATACAGATAAACACACTAAAAGAGAGACAGGGTTAAGTAAAGTAGCAACTATGGAGAATAAGCATGAATGTCTCCCTGGAAAGGTTGAGGTGGAAATAGAAAAGTTGCTTTTGGCAAATTTTACCATCTATTCACCTGGAAATAGAGTGACCCGGTCTGTGGTTGAATTAAGCCCTTAACCCAGAGATGAAGGCCTCCCATTGGAAGATTTTACTCTCCCAGATAATAATATCAATCTGAATCCTATACCAAAGGTCCTTCAGACTCCTAAGCCACACGCTAATGTTTCATCTCTTTCAAACATACAAGACAGTAGACTGGACTTTACCTCTGGCCCTACTATTAAGATGCAGCTCTTAGTAGTTCACCCAGTGGAACATCTTTATTAAATTCAATGGCGTCTGTCACCCCTGACTTGTCCCTGGTCCTCATCTCCTAAATAGCGACCCAGAGAATAAAATACTGATGTCCTAATCTTTGCTGTGCTTGGAAAGAGTCCTGTTGTACATTCAGGCCCTAATGGAGAAACCTGTAAATAACTCTGACCGCATGGATTATTTCCTGTCCTTGACCAAATCTGTTATCTCTGACCCAAGATCTCCAAATGGTAAAGCTAGCCTCTTTCCGTCATATAAGATTAATCCTTCCAACGAGGACTCTTTTCCCCTTTCCCGTCACTTTAATAAAACCAAATCAACTCAAGCGTGCACTATTTCCCAGTATAATTGCCGGGACTTTGGCACTCAGGCAGGCAAGCCCTTTGATAGTAGGAAAAATAAGGGCAGAGAAATTGCAGACTTATTTGAAGAAAATCAGCCCCTCTTCCTACAGCAGTTCTTCGAATCTGAGGAGCTTGTACTTTTACCAACACATCTGTCCTCTCTGTGTTCAGAAAGGGAAAAACAAATACGGAACAAAAGGTTTTCCCCATTTTTCTTAAAAAGAAAGGGTATAAACGGTAGCAGAAGAAATTAAAACCAAAAGAAAAAGTAAATCTTCCCGCAGGCAGAAGAAGTAAAAAAGGGAAAAGCTTTGTAGAATAAATAAAAAGAGAGCAAAAAAACTGCGCTTTGACCCCAATTTAACTATGAATCCTGACTCAGCTGCTATAAAGAGGGAAAAAGGTCAAGTTGAAGATATCCCACGGGGTTCTCTGTCGGTATTAAGGAACTCATGTGATTATACCTCGATTACACAAGAAGGTAACCCCTCCGATGTAAGCTCTGCATTAGTGACACTGAGCAACTTGAATCCTAAGGCTGTATTATTCCCCTCCTCTTTAGGCAGTAATGTCATTTACAATCCTTCTGGGAATGCTCCTGTGGGAGATATCCAAGCTAGTCATCTGCCATTAGCACCTTTCTCTTCAGATTTTTTTAATTTTTTAATATGAGCTGTATATGAATAGGTATTTACTATTAGGCTGTTTTGCTGAAATCCCTGCCCTCCAAATGATTCAGTGATCTTGTTCTGGTTCAAGTTCAAAAACATGGTAATTACGGGGGCCAGAGTGACGTTTGATTCTAAGGTAATCTCGAATTGAATATTCTTAAATAATAATAAATTGTAATGCTGTGGCATTGATGTTCTTGTTCCCCAAGAGGAGAACGCTTTTAAAAAGGCTACTTAAAACAGACAGTTCATTGCCCAATCAGATCACTCTCCACTTGAGATCCCTCACTTAGAGAGAGAAAGTACAATGCGGGTCTCCCTCGCAAAAGGTGGAAGGAGAATTTCTCTGCTTGTTGAGAAAAAGAATAATCAAACATTGACCAGAGATGAGGAAAATTGGAAATGGTGTTGGGTGGCAGGGGCTCTTAACACTAATAGCTCTTTAGGTCTAAGGTACGGGAACTCTTCCTAGCAAGGGTCTCAAACTGATCTCTTGGGATGCAGCCAGCTTATGCACTAATAAAAACAAACTGTTATTCTTAAAAAATCAGAAAGCTGACATATTATGCATACAAGAGTCTTGGATTGTAAAGAACTGGTCCATTGAAGAATACATTGTGCTAAGCCGTTCTGTGCTCCCAGTGATAGAGGACATGTGAAAGAAAGTATTTCCATTCTGCTCTGAACAAGTTCTAGGTGGATATATAAAGATATCCCCCATGACTCTAAGCTAATTCAGGCAGTCAAGCTATATTTTAAGGAAGAATATGAAAGTTTAGGTACTCTTCTTACTGTAAATGCTTATGCTTATATTCCCCGACTCATGTAATACTTATTTACTAAAAGACCAGTTTGTTTTTATTTCTATTACTATGGAAAGAGAAGATTTAGGCATCTAATGCTGGTCGGCGATTTGAATGCCAAAGTTCCTACCCACAGTATAAGGTTATTTGCTAATGCCTCAAAAGACAAAGTTCTAAGAATCCCTCATGCCTTGTTTCCGAATAATAGTCGGGTGGTTAAAAGAGGCGTGATCCTACTCAAAGGCATGAGAAATTTAGATTATTAATTGCCAATGGGAGACTAGGAAACAATATCCCAGCAAAAATTGCACATAAAGTGTCCACTGGTGGAACTATTATTGATTAACTGTTTCAGTGGATTTTTCTCGTAAGCTCTCCTAAATGGAAGTACTAGAAAATTTGTATAGTGACCACATGGTGATCTCCTCTAAAACCGAATGACCTGTCCCGAAGTAGACTCGTGAAATTTTAAGGATGAATCTGCAGGTTTTAGAAAAGCAAACAGCAGCATTTATTGGAATATCAAAGCTGCTTTAAAACTAAAGGAGACCCTAACAGTTTTAATAGGAGATCAGCAGCATACAGTAGTGGGAGATCTACACTGTTAGTTAAATACAAATGGGACATTTCCATGCCCCAACCAAATGCACAGCTTTGTGCCGGCCTTACGCCATTGCAAACTTTATCAATCTTAATCCTTAAATCTTCATATTTTCGCATTGCTTATTTCTCATTTTTTCAGAATATTTCTTTCTCCCATCTTGTAATCCACGTGTTAAATATATTGCCAATTTTCAGATTTCTTGTATGTACTCTGTACCCATCCGGGCCTCTTGAATAAATACGAATGATGCCAGGCTCATCTTTTAGCAGTGTTTATTCCATAAAACCCAATGCATTTCGGGCGACACTACGCCCTTCTTCGGGGGTCACTAAAAAACAATGAAACATATGCCTATTAAACCTCCATTCTCCGATGTGCATTTTTTGAAAAGCAAACAGTCATAACACAGGTTGCATTCAAAACATTAAAACCCATAACCTATTCAAATTCCTGCATTGAGGCACATAGAATTCCTAAAGCTTGCTCTTGAAACGCTGGTAACTTAATACGTGAGTCTTCCCTCCCACTGTAAAAAATAATTGGTACAAACTTCAGTAATCGGCGATGTATTCATGAAACTTTTCTTTCCCCTAAGCCGTTTTCCCCGGCTTATCTCTTCAACCCACTGTGCTTGTAAACATGTTAAATTAACGTTTCTTTACAAAACCCTTTCCACTGACTCGTGATTCCAAAGCGCATATACACATTAGTCGTACCACACTTCTTCTCTCTCTTTCCAGCTGTTAACCTTCCAACCCTCCTCGACATACATATTTCCTCCTTTCGCACTTTTGCTCCCTTCATTTTACCAAATCCTGTTGCCCCAGAATTTCTCCGTACCTGCTTAGTGGGTTAAAAGCCTCTTCTCCTCACCAACGATTGCAATCTAAAAGTCAACCGTAACACCTGCCTCCTTATCTACCTACGGGCTCACCATCCTAGTTCCCCATTGGCCCGATGTTTCCTGACTCACGTTTGGCCCTGATTATATCTAGCCCGCCTCCACGTTTCCTCCCTCCTGTAATAAACTCCATTTCCCACAATGCAGTTTCCATGTGTTCCCACATAATCCGTATTTCTCAATTAATATGCAAACCCCTGGTTATGTATGAAAAGAATGTAACATTTCTGAGTCCACTAGAAATCAATTTAACTCGGCAGTCTGTATTTCAATTGCTGGAGATGAGCCACGATGTTACTTTTAGCCATGTGGGTTCTTATATTCTCATTTTCTTCATAGTTCAATTCAAATCTTAATCGGGTGCAATCCCTGTGTGGGCAAAGTTATGATCATCTTTTCAAGGGTAAGGGATGCACACCTTGCTTCCAAAAAACCTTATTTCCCAAATTTCTCCATTATAGTCTCTGGTAGCGTGCAGATTGGTAATGTGGCATGCCCAAATGCCACCAGGTACGACCTAGTTAAATACAAATGGGACATTTTCATGCCCCAGCCAAATGCACAGCTTTGTGCCGGCCTTACGCCATTGCAAACTTTATCAATCTTAATCCTTAAATCTTCATATTTTCGCATTGCTTGTTTCTAATTTTTTCAGAATATTTCTTTCTCCCATCTTGTAATCCACGTGTTAAATATATTGCCAATTTTCAGATTTCTTGTATGTACTCTGTACCCATCCGGGCCTCTTGAATAAATACGAATGATGCCAGGCTCATCTTTTAGCAGTGTTTATTCCATAAAACCCAATGCATTTCGGGCGACACTACGCCCTTCTTCGGGGGTCACTAAAAAACAATGAAACATATGCCTATTAAACCTCCATTCTCTGATGTGCATTTTTTGAAAAGCAAACAGTCATAACACAGGTTGCATTCAAAACATTAAAACCCATAACCTATTCGAATTCCTGCATTGAGGCATATAGAATTCCTAAAGCCTGCTCTTGAAACGCTGGTAACTTAATACGTGAGTCTTCCCTCCCACTGTAAAAAATAATTGGTACAAACTTCAGTAATCGGCGATGTATTCATGAAACTTTTCTTTCCCCTAAGCCGTTTTCACCCGCTTATCTCTTCAACCCACTGTGCTTGTAAACAAGTTAAATTAACGTTTCTGTACAAAACCCTTTCCACTAACTCGTGATTCCAAAGCGCATATACACATTAGTCGTACTGATGAAGCAAAGCTTCGCATATTTTGCGGCTTGCCGAAATCATGAACCTCATTTGTGTGTAACAAGGTAACCCGTGTATGTTTTACTAACATTTATGTTTAGTTTGGAGAAAGACCGTGAAGCTTGCACATGTGTTTTACTAAAATAATTACTCGAGTCATCTAAAATGGCCGCCGCTTGTATTTAGTTACTGCGCATGCGTCAGCCACACTCACGTGTCCTGACGCGTTTGCAGAAGTGGAGGGAAAATTATGCGCATGCGTAATTCATAGCTGTGCTTATCATGTGGTACTGCTCGTGCCACTGCTCTTGTGACCGTGTCAATATAGCTAACATTTAATTGCAATAAGTTTATTTCTTGATGATGAGTTAAAAGTACAAACCCTGTGGTGTGTTTTCATAATGACATTATTATGTATTAATTTGTTTTTCGCTTACTTTTTATGTACCGCGGGGAATGGGGTATGTCTGTGCCGAGAACCATTTTGGAGGTCCTTCTGCGCCTGCGCAACCTACCAAGCCGGAGCAGACCTTGAATGATGGAACTTAGCCAGTTGGCAGTGATGAGCAAGATGCTCCTGAGAACGGCCCGAAAACTCGGCTGAACCAATCATATGTCCTCACCGTGCAACAATGTAAAAGTTTCATTGTATTGCTGCACAGCTTCTCATGGGAACCCCAATCTAGTTAGGCGGTACCCTATTATGCTAATGTAGGCTTAAATTAGACTGTTCTGATTGGTGTGTTACCCAAATCCTACCTTAGGACCAATCCAAATTGAGAGATTCTGACACTTTGCAACATTGGGGGGTTGGTACACTGTCCCAAAACTGTATATCTACTGTGGGTTCCCCTGGGGAACCGTCCAACTTGTCTGGTTTAGCTGACCTGTCACTGACCCAACGCACTCAATAGGTGACTGAAGATACAGAGCGCTGCGAAGCACTCTGTCCGAATTTGACCATAGACTGAGGTTCTACTGAACCTTAAAGTGCTGGCGAAGCACTTAGCTGGGAGTTTGCTGACCCAATCGGGGTCTTGATCGATAGCTGCAGAACGGGTGGAGCGCAGGCGTTGCTTCCGAACTGTGGGTTCCGGTCCTGTCCTGAAGAGGTCCTGTCCTGAGGGTTTGCTGTCCTGTCCTGAGGGTCCTATCCTGATTCCTATTCCGAGGGTATCCTGTTCTGTCCTGGGTGTCCATTCTGCATCTGCTGTCCTTTGAGGGGTATCCTTCCTTGAGGGTTTCCTGTCCTTAACTGACCCGTGGCCAGGGTTTGGTTTCCACACCTTTCTAGGTAAATATTGCTCTGAACCTCTTGAAATTCTTGCACCTTCTGAATTTCTAACTTTTGCTTTAATAAAGTTCAACATTGCATATGTGATATTTTCCATGCCTTTCCGCAACTATTGAAGGTCATTTATATTTTTCCATAAGTTTATTCCTATGTCTTCTCATTTGTTAGAAATTATATTTTGCATAGCAGTGTGTCATTTCCTGATATGGTCTAGAACTTCATTGCCTAGATTGTTCAAAGGCCCATTCACCTTAAGTGAAGCGTGTTATTCATTATAAGCTCTCCTATAGTCACCCACACTTAGGCTATCCCTGTTTAGATAATACTGAATTGTATAGTATCTTTTCTCGTTACATTTTATTAGTACTTTGATGATTACTCTGTCATTATTTCTTTATGCCTATATAATTTACGTTATCTTGGTTATTGATTGCCTTGTTTTATTGTACCTCATGCAAGAAAATAATGAACTTTAGATAAACATTTTAAAACTTCCAGTTGTCCGTGGTCATTTAAAACAGTATTTTGAATGTTATTGGTTGGGTTTGTATTTTGTTGCCTTTCTTTTACAGCTAGCTCCCTGATTCATTGTGGTCATTAGGTACCCGCATCGGTGGATGGTAAGTCGGGTGCACCGAAAATTGGTAGCAGGGAACACACCCACATCAACTTGGTAGAGCTCGTGAAGTCACCCGATCGATGTATATGGTGATTTGAAAAGTATATGGGCCCTGAAGCCGGAAACGGCGAAAACTATTGGTCGGGTGGCCTCGCGCGCTCTATCAGTTTTCTGGTAGCTAGAGGATGGTTAGGGACTAGTTGACAGTAAGGCAGGGATTAGTTGGACTAGTTGAGTCGGTAGCTGCTAATACATTGATGCTGCTATAAGAGCGGCCATTCCAGGGAATTGATCACTCTCTTGTGAATACGCTGCTGAAAAAAATTCATGAATTGCTGTATTGTTATCATTCTTGTTCTTATATTGTTATATGTACTAATCCATGCATTTGTAAACCGAATCGTTTCATGTTGTCCGAACTCCCCGGGGAATTGAAAGGGCAAGTGGTGAATAGAATCCATTGTCCTGAGGTCACAGGTTCGAGGAAAGTTAGGTGCAGGTTAGGATAACCGGGAAGCACTAACTAGGGTTTTCTGAATACGTGTGTGAATAAATGACAGTAACGGGGTTCATTGGCAAAATTCCCATAGTGGCGTAACCTAGTAAGGGTCACATCGGAAGAGTAGCAGGTTCCTCGGAGCTAGTGTGAAAGCAGAGGGGTCCGCTGAGAAACCTTAAAACTCGGAATATATCCCGGAAAGAAGTGGATGAGTTTAGGGGAATAACAGGTTCACCGATGCTAGAGTGAAGGGTAGGCGGAAGAGATCTGCCCGTAGCAAGTGAAAAGTAAATGGAAGTAGTTTACTTGCAGTAAAACGATTCTTTCTCTGTCTAGACACTTGAACACTGTGGCGAATGTGTATTTGTTGTAAAATAACCAAGCACTGAGCACTTTAAAAGAAAGAAAGTTTCCGTTACCTTGTGAAGGGAGGGAGTCAGTCGCGAAGCGCCTCTGACGTCACTTTGTGCCGCGCTGGGATTGGTTGAAGCAGCGGGCGGGTAGTGGAGCTGGAATTGTAAAGGAGGGGTGAGCGCCGGAGCGTGGGAACTGTCTCACGAAGGGGCCGCGCACCCATTGGCGGAGCTTATTTAGTATCGCGCACCCATTGGTTGCACGGATTTCAGAAGCGCGTTCTGATTGGAGGTAGTTTGTAAACAAAGTTTAGTGTAGAAGTCGTATGTGGCACTCGCAGACTACAGGAACTCGACCTGATCCAAGGCACCTAGGGTTTGAAAGGGATCAGTGGAAGACTAATAGATACGATATTATGTACGGAACCAAGAGAAAAATGTCCCTTGTAAGTAAGGTGAAAAATTATTTCAAAACGGACAAACCGATAAAATCTAGAGAAGGTGTTCTTGTCCCAGCACCCAATACTCCCGCCTCATTCATGATGTTTGACCGAGGGTACAATACCTGTGTGTGGTTGGAGAATTGGGTGAAGTACACAAAAGATGACGGAGTATTGGCTTTTCCGTTAGATGGTACTTTCAATGGTAGGATCTTATTTAATTTAAGAACCCGAATGAATGAACTGCATCCCAGACCGAGACTAACGCAGTATGAGGCATTAGAGGAATGGGAGATTGAGGCTTTTGAAAGAGAAAGACCCCGAATGGACAAGGGTTTGACCAAGTGGTACCCCAGGCAGAAACAGGAATCCAGGGATAAAAGGATGAAACAGTGGAGGCAGAGCATGATTGTTGAGGGTCTGTTTCCCATGATGCCGGCATGTCATAACGTGGGAGCAAGTGAGAAAAGCACCGAAAAATGTAAACATTTGGGGGGGCCGGGGGAATCAGATGATGAATTGTTAGATGACATCTGTACCAGGAGTCCGCCACCTTATAATGAGGGAACCCGACCTTCCAGTGTAGGAGATGTTCCTCGACGCCACTTCCTAAAGGAAGAAGACAGGTCCCCGGGACTGGGAGGGGGTGGTCAAGTATTGCCCTATCATGAAAAACCCGAACAAATGGAAACAAGGGATATATATCCCAAGGTGCCCGCAAGCCAGGAAGAAAAATATTCCCGTACGAAAGTTTTTTTTCCCAGACCCTTGTATGAAAGCGAAGAGAAACCATCGAATTCAGGACTGCCTTTTGTTCAACCTCCATATGGGGAAGAGCGCAGGTCCTTTAATACTGGAACTTTATTCCCGAAACCAAATTATGGGGGAGGACCAAGTGAAACGCATCCTACTGCCCCGAGTTTTACTCCTCCATTGACCCCACAGATATTACATGACACAACTTTAAGAAGGGTACTAGTGGAAAAGGAGCAAGAGGCTCTACCTAGACAAAGGACAGAGATAATTCAGAAAATCTCCCAGTTAAATTCCAGTCCTGAGGCATTGACTATTCCAGTAACTATCGGACCGGTGGTCCCGTTATACGGAAATGGTCAGGGAAATCCGATTACTCCAGTTATGACCCCAGTCATGGCACCCCCGAGACAGGAACCGATAATCATAGATGATCAGTCCAGTGAGTGCGAGTCTGAAGTTGCGTTTTTGGACTTGCCCAATAAACCAACCGGAAAGGGAATGCAGCAGAGGCATAACCCTTTTAATACAAAAGAAATTAAATTAGAGACAGCAGCAGGTACTAGGAATGTCTCTCTGGTAACTCCGGATGAAATTGAGAGTTGGAGTCGTGAATTAGAGAAACAGACTCCGCAAACAAAACCTTTGGACCTCTACAAGCTGAGGGTTGAAATAGAAGAATTAATGGCAGGAAATGTGGGGCTGGATCGATTGAATACCTACTCTGAAGAAGAATTGTCGTTCATATGTAAAAGTTTTACAAGGAACACCAGAGTGCTCCACGAAAAACTGACCGAAACGGCAGTTAGTATGGGGGTAGATATCTCAAAATCCAAGCCCTTACAGAAACCGTACAGAGCAGACTTCTCAGACAAGGATATAGAACACCTGAATGTGGCAGGGAAGAAATTGCAGATTAAAGAATTAATGGGGGTACTGCAGAAATGGGGAGATGTGGAAAGATGGAGAAGCAGGTGGGCGAAAAAGAGGGAAGAGGTTCGCTCCCGACAAGTGACTCCTGAGTTTGCTTTAAGGGAGGTAGAAAAACCTGAGCAGTTATGCCCCATGCGCGAAGTTCCAGGAGGGAAATATGTGCATGTCCCCTGGTCTAGGCAGGATATTGTGTCCTTCACGAACGATTTTCCAAAATTACGAGAGAAACCAGTTGACTGGTACAGGCAGGTGGAGAGGTTCGTGAAGGTACAAAAGTGTCTGTGGAAAGACCTGGATGGGTTTTTCGACATTGTGGTTCCAGTAGATTTATGGACCCAGTGTAAAATAGCCATAGACTGGCCCAGTGAAGAGTACCCCAGAAACAAGGAAACTGGAGAGCCATCAAAGGATGTCATGCGAAAATATGAGCAGGTAATTCAGCATTTGAAAGAAAAGGTGCCCGCAAAGGAAACTGATTGGACAAAAATAGATAGAACAACACAGGAAAGGGACGAGACAGTGCACTCCTTCTATGAGAGGTTATTGCAGGTATTTAAAACATACAGTGGTATTGATAACATCGACTTGAAGGATATGACGCACTTTATTTACAGGTTTGTAAATGGTTTAAGACCTGAAATTTGTCAGTGGATAAAAGATAATAAAATCTGTTGGCATACTAAGAAAATGGATGAGGTCCTGCGGTACGCTAAGTACTGCGAGGACGAGATGGCAGAGAAGAAAAAGGCCCTTAAGGAAAAGGTGATGTGGGCTCAGGTGAAGCTCGCAGAACAGCAGGAAAAACAATTGAGTAACATGGTTAAAAATGCTGAGAACAAAGGTCCTGGGGGAGGGGGTGGAGGAAAGCCCCGGCCCAAATTTAGCAGGGAAGAGGCTATGAAGAAATTTCCCTGCCATCAGTGCGGCGAAATTGGACACTGGCGAAACGAGTGTCCCCAATTAGTCGATGTTAATGAAAAAACTCCTGATTTAACTCCACAGACGCAGAAAGAAAGACCAAGAAAGACTCAACCCCAGGTAAAAACAGTTCAGGTGCCTCGAGCACCCAAGCAGGTATACAGGGGAAGACAGGCAGAAAATGAAGAGATAGAGGTTTGGGAAAGCGGGGAAAACAGAAATACAGCAACTTCGCAGTATCTGCTAAATGATACCTTCCTTTGTAATGATCAGGACTGACGGGGCCTGAGAGGGGAGGACGAGGAGTGCGTACTTGGCGCTTCCTTGCCGGTAGACCAGTCTGGACCATATATTGAAGGAAGGGTTGACGGAAATGATGTCACCTTTCTGTTGGACACTGGCGCTACCCGTTCTACTGTGAGAACAGTGGACGTTCCAAACCTACCCCTCTCGGGAGAAAATATCCAAGTAGTGGGTGTATCTAATCAATTGATTAGTACTCCTGTTACCGAACCAATGGAGATTTCAATTGGAAACTTTAAACAGATGCATAGATTTGTCGTCTGTGACACCAGTCCAGTGAATCTACTGGGTCGTGATTTGCTGTGCAAAATGAACTGTACCATTTTTTGCACACCAAAAGGTGTTGAAATACAGACCCCAGATGAAGATGGCATTTATAAACTATTGTTACTTAGACCTGACTCAGAAATTAAAAGATTGACCCTGCAGGATTTGCCCCAAGAACTCCAGGAAGCAGTAAAACCGGAGGTGTGGGATTTTACTGGAAAAGATGTGGGGTTGATGAAAGATGTGGACCCCATACAAATAGCCATCAAGGACAACACAGTATATCCTAACACTAGGCCTTACCGAATGAATGCTGAAGTGAAAGCAGGTGTCACTCTGGAAATTCAAAAATTATTAGAAGGAGACATCATACAGGAGGTAATGAGCAGCCCATGCAACTCGCCGATTATGGGCATCAAAAAGCCTAGTGGCAAGTACAGGGTAGTGCAGGACCTGAGAAAGGTTAACAAAATTGTAGTTCCTTGCTGCCCTATTGTCCCGAACCCTGCAGTGATATTGTACCAGATTCCTTGGGATGCTGAGTGGTTCACTGTGATTGATTTATGTCATGCATTCTTTTCGATACCCCTGCACCCCGACAGCAAATTTCTTTTCTCATTTGCCTTCGAGGGTCACGTGTATTGTTGGAACAGGGTCCCTCAAGGGTATACAGAGAGTCCCTCTATCTTTAATCAGATCTTGAAGAAATGTCTAGAGACTTTGATCTTACCTGGGAACTCTGTGTTAGTGCAGTACATAGACGACCTTCTACTGGCGTCTAAAAGTCATAGGGACTGTGTAGTTGACACCATTGCCCTCCTAAATCACCTGTGTGAGAAAGGGCATAAAGTGGCCCCTGACAAACTACAGTTCTGTGCGAAATCAGTGAAATATCTAGGACACCAGATAGAAAAGGGTGTCAGAAAAGTCACATCAGAAAGAGTGAGAATAATTCAAAAGATGCAGTTGCCCCGTACTCAAAAAGATGTCAGAATGTTCCTGGGTGTACTAGGGTACTGCAGGCAGTGGATTCTGGGATTTGCAGCCTTAGCCAGGCCTTTGATAAAAATGACCACGAGAGGAATGCCAGATATTGTGGAGTGGGATGATGAAAGCCTAATGGCTTTTACAAGATTGAAAAACTGTCTGTGTACAGCCCCTGCGTTGGGAATGCCCGATTATTCCAAGGAGTTTGCCCTATTCTGTGACACTCGCGATAATTGTGCATTGTCAGTCCTGACTCAAGAACATGGCACGACCAGAAGGCCTGTGGCCTATTTCTCTGCCACTTTGGACCCAGTAGCTGCTGGGTTACCAGGCTGTCTAAAAGCAGTAGCTGCTACCTGTGCAAGTTTGGAACAGAGTGAGTCCATTGTCATGGGACATCCTGTGACCGTGTATGTTTCACATGGAGTGGTAATTCTATTGACCAGAACTAAAACACAGTATCTCACCCCTAGTCGGCTGACTAAATACGAGAGGATTCTTGTGGGTGCAGCAAATGTAAGCATTGTTAGGTGCGGTATTCTGAACCCTGCCACTTTACTCCCCGACCCCTTGGAAATAGAAGGTGGGGATGATGATGAACATGATTGTATTGACCTGACAGAGTTCAGTACTAAACCACGCCCAGACATAAAAGAAGTGCCATTGCCTGAACATGATAAAGAACTATTTGTGGATGGTTCCTGTCTAAGACATGAACTAGGAGGCCTGAGTGCTGCTTATGCAGTAGTGTCTTTCACAAAAATTGAAGAAGCAGGTTACCTATATAACATCAAGTCTGCACAAGTAGCCGAATTGATAGCCATGATAAAGGCTTGCAAAATTGGGAAGGGCTTACGCATAACAGTGTATACTGACAGTCAGTACTGTTATGGAGTTGTGCATGACTTTGGCCAATTGTGGCTGCAGAGGGAATTCATGACTTCCTCAGGTACTCCCATTCGAAATGCAAAGGTTGTTCATGACCTTTTGGAGGCCATCCAGTTACCCAAGGAACTGGCAGTGGTAAAATGTGCTGCTCATAAAAAGAGCATGGACAAAGTATCACTGGGAAATGATTATGCTGATCGAGTGGCCCAATGGTGTGCCAAAGATCGGTATATTGTAAATCCGAAACGAGGGGGGCCAGGAACCAGCTGCCAGCTTCAGGTGTTTGAAGAAGTGCCTACATGGGATGAAGTGAGAGAGTGGCAGGAATCGGCTCCTTGGCAAGAAAGAGAGAAATGGAAGGAGGATGGGTGTAGACCGAGGCGTGTGGATGGTGTGATTCTGGGCCCAACTGGTATGCCTGTGTTACCCCGACACTTGCTTGGCACAATGGCAAGATTAATACACGAAGGATCACACATTGGTAGGGATGCCATGATTCTGGTATTTCAACAGACTTGGTACAGTAAAAAGTTCAGGAAGGTAGCAGAGTCCCTCTGCCAGAGGTGCCTGTCATGTCAACAGATGAACCCAGGTAAGAGGACAATGGTTGAACTGAGCAAGATTGGGAGATCAGGGGGTCCCTTTATAAAAATACAGATTGACTTCATCACCATGCCCCGTTGTGAAGGAAAGCGATATGTCCTTGTCATTGTTTGTGTATTTTCAAAATGGGTAGAAGCTTACCCTACTCCCAAAAGTGACGCACTGACAGTAGCGAAGTGTTTACTAAAAGAACTGATACCTAGATTCGGCATACCATACATTATTGAATCAGATAAGGGTGGACATTTCCAGAATGACATACTGGCTGAACTCTGTAAGGCCTTTGGAATAAGGCAGAAACTGCACTGTGCATACCACCCAGAGGCTTCTGGAATAGTGGAACAAGTAAATGGAACTATCAAAAACAGACTAGCAAAGCTGACAAATGCTACTGGCATGACCTGGGTGAAGGCCCTGCCCCTGGTCCTGATGGGACTGAGAAGTGTTCCTGACCGCAAGACAGGCCTAAGTCCCCATGAAATCATTATGGGAAGAGTGATGAGGCAAGCATGGGTGCCAGGAAGCAAACTGTTGAGTATTACTGATGATTTGGTGCTTGAATACTGCAGAAGATTGGGTGACCAAGTGCGTTCTATCTCTCGCCAGATTGGAGACGACGGCATCCTCAATCCAACGACTCCTCTCCACAGCTTGGTTCCAGGAGATTGGGTCAAAATAAAGAAGCACACTCGATCAAGCTGTCTGCCACCAAGGTGGGGAAAGAAACGCCAAGTAATCCTGGTGACAACCACTGCAGTGAAGGTCGCAGGTGTTCCACAGTGGATCCACGCTGGACACACCCAGAAGGTATTGCCAGACAGAGGATTTGAAGAAGAAGGGCAACCAGCAGAGGACCCTGAAGGAGCCAGACCAGAAGCAACTGACAACGAGCAGCCCAGCTCCAGTCAGGTTGCAGGTACAGCAGACGTTGGCCCAGGAGTAGTTGACTACGAACTGCCAAGAATCCAGCCTGCTGAAGAGGTCCAGGAAACTGAGCCAGAAGTAGCTGAAGACGAGCTGCCAAGCATATGGCCAGAAGAATGGATACCGATGATTGATCTGACCGAAGATCCCATCCGAACAAGAGAACGACTTACTGAAGGTAGAGAGTGGACTAGTCAGGAAAAGCAAGGCACAGGCGAAGAACCTCAGCCCCTTGAGATTCACATCAAAACTGAGGAAGGAGAAGGTCAGACAGGGACAGAACAGGTGTTCGATACACCACCGCTAACACCTGATGCAGATAAGGGAGAGACTAGAAATAGAGTGATAGTTCGAGCAGAAGAAAATCAAGAGATCGAAGTGCTTGAACAGGAACAGATAGGGTTAGAAGAACGAGTTCAGGAAACAGAAACAGAAACAGAGACAATCGAAAGCCAAAAACAAAATATTCCTGAACAAGGCCAGATTAGTAACCAGGCAGAAGAACTTGATGCTAGCCCTGGAACTAGCCAGGTAAGGGAAGAAGAAGAAGAAAGTGAAGAAGAATTGCCACAAGCGAAAGAGAATAAAAGAATAAGAGAAGAAAGTGAAGTCCAAGTACCGACTAAGAGACTAAAGAAAAGAAACAATCTTGAGCCTAGGTTTGTAAAAAGATTGAGGCTGAGGATAAAGACAGTTGAAGAGAAACGTGCAGAAGCGAGGAGAAGTGCACGGATAGCAGATCAAGAAGAAAACTCTTCCAATAGAAGGAGTGAACGAATAAAAAGACAAAACAAAAAGTACAAGTCTCCTGAATGGACACTGGTTTTGGAGGAGCTTGAAGATCTTGATATAACTGACGTGAGCGACGGAGAGCCCGTCCCCGAGTACTCTGCTGAAGAGGAAGACGAACCACCGTGAATTTGCACAAAGTAAGCTAGTTGTGTAAAAAGCCAAAAAGAGGGGTGAGAACACTCCTTCTATGTCAAAATGTCTGATTCAACAGTGAATGGTAGACCTAGTTGCAGCCGTTTTAAGACATGTTGCAAGGTGTGTATATGTAGTGTAGTAGTATTGATAGTCATCTGGATAGGACTAACAATTTTCATTCCCTTTGCTGTAAGTAAAGATACTAACATTGTCCCTACTGAAACTGTAAATACTGACAGTGAGGAGTTGACAACACAGAGTGTAGAAAGACATGAGAGAGCATTGAGACAAACGAAACGAGACTTAGAAGCATCAGATGAGGGAGGACTACATTATCATGGAATGAAGAACAGGACACACTTAAATGTTTTCGCAAACTTGTTAATACACTATGTAGAGACTATGGAAATTGAAGATTGCTATGTCTGCATGAAGCTACCTACTTCGGTGGCTGAGGGCGTGACATACCATCATCTGCCATTGACATATGGAATCTCCTGTAGCATTTTAGCTAGTTTATTCTATAAAAGAGGACCGTTACAGTACTATTACTCTAACAATGACGTGATCTTTTCTGAACTTCCTATACGTGGGAATTTGAATCCTGTACATACTAGAAGTGACACCATAAGATATATGGGAGACTACTTTCTGACTATAGGTAACATTGACATAGCAGACGCACACAGAGATAACTTGACTTGTTCTTTGCGTGAGCAGGAAAAGGTGTTCCTGAACATGGCAGAGAAAAGAAGGATTAAAATTCAAAAGAAGGCTAATGACGAAAGTCAGAAAAAGCCAAAGTGGGCAGAAAACATGGAAGGCACCTCATCTGGTGGAGCGGGTCCTGCTCTGTTGCTGGATTTTGAAAAGAAAGGCAAGCTATGTCTTCTCCGCGAGAAGACTAGCTATTATAATAATGTTTTCATTGGTTCCAGTGAATGCGAACATAATTACAAGGTAATTGGAGGTTGGGGTTTCAAAAATGGGTCAGAGCCTGTGTTTCCTGGAATTTATTATATTTGTGGGGACAAGGCTTATTTCAAATTGCCGGATCACTGGTATGGAAGCTGCTATTTTGGCATTGTCTTCCCGAAAATATACCATGTGAATGGGAAAACTGGAAGCAATGAAGATACTAATGGCTTAGTGCGTAGTAAAAGAGAAAGTATAGGTGAAATTATGGGTAGTATTTTTAGTGCACTGATACCTGGAGTGGGAGTGGTTCTGAACACTCACAGAATTTGCAAATTGTCTACTATAGTGGATGTGCTGTCTACTGAAACAGCTCATGGATTTCTGCTGGTCAATACCGAAATGGTTGCGATCAGATCAATGGTTTTACAAAATCGACTTGCTCTTGACACCTTATTAGCGAAAGAGGGCGGAGTCTGCCGGATATTGAAGGCGCAACATTGTTGCACTTATATTCCGGATAAAAGTGTACAGATCAAAAGATATGTGAAAAACATTACTAATTTGGCAAAGGAACTCAAACCACTCGAGGTTGATAGTGCCTGGAAGAGACTGGTAGATGGTCTCTCAAATGTAGGTCATTGGCTTGCTAGCGTAGGTAAAAGCTTACTGTTCAAAATACTGATGCCAATTGGTATTATAGGTCTTATTGTACTTTTCATTTTTCTGTGCTGTAAATACCGCAAGCGCACCAAGAAGCACGAGGTAAATGCAAGAGGAGTGAAACGAAGTGTGGATGAGATTGAATTAGAAGAAGTGAATGATCAGATATACAAAAAGGTGAAGACTTCTCACCCTACTAGAACTGAAAGAGAAAAGTTAGAACGTCTGCTGGAAGAGATAGAACTCTATAAAGTATGAAAGAAAGTTGGCATCTGGTTCCATTTTATTTTGTGATGATAGTAAATATCATCAAAGAGGGGATTGATGAAGCAAAGCTTCGCATATTTTGCGGCTTGCCGAAATCATGAACCTCATTTGTGTGTAACAAGGTAACCCGTGTATGTTTTACTAACATTTATGTTTAGTTTGGAGAAAGACCGTGAAGCTTGCACATGTGTTTTACTAAAATAATTACTCGAGTCATCTAAAATGGCCGCCGCTTGTATTTAGTTACTGCGCATGCGTCAGCCACACTCACGTGTCCTGACGCGTTTGCAGAAGTGGAGGGAAAATTATGCGCATGTGTAATTCATAGCTGTGCTTATCATGTGGTACTGCTCGTGCCACTGCTCTTGTGACCGTGTCAATATAGCTAACATTTAATTGCAATAAGTTTATTTCTTGATGATGAGTTAAAAGTACAAACCCTGTGGTGTGTTTTCATAATGACATTATTATGTATTAATTTGTTTTTCGCTTACTTTTTATGTACCGCGGGGAATGGGGTATGTCTGTGCCGAGAACCATTTTGGAGGTCCTTCTGCGCCTGCGCAACCTACCAAGCCGGAGCAGACCTTGAATGATGGAACTTAGCCAGTTGGCAGTGATGAGCAAGATGCTCCTGAGAACGGCCCGAAAACTCGGCTGAACCAATCATATGTCCTCACCGTGCAACAATGTAAAAGTTTCATTGTATTGCTGCACAGCTTCTCATGGGAACCCCAATCTAGTTAGGCGGTACCCTATTATGCTAATGTAGGCTTAAATTAGACTGTTCTGATTGGTGTGTTACCCAAATCCTACCTTAGGACCAATCCAAATTGAGAGATTCTGACACTTTGCAACATTGGGGGGTTGGTACACTGTCCCAAAACTGTATATCTACTGTGGGTTCCCCTGGGGAACCGTCCGACTTGTCTGGTTTAGCTGACCTGTCACTGACCCAACGCACTCAATAGGTGACTGAAGATACAGAGCGCTGCGAAGCACTCTGTCCGAATTTGACCATAGACTGAGGTTCTACTGAACCTTAAAGTGCTGGCGAAGCACTTAGCTGGGAGTTTGCTGACCCAATCGGGGTCTTGATCGATAGCTGCAGAACGGGTGGAGCGCAGGCGTTGCTTCCGAACTGTGGGTTCCGGTCCTGTCCTGAAGAGGTCCTGTCCTGAGGGTTTGCTGTCCTGTCCTGAGGGTCCTATCCTGATTCCTATTCCGAGGGTATCCTGTTCTGTCCTGGGTGTCCATTCTGCATCTGCTGTCCTTTGAGGGGTATCCTTCCTTGAGGGTTTCCTGTCCTTAACTGACCCGTGGCCAGGGTTTGGTTTCCACACCTTTCTAGGTAAATATTGCTCTGAACCTCTTGAAATTCTTGCACCTTCTGAATTTCTAACTTTTGCTTTAATAAAGTTCAACATTGCATATGTGATATTTTCCATGCCTTTCCGCAACTATTGAAGGTCATTTATATTTTTCCATAAGTTTATTCCTATGTCTTCTCATTTGTTAGAAATTATATTTTGCATAGCAGTGTGTCATTTCCTGATATGGTCTAGAACTTCATTGCCTAGATTGTTCAAAGGCCCATTCACCTTAAGTGAAGCGTGTTATTCATTATAAGCTCTCCTATAGTCACCCACACTTAGGCTATCCCTGTTTAGATAATACTGAATTGTATAGTATCTTTTCTCGTTACATTTTATTAGTACTTTGATGATTACTCTGTCATTATTTCTTTATGCCTATATAATTTACGTTATCTTGGTTATTGATTGCCTTGTTTTATTGTACCTCATGCAAGAAAATAATGAACTTTAGATAAACATTTTAAAACTTCCAGTTGTCCGTGGTCATTTAAAACAGTATTTTGAATGTTATTGGTTGGGTTTGTATTTTGTTGCCTTTCTTTTACAGCTAGCTCCCTGATTCATTGTGGTCATTAGGTACCCGCATCGGTGGATGGTAAGTCGGGTGCACCGAAAATTGGTAGCAGGGAACACACCCACATCAACTTGGTAGAGCTCGTGAAGTCACCCGATCGATGTATATGGTGATTTGAAAAGTATATGGGCCCTGAAGCCGGAAACGGCGAAAACTATTGGTCGGGTGGCCTCGCGCGCTCTATCAGTACCACACTTCTTCTCTCTCTTTCCAGCTGTTAACCTTCCAACCCTCCTCGACATACATATTTCCTCCTTTCGCACTTTTGCTCCCTTCATTTTACCAAATCCTGTTGCTCCAGAATTTCTCCGTACCTGCTTAGTGGGTTAAAAGCCTCTTCTCCTCACCAACGATTGCAATCTAAAAGTCAACCGTAACACCTGCCTCCTTATCTACCTACGGGCTCACCATCCTAGTTCCCCATTGGCCTGATGTTTCCTGACTCACGTTTGGCCCTGATTATATCTAGCCCGCCTCCACGTTTCCTCCCTCCTGTAATAAACTCCATTTCCCACAATGCAGTTTCCATGTGTTCCCACATAATCCGTATTTCTCAATTAATATGCAAACCCCTGGTTATGTATGAAAAGAATGTAACATTTCTGAGTCCACTAGAAATCAATTTAACTCGGCAGTCTGTATTTCAATTGCTGGAGATGAGCCACGATGTTACTTTTAGCCACGTGGGTTCTTATATTCTCATTTTCTTCATAGTTCAATTCAAATCTTAAACGGGTGCAATCCCAGCTTTGTGCCGGCCTTACGCCATTGCAAACTTTATCAATCTTAATCTTAATCCTTAAATCTTCTTTGGGAAAATAAGGTTTTTTGGAAGCAAGGTGTGCATCCCTTACCCTTAACTCGGCAGTCTGTATTTCAATTGCTGGAGATGAGCCACGATGTTACTTTTAGCCACGTGGGTTCTTATATTCTCATTTTCTTCATAGTTCAATTCAAATCTTAAACGGGTGCAATCCCTGTGTGGGCAAAGTTATGATCATCTTTTCAAGGGTAAGGGATGCACACCTTGCTTCCAAAAAACCTTATTTCCCAAATTTCTCCATTATAGTCTCTGGTAGCGTGCAGATTGGTAATGTGGCATGCCCAAATGCCACCAGGTACGACCTAGTTAAATACAAATGGGACATTTCCATGCCCCAGCCAAATGCACAGCTTTGGGAGAAAGAAATACTCTGAAAAAATGAGAAATAAGCAATGCGAAAATATGAAGATTTAAGGATTAAGATTGATAAAGTTTGCAATGGCGTAAGGCCGGCACAAAGCTGGGATTGCACCCGTTTAAGATTTGAATTGAACTATGAAGAAAATGAGAATATAACAACCCACGTGGCTAAAAGTAACATCGTGGCTCATCTCCAGCAATTGAAATACAGACTGCCGAGTTAAATTGATTTCTAGTGGACTCAGAAATGTTACATTCTTTTCATACATAACCAGGGGTTTGCATATTAATTGAGAAATACGGATTATGTGGGAACACATGGAAACTGCATTGTGGGAAATGGAGTTTATTACAGGAGGGAGGAAACGTGGAGGTGGGCTAGATATAATCAGGGCCAAACGTGAGTCAGGAAACATCGGGCCAATGGGGAACTAGGATGGTGAGCCCGTAGGTAGATAAGGAGGCAGGTGTTACGGTTGAATTTTAGATTGCAATCGTTGGTGAGGAGAAGAGGCTTTTAACCCACTAAGCAGGTACGGAGAAATTCTGGAGCAACAGGATTTGGTAAAATGAAGGGAGCAAAAGTGCGAAAGGAGGAAATATGTATGTCGAGGAGGGTTGGAAGGTTAACAGATGGAAAGAGAGAGAAGAAGTGTGGTACGACTAATGTGTATATGCGCTTTGGAATCACGAGTCAGTGGAAAGGGTTTTGTACAGAAACGTTATTTTAACATGTTTACAAGCACAGTGGGTTGAAGAGATAAGCGGGTGAAAACGGCTTAGGGGAAAGAAAAGTTTCAAGAATACATCGCCGATTACTGAAGTTTGTACCAATTATTTTTTACAGTGGGAGGGAAGACTCACGTATTAAGTTACCAGCGTTTCAAGAGCAGGCTTTAGGAATTCTATGTGCCTCAATGCAGGAATTCGAATAGGTTATGGGTTTTAATGTTTTGAATGCAACCTGTGTTATGACTGTTTGCTTTTCAAAAAATGCACATCGGAGAATGGAGGTTTAATAGGCATATGTTTCATTGTTTTTTAGTGACCCCCGAAGAAGGGCGTAGTGTCGCCCGAAATGCATTGGGTTTTATGGAATAAACACTGCTAAAAGATGAGCCTGGCATCATTCATATTTATTCAAGAGGCCCGGATGGGTACAGAGTACATACAAGAAATCTGAAAATTGGCAATATATTTAACACGTGGATTACAAGATGGGAGAAAGAAATATTCTGAAAAAATGAGAAATAAGCAATGCGAAAATATGAAGATTTAAGGATTAAGATTCATAAAGTTTGCAATGACGTAAGGCCGGCGCAAAGCTGTGCATTTGGCTGGGGCATGGAAATGTCCCATTTGTATTTAACTAGGTTGTACCTGGTGGCATTTGGGCATGCCACATTACCAATCTGCACGCTACCAGAGACTATAATGGAGAAATTTGGGAAATAAGGTTTTTTGGAAGCAAGGTGTGCATCCCTTACCCTTGAAAAGAAGATCTACACTCTCCCAGTCTGATCTGTTGGGATCTTATGGTCACAGTATAAGTACTTCATGTAAAACAATTATTTGCCAGTTAAACAGAGACTGCGCTCTAATCTACTGCTTCTTATAAATAGGGAAATAAATAAATTAGTGAGGGCCCAATTCTTCAACTTTTCCCTCTAACAAAGTAAATTAATAAATCTATTAAAGAGGAAAAGACTAAGGAAAAAACGCTCCCTAAGGCAAAAAAAGGAAGATCACGAATGGGTCGAGTTAAATGAGGTGGCCTCAAAAAACAATGCCAAAGGGTATTTGGAAATAATCTTAGATTGTTGCAGCAAAAGAGTAAAATCCCTCTAAATTCCTATATAAGAAGAAGAAAGGAAATTTCATTTGCATAACATCATTCTGTGAACTCTAATTTTTCTTGGTCTGTTTCCATTTTAACTAATTTCCCTAATACCCCTGAATTTAGCTATGCACCCTCAAGCAGTGAAGTCATAGGACACATTAAAAGAATGAGAGCTTTAGGAGCAATGGGCCCTGATGAACTTCCTATGACAATAATTAAAAAAGAGCCTTTGTTGTGGGCTATATATCTTACTCCTCATTTAACTGCTGTAATCTGCAAGAGAAGACTCCCCCTTCCTGGTCTGGTAGTATCCTAATGCCACTATTTAAAAAGGGTCTTAGACAATTTCCAGGTAACTACCATCAAGCAGCTCTATTAGATGCAGTGGGGAAAATATTTGCACACAGTATTTTAGACCATCTGGTGGTGGAAGAGAACATATCCCCATAGAACATGCATGATTTAGAAATAGTATTTCACTCTGGATAACATCAGAATTTTGAAAGTAATGGAGAAGTAAACTTTATTTCGCAGGTCAAAGGTATATGTGGCATTTATAGATTTCTCAACAGCCTTTGATAAGTTAGACCGGCCAATACTTTGGAAAAAACTGCAAAAAATGGGAGAGCCTGCCCCCCTGTTATCACTAATCATTGCCCTGCACTCGCATAGGTGGTGCCAGGTGTTATTGGGCCTGTCAGCAGTAATATCCACAGAAAATGGCCTGAAGCAAAGCTGTCTATTAGCTCTGCTTCTTTTTTTTCTGTACATAGCAGATATACCGAAATGATTTTCTCCCCTAGAAGAAGATGTGCAAAAGATAGGCGGCCGCTCTTTTGCATGTCTCATATACGCAGATGATATTGCAATTGTGGCTCTGAATCCCATTGGGCTGAATAAGAAGTTGATGTCACTGCAGAAATATACGATGGCACAATTTTTGAAGATAAATGTCTCTAAAAGTAAAGTTCTGATCATGAAGTGTAGTAGGAGCAGTACATTTTGTAATTTTAAATGGAGAATTGGCTCTGTAAATCTTGAGATTGTTGATTCGTATCTCTACTTGTGGAAACTAATAGCGGGCAGTACAAAGAATAAGTCATACATTGAAAATAGCTCCTGTAAAGCTGCATTACATGCAAAAGGCTTAAGTATATTTTATAGTGTAATGGGTCGAAGCCCTTCTTACAGTTGCTATCAATTTTTAAAGCAATAATCCCCCCTGCATTATAATATGCTATTGAATCAGTTCAAGTAGAAGACTCGAGTTTCCTTGAAAAGATAGAAGGCCAGATTTTGCATAAACTATGTAATTTTAACACCCTGGTCCCGACACCTGCTATTAGTTTGGAATTTGGTCTGGTAAGTTCATTTGTTTAGGTTTAGCCAGGATAATACGGTGGGAATACCAGTTAAAGAATAGTGAGTTGTTCATCTGAAGGGGTTTCCTATGTCAAGAAATTTTTGAAGGAAAAACATTAACATTTTTCTTCTCCCGTGACTTCACTATGGTGCTGAATTCTTTCAGCGGACAGGAGCAGTCAGTGACCTTGCTCCCGCTTTTAGAACTTAAATCTTTTTTTAAAAAACACGAGTTGTATGGCTAGTTTCCAGAGAGATGTCAAGTACTGTAGATTAAAGGAAAGATTGGCGATAATAGCCATGTCAAGTACCCCTAGAATGGCTCAGAAATATTTATCTTGGAATTTAGGCCATGCTATCTGCCGGTGGCTAACTCTATTCCACATAAATCTTTTTTTTACATTTATTTATTTATTTATTTATAAAGCGCTAACAATCATCCTGGGTAGGATATCACGGCGCTGAGGTTTGGTGCTGAGAGGTACGATAACCGCACTGATTACTAATTACTCTAGTTTAGGGAAGAGTAGTGTCTTTAATTGTTTCCTAAATGATAGGAGACAGTCTGTCAGTCTGAGACTGGAAGGTAGTTCATTCCATTTGGTTGCAGCTAGATGAGAGAAAGCCCGCTCTCCCATCCTAACAGTCTTCACGCGGGTAGTGTTTGCTCTTCCTAAAGTTCTGGAACGAAGGTTCCTTGATGGTCTATGGAATTTGACTTTATTGTGTAGAATAGTAGGGCCTGTATTGTAAAGTACCTTGTGTGTGATACACAGTAGTTTGAAGTTGGCTCTTTGTCGCATTGGGAGCCAATGTAGCTCTCGCAGGCAACTTTTTGCCGAATCATATCTCTTCCTATTGCATACAGCCTTTGCCGCGGCATTTTGCACTATCTGCAGTTTGGAGAAGAGATAGTCTGCCATTCCAACAAACAGAGAGTTGCCGTAGTCCAGTCTGCTTATCAGCAGCGACTGGATCAGGGTCTTCCTACACTCAGTCGGAATCCAGGGGAAGACTCGTCTGAGCATTTTCAATAATGCAAAGCCTCTGCCACAGACAGTGGAGACATGTGATTTCATGGACAGAGCACTGTCCAATACCACACCCAAGTTTTTCGCTTTTATGGTGGGATTTGGGGGCAAGCCCAGGTTACTTGGCCACCAGCTGTTGTCCCAGAGCTGGGGATTTTTGCCAAACATTAGGATTTCTGACTTGTCTGCATTTAATCTCAGACAGTGCTCTTGCATCCAATTGGCCAGTTCAGTCAGGCAGTTTAGTAGTCGAGTTTTAGGATCATCTTTCTCATCAATGGTGACCATCAGCTGGGTGTCGTCAGCATAAGAACACATTTCAACACCCCACTTTCTTCCAATGGCTGCCAATGAGGAAACAAATACATTAAACAAGGTTGGGCTTAATGAAGAACCCTGAGGAACCACATATTTAATGTTTCGCGGGGGAGAAATAAAATCACCCAGACACACTGATTGTGTTCGATCCGCCAAAAAGGATTGTAGCCATCCCAATGCCTTGTCTCGAATACCTTTCGCTTCCAGGGCTTTCAGTAGTTGGTCGTGTGGTACGGTATCAAAAGCCGCTGATAAATCCAAGAGTATCAGGACGACTGTCTTACCATGATTCACCTGGGCCCTGATAGTATCCGTCACCGCCAAAAGTGTTGTTTCAGTACTGTTGTTCACCCTGAAACCTGTCTGAGAGACATCCAACAGTTCATTGGCTTCCAAATAAGTGGATAGCCGTCTATTGACCAGTTTCTCCAGCACTTTTGAGAGGTAAGGTAACTGGGATATTGGTCGATAGTTGGCAGGGTTGTTTACATCTAATCCTGCCTTTTTTACTAGTGGGGTGACTAGGGCCTGCTTCCAAGATCTTGGAAATGTAGCGGAGCATAAGGAAAGATTAAGTGCTTTCGTTACAGCAGGGCAAATTATAGGGGTTAGCTGAGAAAAAATGTGGTGTGGACATGGATCTAGTGGGGATCCTGACTTAACTTCGAGCATGACTCTGCCTACCTCGGCTTCTGAAAAAGGGCCAAAACTTGAACAGATAACTTGAGTTGTGGTTGGTACACTGCGCTCGATGGTTTCTAGCCTACAATTAGGAAAAGAGGCATAGATGATATCAATTTTCTCACAGAAAAAATCATTTAGTTTATTGCAGTTCTCTTGTGATGGAGTAAGTTTTACTGAAAGATTTGTTGGGTTACATAATTCCCCAACAATTCTAAAAAGTTCCTTTGAGGAATTTTTATTCTCAGTGATTCTACGTGTAAAATACTCCTTTTTTGCCTTCTTAATTGCTTTATTGTAGAGTACGAGTGCACAACAGCAAGGAACTCTTCAACATCGTCAAGGAATTTTCCAATCCCTCAGCCAACTCCAACGACATCACCCCCTCTCAAGCCCTCTGCGACTCCCTAGCCTCATTCTTCCACAACAAGATTGCAGACATCCACAACAGCTTCGACAACCAACGCGGAGACCAACCCACCCAACCTTTTGCTGAACATTCTCCCCCCGTGAACACCCTTAACGACTGGAACCCAATCTCCACTGAGGACACCATCCGCCTGATGAACTCCATCCACTCAGGATCCCCAACAGACCCTTGCCCTCACCACATCTTCAACAAAGCAGACTTCGTCATAGCACCGCACCTCCGAGACGTCATCAACTGCTCCTTCAACTCCGCCACCTTCCCGGAAGACTGGAAACACGCTGAACTCACCGCCCTTCTGAAAAAACCCACAGCGGACCCCACCGAACTCAAAAATTACCGCCCCATCTCGCTCCTTCCATTCCCGGCCAAAGTCATCGAGAAAGCTGTCAACAACCAGCTCGCCGCTTTCCTTGAAGCCAACAAATCCCTCGACTCCTCACAATCCGGCTTCCGAGCAAAACACAGCACTGAGACCGCCCTCATCGCAGCAACAGACGACATTCGAACTCTACTGGACAATGGAGACACAGTCGCCCTCATCCTCCTCGACCTCTCTGCAGCATTTGACACAGTCTGCCACAGCACCCTTTTACAACGCCTCAATAACACCGGAATACAAGGAAAAGCACTTGAATGGATCACCTCGTTCCTCACCGGAAGAACCCAGAGAGTCCGCCTCCCACCATTCAAGTCCGAGGCCACTGAAGTCATCTGTGGCGTACCACAAGGATCCTCACTCAGCCCCACCCTCTTCAACGTATACATGAGCCCCCTCGCGGCCATCGCCCGCCAACACAACCTCAACATCATCTCTTACGCGGATGACACTCAACTAATCCTTTCTCTCACCAATGACCCCAGCACCGCCAAAACCAACCTACACGAAGGAATGAAAGAAGTTGCCGAATGGATGAAACAAAGCCGTCTGAAACTGAACTCAGACAAAACAGAAGTCCTCATTTTAGGTACATCCCCCTCTGCATGGGACGAATCTTGGTGGCCGGAAGCCCTTGGAAAAGCACCCATCCCGACAGACCACGCACGGAACCTAGGCGTCATCCTGGATTCTTCACTCTCAATGAACAGACAAGTCAGCGCCGTATCCTCATCCTGCTTCAACATTCTTCGCATGCTCAGAAAAACATTCCGCTGGATCCCCACCGAAACAAGGAAAACAGTCACCCATGCTCTGGTCACGAGCCGTCTGGACTACGGAAACACCCTCTACGCAGGTACTACCGCTAAACTCCAGAAGAAACTCCAACGAATCCAAAACGCCTCAGCCAGGATCATATTAGACATCCCGCGCAACGAACACATCTCCGGTCACCTGAAAGACCTCCACTGGCTACCCGTCAATAAGAGAATCACTTTCCGACTGCTAACCCACGCACACAAATCACTCTACGACATCGGACCCGAATGCCTCAACTCACGACTGTCCTTCTACACCCCCTCCCGCCAACTACGCTCTTCCAGCCAAGCCCTCGCCACTGTACCCCGCATCAACAAGACCACCATGGGAGGCAGATCCTTCTCATACCTGGCTGCTAAAACATGGAACTCACTCCCCGCTTACCTTCGCCTTACCCAGAACCACCTAGCATTCAGAAAGCAACTTAAAACGTGGATATTTGACAAGTAATCCTCCTCCCCTTTCTAAGCGCCTTGAGACCCTCTGGGTATGTAGTGCGCTATATAAATTATCTGACTTGACTTGACTTGACTTGACTTGTTTATAAATGTTTCTGGTGTCGTCTGACTTGCCTATTCTCCATTTATGTTCCAGAGATGTACATTTTCTCTTTAAAAGTTTCAATTCTGGTCCGTACCACCTTTCCGATTTTGTAGTTCTGGGTTTGTGATGAACTCGGAGGGTGGCACAGAACTCAAGTGCAGTCTTAATATTTGTGTGAAGTAAATCTATTTCTTCATGAATATCAGTAGCTGCTAAACTCGGGTGTGAAAAATGTTGTTTGAATTTGTCTGTTGAGAAATTTTTCCAGCTCCTTGTGCTTGCTACACTTAGACCCAGTGTTCTCGTGTGTATAGTAGGTAGATTGATACGGAAAGTGATCATATAGTGATCTGTCCATAGCAGACGTGTTACAGAGTCAATGTCAATCGATTCCATGTTAGAAAATACCAAGTCCAATATATGACCTGCCGTGTGTATAGGTTGGTTAACTCTTTGGGATATCTGCAGGATTTCCATATCCTCCACTAATTGTTTTGTTAGGGGGTTATTGCATTTATCAAAATGTATGTTAAAATCTCCAAGGAGGAGGATATTTTTGTTCTTCAAGCAGACTGGCATAATTTGCTCCAGTAGTTGTGTACTGAAATTTAGTGTGCAGCCAGGAGGATTGTATATTAGTACTCCTCCGAATAACACATTAGTGTTTAAGGATACTGAAAATGCCATAGTTTCACAGTTTTCCACTTGTATGTCGGTCTCTTGCTTACAAGTGAGAAAATCTCTAAATAAAAGAGCGACGCCTCCTCCCTTTTTCCTCATTCTATTCACGTTCAGAATCTTATATTCTGGAGGGAGGGCTGTGACTATATCTGGAGTATTGTGATCATCCAGCCATGTTTCGGTTAAAAAAGCCAGGTCGGGTTCATGTTCGTATAAGAAATCCCAGATGTATGTAGAGTGTTTGGGCATAGATCTAACATTCAAATACATGCAAATAAGGGGGGTTGTGGGGGTGTTCATTGTCACATGACTTTGTTTAGGAATGCTCTCCCATCTACAATTGTAGCAGCTGATTGGGCCTAACGTCTCTATTGGACCCACGCGAGCACAGGCATGGGTGTTAATTGGTGCCTTGTATTTGATCTCCCTCAGCTCATGACTTGGGGCAGCTGTGCGCCTAATAAAAGTTAATAACATAACATAACATAACATAACATAGTGCTTGTATTAGGAACATTACTATTGGTTTGGGCAGGGGTTGTGGTCCCTTGTCCCGGCCGGTTGCGGACGGGCGCAGACGGGCTGGACTTTGGCGTGACTTCGGCGCGGTTCCGGCGCGCCCGCTGCGCCAGCCCGCTGCGCCGTCTGCTCATGGTGCACATTTATAGATAGCTGAGGAGGGTAGGAGTCAGCCAGCGACTAGCGCGTTGCCCTGTGGATGGCCATCCGGGTGGTGCAGGTGTCCAGCAATAAACAAGGTTGGGCTTGGGAGCTGGTCGTTACCAGCCAGTGCAGGGGTACATGGGTGCCTTATGTCTTAGTGCCCCAGTAACTGGCCAGGATCCTTGCAGCGAATCAGGGTTAGGTTCCTATCTTGCGAGGACACCACGTTTCATATTCGCGCCCTTGCAGCACTACTATGTTGTTATTTGCGCCGGCCCAAACTGTCTTTTCATTTGTTAGCATCGATTATAACCCAGCACACAGTACTTCAGTTTGCAATGCACATAGCCAGTAGTATCTTCCTAGGTATCATGCCCAACAGTGCGCGCCATTTTGCAGATCTATTGATTTATCCGCCGCCATTTTACTGTCAGTACTTGCCATCTTGACCGCGTGGTATGAAACCGCACTATTGTCTTCCTCACATCAATCGTGTTCAGGCTCAGTGAGCAGTATCTGACACAGAACTAGAGAGAACAGCCTTAATTGCATCCCGGGATTGTTAGGCGATTAATGTGTGACTGTGGTAGTTATTGTGCATTTCTTTGTTCAATGCAGTGCTGCCATTTTGTGCCCAGTGTACATGAGGGAGAATGATAGCTGTTGTCAGGGGGCTTATCACTCGATCACTAGCGCCATTGTCCGTGACTGAGTCTGAGAAATGCGGCGGGTATTACATTGGCCACAGTCTTTCCGCCCGCCTCCACTTACCGGTTCACTGCCTCGTTGATGTCTCGTTCAGTCGATACTGCAGGCATCTTACTGTGCCCTCCCGGGTCTGTCCCAGTAATGTCTACCTTCCGGTTTCTGCCCGCAACGATCTCCGGCACCGCTACCCACAGTCAAAGCACCCTCGTAGCACCGTGCACAGCTTCCTCGTCACGGCAGTCTCCCGGTCCGTTCCGCGTACAACAGCGCTAGGCAGCCGCCATATTGCCCGGTGTCCCGGAGTGCTGGCCGAACATCGCCTGGTCAAAGATCTCGATTGTAGTGCAGTTTGGTATTAGGTCTCACCTGGCACGTCAGTCCTCAGATATTCCGATGCATAATCCTGCCAGTGTTTGTCAGTAATGAAGCCGCTACTCGCAATTTACAGACCATCGTTTGGACTTGGTCGGCGGAGCTGTCTCCGTGGCATAACCTAACAGCAAATTGGTCCCCTTCTATGAAAATAGTAAAAATGTGTAACATGTGCTACTTGGGCATTCAGAATCTTAATCATATTCTGTTTGTTTGCCCAGCCTTGTTACCGTTTCGCTTTCGGTGGCTCCCACCAATGTGTATACAGAACAACATCAAAAGCGTAACATCAGCCCATGAGTTTCTCCTCTACCCAAAAAATGAAATAGTGTGTACAAAACTATTCAACTTTTAAATATATATTTTAATCCTTACTATATAGTCCAAGGGCCCAATTCACAGAACTAACTTAAGACAAAATCCTAAACTTACTACCATTTACTCATTTCTGTATTCACAGACGGCACCTACTCATTTTGGTATTCACAGAAGGCACTTAGCCATCAATGAGTAAGTGCCTTCTGTGAATACCAAAATGAGTAAGTGACTTCTATGACTACCAAAATGAGTAAGTGCCTTCTGTGAATACCAAAATGGTAGTGAGTTTAGGATTTTGTCTTACGTTAGTTCTGTGAATCGGGCCCTACTTGAGTAGGTCCTTCCCCAGTAGTACACACTTTATTTATAGTATTATGGATAAAGAGGAGGACCTGCTACAGGGAATAAGAGAACCTAATTTTACTCCTATTATCTCTTGGGATATATAGCATCTCTCATGATTAGGCTTGTAATCACATGGGATACATGGCACCTCTCATGACTAGGCTCCTAAGTTCCGGGCCTTTTGTAGATCTTATTAAGGCTAGTAGAGTTTTATACTCTCTCGAATGAATTTTGCACTCGGCTATTGCTGCTGCGTAGTTGTTTTTTGCACAAAATTGGGATATATTTTTGATAGAAATGTTATAATAACAAATTGTTTATATATTTTATCCTATTTACCGTGGTAAAGAACCGAGCATGCATTGCAATTGTATAATAACTGTGTTCATATTTTTATTTGGACCTCATGGGTGATCCAAATCTTAATACATAAATTGAATTCATTTGAAGGTGGCCGGGGCAGTATCTGTTGCAACAATATATAAGTGGAATCTACTGATATGTAGGACATCAGCTGAACCAGATAAAAAAAATCATCTGATAACGACTGTGATCGAAGCCGCGAGAAGTACCTTGCCAGCTGAAACGGCTGCCTCTTTCCAAATTCTGCATAATAGCCATGATTTTGTTTTTGACGTGTCAGAAGTAATTGAAAATATTTCCTCTACTTAAAAAAATGATATTCAATTACATCAGCTGACCATACAGCGATTTTCCTTGGGTAACCGTAAAATTACCCCATGTTGGTTAATCATATCTGCCTGACCCCATCTAATATGCCTTGTGCAATGAAGCCTTTGAATTCCTTCAGTCACTGAATGCTCCCTGTCACACTTTAGCATAGAGAGAGCGATTACAGGTTCAAGTTGTATGGAGAGTCACACTGGCGCGCACGGGTGTTGCAGATCCAGCATTATACTAGGGGGCTTTTAAAGCATCACATACACAGACCCAATAGGTTCAGCCAACGTGTAGAGGGATCATACACTGTATAAAAAGAATGAGTGTCACTGTGGGTTTCTACACCAGACGAACTAAAACTTCAGCAACCTCATTACAAGTGTTGCAATAAATTTGAAACAGTCCATAAATGGTGATTAACTTTGATTTCAGATGCTGAGTCAGGCACAAACGGTGCACACACATGTCCAGCGTGCTTCCCACACAGCTTTTTCTAAGTTTTACTCAAAAGACTGCACTAATTTGCACTAATTGGAGTATTGTGTGGTAATAGAGTTCAGAAAGACAATTACCACAAGTAGCCCCCAATTCTCACTAGGAGTCAGAGTTTGACACAAAAACCACTTGGGATTATGCACTACTCTGTAGTAAGTGCGTTTTTGGGCATTTGAACTCTGACCTTGGACTGAGAGCCAATAGAAAAATCTGAAAATAAAGCAGTTCCTCTGGCTACATATAAAAATACCCTTTCCAGAGTTTTGGGACAGGCTGATGTGAAGTTGTTTTGTTTTACTCTTCAGTGACTGAGTGACCGCCACTAGCTGAAATCAACAGGCATTAATTAGACACTGTGCTGGCATTGGTGATCACTGGTCATCCCTGTGATTAATTTGTAATTTTCTATGTCTTTTACCAGAGCAATGAAATCTGATTTGAACAGCATTTCACAACCAATGATTTTCTAAAACATCCTTATACAGGTCAAGAAGAAACTCAGAAAACAACATCCGATTCTGTGCTGAAAAAGGTGAAGATGTTGGATGTGAACAGGGAGCTAAGCACAAAAACCACTTACTCCAAGTTCTGTATTCATTAATCACAGATAAGCAATGACAAATGAAAACGATTTCAGCAAGGCTCTCTGAGGCTTCTACTGGCCCCAACTTTTTCATCCAGCTGCAGATCTCTTTACATCTGCAGGCGCTTTATTAGGGCTAGGGCGACCACCTCACTACACGTCATTATAGACACTGTGTGCAGTTCTGAACTTTTCACCTACAAATCACTACTACTGTAGTCTATTTAGTTCAATTGAAGGAAAGATACAGCACTGAGAATGCATTAGGACATCACACATAAGCCAAGGGCTGGCAGCAATACCCGTAATGACCTGGAGGCAGGTGGTCACCCTACTTCTGGCATACCTCTGTCAGTCTACCTTTACATCACCAGTACTTTCACGAGAAAAGCCATGCACCTGTCCCTGTTCTCAGTGCTGATGGGCTGACTTACTCCTTCCCCACCGGCTTCTCTCTCCCTATTCTCTGTCTATCCTTGCCCCGTGTTCACATTGACATTCGCGCGGCGAATTTCTTGTAATGTCAACAGAACAAAGCCGAGACACCTTAATCTGCGACAAAGCGATTTTTTCTGGCTCTGTTTTTGATGTTAAGGAGCGCGATTAAACGTTCCTCACCCCCGAAGAAGCCTTTTAACTGCTGCCAGCAAAGCAGGCTGCCATTGAGGCCAGAGGACATTGTTAGATGCTGAAGCACCAGTTAGTGTTGCGACTGAGAAGCCGAGGACAGAGTGATGGGAACGCCGACTTCGGGAGGAGAGTTGATAAGAAGGAGGCCCTCTTGATGGAGACTTTAGATCTGCATTCCATGCACAGCGGTAAATCACATCGCTTTCTTACAACATTCTGGGGCATATGTACAAAACCCTATCCCCAGGGGAATGTCATTTTTTCTGACGTTCCTGTGGCAATAGGGGCTTCACCTTATTTACAAGGCAGCAACGCTAACGTTAACGCTGCCTTGTAAATAAGACACCTATTCACTCTATGATTAGCATGAAAGGGGTTGGCAGTGGGTGTTGCGGTGGGCGTTCCACCGTGACAACCATTGATTTTTTTACTTTGCCCCCTATTTACAAGGATGCTAAAAATTAGAGGCAGCGCCAAAATTAATACCAGGGAAAACCTGGTCTTAACTTGCCGAAATGAGGAGAAATGCTTTATTTCTCCTTATTTTCCATGTGTGCTGAAAACAAAACGCCTTGGATTCTTTATGTGGAGGAAGGTGTCCCTTCCTGCACATAAATAAAGAAAATTATATTTTGTAACTTCCATGTGAGCTGCATTTAGTAGCACACATGGAAGTGACAAAATGGCATTTAAAAATTGCTTATGTGCAAGAAGGAACACCTTCCTACACATAAATAATCTTCCCCTGCACGCAGACACCCTTGGACCATGGTGCAAGGGTGCCTGCATTGGCGCTAAGCTGCTAAGCTTAGCGCCAGAGCAGGGGGAAACACAAGGTTGCACAATATACTTGTAAATATGGTGCAACCTTGCGTTTCTGAAGTGGCGGAGTTAGGCGTTCAGCCATAACAGCTTACACCTCACTCCGCCACTTCTTTTGTACATATGGCCCTCAGAATCACAGTTTAGAGAACAGTTCTATAGGAAGATGTGGCGATACCACAGATTGCTGCTCACCCCTGCTCTTACATGGTAACCTGCAGTGGCTGGGTATGTCAGCACCAATGACAGCAGCTTTCACCTGCTAGGCAGAAGCTGGCATGTAGTGCAGGATTGAGGCATTTTGGGCACGTACATTTGCCCAGTACATCTATTGGCGCTGTAGAGATCTGTACGTAAATCTGTTTGGAACTGAACTTTTCATTCTGAATAAAATAAGAAAAATAAAGTGAAACTGGGATGCTTGTTAGTTTCCACTATTTGAAATGTATGTGTTCATAATTTGGATAAAAAATTACTGTCTTCTGAGAGGTTTGCACCATACAGAGGTAACCTTTACACATGTCACTCGCTGTCGGCACGTGACATGGTGGCCACCCAGCATATCGTTGTCTCTGCATCATGATTGTAACATCTGGTGTGACCATCCACAATGACATGGTGGCTTCTAGGCTCGTGCACCACAGTATGGCTGAAAGCTTTAAATAGACGTACCATCTAAGCATGCTTTGATTTTCTCAATTTATTTACATACGCCAGCTCAGGAGCCTTTAACCAGTTTGAACAGCAAAATGGTTGCCAATTAAATAGGACATATCGTCTCATCATATCCTAGATTATGACAACCCTTATCTCCTCACTGGCTGACAAATTTATTTCTTTTGGCAATGGTCTCCTTTTTTATAAAAGTTGATTTTCATATTACCATTAATTGCTATACTTTAGTTTGGACCCTCAAACATATGGGCCCAATGAGCACCACTTTCAAGTTCTCAAGCTACTTTTGAATTCCAGACTACTGACCATTCACTATTTTACAGAAACCAGTTACTGTTAAATCCAGAAATGCATCAGAAGGGTCTCTCCTGTGCCTATGGTGTGGAAAGGTACCTTGTCAGAACTGACTGTATGTCTGCCTGGAGACAATGAACCTTCTTGCTGCTTACTTGGCAGCCTTGATAGACATCATATCCCAGTCCTTTCAGTGCTTACTGGCTTTGATAGGCTAGACTAACACGCTGGATCACTAGCCACATGTTTTAACCATGAATCAGTGGGTCTTCTCAGATAGGACTAGAGAAAGTGGTGTTATCCAGGTTGAGAGCAATGATGTCTCAGACACAAGCTAGGGCCTGATTCATTAGCTGCCAGAAGCTAACAATGGCATTATTTGATCCAAAGGACTCTTTTTAAATGGAATTTGATCTTTGGAAATGGACTGGAGATCATTCTGACACATTTATTTAGGAAATTGCACTCTTGCTGCTGTTACTCACCTTGTCTGACATAGTATAAATCGTATTTTTCATAGAAGTTCTGCCCCAAATGTTAAAGGTACGTAAACATTAACTTGTCATTCTTGTGGTGAGCTAGAACAGTCCAAAGAGCTGCCAGAAGAATGGCCAATAATCTCATTAGACTGGAAATTGATCCCTATAAACTGTCTTTTTCATTTCTATGCATCCCAGGGAGGGCTTTCTTCCTGCTTCTTCTTCAGCTTCCACAAAAGCAGTAGCATGTCAAAATGGCTTTAATGAGTTTATGCATGTTCACATAAGACACACTGTAGATGTTTCTGGGAGTAAATAGAGCAATGAAGTAGTTAATCTTACTAATCACTTACTAGCGCTGTATGTGATTCAAACTAGTAGCTCTACAAGAAATATGGATTTACGCACTCTACCAGCCAAACCTCTTGTCCAGACTTGTAACTGCCAGGCTGATTTAAGCATTTTAAAATGTTTTATTAGCTTCTATTTTTCTGGTTAGTTGTCAAGGATGTATTAGCAAATAATGCTGTTCTAAAACGTGATGTGCCAGTGCATGTATACCACTTTCCGTTGTCACTGTAAAGCACACTGACAACATAATAACCTCAAAAACAAGTAACTAAATTAAAAATTCACCCACCAAAAGGCTCAGAGATCATGCATCACACTGCAATGTCATGTAACAGCTTTACTGATTTGGCTACTTGTGTTTCTCAGAAAATACCCCAGCAATCTCACAGATTGTATCCAAAAAAGAGATTGAAAGGAACTAAGGTCCACTCAAATTCCTAGTACATCCATGTAGACCTGATAAATAACATCAAACTTTCTTCACCAAAACACTATCCATGCCTCTATAGGTCTTACTGAATCTCTCCACAAGCACATTGGTTTGTGAATACATTCCACTGTATTTTTTTCATGTAATTCCACCATCATCCAATATTGTTTTCAGGTAAGAGGACTTGAAGTTTGTTTCATTTTCAGAAAGAGCCTCTTTAGGAATCCAAAAGGGAGGTTAGAGCTTTAGCTTCTAGTGATTAGGTGGTGATCCTGAGAGGCACAGGCTCAGGCTTCCTGGTGGAATTATCTACTCATATTAAATAACTGGTTCTCAAAAATAGTCTTTGGGTCTTTGGCTCCCAACTTGATCAGGGAGCTAGTTATTTCATTCAGCATGTCATATGGGTCAATTTGGGAATTGTCATCTTGACATTCATGTTTGTTGTCAATGCAATCGCCCTAGGGAATGTCAGCTCTGTATAAACCAAGGCCAAGAGTGTCTTTTATTTATCACAGATACTTCACCATGCAAAGCAGCCCAAATATCTGAGTTGGTCAACTTTCCAGTGCAAAATATACTTTCTTCTGCAAAGTGGATGAGCGCACAGACGGACAAGACTTTGCGTTGCTGAATTACTGAAATTTGTACTAGACGGTGCACCGCAAGTATAAATCTTCTTAAAGGCAGTGCTGGGACATCTTTGCAGCATAACCCAATGCTTCTCTTCACGCTAAAAAGACTTTTATTAGCACTAGCATGGCCAATTATATCGAAGACATGCAACTGTTAATAAATATGGCACTGCACAATTCTTCAAAATTCACATAATGCAGTGTTACTGATTTTGATAATGCCGCACAACTTTTGTCAAATCTAGACAGAACTGTTGACTAGGGCAGAACTAAGTCATGTGCACTCACAGGTGGATGCCTTTGGACATGTCTTGGGGAGTTACAAAGTTGACTTTGGCCTTCTACCTGTTCATGAATCTTAACCTACTCCAGCTGTGATCCCCACAGGGCTGTACATCACAGGGTTTCATTAAGTCATAAGACTGACTCGGAGTTAGCGGTAGAAAGACTTTGCAGAGATGAAAATGCTCTCATATGTCTTAAAATGTTCAAACTTCTTGTGGGCAATGCGTTATTAAACAAGTTCACTATTAAAGAAATGCCTTATTTTGTTTCAAAGGCGAATACAGATTTTGCTGAATACTCTTCACTGAAGTTTTGATTGCCTTACAATGGCACTCATTACGATCATTGATTCATGTGTAACAGCTGGATAATATCAACCAGTCTTTTTAAAACTATTGTTTCACAGCCTGAGCATTTACTTGAAATAAAAGGCTGTGTCCAGTTTTTTAAGTTTATAGTTTCTGTAGCTTTGCTACTGCATCGAGAATGCCTGCAGCTAAACAGTAGTTTTACTGCAAAATGAATTCTTGTTAATAGGTTCCCAGAGACAGGATTGTGCAAAGTAAAAATTGATTTTTCCAGTGCTAACCCCTATATCCCTTTGTTCATTGAAGTTTTGAGTTAAACACTTAGAAACAGACATTTTGAATTTTCGTTTTCAGAAGGTTCCATTTGTCTAGTGAGGTTTTGCAAGCATTGCTTATTCAACACCACATCCAGAATGAGATTAGAGAAAAGGATTTGTTTATTAGGTACTTGAGTCTCTCAGTACGGTCCCCTCTACCACTTGTGGGCGCTTTGTTTTTCCTTTTCTTCTGGTTTGTTACAAATGGGGGTCACAAGTTTGCAGTGGTAGGCACCCTGTCCAAGTTAGGACCCTTCCTTCTAGTAAGGGTAAGGGAGTTACAAACCCAAGATAACCACTGCATCCCCCCTTGATAGCTTGGCATGAGCAGTCAGGCCTATCTCAGAGGCAATGTGTAAAGTATTTGTACATAAAACAGCCAGTAAACTGTGAAAACACTGCAAATGGACATCACACCAGTTTAGAAAAATAAGCAATCTTTATCTAAACAAAACAAGACCAATATAACATACATGCAACATACACAGCTCAAGATATCACTTTTTAAAGTTTAAACAATTTAGCCCATTGAACTCTATGGGTGTGCTGATTTTAGCACAAAGAACCTTTGATGCATTAAAATCTGAGACAAAAAACAGCTGCAAAGGAGAGAGGCACTAGAAAACGCAGAGATGCATCAGTTTTGATGCACACAGGAGAAGTCTTGTGTGGATTCCTTGATGCGAGGAGAAGCGATGGTTTGATTTCTGAAAGTGGATTCTTTCTGTGGGGCAATGCTAAGGAAACTTGGCGCACAGGTGCAATGCATGGACAATCCGGACAAGCTGGGTCAATGCAGTGCAAAACAGATGCTGCCACTGTGCTGATTCTTCCAGCCGCGGACAGGTGATGTGTCTATTCCTTCAATTGCACAGCAGGGCCTGTGTCAAAGTCAGAGCGGGGTCTTGTACATCAGAAACACAGTGCTCTGGACTTGGGCTGCGCCTTTTCTTCCGGCAGCAAACCGGTGATGCATCAAATTTTCAGCCGCACCATGGCGATGCATTGGTTTTTCAACTGCACGGCAAGCTTGCAGTAGGAAAAGCGACACTGAAGGGGAAACATGGATTTTCAGCTCTTAAAGCAGCAAAAGCACCTCAAAGGGCCCAGAACTTGAGTTGGCTCCACTTGGCAGGTCAGAACTCCCAGAAGAGGAGTTCAGGAGAGCTGCAGGTGAAGTCTTTGATGACCCTGAGACTTACAGCAAGAGGCAAGCACACACAAGCCATTTGAGAACCTTGTTAAGCAGGATAAGAAAGTACAGTCCAGTTCTTCTTCTGCCCAAGACAGAAGCAGCTAGCAGCAGGACGGCACAACACAGCAACAGCAGAGTTGCAGTTCTCATCTTCCAGCTTCTACAGCTCTTCTTCTTGGCAGAATTGCCTCTTGATCCAGAAATGTTCTAAACATGTGGGGGTACAGATCCAATACTTATATCCCATTTTGCCTTTGAAGTAGGCATACTTCAAAGTATTGTTTTAGTGCATAGATCCTGCCTTGCCCAGACCTGGTGCCATACACACTACAGGGGTGTGGAGACAGCATTGTGAGAGGACAGGCACAGCCCTATTCAGGCATCAGTGACAACTCCTCCCTACACTCTAGAACAGGAATGCTCATCAGCCTGGTGATGGGCAATCAGGATATGCAGCTCCCTTTGTGTGACTGTCTAGAGTGTATGCACAAACAGCCCGCTGTCCATCTAAACCATACATTGATTCCACAGGTAGGCAGAGGCACAGGATGGTAAAACGAGAAAATGTCCACTTTCTAAAAGTTGCATTTTCAAACACATAATTTAAAAAATACATTCACAGAAAGATGTGCATTTCAATTCTGAGTTCATGTAACTAAACTCCAAATCTCTTTCTCTTCCTAATTGAGAATTACACTTGTAAGATGTTACAAGGGAGCTCCAACGATAACCTATAAGAGAGATAGTCCTGCATTAGTGGAAAATGAATTTAACAGTATTTCACTAACAGTACATGTAAAACACACCAGTACATGTCCTAATTTTCACATACACTGTACCCTGCCCATGGGGTTACCTTGGGCCTACCTTAGGGATACCTTACATGTAATAAAAGGGAAGGTTTGGGCCTGGCAACTGGGTGCACTTACCAGGCCGACATGGCCGTTAAAAACTGCCTTGCAGACACTGCAGTGGGAGGCCTGAGACATGTTTGCTAGGCTACTCGTGTGGGTAGCACAATCAGTGCTGCAAGCTTACTAGTAGCATCTGATATCTAGGCTCTGGGCACACAGAGTGCACTTTACTAGGGACTTACCAGTAAATCAAGTATACTAATCATGGTTAAACAAACATAATCACAGTTTACACAGGAAACACTTGCACTTTGGCACTAAACAGCAGACATAACTTGTCCAGAGTTTAAACACCAGCAAAAACGAAGGGCAGCATACATTTAAAAACATAAGAGGCAGAAGCAAAAAGACAGTGGAAACCACACCAAGGATGCCAGCCCTGGCATGGTTCCCCCTTTCTCGTTCTCTCTTCTTGTTGGCATTTCTCTCGAGCAGACCTTGGACAGACAGGGAGAGATCCATGTTCCTCAAAAGAAGCACATAGGGATAAGATCAATGATGAAAGCCCATGCTTATGTGGTCTCCATCACCATTGCTACAAATTGCCCAGTTTATGTGCAGCTGCTTTGGTATGGGTGTGTGTCTTTTTTCTCCACCCTTCTCTCCTCCATAGTTACTACTAGGTATGGATACGATTTTTTTGGGTGATAAGGTTGCACTGCTATTCAACATTATCATTATCCTTATTAAGTTGTGGACGATCTATTTTAGGCACATTTTTGCGAACATGTACTGTTAATGTGTAGTGTAAGTACTTGGCTTCCCAGATATTGTTAAACCCCGTCTTCTAGTGGTTGATGTATTTGCATTAATGGTTATCTAAGGGGAAAGAACATTGGTGGTACAGGTGTTTTTGTGTCTTCTTTCAAGGGGGAACAGCGTTTACAACGCAACTTTTACAACGCAGTACCTTTACCACGCAAGTTTTACAACGCAAGTCGTTACAACGTCTTGCGCTGGGGGGTGCTCTGGGATAGGGAATAGTTAATTTACTATCCAAAACCTTCCCTACTATCCATGGGGACTGGAGTTGGAATAGTAAATTAAACTATTCACTATCCAGCACCCCCCAACGCAAGTCGTTGTAACGACTTGCGTTGTGAAAGTTGCGTGGTAAAGGCATGCGTTGTAAAAGCATGCGTGGTAATGACTTACATCCCTTTCAAGCGTTATCTTATATTGAATATGGATTCACCTAGTAGTTTACACTTAATTTTCTTGGCATGTTACACTTTCTTATTTGATGTTCTAATGACACTGCCATGATATTTATTGTAGATGAATCATTAGAAGACAGGGTAACGTTAAAGCTAACTACCCATCAAGTTGCACAATTGTAATAGCAATCAGTATGGGAAGCTTGAAGCTAACACCACTATAGAGACATTTTAGTAGCATCGACCAATCTGATGCTTTTGTAAATGTAATGTGATAATTTTTTTCATGTTAGTTTTGCCCCAGACGAAGGGATCCAAGTACCTAAACCCATTGCGCATAATTTTTGAAACTTAATGCGAAGATTTATGAAATGGTATTCTGTCTTCAAACTATATTTTTGTTCAAATTTTAAGTTGAAAAACTGTCTTCACTCAAGAGAAATGACCTTTGAAATATCGTACATAATAATGATTGTTTTTTAATCAATTTGAGACATTGCTTTAGCATTTATATATCACCATAGTTGTGCATGCCGTGCCCAAGTAACGCACAATAGCTTGGCCTTAATTCTGTTCATATCACCTGTCAGGCAGACACTTGAGGACGCAGCACACTAAGCTTATAGGACGTTCATTTTATCCCCATGCACAGTGTTTTCAAAATAAGTGTGCTCATCCACACATATTAACCACCATTTAAGGACATGCAATTGGGTAAAGAAGGACACTTGCCTGCAGCCTTGACCTGATCCCTGGGTCATGGCAGAGGGGCCCTCAGCTCTTCTCTCCTATCGGCCACTAGGTCTGTTGGCAATCTGCTCCAGTTCCAGGTATTTTCTGGTTCTCTCATCTGGCCTGAACTGCTGGATGTTGCCGGTATCTCGAATCTGCTCTGGCTCCTGGGGGTTAGTGTTCTGTCTCTTCGTTTATTCTTTTGTTCCCTACACGTGTGGCTCCTCCACCCTCATGGTCCACTGGCACTTGCCGTGCTGGGCCGCTTCCTGCTTGCAATACGCTGCCGCCGCTTCTTCCGAATCTGTGATTTCTTTGTCACCCTCTTCCTCCATTCATGTTGCTTCCTGTCTCTCCCCTCCTCTGTCATCATCCGGCATCCTTTTGTGGGTTTGCGCTTGATCAGCTAGCGTGTTGCCTCTCTTTCCATCTGGCTGTAGTGCGTGCGCTATCTTAGAGTTCTCGGTCTTCTTGTCAACTCCATCATGAGTTGTTTCAGTCTGAATCTAACATATATCTATCTATCTATCTATCTATCTATCTATCTATCTATCTATCTATCTATCTATCTATCTATCTATCTATCTATCTATCTATCTATCTATCTATCTATCTATCTATCTATCTATCTATCTATCTATCTATCTATCTATCTATCTATCTATCTATCTATCTATCTATCTATCTATCTATCTATCCATCTATCTATCTATTTATCTGTCTGTCTGTCTGTCTGTCTCTCTGTCTGTCAGTCTGTCTGTCTATCTATCTATCGATCTATCTATCGATCTATCTATCCCTCCATCTATCTACCTATCCATGTCTCTATCTATCTATCTATCTAGTTATCTATCTATCTATCTACCTATCTACCTATCTATCTATCTATCTATCTATCTATCTATCTATCTATCTATCTATCTATCTATCTATCTATCTATCTGTCTGTCTGTCTGTCTGTCTGTCTGTCTGTCTGTCTGTCTGTCTGTCTGTCTGTCTGTCTGTCTGTCTGTCTGTCTGTCTATCGATCTATCTATCTAACAATATATCTATCTCTCGATCTGTCTAGTTATCTATCTAGTTATCTATCTACCTATCTACCTATCTATGTTTCCATCTATCTATCTATCTATCTATCTATCTATCTATCTATCTATCTATCTATCTATCTATCTATCTATCTATCTATCTATCTATCTATCTATCTATCTATCTATCTATCTATCTATCTATCTATCTATCTATCTATCTATCTGTCTATCTATCTATCTGTCTGTCTGTCTATCTATCTATCTATCTATCTATCTATCTATCTATCTATCTATCTATCTATCTATCTATCTATCTATCTATCTATCTATCTATCTATCTATCTATCTATCTATCTATCTATCTATCTATCTATCTATCTGTCTGTCTGTCTGTCTGTCTGTCTGTCTGTCTGTCTGTCTGTCTGTCTGTCTGTCTGCCTGTATGTCTTTCTATCTTTCAATCTATCACATATTTTAATATAGAACATCACGTAATAAAGGGATTAGGTGTGCCTGAATGAGTCATTTGCTTGTAGGATGGTGGGGGGGGGGGGGGGGGGGTCAGAGCTGGGCACAGCCCCACTTACAACTGAATACTCTGTGCTCTGCTCTTTACACAAGGGTCACTGAAATCAAGCTATCCTGGCTGAAGAGGGGTGAAACCCTAAAACTGGTTCTAGGATGCTTGTTTCCGGTCCAGGGAGGACCTGACTTGGCAGTTCGGGTTGGACTGTTCCCATGAGGCACAGGGTCAATACTGATTTTCATATGACCAGGTCTAAACTGGGGTGGCATGGTGAGTAAAAGAATGATGGATTCAACCCAGATCTCTTGACTGGGGTGAATGTTTTGATTTGTTCTGCCTTCTGTCCATCAATTGTGTGTCTTTTGCTCTCTCGACCTAAGTGCACCAGGTATGCCCAGACGCGGGTCCTGGGCTCACTGTGCCACTGGAATCAAGCTATCCTGGCTGGAGAGGGTTGAAACCCTGAAATAGGTCCTAGGATGCTTGTTTCCGGTCCACGGAGGACCTGGCTTGGCAGTTCGGGCTGGACTGTTCCCATGAGGCACAGGGTCAAGACTGATTTGCATATGTCCAGTTCTAAACTGGGGTGGCATGGTGAGCAAAAGAATGATGGATTTAATCCAGATCTCTTGACTGGGGGTGAATGTTTTGATGTGTTCTGCATTCCATCCATCAATTGTGTGTCTTTTGCTTTCGCGCCCTAAGTGTGCCGGGTATGCCCAGACGTGGGTCCTGGGCTTACTGCGCCACTGGAATCAAGCTATCCTGGCTGAAGAGGGGTGAAACCCCAAAACCGGTCCTAGGATGCTTGTTTCCAATCCAGGGAGGACCTGGCTTGGCAGTTTGGGCTGGACTGTTCCCATGAGGCACAGAGTCAAGACTGATTTGCGTATGGCCAGGTCTCAACTGGGGTGGCATGGTGAGCAAAAGAATGATGGATTTAACCCAGATCTCTTGACTGGGGTGAATGTTTTGATTTGTTCTGCATTCCGTCCATCAATTGTGTGTCTTTTGCTTTCTAACCCTAAGTGAGCCAGGTATGCCCAAACGTGGGTCCTGGGCTCACTGTGCCACTAGAATCAAGCTATCCTGGCTGAAGAGGGGTGAAACCCCGAAACCGGTCCTAGGATGCTTGTTTCCGGTCTAGGGAGTACGAGGCTTGGCAGTTCAGGCTGGACTGTTCCCATGAGGCACAGGGTCAAGACTGATTTGCACATGGCCAGGTCTAAACTGGGGTGGCATGGTGAGCAAAAGAATGATGGATTTAACCCAGATCTCTTGACTGGGGGTGAATGTTTTGATTTGTTCTGCATTCCGTCCATCAATTGTGTGTCTTTTGCTTTACACAAAGGGCCTAACAACCCTCCATGGTCACTTCAGCCATCTTGGAACCAGGGCAAAGGAAGCAGGGAATTCCAGGCACTTCAAAGCCACTCTCAAAAAGCTTCTCCCACCTTCCAGAACCAGGGCACCAATGCATGAAAGTAGGACCTCAGACACCAACTCTTCAGTACAAATCCAGACCAGTGGAGGCATGCAAACTTCTCCCTGTGATTAAGCATCATCTGTCTGTCTCTCTCCACTCCCTGCTCTGGAGCCCCCTTCAGTGGAAGGAAACTCAGAGGCCCCTGCTCATCCTGCTACCCGCTGCAGCAAGGGCAGGGCAGCCACACACCAAGTGGAGACAAAGAGTGAGCAACATGATCCAGAGACTGACGGGTCACATTTGTAATAGGAGACTTACATGTAAGTACCATTTTCATTTTTACTTGGGTTGCCAGTACAGCTTGTTTCAGTTGAAGAGGAAACTACAAATCAAAACGATTTATATTAGTTGACAGTATTTGTGGTCAGAGTGGAAGTACAAATCAGGGGAGGGGTGCTTTTTGAATGTTGTAGGTGTCAGTGGCTGAGCAATACCAATACACCAACTGCTCATGGAACTCAGCAGAATTTGGCTTAGTTTTTTGGTAACTCTGTGGAACTCCGCGGAGTGAAACTTTGCGAGCTCCTGCCAGGCCTACTTGAACCCAGGATCCCCAAGTGACTCAGAGGGCTAGTATGTTGGCCACCTGATCTGAGCCTCATGGACATAAAAGACCCCCGAACAGCTCCTGTACCTGTCCCCATCAAGTTCCTGACCCCCAAGTGGTGGCTCTGAGGTCCTTGACCCCTGGTGTGATACACAGCCTCTTCAAATCAAGCTTTGAGCTCTTTGTGACCACAAATGGGCCTGTTCGCATATGAATCATGCCACACACACAGAAGTTCAGTGTGAGCCACCACTCCACTCAGCAAACATCGATCGCCCGCAGAGGACCGCTACTGTGAAGCTCCAGCCACCCATCCACGACACCCAGCCTGCTCTTCATGCTGCACCAAATACTATTTATTTATTTATTTACTGACATTTATAAAGCGCTAACGAATACCCGTAGGCGTCTCGGCGCTAGACTACAGTAGTGTCCCTCCTCAAGGTGAAGTTCATGCTGGCTGATGTGCTATGTTATTGGTTGAATAGCCATGTCTTCAACTTTTTCCGAAATTGTTAAAGAGAGGGGCTAGTTTTTATGTGGTGTGGCAGAGTATTCCAGATTTTGGGGGCCGCAACTAGGAAGCGACGATCACCCCAGGAGACTGTTTTGCTACGTGGGACCACCAATTGGTTGAGTGATGTGGATCGGAGCTTTCTGATCGGGTTATAAGGTATTAATTGGTTTTTTAGAAAGCGGGGCCCTTGACCCTGCATCACTTTATAGACTATACACAGTGATTTAAATTTTATCCTGTTTGGGATAGTCAGCCAATGGTAGGTCTTCAAGGTATCTGAAATGGGTGCAAATTTAGGTTTTTTAGATAGCAGACGTGCGGCCGCATTTTGTACTGTCTGCAGCTTTTTGGTAACTATCTGCAATGCTTTCCTTTCTGTCTGCAACCCTCTCCAACACAAGCAGGCGTCTTGGCACAAAACTTGAGAAAGTACAACATCATCAGAACTAATCTGGGACTGTATCTGACCCTCGCTACATCATGGTCAGCCTAAACTTTTAACTTTGACCTGGTCCAGCATGACCAGATAGCCATGGTTGGCGCTTTATGCTTTCAGGCACTATTTTCCAATTCATTCTTTAAAAATACATAACTCTGCTTTTACTGATTCAGTCTTTGTTTGATTGATCTTGTTTTATTTATTAAATGCTGTTCTATTTTTCTAATGTGATGTGGGGTCCTTTTTGTGTGATGTTTTTGCTTTAATACTGTTTGAGGTGTTGCACAACTACTTTACTCTGCCTCTGAGTTAGGCCTGACTGGTTTGTGGCAAGCTACATGAGGGTTGAGCAAAGCTTAATTTAAGGCTGGCTTGTGCTGCACCCTGACAAGAGTTGTGGTTGCTGCTTGTCCAGGGCACACACCCCAGTCAACCAGCACCAAATTTCCTACAAGACTCCAATTACAAGGTGGTTGAATGTATGTACCAGGAGACATGAAGGCCGGAAACAACACTTTTGGAAAATATCTCTGTGCATAAATCCAAATGCCAAAAATACATGTTCCCAGAATGGAGATTAACAGGTGGTGCAAGATTTACTGAATCCAAAATTGCATGCACTGTTTCCATTCCAGGGACAAATACACTTCATATGCAACCTGCTTATAGGAGGTGGTAAATAGAAGTAAGAGGGGCCCTGGTGTGGGGCAGGTGTTAGGGAGGGGCCTGGGAGAGCAAAGATTGCGGGCCGACAGATGGACCATTCTGTGTTCCCCTGTGCCATGGGAGGAGTTTGGGCATAGCCTGGGACTGATCTTGGAATGAGCTCGCAGCCAGACCCTCGTGTTATTTTATCCATTGCCTTTTACAGAAAAACTGGTTCTAGAAACAATGGACTTAAGATAAATGGGCGAAGCGATATTCCTCCCAGAAATACTGCTCTGTCCTTCTTATAATTGGTGTCTAAATGGTTTTCAATTTACTGACCTTGGAAGGGTGGAAGGCAGAGTCTGATTTGCTTGACCATCTGCCTAAAGGTCAAGCACTCTTGTCGTGGGGCTGAGCCTTGCATTCACACTGTGTTAAGTTGACATGAGTTTATTAGAAGTTTAAACGCCGTTTTTCCTTTCTGCTGCCTTTGCAACCGGCACACACTTTATTAAATGTTTAGAGTCTAGCAGAGTGTTTTGCTTCACATGAGAATAATATGTTTTTCTATATTAGCAACCTTGCTTGGTAAGCTTTGTCTGAACAGTGAGTGCCGAGGCCTTTAAGGTTATTTCAACACAGTGGTTGTTGTTCGGACTGATCAGCGCACGTTCTAGACATAACATATATGCAGCTGTGGCCACAACTGATTGTGGCGCTTTTAATAATGCACTGCGTAGGCATGCTCAGACACACTTGGAGAACATTCACATGCTGAGAGCTGGTGCAGAATCTGATGTGATCCATTTCTGCTAAGTACCAGAGGTATGGGGCCGCCCTTGTAATCCCAAGAGACCTTCTGTAGATATAAAATAACCTACTAGCAAGGGAGGGTGAAATATAGGTATATTTAAACCTGTTTCCATTTAGCATTGTAACATGCTTTCTCCCTTTGTATTTTATGGAATAGTAACTATGCTGATAATCTTCATGCTTATAATATGTCTGCTTGTATTAGCTAAGATACTGCGCAAGAGAACACGTCATTAGAAATAAAATATTTCAAACTTGCACGTGTCTTCTTTTACTCCCTGTTTTGGACTGGCATGAGAGTATAACAAAAGAGGGTTCAGGTGTTCCACATTGCCTGAGGTAATCTAAGTTCCATGTTCTGCGGGCCCCGTCTGTTGTAGATTGGGGGGCGTGTTTTTCTTTCTCCTGCCCCCCTCCATCCCCGCCCAGTACAAACACGCTTCTAAGAAGTTTTTCTATCTGCCTGTTGCCTGCTCACGCTGCCTGCACTCGCCAGTCGGCCCTCTGATTGGTTAATAAGGAACACCAATGGTAGTGTTTATTTGGTAGTTGTCAACCAATCAGAGAGCCGACTTGGGCGCGCAGGCAGCATGATGGGGGGCGTGTTTTGGAATGACGACGTCAGAGAGAGAAAGAACATTAAAAAAAACACCCCCGAATCCCAAAAAGACGGGGCTTTAATGGACAGACGCCCCTCCCCTCCAATGGCTGGCCTCCATTTAGGAAGCCAGCCAATGGAGAAGAGGGGCGGGTTCAAGCCCCACTCTGAAAAACATAAGATCTCCCCAGCGAGACTGCGCAAGCGCAGCCTATGCAGGCTTAGACCTAACAAGCCCTACTCTGAAAAACATAAGATCTGCCCAGCGAGACTGAGCAAGCGCAGCCTACGCAGGCTGAGACCTAAAAAGGGCTCAGTGGCTATCTGGAAGTGGGTACAAACACATGCAATCTTCTTTACACTGCGAGCAGGTGAGAGTCAAGAAACTGCCACAAAACAGTCCTTCATCAGGTTGGGTGCGCTTGCTAGTACTGCATTCAAGAGCAGACCCATGTCCTCCTCCCAAGTTCTGTCCCAATAAAAACACAGTCTTGTACCTCCTCAGCTGTCAAACAGTGAAATGAGGGGCAGCCAGGACACTTTTACCTCTCAAAGGACGTGCAGACAGAAAGGGCAGGATGCATTTTTTTACACCACTGTCTTTTTACTTTTTCCCACTTGCTTATTTTATGTTCATTCCAAGCTTTGGGGTAATAATTTGATGTTGTCCTACAATAATAATGAAGCAGCAATCGAGAGGGAGAAGATGCTTCAAATGACAGAGGTGTGCTCGCTACCATGTCAGATAGCAGGCTCTCCAGAAAGGATATGAGTGCACCCATTATGCTCTTATGCTCAGGCTGTGTTTTATTTGGTCCTATGTGTTTAGAACATAACTGAACAATTTGCCATATTAAAGATGGCTGCTGCTTTAATACATACAGGGGGACTTGCCATGCGTTTCCAATACATCACAATAACTCAAATAGTACATCATAAAACAGCAACTAAGATAGAGGAATCTACACTTCTGAAAGTGCTAAACCTCGTCTGCTAGATTAGCTCCAGTAATATCATTCGTCCTGGGTTATTACATGTATTTCATGTGAAAAGTGTGACGTCAATGCTGTGTGGCTACTCACAAGAGCCAGGTTGATTGGAGTGACATAACTTAGCCCATTTTACCCATATTTTGGAGGAAGCATTGGCCTCTATTAGAAGACACCTTAAGTCTGAAATAGCTTGCATGGCAGTTACATTTTTTGTTCTGAAGCATCATAAATCTAGCCGAAAAATGTCATGAGGCACACTGAGCACCAGTACTTTTGACATTTGTAGTCTAGAGATTGTTAAATTTACACCATTTACTTTCATGAAGCTTCTGTTTACATGTATGTTAACGTGCGTACAACAGCACTAAAATGGAAAGACTGTTTTATTAGGAATTTGTGAAAATTTGTACAGTGCAATGCTCAGCCTATAAGGGCCTTGTGGCAGGTGCATGGTTGGACAGCACAGCGCATGGCAGCCTAATTGTGCAGCTTCGCCGCCACGGTCCTTCACTGCGGGTTTCTCACCTAAATGTCGGGTGCTGACAAAATCCTCTGCAATCCCTGACTCCGGAACATCTGCAGAGCCGTCCGTGAGCAGGATCACGACTTCCAAGCCCTGTGAGGCTCTTCCTCTAACCAAAATGGCAGCCAGTCCCTCGCAACATCGACAGTGGAAGCTCTCACCATGCAAGGGACCCCAGAGAACTCTGCATTCCACCCACGGTTCACTAAGCAACGCTCTATCTTGGAAGATATGTGGAAGGACTGGGCTCTCTCAGGAGGTTGTTCCATTTTATCGGCTTGCCTGACCTGAAAAATGCCGGCCGTATTCAAATAAAATAAATCTTTACAATTTGAAAGGGCTTACTGTAGAGAGCCAATTTGCGCTATGAATAACCACACAAACGCCTCAAGGTGTGTGAAATAGTATTTACTCGGCAGCGCCGGGAAAGCGTGACTTCTTACTTGAAACCTACAAAATGGCCGCCCTTCCGGTTCCGGTCTCGGCGTACAACGCCAAACACTAGACCCTCACCACATATCTCCCCCCTTTATAAACACATCAATCAATAGTCGGCATAGCACCCTGGAGTCCCCCCTGTGACTATAAACTAGAACAGTCTTACTTGGTGTCCATTGCAAAGTCCTCAAATCTCTTCGGCATCCTTACAGCTCGGCCAGCACGGGTTCTCACCAGACCTTGCTCAGTATGTTCCTCAGCTGTTTCCATACTTCTGACCGCCAGCTCATTACTCGCCCTCCTCGGTTCTGTGCCTTCTCCTCCATGCAGATCTCCTTCTCCCGTCTCGATTGCTCGGTTGTCGTTTCTCGATTCTTCTCTTGTCCCTTCTTGTCCCAGCGTTTCCTCTTCTATTCCTCAAAGGTTGCTTCCGCCTTCCGATGTTTCCCACTTCAAGATCTTGTTGCACCTTGCCATCCTGTCTTGTGACCATACCTTCCCATCACTGAGAAGAGCAGACCTGGTGTAGGGTTCAATCACCTTGAGGGGTGGCGTGAACTTGCTCTCGCCCTTCCTTTTCATCACTGCCAACTTCACCCTCACCCAGTCTCCTCTCTCCAATGCCACTGCTTTTACGTTCCGTCTCTTGATGTACTGATCCGTGTATAAGGCCTGTGCTTTCTCTACATTTCTCTTTACCACTGCCGGTGCCCATTTGCTTTGTATCACCAAGTGCTTCCATGCTAAATTGTCCTTCGAGAAGGGATCTCTTCCACGTAATACCTTGAAAGGGCTGTATCCAGTGCTGCCCGGGGTTATGCGATACGCCCACAGCATCTTGGGTAGTTCCCTTTCCCAATCTTATCCTGCGCTGATGGCTGCCTGTATGGTCCCCATTATTACTCGGTTAAAGCGTTCCGCCAGCCCATTCCCCGCAGGATGATATATTGGCGTGTGCTTCACCTCGATGCCATTCCTGGCCATGAACGCCTCCCACGTGGCTGACACAAATTGGGGCCCATTGTCACACGTGATGATTTTCGGAATCCCTTCTTTCACGAAAATCGCCGTCAGGAAGGCCAGTACCGCATCAGTGTCCACCGTCTCCTTCACTTCTACCTCGGGCCACTTCGAATATCTGTCTACCATGACTATGGCGTATTTTTGTACTCCCTCCTTGTCCAAAATTGGTCCAATGATGTCAATGGATACCATTTCCCAGAGACTTCTGGGGACTGGGAATTTCCCAACGGTGGTCGTATCATCATTTGGGACTTGTCTGCCCTACTGCATGATTCGCAGGTCCTCACGTACTTCTCCCCTTGTGAGTCTAAGGCAGGCCACCAGTAGGCTTGTTTAGCTAACTCCTTGGTCTTGGCAATGCCTAGGTGTCCCTCATGCAATATTGCCAACAGGTGTTCAATCAATTTCTGGGGGGGTACCACTTTCTCTCCTCTTAATAGGAACGTGGGATTTTCTCCTAATGACAGTTCCTCTCTCACTTCCCAGTACATTCTCAAATGACTGTCTAGGTGCCTTTTTTCCGGCCATCCGTGTGTCACGTATCCTTTTACCGCTCCCAGCGTCTCGTCCTGCTCATACGCCTCCGTCCACTCTTTTTCACTGATCACTTGCTCATGATCCTGGGTGACAGCCACCATGTATCCTTCCCAACCTGGCGGGTCCTGTTCTCCCGCATTCTCCATGGCAGCTCCTCTGCTCAAAAAGTCGGCTACTTTGTTTTTGTTCCCAGGTATGTATTCTACCTCATAGACATAGTCCAGCACTCGCAGGGTCATCTTTGCTATGCGCAGTGTGGCGTGGGCATGCCGACTGGAGGTGAGGACCTTTACCAATGGTTTGTGATCCGTCCTCAGCAGGAAGCCTGCTCCCCACAAGAACTGTCTGAATCGCTCCATTGCCCATACTGCCGCCAGCATCTCCTTTTCTATGACGCTGAATTTCTCTTCATTCGGTGACAATGCTCTCGAGGCAAAATTTATCGTGGACACCTCCCCGTCATCGGATCTTTGCATTAACACCGCACCTAAGCCCCTTTCGTTTGCATCCGTGGTCGGTATCGACTTGGCTGATTGATCAAATCCTTTAAGTGGTATGGCTTCACTGATTTCCTTTTTCAGTGCGTCGAATTCCCTTTGTTCCTACTCTGCTCACTTGAATCCATTCTTCTCCTTCAGGAGTTGTCGGAGATGGTGGGTCTTGGTCGCGAAGTGGGGTATGAACTTACTATAGAATTCCGCCATCCCAAGGAATGACCTGACGTCTTCCTTCTTGCCTGGGGTGGGTGCTTCTTTGATGGTCTTGGTGTTGGCCTTCTTGGGTTCAATGCCTCTCTCGCTGATCTCGTGCCCCAAATATGTCACCGATGGCACTCCAAATCTACACTTTTCCCACTCAGCCGTGAGCCCATTCTTTTTTTAGGATAGTGAGCACCGCATGTAGCTTTTTGTTGTGATCTTCCTTCGACTTCCCCATTACCAGAATGTCATTCTGGTAGTACTGTATACCTTCCTCCTTTTGAAATAATCGGTGCATCAGTTTCTGGAACACTGCGGCTGCTGAAGCCAATCCGAATGGCATCCTCACAAACCTGTAGCACCCAAAAGGTGTGTTGAACGATGTGAGGGGACTGCATTCTGGGTGTAGCACTATTTGGTGGTACGCCGACGACAAGTCCACCGTGGAGAACCACTTGATGCCCTTAGTCTTTGCCAGCATTTCCTTTATGCGTGGCAGGGGGAATTTGTCAACCAGAATGTTTTTGTTTAGTTCTTGGAGGTCCACACACAGCCTCACCTTGCCATTCGCCTTTTGGGCCACAACCAACCGTGATAACCACTCTGCACTTTCGATTGCTTCTATGACCCCGCTTCTCTCGAGCCGTTCCAGCTCCTCCTGGACCGGCTCTCGGCAGCGAAATGGAATGCTCCTCGCTTCGTGGTTTACTGGGCGTGCTCCCTCCTTCACCCTTATCCTGTGGGTAAACTTCGTCAACTTCACTATCGTCCCTTTGAACACTTCTGGGTACTGCCTCTTCCATGCTTCTCTTTGGTATCCTTGTTCCGTGTCTGTCAACATCCCTTTTCGACTCCTCCGGGGTTGAGCTATATCCCCAAGTCCCCTTGGTCTCTACACCCAAGTACTGACGGCCCCTTTTCCGCCACGTATATTTTGCATTCAGCTTGGCGTCCCTTGAACTCAAACAACAACTGGCAGTATCCTACCATTGGAATCCTTTGCCCCGTATAGGTGACTGGTCGTACGTCCGGTGGAGTCAGTTCTCTTTTTATTATGTCACGGAACTCCTTTTCCCACACTGTCTTCTGCACTATGGTGATGGGGGATCCAGAATCGGCCACGATGTCCACCTTTACTTCTCTGATGTTCATCTTCAATACGGGCTTGTCTGCTCTCTTGCCGTCTATGCTCAAGACTTGGTCGTCCACATATAGCACCTCCTCGCCGTCTTCCTCTTCTGCTGTAGCCTCTCCTTCATCTTCGCCTCCTTGATCCACATATTTGACCTCCACCTTACGTGGTCTTCGCCTGCACACCTTTTGGTAATGTCCTAGGATACCACAATATGAGCACTTTGCTCTGAACGCTGGACAGACACTATCGTCTCCGGCATGCGAGACGCTCCAGCACCAATAGCAGTTCTCCTTCTTCTCCCACCTGGGCTTCTGCGCTCCTGCCCCTTTCTGCAGATACCTTTTTCTGGTGCTGGGCTCTGGCCAGGCCCACCTGTTTGTGCTTGTCCCCTTGGTACCCTTCCGACACCTTGCACACTGTGACCTTTGCAATGGTGTCCTTTCTGGCCGCCTCTACACACCTCTTTGATAACTCAGCATTTTTCACCATCGCCCATACTTCTTTGAGCGGGGCATCACCATTCACCCACAACTTTTCTTGTATGTTCGTATGGGAGGTATGCATTATGATCTGGTCTCTTACTAGCTCGTCATTCAGTGCTCCAAATTTGCACGTTAGCGCCAGTTTTTGTAATGCTGCTACGTACTCGTCAATGGTCTCATTACCTCCTTGTTTGCATTGGAAAAAGGTGCAGCGGTCTATGGCTACGCATACCATGGTGCGATAATGTGCATCCAGATCTTCAATGGCGTGCTGGAATACATCGGTGCCTGTCGCTGATCTGACCGCCTTCACCAGATTGTCGTAGACTCTGATGCCTTCTGGACGCAAGTTGTGGAGGAGTATCTTCTTCCTCCTGGAGCTGGTGTATTCCGCTTTGCCTTCTTCTTCTAGGGCCGACAGGTAATTGAGGAAGTAGCGTTTCTAGTCCTCCCACGGCATCGTCGGTTCTCCCCTCTACGGTAGGAATGGGACCATACTGGTTAGGGACGATGCTTGGGCACTCATCCTGCCTGTTGCCCTTTGGTTCAGCACGGGCTGCTCACTGGTGGTTGGTGGGCTGCCTGGTGCTTGTCTCTCCTCGGGCGATCCTCTCGCAGTCAGGCTGCTGTCCTCGCTGCTAGACCTGCCTGATTGGGCCAGGATTGCTTCCCTCCCTTCCTTAAGGTGGTCTCTGTTGCGCTGTTTTATTGTTTCACGCACCCGCCTTAGTACTCTTCCTGCGCCGTGTCGGGCTCATCAGTACGGACTCCTGCTCGCTCCCTGCGCTGTCTCCCCCGTCTGCTCATGTGCTTATCCCTGCTGCCGGGGTCTGTTGGCCTCTGGTATCTGCTGGGGAGGGTGCTTGTCTGTCTCCCTGGGCTGCCTGCACTTGATCCTGTGTGTTTCCAGTGCCAGTCGCCCATCTGCCCTGTTGTCCTGCCTCGTGTGCTTCCCTCTGCCACGCTCCCGTATATCTGGCCTCTTCGATTTTTTTTTTTTGGACAATTTTTTTTTCCTTTTGAATGGGTTCCCTTCGGTTCGGATGAATCCCGCACTCGTCGCCACTGTAGAGAGCCAATTTGCGCTATGAATAACCACACAAACGCCTCAAGGTGTGTGAAATAGTATTTACTCGGGAGCGCCGGGAAAGCGCGACTTCTTACTTGAAACCGCGGGCGCCTACAAAATGGCCGCCCTTCCGGTTCCGGTCTCGGCGTACAACGCCAAACACTAGACAGTCACCACACTTACATGATCAACAGATGCTCCTCTGTGCACATCGAGCAGCTCATCTGAAAATATACTCCCTACCAAGGAGTCCATCCATTGACAGGCTTTGAAGTTGTACTGAAGCCTGACCCCAAAATGGCAATCATGCATGAGATGGTTTGATCTGAGCTCCTGGCCCATTTGATCTACTCATCCCTGCTTGTTTGACTTGCTGGATCATATCAGATCTCTACTGTTCCACCGGGTTGCAACAAAAATCTAGCACAATATCTGCTGTGTACTTCATTGTTTGACCTCATTGATCCTATCAGGTCTCTACTGTGCCACCTGGTTGCCGCAATATTATAGCACAATATCTGCTGGGTACTGCTTTGCACTAGAGGGGGCGCAACATCTTCAAACCCTGTCCTATTCCTAGCACAGACTTTCTCTAAACTGGCATCTACTCTGCGCCACCTTAAAAACTTTCCTACCACAAAAACCATGGCAGACAAAGAGCCTAAACTGAACAACAAGCACACCAAACCTGAATCATCGTTGCCTGACTCACCAGTTAAAGGGAAATCAGAGATCAATAACACCTTGGACATGATCATCAAAAAATTAGCAGATGTACATGAACTCGCTAAATCTAACAAAATCAATACTAAAATGATGCAACAGGAACTAACTGTGATCAGGGGGCATGGCCAGGCCAGGCTACCGACCAACATGGCCGAGTAGTGCTGAAGCAGCACCATCTTACCTAACATCCTTGCCCGATCCCGACCGTACGCCGGACCATCCTGCCTTTTGACCTGCCTTTTGACTGCAGATGCGGCCGCTGTACTAAGTTCCCCCATGGAAGGAGCTGGGCAAGATCGTAATTGGCCCCCGGAGCTGCTGTCTGGCTCCCGACCGGGAGCGGCTGAAATTGAGTGCAAGTCCTGGGGATTTTGCTGTCCAAGACCTGAGGCGGTGAAGGCACCCACTTAATGGCGCATATGACCCGACCTGCCCAAGAGCAACACAAAGGCAGTGGAATACGGAGGATAGCTGGGGTAGTCCATGAGAGTTGCTGAGGCACAGGATCAATCAATCAATCAATCAGGGAATTTGTAAAGCGCACTGTTTAACCGCTAGGGTCTCAAGGCGCTGGGGGGGGGCTGCAGCTAGTGGTCGAAGAGCCAGGTCTTGAGCAGTCTTCTGAATGCTGGGAGGTCTGCGGTCTGGTGTAGGAGGAGGGGGAGGGCATTCCAGGACTTGGCGGCGTGGTGGGAGAAGGATCTGCCCCCGGAAGTGGTTCTGTGGATGCGCGGGACAGCGGCCAGGGATATTTCGGTGGAGCGGAGTTTCCTGTTGGGTACGCAGAAGGAGAGTCTGTCATTGAGGTAGGCTGGGCCGGTGTTGTGGAGTGCCTTGTGTGCATGGATCATGAGTTTGAATGTGATTCTTTTCTCGACGGGGAGTCAGTGCAGGTCTATCAGGTGCGGGGTGATGCGGTCTCGGCGTGGGACGTTGAGGATCAGGCATGCGGAGGCGTTATGGATTCTTTGGAGTCTGTTGAGTTTGGATGGGGCTCCCGCGTAGAGGGCGTTTCCGTAGTCGAGTCGGCTGCTGACGAGGGTGTGGGTGACGGTTTTCCGTGTCTCCCTCGGGATCCATCTGTAGATCTTGCGGAGCATGCAGAGACTGTGGAAGCAGGAGGAGGATACTGCGTTGACTTGGTTGGTCATGCTGAGCTTGGAGTCGAGGATGATCCCTAGGTTGCATGCATGGTTGGTTAGTGCTGGGGGTTCCCAGTGATGTTGGCCACCAGGAGTCGTCCCACGCTGAGGGATTGGGCCCGAAGATGAGGATCTCCATCTTGTCCGTGTTCAGTTTGCGACAGCCTTCATGCCCTGGTGTAGGTTGGATTTGGCGGTGAGGGGGTCTTTGGTGAGGGAGAGGATCAGCTGGGTGTCGTCGGCGTAGGAGATTATGTTGAGGTCGTGTAGTCTGGCGATGCGAGCGAGGGGGGCCATGTAGACGTTGAACAGAGTCGGGTTGAGTGAGGATCCCTGGGGGCCGCCGCAGATGGTAGTAGTGGATCCAGAGTGGAACGGGGGGAGGCGGACTTTCTGGGTTTTGTCGGTGAGGAAGGAGGTGGTCCAGTCCAGGGCCTTGTCTCAGATCCCTGCATCGTAGAGGCGTATGCGCAGTGTGTGGTGGCAGACGATGCCGAAGGCGGCAGAGAGGTCCAGGAGGATGAGGGCCGCTGTCTCGCCGCTGTCGAGTAGGATTCTGATGTCATCTGTGGCGGCGATGAGGGCAGTATCGGTGCTGTAGTTGCTGCGGAAGCCTGACTAGGAGGGGTCCAGGATGCTGTTGTCTTCTAGGTAGCGGGTGAGTTGGGTGTTGATGATCTTTTCCATGACTTTCGCAGGAAACGGAAGCAGGGAGATGGGCCGGAAGTTCTTGAGGTCGCTCAGGTTAACCTTGGGTTTCTTCAGGAGGGCGTTGATCTCGGCGTGTTTCCAGCTCTTCGGGAAGGTAGCGGTCTCGAAGGAAAGGTTGATGATGTTACGCAGGTGGAGTGCGATGATGCTGACAGCTTTGTTGGCGATGTGGTGGGGGAGTAGGTCAGACGGGGAGCCTGAGTGGATGGTGCTCATGGTCCTGGTTATGTCTTCGGTGCTCACGTTGGTCCAAGTGGTCAGGGGGTCGTGGTCGGTGGGGCTCGGGGTGTTCGTCGTGGCGGGGCCCTTGGGGTGCTTCCGGGGGGTGAAGCTGTTGTGGATGTCGGTGATCTTGCGGTGGAAGAAGGCAGCGAGGGTGTCGCACAGGGCTTGTGATGGCGGAATGTCGTTGGTGCAGCAGGAGCTGGGAGAGGAGAGCTCTTTCACGATGTTGAATAGCTCTTTGCTGTTGTGTGCATTGTTGTCGAGGCGGTCTTTGAATGAGGCTTTTTTGGTGGTCCTGATGAGATGGTGATGGTTGCGGATGGCCTCTTTGTGGGCTGTGCGGTTGGCGGGTGTTCTGGCATTGAGCCAGATGTTCTCCAAGACAACGTGGGTGCTGGCGGTGAAGATGGCGTGGAGCGTGTGACCGGCGATGTGGGTCGGGGTAGTGACGATCTGTCTCAGGCCGAGGGTGGCGAGGTTGTCGATCAGGGTGGAGGAGTTGCTGTCGATGTTGTTTTCTATGTGGTAGTTCAGGTCGCCGAGCAGGATGTAGTTGGTGGAGGTCAGGGCGTGCGTGCTGATGAAGTTGGCGATGGAGTTGCAGAATTGGGGACGTGGGCCTGGTGGTCTGTAGATGAGGGTGCCTCTGAGGGTGGTCTTGGGGTCGGTGTGGATCTTGAAGTGCATGTGTTTGGCGGTGGCGAGGGTGTCGTCAGTGTTTGTGGAGACCTTGATGGTGTTCTTGTGGATTATGGTGATGCTCAATTGATGCGGTCTCTGCATGAGATCTTGTATCCGTCGGGGTTGGCCACTGCGATGTCTGGGGTGGAGGCATCGTTCATCCATGTCTCGGTCAAGAAGGCAACTTCTGGTGGAGAGGTGATGAGCAGGTCCCAGAGCTCGACGGCGTGCTTGCGTGCGGAGCGGGTGTTGATCAGGATGCATTGTAGTTGGTTGGGTTCCGTTGCTGTGGTGGTCTCGGCGTTTGCGTTTCCCTCAGATACAGATGTAGACTCACCGCCCTACAGGTAGGCTGGCCCGAGTTGCGCCCTGAGGCCCCGTGGCAAGAGGGGCCGGAGTGAGCCTGAGGGATAACCACCGAGCTGGCAGGGTCAGTGGTGCAGGGTGGGGAAATGAATATAAGGTGCCAAGACTCGGGTGGTTCAACATGGGGCCCCTTTGCTGCTCAGAGGCCTTAGCTTTGCCTATGATTGGAGGGGCTTTGAGTTGATGCCTACCTCACTCTTTTAACACCACCTATCTCTGCCCGGCCTGTAGGATGACACACACTGCTTATTAACCAGGTGGTACCTGGTGTGCACTGGACTTTCCCAGCACCGGCCTTTGTCTCAGTCAGAGACCTGAACGGTTCTGTTCTTGGCCTGTCTGAGCCAGCGTATGTCCCAAGAAGCACGGCTGACTGAGCCTGGGGTGATCTGGGTGTTTCCTGGCCTTATTCCACGTGGACTGCAGAGTGGGGTAACAGTGCAGGAGGAAGAGACCCAAGTATTGGTGGCTGCACCAAACAGTGGGGACAAGACAGATGCTTCACCCTCCCTTTTCTTCTTTTTCTTTTCTGTTCCTTCGCTTAGTCCACTTGTCGCCCACTCCCGGTTTGTGCTCCTTTATTGCTCTTGTTGGGTCAGAGTGTGAGACAGCCACAACCTGGTTCCCAACTAGATAACTGGTTTTCGGTGTCCTGCGGTCCAACGCCACCTGAGCTGCACTCCATGCAATGGTATGCAAAGATCCCAAGCAGCGATTATTACATTGCGGTAAGCTGAGTGATTTGACGGTGGATCCTGGTTTTGGCATGGCTGAGGGAGGGGGAGAGGCAGCTCGGGTTGAGAGCACTCCTTCTAGTCCAAACACACTGATGCAGGAGCTAAGGGCAGCTTTCAAGGTGCTTGACGGACGCTTCAATGTATTGGATAAGCGCCTAGATGCAATGGGGGCCCGCCTTGACACTCATGAGAGACGCTCAGGTACAGTGGAGGGCAGGGTGTCAGACCTTGAAGATGGAGCTGCCCAATCCACCAAATGACTGGACCAGATGGAAAAAATCCTTTAAAACGTTGTCATGAAAAATGAAGATTTGGAGGCGAGGAGCAGGCTCAATAATGTTTGTATTCTTGTTGTTCCAGAGTCCACAAATGCAGGCCACATAGATATTTTTGTGGAAACCCTGCTATCAGAACTTTTTGACAGAGTCCTTTCCTCCCACCTTCTTGGATGAGGACATCCACCCTTCCCTGGGCTCACGCCCTTATCCGGGGGTGCCCTCCTAGGTCAGTCATAGCCAGCCTTCTAAATTTCTGTGACAGGGACACTATATTGCAGCTTGCTAGAAAGAAGGGTCCCCTGACCTGGCAGGGTTTATCGATTGCACTCTTCCCGGACTTCACTACTATGGTTCAAGAGGCCAGAAGAAAGTACACCGGGGTCAAGGCCACACTACGCAATTTGGGCCTCAGGTATAGCATGATTTATCCTGCTCGTCTTCTTGTGGACGTTGAGGGTAAAGCTTGCATCTTTGATTCTCCCACAGCAGTCCAGGAGTTCTTTCAGGAATACAAGGAGTCCTGTGGTGGTCGCGATGAGCTAGGGGCTCCCCACCTCACAGTGGTTCAGTGGGCAGTGCAAACCTATTTTCCTCTGAGTGACTAATGCCAGGACAGGCCTACATCTAATAAAGATTAAGTACTAAGGTTTTGGTGCAGGAACACTACATCAGGGCAATACTCCTATTAAGGGTTGGGTAACTTGAGTTGCACCACGGCAAATACCATATGTACTGTTCTTCACAAAGTTGGGTATTTGGCGTGGCATAGCAACACCCCAAGTGTGAATCACTTTGGTTGGCATATTAACCAGAATGTATAGTGAGTTGCTCCTGTCTTATTGTTTATGGTGTTTACAATTTACATTCTGTTTCTTAGCTACAGGCGGAGTTCCCTGCATTCGGGTGCGCAGGGATGGGAGGGGGCTGGAGGGCGGGGTTATTTGGAACAAAAGTGAACCAATGTTTCTTGTTCAGTTTATTCATAGCGACTTGATCATACATCATTTTGATGCACGCACAGTGCCACTCTTAAATAATCTTCATGTCTATGTGGGTTACATTGTCCACTTTTTCTGACCTAACGATGATCACCTGGAATGTCAGGGGCGCAAATAATTTGAGGAAAAGGACACCCGTATTGTATTATTTACAGAGGTACAAAGCTGATGTTGCATTCTTACAGGCGACACATATGCCAAAGGCAGCCACAACATGTTTTGTATCAGCACGGGGGCCCCATGGCTATTTTGAAAATTATAGTACGTATGCTCAGGGTACAGCCATATTAATACATAAACACCGGCCCTTCCAATTATCGTGGGTTCGTAATGATCCTGAAGCATGCTACATGATGGTGGTGGGCCAGCTAATGGGTTATCACATGGCAATTATCTGTGATTATGCACCCAACGTCGACAGTCCAGATTTTTTCCACGACTTGCATGCCTAAGTAGCGCAGTTAGAAGCAGGTTATATGTGCAAAGGGGGTACTTTAATCTCCTGTTCGATCTTATACGTGATAGTACTGCCAACACCCCGGACTCTAAACCCCAGGCATACCGTGCTTAATTGAACCTGTGCGGGATACTTGGTTTGGTGGATGTGTGACGGCACTGCCGCCCGGAGGAGTCCGCCTATACTCATTACTCTGCTCAGCACGATACCTGGACACAATTAGATTTCTGATTATTATCCACAAATTTGGTAACTTGGTATCAGACACTACAACACTTCCCCAGACGCTGTCCGACCATTCCCCAGGTGCCATAACAGCAAGGATTCCCAGAGCTGAGGGTTGTGAGAGACAATGGAGGTTCCCCGGACAGGCACTGATGGACAAAGTATCCGCACCGAACTCTGTGGCGCTATTGTGGAGTTCTTCAAATTGAATAAAGGGTCGATACAATCCTGGGCCAAGTTGTGGGAAGGATTCAAGACTTATTTGAGGGGGATATGTATTTCCAAACATTCAGGGGTGTTAAGGGATCTGAGACGCACTCTCTTTCGTATTAAAGAGCAACTGGACTTGCTGGATCAAGAGCAATCAGGCGGGCCTACCCAGCGAGCCCTGGCCGCCGGGTGGAGCTTTTAGCGGAATTCAGGGAAACCACGGAATAGGAGGCACATTTTCTAAGTAAATATACAATTGCCAGGCGCTATGGGGAAGGTGAGGGGCCTGGTCGCACCTTAGCGCATCTTCTGAGACCCCGGTAAGGCAATCATACATTACTAGCCTCCGCACCAATAACGGACAATTGCTGATGGGCAGGTCAGATATACAAGATTAATTTTTGTAATACTACTTCAATGTTATGTTATGTTATCATTATTTATAATTTACAACAAGGGGTGGCAGGGTATACTCAGACATGAGTCCCTTTCTCACTGCTCCATCAGGATTCAAGCAAGCCGGGCCGAAGAGGCTGAAATGCCAGAAACCGGTCCCCGGTAGCTTGTCTCCTTTCTGGTGAAGAATTGGCTTGGTAGTTTGGTCTGCCCTGTTCCCATGATGCACTGGGCCAGGGACAGACTAATTTGCATATAGCCAGGTTCTGAGCTGGGATGGGGCAGTGAGATAAATAACGGTGATGGATCAAGCCCTGATCTTTGGACTGGGTAAGAGTGGTCTGCTTAATTCAGACACTCTGTTCATCACCACCACCCCCTTTTCTGTATCATTATTTATAAAGCGCAACAATTACCCAAAGGTGTCCTGGCGCTAAACCACTAATTCTCTGAGATCAAGGAAAGCTCTCTGGGATCAGTGAGTGAACAGCCAGGTTTTAAGGCCTCTCGGGAAAGTGAGTAAGTCCGTGGCGTTTCTTAAAAATGGGGGAAGCTCATTCCAGGCTTTGGCTGCACACAAAAAAAACTTTTCCCTCCCCATGTACGTTTTTTAATAAATGGCACAGTCGCCAGCTTGGCTCCTCCGGAGCGCAGGGTTCTGCCCGGTGTACACCATTGTAATTTCCGTTTTAGGAAATCAGGTCCTGTCCCATGTAGTGCCTTAAACCCTATGCACAGCAATTTGAAACGTACTTGATGCTTAACTGGCAGCCAATGAAGTTTCTTTAAATCATTAGAAATAGATGCAAATTTGGGCGTGCCTGTGATCAGCCTTGCGGCTGCGTTCTGTAGCATCTGAAGTTTATTTGCAAAGCGTTCCTGAATATTTAAATATAGGCCATTACAGTAGTCAAGTCTGGACAAGACAAGGGCTGTGACTACTGTTCACTGACAGGATGTAGGCAAAAAGGGTAGTATTTTCTTAATCATTTTGATTAAAAAATGGATGGAAGAAGCCATAGCATTGATTTGGTCCCTAAAACTAAGTTTCTCGTCGATAATGACTCCTAAATTCTTCACTTTCCTTACAGGAACAGGAGGTGATCCCATGTCTTTAGGCCACCATCCAGAGGTCCAAAAATTAGGATCATTACCAAACAAGAAAACCTTCAGTCTTCTCAGATTTCAATTTTAGACAGTCCTGTGACATCCATTTTCTAATTGCTGCCATGCAATCAACCAGCCTGTCTTCAATTCCTGAAGTCTGACCAGGCCGCAGAGCTACCACTATTTGCGTATCATCTGCGTATGTGGTCAAACTAAAGCCAAATGATCTGATCAGGATAGCTAATGAAATAACATAAACATTAAAAAGAGTAGGACTAAGGGAGGACCCTTGGGATACTCCACACAGCAGTGAAAAGGGTTTAGAACTAAAATTACCCAATGCCACCGTCTCAGATTGTTTGATAAAAAAGATCTAAGGAGGTCATGGGCTTTGCCTTGGATACCACATTCAGCCAAACAGTCCATCAGAATATCATGATAGACCGTATCAAAGGCTACGGACATGTCCAGCAAAATCAAGGCAGATTTGCCTCCCCTGTCCACAGCTTCGCTGATCTCCTCCGTAGATTTAATCAGTGCAGATTCAGTACTATGCCCTTTTCTGAACCCAAACTGAGTTGTATCCAGAGCGTTTTTCCTTATTAAAAAAGTACTGAGCTGAGAAGTCATATTTTTTCGACCAATTTTGCTGGTAACGGAAGATACGGGATATAGGTCGGAAATTATTTGGCTCATTTGGGTCAAGTTTGGGTTTTTTCAGTAGTGGCAATATCGCAGCCGATTTCCAGGGGTCAGGCAAGAGTCTGACTTCAAACATTGCATTAAACCATGGCGTGAGGACTAGCACTACAGGCACATGTGCCTGTTTAATTATTGAGACTGGGCAGGGATCATAGGGGGAGCCTGATCGGGCGGAGAGAAGAAGCTTTTCAGTGTCTGTTGTGGACAGATCTTCAAATTTATTAAAAATCATCGGGGAGTCAGAGATTGATAGCCTTCCCTCTGTCCGTGTACTTATTTCCTCAGAATTAGGGTGACTGAAGTTTAAAAAGATAGCTTCTACTTTTTTCAAAAAGAACTTGGCAATGTCGCCACAGAGTTTCTGACTTGCTTCGACTTTTGTCATAGTGGGGGAGACCAGACTAGAAACAGTTTTAAAAAGCTCTTTAACAGAGTTATTTGCCAAATTAATTTGTTTAGTGTAATAGTTTTTCTTTGCTTCAAATATGAGATGTTTGTAGATAGATAGACTTAGTCTATATTTCTGTTTGTCCTCTTCCAAATAGTGTTTTCTCCAGATTCACTCAGCGAGCTTACAGGAAAGTTTTTGTCTCCTCAGTAAGCATGGGCGGATTTTGCGGATCCACGATTCGCGGATTTGCGTATTCACGGATCGTGGATCCGCAAAATCCTCGGATTTTGCGGATCGGCGGATTTGGGGCGGGGCTTCCATGCCAGGATCATCGTGCCAGATTGAACCCTGCCCTTCATATTTATTCAAGAAGACGCCACCGTTTTGTGCCATACCTCTACTCAACTGGAGTACTTTCTACTAGATAATCAGTAAGTGCTACCTCGTTGGCCACGCCTTTGATCAAAACCAGCCTTTTCAGTCTATTTGAAAGCTTTGCATGATTTACCCAGGAATACGCCTATGAATCTGTTCATTTGTTCAGATGTTGCTAAAATACATATACTGCCAGGAGATATGGACCCACCCTGAGAGCCTAACATCTGGAAATAGGACGGTAATAAAGACCCAATGCCGGGCATTCATGAGAAGGCGCGACTCAATGAAAGGAGGGTCCAGCTCAGACAGTTCAGATTAATAAAACAATTTCTCTCATAAAAGGCGTCCCTTGAAAAATTAAAAGATACATGTACATAAAATTCAGACTAGGAACTCTCCAAGTTCTTTCATTTATCACAGTTTGGAACAAGCAGGTAAACAGAACTGATAAGTGTGAATTCAGTCTATGCAGATCTGATACAATTATGCACTTTGTTCGATTGCGGTAAAAAATTGCACACGAGGAGACCTATCTTTGGCATATAATTCTAAAATAAAACCTCAGGAGCTAAACGGAAGCGCATGAATTTTGCTATCAAACGGATTGTGGCATTCTGCATGTTGTCATCCTGCAGGCTCTCTTGGTCTTTACTTTCTGTGCATGCATGATGCACCTCTATGATGTATAGGTTCTAGTCATATGATTGGTTGTGTGTTCGTTGTACTGTGGAATTTGTGTGCTTGTATTTGAATGTAAAGTCAATTGATGGGTTCCCTTGGGCCCTGATGTATCCTCGAAGATGTACATGCTGAACTTCAATAAATACACCGCTCACACTTAACGCCTAAAGTGCCAGAGAGTTGTCTACAGCGACCAGGTGTGTGTTACTATGCAATGGCGCCGAAGGGCGCAGGGGTCCCTTGAGTGAGCTGTCCATCATAGTGGGTGAATGGCGGGAAGACGGTGCACACCGCGAGTGTGTGGGCGGGGCCAAACGGACGGGGCTTCCATGCGAGTGCACATGCCTCTTGTGTGCATTAAAGGTCAGAGACCGATCAGAGCAACAGATGAAGATACAGAAGCTCCTGGCCACAGGAACAGCACGAGGATTGCGCTCGTGAAAGTCAAGGATGCAAAGGCCTCTGTCCAGCATCACAGCTGATTTTCGATGGTATATTAGGGAAGAAGGCACATCTGCCCAGCCTTGACAACGCTCACGATTGTTTTTGGGCCGATGAATGAGTCACTGAATTTAAGCTTCAACTAGGGCACATGCTTAATCGATATCTGTAAGTGCTTGCGGTTGAGGTTTAATTTTTGTGCCAGGACCGTCGTGCCAGAATGAACCCTGCCCTTCATATTTATTCAAGAAGACGCCACCGTTTTGTGCCTGTTGTAACTAATTTACGATGGCGCCGGCAAGCTGCCAGCGCCATCCTAAAATAGTTACTAAATTAGCTTCAACAGGAAGCTCGAATAGATAAAATAAAGCAGGCGCTCGATGACCTGCTTTATCTTATCTATTAGAGCTTCCTGTTGAAGCTAATTTAGTAACTATCTTAGGATGGCGCTGGCAGCTTGCCGGCGCCATCGTAAATTAGTTACAACAGGCCAGAAAGGCTTGAACTTTTGCCCCCGGAATCCGCCGCTCGCGGATTTGCGAATTCGCGGTAAATTCGCGGGAGTTCGCGGATCGCGAATTTACCGAAAATTCGCAAAATCCGCGAGCGTAACGGATTTTACGCTCATGCTTAATCCTCAGGTCTTCTGAATACCAGGGGGCTGTGGGATTTGTTCTACTCGGGCGTATCATTCTAGCTGGGGCTAGCTTATTACAGGCTGAGTCTACCCAAGCTGTGTAGTGAGTGACTGCTTCTTCCGGATCTGCAGATAACTGACCAATAGAGGCCATAAGTACTGCCTGAAAATCTGTACTATCAATGGTGTTCCAGGATCTGCTTAGAATCTGGATCTTGGGGCCTTTCTCTACCACAGGACAGATGCCAAGGAGAATTTCAAATTGAACTCCCATGTGATCTGTCCAGGTCAAAGGCGATATGCCTGTAAAGTGTAGATTGGGATGGTTTGAGAAAATACCATCTAAAGTGTGTCCTGCCAGGTGTGTAGGGCTCGACATCTGTTGGATCAGGTCAGCACTCCTCATCAAATCTGTGAGGTCTACTGTGTCAGAGTTCTCCAATACCTCTAGATGGTAATTGAAATCCCCCAGTATAGTGAAGGAGTCTGAGCTCATCCCCTCTTCCCGTAGGTTCTCAAAAGAGGATGTGGCAGAGCGTCTAGGTCCTGGAGGTCTATATACCAGGATGCCCTTGAACGTATGATGGTTTGTTATTTGGAAACTGAAAGCCAGTGCCTCACAGGCCGAGTTAGAGGCTACATGGAAGGCGTCTGTACTCGACACGCCTAACACAGCACTGAAGACTGAAGCAAATATTTAGAAGAGATTGGGCTAGTATGGCTTGATAACGCTAAGCAACCATTTTTGTCTGATCCCTTCTCAACAGAGGAAATTATTAGCGCTATTCATGCTATGAATGGCTCGCTCACCCCAGGCCTCGATGGATACACTGGAAATGTTTACAAAGCCTATAAAACCCTCCTGGCGCCATATCTTCTTGCAGTCTACCAGGAGGCACTTGAAAGGCAGGTGCTTGCCCCTACGTTGCGCAAAGCGGTAATCATTCTTCTCCCTAAGCCTGATAAAGATTCTCTACTATGTGGCTCGTATAGACCTCTCTCCCTATTAAACATTGATCACAAAATCGTTGCTAAGATGATCACAATGTGGCTAACCCTAATTTTAGACAAATTTATATCCCCAGCCCAATCGGGCTTTGTCCCACATAGATCGACGGCTCTGAATCTATGTACTCTGTTCTCGGTGATCCATAGAATTTCACCAGAGGTACTGGTATTGGCCGCCTTACTCGACAATGAGAAAGCTTTTGACTCTTTAAAGTTGCACTTTTTTCTATCCATTATGAGGAAAATGGGTATGCCCAAGGGATTCACCGATCTCATTTCTCTCCTCTACACGCTACCCACGGCTAGACTTAGATTAAATGGCATCCTGAACTTGCCTTTCGAAGTAACTTGCGGCAGCCACCAGGGTTGTCCGCTTACTCCCTTGCTCTTCATCATAGCACTTGACCCATTGACTCGCTGAATGCAAGAGCAGCATCTACACACAGGACTGCAATTCAAAACAGGCACGTCCTTAATATCATTTAATGCGAATGATATTATGTGTGTTCTCGAGTATGGAAGAGGTGCGGTTTAGTGAGGCATCTTTCATGGACCAATTTGTGCTTAGCAGGCTCCGTAGCACACTGCGTGCACATATTACTGAATTTCCTTTGGAGCCTGCGAATTTTCCACCTCTCACAATATTAATCACAAACAAGGTGGGGGGGCCATCTTACATATATATAGAGCCTGTATGGCCGTAGTAGGTACGCTAACATCTGTGAGGCCTGGGAGCGAGATCTGGGGCACCCGATACATGACTCACACTGGGACTATTGCTGTGCCCAGACCAAAGAGGTCTCCCTTAACCCCTTCGACGCTCATGACGAGCCCAGCTCGTCATGGAGTTTCCATTGATTTCAATGGAAATTGCATTAAAGATCTAAAATAGCCTTAGCATCCAAGTGGTTAATAGTAAGCACATGTTGATACATTTTAAATTTCTATGGAGAACATACATGTCCCCAGTGTAAAATTCACAGAATAGACACCAATCGACTGCACACGTGTCCCAAGTGTGGAGAACAGCACACCGATTTGTTCACATGTCCTGGAATTGCGTAAAGATAGAGAACTATTGGAGGGCCAGCTTCACACACTTATCTAGCATGGTGCTACTCACTATTATGCCTGCAACTGAGATGGCACTGATGGGAAAAGTATGAGAGATTCCTAAGCAAATGCGTAAATTCACAGCAATTGCGCTGTTACTGGCAAAAAGAGAGATACTGCTACATTTGGGAAAAAATCCACCCCTACTACAAAAGCTTGGCTTAACAGCCTAGTATACTTTAATATGAATTGCAAACTGTACGCTATGACTCAAGAGATATTTGCTTGACATTTAAATCGGACTTCTAATTTACCTGCTGAGCGACTGCCATGGCTGCCCTGGTCTGTTCTTACTCCGCCTGGACTCCAGCACTGCTCGAGGCATCTCAGGCTCCGGGACCGGTCCGTTACTGTGGGACAGTGTTTAATTGCAATGACCCCTTGGTTTCTGCCGCTGCTAGCTCCCCCAATACCGCGTCGCCTACCTCCAGAGACTCGAGCTCTCCCAGTATCTGTGGGTGACCCCATAGGCAGGCGCCATATGCAGGATATCTCCCGCTGCCTAAATGACCCAGTAACATGTTCCTGCCTGCGGCCATTGATCCACACCCTTGAGGACCTGATTGTAACCTGACAGTTGCACCTCATGTGTGAATCCTTTTCCTCCGCCCGAAAGATCGACAGCTCGCCTGATGCCAATAGGGAGGCTGGGGGTTTCGTCTCCTTCTGGTTCAAATCGACTCTTCTTTTGCTTTGCCCCAGTCCTGCATGGAGCCTGGTTGCCTGGCAGTGATCACTGACGCCACTTGTCCGCCGACGCCAATCTTTCTTTGCTGCCTCTACCACTACCTCGCCCGAGCTTTCCTGCATTTGGACGCTCGGTTGCCATTACCATGCATGGTGACCTTTCCCCGCGATGACCACCTTCGGCGGTGTGTCCCACCCTGCGTTCTAACGTTTCCGTGGGACGCTGGGATTCCAAGGCCCACGGATTATTAGCAGGTTTGCAGGTGGTTAAGTCCTTCCCCTCCACCAACGATCAACTGACGCTTGCCTGGTGCTAGGTATTTCGACCGCCTGTGCCCAATAACTATTTCTTTATCTTGTTCAAGTGTAGATTGCACCTATAAGTGAGGATGCTACTAGCATTGCTGAGATTCACTTTATATCACACTGCATATCTCACACGAGGCCACATTTAAACGTGTTTGGAGGCAGCACAATTCATGGTTTTCACTGCCCCTGACATAAAAATGGCGGCAATAAGAAGACATCGCGATCGACTTTTACTGCCTGACTTTAAAATGGCGGCTGTACAAAGTCAGTGTGATTACTCTGCCCCGTCTAGTTATATAGTGAGCGGTATTATTGCCTTGATGCTAGGCTTGTAGATTATGAGGAGCACTCCTCCACGATACTGATCTCATTACTCTGGCGTTCCTCTGGTCAAAGTAATAACAACAACAGCAGAAGCCCTTGGATCCTACTGCCTGGCATTAAATAAGCATCTGTTGAGTACCTCTCAGACGAAGTTTCGCAATCGTGTGTTCCAGGTTACAGTGCAGACCTCTTTCTGCTTCCCGTCTATATCATCCCAGGCAAGCTCAAAATTGACCTTTGTGCCATCCTGTGCCAGTCTATAGAGCTGAGAAGCTTTACGGGATAACACCACAGAGAGAGAAAGGGTCATAGGGAAATTTAAAGACCTGCCCAGATAGACATCCCCTTATCCTCTAATATAATCAACAGAAAAAAACAGGGGTCTAAATGCCACTACTATAGCGGGCTAACCTCAACTCCTCACAGAGTAAGTCAGAACACAAGTCACATGAAAGCCCATAAGGACAAAACAAGCAAGAAGAGAGAGCGAAAAAGTAAGTGATTAGTGGTGAGATCCAAAACCATTTGAATGGATTCCCATCAATGTATCATAGTGATCAATCTTCTCATTTGGTCATCCATATATCGGGATGGTGTGTCTCTTGATCACTGAGACTTATTACCATTCCAACGATAATGGACTGGATCAAACCCACAGTCATTTTAAACAGAGAATGAATTACTCTATAGTTGATCACAAGGGAATACAGTGCAGTGCAAAACACAGGAAAGATGTGGTGAGTTAAAATAGGGTGATGAGGACGAAAAAAGGAAACATTTTATTAGAATACAATCTCATCCCCTAATTAAAAGCAGAACAGTTCAAGGGGCAGTTTAAACAAATAACTGCAAACAAACGGCCAACATGTTTTCAGCCAATTGGGAAACAAATTCCTAGGCTTTCTTCAGGGCCTCTGCTCTCAAACATTTTACTGCAAAACAAAGTGTTGCTAACACCCAGTGAACATATATATATGACTAGAAATATTTTAACGAACATATATGCAAAAAATCATGATAATAATACAGGTTGGAATAAATACAACCTGATGTGTACTGATTCTCCACATCAAGGAATGCAGATGGCATCTAAAAAGAATTAAATGAAATGACAAGTTAACCACAAACGCTCTCTTGTTTGCTTAGTTCGTGTAGGTAAATGCTTATTACAAACTATTCCATATGCTCACCCAGGTTGACCGGGGACTGGACCTCACCTCACCTGGACCAAGTTCAGGAAATAGAGGCCCCGCTCTGTGAAGGAAAAGCAAAGGGAGACTATAGAGTAGAGAAATAAAGAACAACACCTCTTCAGTCCATTGCATGCTCATACTCTGTGCCCTCTTTAACATCAAATCCTACTAAGAATGATGTCAATTAAAAACAGCCACATGGCTTATCCCAAATCTTCCTCACACCAGATATACCCGCAGTTTAAAAAAAGGAAATCAAAGCCTCTTCTTCATTCAAAAAAACTCCCTAAAAATACCCATCAAGGATTCATGTCTATTGGCACAGGTATATTTAACACATTTGCACTCAAACCTGGAGTAAAACAGCTGCGCTCTCTATCCTGAGTGCCATGAGTTATGTGAGAGCGTATAACGACTAATTTTCTTGTCTATCCTCTGCCACAGCACTCCAAACAAATGTTTAAAGCTCTAAACTTGTCGCTCAACAAAACGCTGTTAGCAGCTCGACTCTGCTTATTAGCCACCAACTTTTCTCTGTTAATCCACTCAAATGGCCTACCTGTCCGTCGTTGCCTCAGACAGATCCTGAGTCTAGGGGGAGGCAACGATCGGATCAGTAAAGGCGTTTAAGTAAGACACTCTTGAGACTTGACACGGGCATAATACGACCTGTCCACTCACACACGGTGATCTAGTACATAACTAAAACCACCGTGAGGAGGCTGATTGGACCTCTTATGTTGTTATAAACCAGAAAGTATGAAAAATAAAATTCATTACCTTATCTCGTATCAACAAAAAACGCCAAAGCAGGGGAATGCCTGTCTGTGTTGGTTTCAACCGCGGTCTGGCGAGAACCGTGAAGCTGCAGTTTTCTGCCGCTAAACCGGCGATAATTTTAACGTCGTCCTAGATAATGTGCCCTGATGTTCCTTCCTCATACCTATAAATTTGCTACAGGCTAAACTAGGGTCTGGGCAACCTTTCTCCCCACAGACATATACAAAATCCCTCTGTCGCCCCTCTCATCTCCCTCTCACCCTCCACAACTCGCCAAACACTCAGATTTGGCTGCGCGCCTCGATGACATATCGCTACAGTTGCACCTTCTCACTTCTGAGCTACATAACCTGAAATCCCTCTCAAATGATGTTTTCCCCATGATCATCTCTTTTATTATTTTTTTATTTTATTTATTTATTATACTTCTAAAGCGCATCCTGGCGCTAAACCCTTTCAGAGATACGCAGTTGTGTGGCCACGCAACAGCAGTTAACTAAATCTTCGGGTAGAGCCAGGTTTTTAGCCTTTTTCTAAAAGGCAGAAGCTCATTAACATGTCTAAGTTCCAGAGGCAGGGCATTCCAGAGCCTTGCAGCTGCCACCTCAAAGGATCTGCCGCCTGACCTCACCTTCCTAAATTTAGGTACCTTCACTAGCTTTACCCCTGAAGAGCGCAGGGTTCTCGTGAGCACATACCAGGAGAATCTCTTTTGAAAAGAGACAGGCCCCATCCTATTCAGGGCCTTAAACACTCGGCAAAGAGATTTAAACTGAACTCTTTGTCTCAGCGGCAGCCAGTGTAGTTCCGCTAATGCCTGCAAGGAAGAGGACCTTCTAGGCCAGCCAAGGACTCATTTGGCTGCCATGGATTGAATCCTCTGCAGCCTGTCCAATACAAAAGTTAAGAGCTTCCAGCAGCAGGGCATTACAGTAGTCTAATCTACTGAGGATAGTGCTGCGTGCTATCAATGTGCGAGCCAAGGAGGGAAGCAGAGGCAAAATCTTCCTCAATGATCTAATGATGGCAAAACAGCAACCCACTGTTTTTGTCACCTGCGCTTCCAAAGTTAGCTGACTATCAAAGATCACACCCAGGTTACGGACTGTCTTTACAGGCTGCACTGGGGTCGGGGTGTCCAAGGGCCAAAAATTGCTGGGCAGCCTGGGAGGAAGCCTTTCCGTGGTACAGTAAAGCACCTCCGTTTTATCAACATTAAATTGCAGTGAGTTTGTGATGTATTCCTATAGGTTCTGTATCGATCCCCCTATTCCTGACCCTGTTCTGGTTAACAAGTTAACTAGCAGCCATCCCATGATGCAGAAACCGTTATCTGATTAAGCCACACTACGGCACAGGAACGTGTTATCTGATTAGGTCATAACGCTTGCCATCTAATTAGACAAGCGATATTCCTCCAGCCCCTGATAAGGCATACGGAGTTCTCAAAACAAATCAAACCTATGACAACCTGGGAAAAACCCTGCGGCCATTGTTTTGATTTCATCGAGAACTTCAGCAAAAGAATGTGCTAACGACCAAGTCGTATGACATCCTTATTGACGTATCTATGTCCATCCTTACGTCAATCTCGGCACCTTACAGGTATAAATATTACCGGTATTGCCTTAAGCAAACACACGCGGTGGTGACGAGATCGGAGCAGCCAGACTTGCGGAAGCCCAGAGCAGAGCAGACCCCGCTGGCGCAGCCCCGCCTTCCTGACGCGCTGAGAACGAGACGCTGCTTTCTCCTGCCGAGAAATCCAGCTCCGGCGCTTCCGGGTAGCCCTCGCAGGCAGCCTGGAATATCGAGACCAGAGACGAGAGATACCATCCCTCATTCATCCTAGATTCCAGGTACAGAACTGAATAACCCCTTGCAGAGAATTCTTGAGTCAGTCACTTGGCAAAACAAACTTAACTTAAACTGCTACTTTCTATTCCCGCCCACGTATTAGGCTTAGGTCAGGTACACCGGGGTAGGCGTAGTTAGAAACACCAGTTGAGTACGATTAGTCAAATGTATATATGTATGTATCTATTTTATCCATTTTAAACCACCTTATGGCTTAGAAACCATATAAATGTTTTTACAGTATTATTTTATACTTCTGCTTTTATTGTATGCACTTTACTTAACCATAAGTATTGCAATAATATCGATCCATTTCTCTTGTACGAGAAAAGAGACGGATCAATAAATACCATCTTTTATTGAACACGCCCGTCTCTTCCTTTTCTCTACAATCTGGTGAGACTAAGAATGCACGTACTGACTGAGTAAAATAAGTTGTCTTTTGTTTTCACACGACTCTAGAGATACACTCTTGATTAGGGGAGAGCAAAGTTGTCATGTTCTATGGTTGTCAGAAACTAAATCCCTTCTTGTCTATCCAGGGAGGTTCAACTCCTCCTTGCCTATTCGAGAAAGTTTCTAGTGAACTCTGAGCTAGCTGGCAAACCCAAAACTTTAAGTCTAATATCGACAATAGAAGACCTAGTTAACGTCTGGTCTAGGCCTATACTATTGAAGGTATTATTCCAATGCGCAGAGCCTATTGGGATAATAGGAACTACACTACAAGTTTTCCCCTAAGCCACAAAGCTGTGTCCCGTAAACAGCTATGAAACCCTTCCAATGAAGTTGACTGGTCCCCTTCCAGACAGATGATCAACTGAATGTCATCAGCATAATTTATGATGTTAATTTTATGTTTTCTGATGACCTTCATTAGCGGTTTCATGTAGATATTAAATAGTATGGGGCTGATGGCCGAGCCCTGTGGTACACCATGCAGAATATTGGTGAAAGAAGATTGAAAAGGGGAAAGGGACACCGCTTGCTGTCTGTGCCGTAGAAAAGACTGGAACAATTTCATGGCAAGCCCCGTTACTCCCACCTCACTCAGCCTTCTCAACAGAATTCCATGGTTGACCGTGTCGAAGGCGGCCGACAGGTCAAGCAGAATGAGTACTGCTGACTGACCCCTGTCTGACCGCCTTCTAAGTTCGTCCATCATGGTCACCAAGGCCGTCTCGGTGCCATGAGACGGCCGAAACCCAAATTGGTCCTCCTCCAATAGGTCATGTTGTTCTAGGAATTTGGAGAGAGTGCTGCTAACTTTTTTTGCAGGAAAGGCCAGGAGGGATATGGGCCTGTAGTTCTTAGGACAATTCGGATCCAGGGATGACTTTTTTAGCAAGGGTGTCACCACCGCTTGCTTCCATTGAGGTGGGACAGTTCCAGCAATAAGTGACTGATTGTAAATCTGATGTAGTGTAGGAAATAACTCATCCTTAAACTCCTTCCAGATTTTGCAAGGCAGCGGGTCTAAGGGAGAACCAGAAGGAATCCCCTCCGCAATTCCATAAAAATCCACTGCTTCAAGGGGCGGAAATTCAGATAGAGAGTGAACCAGGCCCCCCTCTAGAGCGACCCCTACCCCCTCCAACGCAGTTCCGAGTGTGCCCCCCCCCAAAGCCTCTCCCAACTCAGGTTGAGGAGAAACCCCACCAGAGTTATAAAGTTGAGGAGAGGCCCCGCCAAGGTCGTCAATAATTGTTTACATTTTATTATGAAAGAACCCCGCTAGGTTCTCACATAGTTCTTGGGAAGGGGGGATCACATTTTTGACACAATCTGGATTAGTCAGACTATTCAGGATGCTGAAGATGCTTCTAGAGCTATTAGGAGCAGTAAGGATCAGGGAGGAAAAATATTCAGCCTTGGCCTTATTAATCGCTTTCTTATATTCCCCCATCTTAATTTTCCAAGGGCATTTGTCCTCCTCATTATACCCATACCTCCATTTCATCTCTGCATGTTTACAGTCACGTTTCATATTTTTTAAACTTTCATTGAACCAGGAGGCCGAAGGTCTACCCCTCTTACGATGTTTCTTTAAGTCCAGGGCCAATGTAATTTTAGAACAGAGCGCCGAGTAATTCTCCTCAACTCACAAATCAGAGGAAAAGCAGTCTTCAACCAGGAACAATGGATCCAACCCTCCTTTGTGTAACAGAGTCTTCCAGTCTCTACTCAAGAATTCACCCCTCAGATCAGCTACACGAGGCTCTTGCCTAATGCTGTTCACATGAAATTTAACCAAAATGTGGTCTGTCCAGACCAAAGGTAAAACTTCTCCCATGAACAGATGATTAGCCTCTGAAAAAATTAGATCTAAAATTAGATCTAAAAACTCTATCATCACCTCTGCAAATAGGCCCAAAGCATCCACTAGGGATAGTGACCACATCGGTCAGCCTTTTACCCCCTCCATCCTGAAATCCATTCCCCTACCCAATGTCTCTTCCAGCCACAGAGGCTCTGAGTCCCATTCAGCTTTCTTTGATCCTTATGACCAACACAACTCTTGCCCTACATGGTCCAAATCTAACATGAGCCCACCGAGACAAATACACCCCATGCTTTCCAACCCGAACAGAGTACGTCCACTCAATCTTAGAGGCAGCAATACTGACAACCTCACCCGCTTGAACGTCACCCAGACTCCTTCCCTCCTAATCCACTACGACTTAAATGTGTATTACTTAATTGCAGATCAGCCAGTAAACACGCCTCCAATATCTTCGACCTAATCCAACACAATGATCGAGACATTGTCATTCTCACTGAAACTTGGCTAAATCCCGCCTGCACTCCTTTCCTAGACCTCCTAGTACCTCCCACTCATGACATAATTAGGCTAGATAGAATTCTGAAGTTAGGTGGTGGCCTAGCCTGTATTCGCAGGAACACACTCGCGATTTCTCACTTAGAGTCCTCTACGCCTTCCTCCTGTGAGTACCCCTGTCTCAAGTAAGAACCTACCGGTTTGCAGACTTCACACCTTTTACCACTCCCAGGAAATAATGTCCCCTTCATTGAGCAACTAATGTAAATCATCACTAGCAATGTTGACTCAGCGGTGTCCCAAATCTTCCTTGGTGATTGCAACCTTCACTGGTCTAACCCACTGTATCTTGCCTTAAATCATTCTTAAATGATCATGATCTGACTCAGAACTGTGACCAAACAACTCACATTAGAGGAGAAACTCTAGACCTCATAATTTCTAAAGAGCAGATTATAACACTTGATTCCATTACCCTGTGTGACTGGTCCGACCACCACGGCATCCTCTTTTGTGTTGTTAAGGAAGGCTCAGCCAATGAAATCAAAGATATGGAAAAGGGACCTCAGATCAATGAACTCTGACGAACTAGCTGCCCACTGTAAATCTGCCCTCTCCTCCCAAGCTAACCTGGTTGAGGTGCAATCACTCACCAACGCTTATAATTCAACCATCTCCAACATCATGGATAACATTGCTCCACTCCAACAAAAAAATGTTTCAACAAAAATATCCAAACCATGGTTTAACAACAACTTAAACACTGAACGCCACAACCTTAGGGCAGCTGAACGTTCCTGGCGATCCAACCCTCCTCGGACCAACTAAAATTCCTTAGAGAGGTCAGAAGCCTTAACAACAAATAAACCAAGAGTCCTAAGGCTGACTATTTCAGACACCAATTGGATCAAGCTGCAACCCGCCCCAAGAATCTTTTCGAATTGGTGAAACAGCAATCAGTCGTCAGTCTTAACCACAAGGATCCTGGTGGCAACCCACCTTCATGCGACAAATTTTCAGCTTTGTTCATGGAGAAATCAAGACTCATCTCCACTGACCTCACCTCTAAGAAGGCTCTGTAACCTTCTTCCAGTGCCGCCACACCCATTGACCCTATAGAAAAGCACAATTCGACCACCCCGAACACCAAGAACAATGCGTCATGGGTCACCTTTAACCAATTTAGTGAAAATGACATTTAGATTCTGGAGAATATCAATCCCTCTATGTTATGTTATGTTATAAAGCCTTTTATTGCGCGCTCTATTACTCAGGAGTATCCTGGCGCGGTGAGTACATGAGAAAAAGGCGGGGCAACTAACACAACGAAGAGAGAGATTACAGAGTAATATTAAACAAGTATGTTTTGAGTCCCTTCTTGAACTGCGAAAGTGAGGAGGCAGTGCGAAGGGCCAAAGGGAGAACATTCCATACTCTAGCAGCCTTAACAGAGATGGATTTGCCTCCAGTTCTAGCAAGCTTAAACTTAGGCTGGACCATCTGACAAAGGTTAGCAGAGCGGAGAGCCCGTTTAGGAGCATAAAGAACAAATCTATTCCGTAAATATACTGGGCCTTGCTGATTGATAGCCCGATAGGCCAGGACCAGAATTTTAAACAGAATACGATTGGCAATAGGCAACCAATGAAGGCTGTGCAGATGTTCACGAACACTAGATCTCCTGGGTAGTTGAAACATCAATCTGACTGCCGAGTTTTGAATAACCTGAAGTCGACGGACCATATAATCAGGTAGGCCACTGAAGAGTGCATTTGCATAATCTAAGCGTGATAAAATCAACGCTCTTAGCACAGTCTCTCTAGATTTGCCAGGAATGAGGGGGAAAAACCTTCTGAGGGCCTTTAGGGTGGCATAACAGGTACCGGTTAGTTTCTTAATATGCTCCCCGAACTTTAAATCCTGTCCGAACCAGACACCTAGGTTCTTTACAGGGTCACCTGATGAGTTCGGACAGGGTAGGTCGGAGGGCCAGATTTGTTCCCTGAAATTATCCGGAAAAGATCCATAGATCCCTCTAAACACTTCAGTGACCCGTTCCCCCATCCATCTTCAAAGAAATCAAGAATGCACTCTTCCCCACCTGGACAAGGATCGTTAACACTTCGCTGTCACAAGGCACAATCCCTAAGTGCCTAAAACCAGCTCAGGTATCTCCTATACTACAAAAACCTAACGCTGTCAAATATGATCTCAAGACTAGACCAATGGCTGACTCACCTCACTGGTTTCAACAGCACTCCTCTTATCATAGACTCAGCCAAGTCATTTGGACTCACCCTGGACAAGCACCTGCACATGAAAAATCATATCAGCAATGTATGTAAGGGAGCAAATCACTTGATTAGATCACTCAGAAATATCAAACCTTTCCTTCCACTAAATGATTTCAAGCAGGTGGTCCAAGGGCTCGTCTTGCCAAGGCTAGACTACAGCAGTGCTACCCTCTGTGGCCTTCCCAAATACGGCCTGGCTCCACTAAGGGCATCCCTAAATGCTGTGTCGAGACTGGTTAGAGACACCAAACGAAAAAAGCATATATCCCAGTGTTGGACCCGTCTGCTTCTGAGAGTCCCCTCACCACTATAATTTCTTTTGTTCCCCTGTACCTCCCAAAATTTGTCGCTTTTTATTTGTCTACCAGGACCTTTTTGTGTGTTGTTTCATGGGGCTAGGTGTTCCTTGACACCCAGTTGCTCACAAGGTTTCTGGCACCTATGTACAAGGCGCCTGGCGAAACCTGTGGCCATTAAAACTGAGGTTGGCAACCTGTGTGTGTTTAACCTTAAAATGGTGGACACATATTTTCCTCATGAGAGTGACTCCCATTGGAGCCTCCTTGAACCCTGACCTTCTGAGGTTTTGGCGCCCTTTTTGGTTGGCGCGCTTTCCTGACAGGAATTCTTAAGATTTCTTCAGGTACACAAAATGGCCGCTCCAGAGCCCCAGTACGGTGGCTGTGAGTGACCATAAGACACCTCAGAATGTGTCAACCCATTGACACAGCCAGGGAAGGTTCTAGAACCTTCTGGCTGGTGCCAGTACCTCAGGGCTCTGGCTATATAAAGCCCAGACCCTGGCGGCCATTTTATTGAAGAGAGAGGGGAGTTGATTAGACTACTACACCTAGATGCTGATAGCTGCTGAAGAGGTGTGACCCCTATTCCTGACTTGACACCAGAGAAGACACCTGCCCTGCTTACCCTTGAGGTGGCTGAGAGTATAGGCAGTAGTGTGGCAAAGGTTAATATTGTGGATACTGACTGGCGTTCCAGTCAGGCGTAATTTTGAACCCTTGCGTGGAGGTGACCCTCAGAGTCTCATATCCTTATAACCTACTTCGGGGTCGTTGTCCACACTTTTCACTGACAAGATGGAATTCGAAATGTCAGAGCTGGAGACCTATACTGTGGCACAGCTCAAGGATTTCTGTCAGGAAAGGGGAGTGTTCGTTAGGCGAGGGGCCAAAAGAGAGGAGCTCCGTACTAGTCTGCGAGCCTCGGTGGAAGCACATCCGGAGGGAACGGTAGAGGAGGAGGAGTCAGACAGAGGTACTGTCATTGAGGTAACTGCAGAATGTCCCCTGGGGGTGGGTGAGATGTCAATCAGCCCCAAGGTAGCCTCACGGGAGGGCAGCAGTGTATCCTCAAGAGGGTTGTCAGAGACCAAGTTAGCCGACAGGAGAGAGAAGAGACAGTTCAGATGGGAGTGGGCCAAGCTGGAGATGGAGGATAGGAGAGAGAGAAGGGAGGAGGATGGAACATGAGCTCAAGCTACGAGAGCTCGACCTCCAAGCCCGTAACATCACTCCGCGGGGTGTCGAGTCAAAGAAATTTGTCAGGGAGCCCAGGCCTCATTTACCCAAGGACGTGGTCGCCAGTTATACCGCTGGAGACGACATAGCCAAGTGGCTGACAGCCTATGAGGTCTCCTTAAGAGCCCATGGGATCCATGAGAAGCATTGGGGTGGTGGATTGTACCGCTACATGCCTCCGACAGGTAGGGATGCCCTATTGGCCCTAGACCGGGAGGAGCAGGTAGATTACCCCGCCATGAAGGTGGCGCTCATCAGAAAGTTTGGGTTGACCCCAGAGAAATACCGGCAGAGGTTTAGGGGCAGTCACAAACAGAGCTCACAGAATTGGGTTGACTTCCTGGATTATGCCAAGACAGCCCTAGATGGGTGGGTCCAAGGTAGTGAGGTGGAAGACTATCGAGGGTTGTACGACCTAATACTCAAGGAACATCTACTCGAGAAATGTCTTCCCGAGCTGAGGCAACACCTGGTAGACAGCAAACTTACTTGCCCCCGTAAGCTTGCTGAGGAGGCGGACATTTGGACAAGTACCCGAGTGTCCACCAGCGGGACGGGAGGAGATTCTCAGAAGTCCGGACAGGGCGCTCCCCAGAAGAAAGAGGGGGGAGATAATAAGAAAAAGGAGTTCTCCAAAGGCCCCCAAAATAACTTTAAGGGGAAAAGTTCCTTCTCCAACTTTAAGGCTAACCTGCAGAAGCACCCTAATCCTAGCCAGAGTCAGCAGCCAAGGGTTGTCCATTGCTTTGAGTGCGGTGGTGTTGGACATTATAAGGGAGACGTGAAATGCCCAAAGAGACCACCCCCTCCCACTGGAGGAAAGGCCCCGGGAGTTGCTAGTGTAGTGCTCGGGTAGGAGATGCCCTTAGTTAAGGGGAGGGAGTGGGCGGGAGTCACCTTAGTGTCCCTGGGTGATCGGGAGATGGTTCAAAAGGTCCAGGTGCCCTCAAATACTACCAAGTATGGGCAGTGGTTCACCATCAATAGCCATAGAGGGGAAGCTCTGAGAGATACAGGAGCCAGTATGACTATGGTAAGGAGTCATCTGGTGTCCTCAGAGCAGGTAATTCCAGGCATACTTCATCCAGCCGCGATGGCTGATGGCAGAATGGGCCACTATCCTGTGGCCGAGGTTCCCTTTGAGTAGGGAGGGGTTGCAGGTTCACTTCGAGTTGCCGTAAGCCCCGCCGTGCCAGTTGATTGTCTGCTGGGCAATGATATGGAGCACAATGCTTGGAAGGAGGTGGAATACCGGACTCATTCTGAGATGCTGGGTACACCTGATTGGGCCTGTGTGAGTACCAGGTCTGCGGCTGCTCGGGAGGAGAAGTCGCATGGGTTGGAGCCTGGAACAATGGCCCGTCCAGCTGCTGATGAGGGAGCATCTAGAGGACAGGAGGAGCCTGCCTCGATGTCCGTGCCCCGTGAGACGGATAGGCCACCTGTGGAGGTGGACCCGGAGTCCGCGGAGGAGGACATGCTTCTGATGGAGGACCTACCTATCCCCACTAAGTGGCGAGTGGAGGGAGGACCGTCCAGGGAGGAACTAAGCAAGGGACAGAGGGAATGTCCCACCCTCGAGGGTCTAAGGCAACAGGCTGAAGCCCAGGCAGCAGGTAACGAGTCTGGGAACTATCGTGTTTACTGGGAGGAAGGTCTCCTCTACAGTGAACCCAGGGCGCCAGTGCACGGACTGTCACGGGCCCTGGTAGTCCCACAGTGTTACCGAGCCTTCCTATTAGAGTTGGCTCATGAGATTCCCTTGGCAGGACACTTGGGTCAGGACAAGACCTTTGCCCGGCTTGTCCCCCACTTTTATTGGCCTCGAATGAGGGTGGCGTCTGACACATACTGTCGGTTGTGCGTGTCATGCCAAGCCAGTGGGAAAACAGGGATGAAGCTGAAGGCTCCCCTGGAACCACTTCCCGTCATTGGCACCCCTTTTGAAAGGGTGGGCATCGACATTGCTGGGCCCCTAGATCCACCGACATCATCCGGTCACAGGTTTATCCTGGTACTGGTGGATCACGCCACAAGGTATCCAGAGGCAGTTCCTCTGAGAACCATTACTGCACCGGTAGTGGCGAAGGCCCTGATGGGGATCTTTACCAGAGTGGGATTCCCCAAAGAAGTTGTGTCTGACAGGGGGACCAACTTCCTGTCAGCGTATATGCGGGCAATGTGGAAGGAGTGTGGTGTGACCTACCGGTTCACCACTCCTTATCACCCACAGGCCAATGGCCTCGTGGAGAGGTTCAACCAAACCTTAAAGGATATGATCAGAAGTCTACCCAAAAGCCTGCGGAGGAAATGGGATGTCCTCCTACCCTGTTTGCTCTTTTCCTACAGGGAAGTGCCACAGAAGGGAGTGGGCTTCAGCCCCTTCGAGCTTTTGTACGTGCACCCTGTACGTGGACCTCTCAGCCTGGTGAGGGACTCCTGGGAAAAGTCTCCCCGGAAAGTTCCCCAGGATGTGGTGAGCTACATGCTGGCCTTCCGGAGCCAAATGGCTAAGTTGTGGAAGCAAGCTTCTGACAACTTGGAAGCCAGTCAAGCAGTCATGAAAGCGTGGTATGACCGCAATGCTCACCCAGTGGAGTTGGAGCCTGGACAGAAGGTGTGGGTGATGGAGCCGGGGGAGCTGAGTGCTTTCCAGGACCGTTGGACAGGCCCCTATGAGGTATTGGAGAAGATGGGCAAGTCTACCTATCTGGTGGACGTAAGGACCCATCGGCATCCGCATCGGGTGTTACATGCCAATCGCCTCAAGCCCCACTATGAGAGGCCCGAAGTCATGCTGATGATGGTGACTGACGGATCGGAGGAAGAGGACACTGAGCCTCTCCCCGACCTCTTTGCGTCTCAAGAAAAGGATGGGTCAGTGGAGGGAGTTAAACTCTCACCATCCCTGACTCCTGAGCAGCGGGGGGAATGTCGCCAGGTCCTGGGGACATTCGCCCCGCTGTTCTCCCTTGTTCCGGGTAAGACCCATCTGTGTACCCACGACGTGGACACAGGAGACAGCCCACCTGTGAAGTCAAAGTCTTACTGGCTGTCTGACAAGCTGGAGGCCAGTATCCGAAGCGAGGTAGCTAAGATGCTGGAGCTAGGAGTCATTGAACCTTCAAGCAGCCCTTGGTCCAGCCCGGTGGTTTTGGTACCCAAAGCTGCCCCACCTGGCACCACACCAGAATTACGATTCTGTGTGGATTACCGAGGACTCAATTCGGTAACGAAAACCGATGCTCATCCGATCCCTCGGGCGGATGAATTGATTGACCGGTTGGGAGCTGCCCAATATCTCAGTACCATTGACCTCACTGCAGGCTACTGGCAGATTCCCATGACTGATGGAGCCAAGGAAAGGTCAGCCTTCTCCACACCTGATGGACACTTCCAGTTCTGCGTTATGCCTTTCGGGCTCAAGAACGCTCCTGCCACTTTCCAGCGGCTGGTGAACACGATCCTCACCGGGATGGAGTCATTCTCTGCTGCTTACTTGGATGACATAGCTATCTTCAGTAGCAGTTGGGACTTGCAAGCCGTTCTCCAGGCCCTGGAACGGGCTGGCTTGACGATCAAGGCCAGCAAATGTCAGATTGGACAGGGGTCGGTAGTGTACTTAGGTCACTTGGTGGGCCGGGGAACGGTGCAGCCCCTTCAGGCGAAGATTGAGGCAATCATGGCCTGGAAACCCCCCAAGACCCAGACTAAGGTCCGAGCCTTCCTGGGCCTCACAGGTTACTACAGACGGTTCGTGAAGGGGTATGGCACTATCGTGGCACCCCTTACAGAACTCACGGCCAAAAAGCAACCCAGGAGAGTCATCTGGACGGAGGCTTGCCAGCGAGCCTTCAACACTCTGAAACAAGCATTGTGTAAAGCTCCAGTCCTGAAGGCTCCAGATTTTTCGAAAGAGTTCATTGTCCAGACAGATGCATCCGATATTGGCATTGGGGCGGTGCTATCGCAACTCAATGAAGAGGGTCTGGATCAACCCGTGGTCTTTCTGTCACGGAGACTGCTTCCCCGGGAACAAAGGTGGAGTACCATTGAGCGGGAAGCCTTTGCGGTGGTCTGGGCACTGAAGAAGCTGCGACCATACCTGTTTGGTTCACACTTCCTTGTTCAGACGGACCACCGACCCCTTCGCTGGCTCATGCAGATGAAGGGGGAAAACCCCAAACTGTTGAGGTGGTCTATCTCCCTACAGGGAATGGACTTTCGGGTGGAACATTGGCCCGGAGTTGACCACGCCAATGCAGACGGTCTTTCCAGGTATTTCCGCCTTAGTGTTGAGAACTCCCAAGAGGTTGGGTAGCTCTCCCTACTTTCAGCTGGGGGGACACGTGTTGGACCCGTCTGCTTCTGAGAGTCCCCTCACCACTATAATTTCTTTTGTTCCCCTGTACCTCCCAAAATTTGTCGCTTTTTATTTGTCTACCAGGACCTTCTTGTGTGTTGTTTCATGGGGCTAGGTGTTCCTTGACACCCAGTTGCTCACACGGTTTCTGGCACCTATGTACAAGGTGCCTGGCGAAACCTGTGGCCATTAAAACTGAGGTTGGCAACCTGTGTGTGTTTAACCTTAAAATGGTGGACACATATTTTCCTCATGAGAGTGACTCCCATTGGAGCCCCCTTGAACCCTGACCTTCTGAGGTTTTGGCGCCCTTTTTGGTTGGCGCGCTTTCCTGACAGGAATTCTTAAGATTTCTTCAGGTACACAAAATGGCCGCTCCAGAGCCCCAGTACGGTGGCTGTGAGTGACCATAAGACACCTCAGAATGTGTCAACCCATTGACACAGCCAGGGAAGGTTGTAGAACCTTCTGGCTGGTGCCAGTACCTCAGGGCTCTGGCTATATAAAGCCCAGACCCTGGCGGCCATTTTATTGAAGAGAGAGGGGAGTTGATTAGACTACTACACCTAGATGCTGATAGCTGTTGAAGAGGTGTGACCCCTATTCCTGACTTGACACCAGAGAAGACACCTGCCCTGCTTACCCTTGAGGTGGCTGAGAGTACAGGCCGTAGTGTGGCAAGGGTTAATATTGTGGATACTGACTGGCGTTCCAGTCAGGCGTAATTTTGAACCCTTGCGCCTACAGCGCCTGCCCAGCTAGCGCCTCTGTGCCCCAGAAGACTGTGGCCCAGTTTGTGTGCCTCCCCACCCCCCCCCCGGTGGCTTCAGACTGAGGAAGAAGTCGGGTCGCTAGGCGTGTGCCCGATCGCCGTGACCGTGACCTCATCCTGTGCCCCCTTCACGTGTAGCGCCAAGCGCGGGGGACTCGGACGTCTCCGAGCCCCACCGGCGTTGCTCGATTCCTGGTTGCTGCCCAAAGTGAGAAGGTGAGGTGGTGCGCCGGGGCGGGGAGAGGCCGGCCTTTACTGGGCGGGATCTGCGTCCCTGCCTTTCCGAGACCCGGGAAACTGTTGCCGTGGGCGGGACCAGCCCCCATGTGAGGAAGTTGGAGGGAGGTCCGGGAGCCCGTGAGTTCCCTGATGCTGGCGTAGGAGAATACTGTGCCCGACTGAATCGCTAATCGATCCAGCCGTTGTGAGGAAATCTGATTCCCCTGTTGGTGCACCGCGGTAAAGTGGAACTGTGCCCGACATTGAGTTAAGTGAGCGCTGAAGGCAAGAACCCCTGTGTGCGGCCGTTCGTCCGTCCAGCGACGTCGAACTGAGCCGCCTAGGAGCCCGCAGTAGCACTGCAGGCTCGAGTCAACCCCCACCGGCAGCGGACATCCTTCCCCGGTGGCCGCGTAGGGCCGAATGAAGGACTTACTGGGTTTCCTTGTCTTTCCAGTCATACGCGCATAGTTCCCGAGTGAACTAAAAGGAGTCCCCGCTCACCGTGTGACCGCAGGCAGTCCTCAGAACTCCACAAGTACTGTAAACAACCGTTTACTAAAAGTGTGTTACTTACCAGAGTCAACTGCATGACTTTCTCTAATTGGTGGCAGCGTTATTAAAATGGAAATGTGGTTTTGAAGACTAAATGAACTAGAAAGTAATGCGCTATGTACAAGTGGTATTTAATTCATGTAATGGTGACAGTTGAGCCTGCTATTTAATCTATTTATTGAACAGAGCTATTCTCAATATTTATGCAATACCAGTATTCCTGAATTCCTATATATTGTATTTATTCCCTGTATTTATTCTTAACCTGAATCCCAGAGTTTTGTGAAAAGTGAAATGTAACTGTGCTTTCCAATTGATCCCTATTCACAAGCAGAGAACTTTTACATAAAGGAATCGTATTTTTCTACAGCAGTGGTGTGGTGTCCTTCTTTTTAGTGTGACTGTGCAGGGGGTTATTATTGGGTCAGAGCCGGCTTAGCACTACAGCCTTCACTGCCTTGACACTTGAGCCAAGCTACCCCCCTTTGTGCTGGGCTTGCCCATCGCAGGTCCAACACCCAGGATCTAAAATCTCTCAAGTTGCTGCTCTATGAAGCACAAATTCAGTTGAATTTCCAATTTAATTTCCAATTTAAAACATTTATAAAGCGCAACGTTCACCGTACGGTTTCTTGGCGCTAATGAAGGTCCGGCAACTGAAGCAGAATAAGCAGTCAAATGACAAGAGTGAGCCAGTTTACACGGAAAAGGCCTGTTTGAAAAGGAAAGTTTTGAGGTCTTTCCGAAAAGAGACATAATGAGTGGCAAAGCGTAGGTGGTCGGGAAGGGAGTTCCAAAATGTGGGAGCCAAGATAGAGAAATTGGCTCCACCCCACTTTTTGCGCTTAAAACGTGGGATTTGAAGGAGAGACTTGGAAGAGGAACGAAGCTTTCTGGAGGGAACGTATTCGCTTATCAGCGAGGAGATGAAGGCAGGGGCAGTGCCTTGGCGGGCCTGGAAGGTCATGCAGCCGGTTTTAAAAAGGGAGCGTTCCCTGACAGGAAGCCAATGGAGCTCCCTAAGGAGGGGTGTGGAGTGATGGTAACGTGGGAGACCATAGATAAGCCGGGCCGCCTGGTTCTGTACCATCTGGAGCCTCCGCAGGCTGTATGCCGGGATGCCGTTGTAAAGGGCATTGGCATAATCCAGCCGCGAAATTACTAGTGCGGCCATGATCAATTTGAGTGCCTGGGGGGAAAAGAAACGGGAAACAGTGCGAATTGTTCGGAGGGTGAGGAAGCAAGAGGAGACTACGAAGCTAATTTGTGCTTGAAGGGTAAGATGGTTGTTCATTTTGACTCCCAGTGTTTTGACCGTAGATGATGGTGTGGGGGCGGGACCAAGAGAGGGGGGCCAGAAAAGGGAGTTCCAGGGACTGGACGAACCACCAGTGAGAACCAACTCGGTCTTATCCGGGTTCAATTTGAGGTGGTTGTGGTTCATCCAGTCCCTGATAAAAACCATAATGGACTGGAAGTTAGAGACAGAGAGAGAAGAGGAGGATAGGTCAAAGATGAGCTGGAGGTCATCTGCATAGTTAAATACGGTGACCTCCAGCTGCTGAAGAGCGAAAATAAGAGGAGAGATGTAAAGATTGAACAGAAGGGGAGAAAGGGAAGAACCCTGGGGGACACCACAGGTGACGGGGAGTGGGGTGGTCGTGAAGTCTCCTAGCCGAACCGCCTGGGTGCGGCCCCTCAGGAAGGAGGAAAGCCAGACCAGGGCTGATCCCTGAATTCCAGCCGCCCTGACACGGGATAGTAAGATGGTGTGGTCCACCGTGTCAAAGGCGGCGGAGAGATCGAGGAGCACCAGCGCCTGGTATTGGTTGTGATCCATTCCCTTCCTGAGGTTATCTAGTACCGATACCACAACTGAAGATTGAAGATTGCTGTTCTGACGCACAATGCCCTTCACTTCAATACTCCCTTGTACCTGGCTCAAAATCAAAAACTTGAACTATCCTGTGGGGTAAGAGCCTCAAGAAGCGCTTCTACCTTCCTCTTGAAACCACTCATTTTTAACAAAAAGAAAACTTGTCACATAGCTTTTTCCGGCTCTGCCCTGAAGATATGGAAATCCTTCCACCGGAAATATTCAGAATCTCCTCAATGGCAGTGTTCAAATTGGAAGCCAAAAGATTCCTAATGAACAAATTCTTACCGTAAGAGGGATAGGCTTCACTTGCCTGTTTTAATTGTTCCTACTATTCATTGTACCACCATTTATTACGGCTCTTCTTTACTGCATACTGTTGACCCCCACTTGTTGCCCGCCTACACCTGCTGATTGTGTTACCTTCCTGGGTACAATTGTCCTGTAATCTGCAAATACTTTTTTTTTTACCTTATGTGGATTTTGCATTTTTGTCCTTCCTTCAATCATGTTGTAAAGCGCTCTGCTATCCCTCTGGATATTGTTTGCGTTATATAAAACTTTATACTTGAAATAAAATAGATAAATTAGCTCTGCCCCTAATTCACAGCAGCATGCAGAGACAGAACCTACCGGGGTGTGGGCTACACCTTCGCTGCAAAGTCTGACACAAGTACACAATACTTGATGGAAGGAGGGGGGCAATGAACCTTGGCATAAGGGGTCATTTACAGGTTGACTGATCATTGTTAAGTAGCAGCTAATGTGCATGTTTCCCCGGACTACATTGTGTGTTATGTACTAGACCACTTTTCAAAAACAATGTGTTTTGTATTGTTGCAAAGAGTAATCAATATGCCATTTTGATGTGTATTAATGTGAAAATAGTAAACAAAGTTTTTTTTTTTTTTAACTATCTGCGATCAGATCTGATATAAGTAGCATCAATGCTAGATCATCGGAGGAAAAATCTAGTATCAGCACCCTGGAAGGCAACTCCGCTGCTTCAACCAGAGTCATAAACAACCTACTGCCCACCTCTAAATCCGTTCAAAGAGTAAATTCTGAGCTTGCGGACAGGAACCGTAGAGGGATCCTGCGCATCTTTAACTTGCCAGAAGGTTTGGAGTATTCAGCAGACTCTTGTATTAGCTTCCTGGAGAAGTGGATCCCACAAATGACATGCCTTTCTTTTAAAAAGTAGTTTGAGCTGGAAAGAGCACACCATGTCCCCTCCTTCAAGTCTGCGAACAGAAATCAAAATCGTCAGGTGGTCTGCAGCCCAATAAGATATAAACACACAGAATAAATCCACAGCTATGTCCGCACAAACAATCATATTTTATGGAATACCAAAAAATCGCAATATCCTAATATTACTCCAAACCTATGATGGAGACCAGAAAAGGCTACCTAGCCCTGCGTCCCAGACTGAAAAACTACAACATACAGTTCTCGTTCATCACTCATCATTCAAAATCCCGGTGGATGGAAGACACCATACCTTCAATGACTACCGAGACCTACAACTTTTCCTAAATGAGTGTGAGTGCTCTTCAAAGGACACGCATCCAGCTCCTTCGACCAGACCAATTGTTGATACAAGCGGTTATCGCTGACTTCACCAAAATCCTTTTTTTTTTGCGGGGTTACCTACTTGACTTGACTCTTGGATCTTGTTTAGTGCATTACAGCACTTTGTTGTGCTGATTTGCAGTCACCCTTTGTATTCTTTTTGGACTTGTTAGTAAATATGAAACAATTACAGTTCTTGGTTTTGTCCTCCATAGCGCTCTGTTCCCCTAATCCGTGTTAAACACTGTACTCTCATTGGGCTCAATAGTCGTACTTATCTGTACCAGGCATACATGCTTTTTAACCCGCTGTAGTGGTTTTGTATAGAAAACAATCACTGTGTGACTTCTCCCTGGTGTGGGTACCAACAGCCACAATTCCGACCAACAGTCTATGCCTCTCTCCACACACATGAATGTTCCCCTTACTTGTGACTGGGGTGGCCTGCTTTGAGATCCACATGACTTAGGGAGACAACACGTTGAACTGGTATTCGTGCTCTATCCCTATGTTTCTACTAAGGGTTTTACCTGGAGCCTCTGAGAAGCCTGTGAAGTATAACCTAACATTAGATCCTTCTTGCTACCACACATATTACAGCTCTGCTGTACACTGCTGGACTAGCTCCACAACACTGTTGCCATCCTCACAGACAAGGTTTGAGGTGGGTGGGGGGAGGGAGAGGGAGACCGAGTGTGGATTGGAGGGGGGGTAATTTCTGTTCTAATTTGCTTTTGTATTTGTTTTTTCTTGTTGTCCCCGGTGACATCATGCTTTTACCTCTCTTGTTTATCTCTGGTGTCGTCCACCTTTTCAGACAAACAATACCATAGTTTCTCTGCTCAGTCCTCCTGCAGTGACACATGGGCTTCTTGCAGAGCCTTCTCCTATTCACACACATGATGAATTACTCCAGGACTATATTTTTATAGGCAGACACCTTCACTATGAGTACCCACATGCTAATATGAATCTGAAAATCACATCCTTTAATGTTAGAGGTCAAAATCATCCGGTTAAATGTAAGAAAATCAAAAATTACATCTACAATCTCTAAGCAGATGTGCTCCTTCTTTAGGAAACAAAAATATCCAACAAGGAAGTGTCCTCTTTCAGAAGTAGCTGGTACTCTGACGTCCTCTGCTCCCCAGCCATCAATACAAAGGGTGGGGTAATTACACTAATCTCAAAAAAGTCTGGCCTTTCAGTCTATTCTCATTTCACAGATGATAAAGGCAGATGGGTCTTTACAAAACTATCCAGGAATAACTATTGCTTCCATATTCTCAAAGTGTACTGGCCTAACAATGATGACCCAGATTTCTGGGACTCCCTAGCCCCCGCAGCTAAACCAAATCCCCTCCAATTCTCTCCTCATGGCATGTGATGATCTCAATCTCCCAATGGACTTAATGTTAGATCAGCAATCTATGTCAGTATTGCATTCTATGGTCGCATAAAGCACTTCTCAAACTATGTGACAGATTCAATCTCCTTGACTCGTGGAGATTACAGCACTCAGACACTAGAGACTATACTTTCTAGTCAAACCTCCATAAATCTTACTGTAGGATCGACTACCTGCTGATTTCAAAATCCCACACACACACTTATTAAATCAGACAGACATCCTGCCCAGGCTGATTTCAGATCACTCAACTATCACCTTGTCTCTTTCGGGCACTAAGGCTAGAGCTTCTGAAAAAAATGTGGAGATTTAATGATTAATCAATCAAAGCCACAGCATCTAGAGCCACTATTGAAGCCATGATAAAGAACTACCCGAGGGAAAACTTGGTGTCGGAGACTTCCCCTGCTATACACTTGGATGTGCTCGAAGCCACGATTAGGGGCTCCTCAATTGGAATCCAAGCTAAACCAAATAAAGCCTATAGCAAAGAGCTTGATACTCTTGAAATGAGATTAAAACCCTAGAAGACATAGTCATCTCTCGCCATGATGCACATACACTCTCCACTCTCACAAGAAAAAAATATGGATACAATAGATTATTGAGCGAGAGAGTGGGGGTCTGTATCAACAAATACAAGTCTTTAAAACTGTGTTAAGTCAACAGGGCAGGGAAAATTCTGGCTTCATAATTGAAACACAAACAGAATTATAAGGGTATTAACTTACTCAAAGACAAGAATAATATTCCACACTCCAACCCAGCTAAAAAAATGTAGTAGCTTATTAACAAGGGCTTTATCTCTGCTTTTTTGGCTTTAAAAGCCAAAAAAGCAGAGATAAAACTCGCGTCCTATCAGCAATCGGGTGCTAACACGCAAATTTGCATGTTAGCACCCTTTTACTCTACGCCTTCCCTTGCATCATGAGATGCAAAGGGGGCGTTCCGGAGTAAAATAATAGGAGAAATGTCGCCAAGCAACATTTCTCCTATTATCATGGATATCGCTAACCATGTTAGCGATAAAAAAGCAGCACTAACCGTGGTTAACGCTGCTTTTTTACGTCTGTTTTTTTTCTGACTTAGCCATGATATCCTATGTAAGGTGGATATCATGGCTAAGTATGTCTATCCCAATCAGCAAGCTATCGCCAAATCTTGTGGGATTATCGCTGTATTTCCAGTGATAATATCACAATTGGCAGCTTGCACTCTGACTTTTATCGCTTTGGAGATAAGCCTTGCTGATAGAACGCTATGTCTGCGATAAAATTCAGAGTTGGCCGGCGATAATTATCCTAGCGCTAAGTGCGCTTACCGATAATTATCGCCTGGCCTTGTTAATATGCCCCTAAACTCCTTAAGGATTTCTACATATCCCTTTATAAAGGAGACACTGTCTTTTCGGAAGAAGAATCTATATCTTACCTTTAGAAGTCAGCCCTCCCATCTATCTCAGACCAGGACAAATTAATGCTTAGTGCTCCAATATCGCTGGAGGAGGTGAATAGAGCTATTGATTCACTCAAACTTAACAAAGCTCCAGGCTTGGACCAATTCAATGCTAAGGTCTAATACTCCTCTTGGCCTATTCCGACACTTCTCAGACTCAGGCTCTATTACCGGCTCAACCAGAGAGGCCACCATTGTGGGTATCCAAAAAGAGGGTAAGGACCCTCTGCTGGTGAAAAACTATAGGCCAATCTCACTAATAAACTTTGTCGCAAAAGTCTATGCAAAAATACTGTGTAAAAGACGTGAGCAATTGTTGCCATCTTTAGTTAATCACTCTCAGGTGGGCTTCATGAAAAACAGACACTCAAGTGATAATATCCGCCTTCTCTGTCGCACCATTGAGAAAGCAAAAATTAAAATATCAGAGACTGTAACCATCACTCTTGATGCTAAGAAGGCTTTCTAAGGGTCTCTTGGTCCTTTCTCCGAGAGACCCTGTTAAAATATAACCTTGGGGACACTTTCACAAGAATGATCATGGCCTTCTATAGTACCCCCTCCACTAGAGTACGCTTGAATGGTCTCTTATCCTCATCTTTTAATCTAGAGAGGGGTACCCAACAGGGTTGCCCCCTATCTCCATCACTTTTCATCGTGACACTAGAATCTTTACTTCTCTGGATCAAAAGAAACCAAGACATAGCCTGACTTTCTTTCAACAATATGAAAATAAAAGTGGCTTCATATGTGGACGATATACTGATTTTGACCGAAAATGCATCTCACTCAATCCCCACCTTGCTACAGTCAATCGAGGTTTATGCCTGACTCTCCGAATATAAACTTAATAAAGGCAATTCTGAAATGATGGGTTTGAACTACCTTTGCACGAGTGATTTTTACAAATCCACGGGTCTAGCTTGGCAATCCTATTACATTAAATACCTTGGCCTACAATTCAATGCTCTACCACAACGGAAAATGACCACTAAAAACAATTGAAGCGCTGTGGGAGGGTTGGAATCCCAAATGTATCTCTTGGTGGGGCAGCATCAAGACCATCAAAATGATGATCACACCCATAGTCAACTCTCTGATTAGTATGTTACCCCTTGTTCTAACAGAGGAATTTCACCACAAACTGGACAACTTATTAACAAAATTCAAATTACAAAACAATCTCTTAAGAAATTATGCTTACCATTCCACCTAGGCGGTGTTAACCTGGCCGATTTCAAAAAGTTCATACACAAATAGCCTGGTTATCTAGAACACATCATATTCTTTATAAGTTATATATGAAGGGAATTTAAATACGGTAAGGCTATGTTGAATAATCTAGTCATGCCTACCTCTAGGTGTTCATCATTTAAGAATTAACAACCATCTCCAACATATCTCACCCCAACAAAAAGAGAAAAAGTGTGAGAAAAGTCAGAAAGTGCTACACGTAAGCACCACCCATGGAGCTACTGGTTGTTACTCACGTTTGCTCGTTCAGTCATCACTGGCAACTTTCCTGACAGAAAGGAAACTTGTGTGACCTAAACCGTAGACACATGTGAAGTGGTAAAGAATATTTTAATACTAGCATGTAAATATTAGTGTCAACTATTGTACATCTGAACCCCGTTGTGTAAAAAAGTGAAAAAATCTCCCAATTAAAGGTGAGTTATGAACATCTATTCCCTACATACTTTATTTCCATAGTGTCCATACTCAAGTAAAAGAAGCAGCAGTTTAAACCAGCATATAGTATATACATAGCCAACTTCCTACAAACAATTAATTTTTTGTGATACCAGAATGGCAGCCATATGGACTTCTCCACTTACAAACATGAAGGGCTCCTTTTTGGAGGTAATCTAAATTATTTCAAAAGTTCTTAATCCTAGTAACATAATCAAAATTGCTCTGTTGTTTGTTCTTTACGATATGAACTCAAATAAGCATAAAACCTACAACCGATAAAATAAATGGATAATCAAACAGAAAATTACTATGTACAGTAGATTAAAATAAAAAAATGAACAAACATTTCTCCCCCCAGAAAGACATCTTCTTTGGAAATACAGTCTTTGTCCAATGGAGTAAAAGGGCAGAGATGAAGTCGCCTAACGGCTAGGGTGGTGGACCTAAAATCCTCACCCAGGTTCGAGTCTCAGCAACAACGCTCAACATTGTGTGATTCTGGGCAAATCACTTAAACTTCCCGTGCCTAACAAAATTGAATATGTCCTCATGTAACACAACTGGTGCTCATGTAAAGTGCTCTGATACCTTCAGGTCAAGTTTGTGCTATATAAAACTCCCCCCAAAAGAGGCATAGGATCAGTAAAAGGTATTGACTGCTGTGTCAAGCAAAATGTGCACTAATTTGTGATTGTGTTTTTCGGACACCAAACTGTGTTTCAGAGTAAAAAAATAAAAATGAAGCATGTCTTAATGGGAGCTTGAGCTCATTTACATGGGCTGAATAGTGGCAATGGGATCATTAGATCATTAGAAAGAAATACTTTAGTATGAGTGACAAACAGTAGCAGGGATTTGTTGCAAAAGTGGGGGTGGCCTTGACCTCACAGTCATGGGCTTGAGAGCGGCAGGCAAGTTTCACAGGTAAAAGAAGCAGTGAAAAGGAATTAAAAAAAAACCAGCTGGAATATAATGAAGAAAGAAGCTTTGAAGCATCTTTCCATTTGCCTTACATTTCCTTATTCGGGCAGATACATAGAGCACCCAGGCATGTAAACAATAAGCCACAGTAATTTGGGTTCTCCCCTCTTATTCGTATGTGGGCTGTGTGAACCTCTTTTAAATTTGCGCTTAGTGGATACAAATCTTGGAGCAATTTCAATGTTTTGGCAGGATCTGCATCAGCCATGTCTTTACAAAAAAACATACTGCCAGAGAACTGCTGTGCAAAGGGCTCGAGTCGAGGGTACACACAGGTACACGGCGTCCCCCCACTCTTTTCACAGGGTGGATGCCGTCTCCCTGCCAAGAAGATGGGTCCCAGAGAAATGTGCTGAACTTGTCCCGGTGTAATTTTCCGACAACGGGACACGTTGAGGAGCACCTGCATGTTGCCTGCTTTCCATTCCCAGCAGCAAAGTTCAGGCAGCTGTAAGACTGTCAAGTAGGTTAGTCTGTCCCAGTATTTACATGAATAATTTAAATAGCACTATTTTATAGCGGTACGTCATGACGTTATGAGGTCATTTGCATATTGTCTTCCTTGGTCAGTTCCCCCACTTCTTTTATAGGACTTGTGCCCTGGCTGTGCAACCAGTGCTTAATTTGAGCAGGTGGTTTACGATGCTCGACACCAGCAGTTTATTGTCAGCACTTATGGCAGTCTACCACATGGTGGCGGTGTTTGTCTAATTTGGAGATAAGCACAGCAACGGTTGTCTATTAATTCAATATGTATTAATAATGACTAATACCTGCTTCCAAAGCCATTTTTGCATGTTTGGGGGGCTTAAATAGTTTGAATTGTTGCACTTGTAGGCAATGATGACAAGAAGTTGTGTCAGTGCTGTCACTGGCAGCACTGGAAGGGCATTGTGTGGGGCAAACTGTAGTGGCCTCCTGACTATGACACAGGCATTTATTTTTTTACTATTTAACCTCAGCATGCAGCCGCAAACTGTTCTTTGTTCTTCCATTGAGGACTGTGTGTTTACAGCAATTTCGGTTCTCGCCGGAGCATTTCACCCTCCCGATTTGCACTGAGCAAAAGAATTGTGACACTAATCTGAAATCCACTTGTTTGTCTATACTGTGAATCTGACAATGGCAAGTTTCAATTTCACCTTCACTAGGAATTTTACTGGTATGCAAGGTTCCTACACGATACAGGATATAGCTCACAACAGATACCACCAGGATATGTCTGCACTCCCCTGGTGCACAAAAAGTAATCGCATTATACTCACTCAATAAGGTTGATGCTGACACAAGAAATAACATGCACTCATCAGCATCACAGTTACTATAACACTTTGTGTAACAAACAATTGACAGAATCTCTTAAGGACAAGAGTTGTTGCCGGTGCATTAAGAACAGAGGTACAGAATGTGTAGATTGTGTGTGTTAAGAAATAGTAGACTAGTTAATGGATTGTAGATCAATTACAATTGGTAATAAGCACTGGTGGATCTTTATGGGTCCTAATGACAGGCACCAGCACAGTTAGCCTATTAAGGACTGGTTGCAGTCTCGGAAGTAAGGATGTGAAACTATAGGTAAACTATAGTCACCAGAGCAGTTGCATTGTAACTTCTCAAATACGAATATGGTGTCCATCGGCTGTTAGATACTAGGAATGGGTACACTTTGCGGAGTTGTACTCCGTGGCATTCCGAGGAACTGCTAAAGGACTAGTGGAGTTCCGCCAACTCCTACACAGAAGGCGCTTCCCCTCAAAGGTGTCCTGCCTTAGCCGTATCCATTGCCAGGAGGGGCGACGTCAATGCACGCAGCATGGTATCTCTTAAAGGTGCATTCTGATGACATATGCCTCAGCATCATGGGAGATGTAGTCCCTAGATCAGCGATGGGTGCTGCGCTAATGTGCATTCTGGAAAAATTATAATAACCTGCTCCTCAGTGGAATGCAGTGGAATTAAGGGTAATGAGGAGAGTTAGAAATGGGGGTCTTTAGTTGGCAGGGGTAGGCACCTTTGTCGAAATAGGGACCCTTGCTTCTAGTCTGGGTAAGAGGAAACACACTTTAGAATACTCCTGATCACCCCCTGGATAGCTTGGCAAGAACAGCCAGACTTATCCCAAAGGCAATGTGTAAAGTATCTGTACTCAGAACACACACTAATACAGTGATAACACCACAAATGGACACCACACCAGTTTAGAAAAATGAAGTATCTGTATCTAAACTCAACAAGACCAAAACAACAAAAATCCAACATATAGGTAATAAGATATGAATTTAGAACAGTTATTACAAAAATAAAACTTTTAGAAAACAAATATCTCCACCTGGGGCCATTGCGACATCGTGACAGCAGTAAATCCAAAATACGGCGCTGAGCGCGAGGTGCACGCATGGGGCACGGAATCACATGGACCCCTAACAATCAGTACTTTGGATGCAAAGTATATGATGATGCACAGCGTCATGGAGGTGAGGCGTCAGTGCTGAGGTTGAGGCCGGCTCCCTGGCTGTCACGGGGGAGGCGAGGCCTCATGTCTACGAAGAGGCGATGGGTGATGTCCAGGACAGGGAAGATGGATGCATCAACGGTGAGGCATTGGTTCAGGTTGTGATGCAAAGTCGGCGAATTTGTGGAGTCACCCTTGGTGGTTATCGGTGCCGCGATAACAGGATGCATGCACTAACCATGATGGAGTCAGTGTGAGTCAGCCGATAACTGCATGCGTTGTGTGCATTGAAGGGCTTCAGAGCTATGGTGCAGGCCGGGTTGTGCGTTGCTCACCTCATGAGCAGTGGCCCGGGCCTTGGTGCAGGGCGCAGCTTTACAGCGGCATCGCTGCCGGCATTGGAGGCGGGTTTTCTAGCTTCTCTTTGGTATCTTCACGCTCCACACAGCGGGAACAATTGCAAAAGTCCCAAAATTGGAACAGACACCTCCTGGTAGGTCAGAACTCTCAGGAAGAGGGTTCAGGGAGCTCGGGGTGTTTGTGTCCCTGAGACTTCAGAACAGGGGCAAGGGTCTCTGACCCCAGTCCAAACCAGTTCTGTGGCCACGGGGGGTGGAGACAGTATTGTGCAAGAGAGACAGGCCCTATTCAGGTGCAGAGAAATCTCCTCCCACTACTCTAAATTCAGCCAAGGTCTATTTAGCTCCGCTTTGAGTTATCCAGGAAGGGTCGGGCACACCTCAACCCCCCCCACCACCCAGTGGCTGTCTACAGTGAATGCACATCCCCAGGACCTGTCACTCCAAAACCAGACAGTCAATACAGAAACAAGTAGAGGCACACAGAATAGTTAAGCAAGAAAAGGCTTACTTTCTAAATGTTGCATTTTCCAACACACAATTTAAAAAATGGTGTGTCATTAAATTCTGAGTTCAGAGAGCTTAAACTTTATTTCCCTATTGTGTCCCAATGCGAAGTTATACTAGTAAGATGTTACAAAGCATTTCCCATTCTATCCTATTGGGGAAGATAGCCTTTCAATAGTGAAAAACAAAATTGACAGTATATCACTTTCAGGACATGTCACACACACTAGTACGTGTCCTACCTCTCATATACACTGAGGATAAGCACTTTAGCACTGATTAACAGTGGTAAAGTTCCAAGGGCCAGATGTAGGTAGGGTTTTACCGGTCGGTAACGGCCGAATTCGGCCGTTACCGACCGGTAAAAGGATTTTGACATGTAGGGGGAAGAATCGGTAAATTTACCATTCGGTAAATTTACCGATCGGTATTTTTACCGATTCTGTAAATATACCGGTCGGTAAATTTACTGATCGGTATTTTTACCGATTCTGTAAATATACCGGTCGGTAAATTTACCGACCGGTATTTTTACAGAATCGGTAAAATTGATATGTGGGTGGGACTCTTATGAGTCCCACAAGGCCTAAGAAATCGGTATTTTACCATCAAATTCAATTTGATGGTGAAATACCGATTCAGGTGTGCATGCACATGTGCGCATGCACACCTGTGCCATATGGCAGGCAGACCTGCCCTTAGGGCAGGTCTGCCTGCCATATGGCCCCCGACCCTTTTTTGGGGGTGCTAGAGGGTGTCAAAGTGACAGCCCCTGCACCCTTGTCAAAATCGGTATTTACCGATTCGGTAAATACCGACCGGTAATGCCCCATTCATTCCTATGGGCTTCAAAGCCCATAGGAATGAATGGAGCATTACCGGTCGGTATTTACCGATTCGGTAAATACCGATTTTTACCGAATCGGTAAAATACACATCTGGATGGACCTACATGTCCACCCTTCATATTTACCGATTCTTAATTACCGAATCGGTAAAAATCGGTAATTAAGAATCTGTAAATATTTTTTACCTACATCTGGGCCCAAGAGTCTTAAAGCCAACAACAACAGGGTCAATAACAGGAGGCCAAAAAGCAGAAGATGTGGGGTAAACCAGCTGAAAAAGCCAAGTCTAACAAGGAGTATGTACTTATGTGGTATAATTATACAGTAGTTCTTAACAGTAGCCAGAATCCATACCCAGATAGTTGTGCAGATGAGGAAGGAGCCTCATCCTCGCATAACCGCAGCAGTGGAGACTATGGCGAGTGGTCGTAAGGGAGCACAGCACAACAGCTCCATACGAGTGATCCTGGGCATTGTATACAGCACATGCAAACCTGAGACTGTAGCAAAATGAGGCGAGAAGGACCTGCTGCTCTCAACTCCTGGAAGCCCTCCTCCCCCCCAGGAGCAGTCTCTGCAGACAAGGGTGGAGGGGTAATGGGGCTAGTTTGGGGGGATCCAACAGATGACCAAAAGGTAAAATTAAGCAAATAATTAATTTTCCTTCGTCGTCTGTCGAAATCCCTCCAACCTGACCACACCACTCTAACCGGCATGATCCGCAGATGCTCCCCTCACTCCCGGCCCTTGGCGCATGACTCCCATGGGGCAGGGGACTGGGCTCTCTTAGGGAGGGGTCTGAAGGTCTGTCAGAATCTCATCTCACCCGGGACGAAACTAGAACATATGTGCATGTTCTGTCGCTTCATGTTCCAAGAGGCAGCCATCTTAAAAGCAGGCGAAATGCTGCGCAAACCTGTCCTGGTTTTTGTAGGTGCCAGTAAACTCCACTAGGTGGCGGATTGTAGAGTTTTTGCCAAACTCTGGCGGCAGAGCAGAGTTCATCACCTACCCCTATAGATACCATTGTCAGTGCACAAATGAAATCATCATCAATGTTGAATAGCATTGTCAACCATGATAGTGTGAAATGTGAATCAGAGGAGTGTCTAACCACTATCTTTGCTTTGTCATTTCTGATATGCTAAGGAAACATAACCCATTTAGTGCTGATTTGAACCTTTATATATGTGCCACGAGGTTCTAGGCTAAAATCTCACTAATAGCACAAAAACTTGATGTAAGAAATGCTTGCAAATAGTGCAACCATGAGAAATCATTTGAGCTAGCATTTTGACACATCCTTTTTAAGCTCACTCTGCCACCCCAGATTAGACTTAGACACCAGTAGGAATAGACAAGCCCAAACGGCAAAGCCAGGTTCTAGCTATACTAGTACAGAAGAAACCCAAGAAAGGAACGGTGGAGGTTGTCGTGCCTTGGACAATGGCACTAGGACCCTGGGGCACAGGGTCAAGGGATAAGGGGACACCGGACACCACATCCGGTCGGGAACACGACAGAGGTGTTCACTTCTGCATGTAGGTCAATGAACAGCATTTTGTACCACATTAGTAGCACTATTATAGTACTATTAAATGTTGTACACAGTGAAGTTTTTTAATCAGACCTTATGAGCTTAAAAGCAACTAATTTTGCAACTTCTATGGAATTATTGTTGCCCTATTATGACATAATATGTAGTTGGCACCAGAAAGGATGCAAGGCAGAGCATCTGGTTTTTTTAAAATGTGCCCTTTCTTCAGGGTCAAACCAAATTTGTTTGCTGAACCCTGGCTATAGAACTCTGCATTTTACAACTGCTAACGAGTAGTATAGTGCTTGTGTGTACCTCCTTTCAACATACTAAAATTAACATAAACCTGATTGGCGTATTTGACTTACCTATAAGTCCCTGGTATATGCTACCAAGGGGAACCAGGATCTGTCAGTGAAATGGTATACGTCGACTGCAGCACTCATTGTGCAAACCGCTACAAACATCGCTGCAGGCCTGCCATCAGTAGCCTGGCTGTGCAGGTTTTAAGTGCAACTTCGGTCTACCAAAATGACCCCTATTGACAGGCTAAACCTTCCTTTTAAATTTTTATATTTTACCCCTATATTGTCCTTTTTACCCATACGCTAGGATACATGGTATTTAAAAGTTGGACATGCAAGTGTTTAATGCTAAACATGTCCTTACAGATAAAACGCTCTAAAAGGTAATTTCACTGTATCAAGTTTGCCTAATCCACAGGAAAGCATTGAGATGCAATATTAAGTTTAGTATTTGTTGTCTCTGCCTAGGAAAAAACTGAAGAATGTAATTTTTATTTTATAGTTGTTACTGTCAAATTACACCTAAGTCATGTTCTAGAACAACCATTGACTATCATTGACACTTTGTGCTTCTTGGTGTCAGTTCTACTTACATCTTTAAAAGCTGCTCTCTCCTTATCCCCTTATTGTATTTTGTGTGTTGTTTTATTTATTACATTTTACTCTATTTTTCTAATTTGTTTTGCGATTTGTACTATTTTGCCTTTATTACTGTTTAGCACTGCATTATTACTTTACACATTGTCCTAAATGAACTCTGTCCTCTCTGTGCCATAGCTACCAGGTGGTTGAGCACAGGTTCAATTCGTGACTTTGAGGGTTCACCCTGACAGGAAGTGTGATTATTACTTGAGGTGGGTACTTAACCTATACAAAAAATACTAAAAGTTCATATACTGCTGATAAGCTGTGCTCTCCTTAAGTTGGTAAAACCATGAAATATACCTAAGAAGATTGCTGAACTGTAATGGACTGCTGACATTAAATTGAAAAAAAAACATATGTAATAGACTACAACAACCAGAATTCCCAAGGGTCCCACTTATGACCACACCTGCATACTTAAGGAAGAAGGGTACGTAGCTCCTTGGTGCGTTAAAAAGCTTAGTCAGAGACGTTGTTGTTTTCACAATGGCATGTTGCCCTGTCCGTTAAGTGGTGGGAGGAGAGGAATTCCTCCTTTTGGAAGTAGTGCCCTCACAGACCCAGAAACTAGGTGTCATGCTTCATCCTATGGGCATGCTCCTCGTCGGGTCAGCGCTGCAATACCCAACGGGCACCCATAAATGTACTCTTGGTCAGAGATCTTTTGTTCCTTGCCGTTAGGTACAGTGGGTGTGAGGGTCCTAGTGTGTGTGGATGTAGTAGTGATTGGGATAGTTAAAACAGGTCAGGGGTCCTATGAAACAAACTTTATTCTAGAAGTGTCCCTGCCTGATTAAAAGGAAAAAGGGGAGGTGACTATCTGACTATAATGGGTCAGGATAAGGGCGCTCTACTTCGGATGGGTCAACATGTTTCTCGCCTATTTGTCTGGAGGATCTGTGGCGATTCTTCAGGACCTTAAAGTTAAACTATCTACACCCAGTGGGAAGTTGAGAACCTACCTACCACTCTGTGGATAAGCGGGATAGATACCCGCGGGTTCAGTGGGCAACCTAATCACTATTTGGATTGTGCCTCATCTGTTTCCAGCGGGCTCTGGACACATTGAAGATATATGCCTCGTTCAATTAGAAGCTGAGTGGTAGACCTACCGCTCACCGCTGGACCCGGGATACTAACATTTGTGTGATGTGAAATACAGCAAGTTCCAGAAGAGACTGAGTGCTCAATAAATGATTAATATTAACTAGCTAGTCGGAAGCCAAGCACAAAGTCTCTTTTAAAAGAATACCAAATGCTTTCGAAAAAGAAAGATTTTTTTAGCTCAGAGGGGTATCCATATTTGGCAGATACTACTCAAAATCGTATTCGCCAGAACGTATTTTGCTATGCAGTGGGGCATAGAAACCTTATAAAATTAAAAAGCCTCCACTGATGCACTTATGTAAATCGAAGTTATGTTTTAAACCTAGATGCCTGAAACACTTTCCGGTATCTTTTGTGTGTACAATTTAGGTGTTCTGGATTCAAAACTGACCATCAATATACTAAGCCTGTCAGAACACTATTTTATGGTACATATTCATTTTGAATCGTAAATTTCTATTAACGAAACACTTTAAGTTTCTCAATAGGAGACTTTATAATGAGATGCAAATTATTTGTGACTCATCTATGTTCTGAGTGCTGTCTGCAAATAACTGCTGCTTTGAGAACGATCTGAAATAAGCTGTCTTTCCATCCTGTCTGAATTGTATTTAACTATGTCGGATTATTGTTTACTTCTGTAGACAATGCACATCACCCAATTCACACACTAATGATACCAACATCATCTAGTGGGCATCTCACTTCTTTAATCAATGAATAGATCAATCCACAGGTTAGGAGTAATCAGTTGACTTTGCATCTCTGCATTTCATGGGCAGTGTTTGTTCTTAGCCCCATTCGGTCTGTTCAGAAGAAATGTTTTCCATTGAAATCAGCAGGTAATGAATGTAACATATGGTAGATATGGGGTATATATGAAAATCTATAATTATTTGTACCACTCAGTGGCCATGAAATCGCATAATTTCAGTGGCACTATTTATTACTCCCCCTGAGTTGTGGATATATTTATTGATTATGAACACGGATCTCTGTAGCAGGCGTGTTAAGCAACTTGGAGGCATATTTGCAACTGGCAGAGATAATTATCGCTGACCTTGTATACCGCATTATTTTCTATCGCTGAAATATTTCGCCAGGCTCGCGTTGTATTAACAACGGTTAGTGCCATGGTGATGAATATTCCAGAGATAGCACCCTTTTCCATGGAACATCGCTGGTTGTTCAGCAATGTTCCATGTAAAAATGCGAAAAGCGGCAATAATTTTATATCACCGCCTTGTTAATATGCCCCAAGGATATCTTAATGGCATTCATGTGAAAACGTATATTTAAACAACTACCTACAACGTACCTACCAATCATCTGCTAATGTATCTGTTTTGAGTAGGATTACGTTTATTTATGTGCATTTGCTACATGTCACATCACTTGTACCCCACAATTTCCTCTTCAGCAAGAGTAGAAGATTGTGAAAACATTTAAGCCCAATTGAATTGCGGCATGCTTGATTTGCTAGGTGTAGCTGTGAAGACACGTTTGATGTGGTGCCCTTGGATAGGAATAGAAAGGTGTCAGATGACATCAAGGGCTGCTTGTTTGTTTGTCTGTTTTCTACAGCACAGTGCACTGGATGCTTGTTTACTCTACTGTCCAAATCAGGAGGCAAGAGAAGGATATCTGTTTTTTGATGAGAGGATTATTTTACTCAGCTGGCAGGAAAATAGCAGATACGAGACATTTCAGATGAGGATGACAAGCTTTGTTTTTGACAGGTATGACCTAGACTGACAGCCAGAATTTTGCCTACATTACATGCATCTTTAGAGGTGCTGTTCTTTTGTCTGAGCCCTCCATTGTGGTGAACCACCACATTAAAGTAATTATAACAGTATTATTGTATAGCGCTTCTTGCCACACTTTTCTTTTTTAGGCGTTTTATATAATAGATGTTCCTACTACCCAGTTATGGCACTTGATGTACCCACCTCGAAAGAATGAAAGGCTGAGTCTGTGTTACAGGGATTTAAATTGCTCACGTCTGGGACACTGCATTTGCCAGTGCCAAATATTCAGAGCACTAGCTCATTGATCGATCCTCCTAGGTTAAATGAATTTTTGTCGCTGAGGTGCTGGAAGATTAAAGAATGCTCAGTAAATATATATACAAACACACACATACACACACATATGCACCCCCACAGAGTGTGTACGAATCCGTTAAGTGTGAGCCTAAAAACATGAATCATAAATTGAGAATTCGATTTCAAGGGTGCAGGGGTGTCCAAAGGACACCCTGTTGCACCCCTGAAATCAATCTGTGCACATATGTTGTGCACACACATGCCCTAAGGGCATGTGTGTGCACAACATAAAACTTTGAAAAATGCACAAAAGTGCATTTTTCAAAGTTTTCGCAAATTACCATGAGGTTCAACCTTATGGTAATTTGCTCCCCCTAATTGCAAAATTGCATTTTTTTAAAGTTTCATGCATTGCATTCAAGGAATCGCAAAATGCGATTCCTTAAATGCAATCGCAATTTGAGAATTCGCAAATATTTGCAAATCTCAAACTGCGAGGGTCTTCACCCTTCATGCATTCCAAAAGCAGATTTTGCGATCGCAAACGGCCGATTTTTGCGATTCACACCGTTTGCGATCGCAAAATCCTTTGATTCATGTGCCTGAAAGTCTTTTGCCATTTCTACAGCAAAGTATCTAAGCAAAGGACTAGCACAGTGCTGTCTTTGAAGAGCTGTAAAATTACAAAAGCCACCTTTTCTATCTCGGCATGGATGGCACTGTGCTAATCCTATGCTTCAAAACTTTGATAGAAAAACAGACATTTGAGGTGAGCAGATCTAGAGTGTCTCTGGTGTTGAGAGTGCTCTAACAGGAGCTGCTTCCCACCTAAACTGGAGAACTACCCAGAGTTCTCGCCTTCTTTTTTGCATAATTTATGCGTCACTCTATTTATCTGGGGGAACTTGCAGAGTTTTATTCCATGGAATTCTGCGGAGTCACCAAAAAACTCAGTGGAATTCCACAGAGTTCCGCAGGTGAGCGGAGTATTGCTCAGCCACCCCTAAACTATTTGCAAGTTTCAAACTTTGCCCTTATTGTCTCGGTGGAGATTTTTGTTTCACTTTCTAATTCTTGGTGGCACTGCTAAACGCGTTTAAAGCAACGCATGCTGTGTATCGTGTTCCAGGGAGGTTGAGGAGTCATTTTGTTATGTGGGAATCTAGGACCCTAGTGTAATTGTTCCCGATTCATGCCCATATATAGGTATAAACCATCCAGTCCTTATATAGGCATAAAGAATCATTGCCTTATTTAGTTATAGCCTGCGCAGCCCTAATACAGCATGGCTACTTCCACTAAACTCCGAGAATCCACATTGATTTCGTGGTAAAACCAGCCTTCAGCAGTCAGGAACCTACCCCTGCTTGAATACTGATTTATCCAAGAAATCCGGGAGTTTTCAAGGAACTAAGGCACTAGTGACGATATTATGTCCAATCTTACGTCAGACTCGGCACCTTCAGGGGTATAAATATGCCTACATTTGCCCAGTCAAACACACTGTGGTTCCGGAGCAGATTGACTAACTACTTGCCCGACGCCCTGCTGCTGCAAGTGCTGAAGGAAGCTGACCCTCCAACTGACGCACTGAAAAGACGCTGTCTTTTCTGCTGCCGAGAAATCCAGCTCCAGTGTTTCCAGGCTACCCTTGCGGGTTGCTGGGAGATCGAGTCCCGAGAGAGAGATACAAGACCTCTATCATTCTAAAACCAAGGTACGGAGCTGATTAGATCCCTAGAGAATTCTTGAACAGATTCTTGGCAGAGAAATACGAAAACTTAAACTACTCCTCACTTACTTCCTCCCTCGTACTAGGCTTAGGTTAGGTACACCGGGGTAGGCGTATGTTAGAAGCACCAGTTGAGTACTTTTAGCCACTATTTTATCATTGTATGTATTGTATGCATTCTATGTATTTTATGTATATGGCTCAGAAACCATATAATGCTTTTACAGTACTACTTTATAATACTATTCGTATTATATGTATTGTACTTCTTAACTAGCATTTCAATTGTAGCAGTGCATTTCTCATGCTTAAGAAATAAAACTGTTCAATAAAAACTTTTATTGAAAACGCCCGTCTCTCTATTTCTAAGCAAATCTGGTGAAACGAAGCATGCACATCTGACTGAGTGAAATAGCCGTCTATTGCTTCCACGACTCTAGAGATACGTTTCATTCTGGGGAAACAAAGTTGTCATGTTATATGGTTGTCAGAGACTAATCCCTTCTTGTTTATTCGAGAAAGTTTCTAGTGACCTCTGAGCTAGCTGTCACTCACAATTAAGTCTAATATATTCGGCAGAGACCTAGTCGACCTAAGTCCTACGTCTAAGCTGCAGGATATATTCTTCCAATGCGCAGAGCCTATTGGGAATATAGGAACTACACTACATGGCGCCCAACGTTTGGTAAGGCGATAATTTAACGCTAGATACTAGAGTAACTCGGTCGTGCTTTTCACACAGACCCCTTTTCCTGTAAAAACTCCAATAGACGTCTGGAGTGGGTTAAAGGATAATATCCGGCAAAACTGAATAGGACGGAAAAATCCTATGTATTAGTTTTCGGTTTATACAACGTTGAAGGATACAGTGTTCCAAAATATTGTGCACATAATCTTTGTTTCCTTGAAACTTGTTCTGCAAACTCTCAGCCGACTAAAATGCCAGACAGTGATACCGAATTGGATAGAGCTGCAGCAGCAGCTCAAGCGGCCTTAGATGACGCTGCAATCCTAGAAAATGACACGGATGCTATACTGCTCTCGGTAATGAAAAGTATAACTTAAAAACTGATAAATAATGGAGTATCAGCAAAAGGTGGCAGAGTAATCTTTGTCATAGAGGCACATGAATATCGGCAGACAGAGGTATTCTATTCATGGATTCAGTTTCCAGCAGCAAATGCAGGAACACGAGAGTTTCACTACTACAAAGTAGCAGAACCTCCAGAGGAATACGTTCCTTTCGAGGACATTGAAATTCCATTAACTTACCAAGAGCATCAGCTCTGGTTTAAAGGCGTCCTAAAACATGAAAATCACATTACCAGGCTCGGTCCACTAGGTAGACCAGGAGCTACATGGGCGGTACTAGCCAGCTATATACCACATCCAGACATTGAAAGGATGTCAGATGTAGAATCATTAGCTCAGCTAAAACAATTAATTGAAATACATAGACAATTGGTTCAATATGTCATGCGGACATTAACAGTCCAACCAGCTGTAAGAATTCCACAGCACACCCCTCACCAGGGGAACACAAATAAAATCACACGACAGACTATACAGTCAGTCATTGGTAAACTACCAACAAAACGAGAACAAATTCCGTTCTGGTTAGCACAAAAAATTACTCAAATAGAGGCAGTATTTCCTGATAGTACACCTCATGAGAAACACAGGATTCTGACAATCTGTTTACCTATGGGGATTGCACCACACATAGAGGACTGTGACACTTGGGGTACAGTCTTTGCTTCAATCTACACTAAAACACATGGTGTTCTGTCCATGGCGGTAATACCAGACGTTCTAAGACAGATTCAAAATTAATACGGTCCAGAACCGGCCTTAAATCTAGGTATGAGATTACTGAATGATTTCAAACAGGTCTCAGCTATACTACTAGTAAACATTAGAGGAGAAGCAGCATCAGTGGCAATCCGCCAGAAATGAAAAGAAACAGACATTACTGAGCAACCTTATGAGCTTGCCAGAATTATTGAAAAATCCTATGAAGAACTAGGTAGAGATAGTTTGGGTGGGAACCCACTAAAACCACAACTAACAGAGAATCCTGAAAAAACTTTCATAAAAAATAATCTCACTACTCCTAAAAAGAAGTGGGAGAACACTAAACAGACACCTCCTAAAGAGAAACACTCTCAGTCCAGAGGAAGATCTCCTCAACGAGGAGGTAGGTCTCCCCAACGGGAACGCTCTGAAAAAAGATACAACCTTAGAAATAGGGATACTTTAAGAAAACCCGATAGATATCAAGATAATGATACATGTTCCTCTCAATCTTTTCAGACTTCCTCCCAGAAATCGGAAAGAAGAGGACGGTCAGAACACAAAGAAGAACACGTCAAGTCCAAAGACAAAGAACCCGTTCACCAAAGTAAAAAAGCTCAATTTTCCAAAAAGAAGGTAGCAAGCATAACGATCAGACATGCCGAGGATTCTGAGGACACAACTCAAGAACGGGGAAAGGGCTCAGACAATGCTAGACAGCGCAGCAGAAGTAACCATAGTTCGCAAGATCCTGAACGTTAATCTGGAGACAGTGGACTTGAATGAAAACATTCAGGTTAAAACTGCCGAAACCAGAGTAAGTGTACCCCACAAGTTATATGAAGTAACACTCCGGATGGAGGGGGACATAACTAGAAAAATAAAAGCTCTCTTCTGGGACAAGCTTTCCAAGGGTTATGACATACTTCTAGCTGAAAAGGACTGGCCACCTTCAGTTGTTAGGGAGTGCCCACACGGCGAAGAGATAATTATGCCAGCCTTCTCAAATCACATTCCAATTCATAAAAAATATACATATGCCAGGAAATGGGCTGTGGCCTAAGCTCCATCATTATATAAAAATCATGTAGGATGGGATGAGGATTCTCCTGACCACAAAATCCAGTTAAAACATGAACCTACTGCTCAGAGGCAGTATCCAGTGAAGCAAGAAGCTAAAAAACAAGTCAGGGAGATCTTAGATCAACTTGAATATGAAGGGGTGATTGAAACATGCACCTCCTCTATGAACAATCCTTTGTTTCCTGTCTCCAAACCAGACAATACATATCGTCTAGTTTTGGATTACAGACACCTGAACTCTTGATGCAAAACGTTTGCAGCACAAAATTCACATAGTGCAGCACTGATGAATAACATCATGCGCACAAAATATAAAACCACATTAGACATTTCAAATGGGTTTTTCTGTCAAAACATTGCACCAGAAAGCAGGCATTTGACCGCTTTCTCAATCTTGAGGTCACAGGGCAATTTTGCCGTCTCCCCCAGGGATTCAAGAATAGTCAAGGGTTATTTTCAGCCAGAGTAGCAGAAATACTACAAATGTACGATGATGAGGCATTGTCTTATGTTGTTGACATCTATCTTACAGATGATGATTTGGACGTGCACTTGAAAAGAGTGAACACCATAATACTTGGGTTTGCATCTGAAGGGTATAAATTCAATTTTAAGAAATCACGAATTGCCCACCTCAACGTCCTATTCTTAGGGTATGAGTTGTCAAGTGAAGGCAAAAGCCTGGCGGCAAACTTTCTTGAGAAATGTGCGCTGCTCCAACCTCCAAAGACTCTGAAAAACTTACAGTCAATTCTAGGTTTCCTGAATTTTGGAAGAACTTATGTTCTAAACTATGCAGAAAGGGTTAAACCTCTCTACAAATTAATCAAACCTGATTTCAAATAAACTAATTGGACTCAACTACATACAGAAATTTTACGTTCAGTACAAACAGACATGTTGACTAAAACAAAAGTAGATACTCGCAATAATGTGCGCAATCTCGTGATCCGTGTCATCCCAGGGAAATGCGGATTCACATAACTGACCTTTAATGAAGGTGAAAAGGTACCAATTGCTTTCAAATCACACTTGTACACACAAGCAGAAATGAATTTCACTTCAACAGAAATTTTTTTGACAGCAGTTCAAACTGCAGTAGCAAAAGAGAGAACTCTGGCGCATGGTAAACACATATTGATCGTTACACCTGTACCTGCCTTAGAGGCAGTAACAAAAGAAAGCATTCCTAATGCTAAAGCTTTACATCCAAGATGGATACAATGGGTTAATTCTCTTACCGCGACAGACGTTGAATATGTCTTTGACCCTAATTTAAAGACACAAGAATTCCTACAATATGAATACGAATGTCCTCTGCTGACCGAAATTCTGCCTCTAGCACATTATGGCTGTATAATATATACAGACAGATCAGCACAGCCCGCAATTGGGGGTAAACAAGCCTATAGTGCTGCGTGCACGATCGTTAAAGGTCATTGGCGTGAAGGTAAATTCAGACCTATGGTCACTAAAACTCAATCACTCGGAGACTGTACAGCTCAGCGAGCTGAACTACAGGCTTTCAAGATAGCGCTTGAAAATACCGATCGCGAATTCCCCACACTAATAGTGTGTGATTCGTATTACTGCGTACAATCTTATAACGAGTACCTGCAGAATTGGGTTCAAAATGGTTTTAAAGATGCAAAAGGGGGCACAATTAAGCATAAAACGCTTTGGGAACAAGTAGTTCTTTTAGAGAAAGAACTACAAAAGACTCACGTGATTCATACACTGAGTAATCAGTGTGATGGCGTTCACGTTGCAGGGAATTCATTGGCTGAAGAGTCCGCGAAGGCAGCTGTGCAAACGGTTTCCGTAGCTGCGATTACTCGGTCAAAAACAAAAAAAGACAGCGAAATAATGCAAGCTGTCACTGCTTCAGTTAAAGACAGTGGAAAGACACTCCTGAAAGGCTTTCCAATAAAGTACTCTCATATAACTGATGCGAATAATGTTCCTTTTGCTGGAATCCCTGGAGTGGGGGATTGGGCAACTCCAAACATGGAACATAGGTTAGGACTGATCTTAGCAGCACATGAAGGACTGGCATCTTCACACGCAGGCATTTCCACCACAGTATCATTATTAAAACAGAGATATTGGTGGCCGCGCATGAGGAAACAAACTAGAAACTATGTTCTAGAATGTGAAATCTGCCAGAAAATAAAAGTGTCAACAGTGAAGCGTCCTGCACAGACGCCCCTCCTGATTTCAGATAAACCACTAGCGTGTGTTCACCTGGACCACTGTGGTCCCTTACAAAGGGATGGTAACTATAAATATATCATGGTCGCAGTGGATTCCTGCACAAGATTTATTTGGATGTGGCCACAGCGCTCGGCTGACGCCAGAACTGTTACAAAGGATTTCGAGTGTTTATCGGTACATACCCAATTGGCACGCTCCATTCTGACCAGGGTCCTGCGTTTAGCTCTCGAGCTTACAAGGAGGCCATGGCTAGCTTGGGCATTGCATTGCGGTACTCTAGTCCCTTCCATCCTGAGGGAAATGCGGTAGTGGAAAGAAAAAAATGTGACATAAAGCAATCCGTAACAGCTAAGGTATTAGGTTGGGGTGATGGGTGGGTCAAACATCTAACAAGTGTCCAACGTAGTCTTAACAATCTGCCAAGAAATTCTCTGGGTGGAGTCACGCCGTATGAATTAATGTTTGGTACTAGAATGATAATCGAAGACCTCGATAGTCAGACTTCAGTGGTGGAACAAAAACCCTTTGATGTCAAAGATCGTTTGGCTGTTTTACAGGACTTAAATGAAACAAGAAGAAGTCTGAGTAATACTATACAGAAACAAACACCCACTGAAGAGAAACCACCTGTCCCAGCAAGGCCTGTCTGGATTCCAAAGATTGGGGATCTGGTCAGGGAGAAGATCGCGGTGAAGAAGGAATTTGGGCCTTCTTACAGAAAAGCAGTACCTGTCTTGGCCATCAAAGGAACAAGATCAGTATTACTACCGCCCCTTGCTGGTAAAAGGGAAAGCAGAGTTGTATCTATAGACCTGGTCAAACCACAATCATGTGGCCAATAATAAGTAGTAGGCCCAGTTGACTCCCGAGAAGTAGGAGGCGACCAAATCTTGCTACAATACAAGAGGTTCAAACTGAAAGACTTATCACTTTTGATAAACCTGCAGTAAGAAAAGAAGGACTATGTAACAAAGCATGGAACTTGTGCCTCTTGAGACCCAAATAACAGTTCGTCAAGAAACACCTGTCTACAATGATGTACCATCTGAGTATACAAATATGACAAGGAAAGAGACAGCTCCAGTGATTTCAAGTAATCCTGATGCGATCGCAACAATTGACAGAACTGCTTCTGGCTACTTTATCAACTTTTATAACTTTTCTGAGGATCCCAGTGAACCTGAAAATGAGCCAGCAAAGAAAACTCTCAAGGAAAAAGTAACAGAACTTCTTCATCTACTAGAAAAAACATATCTGGTTTCACCATGGGTGGAATTTTGGATTGGATTGGGTGTACTTTTCCTCCTGCTCTGGCTTGTGCTAGTATTGAGCTTGGGAAGGATGATTGATGGAAAATACAGTACCATGGACACAGCAAGTAAGAATATCAACTTGGTCCTGAAACCTTACAAATCATCTCATCGTGAAAAAAGAGGACTATCAGCAGTGAACATCACAGCTGTTCCTATACCTGGTGGTATGGCTGGAACAGAACTGATTATGACATCTATGGTCCGGTTGAGCTTCTGAAGCTTCCACACCAATTTAAGGTTTCTTTGAGTGACTTTGTCCCACCCAGTGCAATGATTGGGACTTTGAGATTATTAACAAGATGATGAAAAATGTAGAAATATCAGCTAAATTTACAGAACATGACTATTTAGAAGGGTCATCAGATTATGAACAAATGTATTGTTTTAATCATTATGGTCATCATTATTTGCATAAATCTGCAAGCCCTAGAAATATGTTTTATTACAATCAATGGGAACATTGTCCAACACCGCCAAAAGGCAGTTCGAGAAAATTCTTTGAGAAATTTCCATACTTTACAGGGTTTAATGTTACAAATCCAGAAATGTTTTATTTTAAAAATATAAATAACACAGGAATGAAAATAATGTTAACCAATACTAAACAAATTTATTCTGCAAACTTTTATGCTCAGCTGTCTACTTTAGGGTTTGACTACTGGAAAGACAACATCGAGACAAAAACTGTCTGGGGCACTAAAGAATGGCAGGTACAAGGTTTAGAAGCACTATTCAGAGCCTGTATTTTACCAGAACAAATTATGTTTTTAAATGACACTGTTCAACAGACTACTTGTCTTGGCTTAGCTAAGATAAAAGATTTGAATAAACCGTCTTTACCGAAACCTGCACCGGACAGTAATAACGGTTCGGATGAGGAGGTAGACATAACATATATATATTAAAACAGAACAGAACTGATCCTAACTGGAAAAATTGTTAATCTGGCGAACAGACACTAATAACTGTCATGAAAGATTCCTGAACAAATCAAATGGTTTCAGGTGGAATAGGCCAGATCCAAGATATTCCCAGAGACAACATCCAGGGATGGTAACTACTTACAGTGTAGGGAAGCTATGCCTTGAATGGCTTCAGAAATCTACACTTCTAGACATAAAACAACATTTATCTTTACCTAAAGAAAGCAATGATTTGCGAGATTTCTTAATGGGACCTCGCAAGCCAAGGCAAAAACGTTTCATATACGCCGGTATATATGCTGCGTACAACGAAGCTTGGAAAGTGACGCAAATAGAAACTGCAGAAAAAATACGAGAAATTAATCGTATTAATTTGGAGAAAGCACTCTCTGTAGTGGACAATGGGTTAACAACTCTGTCCTCCAGAATATATTCTATGGACAGCATCGTGTCATCTGCTATAGACATCATAGAACAAGACTTACTAAAGTTACAACATGGTCAGTCTCAATTGCGTTCTATCATGCTGTTAGGCTGGACGTTGCAAAATCTGCGTTCTGGCTATTTGCCATGGCATCTAATCAATACAACGTCATTGTTTGCTGTATTTAACCTTACAGATAAACAAATTTCTTTGGCACAAAAAGAAGCAGACTATACGGTGCTGAGCATTGAAAAACTATATAGATTACAATTAACAGTTTCCGAGAAACCTGTGATTGAGTGGATAATTCATGGCTCCATTTCAATTCCAGTCACGACATTCCAGTTTCAGTATTGTCTAGAGCATATACCAGCGGGCCTGTATGAAAGGTTAGGTAAAGAATACATTAAGTCGACCTGGGTTTTACCATACACACACAAGTGTCGGAATAGGGGACATGAAGTTTTCCTTAGTGGCAATAATTGCAAAAAAACACTAAGTGGTACACTTCTGTGTGATGAAGTTAATTTACATAGAGCCTGTGAGGGTTCTGCAAATAACCTTTCATGCCACCTGCACGCTTCACCCTCTCCTACGATAATACCGGTTATCAAGCAGCTATCTAATGGCAGTTACGGTATGTTGAATGATCACAGCTGTTGTGGCATGTTGCCAGGAAAAAGTTATCTCGTAACTGTGTCGTCCACGGTCACTTGTTGTATGCAAGTGTTGTATCTAAAAACAGAGACAGAAAGGGACACGGCTATATGGCCTTCACTGAATATCTCTTCTATATGAATTGATACTTTAAGCAGAATGAAAGCTATTCTTTTACAAAAAACTGTGCCATTGACCTCGTCTAGAGAAACGTATGTTCTGGAAGTAGCAAGGTCTTCTGCAGAGATACATGCATTATTATCAACAAACTGCCCAGTGCATTTCGCAGAAATATTAAGCCAAATCTTAAACATGTCTGATACCAATGGTATCGCACATGTATTTAAGACCATTTTTTTGGGACTGTTAGCATCATTTGAAGCAGTCCTCCGCATTTTTCCTAATTTCGTGCACTCTGTGTTTGCCGGCCTGCCTCTCATCTTGGGTCTAGTAGCAGGAATTCAATTTTTATTCCTTCTGCTCCGATACGGCAAGTCCAGTCACCAGCAACACCGAAACTACCATGGAACAATGCCTCCTTGCAATGAGATGTCGTGAAAGGATTTCACAGATTCTTGGCTTGGCTCGTTTAAGAGATCTGAACACCACCTGGTATCTTTCGTTCAGACCAATCTGGCAAGATTGCATCTTACCTGTTCTTCGATGCCTGCTTTGCGGACAGGAATGCGTGTTGGACATTTGTCTTACACTTCCATCAGTACTGCCATCGGATGTCGGGACTCTGCTAGGTCCTGTAACGGCTCATGCATCGTGTTGCCCCCAACGGCTGCCAATTCTGATGAAGGCATTCATTGAGGTCTCACCGGTAAGTCTAACTGAAGGTGAGATAGGAGGAACTACAGGCATACAGGTACCATCTACTACGGACATTCCTAACGCATCAATCGCTGACGGTGATGATCCCCACTTCTGCACTTTTGATCTGCTAACTGAAGTGGTTCCACTTTCACTTACTACGGTAGACGGTTTCTTTGCGAGCCTTGACAATCTGATGTTTTCTCCCGACTCTACTGACACTCCTGAGAATAACTTTTGATTATTTCACACAGTGTTCCCTGAACTCTGCAAATTCAACCTTCATTTAAAAAAAAAAAAAAACATTTCACTGAATTTGAACTTTTTCCAAAATAGTACTTTGGCACAGGGTAATCTGCTTGAAGTAGAACTATTCTTAGAGAACAAGATTTCGTGTTTGAACTTCCTAAATAACAATATTTGGCTTCAACCTCGATTATAAAGATAGTTAAAAAATTATGCTATGGGACTGATCTCAGGTATCGATTAATGACTGTACTTTTGTTTTATATAATGTGAAGATATATGCTCATAGTTTATATTTGATTTCATGATGCCAATGATTTTTACACGATGTATACTCCTTTCATGCAAACAAACCTATTTGAAAATGCATTTTTGTATTTTGGGGTGGGATTGTAAACACTTTGCTTTGAAATATGTTCAGTGCTTATATTAAACTTAGCATTCGTGGAGTGGGTGTTATGTCGGAATCTAGGACCCTAGTGTAATTTTTCTCGATTCATGCCCATATATAGGTATAAACCATCCTGTCCTTATATAGGCATAAAGAATCATTGCCTTATTTAGTTATAGCCTGCGCAGCCCTAATACAGCATGGCTACTTCCACTAAACTCCGAGAATCCACATTGATTTCGTGGTAAAACCAGCCTTCAGCAGTCAGGAACCTACCCCTGCTTGAATACTGATTTATCCAAGAAATCCGGGAGTTTTCAAGGAACTAAGGCACTAGTGACGATATTATGTCCAATCTTACGTCAGACTCGGCACCTTCAGGGGTATAAATATGCCTACATTTGCCCAGTCAAACACACTGTGGTTCCGGAGCAGATTGACTAACTACTTGCCCGACGCCCTGCTGCTGCAAGTGCTGAAGGAAGCTGACCCTCCAACTGACGCACTGAAAAGACGCTGTCTTTTCTGCTGCCGAGAAATCCAGCTCCAGTGTTTCCAGGCTACCCTTGCGGGTTGCTGGGAGATCGAGTCCCGAGAGAGAGATACAAGACCTCTATCATTCTAAAACCAAGGTACGGAGCTGATTAGATCCCTAGAGAATTCTTGAACAGATTCTTGGCAGAGAAATACGAAAACTTAAACTACTCCTCACTTACTTCCTCCCTCGTACTAGGCTTAGGTTAGGTACACCGGGGTAGGCGTATGTTAGAAGCACCAGTTGAGTACTTTTAGCCACTATTTTATCATTGTATGTATTGTATGCATTCTATGTATTTTATGTATATGGCTCAGAAACCATATAATGCTTTTACAGTACTACTTTATAATACTATTCGTATTATATGCATTGTACTTCTTAACTAGCATTTCAATTGTAGCAGTGCATTCCTTATGCTTAAGAAATAAGACTGTTCAATAAAAGCTTTTATTGAAAACGCCGGTCTCTCTATTTCTAAGCAAATCTGGTGAAACGAAGCATGCACATCTGACTGAGTGAAATAGCCGTCTATTGTTTCCGCGACTCTAGAGATACGTTTCATTCTGGGGAAACAAAGTTGTCATGTTATATGGTTGTCAGAGACTAATCCCTTCTTATTTATTCAAGAAAGTTTCTAGTGACCTCTGAGCTACCTGACACTCACAATTAAGTCTAATATATTCGGCAGAGACCTACTCGACCTAAGTCCTACGTCTAAGCTGCAGGATATATTATTCCAATACGCAGAGCCTATTGGGAATATAGGACCTACACTACAATTTCCTTTTCCCCTCATCCTGATATAGGGGCATATTTCAAGGGGTGCACTGTGAAAGCATACATACCAAGGGTTCAATGGCTTTAAGCTGTCAAAAGGCTCGTAAAACCCATGGAGCGGACAAGGTAATTTATGAGCCCGCATCAAAGATCGGTCCGTGAGGAAGTCCCCCTTCTGGAAAAAAGGGCAGAGAATATTTTAATCTCTCCCATGAACTCTGTCCGCTACTCTCATTCCTCATCCCTGCAAGCACAGCTAACAGCAAACTGAGGACGAATGCATGCCCTTATTCAGTCTGCTTGAAAATGGAAGACTCCAGGATCGTCGTTTAATGCCTGTCAGTTACCGTTCATGCACGAGCTGAGAGTGATCAAATGTGGGCAAAACTCAGAGAACTCCGCTGGCGGATTGGAGTTTGCCACCAAACCTTAGTAACCATAAGTGCTGAATTTCACTGATTTTGTGCATGTGAAATCTGAGTCTAACTATTCCGTCCCTATAACCTTTGGTTTTTTTCAAGGAATAGATAAAGCCTTTGGGTATTTCCCGTGAATATATATTTATATATTCACTGATAAAAACCAAATGTTACAGGGATGTTATAGTTAGGCTCAGACTTAACTTGTACAAAACCAGTGAAATTCAGAACTTGTAGTTATTTGAGCTAACTATAACATACTCCCCCGCAATGCACTGCTTATGACTTCACATATTGCCTCACTCATGACATGGTCAGTGACATTACTGATGGCACTGATGAGGACATGATTGATGACATCATCCAGTGATTGTGAGTGTTTTCTAAAAGCATTTGTGTGTTAAATGTATAAACCAAGGTACCACAATAGTTAAATTAGTATAATTTGTGTACCACTAATGAGTGATTCTTTTTAACACAGTTTATGTTATTCACTGTGTGACTGTGTGTATCGTTGTGTGAGTGGGTGCCTGAGTGGCAGTACAGGAGTGTTTGTGGGTGTATGAGTGGCTGTATGGGTGTATGAGTGGGTGTGTGAGTAGCTGTGTGGGTGACTTAGTGGTTGTGTGAGGGGCTGTATTGATGAGTGAATGGGTGTGTCAGTGGCTGCATGGGTGGATGAGTGAGTGGCTGTATGGGTGGGTGAGTGGGTGTACTATGGGTGAGTGAGTGGGTGTCTGAATTACTGTATGAGTGAGTGACTGGGTGTGTAAATGGCTGTATGGGTTAGTGACTGGCTGTTTGAGTGAGTGTTTGGCCTAGCGAGTTAGTGTGTGAGTGACTGGATGCAAGGGTGTGTATCTGTGAGATTGGCTTCATGGATGAGCAAGTTTGGATGTGTGAATGGTATGTAAGTGGTTGTGTGGGTGTGTGAGTACGTGTGTGAGTGGTTGTATGGGTGAGTGAGGGGCTCTGTTGAGAGACTGTATGGGTGAGTGAGTGGGTGTTTGATGGGCAATATAGATACATAACTGGGTGTGTCAGTAGCTGTATGGGTGAGTGGGTATATGGCTGTGTGAGTGGCTGTATGGGTGAGTGACTGGTTGTATGATGATCATCTATGACTGAGTAAGTGGGTATGTGAGTGGCTCTATAGATAAGTCAGTGGTTGTATAGGGACTTATATGGGTCAGTGAATGGATATGTGAGTGGTTGTGTGGGTGTGTGATTGGGCATAAGAGAGGGTGTATAAGGTTGTGAGTGGGTCTGTGAGTGGCTCTGTAGACGATTTCATCAGTGATGTAATTTAAGATATCATATGTCATGTCATCAACGGGTCTGTGAGTGGGTGAGCGAGTCTCTGAGAGGGCCTGTGTGTCTGTGCATGAGACGGCACGTGAGTCTCTGAAAAGATTTGTGATTGGTGAGAGAGAGAATGAGTGATTCTATAAGTGGGAGCATGAGTATGTGACTGTGTCCGTGAGTGGTGTACATGTCTGAGTTCGTGAGTAGGTGCATGAGTGAATGTGTTTGTGAGTTGCTGTGAGAGAGTGTCTGTGTTATTCTGTGAGTGGGTGCATGAGTGCCTGAGTGGGTTCCGCTCAATTTTCTGCTCATTGTCTGCCTTTTTCTGCTCACGTTTGACCTTGATTTTGACTCTTTCTGCTTGTTTCTGAACTTTATCTTCCCTCTTCCTGCTAATTTCTGACCATTATTTTGCCTCTTTCTTCTTGTTTCTGACCTTTAATCTGCCTCTTCCTGCTCATTTCTGACCTTTAGTTTACCACTTTCTGCTCCTTTCTGACATCTATTTTACTTCTATTTGCTTGTTTCTGACTTTTACTTTGCCTCACCCTGCTCATATCTTATCTCTATTTTTCCTCTTTCTGCTCATTGATGACCTTTATTTTGCCTTTCTGTTCATTTTGACCTTTATTTTACCTATTTATGCTTGTTTCTGATCTCTATTTTGCCTCTTTCTGCTCATTGCTGATCTTTAGTTTGACTTTTTATGTTAGTTTCTCACCTTGATCTTGCCTCTTTCTGCTCATTGCTGACCAATTTTTTGCTTCTTTCTGATCGTAACTGACCTTTATTCTGCCTCTTTCTGATTGCTTCTCACCTTTATCTTGCCTCTTTCTGCTTGCTTCTGACCATTGTTCTGCATCTTTCTCCTTGTTTCTGACCTTTATTTTGACCTTTCCCTTTTTCTCCCCCGGGACCGTGGGGGGAGCCTCAAGACCTTGCAGTCCCAGCATGGTCCATGACTCCTGTGGGGGCTGACATTGCTTTTGCACACTGGAAGCTTTTAGAAATGCAGCTCCTTGTGTATGGGAGCAATGTTTTCATCTTTTTCCCTGCATGAATATTTGTGAGCAGTGAAACAGATAAAAACTCTGCTTTCTGCAAGCAGGAGCTGTTTGACAGCTCCCACTAGAAGAAAGCAGAGTTATGTTTGCTTTTGCTTGTTGGGAGCTCTCAGCTTTCACCAAGCAAAACCAAAGAGCTACCTTCAAAGGGTGGGCACTTTGGGAGGTAGCAGGAGCCTTCTCTGGGTGGTGGCGGTTCCCAGGTCCAGCCATGACTCCACAAGGGGGACTGCTTGGCACCCCCTCCATTGCATTACTTAGTTCTGGGAAGGATGTGGCCAAATTATATCAATGACCGCTGTGTTTTATGCACACGCATCAGCGAGCTCAACTCATTGCTGTCAAGTTTACTGGTGATGACCTCCCCATCCGCCCGAGTCAGAGATACATGATCAGACAGGCCCTGCAACCCAAACTCAGGCCTACTGATAGATAGGTCACAGGTGGGGTTATATTCAGCCCAAAGACAAATGTGAAACTAGGGAATACCCTGAACTATCCCACAGATAAGTAGCTATGCCACAAACAGGTTAAAGAAAATTAGCCCCAATAAAGCATGTTTGCCCAAAAGCTCATGTTACCAAAATACCACAAAGTTAGATGTCACATGTAGTTTGGAACACGTCGTCAATCAGGACACAGCATGGACACCACAAGTAGTATCATGCACTGCTCATGCCTGACATCTGGACACATACACAATGCCCTACACAGCTCTTCTTGAGTTTGAGAGCCACCTGTGTCCCCATTATCAGATGGTTGTATTTATAATTTATAACTAGGCCCGGGCCCACATGCCTTACAAGAATGTGTGATCAATTTAGTGTACTTCATGAAACTGTATAAAACCGGCCAAAACCTCTGTAGATTGAGGCTGCCTTCAGATGCTGTTGGTGCTCTCGAGGCCCCTGCATTTAATTAAAACAACGTGTTCCTGTTTTGTCAAATGCATCTTGTCTTTTAATTTTTCCAAGGTAAATTCATATCCGAGTAACATTTTGGCCAGGAGAGATTGGTTTATCGAACCCGACTGCTGCCGAATGACAAGGACCCCTGCCTGAACGGATTCGCATCTGTGCAATGAGACCAGTGAGCAGACGCCATAATTGATTAAAAGTCCTGCTGAATCAACAGGGCAGAGGTCCCTGAGGCAAACATTGGGCTCAAATTAGCTCTGTGTACCACACAGAGTATCCCCTCTTCTCAGGCTCTAGGTGCTAAGAGGGGTTGGTTAAAGTTTTTTATATTATGCTTGATTAATTAAAACCATTGCATTCATTGAATACATATAAAAGTAGAGGGTCCTTATTCATCATACAATTAATTAAAACCACACGTTTGTACAGTGAATAAGACAATTTGATGATGCTTGTTAAAAAAGTGTGCTCATAATTATTACATTCTTCTACACAGTGGGTGATTTAAACATTTAAACGTACAAATGATAATGAGTTGTTAGTTTGGACCGTCAACCTGCCATTGTCCCTCCGGTGCTTTATGCTTTACGCAGAGCTTGATTTAAAGTACCTGGACCACAATGGAGTGCTCTCTCTAAACTTGGGTTGACAAACTTCGACTAATGCCTGTTTTAAAGTGCTAGTGCAGCCGTAAAGTCTTCTTAAAAGGTTTTGCAGGACAGACTCAGATAGAGCCCAGTTCAACTGTAATAAGTTGATTCATAACCAGTAGCAATGAGTTTTTCAGTCTCTGCAATTATATCAAAAAAATCTGTAAGCCGACAGTTAAACTGCACTTCCGCTGGATTAAAGCACAGCTTTACTACCTGCCTGCAGGGTCTGATTCCATGCTGCCTGAATATTGGTTTTAATAAGGTATTCCTTAATTGTTACAAATACAAATGACATGGATAAGGTCATCTGCGCCATTGCTGCACAAACAGCATAGATGCTCACCTCCTCTCCTTTCCCAAGGCGGTAGAAACAGGTTAATCGGAGCAGCACCCAAACAGACTTTTAAGAATTTTTCCTTAGTAGATGTTTTTATTCCTGTTTAAAATAGGGTTGGGCTTTAAGGACTTCATAATTATTAAGCTCTACCCAGCCATGCGCTCGTTTAGCTAGTGTTTTTTTGTCCTCTATGGCGGATATCAGTCAAGTTCCCTTTGTAACTATTTTTTTTAATGAGGAGTGAACCGTGGGAGTATTCCAGAGATCTGACAGACCCAAAAGCTTGATAGATTCCAGAAAATATTCTCTGCCTGGCAACTTTCCAAGGAGAAATAGCTCGGTCCAGAGAAGATTATTCATGGGTCATTACTAAACTCCTCTGATTTTATGCCAACATTTTATGTAGGCTCCCCTCCTTTCCACCAACTGTTTTTGAAGCCCAAATTCCAGCCGTATTTGGGCCGGGGAAACATATCTGGGGTAATAAAGAATTGCTCGATAGGAGTTTGCTATTATTTTTTCTAGGACTATCGCGTCTTTTCCTTTCAGTGGTTCACTCCTGTAGGTTGTTGTAGGCTGTACTTTTGCTCGCAGGACCTTTAGCAGAGGGTCGAGCGTTAAGTCCAGCAACTTCTTCTTCAAAGGCTTAATAGCTAAATAAGTCATAACTCCCTTTCCGCGGTAGGATTACATCCGTGGTTTAACCTCATGGCTGCTGCTGACGGCCAACGGCTGTCACATGCACTACCTTTGTAGTGCTGCGCACGTCCGTTGGCAGTCGTGGCCCCGCCCGCTCAATAGAACGTTCCGCACTAGCGCAGAACTTTCGGCGCAGTTAAGGGGTTAAAAGAATTATTATGATCTAGAAGTATTCCAAGGTACTTGTAACTTATTACCTGGTCTAAACGCTGCCCATCCAAGTAACAATTAATGTTCTTCTTGTGGTAGTTTACTGCCATCATGTTTTTGTTTTTTTTTTATTTATTTTTAAGGCATTCCGATGTGAAAAACTATGAGTCGCATCCAGGAGGTGTTGGAGTCCAGTCTGGCTCTTGCTTATCAGGACTAAATCATCCCCATAAAGCAGGTTTGATAGCATTGTGTTTCCCAGCTTTGGGGCATGGGATGTGCATTCGTTAAGTTCCCCCGGAAGATCCGCTAAAAAAAGGTTAAAGAGCAATGGGGAAACCCCTTTGAAGAAGGATTTTTTTTGATAGGTGTGTCCCAACACCTAGCAATATCCTAATCCAAGTGTCAGTGTGCAGGTGCCTATGTTGGTCTAAGAGAGGTTTGGGTATCGCCCATCCGTCCTCTTTCTGCCAGAGCTTGATTCGATCTACGTGGTCAAAGGCTGCTGTGTAGTCTATAAAACAAAGGAATAGGGTGTGTTTTCCCTCCTTCGCAGCGTCCATAAGCAAGGTTAAAGCCATGATGTTGGTTATGGTGCCTAGCCGTTGGCAAAACCCTGTTTGTGTTGTTGGGATTATATGATTTTCAGAGGCCCAGGATGCTAATTCGTCTAGAATAGTCCCCGCGTAGAATTTAGCCTCGGTGTCAGTAAGGGCGATCAATCAATAGTTGTTCAGAGCACTCCTTTGGCCTCGTTTGTATACTGGGCTAATAATTCAACCTTTCCAGGACTCTGGGATTATGGACATTCTAAGCACGTGTCTATAAACCGGTACTAGTGCCTTACACCAAAATTCCGCATTGTGATTATACAACATTGGGGGTATGCCGTTGGGGCCAGGAGCACCTGCGGATCTGCCCCTAGCTATTTTTTTCCTTATCTGCAGTGCTGATAGACCGCTCCACTACTCTGTTATAATTAATGGACAGTTTGTGCCTAGTAATGTTCCATCTCCTGTTGCTGTTGTATTCTCCCGGGGTAACCACTTGCTCTAAAGTTGCAAGGTTGTAGATTGTTGTTTCCCTTATGGAGCTGCCAGCGCTTTTGTTCTCCAGATATTTAGAGGTGGCATCTATTTTTTGCTCTGTGTCGTTGAAGTGATTGGACAGATAATCAACCCAGGCCGCTTCAGTTATGTTAGAATTCATACCGGGATGGTTAGGTCGCTGAAGTATATTAACTGTATGCCAAAACTTGGCACTATTGTTCTGGTTTGCATTGTAGAGGAGTTTTGCCCATAGTTCGTTGTCCTTGGTTCTTTTTTGGTCCAATTTCCTTCCCTTTATTAGTCCCTTTGATTCTCGGAGGGTGTGTTGCAGTCTCAAGTCTTGTGGTGATTTAAGGAGTTGCCTTAGGGTTTGATTTATGGTATGCTTGAATTTTTTTGAGGCTGGACTATTTGCCGTCCTTATTGGGGCAACAGCTGTTTTCCTCAATTTTAGTCCAATTTTAGTTGCAAATTTTTCACCAAGTGACATGATGAAATTACTTCAAGTTTTCAATGGCTGGGCTAGATTATCCTTCCCTTGATTGAATAGGTCTTTAGCTGTTGTTGATATTACCTCTATGTTTATTTGTTTAAGGTTTATAATTTCTTCAGAGACGATGGTTTTACAGACCTCTGGTGAAAGAGTTGAACTTGCTTTGAGTCTCGCTTCTTGTGGCATATGGTTGCTGTGTTAATTGTTGCCTATTTTAAAAAAGGAGCTTTTGTTGAACAGAGTTAGAGTTGTAAAGGGAAGTCTAAGTGGGAGGATGCTATGGCTGAATGGTATGTGGCTGCTTGTGGTTTGTCCCCCTCAAAGTGGCAGTTTAATGCTTTAAGTATTAGGTGCTCTAGTTCCTGGAGCAGGTACTTTGAACATTTTGTTGGCTTGATGGTTTTTTAAGGGCCCTGTATTGGAATCCCCCATGAGCCAGTTAGGTCTTGCGTTAAGTCCTCATCTTGATCATTCCCTAAGAGATGCATATTAAAATCACCTGCCAAGATGATATAGTCTGTGTCCTCTTCTTCCATTACTCTTTTAAGTTTGGTGGCCAGCTCCTTCGCTGCTTTTAGCTTTTGTAATGGATGCACGTAAACATTGATTATTATTACTTTCTGAAGGATCTGGTTGAATTTGAACGTTGCTATTATAGCCTGGATGCAGCTTGGAAGTGAAATATGGATCTTTAGAGGAGAGATATCTTCTATTACTGTTATTGAAGCTGGGAGCATTAGACCCCCGAACGGCAGCCGAAGTCAGATCTCTTTGTAGCTGGGTTAAAGCGGGAGGTGTAACCTTGTAGCTCGAAGGGTTTGTCTTCCCAGGTCTCCTGAAGCAGGATCATATCAAACGTTTTTAATTAATTTAGAACCTCTTGGTCACCTGTTTTGGCGGATAAGCCATTAATGTTCAAAATGCACATATTAATTTCAAGTTGATCTGCTGGGGTTTCCGGAGTGTTAGGCATCCTTTGTCAATTTGATTGCGCTGATGGTATTGTTCTTCTGTATACGGATCCAGTTATTGATTATTGGCGAATGTGTTGTATCGGGTTGCCCTCGGGTTTGACTCGATGCAATAGTCTTTTTGTCTACTGTACGAGTAACTGGAGTGGTAAGAAGGGGCTAAGAAGTGTTTGTTCCAGGTTGTTACTATTTCATTGCATTTGTGTTTGTTATTCTTATAGAACTTGGAACCAATGGATTTTTATCAGTAATGTCCCATGTATATAGTTTCCCCATGATCCAAGTAGAATTTGTAACTTTTTAAAATCTTGAAACAGTCAAAAGTTGTAAACTCCCAAATACATTTCCTAATCCATCATGGAGACAACACTAGACCACACTAGACCACATGCACTCTAGGTTCTCCACACAGGCTCAGAAACTAGAGAAACATTGATGTGAGTGGCATGCCCTACCAAGGCACACACATTTCCCTGGCCGGAGGGAGGAACGTTAAACATCAACATCATAGAACACTCTAGGACACACATACAGATCAATTATGTCAGTGAGAAGCGGGCTAAAGCAGAGCTCCTACTAGAACTATGGGCCATCTTCGAGGTGGTCCTGTCTTGCAAGACTATCCTTGAGCATGCACACAAGACATCTGCACCTCCCCAATGATACACTGGCAGGGAAGTGCTCTCTTTGTTGCCTGCCATCCCAGACACCCCTGAGCTAGATTACACCAATCCACTGGCCTGGGGGCCAGTGGACCCCCATCAGGTGGCAAGCCACCAGACCTAGGGTAGGGAGACCACCAGACCAACCAGCCGAGGTGAAGCCAGCCCCATCCCGGTCCAGTGCAAGACTCCCCCTAGGTTCAACTCCCATCGGTCTCTGCCCATGAAGCCCCAACAGAATGAGGAACACGTTCCTAACCACCCCTCCAAATACCCTAGGGTCAGAGGGAGGTTCATAGCAGTTACCGGAGGAGGATTCCATCAGTGGGAGGGAAGATAGGGGTCCCAACCCTCCGAGGTCAGACACTGAGAAACAAGCCTCAGGGTATACCCCTCCAGGGTATGCCAAGGCTACGGAGAAAGCATCAGGGAGAGAGCTTGAGGTCAAAACATAACCAGAAGAACAGCATGCAGCACTGAGAGAAGGCAGCCCAGGTGGGAGGTAGAAGAAATGTGTGCTCAAAGGATAGAAAGAATAAGAGCTTTCACCTTAGAGACCCAACAGGAAAGGATAATAACTCAACCTCCTCTGGAGGAAGCCAGAACTGTTCTTTGGCCTCCCTCTGAGGTTAAGACTGGGGAGAAGTCAGAGGAGAGAAACATAGTGGAAATACATACTAAACCAGGTCATCAACATAGGAGAGGGGCTGATCAAGTGATAAGAAGTCAGGAGAGCCTACTTGAAGCACAAATAAGACATTAGAGGGCAGAATGGCACCCTTATGCATGCATAAGAAGGGAGACAATGCGGATGTTTGCCGCTTCCCCTGAATACCGAACTGATCCCTAGAGAGATAGTGTCCAGAGAAGCCTTTGTGCAACCATTTTGCCATCTACCGGCCTGCTGAACTGAAAAGAAGGGCCAGTGCAACAGACTTTGCCAGAGGAGGGATACTTTGAACCAAACGACATGGCTGTCATGGACATCTGCGTCTGGCATAGAAGCGGAGATCTGCAACAGAACTACCCTACATGCAGGAATTTCTGAGAGGATAGGAACGCTACATCAAAGGGAAACCAACGGAATTTCTCGATGCCACAATATGCCGGCTGCTTCAGAAGGGTGTGTCTGGGACCATCTGTGTACCATGGGCAAAGGTGGGCTCAGGAACAAACTGCCCCCATTGATGGATGGGGCAGGAAAGTGGATCTTATCTTTTGAGAAGAACACTGTTGGAATCAACTTAGCTATCGCCAACATCAAAAGTCTGCTCAGCAGCTTCATCAGAGAGCAGCCCAACACAGTGTTTTCTCAGACCTGCATACCCGCAATTACACTGATCCACACTGAGCATGATGAAGCCACTTTCAACTCATTTAGACATCAGATATGGATGGCCCTGAGGGAGCTGTTCCCTGTGCCCAGATATAGGAGGATTGATAACAGAAAGCATGAAGCCTGAAGGAGACCGTGACTGACTTCCTAGATAGAATGAGGAAACAATGGAAAAAAAAAATAGGACAGCCGTGGACAGACATGGGTCCCCAGGTTGCCTTCTTCTACAACATCCTCAAAAAGGGACTGCTCGCTGAGATACAGACCGGACCAGACAGTGTAGTGGGTCTAGATAACCAATCTTGGTGGGAAATACAGACACACATATTACATTACTACTGGAAAAGACAGGAGAAGGCCGGGAAAAGCAGGAAAAGGCCCAGAGAGATACTGCCAAATGGGTTCAACAGTGGTTAAAATAGACCACCCTGCCGGGGGCCACATTGGCCACAACAGTGAAGATAACACCAGTTCTTTAAGGGAGCTTTGCCTCAGGATCCCAGGGGAAATCCACCCAGTCCTAGATGCTGTGGCCAGGGAAGCGGGCTACAGCCTAGACTCATAGAGTGCCACTATTCTGACAGAAGGGGCCACATTGCCAGTCATTGCCGCCTAAAAACATATCACAAACAGAAAGGAATAATACCAGAACGGCCCTCACAGAGTATCCATCTCCAAAACCAGACCCAGAGTAGCACAAATGCATCATACAATCAGCCCCACTGCAATAGGGGCTGTTTGGGTTGCTGAACACATGGCAACCACAGCAGACATGGAACCGGCCCAATAAGCACTGGGGCACAACCATAGCAGGGAGGAGTGACTGTCTGGGGAGGAAATCCCTTTACAAAATCGCCCGATCCTAATACACAGTAGGTCCTAACACCCAAACATGATCTAGCAACTTCACCCCACTTTCATATACATTTCCTTATCTGCATTTGCATACACTTTAGGACCGTCGTACTATATCGATCAGGAATCCATGCTGAATCTGCCATTTTGGGTACCTTTAGGGGCCTATACCGCATTCTGCTGCTAGTTTTCCATGGCGGGGTTGGCTGGCCACACCCCGCGGTAGGGAAGTATGATGAGGGAGCAGGACAGCCCCAACTGGTGTATAATATGCCACCTGGGTCCAGGAGTCCGAATCCAGCCTTGGGCAAGCTTTGTAAGTCCCCCCGACATCAGGGCTTCCAGCCAATTGCGGACCTCTTTTAGTACAGCAAGTTCCTAGCGGTATATATGACTTCTATTGTGAAGGTCATTCTGCTTCTTCCTCCCCCATAATGCTTCCAAAGTACCTCCAAATTCTGCTCATTGGGCCATGCCCCTCCAGGGCAGTGAGAGTAGCATTTCACCAAGTAGGAAGTCCCTGATTTCCGCTGAGGGTGGCAAACAGAAAGTATCCTAGATCCTAGGGGAGAGGAGGGGCGACAGAAGATAGAGGGGTTCCATAGATAACCATCAAAGACCCTACACATGGTGCATGGGGATGCTTGCCACCCCACACGGCTTTTCAAAAGAAGACACACAGGGCCTCACGAACTTCGCCCGCAAAGCCATAGGCCTGATCTCAGTCACTACCACATCCAAGTCATGGGAGCGGCTGTGCAGAATCTCAAACCCCGCTGATATACCACATTACAACTAGCCCTACACAAGACCCTAGACAGGCGCCCTATGACCTGCTGGAAGAAGCCCAAAAATAGTCCAAAAACCAAAGCCTCCAAAAACAGGGCATAGTCAAAACACCCAACTGCATTAGCGAAAATATAATAACATGCCAAGTGTAGAGGCTAGAGGATCATTCATGTGACAATGAGAACATCACAATTTACTTCCTCTCATATTTTACAGTGCCCATGCAAGTCCAAAGGACCTCCCCGCACCCGTGGTACCACACAAACGCACTCACACACTCACACACACACGTGCTCCTCAAAATGGCTGTCGCCGTATGTCAGGCAAGGAAAGAGGCAAGAAGAACAAAATGAAAGTGGCCAAATATGAAACACACTCACACTGGCTCCACAAAAAGGCTATTGCCACATGGACAACAAAGAAGAAGGCATGGAAAGCAAAAAGAACAAGTCTACCCTACTTTATCTTGTGCCCATTCCTCAAACTCTACCAACAAAAATCTTAGGGAATTCAGTGAAAGCATTTCACAAATATATACCGAAAATGGGACTTGACCCACTTGCACACCAGCAGTAAAGCAGCAACAATAAAAAAAAGTAAATTCAAAAGCACAGCAACATGGAAACAGTGAGAAAAGATTACAATAAGTATTTGAAGTATTAAAAAGTTGAAGAAAATCATTTAAACATCCATCTCACACAAACACAATATGATGGATAAACACATGGGGAAAAATGTCTTCTTAAGTTGGCCTGGACTCCTGGAGACACTCTGCCTTTAGCCACCATCAGGTACAGGAAGAAAAAAAGAAAAATTGGAATGAATTCAAAGCCATACACAAGCCCTTCAAAAAGGAAAAAATATCTCTGCCACAGAAGAGTGAGAATATGAAATACATCCATGAACTTCAGTAGACGAGGTGCCAAATTGTAAAGTACACCACAGTATGAAAACAAATTAGGAAAAAATTCACAAAAATGCAAGGAAAAGGCTTTAAAGAAATGCCACTCACATTTGTGTTGATGCGTTGTTGCTGCACGTCGATTGCATTGTACCCTTGGTTCCACAAAGTTTTTTTTTACCTGAACGGACATCTTGTTTACACAATACGGTGTAAATGCATAATCTCAGGCACAACGTGCCTGCCATGTTGTGTATGGAAATGCATGGAACTGCAGGGGGGTACCATAGGTACCCCCCATGTGCACCCGCCCACCCCCCAGAGTCCCTGGGGGCCCACAATGGGCCCCCCAAGCAGACTCCGCATACCTTTCCGTGGTTGCATTTCAAACCCCACATCCTAATATGGTTGGCGGTGTCTGAAAGACACCGCCACCATATAGAACCCTTTTCCGCCCGGTCGACATGTCGACTGGGCGGTAAAGCGGCGGACGGTCTTTCCGTCCGCCGTGGATCCCCCAGCCATTGTAATATGGCTGGAGGTCATTTCTGCACGGATGGCGGGCGGATCGCCCCCGCCGGGCCGGCGGTGACTACCGCTGGCCCGGCGGGGGTGATCTGCCCGCCATCCTAATGGGGCCCTTAGTGATCAGTGCGTGTACTCTGTAGGAAGCTTCAACACTGTCATATATGGGGCCTGTATCACTGAGCAGCATTCCAAGTTGGTGGTGCGGTAAGGGCAAGGTAAGTGTTTTTACCTATTCCGTCATCTGTACACTTCCCCCCCACTCTGCCCCCAGCCCACCCCAACACTCTTTCCTGAACCGGCCAGGCCTGGAACTTCCAGATGGCCTGTAAGGCTCTCCCAGAGACAGCTGACCCTTGCTCTGGAGACCAAGCTGCCAAGCTAAGCCTGAGAGTAAATAGAGGTTAGGAACGGGCACACCAGTTTGGTCTAAGATAGAGGCCTGGGGAAACGTTTGGATTAGGCAATAATGGGGGTAAACGCAGGATATAACAATGACACCCACCTGACAGTATAAAACAGTATTTTAAATTGCTAATTAGAGAGTGGTACACATAAGCGAGGAATGTTTACCCTACACTCCCAACCAGACACCCTAAAACCAGGGTTCTGAACAAAGTCATACAAACCCCCTAGGCACACACTATGTATAGGTTATATATTTAGAGTTTTTTCACAGTTTTAAGTTCATCAAAAGTATGTTCTTGAATGATTCCAATTTCCACACAAAAGTTATAGTGATCCAAATCTTGGACCCCTGAGATCATTTATTGTAGATCCTTTTCAGTGTTCAAAACATCAAATTCTTTCCAGTAGCCAACACCTCCCTGACCTACATGGGACATAGATCCAATACTTTTAAGGTTTGATTCCTCTACCGAGTCGATTTCAGTTTACTACAGTAGTCCCCATACAATATTAAGATCATACACGGAGGTTAGATTTACCTACTGTCATATTATTTGCCAGCTCTAGCATATATCCAGATACTGACAGCCACCCAAATATGGATCCTCTAATCACATAGCCTTATCGGGATATGCTAAATGTTGGAGACTGTCGTCCCTCTTACTGGCCTAGATAGCCGAGAAGTAAAATGGCGCCCACGCAGATTGCCACCGATAATGCTACATCAAACGCCAAAGAGGTACGACCCACACACGCTATGATAGCTTGTCCTTTGAACACACTAGATGACATTTCTGTATATTTTTACCCTATACGAGTGTAGGTGACACATACGAACCTGGCACAATTAGATCGGGAACCAAGCATTCTACTTACTTGGGGCATAATACATACCAGCACACATCTGGTGGGTCGATTGCAACCTTTTCGTACTGCCATGTAGAAATAATAGTTTGACATATTTTGATATATATCCCTTACCGATAACACATTTCTGGGCTTTAAACAGGTCTTGAACATGGACCATTGTAATCGATTTTACTGCCTTGGGATATTGATACACGGCTCTGAGGAAGGAATCAGGGTGAGTGACTACACTGTTTCAATGAGACCATATTAGGGATCTCATTTACTATATATTGACATCGTTTTTCTCTGAATATTCAGGTGGTCTACAGGCCTCCCCTATATACCACAGCTGTACTTTTTATTGGTTCACAGAGACAAACAGGTATGGGACAACTTGCCAGCCTACGCCTACTCTTGCATGGGGTTGTGAGTTACTAGACTATATTTCCCTTTTTGATGTCACCTTGATTTACTGTGACCTCCCGAGGTGCACTTTACTTTTATCTCTACTTTTGCCTATCTCTTTGTATATGTTGTACTGACTATAGATATCGCTTTCAATCACTGTCCAAATGATGCAATGATTCACTATATCGTGCTCAATCACTGTCTAAATGATGCAGTGAACCACTGTAGGAAATATTACATTTAGATTTCTCTATACTTTAAGTGTTCCCTCTGCTTCTGTCAGTATTAACCAGAAACAGGTTACTGTTCACGTAGACAAATGACAGTGATGTCCTAAATTTTGAAACACTATTTTGGTTGAACTCATGCTCACCTAAACCATTGCATGTCTCTGTACTGAGGAGGCATGTAATATGAACAGACTCACAATAGTTGGTGGTGACAATGATGTTGTCTAATATGCATGGGAATGTCAACCTTGTCATTTTTCATTAATCATTGTAGCCCTAATGAAGTCGTTAAATCCGACGAAACATGTGTTGGCTACTGGAAAGAATTGGATGTTTTTAACACTGAAAATGATCTACAATAAATGATCTCTGGAGTCCAAGATTTGGATCACTATAACTTTCGTGTGGAAGTTGGAATTACTCAAGAACATACTTTTGATTAACTTAACCCCTTCGGGGCTGTTGACGAGCTCAGCTCGTCATGGGCATAACCTGCCCTACGCTGATGACGAGCGGAGCTCGTCACGTAACGCGGGTTTTTTTAAATCGCAGCGCGCAGCGGGAAAACCGCTAGCGCGTATGCGGTTAAAACTGAAAAAAACTCTACATATATAACCTATACATAGCGCATGCCTAAGGATTTTGTAAAACGTTTGTCTAAAGTTAGAGACCACATATTACGAGTGAGAAATGAATGTGTAGTAAATAGTTAGAATGGATGGGAGTCACAGTCCACATCTACTGTCATGTTTCAATGGAGCAAAATAAGATAACTGACCAATTTCTGTACACGTTCCCAGTTCCTATACTCACTGGCGTAACGAAAATTGAGAAGGCCTCCCTGCAAGGTATGTAGAGGGGCCCCCTCCAGGCTCAATTAGGAGCTCTCCGGACAGAGTGCAGTACCGAGGGGGCCCCCTGGAGCTTTGGGCCCCTCGCACCGCGTGGGCTGCGGGGGCCTGTGTTACGCCCCTGCCCATACTTTGTTAATGTCTTCTGCCTGAGAAGGTCATTTCCTGTGATTGTTGACTTCTGAAATTTCCTACCTCTTTTTGCCATCAAATTTTGGCAAGAACACAATTTCTCCTCACAAAGGGCAATATGTATGAAAGTTTGGTTTTGTGATTCTCAAATAGCGATTTTTGGAAATCGCTATTTGAGAATCGCAAAACGCTATGTATGTAGGATTTGCTAATAATTTAGCGAATCCTACATATTCCTTAATTGTGAATGGCAAATTGCGATTCGCAATTAAGGAATACCTCCCCATTCATTTCTATGGGCCGAGAGGCCCATAGGAATGAAGGGGAAGACATTCTCAATTTGCTATTCTCTAATTGGGAAACGCAAATTGAGAATGCAATTTCAAGGGTGCCAGGGTGTCAAAAGGACACCCTGTTACAACCCTGAAATGTGCATGTGTGCACATGTGGCACACATACATGCCCTGAGGGCATGTATGTGCATCACATGGCACTTTGAAAAATGCAAAAAAGTGAATTTTTTAGAGAAATCGCAAATTGCCACCAACTTGAAGTTGGTGGTAATTTGTGAATCCTTAAGCCCAAATTGCACTTTTTCTGTGCCTCTTACATTGCAATTAAGGAATCGCAAAATTTGTGATTCCTTAAATGCAATTGCAAAATAAGGAATCGCAAAATTAGCGATTCCTTATTTTGTGATTCAGTTTTACCTTGATACATCCCACTTAGCTAAATTGCGATCACAAACGCCAAAATTCTGAGAATTTCCAGGTTTGCGATCACAATTTAGAATGATACAAATTGCCCATAGTCATAGACACAATTTTGGTCTTAAAAAACACTTTGAAGTGGAATAAGGAATTAAAAATATTTCCAGGTATCTTTTATTACCTCTTATTCTGCTTACAACTGTTTCCAAAAATATGTCCTGTTGAGAGGAGCACTCATCTGAAAGTGAAATGTCACTAATGTATACAAATAGTAAACTTATTTTTTCAGGTCTCTTTAGACAACACTACAGTTTTTTATACAGCATTTTTGTTAAAAATACTTGAAATGTTACATTTTTATGAGAAAGTAGAAACACTTTAGCCAGCAGTGGCTTCTTTATTGGGGTGTGGGGGTGTTGCCCCAGTTTGTTTTGTTGCGCTGATGTGCTTGTGTTAAATATTAATTGTGTACTCAGGGGGATATTCTCAGGAACATGTGATAATTATCGCAAAGTTAGCTTAACTCAACTTTGCACATCGCAGTCTATTGCGACAAAATAACACTGTGTTAAAGTTGTATTACCAACCCGGCGGCACCATGTGCTAGCATCAGGATAATGCGCCAAATGACTGCGAAAAAATCAAAGCGATGCAGAAAAAATGTGAAACGCGAACGCAAAAAAAGTTGTGATGCCCCAAATCGAGATACAAAAATCAGCAACAACCAGTGACAGGCCTGCAATTTCCACGCGTCATGCGGGAAAATGCTATATAAAAGCAGCAAACAAAACACACCAAAACCAAATCAAACTGCGTTTCACCATGGATACATCCTGACCAACTGTAGAGGACCACCCAAACCCCACAAGCCCCATGGAGGACCAGCCAGGAACCCCATGTTTGGGGAAGGGAAAGGAATAGAGGAAGAGGAAGACAGGATTCAGTTCGCAGGGTGACCGGATCATCGTCACGGGGGGATAGCACACTACCAACAACTGTTTGTCACCTTTACTGCATCATTGCCAACACAAATGGAAATATGTCAGTCCATCGTGCACAACGTGAATGCAGTCGGAGTGTTGAGGAGGTCGATGGAGGAGGTCAAGAGGCGCTAGCATGATGTGCAAAGCCAAACCAAAAAGAATCTCGCTGCCAACAGGATGGCAGCAAAGGCGACTGGAGGTGGGAGTCCTGTGCCACAGGAGGAGCTGGACGGGCTGGATGAGCTTGAGGAAATGGTGGCCACAGTCATCAGTGTGGAGATGGTGCAATGTGTTGGGAGCCCAGACACAGCTCGATATGACCTGACTCAACAGCAATAGGGTGAGTAATGACCAGTGCCTGGTGGGACGGAGGGAGCTGGGTACAATGGCACACATGCACAATCATGTGTAGCACACTGCACATGCACAATGATTGTGGAACATGTCCTTGATACCCTTGGCACACTGAATCACACATACAAACACCAAGTAGGCCCCTGTCCACTATGTGCACAAAGGGGCCCCCCTCACTATCACCAATTTCACAACCTACCCATGCACATGTGCTGAATCCAGAAAAGCAGCAGGTCTGTGATCCACACTGACAATGCAAGTGACACTGCATGACCGATAGCATGGCTGCAGCCAAAATACATGAAATGGTGCACGACACTGAGGTGGACCAGTGTAGAGCATATCCTCAAAGTAGCAGGTCCCACTCTGATACATCCACGTATACATACACCCCTGACGTCAACAACACATCTGCAGACAAACAATGCACAAGTGTGCAAAAAACGTCCAAGAGCACAAATGACCCAATACGCCAACATCTCAGCACCCGAAAAGCAGACAAGTCAAAGGCACACCACCTCAAAGGGATAAGGGGCCGCTAAATCAGAGCTGCAAGGGCGACTCTCCCACAATGCGGCACACACACATAGCTATCACAGCACATCAACATTGACGACAATGTGGTACAAAATGCAACACTCACACTACAGGACAAAGGACACAACTGGTGCCGCTTGTGCGTAGAAACTGGCCAATCACATCTGACATTGCAGGAAAATGTGAGATGATAATGTACAAGTACAACCTCACATCTGTCATGCAGTTGAAATGTCCACTGTCTCCAATCAAATAGCCAGCTCCTCCAAAACAGTCACAATGTACATTGTCATGCTGTCTGTTTGGAAACATGTACAATGCGTCAACTTACATGGAACACACTGTTAACCTGCATCCCCCCTTTACATTGCAGAGGGACAATCAACACCTCCTGCAGAGCAGACCAGACATCTTTTCAGTGATGATGAAGAGGACCCCCTGGCCATCTGCTACGACACCCTCCAATGGCTTGTAGAGAGACTCCACACCCCACCTACAGGAGTAGGTCATCCCAGCTGCATCGAGGTGACCCCACCCCCTGCACAGACCACACAGCAGGAAGCACACACCACCTCAGCTGGCTCACAGAACCCCCACGACCAACACATGGCATTGCAACTTCGTGTGTTAGGGTGCCAGGAGAAGATGGCTAATCAGCTGCGGGTGGGGTTTGACCTCATGGCAGCCAAACTAGATGCCGTACGTGGGTGTCTAAGTCCCATCAGTGACCACTTACAGTCCCTAATGGAAACCCACTGTCCGCTCCACGCTTTCCAACAAATCTCGGCTGACATCGTTGGGGTCATTTATCGGATGCAAGAACTGTCTAGTCAGACAGGCTCCAGCGATGACAGCACAGAGTTGGCACAGATGCAGAGGACAATGGAGACCATGGAGCAGATGCAGGCTGGAAGTGTAGCTTCCACTGCTGAACACCAGCGAGATGGAGCTGGGATCTTCCATGCCCTGCAGATCCTCATCTTGCCATTGCTACCACAGAGAATGTCCCAGATGACTGCTGCAGGAACTTCAACACACACATGTCCGCCCCCTGATGTGTCATTGGCACACAGTGATGCAGCCCTACCACCTTCACCCCCTGATGTGTCAATGGCACACAGTGATGCAGCCATAATACCACCACACACACCTGACACACCGGACACAGAAGACATATTAGAGGAGTAAGATGTGGATGGTAATGACTGTGTGAGAAAGGAGGTAGTAGTATCCATCCCCGCCATATAGCCTGTCCCTGCCTGATTCAACCCTATGCATCATGCCCTGGAACAACACCTCCCACTGTCCCCAAAAAACACCCTGCGACATTCACCTGGACCCCAACATGGACTGCCATATCTGCTCTGGTTACCAATGACACAGCAATCTGGCTGCGGACTGAACTCTTCCTCTTCCGATTAACTTTTCATTCCGCCAAGGACTCTAGTTGGCCCTCCACTGGGAAATCATGTAATGTGGGCTTGGCATGGCCATGTACTGCTCCAGCTTTGACACTCCACAGAATGTGAATAAAACATTCCAAATCATACAGATGTGTCATGTGTATGTTTAATCAAGTATAAAAGTATGGATGAATGTAGGGACAATGATTGCACTAAAAGGAACACCCTGGGAAATTACATCAATGTGGATGTTTGACCCTGACCCACATGGCCAATTAGATGACTGTGAAGTTGTGAACTAGCTGTGCCCTCATTGCTCATGAACAACAATCTCGCAACCCCCTCAACGTAGCCACACGTCCATGTATTAAATAGGGCTGTGTGTAAAAATTTCAAAATCGGTAGCAGGCATGAAATAGTGTCCCCCATCAAATGTGACAACAGAACATCTCTTTGCATACCTACTCACAAACATCGGTGTGGACACAGCCTGTTTTGATGGATCACATTGATCCACATGGCAAGAAGTTGGACACCATACTCACAGTGCTGAAGACACGTAAGCGCACAGGCCTACCAGCAACTATCCCAACCATAATGTCTGGCTCACAAAGGTGGAGCTGTCAATAGGGACTCACCCCCAATGGAAATGTGTCAGCCAGTCCCTCCATGGGTATGGACAATGCTCATTGAGGCACACAATTTGGCATGCTAATCAACACTCATCATAGTTGAACACTAGTGAAGTTGTGTAGATGTTATTAGCATGTGTGTGTCAGTACAGGCAAGACAAGGGCCACAACATGCAGAACAATGTTTAAGACATTTACAGGCAGCATAGGAACATGTTGAGGTGCAAGAAATGGGGAGGCAAAAATGAACACAAATCATTACGGATGGCAACACGCTCAGCACACCTTGCCTTGCTGGACGAGTCATGTGATGTTTGGTGTATGCTCATTGCCCCGTGTCAGGGGACATGACTCACAGCCCATGGGATCTGGATAGTGCTGTACCATCGGACTGCGCCAACTGTGTGCTCTGCTGACAGTGAGCAGGTGAAAGGGTCTAACAAGGTTACATGTTGTACTACATTGGCATGTGTGTACTCTCCTTCCAGCAGTATGTCAGATTTAGGAACGTTGCCAAACGACGCTGTACATCTCCGCCCATGGGACGGCATCACCTTGCACAGGTGTGTGTCATTACGCGTAGGTGCATGCACATGCATTCTGAGTCCAGGCGAATGCAGACATGTCCACTGTTGTGGTGGGATATGTGACCATTCCTCCAAGATGCAACAAGGTGTTGGGAACTGTGCTCTGGGTTACAATCAGTTGTGGTTGCAGGAACGTAGTTACTCATCCATGAATGCGAGCACAGCTTCATGGGCAATCAGTTCCAAGAGTACGTCATTGTCGAGTACAAGGAACATGAGGGAGAGCCAATCCATGGTCCGGACAGATGTGCTTCGTCCATGCCATTTCACCAATCCGCAACACAGCCCAATAGGGGAGCGCCTCAATGTGGTCACTGCACACGAGGACTTTGGCAATCTCCCATCCCCAACTGCTAGCACATAGCCAAATATCAAGGCATCCCATGCATGGGTATCATCAGGTTGCAATCCCGGTCATGGGCTAAAAGGGGACGCACAGACAAGTCATGATCCAGTTCAGCTACCGTTGTGTTAGATAGGCAGACATCCACGGGCCACTCGAATATGCATGATCTACAGTGGAACCAGGGCTCGACGCTGGTGACGTACGCAAGTCGGAAGCTCAGACGGTAACTGATGCGCAACACTGCCAGTGGCAGTGATCCCAAAAGATGCAGCATACGTGCACAGTACAGTTCCACATGACAAGGGTTGTGCATGTGCCCGGGATGGCCTGCCTTACGTTTGTTGGTATGGTAAAACCGGCACTCTTCAGACCTGCAGCAGTTATGTGGATGATATGCCACAGCTCTGAGCGATGAGTTGTATGTGTGTGCAGCGTTTGGACGAATGGGTTGTTTTTTACTTATGTGTCAAAGCCATCCAATGCAGGAGTACCTCAAGCAGGGACAAATAGTGTGCGGGGTGTGGACACGTTGGTCTTTCATTAGCGCAGTTTGTGGTGTGGGAGTCGTCAAAATCTGGTATGGTATCTCTCTCAGGGTGTGCCAGCCGCATTCAAGACCAAGGTTGGAGGTTCAGATGTCCTTCCGCCTTATGTATTAAGACAAAGGAGCTTTCATCCCTAATGTGAGTCTGACTACTGCTTGCATTTTGAATTGTGATGTGGCCTTTGCGCTGCAATTGATGCAAGGCCTTAGACTTATGGTGCAATAGCGATACACACACAACACTTGACATGTATGAGCCAAGAGCCTGATTGACCTTGCACTCCCTGTACAATCTCTCACTTTCTCTCTCTTTCCCTCTCTCCCTCTCTCTCCCTCTTTCTTCCTCTCTCTCTCCCTCTCTCTCTCTCTCTCACTCATTCTCTCCCTCCTTCTCTCTCTCTCTGTCCTTTGATGAGTGCATGACACACCTACTTCTCTCCAATTTTGTCTTTAGGCTGTGACTTACGCATTGTCCAGGGATGACCCACCATGACTCTTCCAAATAGTTGTTTAGAGTCAAATTTGATTGTGATATTTTGTTTGGATTTTCAATGGTGAATGAATGATTCTCCTTTTGATGACCACACATGAATGTTAATTGTTGTAATTGTGCGACATCAGGCGAATGATTTTGTTGCTGAGTCACCATGTCTTACTTTGCTCTGCGAGGAGCAGGCCTTATGACAGTCTCCTATTTCTTCTAGTCAAGCCTCTCCCCCACCCCTGTGGTATCAGGGTGGGTGGAGGAGTACAGAGCTGCAGGATGCCCAGAAGCTACTGTGGACCTCACCTACTCGGACCCAAGAGGCACCAGCGAGCCTGTGATGTATTCCTATAGGTTCTGTATCGATCCCCCTATTCCTGACCCTATTCTGGTTAACAAATTAACTAGCAGCCATCCCATGATGCAGAAACCGTTATCTGATTACGCCAGACCACGGCACAGGAGCGCGTTATCTGATTAGGTCATAACGCTTGCCATCTAATTAGGCAAGCAATATTCCTCCAGCCCCTGATAAGGCATACGGAGTTCTCAAAACAAATCAAACCTATGACAACCTGGGAAAAACCCTGCGGCCATTGTTTTGATTTCACCGAGAACTTCAGTAAAAGAATGTGCTAACGACCAGCTCGTATGACATCCTTATTGACGTATCTATGTCCATCCTTACGTCAATCTCGGCACCTTACAGGTATAAATATTACCGACATTGCCTTAAGCAAACACACGCGGTGGTGACGAGATCGGAGCAGCGAGACTTGCCGAAGCTCAGCAGAGAGCGAAGCCCACTGACGCTGCCCCGCCTTCCTGACGCGCTGAGAACGAGACGCTGCCTTTCTCCTGCCGAGAAATCCAGCTCCGGCGCTTCCGAGCAGCCCTTGCAGGCAGCCTGGAATATCGAGACCAAAGATGAGAGATACCATCCCTCAATCATCCTAGATTCAAGGTACGGAACTGAATAACACCTTGCAGAGAATTCTTGAATCAGTCACTTGGCAAAACAAACTTAACTTAAACTACTACTTTCTATCCCCACCCACGTATTAGGCTTAGGTCAGGTACACTGGGGTAGGCGTAGTTAGAAGCACCAGTTGAGTACGATTAGTCAAATGTTTATATGTATGTATCTATTTTATCCATTTTAAACCACCATATGGCTTAGAAACCATATAGATGTTTTTACAGTATTATTTTATACTTCTGCTTTTATTGTATGCACTTTACTTAACCATAAGTATTGCAATAATATCGATTCATTTCTCTTGTACGAGAAAAGAGACTGATCAATAAATAACATCTTTTATTGAACACGCCCGTCTCTTCCTTTTCTCTACAATCTGGTGAAACTAAGAATGCACGTACTGACTGAGTAAAATAAGTTGTCTTTTGTTTTCACACGACTCTAGAGATACACTCTTGATTAGGGGAGAGCAAAGTTGTCATGTTCTATGGTTGTCAGAAACTAAATCCCTTCTTGTCTATCCAGGGAGGTTCAACTCCTCCTTGCCTATTCGAGAAAGTTTCTAGTGAACTCTGAGCTAGCTGGCAAACCCAAAACTTTAAGTCTAATATCGACAGTAGAAGACCTAGTTAACGTCTGGTCTAGGTCTATACTATTGGAGATATTATTCCAATGCGCAGAGCCTATTGGGATAATAGGAACTACACTACATGGCGCCCAACGTGTTTGGATAGGCGATAAAACTAACGCAAGACTTTAGAGTAACTCAGTCGTGCTTTTTCACTCAGACCCCTTTTTTCCCATAATACTCCAAAGATGTCTGGAGTGGGTGAGAGGTAAAATCCGCCAAACCTCGCAGGAGGGAACTCCTATGTATGGTTCTTGGTTCAATCAACGTTGAAGGATACACTGTTCCAAAATATTGTGCATCTCATCTTTGTTTCCACAAGAAACCTGATCTGCAAACAAACAGAATAACCATCCTGACAGTAAAATGCCAGAAAGTGATGATGAAAGAGAGATAGCTAGAGTAGCAGCTGAAGTAATAGAAGCTGATAATACTATGCAAGAAGCAGACCCGGATATAATACTCATCCCGGTCAACATAAGAAGATCTATAACGTTAAAACTTATAGACAATGGACTGACACCAAGAGGTGGTACAGTCATATTCGTAATTGAGGCACACGAATATCGGCAGACAGAGGTATTCTATTCATGGATAAACTTTCCAGCAGCAAATGCTGTAACAAAGGAGTTCCACTGTTATAAAATAGAGGAACCTCCGGATACCTACACTCCTTTCGAGGAAGTGGAAGTACAACTTAAATTCCAAGAGCACCTGCTCTTGTTTAATGGCGCCCTAAAACATAATAATCACATCACCAGGCTCGGTCCACTAGGTAGACCAGGAGCACCGTGGCCGGTCCTAGCCGGATACACACCACATCCAGACATCGAAAGAATGTCTGCAGCAGATGTTTTAGTACAACTAAAACAATTAATTAAAATATATAGACAACTAGTCCAATGTGTAATGCGGACTTCAACCATCCAACCTGTAGTTAAAATCCCACAGCTGACCCCTCATCAGGGGAACACAAATAAAATTACACCACAGAACATACAGTCCTGCCTAGGTAAAGTACCAGCTAAACTGGAACAAATACCATTCTGGTTAGCACAAAAAATCACCCAAATAGAGGCGGTGTTTCCAGACGCCACCCCTGTGGATAAACACAGGATTCTGACTATCTGTCTTCCAATGGGAATCGCACCACACGTGGAGGACTGTGACACTTGGGGTACAGTCTTTGCTTCCATTTACACAAAAACACATGGAGTTCCATCCATGTCAGTAATACCAGATGTGCTAAAACAAATTCTAGACGAATACGGTCCAGAACCCGCTTTAACTCTTGGTATGAAATTACTAAAAGACTTCAAGCAGGTCTCGGCAATATTACTAGCCAACATAAAAGGAGAAGCAGCGAATGTGGCGATCCGCCAGAGGTTAAAAGAGACAGATATAGCAGACCAACCAGCTGAAATTGCCAGAATTATAGAAAAATCCTATGAAGAACTAGGTAGAGATAGTTTGGGTGGAATACCAGTAAAGCCCCAACTAATTGAAAGTCCTGAAAAAATATTTATTAAAAATAATCTAAACAGTCAAAAGAAGAACTGGGATGGAAACAAACAATCCAATCCAAAAGAAAAGAGATTCCAGTCCAGAGGAAGGTCTCCTCGGCGGAGAGAAAGACCTCCGGACCAAGGACCCAAGTCTCCCCAAAGGGAGCCCTCTGTGAAAAAATACAACCTTAGAAATAGGGATAACATAAAGAAACCTGATAGATATCAAGACTTTGATACACGTCCCTCTTAATCTTTTCAGACTTCCTCGCAGAAATCGGAAAGAAGAGGACGATCGGAACCCAGGGAAGGGCACGTCAAGTCCAAAGACAAAGAACCTGCTCATCCAAATAAAAAATAACAGTTTCCAAAAAAGAAGGTAGCCAGTATTAAAGTATTCAACAATGCCGAGAATACTGAGGACACAGCTGAAAAACGGAGAGTGGGCTCAGACAATGCTAGACAGCGCAGCAGAAGTGAGCATAGCACGCAAAGTCCTTATGAATCATCTGGAGACAGTGGACACGAATAAATACATTCAGGTGGAAACTGCAGACACCAGAGTTAGCAAACCTCACAAAATATATGAAATAACTTTACGTATAGAAGGGGATAAGACTAGAAAAATAAGGGGCCTTTTTTGGGATAATCTCTCCAAGGGCTATGACATCCTTCTAGCTGAAAAAGATTGGCCACCAGAGTTCGTCAGGGAGTGCCCACATGGCGAAGAAATAATTATGCCTGCCTTCTCAAATCATATTCCAATTCATAAAAAATATACACTTGCAAGAAAGTGGGCAGTAGCTCAAGCTCCTGCTTTATATAAAAATCATGTAGGATGGGATGAGGACTCTCCTCCTCACAAAATCCAGTTAAAATCACAACCTACTGCACAAAGGCAGTATCCAATCAAGCAAGAAGCTAAAAAACAGGTAAAAGAAATTCTAGATCAACTAGAATACCAGGGGGTGATTGAAACTTGCACCTCACAAATGAACAACCCTTTGTTTCCTGTCTCCAAACCAGACAATTCATATCGTCTAGTTTTGGATTACAGACACCTTAACTCGTGTTGCAAAACTTTTGCAGTACAAAACTCGCATAGTGCTGCACTAATGAATAACATAGTGCGCAAAAAATATAAAACAACATTAGACATCTCTAATGGATTCTTTTGTCAAAATATAGCACCAGAGAGCAGATACTTATCAGCGTTCTCAATAAATGGCGCTCAAAAAGAATTCTGTCGGTTACCCCAGGGGTACAAGAACAGCCCAGGATTATTCTCAGCGAGAGTAACAGAGTTACTACAAACATATGATGACGAAGCATTATCGTATGTCGACGACATATACCTAACAGACGATGACTTGGATACTCACTTGAAGAGAGTGAACACCATAATACTTGGGTTCGCAGCAGAGGGTTACAAATTCAACTTTAAAAAATCTAGAATTGCCCATCTAACAGTCCTGTTCTTAGGATATGAATTATCAAGTGAAGGCAAAAGCCTGGCTGACAATTTCCTAGAGAAATGTGCCGTACTCCAAGCACCTAGAACACTAAAAAACCTACAGTCAATTCTAGGCTTCCTAAATTTCGGAAGAACATACATTGCAAATTATGCAGAAAGGGTCAAACCCCTTTATGATCTAATAAAACCAGATTTTAAAAAAACAAATTGGACTCAAAAACACACAGAAATTCTGAGATCCTTACAAACAGATATGTTAATTAAAACAAAATTAGAAACACGTGATAACACACGCAACCTTGTGATTCGAGTCATCCCAGGAAGATGCGGATTCACATACCTGACCTCTAACGAGGGAGAAAAGGTACCAATTGCATACAAATCACACTTATACACTAAAGCTGAAATGAAATTTAGCCCAACGGAAAAAATTCTTACTGCAACCCAGACAGCTATAGCAAAAGAACGAGCCCTTTCACAAGGTAAACGAATAATCATCGTGACACCAATACCAGCCCTCGAGGCGGTAACAAAGGCAAGCATTCCGAATGCTAAGGCACTCCATCCGAGATGGATACAATGGGCTAATTCTCTTGCTGCAACAGACGTGGCATACGAATTTGATCCTAACTTAAAAACACAAGAGTTTCTCCAATATGAATTCGAATGTCCACCGCCGACCGAAATTCTGCCTCTAGAACATTACGGCTGTATAATATATACAGACGAATCAGCACAACCCGCAGTAGGAGGTAAACAAGCTTACAGTGCTGCGTGCGCGATTGTTAAAGGTCGCTGGCACGAAGGAAAATTTAAACCACTGGTCACTAAAACACAATCCCTAGGAGATTGTACAGCTCAACGAGCTGAACTACTAGCATTCAAGATGGCGCTTGAAAATACCGATCGAGAATTCCCCACACTCATAGTGTGTGATTCGTATTATTGCGTTCAGTCTTACAATGAATACTTACAGATCTGGCTTCAGAATGGTTTTAAGGATGCAAAAGGAGGCACAATCAAGCATAAAATGCTTTGGGAACAAGTAGTTCTTTTACAAAAGGAACTACCAAAGACTCACGTGATACATACACTGAGTCATCAACGTGATGGCGTTCACGTTGCAGGGAATTCATTGGCTGATGAGGCCGCGAAGGCAGCTGTGCAAATGGCTTCCGTAGCTGCCATCACTCGGTCAAAAACAAAAATAGACAGCGATATATTACAAGCTGTCAGTGCTACAGTAAAAGACGCGATAGAAACACTCCCGAAAGGCTTTCCAGTAAAGTACTCATACATAACTGATGCAAATAATGTTCTATTTGCTCGAATCCCTGGAGTGGGGGATAGAGTAATTCCAAACATGGAACATAGGTCAGGACTCATCATAGCGGCACACGAAGGACTTGCTTCTGTACATGCTGGCGTCTCAGCCACAGTATCGTTAATAAAACAGAGATACTGGTGGCCACAAATGAGAAGACAAACCAGGAACTATGTTCTAGAATGTGACATTTGTCAGAAAATGAAAGTATCAACAGTAAGACGACCAGCACAGACGCCCCTTCTAATCTCGGATAAACCATTAGCCTGTGTTTACCTGGACCACTGTGGTCCCTTACAAAGGAATGGTAACTATAAATATATCTTGGTCGCAGTGGATTCATGCACGAGATTCATATGGATGTGGCCCCAGCGAACGGCTGACGCCAGAACTGTTATAAAAGATTTGCGAGTCTTTATCGGCACATACGCAATTGGCGTGCTGCATTCTGACCAGGGTCCTGCTTTTAGCTCTAGAGCTTATAAGGAGGCCATGGCCAGCATGGGCATTGCATTGCGGTATTCTTGTCCATTTCATCCCGAGGGAAACGGAATTGTTGAAAGAAAAAACCGTGACATAAAGCAATCTATAACACCAAAGGTATTAGGTTCGGGAGCTGGGTGGGTCAAACATCTAATAAGTGTCCAACGTAGTCTAAACAACTTGCCAAGAAATTCTCTGAGGGGATTCAGTCCATACGAATTGTTGTTTGGAACTAGGATGTTAGTCTTAGATCTTGACAGTCAGACTTCAGTGGTAAAAGAAAAAGGCTTTGATATCAAAGACCGTTTGGCTATTTTGCAGGACTTAAACGAAACAAGAAAAGACCTGAGCAACATAAATTTGAAACAGCAGTCAACAACCACTGAAGAACCACCACCTGTCCCAGCAAGACCTGTCTGGATTCCAAAAGTCGGGGATCTAGTCAGAGAAAAGATCGCGGTAAAGAAGGAATCTGGGCCTTCTTACAGAAAAGCAGTTCCTGTCTTGTCCATCAACGGGACAAGATCAGTTGTACTACCGCCGCTTGCTGGTAAAAAGGAGAACCGAGTTGTATCCATCGACCTGGTAAAACCACAATCATGTGGCCGATAACAAACAGTAGGCCAAGTGGACTCCCGATAAGTAGTAGAACACCGAGGTTTGCTACAAGTACAGAGGTGCTAACTAAAAGGCTAATCACATTCGAAACGCCTACAGAACAACAACAAGGACTATGCAACAATGCAATGGAACTCACACCTCTGAAAACCCAAATAAAAACATTTAGTAGAGACACACCAACCTACAATGAAGTAACAAATGAATATGCTGAAGCTGCAAGAAACAGTAATCCTGAAGCAATTGGAACAATAGACAGAACGGCATCCGGCTACTTCATCAACTTTGAAGATTCTTCTGAAGATCTAAGTGAATCAAAGACACAGCCATCAACAAAAACTTTTAAAGATAAAGCTAAGGAAATATGGAAACAGCTGAAAGAAACCTATCTGATTTCTCCATGGATTGAATTTTGGGTGTCCTTTGGTGTATTTATCCTGATACTTTGGCTCATCATGATACTATGTTTGGGACGCTTCATTGAGGGAAAATATGCTAAAATGGACACAGCAAGCCAGAAAATCAACTTGATCCTCAAGCCACACACGTCTTCACACGTCAAGAAAAGAGAACTTTCTTCAGTCAATTTCACAGCCAATCCTATACCGGGTGGGGTAGCATGGGACAATACTGACTATGAAATTTATGGTCCGGTCGAAATCCTCAAATATCCACACCAAATCAAGATCTCGTTGAGTGACTTTGTAAAACCAAACTCATTTGCTGATGATTGGGACTTTGAAAGTATCAATGACATGATGTCTGACCTAGTGATGTCTGCTAAATTTACCAAACATGATTATTTGCAGGGTTCGTCTAATTATGATAGTATGTACTGCTACAACCACTATGGTAACCATTTTTTACATAAATCAGCACAACCTAGAAATGTTTTAAATTATAATCAATGGGAACATTGTGCAACCCCTCCAAAAGGAAGCTCAAGAACTGTTTATGACAAATATTCATATTTTTCAGGGTTCAACACAAGTAATGCTGAAACATTTTATTTCAAATTGTCAAATAAGACAGGAACAAAAACCATGCTTACAAACACAAAATTGATATATTCGGACTCATTTTTTGAACAAATGAATACATTTGGTTTTGATTATTGGGACAAAAATGTTGAAGTAAAAAGTGTTTGGGGTACAAAAGAATGGCAAGTACAAGGTATAGAATCATTGTTTAGAGCCTGCATGATCCCAGAACAAATTATATTCTTGAATGAAACTATTCAACAAACTACCTGTCTTGGATTAGCCAAAATCAAAGACTTAAATAAACCGTCTATTCCAAAACCAACAATGAACAGCAATAACTCTGCAGATGAAGAGATAGAGGTAAACTATGTATTAAACCAAAACAGAACAAATCCTGATTGGAAACAATGGTTAATCTGGCCCACAGATACTAATAACTGTCAAGACAGATTCCTGAACAAAACACAGGGGTTCAAATTGACCAGGCCAGACCCTAGATATTCCCAAAGACAACACCCAGGGATAATCACCACCTACAGTGTGGGCAAACTCTGCCTTCATTGGCTAAAAACTTCCACACTGACAGAAATTAGCAAACACCTAACTGTACTTACTGATGGTGCTGACTTGCGTGATTTCATTATGGGACCACGCAAACAGCGTCAAAAACGCTTCATAGCAGCCTCTATATATGCAGCTTACAACGAGGCCTGGAAGATAACTCAAATTGAGACAGCAGAAAGTATACGGGAAATTGACCGTATTAATTTGGAAAAATCGCTTTCTGTAGTGGACAATGGGTTAATGACTCTGTCCTCCAGAATCTTTTCATTGGACAGCATTGTGTCATCAGCAATCGACATAATATCGCAAGACTTACTGTTGTTACAACACGGTCAGTCTCAATTGCGTTCTATTGTACAGCTTGGCTGGACGTTACAAAATCTGCGTTCAGACTATGTGCCTTGGCGTTTAATCAACACAACGTCACTATTCAATATCTTTAACCTTACTGATAAACAAATCAGTATGGCACAAAAGGGTGCTGATTATACAATCCTGAGCATTGAGAAACTCGAGAGATTACCATTGACAATGTCAGAACGACCTGTCATTGAATGGATAATACATAGGATAATTAATATTCCGATATCTACTTTCAGGTTTCAATACTGCCAAAAATATATACAGGCTGGCATGTACGAAAAATTGGGAAAAGGGTACATTAAGACAACATGGAACTTGCCCTATTCACATGCATGTGTCAGTAATAAAGGACAGAAAGTGTTTCTTAGTGGCAATAATTGTGCGATGTCACTAAGCGGTACACTTCTGTGGAATGGAATTAGTTTGCATGGAGCCTGTGAAGGGAACTCAAATAACCTTTCATGTCACCAGCTAGGCACACCTGCAACAGAGATAGAACCATTCTTTAAAAGACTCTATAACGGGAGTTACATTCTAATTGTGGATCGCAGATGTTGTAGTCTACTGCCCGGGGTTCCTTATCTCGTTAGTACGACTGCGAAGGTCATGTGCTGTGGACGCTTATTGTTCCCCAGCTCCTTTCCAGACAGGGAGACAAGGGCATGGCCTAACTTGAAAATTACTTCTATTCGAGTTGATACTTTAAGCAGAATGAAAACAGTGCTTCTTCAGACGCCGACCAGGCTCACGTCATCAAAAGAAACGTATGATCTCCTAGTCGCAAGGACGACTGCAGAGATTCACTCATTGTTATCAACTAATTCCCCCATACATTTCGCAGAAATCCTGAATGAAATCTTAAATATTTCTGATACCAGTGGAGTCTCAAATGTATTTAAGACAGTATTTTTGATGGCATTAACACCATTCAAAGCCATACTGGGTATTTTTCCAGACTTCGTCCATTCGATTTTTGGAGGAGTTCCCCTCATTGCAGGAATCCTATTCCTAGTCCTTATATTTCGTTATGGCAAACCATGTCACAGACAAAACACCTGCGACAAGGGAAGAAACAATCCGAGCCATTGGATACCGGGACCGGATATCAAAAATCCTGGGACTAACCCGGCTTAGAGACCTGAACATGACTTGGTTTCTTTCATTTCGGCCGATATGGCAAAGATGTGTTTTACCTGTATTAAGGTGCATGCTGTGCGGAGAAGAATGCGTGTTGGACACCTGTCTGACGCTACAATCGGATGCGCCAATGGATGCAGAAACATTGTTGGGTCCGGTAAAGGCTCATGCATTGTGCTGCCCTCAACGGCTGCCAATCCTGATGACGGCATTCGTGGAAACTTCACCACTACGATTAAGGGGTAGTGAAGATCAAGATGAAAGCAGCATCGATCAGGTACAACCTTCTGTCAGCAATACTACTCAAAACGTCAATGGAGACAATCATGCACATGAATGCATGGTTACATCCTTTTCCGAGTTAGTGGAACTCTCACAGGAAGCTGTTGACAGCTTTTTCAGCAGTCTCAACGATATGATGTTCTCACCAGAGCAGAAATAATGACTCTTGAACAAGCTAGCACACGGCGTTCCCGACACCTTAAATTTGGCCTTCAACTTTAATAATAAAGTAGCAAGATCGACTTTTCCTCCAGTTCACGGACAGCAATTTTTTAGCAGCCCCAAAATATTTTTTTTAAATTTTACGGGACACTTTTTCTTCTGCTTAAAGTAAGAACTATTCTTAGAGAACTAATTTCTATTTTTAGAAACTTCATAGACATTAGCTGCCCGCTGGTATGTTTATAAATATTTTTGAACTGTGATGAAGTGGTCTCGAACTTTTCTTCTGTATTAAGAGCCATTTCATGTGTAATTCTAATATTCAATTACTAATAATGTATACATATGCGTGATTATTTTAGCATTATTCTACTGCTTGAGTGCATATAGTACATATGACTATTTTTTTCCCGTATGTTACATAATTTCAAAATGCATTATGTGTATTTTGGGGTGGTAAGGTATACACGATACTCTACAGTATGTTTTACTATGCCTAGATTCGTAAATATGGCCATAGTTAGCGTGGAGTGGGTGTGATGTATTCCTATAGGTTCTGTATCGATCCCCCTATTCCTGACCCTATTCTGGTTAACAAATTAACTAGCAGCCATCCCATGATGCAGAAACCGTTATCTGATTACGCCAGACCACGGCACAGGAGCGCGTTATCTGATTAGGTCATAACGCTTGCCATCTAATTAGGCAAGCAATATTCCTCCAGCCCCTGATAAGGCATACGGAGTTCTCAAAACAAATCAAACCTATGACAACCTGGGAAAAACCCTGCGGCCATTGTTTTGATTTCACCGAGAACTTCAGTAAAAGAATGTGCTAACGACCAGCTCGTATGACATCCTTATTGACGTATCTATGTCCATCCTTACGTCAATCTCGGCACCTTACAGGTATAAATATTACCGACATTGCCTTAAGCAAACACACGCGGTGGTGACGAGATCGGAGCAGCGAGACTTGCCGAAGCTCAGCAGAGAGCGAAGCCCACTGACGCTGCCCTGCCTTCCTGACGCGCTGAGAACGAGACGCTGCCTTTCTCCTGCCGAGAAATCCAGCTCCGGCGCTTCCGAGCAGCCCTTGCAGGCAGCCTGGAATATCGAGACCAAAGATGAGAGATACCATCCCTCAATCATCCTAGATTCAAGGTACGGAACTGAATAACACCTTGCAGAGAATTCTTGAATCAGTCACTTGGCAAAACAAACTTAACTTAAACTACTACTTTCTATCCCCGCCCACGTATTAGGCTTAGGTCAGGTACACTGGGGTAGGCGTAGTTAGAAGCACCAGTTGAGTACGATTAGTCAAATATTTATATGTATGTATCTATTTTATCCATTTTAAACCACCATATGGCTTAGAAACCATATAGATGTTTTTACAGTATTATTTTATACTTCTGCTTTTATTGTATGCACTTTACTTAACCATAAGTATTGCAATAATATCGATTCATTTCTCTTGTACAAGAAAAGAGACTGATCAATAAATAACATATTTTATTGAACACGCCCGTCTCTTCCTTTTCTCTACAATCTGGTGAAACTAAGAATGCACGTACTGACTGAGTAAAATAAGTTGTCTTTTGTTTTCACACGACTCTAGAGATACACTCTTGATTAGGGGAGAGCAAAGTTGTCATGTTCTATGGTTGTCAGAAACTAAATCCCTTCTTGTCTATCCAGGGAGGTTCAACTCCTCCTTGCCTATTCGAGAAAGTTTCTAGTGAACTCTGAGCTAGCTGGCAAACCCAAAACTTTAAGTCTAATATCGACAGTAGAAGACCTAGTTAACGTCTGGTCTAGGTCTATACTATTGGAGGTATTATTCCAATGCGCAGAGCCTATTGGGATAATAGGAACTACACTACAAGCCAAGAGCTAGGTAAGTAGCGGAGCTGGGATTTGTGCTCACTTCTGGAGTCCTGTCAAAAACAGCCAAAGCTATAGGCCGTACAGATTTGTGAAATCCAAATGGGTACTTCAGTGATAATGAACAGTTCTTGTGTGAGCCATTGAAATGTATAGGTAATACGAAAAGAGAGTACCTTAATACGTACTGTTATGCTTGTGAAGGTGTTCATGGGGGAAGGGCCTTTGTGAAAAGTCCGAGCGGTTTGATGGAAAATATGTGTGGAAAAGGTTGAGTGGAAGCTGAGATGTGCAGCTGCTCCAATATTACCTGACCTGCTCTGGAATTCAGAACCCCTTGTGGGATGAGGACCACGAGCCGCGACTGGCGTTCACCTCTAATGTTATTTCGCTGTTGGCTTTTCAGAAATAATGTTAGGTGTGCTAGCTGCTCCAGTGGGGCCACATGCTTTCTTATTATGGTGGTGCAGCATGACTGGTTTATGTGAAGTGCTTCTCCCCAGACCTGAAGGAGGTAATGGACTGTACATATGAAGGCCTACTGACTTATTGTACAGTGCACATAGGCCTTGACTGTAGTCTTGGGAGAGATGCAGCTAGACCCAGCCCATCCAACATTAGCACACGAGTAGCGCTGTGACCCTTTCCTAATGGAGAGATTTGCAGACACCCGATGTGCACACCATCTCTCTCTGCCTCAATGGGATGCACTTGGCTTAATACAAGTGGGTATCTGTGATGTGGCCAGCTTCACTGCACCTAAATGGGCTTAGTAGCAACATTTTGAGTTGGGCTAATCTTTTTGTCTCATGATACTGCCTTTTGAGATTGGGTTCACCCTCCTTTTCATGATTAGTATTAACTCTGACCTGCTCAGCGCAACTCACTCTTGTGTGTGCCTGCTGCAGCATTTTTTGGGGTGCCTCATTGAAGCACCCTGAGCCCTGTCGTCACATTTTATAAACACTAAAAAACGTACTGAATACACTCTTCTATCACAGCCTAGCGCCCTGAGTCCTGCTTCCTATTGCTGAAGTTCCCTTTCACTAGCATCACCCAGGGCCGGCCCTATTGTTTCTCCTGGGAGGCATGCCCCAGCTCGGCCCGAGTGGCCCGATAGTGACTTTGCAGAGGTGGTGCGCTGAAGAGGTAGCTTGATATCTGCTGTCCAAGTGTCGCTTTACCATTTACATCAGTGTTGCTGTGTGGGAGGGTGCATACCTGGGGACTGGACTGAATCAGTAGTTTGTTGGGTTGTGCCCGCCTTGGGGGCGCTGGTCCGGTTGGGATGGGTGATCTGTGGCAATGAGGCCAATAGGAGTGGTCGGTTCAATGTTCCCCAAATCTTGGCTTTTGTTTTGTTCAAGCAGGGACAGAGTGGCCAGTGGCACTTTTATGTCTCTCTAGTCAATGGGCTGGTCTGTGGTTGGATGGTTGGTTTTTCTGAGAGACCTGTCCATTTGTGCCACTGGTCAAGCCTCTGAGAGTCAGTGGCACTTTGGGCCATGCCTCTTTTCCAGTTAGTGGCCCGTCGTGTTATCTCCCAAGCACCCGACTGGCTGGTCTGAACCTTATCATAGCACTGGTTTGTTTCTGTTGTGAATGGAGGGTGAGTTGGCCCTCTGGGAACTTTGCCTGAACAGCTGCCTTTCTCATTTACTTATTTTGGTGTATTAGTGGTAGTGTGGAAATGTGAGCAAAGGTGAGCGCGAGCCGTCATGATGAGCTGCCTGTGTTTTATTGCTGCCAACTGGGTGTCGGATTTCACAGCTTCTGTGAGGTGAAGGTACTTTAACTACACATCCCCATGTCAACTTAGTTTCAAACTGTATTGTAGGAAGCTGGCTCCGTACATACTATACCAAAGTAAGGTATAGAGTGCCCAGAGTCCAGTTAATCCCCAAAGGTAGGCAGAGGTTACAGTAGACAGTACCTTACTCTCCAATTGTGGAAGTATGGGCGATCAGTAAGGCCTCATCAGAGGACAGTGCTAAGCATTTATTGCACAACTCAGGTAAGAAATGATTTTACACACTCAAGGACTGAACTCTGACCAATTGGGTTGTATAAACTATTGTTTAGTTATATTTGTTTTCTAGAACTAAGCCAGACTTGGTACAGGTAAGTATGAGAATGCTTTGCAAGCATATGCAACTTTTATACAGTTTGAATGCAGTGAATTAGTTACAGTAGATTACTTTGTATTTGGAGATAGTCAGAATTACTTTGTATTTACTTTTCTTATACAGCCAGGTATCAGTAGATACAAGGCTGGTGCATTTCCTGAGGACAGAAAAATTAGACAATGTATTTTGCAACCTTATTACAGGTTTACAGTACTACCCACAAGCGATATTTAGTCCTGACAAGGCAGAACTGAGTTTACGGGTCCATGGGTACGATTTGGTCAAATGGGCACTCATGTTGCACCACCAGCGGCACAGAGAAAGCCAGGTGCAGAGTGCAGAGACCACAGGTTAGCCAACGGGCTAAGCATGGTCGTGGGCTTGGGGACAGCACGAGCATGCCACCAGTTTGGGGAACAAAAGCTCCTGGGGTTGAGGCCAGCACTTTAGGGCCCATTGGCCAACACAAGAACTACACCACCAGCGGCACCGGGGTAGCCGGGTGTAGGATGCGGTCTTGGCTGATGCTGCAGATTCTGTCGTGGTTCCCTCCGAGTCGGTCATCTGGGGTCTTTGAAAGTTGTCGTCTTGTGACTGCAAACATTTGGAGATGGTCGGACAGCCATAGTTGCTCTTTCTGGACTGCTTAGGTCACAAACTCGGTCAGGGTGTCACCTTCGGTCTCAGTTGAGGGGACCTTCTAGTTGTTGGCTGCAGGTTTGATTTGCGAGCTTGTTGAGGTTCAGAGGTCACTGGGATCCAAGCTAGGATTGCTGGGAGGATCACCTTAGGGTGCTGGTTCACTCGGGCTTAGGCCATTGGGAGCAGAGTGATGGAGACACACGGAGTCAGCCGGAGTCAGAGTTGGTTGGTTTTGAACAAGTCCGGTGCTCATGGGAAATAAAGTCCTTTTTAGTCAAAGCGGAAGGGCAGGTTCTGTGGGTTTTCGAGGACTGCTGGCTGCAGGACACACCAAGGTTCTGTTTGAGGAGTCTGAGGTCGGGCAGGCCGTAGGACTGGGCCAAGTCAGTTGGTGTCCTCTTTTTCTTCTCTCCGCACAGCTTTTCGGTCCTTCTTCTTCTTGCTTCTTCTTTTCGTCTCTGGTCTGAGAAGGCAAGGATCAGGGTTGCCCCTAAATGCAAAATTTAGGGGCATTAAAGGTAGGTCCAGGTCGAGACCAATAGGTCCCCTCCTTGGGGTGGGCACACCCCCTATTATGCCATCCTTCAGTAGGAGGGGGGCATAAGCCACACTCTGGTTGGCTGGGTCCTCCCATCTGCATAATGCAAGATGGCAGGGACTGAAAGTTGTCTTTTACCTTGCCTCCTCCACCTGGACACACCTCCCTTCCTAACTTGATTTTCCAGCTGGTTCTCCCACCCAAATTGGGGGGTCAGAATGGGTGGGGGCCAGATGCTGGGAGCAGCAAATGGCTGGGGTAGCTCACGCAGGTGGCAGGCCTTTGAAGCTTCCTCTTCATGGAGCCTGCCCATCCTGGGGGAGGACGTGTGGCACCTCATCCCAGGATGTGCTGTCTTTCAGGACCCCAAGAGCGGCAGGCTCTCGACCCAGTGGTCCAGAAACATGTCTGGTGGTGGCAGCTGGTGAGTAGCCACTCAGCCAGGGCATTAGAGTCAAGTTGTTTTTCAGGGGGCATCTCTAAGATGCCCTCTGATTGCATTTTTCCTTAAATCCCAAACTGGCATCATTGTTGGTTTAATGTGCTGAGAAGTTTGATACCAAACCTCTTGGTTTTCAGTAAAGCCATAATTGGGTTGTGGAGTTTGTAATGACAAACTCCCATATCATATACTCTTTATGCCATACTGCACTTACAATGTCTAAGAATTGACTTAGAGCCTGTAGGGGCACAGGGCCCATGCACCTGTACTCTCACCACTGGTATAGTGCACCCTACTAGAGGAGGGTCTAACCTATGCCCGGGCAGTGGGTTGTAGACATGGCAAAAAGGGAATGCCATGTCAACTCTTCACTTTGTTCTGCACCAAAACACACAGCTTGCAAAGGCAGTGTGTGTGTCTGTGTGTGTAAAGGTACAAGGCCTCTAAGGGTGCCACAATAAGTGCTGCAGCCCTTAGAGGCCTTCCCTGATCACAGTGTCCTTGGTACCTAGGCTACCTTTTACAAGGGGCTTACATGAGGCGAGAGAGTTGCCAAATGGATTTTGCAACAGTACAATTTTAGGGAAAGAACATAGGCCCTGGGTACCTGGTGGCAGGAACCCAGGGCACGCTCAGTCAAAGTACATCAACATAAGGCAAAGAGTGGGGGAACCATTCAAAAAGAGGGTCCTTTCCTACACGTATATTTCTGTGAGGGAAGTTTTTACAATGTATCCTGCCTTTGAAATTGCCTTTATCCACAAATACACAAGGACGGGGTCAGCTGCCTTTCCTGAAAAGGAAACGTAATTTTCACTACATTTCCTCTTCTTTATTTTTGTATTGTTAATGGGCTTAGTGGTCATTGGTGTTTGGGTGCAGGAATCAGTAGTGTGCTTTTTTGTGGTTTGTTTCTAAGTATACATTTGCAAACTTACTTTTGTTTTTCTTTTGCCTATTTGCTTTGGTTACATGATCTCAAGGTTTGCTTTCGAGGTAGGTGTAATAGTGCAAACATATTTATCATTGGAGGAATTAGTGGCTCATTTTGTGCAGGTTAACAAAGTGCAGGTGTGTTTGAAGCTTATGGAGACCATGGAGGTACCACCATTTCTTGGGGGTCTTTTGTCATTAGTGGATTACACACACATGACATGGAGCTCGCTGTGATCTTGGAGGTGCATTCATTTCCTGTTGTCTCTTGTAGTTACCAGATTGCAAAAACATAACCTAGAGATTATGGAGACATGAAAGTACCATCATTTCGAGAAGGAGTGCTGTGAGCAGATGAGGAGGTGCCACCACTTTTGACTATTGGGCGGGGGAAATGCTTTTGGTTACCTCATTATACTAACATGCCTTAAAACTCATGGAGACCTTGAGGTTTCACCAATTCCTCGGGGGTTCTTTGTTGCTACCGGGTTACACACACATTAGGAGAAGCTGGGAGCCAAAGGTGCTTCTATCTTCTGAGGGATGATGGAACCCTTCTCTCCCACATTAAACAAACACACCATGAAGGGCATGGAGACCTTGATTTGCCTAATTTCCTGGGCGATATGGAGGACCCTTGCCACCACATTGCACAAGCATGCATTGGCATAAGGTTGATGGAAAGCAGGAGGTGGGTCCATTCCCTGAGTGATATGGGGGACTGCTGCACCCATATTACACACACACACAAATGCACACACACACATATATTTAACAGAGGCAGCCCACAGAGGAAACTATTTTCTGTGCCCCAACAAGGAGATGGGGTACCACAGTACTGACAAAATAACCCTACCCAACTAAACTAAGCATTCTTTAAAAACACACCTTTTCAGTACCTCTCTAGAAAGTTTTGCATACAGTGAAAATAGATAGAGTGTACCCCCAAAAAGAAGAATGCAGCAACTCTCGGAAAACTTTCTAACAATGTTTTTTCCCCCAAGCTAACCTAGAACGCACAGCTCTTATCCCCCATGTGCACAATAGACCCAAATATGCACCACCATTTCAGTGGCCCACTTAAATCCTAAAATAGTACCCACAGCACAACCCCCTACAGTACACAAACACCACTGTATCACCCTAAACCATAAAACAGTACCATGAACGCGAGTGCAACTGAGTAAGCCGTTATCTCTAATAAGTGATGGTTGGACACAATATTTCGCCGACGTAATCAATCAGCTGACCGCGACAGATGTGCTGACTCCAACCACTGTATCCAATGTGCACCAAAGTAGAATCGTGGAGTGGTTCAATTTGCTCAGTGCACACTACGACACATGCAATCTCACAGGCCCAGTTCCCAACAGGCATGCTATAAACAGGCATCACCATGACAATCCTTGTCGTGGGCCAACAGGGGATGCACACACCCGTCGTAATCTATTTCAGCGAACCACATGTTGGAGAGGTACACATCCATGCACCACTAGGCATGTGCGATATTGCTACACAGGCTGAATGCAGGTGACGTCCGCAATGTGGAAGGTCAGCCGGTAGGTGATTCTCAGCAGTTCCAAAGGCAGTGTACCCAGGACATGCAGCAGATGTGCAAGGTATAGGTGGACGTGAATGGAGTCGAACATGTGTTCGGGATGCCCTGCCAGTGGCTCTGCTTGTAGCTGAACTGGTTTGCCATGTGCCAGTCTTGTGGATGAAATGGCGCAGCTTGGTGCAATTAGCCGGGTCTGTGTGCAATGGGTGCAGGGAAGAGGTGTGGTGGGAGTACGTGTGAAGGCCATTTCACGCATGCTAACTACGACAAAGGAATTTTGAGTGTGTGATGTGCACTCATTGTTCTCAAATCGGGCAGTGCGTAGTGTGGGAGATGAATGTTAATATTGTTGTGTCTGTAAGGGGGGCTGGCCACTTGCAAGTTCCTTCTCGGAGCAGCAGATGTTCAGCCAAAGAACCTTTATTCCCTACAGTAACTTCTCCAACTGCATTTATACAGGATGTGTACAGAGGCCGGTCGTTGGTGTTGTGGGATGTCTGCGACCCTGGTCATCATGGATGAGATGCCCAGCACGTAGCACATGGGCGAGTTCAAGGTGTGTTACGTTGCCAAACAGCTGCTCCTCCCTCCCACGAGTACCCACACTTTTATGCGCTGCGCTGTTGTATCCCGTGCACTCCCACGGCACATCATTGTAATGCCTATTCGCGTATGTCCTTTGACATTCAAACCACACCGTGACACTGCCCATTGGAGGTGGTGCATGCCACTTTACAACATCGACTGCTGCGGTCCTTGTGGCGGCCACACCAGAACACAGAGATGCAATTACTGTACTTCCTGAACACGGACATGCCCGAGACACCCTGTTCCTCTTACCCGACCAGCAAATGCTGCTTGTGCATGCAGGAAGATGCTTGCGTAGCTACATGTCCAGGTTCATTGCTAACACAGAGGTGACATGGTAACATCCGCTGAAGACAGCACACTGTGATGTTGCAGGGCCTGTGCCCATCATGCTAACACAATGACCACACGGACATACTTGCTCAGATGCGGGTTCGGGGGTGTTGGTGGTCCTGAGGTTGTTGCGATGAGTGTTGTGGCCCTCATGAGTATCCGTGTATCATGCTTATTGACTCTATGGTACCTGTGGGTGTTCCGGTGTGGCTCTTGGCTGAGTTCCCTTTTATGCTGCAGGTAGTCATCCTGCTTAACACCAACAGAAAGCAGGTGCAAAATCCCTGGTGCTAACGCGGCTTATTGCCATAATTTGTTTTGCATCGCAGTTTTTGCCTTTCGTTGAGAAAGTTGTGATGTGGTGTTTTTGTGTACAGAAAAATAAACAAACTGGACAGTGTATCGCGTCAAGATCGAGCACCTGACCGACTATTCCCAATTAATATAAATACAATGAGATTTCTTCATTGATTTTGTGTGTACACTGTAAATGTACCCAATACCACAGTGCAATTCAAAACAGGATTTTAGTATTGAGAATAAAACGCAAAGGTGTACCTCGTGTGTTTTTTGCGTGGGAACGCCTACTTTGCATCTCATTATCAGCAGTTTAATGCAACTAAAGTTGAGATGAATCTAAAACTTTATTATTCAGAAGCTGGTGCAAACTGCAGACATCACCAGTATTCCCGCAATAACTGCTCCAAAATTTAACACCATGGTGGACACCACCAAATAAAAGTAATAAGAACGAGAAAGAGTCACACAGCACTTAAGTAACAACCAAAAACTTTATTGAAATTTAACAAACTCAACACAAAACAATAAGGCGGAAGACTCCTGTCGATGACACAGCCTGGAAAATAAAGCACAAAATAAAGACGTGTGTAATGTGCATATGAAAGGAGCGGGACACAGAGAACAAGAGAAATAAAAAAAAGCCAGAGAGAAAAAGAGAGGGAAGGAAAGGAAGGGAGTAAGAAAGGGTGAGAGAGTGAGCGAGATTGAAGGAAAGGAAGAAAGAGAGTGAGAGAGAGAGAGAGTGAAGTGAGGGAAGTGAGAGAGAGAGAGAGACACCGCCGCCCCTGCACATCATGACTAAGTAATTACCTGCTGCCACTTGAGTGTCTACCAGTGCCCGTGAAAGCTCCAGAGCCCGGTCCGCCACCATTCGTTGGTGCACATTATGTAGACACGCTTCATGGCCCTGCATATCCCACATATGTCGCTGAGTCCTGAGTCATCAATGGGGGAGATCACATCAGCTTCTGGATCTGCTAACCCTCTGTAAGGGAAGCCAGTGCCACATGGTGGTAGGCTGCTGATGGCCATACCACATAGGGTGCGACTAACCCTGCAACTCAAGTCGGTGCCACGTGGTGGTAGGCCCCTGACGGCCACATCAGCTTCGGGTGGCACTAACACTGTGCAACTCAAGTCAGCACCACGTGGTAGTAGGCCCCTGACGGCCACATCATGTTCGGGTGGCACTAACGCTGTGAAACTCCAGTCCGCCACATGTGATAGCAGGCCCCTGACAGTCACATCATGTTCAGGTGGCACTAACCCTGTGCAACTCAAGTCCGTGCCACATGGTGGTAGGCCCATGGTGGCCATACAGCTCAGGGTGTGACTAACCCAGTGCACAACTTTTCATGGAGTCTTTATGATTCAGACCCGTGGAGCATCCGCCATCCAGTCACCACCAGCAATAAAGGATGTGACGTTGTCAATCCATTATATTTGCGTAGTCACATGGCCTGTGAAGCATGTGCCAGATGGGTGTGGTGTATGTGTGCAAATCTGCCCTCAGGGAGTGGTTGTGACATGTTGACAACTAGACAACTGACCTGCACACCAACAGCGAGTACGCCTGCGACAGGTAGCTATGTAGGGCCAAAGTCGTAACGTAATCGAAGTGGCGTGGTGTAGGACGAACAGGGCAGGGATAGCCAGAATGACTTTGGGGCTGTGGGAGTGGTTCAGTACATGTCCGGACAAGGAAGTGACTAATGTGTGTGTCCCCAATATAGTGTTTACGGCACCAGAAATACAATAGGCTATGTAGCATACTGTGACTGGCATCCCATTAGCTGAGCATCATTGACGTAAGGTGAATCACTGTCACTACATTCTTCCACATATTCATACATAAATTAGGTAAGAGATAACACAGCAGTGCATCACTGGATGTTTATGGCACATCCAGTGGAGTTTAGCAGCTGGAGCGGTAGAGGGACAGGACAAGCACACTTCACAATATGGGCTTGTGGAGGGCAAACCAGAGTCCATCTGGGGATGACAGGTACCCAGGAACTGGAAGGGTACAGTGCCCAGTGAGGTCGCCGTGTCATTGGTCATTGAAGAGGATACGGCATGCCATGTCGCGGACCAAGGTGAGTGCATCAGAGCGTAACGTGGGACATTGGAAAGTCGTGGGGCTATGTGTGGCACCAAGGATAAACAGGCCAGGTGGCGGAAATGAATGGTAGTGCCTTCTGATCTCAAACCCATCCATGTCCCCATCCTTGTATGTGTGCACTGCCCCGCCTGTGGGTTTTTCTGTACCAGCTGCGGAATTGTGTGCCACTGCCACATAAGTGGAAAAAGGTGGATTGTTTTCCGCAGTGTGTGCCACTGACACATCAGTGGACATGATGGACTGTCTTCCACACTGTGTGCCACTGACACATCTGGGGGCGCAGCGGATATGCCTTCCGCATTGTGAGGCACTAACACACAAAGGGGCAGAGATGTAAAGGCTGTGGGGGCAGCAGCATTCATCTGCGCCATGCTTTGTGGCAGCAATGCCATGATGAGGATCTGAAGGCATGGAAGATCCCAGCTACATTTCATATTCAGCGGTGGGTGGCAACCTTTATGCCTCCATCCACATCATTTCCTCCATGAACCTCGGCATTTGTGGCAGGTCATGGCATTTAAAAAAAATTGAAATTCACTGAAATAAACATAGATTTCATAGACGTTATAGTTAAAAATTAGCATTTAAAAAACCTTAGAAATTCACTGAAAACAACATAGGTTTCAGACATGTTATAGTTAGTTGGACATTTCCCTCACACAAAACCATAGAAATTCTGCCGTTATAGTTAGTTCAGCTAACTATTACTTGTGCTCCGCAATGCACTGCTGATGATGTCACATATCAGTGATGTAATTTGAGATGTCATCAGTGATGTCATGAGTGATGTCACTGACCATGTCCTGAGTGATGTAATATGTGACAATTGCAAAAAACACAGTTGATGGACAGAATGTAGAACAATGTCATACATTCACCCCAGTACAAGGATCTGGGCCTAAATCCATCGTTTTTTTTGCACTCCACACCACCCTGGGTTAGACACTGGCTATATGCAAATTAGCTCTGACCCTGTGCCTCATGGGAACAGTCCAGTCCGAACTACCAAGCCATGTCTTTCCCAGACGGGAATCAAGCATCCAAGGACCGGTTTCTGGCTATCAGCCTTCATTCAGCCTGGATAGCTTGACTCCAGTGGTGTGGAGAGCCTGGGACTCACGTCTGAGCATACCCAGCCCACTCGGGGTGAAAATTGCAAAAATCACACTTGATGGACAGTATGTAGAACAATGTCATACATTCACCCCAGTACAAGGATCTGGGCCTAAATCCATCGTTTTTTTGCACTCCACACCACCCTGGGTTAGACAATGGCTAAATGCAAATCAGCTCTGACCCTGTGCCTCATGGGAACAGTCCAGTCCGAACTACCAAGCCATGTCTTTCCCAGACCGGAATCAAGCATCCAAGGACCGGTTTCTGGCTATCAGCCTTCATTCAGCCTGGATAGCTTGACTCCAGTGGTGTGGAGAGCCTGGGACTCACGTCTGAGCATACCCAGCCCACTCGGGGTGAAAATTGCAAAAAACACAGTTGATGGACAGAATGTAGAACAATGTCATACATTCACCCCAGTACAAGGATCTGGGCCTAAATCCATCGTTTTTTGCACTCCACACCACCCTGGGTTAGACACTGGCTATATACAAATCAGCTCTGACCCTGTGCCTCATGGGAACAGTCCAGTCCGAACTACCAAGCCATGTCTTTCCCAGACCAGAATCAAGCATCCAAGGACCGGATTCTGGCTATCAGCCTTCATTCTGCCTGGATAGCTTGACTCCAGTGGTGTGGAGAGCCTGGGACTCACGTCTGAGCATACCCAGCCCACTCGGGGTGAAAATTGCAAAAAACACAGTTGATGGACAGAATGTAGAACAATGTCATACATTCACCCCAGTACAAGGATCTGGGCCTAAATCCATAGTTTTTTTGCACTCCACACCACCCTGGGTTAGACACTGGCTATATGCAAATCAGCTCTGACCCTGTGCCTCATGGGAACAGTCCAGTCCGAACTACCAAGCCATGTCTTTCCCAGACCGGAATCAAGCATCAAAGGACCGGTTTCTGGCTATCAGCCTTCATTCAGCCTGGATAGCTTGACTCCAGTGGTGTGGAGAGCCTGGGACTCACGTCTGAGCATACCCAGCCCACTCGGGGTGAAAATTGCAAAAAACACAGTTGATGGACAGAATGTAGAACAATGTCATACATTCGCCCCAGTACAAGGATCTGGGCCTAAATCCATCGTTTTTTTGCACTCCACACCACCCTGGGTTAGACACTGGCTATATGCAAATCAGCTCTGACCCTGTGCCTCATGGGAACAGTCCAGTCCGAACTACCAAGCCATGTCTTTCCCAGACCGGAATCAAGCATCCAAGGACCAGTTTCTGGCTATCAGCCTTCATTCAGCCTGGATAGCTTGACTCCAGTGGTGTGGAGAGCCTGGGACTCACGTCTGAGCATACCCAGCCCACTCGGGGTGAAAATTGCAAAAAACACAGTTGATGGACAGAATGGAGAACAATGTCATACATTATACAGTAATATGTGACGTCATCAGCAGTGCATTGCGGGCGCGCGAGTTATAGTTAGCTGAACTAACTATAACGGGGGAATTTCAAAGGTTTTGTATGAGTGAAATGTCCAGCTAACTATAACATGTCTGAAACCTATGGTTTTTTCAATGACAGGCCGTCCTGTAATTTGCACTTTCTTACACATGGTGTTGAAAAAATAAAATCTTAAATTAAAACTTGCCTGCTGCAGTGCCGTGACCTTTTTTGCTGGGAGGAAGAAGGCGGAAGGAGTTGAAGGAATATATATATATATACATATATATATATATATATATATATATATATATATATATATATATATATATATATATATATATTAATCAACTACACCAAAACTGAGAAAATAAACGCTGCACTGGCAAATTTAGCTCATCAAGCTGTCCGTTTCTCTTGACGTGCATGAATGCACATAGGAGTGGCAATTGGCTATATATACGCCTACTATTATTTTCATCTGCTGATTTATCTGTTTTAGTAGAATTACATGTATCTGCATTTCCAACATATCACATCCCTTGCACCCCACAATTTCCACTTCCGCATGAGTAGAAGATTGTGAAAAGATTTAAGTCCAATTGAATTGCGGCATGCTTGATTTGCTAGGTGTAGCTGTGAAGACACATTTGATGTGGTGGCCTTGGATGGGAATAGAAAGGCGTCAGATGACATCAAGGGCTGCTTGTTTGTTTGTCTCTTTTCTACAGCACAATGCACCGGATGCTTGTTTACTTTACTGTCCAAATGAGAAGACAAGAGAAGGATTTCTGTTTTCTGATGAAAGGATAATTTTATTCAGCTGGCAGGAAAATAGCAGATACGAGACATTTCAGATAAGAATGACAAGCTTTGTTTTTTGACAGGTATGACCTAGACTGACAGTAAGAATTTAGCCTACATTACATGCATCTTTAGAGATGCTGTTCTTTTGTCTGAGCCCGCCATTGTGGTGAACCACCACAGAGCAGAGAGCTTAAAGTAACTATAATAATAATATTTTTATTCAGTCATTTTTGCCACACTTCTGACATTTTTAGGCGTTTAACATAACAGATGTTACTGGTACCCACTTATGTCACCTAATGTACTCACCTATGTAGGGATTTGAATTACGTCTGGAACACTACATTTGTCATTTGCAAATATTCAGAACACAAGCTTATTAATACACACACACACACACACTCACGTACATTGTGGGGATCCTTCAAGTGTGAACCTAAAAACACAAAGGGTTCCAGAAGTGGCATTTCTTATTTTAACTCAATAGGAATCTTTACTTCTTAATACAGGAAATAGAGATGAATGAAATAATATAAAACTTAGCATGTGAATAGAATTTGCTTGAGGTTGTGCCTTTGCTTCGTTTAAAGTAAATATGTTCAATAGTTTTTGAGTAATTAGCATTTAAAAAATGGTCCAGTCTTAGTAGGAAGACATTAGACTGCTAATTCCTGGATCCTCTGCAATTTTTCAAATTCAATTAGCAGTGCTTTAAATGGGAAACAAATATGTGCAGGCACTCTTCAAATTGAGCTGTAGACATGGGAGGGACTTTGGGTGGGGTCAGTCGTGTGGCAAGATATTCTCAGAGTACATCTGTGAATGTTGATATGGAAATGGATATTGTGTGTGCATGACTTCACCGACAGTGGCACCGAAATACCATATGGGGGAGATTATAGAACGTGGTTGCAGAATCAGTGGTTACATTTCAGCTTTTCCAAGGGCACAGTACGCAATTTATATATTTTTAAATGAATATTTGTTACATACAAGTACCTTACGAGGACAAGCCAGATGTTACAGATGTTTGCCTTTTTTTGGTGGGGAGTTTGTCTTTTGAACCTTGGCACCTACACTGACCCCTTGAAAAACTGACCCCTTGAATTAAGGTGCTCTTTCATACTGACTCCTATCCAACAATTTGCATTCTCAAACCTAAAATACGTATTTGCCATCGCTGCAGTCAGTGCATTTACTGTGAAAGTCTTCTATGTACGTACATTAAGTAGCCACCTTTTCAGGCACACACCAGGGTGCTGTTGAAAAGCAGCAGACTTATAAATTAAAATTTACTGCAGGAGAAAAAAGTCTTGCAGGCTTTGTTTTCAAGGTTGAGATCACTGGAATCAGACCAGCGGGAAGAGCAAAACGATGCAGCTTATCAGTATATATACTCCAGTGCTAACAAATAGCCTTCAGTGAACAATAAACAGGTTATTATCATGTGCTTTGTGAATTCTTATGGAGTACCGCCTTTCCATCTAAGTCATGCATCCTGGATTGACCTGCATAGCTGATGTAACATAAGAAGTAGTTATATTGTTTATTAAAGGACTATTTTGCTTGTGGGGTGTGAGAATGTATCTGTAAGCTGCATATTTGATTAAAGGTTGCATAGGCAAGAAGTCCTATTATTGGCTGTTGTTTTAAAAAAAGAACTGTAATACAGACATGGTAATGCTTTTGAATCTGTGGAGTAAACGACATCTGCTGTATCTCTTTTTTGAAGTAACATGTGCATAATGAGTTACAGAGCAATGATTCTCCTGGAGAGCCATGCATCCAATTATATTTTAGGTGTGATAATATCAAGTGTGATATCTAGAATTCACTCTCATGTAGCTCCATAGAAAAGGATATATATACTAACAGGTAGTTTCATACTGAAAGACGGACTTAAACTATGAGCCATAGATATAGCCTCAACTGTTATGTTCAACAAGGTTGTCAGGGCAGGATTTGCTACTTATATTCTGTAAGGAAAAATTCCATTCGCCCAACGGGTCACTTTATGAGGTGTTTATAATGAGTGGTGTTGTAACTCTATCATTAGAGTGAGTGAGAAAACAGCCAACATATGTTTCACCCCTTTACGTGGCAATCCATCCTAAGGCTTCCTCAGAGCGTTTAAAGGTAATTCTGATGGATCCGTCTCCGTTGACGGTTTCTGAAGCTTCTCTTGATGTCCTCTTAAATTTCTGGCGTAATGCCCTTTCTGCACGGTCTTCCTGTTGCAAATCCTGCACTGACAACCTTGTTGAAGCAAATCCTGCCCTGACAACCTTTTTGAACCTTGTATACATAAGCGGGCTAGGATGTTTTTTCCCCTGTCAAGGGCAGGCATCAGAACAAGTTGCTCAATATACGGCCAGTAAGGGATCGGGACCTTTGTCACCCATTTTTTCCTCAACTGTTATGTATCTAACAACAATGGAGGTACTTTCACAGTAAGCCAGGCACTAATCAGGCAATCGTCCAATCAGTCAGTCACTACTAAGGCATTCATCAAAGCACTTATGCACTGTCTACGCACTCATTCAATTACCTAGGCACTGCATATATACTCTTGTAATCATGCACGCACTAATTATGTAGTTATTGAACTATACAAGTACTACACATGCATTGATCCTATCACCCAGGAACTAACCATTCACTTATGCAATCACCAAAGCAGTACCTGTGCAGTGATTCAAACACCCAAGCACTACCCATGCATTCATCCAAAAAACCACTTACAACCTAGGCACTCATCGAAATACAGAGGAACAACCCATGCACTCATCCAATTATGAAGGCAGTATCATTGCAGTGAACTTATCACCCATCCAGTTGCTATGCGCTCATTCAATTACTGCGGAAAAACTATAGCAATAATTAACCCTGGGCGTAGTTTGCATAGTAGCGCTACGTGTAGCTATGCGAAGTGCACTTCGCACTATGCGTAGCTACGTGAACTGCGCAGTGCAGTAGGGAAAATGCTGTTCGCACCGATTGCACAGTGCCGGATGCTTGTCCGCACTGTACAATCATTGCAAACAGCATCTTGCACGGTGCATGCGGTCCTTTTCTGCCGCACAAGTAGATTTGTATTCGAGCGGCAGCTTTCTCAACGTGGACTGGTAGTTTCTCATCATGAGCGGTCGCGAGCATACGCGACCACACGCAATGAGAAACCTGAACTCCCCGCGTTGAGAATCTCGCCGGGATGTTTATTTTATTGATCGCGAATGAGGAAAAAGTCTTGCCGGGATGTTAATTTTGCTCCCTCGCGGTCGCTAACTTGACGTTGAGAACAGTGAGCACAGAAAAAATGCCTGCTACGCTATGCATTTTTGCACTGTGCTATGTGCGATTTGCGTAGTGTGTAGTAGCGCAAACTACGCATGCTCCGTGAGCGTAGCGTAGTACTATGCCCATGGTTAGCATTAATACAATCAACCCATTAGTATACTTGCTTTCATGGAATCACACAAACTTTACAATGAACTCATCAATCATCACACATTAATCATGCACTCATCTAATCAGCCAGGCACTACTGGTACACTAACTCAATTATCCAGGCACTACCCATTTACTTATCTAAACACCCAGTCACTGCTTCTTCACTCAACCAAAAACACAGCGGCAGCAGCCTTCTACTCATCCAATCACTGAAATACTACTCATGCACTCATTCAATCTGTCAATACCATGTATGCACTTAAATAATCACATATGCACTATCCATACACTCTATAAGTCACCTATATACTATGCATGCTCTCCCGCAAATATACAGGCTCTAGAGTTGCACTCATTTAATCACCTACCCATTATGTATGCATGTATTGAATTATTGAGGCATTAGTGATGCACTTTTCAAATTATTCAGGCACTACTCATGCACTCATCCAAACACTCAGATAGTAGTGCTATACTCTTGCAAACATTCAGGCAGTAACTATGCAGATATGGAAGGACCGATGGAGTTCTCACATACTCAGGGAATCATACATGCATTACCTGTATCCCCAGGGAATTACCTAGGCACTACATATGCACTCATTCAATCATCCAGGGAGTAGTCTTATTCAACTATAAACAAAATACATGTATTTATTAATTTCAGTGAGGAATATGTAGTCTTTTAGAACCACCTGGTGAATTATATATGCAACCTGTCACACACTCTTTGTAAGTACTCAGACTAATTACTGAGCTTTATGCTCTACTAGAGAATAATGCGCAGATTTTTATATTTACCGTTTTGCAAAATTTAAATGTGATACATTTAAGGGGAAAAGTACTTAGATACAAAGTACACACGTGACACAGTAGTAAAAAGGCACACAAATAGGTATTATGATGTGTTTTCGGATTTACAGTGTTGAGGCACTGTATGTACTTCTACACTTTGGTTGATGTTCATTTTAAAATGTATTACAGAAGGGATAAACTAGTCTTTCACCATCTAAAAGTAAGAACTGAGATATTGTGCAGCTCTGTTGTAGGAAAGGGTGCTATAATGTTAAAAGCTGACTGATAAATAAAGTTTTGTGTTTTGCTTTGGGTTTGGTATATTGAAGTAAGTGCATGTAATTATATTGCTAGGTTCATATGTAAATTTTAACTGCAACATAACATGAAAAACTGTTTTTGTATTATATGTGTGCGCATTTCGATGGGAGGAGTCGGCGCAAAATAGAAGAGGGAGCCCTGGGACGCCGCGGACCAGGTAAGTGCTTTTATGTACTTTTATTGTACTCGTTACTTAAAATTATGTATGTAGAAGAGGGCGGGAGGGAGGCGGGTGGTGGGCAACTGCGCTCCATCCACGGAGCATGCGTAGTGTTGCCTACTATGCCTACTTTGCAAAATGCAAAGTAGGCAACACTACGTACACTCCGTGGGCGGAATGTAGTCTTGCGCCAAGGGTTACTAAGGACAAAGGGCTAGAGGTAGGTAATTGCCATTTACAGACTCTTAAATACCGAATTTTACCGATTCGGTATTTAAGAGTCTGTAAATGGGAAGGGGGCAGATGTAGGTAATTCCGAATTCAGGAATACTGAATCTGTAAGATTCGGTATGTACCGATTCGGTAAATACCGAATCGGTATTGCCCATTGATTCCTATGGGCCTTCAAGCCCATAGGAAACAATGGGCAATACCGATTCGGTATTTACCGAATTGGTAAATACCGAATCCTGCAAGGGTGCAGGGGGTGTCACTTTGACTCCCTCTAGCACCCCAAGTACAAGCTTGTGTGACATGTGGCACACACACATGCCCTAAGGGCATGTCTGTGTGTCACTTTGCACAGGTGTGCATGCACAGATGTGCATGCACACCTGAATTCGGTATTTTACCACACAATAGGATTGTGTGGTAAAATACCGACTCTTAAGGGCGTGTGGCACTGTAACCTGTGCCACCTACATTTGGAGTTACAGAATCGGTATATTTACCGATTCGGTAATTTACCGAATCGGTAATTTTACAGAATCGGTAAATATACCGATTCTGTAATTTTCAGCCCCCTACATCTGAAAACCCTAATACCGGTCGGAAACGGCTGAAATCGGCCGTTTCCGACCCGTATTAGGGCTCCTACATCTGGCCCTAGTCATTTCTTAAGAATATATATCTTGACACCTGCAAAGATTTGAAAATAATGTAAATAAAAAACAAACAATGAGAAAGAATAAAAGTGGACAAAATCTATATTACAAGAGCGGGAAAGAATGTAACAAAGAAGGACACTTCTTAACCCGTTGGCCGCTGCCGCGATTTCACGGCAGTGCGGCAGTTTTAAAAAATGGGCAGGGCTGCGTCGGCCGTTAAACGTGCGCAGCACCAGCCAGGTAGTGCTCCGGAAGTTCAATGGCCAACGGCAGCAATTACAAGATAACCAGGAGACAGTAGCAGTTTAAGTAAATCAGAGCCAAGATGTTTCGAAGTAGAGTGGCTGTAAATGTATTGAGAAATATGAAGAAGTATAGTAAAAGGACAGGCACACTGAAACAGAAAGAACACATTGAGGGGGTACTAGATAAGATCTTTGCATTGTAGAGGAAACTTTTCATTTTGATTAAAAAATGAAGACTCTTAACAAAATAGTTTTGTACATAAGGAGACAAAATCAGAAGAAAAGATTAGTCAATAGAAGTACCTTTTGTACAATTTTTAATGGAGAATGAATACATACTTCTACTACAGAGCCTTTCTTTAATGAAGAAAGCTATCTCCAGGATAACACATGCTATTCATGCTATTCATGAAAGAGGACGATGTTATAAAATGAAGAAAGGCACTCCTAAAACGAAAGAGGGGATGGTATAACGAAATGTAGAATAAGTTATTGCAGAAGAGGAAAAAGGGAAGGCAAAGTCAGGCCCTTTATACAAATGGTATTTTAGTAGTGTTTGTAGTATTTGACAGTAATCCATTGATATTCTAAGAAAATTACAAGGATTGGATTCTTGCAAGGTTAGAAAACACACAAATTTGGAGGGATACCAAGTACATTGTTCATCTAAGATAGTGTGTCAAACCACCTTTCATCATTTCATGTTGTAAGCTGTCTACCCCATCTTGCTTGCTGTTTTCTTACCTGCCACCAGTTGTTCCTGGCTGCTGACCCCTCTGGGACTAGCTTGAAGCTGCCTGACACGGACGCTGCTGGGAGCCGCCATTGTCCCGCCATCACCAGTGACCCCATTCCCCAGCAGTCCTTGCGGCGGTGAAGCCATAGTCATGCTCATGAGCGACAGGAGGCGCATAAAAGGGGGCTTGGGCTCCTGCAGCGTTGGAGTCCGTCTTGCTTGCTCTTTTCCTACCTGCCAACACCAGTTGTTCCTCGCTGCTGACCACCCTGGGACTAACTTGAAGGTGCCTGACGCCGGACGGTGCTGGGAGCCACCATTGTCCCGCCGTCACCAGGGACCACATTTTCCAGCAGTCTTTGCGGTGGTGAAGCAGTAGTCATGCTCGTGAGCGCCAGGAGGCGCATAAAAGGGGGCTTCTTGCTGCTGTTTTCCTACCTGCCAACACCAGTTGTTCCTCACTGCTGACCTCCCTGGGACTAGCTTGAAGCTGCCTGATGCCAGACGCTGCTGGGAGCCGCCCCTGTCCCGCCATCACCAGGGACCACATTTCCCAGCAGTCCTTGTGGCGGTGAAGCCGTAGTCACGCTTGTGAGCACCAGGAGGCGTATAAAAGGGGGCTTGGGCTCCCGCAGCGCTGGACGCACGCGGGTGTGCCCGGCCAAGGGCGGGCCCGTCAGAGCCCGTCAGAGACTGGAATAGACTGGGCTGGGCCACCCCCCTTTCATCAATAGACTGGTCAGCGTTTTATATTTTCTGTCTTTTTTCTTAGTTTACAACTGTAAAACTGTGGTGCTCGTGCGTGCTGTCATCCTGTCATCCAGACAACATGAGCAAGTGTAGGCGTAAGTTGGGAGGGGGGCCTGGTGTTGTAGGGACTCTGGATGCTTTCCTGACTCAGGCAGAGATAGTCTTAATTCATGAAATTGAGCTGACTGGAGGAGATTATCACTAGATCCTCTCAGGGTCCCCAGAGAAGCTACTGCTCCATCTAACTTGGATCCGGGGAGCCCCAATTCACGGGAGCACCAAATGAATGGTTCATCAGGTGCAGTTAGCATTTTATCATCACTGCCTCCACCCACTGTAAAAGTACTCACCCACCAACAGAGGTCTCAGCAGGTTGTAGGAGGGGAAGTTATAAATTTAAAAAAGGAAGGCACGTGGTCTACCTTAAACCACGCACCAGGCATGTAAAATGGCAAAGCGGAAAGTGGCTGCCCCAGGTTGCGAGGGGGGCTCGAAGGCTGTTATAACCTCAAAAAGTAGGGGGGATGGCGATGTTAGAACCAAGCCTTGTGACACGCAATCGCCCAGTACTTTTGAGGCTGCACTTCTAACTAAGTTTGAAGAAAAGTTCACTGCCATGCTTGATCCCCTATTATTTAAGTTGTCTAGCATGGAAAGGAGACTAGCTAAAATCGAGCAGCACCTTCTCTCACCCCCCAACTTGGTGAGTGAGGGTGTGCATGATAGACCCAACACATCTGCCCAAGCAAGCACGTCTGTACCTAGACCTTCTACTAGTGTAGAGGGTTGCCCCTCACTTTACCAAGATAATGCCCCTATTATAAACTCACAGAGCACACATTCCACCACTGTTAATACATCATTGCGAGGGAAACCAACTGGTCGCCAAACATCGGGTTTATCAATAGGAGGGTCTGCGAGCATTGGTGGGTTTCTTCATCTCCCCCCGAAGCTACTCCCAACACTGTTATTCTATCGAACGTGCCAGTGCTCTCTTTAGGTCATCTCCAAAGAACAAAGCACTACATCTGTTGAATTCTAGATCTGGAGTGGGCAGCACGCTATTTAGAGAATTCAAAATGATTCGTAGAATCCAATGGGTTGGGAAATCCCCGAAAACCTGTGCAGGAGACTGCGTGGTCATAAGTTTTGGGTCCCCGTGCCTTGTACAAACCATTTTGGATAGGGCAGGATCCGGGCACTTAAGCATGAATAATATTAACATTCTGACACTAGGTTTCTTCTACAGGAATTCTCCAGCTCTTGTAAGAGGAAGGGCATGCCCAAGGGACACAGATCAGCTTCCTGGCCAGTATGAATATGTGGTCCCCACTCAAAACAGATATAAAATGTTCTCCAATTTAGAGAATATAGATTGACTCAACTTAATTCCTAGTAATTGGAGAGTACCCCCTCTAATTGTTGTGCCGGTTGAGTGTGGATATGTTCCCGGTTCTATTACCAAAGGAGGCCTCTCATCTAACAGTTTTTCCTGTCCCACAGATGTTATTGCCCAGACAGTAACTGGGTAGGTTGAGGCAGAGGACCGTGGTTTGATATCTGTAGGTATTCCCCCTCATGTAGGGGCCCTGGGGGTAGCTAAAGCAAGTAGTCCAAGTCACCCTTCAAGTAGCTGTAATAACTTAGGCCTCACGGTAGGACTTACACTGGCCTCCTGGAATATAGCATGCTCTTACCAAAAACTGCCTCGGTAAATTGTTCCCTCTTTATTGAGGGCCATGATATACTGATTTTTCAAGAAACTTGGGCACTTGACTATATACATCGCCAGGGTTATCTAAACTTTTCAAAGAGAGCTGAAGGGGCCCGAGAGGTAGACCAAGGGGGGCTCCCAACTTGGGTCAGGCAGTGAAATCACAACAGGGTGGAAGAGCTGCACATTGACAAAAGGGACATTTTAATAATCAGGATTCAGCAGGATAAAGTACCTGATTTGTTACTTTTTAATGTCTATGCAAGGGGTGTGCTTGGAGGGAAAGCTTCTCCCATTGTTGATCTTTTAGATCCATTTTTAATAGAATATAGAGACGATATTAATCTGATAATAGTAGGTGATTTTAATTGTACTTTCGAACCCCTGGACCATTATGATGTAAATCTCGGCACAGAGGAGGATGTAGAGTGGTCCATTCCTGCCCTTGATCTCCCTCCTATCAAAAAATGGACTGGGGCTGCCCTCCAATTAAAGGTGTTTTGTATGGAACAGGGAGTGAGGGCTGCCAATGGGCGTACAGTTTCAGATAAGCAGGGCACACATGCTTTTGATACCGGCACCCGTAGTAGTCACATTGACTACATTCTGTTAAACAAGGAATTTTGGCCCAATTTAACATGGTGGTGTGGCAATATACCGAGAGTGATCATAACGCGTTGGTGTTCTCCCTACACCCCGCATGCACTCCCCTTAGTGTTTGCTCGGCACAACTTACTGATTATGTGGAAAATTACTTGGCCAACGACACAGAGAGAGTGAAATGGTCAAATGTGATCAAAACAGAAGAGCACTGGGTAAGCTCCAGGCATGTACTAGTCAAGCAGAGATCAATTCCATCATTCCATTGATCCGTGGGGAGTTGTTTGATCAGCTTAAGGTTTTTTTTTACTACCAAACATAAAAAAATTGTGATTGACTCTGGTTTTAAGTCAGCCGCCTGGTATAACTAATCATGCCGTGCAGCCTATAGAATCCTGGCTAGGGCAATTAGGACCAAGAACAGGGATGATATATGCAAGGCAAGGTCAGCCTATAAGGCGACCCAACATCGAACCAAAAGGGACTGGGATGAGCAGCAGTGGGTTGAGTTGCAGAAGGCATGCATGGGGAGAAGCATGTCTACCTTCTGGCACTTGGTGAAATGGGGCAGTGGTGCACCAACTGGAGTGCCGGTGAACCATGTAGCCCCAGACCAGAGGGTCCTGCATTTTAAAGCCCAGTTTGCACTTCCCAAGGAGGCTCACAAATTATTTGATCTCCCCCCTCCCATTTCTACCTTGTATTTTACCAAGAAAGAGGTGGAAAGTGCACTACTGTCCGTCCCAAGAGGTAGGGCACCAGGGCCCCAATGTATGCCCTCAAACCTGTTTCTTCAAGATATACCAAACTGGGCATCCTATATTCAGCTCCTTGCGAATTGTATAGGAAGTGGAGCACCTACGCCAGGTACATAGGCAGGTGCAGAAACACTCCCCATTTATAAGAAAGGAGACTGCTCCCAGCCAGGCAACTATAGGTCGATAAGCCTTATTGATTGTATCCAAAAAGTAGCTGCTAGGCTGGTATTGAGCCCAATTCAGGGATACATTGTGGAGTACGACATTCTGTCCCCACTCCAGGCGGGTTTCCGCTCCTGTACCATTACCATTGACCAGGTGTTCAGGTTTTTATTTATTTATTGGCGCACCGTAGTGCTAGGGGGACGTACAATTTATGCAGCCTTCGTCAACCTTAAGTTGGCTTTTGATCTTGTACCCCGTTCTAAAATGCGGAAAACCTTTTTAAAACTAGGTATGCCTCTTGACATCCTGGCCTTTCTGATTACGCTCCATGATGCCAATTACGTGCAGGTGCGATGGGACGCGCAGGAGAGTACAACCCAAAAATTCCCTGTGGAAAAGGGGGTTCGACAATGGTGCGTTCTAGCACCAACCCTCGTTTCCCTATATATTAATGGTGTGGTTCAGTATTTCCAGAATTGTCCAGCGGATGCGCCTAGTTTAGCTGGACAGAGGATCCCGCTGCTTATGTTTGCAGATGACACCCTCGTACTCTCCATGACACGTAAGGGACTTCAACGTGCCCTTGGGAGATTCGAGGAGTTTTGTCAGGATCATGACCTGATTGTGAATGTGGATAAAACTAAATATATTTTTCTACACAAATATAAGCGCATCATGGGTAGAGTGGATTTGAAGGATGGTACGCTAGAACAGACGGAGCACTTTACTTACTTGGGAGTAACCATTGGCAGCAAAATTAGCTGGAAACCACAAATAGATTTGCTCACCGTCAAGCACGCCCAACTTTCAGGTGCCCTGTTGAAGGAGCAGCGATCATCTTAAACCAAGCCGATCGCTCCTGTATTAAAAATATACTCCTTAAAAATAAGAGCTTCGATCTTGTACGGGGCTGAATTGTGGGGCTTTGCCAATTTAGACCCTTTGGTGAAAGCTGAAAACAAATTTTTGAGGTGTTTAATTGGCCTTCCACAGTCCACCCCGTTATTGTCCTTATTCTTGGATCTGGGTTGTTACTCAGTTGAGGATGTGACTCATTTTAGGCCTGTAGCATACTGGAGAAGGCTCTGGATTACTCTGGAGCTTAGCCACTATGCTCAGGCTCTTTTAGAAGTTAGGGAGGCTGACGGTATGAATAAGATTTTGTCGCTAAGGCGAGTTAAGGCCACTCTTTGTGACATGGGGATGAGCAGTCTATGGACTTCCCCCATAGAGAGTGCATTCCATCAAAGAGCGACTCTAAAGCAGCTTATTGGAACTCGCTTGTTATGAAGCGGTTTGCTGCCTTAACTGGTCCTTCCCTATCCCGAGATTTCCTTGAATTAAAGCACGAAATGGGAATTGAAGGGTACTGGGATCTAATCACCTCCCCCAAAGACAGGAAACTATACCAGTTTAGGGTGGGGTCTCTTCCGACTAATGTATATACCTGTAAATGGTGTATTTTGAATAGTAGGAAATGTATATTCTGCCCGACCCATAACATACCGAGAGTGAATTTTGTAGCGCACCCTACATCGCAAAACGCGATACAGCGCACGCTCCGAAATTTGTTTATTTATTAAGTTGTTTACTTACCTGCAATTGTCCATATTCCGTTGTTTACCACCCCCCACCCTGCCCCTCCCACGCACCACCTCCCTGCCCCACCGAACTCCATCCACGGGCCGTGGCTGCATTATTGTGCTGAAATGTTTATGAATGATGAGTTTCTGAGACATTTTTGTGCCTATTAGGGGTACTGTCTACCACTAGTTGTTAGAAATTGAAAACTCTTTTTAACTGAAGGAAATGGATTTATAAAACATTACAGGACTACATTCTGTTACTATAGATAAAAACTAAACAGAGGTACTATAATACCAACAGCCTTAAGTTGCATCTAAGAAGTCTCTTTTCCACTTCACTGTCGTAACTTGTTTTGGTTACCTAATGTTCAAAACGAAATCCTAATACATTTTTATTTGTTTACACGTTTTCACAGTGTTTGAACAGCTGCAATAACAAAAGAATAACAATTAATCACTAGGGGTTTTCACATTGTAGAAAATGCAGATTTTCCACTGTTTTAATGGAAAGAAAATCATGTTGTTATTAAAGGCAAGGAGGCTAATATAATGCATATTCCTTTATTGCTCCTCAAACATTGCAGCAACATCAAGCTTTGAATTAGAACACAATAGAACTCTAGAACACTGAACATGCATATAACCCAAGAACTGGGAGCCATCTTCCTTCTTTTAACTGCTGCGAATAACACAAATTTCCCTTAAATGAACCACGAGTTCCACTCCATTGATGGCAACTTCCACGAAATCGAAACCCACGTCGATATCCTTCTTCTTAACTTTGACCTAGACAAAAAACAACAAACAAAATAGGTCAAATGGGATGAGCATAAAGCGGAGGAATAATATTAACCTCTGTGCCTTTCATAAAATCATGATTCTCTTCCCATTAACACTGCGGAAAATCTTCATTTTATGGCAAGGCCCGGAGGCTAAGTATGGGCGAAATTTGCGAATTTGTGGTCCGTCAATTCGTGGGAAATGGCAAAAAAAATTCACGAGTTCGCGAATCTTCCCGCAAACTCACGGATTTTTGTGCCATTTGCACAAATATGTGACCATGTGTGCCTGTAACTTTGCCAGCGCGTCAAAAGGCGCGGAGGTCCCTTGAGTGAGCTGGCCATTATAGTGGGGACAGGCGGGAAGACGTTTTATACCGCTAGTGTGTGGTGGATTGGGCGAAACGGGCAGGGCTTCTGTGCGAGTTCACATGCATCTTGTTTATAAAGGGTCAGAGACCGAGCAGAGCAGCAGATGAGGAGAAAGCAGCCTCCTAGTCACAGGAGCCACACGGGGATGGCACTCGGGAAACTCATGGATGCAAAAATACGTTTAGCACAGGACCCCAGAATCCTTCAGATGTCCAAGATAGCTCTCCTGCGCATGTTGGTACAAAGCCATTCTGATCCTGCTCAGTGGGTTCAGGCACCTGCAGCTGCTTCTGCTGGACAATGTCCCATCTCATACTAAACTGCCCCGTACAGGCATATGCTGGTGCTGTGCAGTAGGGTGCAGTGGCATGCGGGTGCTCCACGCCTGGTTCATGCACATTACCGGTGCCAGAGGGGACACGTGTTTATTGGTGCTGTGTAGCAAGTAATGACTTTACAGTTTGACTGCACCAGACGGTGGTACCACCTACACGGATCAGGAGCATCCAGGCACCAGACTTCATGATGCACGAGCATAATGGTGCTGTGTGGTACAGGTATATATGTACTGGGGGCAGGAGGGTACTTAGCACAATGTGTGCTCACACCCAGAGGGCTCCCAGGCAATTGAGCACGAATGATTTTCACACTGAGAGGGCTCCGGGGCAGTTCAGCAGCATGGGGGCTCACACCCACTGGGCCAGGGGCAGTTCAGTAGCGCGTGGGCTCACAACCCCAGGGCAGCTCAGCAGTGCGGGGGCTCACACCCAACAGGGCTCCCAGGCAGTTTAGCAGCACCACCCTCTGGTTCATCACTGCCACCCTCTGGTTCATCACTGCCACCCTCTGGTTCATCACTGCCACCCTCTGGTTCACCACTGCCACCTTCTGGTTCATCAATGTCACCCTCTGGTTCATCACTGCCACCCTCTGGTTCATCACTGCCACCCTCTGGTTCATCACTGCCACCCTCTGGTTCATCACAGCACCCTCTGGTTAACCACTGCCACCCTCTGGTTCACCACTGCCACCCTCTGGTTCATCACTGCCACCCTCTGGTTCACCACTGCCACCCTCTGGTTCATCGCTGTCACCCTCTGGTTCATCACTGCCACCCTCTGGTTCATCACATCACCCTCTGGTTCACCACTGCCACCGTCTGGTTCACCACTGCCACCCTCTGGTTCATCACAGCACCCTCTGGTTCACAACTGCACCTTCTGGTTCATCACAGCACCCTCTGGTTCACCATTGTAGATTATGGGGAGAAAGCACACCTGCCCAGCCTCAACCGGGGGCTGGTTAATGTGTTACTGAATTTGAGCTTCAAGTCCGGCACCTGCTACCTTATCTGTAAGTGTTTCATGTTGTGGTTTAATTTTTGTGACAGCCTGGAGCATTATGCCATACTTGTAACTATCCTCTGACCCTGCTTCGAGGGTCAGAGCAGGGTCAGAGAATAGTTGCAAGTAGGCAACAACTCTGGAGACGCCGCTCAGGAAGCACTTACAGGGTTACAGCAGGTGCCCAAGTTGAAGTTAATTTCTTTGTAACCATTTTGTAAGTGCTTCATGTACTTCAGTTTTTGAAAATCCGTCCCGCACGCGATTTCGCAGATTTTTCTGCAATTTCGCGAGATTCGCGGACTGCGTAATTGCAGAAAATCCACAAATTCCGCGAACGGAATGGATTTTACGCCCATGCTTACCGGAGGCCAATATTATGCATGCTCAAAGTTCATCCAAAACTCTCTGGATCACATTTTACACAAGTTTAACATAACATTTCTTAAAAGTTGAATCTTTAGACCAACCAATCTGCCGCCTTTATAATACCACTCAGACTGGAACCCCTCATAAAAGCTTTACTTGCCATAGCACCCCTAGCTGAATGAGCCCCAAAAACACTCACATCGACACCTGCTTTTGTCATCACTTCCTTAACCCATCTCGCTAAGGTTGGAGCCAATACAGCTCTAAACGGCTTCCTGAAAGAAACGAACAACTGTGAAAAACCACCCTCCCTCAAACCATCTGTTCTCTTCTCATACTCTTTCAAACAACGTACCTCACACAAATTGCTATGCTCCTCCATATTGGGATAAAATATCATCTTAGACTTTGTCTTTGTCCTTCCACGCAACTCAAAACACACCCCTTCGGGCTGGTAACTCCTAGGAGACACCTCTAAAGCCCTAATGTCTGACACGCACCTAAAAGAAACCAAACACAAGAGGACTGCTAATTTCCAAGACAACAACAAAAGACTCAAAGCTGAATTTGGAACCCATTCATCCAACTCCTTCAAACAACCGAATATCCCACAAAAAGGCATACTTAGCCTTAGAAGGCAACTCAAAATGAACACCAAAGCTTGTTGACCAACCGGCACACCTTCAACTAAAACATGTCCGGCTGAAATTGCAGATCTACTCAAATTCACTGAACTGAATGCAAAACCTCATTTAAACAAACTTGACAAATAATTTACGACTTGCACTAGAGGTGCTGATACGGGATCCAGACCCCTCTCAACACACCAAGCACACAATCTTCTCCAAGCTGACCTATAGACCTTAGTTGTACCTGTCACCCACAAACTTGCGATGAGTTCTGAAGCTTCCTTTGATAATCCACACACCTGCCAAACTCTCCTGAAATCAGCCATGCTATAAGCCCTAACTGCCCTGTCATCACTAGCGCGTGTGTGCTTCCCTGAACATCCAACTGAACCTCTGGGAAATTCGGTAACAAAACAGGGTCTTCCACCAACAAACTCATCACATCTGGGAACCACTCCTGGGCATGCCAAAGCAATGTAACTAAGACCAATTCTGCCTTCTCCATCCTCACCTTTGTCAGCACTCTCTGAATCATAGAGAATGGAGGAAAGGCATAAAGCCTCCACACTCTCCACTCCTGCAGAAAGGCATCTATCCCTTTTACTTCCCGCTCTGGTCTTCAACTGTAAAACTCCTCCAATTGCGCATTCAGCGTGTCTGCAAACAAATCCATTCACTTTGGGTCCCACTTCTCCAGTACCCTCAAGAACACCCCCTGTCCAACCTCCAATTGCTCACATGCTTGAGATACCTCAAATTCCAAACTGCCTCTATGTTGCTCAAACCTGGAATATACTGCGCCTGCACCTTAAATTCCTTGTCCAAACAAAACGTCCAAAATTCCTTTTGCCAATTCTGCAAGGCCCCTCGACAGTGGACCCCCCAATTTGTTGACATAACATACTGCAGAAATGTTGTCCTTCTTCAGCAGTACACAACATTTTGCTTGCCACTTCAGGAAACTCTTGACCACAAAGGATCCCGCCAGGAGCTCCAGACAATTTACGTGTAAACTTCTCTCCTCCTTGGACCAGTGACCCCCAGTCGTCAGAGTCTCACATCTAGCTTCCCAAACAAACAGACTTGCATCCGGCTCTATTCCCACCTGTGGAATCTCCCCCAAAATTTCTCTTCAGTTCTATGCTTCCAGACTCATCAACCACCAATCCAACTCTTCCAGAGTCTCCTGATTCATCCTCACTTTCTGCGAATACTTTGCTTCCTGCCTCAAATGAAACGCCTTTAGTCTCTGCATCGCCCTGTAACAAAGTGGAGCTGGAAAAATCGCTTGAATAGACACTGAGAACAGGCCTAGCAAACTTGCCAATTAACGTAACATAATCCAATCCACACACCTAACTCTCTTTGCTTCCCTTTGAATCTTCTTCACTTTCTCCATCGGCAACTTCAACATACATTCCAGTGCCGGAATCTGAAAACTTAAAAACTTAATCTCATGAGCTGGCCCCACACACAATTTTTCTCTGTTCACAACATAGCCCAGATCTTACAGAATTCTCATAGCAAACTCCATTTGCTCTATTGCAAAACTGCTTTCCTCTGCCATAGTAAAAATATTGTCCAGGTACACAATCAACTAAATTCCCCTGGACCTCAACCATGCGACAACCGGCCTCATTACGTTCGTAAAGCACCATGGGGCTGATGTCAAACCAAACGGGAGACTTTTGAACCTCCAACTAACACAATTTCACCTCAATTGGAAATAATGTCTTTGCTCCACACATATTGAAACAGTCAGATAAGCAGGCTCAACCTGTTCCCCTTCCTTAACAAATCTCTCAACATTAGGATACCCTTCATTTTGAAGTGGTTATAACACACCCAATTGTTCAACTCCCTGAGATTTACCAAAGGCCACATTCCTTTGCCTTTCTACTCTACCAAAAGTATATTGCTTACAAAACAGCCTGGAACCTCCTTCGCAACCTCTATGACCTCGTTTTCTGCCAATGCCTCTACTTCCTTCGATACCAAATCCTCTAGGTGCGTTGCGAATCTCAACACAACAGGACACCTTTCCTGAACAGGAACCTACAAGACATCTATATGATAAGCTTCTACCGTTTCCAAGACCCATAGATCTTGAATTATTTCCTTCCATCTTGAAACAAACTGGGCTAGTCTGCCGCCCAATTTTACATTGATAGAAATAGGGTCCATGCAACATCTTACCTGAAGATCCTCTCCCTCTACTCTCCGAACGCAATCCACGTGACCTTGTCCTTGTCTGAGGGTAGAAACCACCCTGATCCATTTTTAAATAGAAAACATATCCATATCCTGTACCATAGGGTCTGAAACCTCCTCTGAATGAACCACTCATGATTCCTTCACCACGGGCGGGGAATCAACCTCGCATTCATCCGGCCGTACCAAAAACCTTACATATATCATTCTGTGCCTTCTGCAAATAATTAGAGGTATTAATGTACCTCAACATATCTCTCACAAACTCATCTCTGAAGAGCATACCTTCATTCTGTTCTTCAAACTCCTTATTGGCCAAATCTGCCAATTTCTGATCTATCTTTAACAAGATAGTTTTGTGCCTCTCAACACACAAGGCCGCATTTGAGTTACTCAGTAGACAACTTGCCCTTTGTACCCACTGGCACAACTCCTGCACATCCACTCCAGTGTTATTTGTATGTGTCTCCTCACACAAATCAAAAACCTTCATGAGGGTACCTAAAACGTCAAGGCATAGATCTTTACAGCCCTTCAGAACCTTATCCAAACTGCTACTTGCGTCGTGTTCAGGCTTATTCAGAAAACTCCTCAATTTTGGGTCCAGTTCTGGAGTATATGCCACTTTGCTCTCCAAGCAAGGCCTTGGCCACTTCGACCTCAGCCAGGTCACCTCCTAAGGATTCTCCCTCCTAATTCAATAGCTAATATAATTGGCCACATGTTCTTCTGGAGTCCACTGTCGTGATAAAGGGTGTTAAATCAGAAGCGGATCAAACATTTCCTCACCTAGAGGATCCACAAAGTCACCCATCTCAAGCTTTATTTTCCTATCCCCAAACTTTCTCCTCTTGCGGGGAACCACATCATCATCCGAATCATCAAAACTTGTAGAACCAGTAAGCTCTACATCTCCACTCACAGAAGATGTGTCACATGCCACCACACTGTGGCATCTCTTTTTGGCTTTCTAGCATCACCTTTTGCCTTTATTGCATCCTCTTCAACCTGAACCTTATGTTCAGACACCCTTGCTATCTTCTTTTTTGGCACATTCTTTCTCTTCTGTATCCTCTTTACGCCTCCTTGTCTTCACCCACTGGCCACATCTTTCACTTCCTCAGTAGTCCAAAAACTCTCATTCTCTACTGACCTCTTCCTAGTGTCTTTCACATTTAAACTTTTATCCACACTACTTTCTATCTTCTTGTCCAAGGACGCTGTCATCTCACCAAATATCTTGTCCATATATACCCTCAATCTGTCCTCAAAACCTGAACCCTCTACTTGCTACATTGTTAAAACAATAATCCCAGTTAAAATTTACATCACTACAATACTCTATGGATTACCCCAAAATTCCACAAATCTTTCAATACTAAAACTATTCCTATAACAACTTATACCATACTTAACAACTGCCTTAAATACTCAACTGCTTCTCAACCTTACTTTTCAACTCTATTCGACCTTCGACTGACTGACTAGACACCTTTCAGTCATCCGGTCGAACTTTGATCCCAAAACATGGCCATCACAATGCCATGTTAAATATCCTTCATGTCCCAATCTCTTAAAATGGCCGCTACATGTTGCGTGCATACGGCAGCCCCACAGCCTCAAAATGAAACCGATGCCTTTCGTAAGCAGAACCGAATGAATGTGTGCATTCCGGGTGGCAGCGATCGAACGCTGCACACCGCTCGTGCGCAACACTCTGCTCCTCATGCACAATTAAATTAACCGATACGCCAACGGTAAGAGCCTTTTTCTACAGCACAAATGCCTGTATAATGCCTTAACTAATACCCACTATCACCAATTGCAAAGGTACACCATAAAAACGTCCCATGCACACCCAATTAAAAACACAAAATACATTGATTTCTTTTAAAACATTTGCCACATTCAATCACCACTCAAATTATATAATACCTCTACATACAATCTCTCATTTACACATTACTCATGAATTTAAACACTTTAAATCTAAAATAGACTTATACTACCACTAAGTTCATTCAACAAATGTACTTATCTGTCTATGAGCAGCAACAAAAGAAGGGAGATGGCTGGCAGTTCATAGGTTATATGCATGTTCAGGGTTCTAGAGTTCTATTGTCTTCTAATTCTAAGTTTGATGTTGCTGCTGTTTTTGAGGAGCAATAAATAAATATAATAATAATATGCATAATATTGGCCTCCGTGCCTTGCCATAAAATTAGATCCACAGATGCTTCCATCTGTTATGATGCTGTTATAGTTCATGCAAAAGGTAGCAATATGCTTTAGTTCTGGTGACATGTCACTGCATCTTCTCTGCACTTCATCTCAAGGATCAAAGGCTGGTGGTAGAAATAACCCATAAAAGTTCAAAACCAGCACAATTTTCAAAATGAGTTTGGGACAGCTCCTTTAAAAGAAACTAACCAGTGCCTGGAAAGTTCTAGAAGGGAGAAATGGTTGTGCACTTCCTTTCATAAAGGAAACTTTGCAAAGCAATGGCATTTCTTTGTTTGGTAGCTGTGTTGTATTAATAAGTTCCAATGTTGAAAGTTACTTTTGATACTGTTATTTTTATTCAAAGCATTGTTAAAATCAAGTTAAACCAATATGTTACTAATCACCTGGACTCACACTTTGGTCCCGGCTCCAATCTCGGTCGGAAGGGCTCCGTATCGGATTTGATTTTACCTAACCCAATCTGGACCCCTTGTTTCCGACCGACTCGTTCCCAATTCCAAACGACTAATTATGATGCCTGGAAGCCCTTAGCACTGACCGAATAATTTCGGGAAGGCATATGGAGAGCTAGCGCCTTCCGGAGCCGAATCATACAGCTCTATGGAGTAGGTTTTTCAAGCGAGCAAGTACGATCAACAATTCGGACAGCCTTTACGATTCCGTTTGCCCAGATCGAAAAGGCTGCCAGAATCAGTCTTTAGGGGCCCGTAGCAGGCCCTCTTCTCCTGGGGTCCTCCGACTCATGCCCGTGGGGGATCCCATTCGTCCCCCCTTTTAAACCATGCACAGTGTGGCAGGCACCAGGGCGTGTCGGCCACAGGGTGCACGATGATCCCCAACCACCCCTTTTGTCAAAGGGAGCCCGTGTACGCGTTCAGAAGACAGGCTCCCATTGAAGTCCATGGGAGTCCAACCGAATCGTATACGGATGCATTTAAATGCATCGTACTTGTTCGGTCGGACTTCCCTGACACGAGTAGTACAGAAAGCATTCCGGACACGACTCGTTCGTTTTGTGATCTGAACCAAATCGGAATAGGGCCATTTGTGTAAAATATGTCTATATAACTGTTTTAGACTTTTTCATTTATATTCGTGACTATGATGTCATTGCGACCTCCGGTGTTACTGTAAAGAGGAAAAATACATTTTTGATGTAGTTATTTTGACAACTGAATACAGAGGGGAGGTTAAATTAGTACCTTACTAAATTTCTATAGTAACTCTTTATGTGAAATATCTCTATATATATGTTTTACACGTTGTCAACAACACCCGGTGTTCACAGTGGGTCCTTGGCAATTGCACTATTAGAATCACACAGGAACTACCTATGCTCTCATAGAATCACCCAGGCAATACTCATGCACCTTCACAATTACACTCACACTCACAGACCCATACAGCCACTCACACACCCAGTCACCGACCTATACAGTCACTCATACACCCTACTCTAAAAGTTTACAGATTACAGTTAGGAAATAAAATAAAAAATACTTTTGAAATTTACTGAAAAAAACAAAGGTTACAGAGACATTATAGTTAGGAATTACCATTTGAAAAAACCTTAGAAATTCACTGAAAAACCCAAAGGTTTCAGGATGTTATAGTTAGGAATTAGAATTAAAACACCATAGAAATGCAGTGAAACAAATAAAGTTTACAGGGATGTTATAGTTAGGATGACATTTCACTCATACAGACACAGAGAAATTCAGCAGTTATAGTTAGCTATAACTTGCGCTCTCGCAATGCACTGTTTATGACCTCACATATCACATCACTCATGACATGGTCAGTGACATCACTCATGACCTCACTGATGACATCTCAAATGACATCACTGATAACATTACTGATGACATAATTTACAGAATCCCTGACACATCACTCACACCCTAATATAACGATTAATTCACCCACTCCAACTTCCACACTACCATTGTCAAAACCATTGACACACCCATACTAGTACTTACACACCTACTCAATGATACATAGGTCTACACACACATCCACTCACACACTCATACAGACACTCATACACCCACTCACTCACTGATACAGTCACTGACATATCTTCTCATACACCCATACAGCCACTCACACACTGTCACACTCATTGAGATACTCACACACCTACTCACTCACCCATACAATGAATCACACTGCCACTTACTCACCCATACAGATACACATGGGCACACTCACTTACTCATACAGATACTAACAAGCACTCACGCACCTATACAGTCACTGACACAAGCACACACTCAACCATACAGCCACTATCACAGTCCCTCAAAAACACATACAGTCACTCATATACTCCAACACTCACCTATACTGCCTTTAACATTTGCAGCTACTCACCCATTTACCACTGACACACCATTCACTTACAGACACAGCCATACACATATTCAGTCACCTATACAGACCCTAGTTTGTGCATTCACTAACCCATACAGCCACAGACTCACTCATCCATGCAGGCAGTCACATACCCTCTCACCCATTCACACAGACAGTCAGACACCCATACAGGTCCTCATGGAACCAAACAATCAGTCATACAGCCACTTACACACCCACTCACTAACCCATACAGCCACTTAGACACCAACTGACAGATTGATACAGACGTTCTCACCACCTAGTCACTCACCCAAACATTCACTGAGACACCGAATCACTCACTTATAAAGTCGGTCACACATGCACTGTATCACCCATACTGGCAGTCATACACCCACTGATCAATCAATACACCTTGGTATATATATTTAACACTTCACAAAAAATACTACAATAGCACTGAACCAGGACAGAATGTCTGGTAGTGTTTAATTTGAGGAAGACTATAGTATAAGTGGTAGTGAGGATTGTGCTGTTACCCACTTAAGGTATGAGGGCCATGCTAGTCATGTCCGTGTGACTGGGGGGAAAAACGAGTTCTCTTTAATTACCCTCCAACACCCTAGTGGTGTCGTGCTTCATCATCGGGTCACCCCGACTCCTAAACTCAACCACAGTGTTGGGTAGCTCTTCAGATAGAGGAGGACTTAAAGATAAAAAACCTCAGTCAACCCCCTGCTTTCCCTTTATTCTTGGGTCTGCTGGGTCAATAAAATTCTAAAAAACGGGTCTCTTTGGGTTTTATTGGTCCTAAGACCCCAGTGCCGACATGTTTCAGTCCAAAGGGACCATAAAGGACCTTAAGTGGGTAAGTGCACAATCCTCACTACCACTTATAATGTAGTCTTCCCAAAATTAAACACTACCAGACATTCTGTCCTGGTTCAGTGCTATTGAAGTATTTTTTGTGAAGTATTATCCCCAGAGAGGACATATTCTGGTTATTCCCCTCTCCAACCCCCTGACCACTGGAAAGTGCACCGGTGGTCGTTTGTGTTAACGATATATATTTAACACTCATAAACTTTTATATAACACTCTTAGTCACCGGATGATGTCACCAGTGGTATAATCACTGACTGTAATATGTGAGGTCATAAGCAGTGCATTGCAGGGTGCGAGTTATAGTTAGCTCATCTAACTATAACTGCAAAATACAATGGTTTTGTACGAGTGAAATGTCAGTCTAAATATAACGTCCCTGTAACTTTTGTTTTTTTCAGTATCTCAGCATATATTACCTACTGGCGGTCGCCAGTAGGTAGTTATAGTTAGGACCTATTTTCCATAGGAAAGCTGCAACATTCTTTTTGGACTAACTTTGGCGCCGGCTGACGTATCTTCAAAATTTTCAAAACTAATGGCCAGCGCCGGTCTGCTCCTAGCCTGAAAGTCTCTGGGTGATTCGTGAAGTGAGGGTCGAGAAAAAAGGGGGGTCCCAAAACGTGTTTTCCCCATGCAATTTTGCATAGGAACTGTTCATCGTGGCTACAGTCCGAACTGCTGAACGGAATTACACCAAATTTGGCAAAGAGGTAGTCTTTAGTTAAGACTCGTGCCTTTTGCTTAAATGGTGTAAATCCACTCAGTAGTTCCTGAGAAAATGACATTTAAATGTACATATATATCTATGGCCGCAGTGGATCCGCGCATCCTGAACGCACCCTAAGTGCACCGTCCCGATCGCATGCTGAATGCTAGTTGGCTGTCAAGTGGTTGTCAATATTCGTAACCAGGAAGTGTTGGCAGCTATTTTGTGCCTCGGTAGATGCAAGGCTGAAGTTAGTGGAATAAGTGTGCAAAACGTATAAAACATTTATTTATTTTTTGAAACGACAAAGTGGGCGCAGGGTGCACGGATCCTGCCATAAAAAATAAAATAAAACAGAGCTTCTTTAATAATTAGCCCCCGGGGGGTCAAAACTATTAAATTTAATGGGGGGCCCAGAGAGCCCCCCTGCCCCGGGTATCGCCACCACCCGGGGCCACAAAATAAATGGTTGGGGGGCTCCAAGGGCCCCCAGAAAAATACATGGGTGGGGGGCTCAGTGGCCCCCCCAAACCCTGGGGACCAGCACCCCCCGGGGCTTTGTGTATTATTGTAGGGGGCTGCCTGGTCCCCCTCCTGGAGCCTTGTTGTGGCACTGGGGAACACAACCCCCCAGGGCTGGCTCCTGCAGTGTCCCGGGGTGCCCACCCCCGGGACACTGCCGTTTGCTATGAGAGGGCAGGAGTCTCGCGGCTCCCGCCCTCCTGTAGCAAACTTGGTTTGGATTTTGAAAGAGAGAGCAGGGAAACCTGTTCTCTCTTTCAAAATCCAAACCAGATTTCTTTTCCACACGGGTAGCTGTATGTTAGCACGTATTGGATGCACGACTCATAACTTGTAGGGTGCGTGACTCCAGCTCGTTTGGTGCACAACTTCTACGCATTGGGTGCATGACTCTAAAGCATTGGGTGCACGACTCCAAGCAAAAAAAAAAAATGTTTTCAGATATACATCATGCTTATTTGTTTGGATCTTGGGTGGCTCTAAAAGGAACCCTTGTGTTTATTGAGAGATTTTGGTACCTACAAGGAAGTACCTATGCAGAGTATAAAGTTGATAAGGAAGACTCTGTTACCCTCATCTGTAAAATGTACACCATCTCTCCTATAGATGCCATCCATATTGAAACGCAGATTGTTGTGGTAAATGGACCCCATCTTATAATCTCGGAGAAAAGCAGAAACAGACTTATTGACATGTTTCCAAGCTTTCTCAATCTGTGGACAAAATTGATTGGACCAGTTCCATTTCTGCCTTTTGGCATATGTTAGAATAGAAAAAGGCAGTTTGGGGGAAAAGTCTCTCGATCCTACCCACAGCAAGCTCGGCTTCGGAAAGGAGCAGAACTCTCTCCTTCCCGTATATTTATTAGTGTTGGTGCTGGTCTCTACCCCTGTCAGCTGGTCTAGGGGATGGATTAGAGCAGTTCCCGGATGTCACTCGGGCGTGATGTCAGGGTAAGAAAAACGTGGCGGCCATCTTAAGAAGGGTCCCTGAGGGTGATAAATTGTGTTATTTATACCTGGGGATTACCGTTATCTGTCGTTTGATGTTCATTCGTAAACACTCCATTTAAAATAAAGGCAGTTTCTTAGAAAAGATGGGATTATATTAAACCTCCGATTTTTGATGGGGCCGTACACCACTCTCCTATCGCGTGTGAATGCCATCTTGAAGAGTGGTTAATAGGACGTTTTGTGTTGTAACTTGGTGTCAAGTGCTAATAAGAATGCCTATCTGGAGTGTCCAGAGGGAATGGGAGCTGGACCTCTAAAGGGGAGATCTATTTATGATATATTGTTCTTAATCAGTGGGCTATATTTGATTCAGTTCCACCCATAATAGACACAAAATTATTAGTCAAATAGTTCCTCTTGATTGGATCAAAGAAGTTCCACCCAGGGAATTTCTTCATTCAACCCCTCCTTGTCACACTTCAACCGGTAGACCCATCTTTGTTCGTAGCTGAACAAGGTTTTAGGGGACCAAAGTGGGTTGGAATCGATCACTATCCATCTGATACTGGTGGCTGGATGTTTCTTCTCTGCAAAGTGGGAAAGCATCTTGGTGTTGGTTTTTCCTGTACGTATGCGGCTTTTGTGCTCTCCTATCCGTACTTTGACCCGGCGTGTGGTCATTCAATGTACCTGAGCTCACATGGGCATTGGATCATATAAATGCAGTTAGTGGTGTTACAGTTTGTATGTTTTGTTAGGCGCCATGGTGTCACCAACCCTAGATCTATCTCTTTCATTGCCAGTGTCTCAGCACATAAAGTGCATGTGCCGCAGGGGTGATGACCGACCACTGGGGGTAAATTCCATAAGGTAGCCCTCTCTGGTATAATTTGTTTGGGGCGTGTATGGATGAGGACATCTTTGAGGTACTGCGTGCGTTTGAACGCAAAAAGAGGTGGTGGTCCTGCCGAGAATGTGCCAGTCTTGAGGATGTCCCAGTGTTTTCTTACTATCTTTTGTATCGCGTTGGAACTGGGTGTAAACGTTGTCACACAAGTCATAGTATCTGTTGTGGGTTTGGTATTCACTTCTAGTGAGGCCTGGCGTTGATTGTTTCTTGTCCTCTTGTGCGCTTGGCGTATGATCTTGGCCGGATAATGACGTTTCCTCAGATTGGACGTCAGAATCTCTGCTTGTTGCTCAAATGACCTCATGGTATCACAGTTCCTGCGGAGGCGCAGGAACTTGCCCACCGGCAGGTTGTCCCTCAGTGCTTTGGGGTGATGGCTCTTGTATACCAAGAGACTGTTCCGATCTGTAGGTTTTTTATAGACGGTGGTGTGCAGTACGCTATTGTCCTTGGAGATCAAGAGGTCTAAGAATGGTACTTCTTTGCGTGATCTGGTGCTAGTAAATCTCAACAAAGGGTCAAGGGTATTGACCCACTCGCAGAAACTTTCACATAGCTCTTCTTCTCCTGTCCAGAAGATTAGGACGTCGTCGATGAATCGGCGCCACAAGAGTACGTTCCCTCTAAATGGGTTGAACTCATTCAAGATAAAGTTCGCTTCAAAATCTGACATATATAGGCATGCCAAGCTTGGAGCAAAGGTGCTCCCCATGCTGGTCCCCTGCGTTTGATGGTACAGTTGAGTCTTAAATTGGAAGAAGTTCTCTTTTAGCGCAAAGGATGTGCATTCGCAAATAAAGGAGACCGGTGCTTGGTAGGGCCATGGTACGATATTGCGTAGAGTTGCCTCCAAGACTTCCAGGGTGGCGTCTTGGGGAATGTTCATATATAACGCTTCCACGTCCTTGGTTATCAGGAAGTCGATGGTCTCAGGGCAGGGGAAGTTCTCAATCAGGTTCAGCACCTCTGTGGTGTCCCTCAGGTATGTTGGAGTTGTACTCACTACCGGGCGTAGATAGAAGTCACAGAACTTACTAAGAGGCTCCAAAATTGAATCGATGGCAGAGACGATAGGGCGTCCTGGCGATGGGTTCACTCCTTTGTGAATCTTGGGTAGTGTATAGAAATACGGCACCCGAGGGTCAGTATTGGTCAAGAAAGCTGCCTCCTGATTCGAAATCCAACATTCCATGGTGGCCTCATGTATCATTCCATTGATGCGGTTAGTCAGACGTGTAGTTGGGTCTACAGAGATCGGTTGGTAATATGTCCTGTTTGACAATTGTCGGTTACATTCAGCTTCATAAATAGCTACATCTTGGATCACTATTGCTCCGCCCTTGTCCGCCGGCTTTAAGATGATGGTGTTGTCTTCTGTAAGTGTTCTCTAGGATAGTGATCGATTCCAACCCACTTTGGTCCCCTAAAACCTTGTTCAGGTACGAACAAAGGTGTGTCTACCGGTTGAAGTGTGACAAGGAGGGGTTGAATGAAGAAATTCCCTGGCTGGAACTTCTTTGATCCAATCAAGAGGAGCTATTTGACTAATAATTTTGTGTCTATTATGGGTGGAACTGAATCGAATATAGGCCCACTGATTAAGAACAATATATCATAAATAGATCTCCCCTTTAGAGGTCCAGCTCCCATTCCCTCTGGACACTCCGGATAGGCATTCCTATTAGCACTTGACACCAAGTTACAACGCAAAACGTCCTATTAACCCCTCTTCAAGATAGCATCCACACGCGATAGGAGAGTGGTGTACGGCCCCATAAAATATCGAAGGTTTAATATAATCCCATCTTTTCTAAGAAACTGCCTTTATTTTAAATGGAGTGTTCACGAATGAACATCAAACGACAGATAACGGTACTCCCCAGGTATAACTAACACAATTTATCACCCTCAGGGACCCTTCTTAAGACGGCCGCCACGTTTTTCCTCCCCTGACATCACGCCCGAGTGACATCCGGGAACTGCTCTAATCCATCCCCTAGACCAGCTGACAGGGGTAGAGACCGGCACCAACACTAATAAATATACGGGAAGGAGAGAGTTCTGCTCCTTTCCGACGCCGAGCTTGCTGTGGGTAGGATCGAGAGACGCCCGCCGAGCGAGACAATTGTAAGTACCCACAATGGGATTTCTGTCCTAGATCTCGCAGACACCGCAGTTTCTCCCCTCCCGATAAAATGCGACTCGCTTAATTAATGGATTTGCGACGCGCCGTTATGGCTGTCATCCTGAACAACACCATTGCCATCTTCTTTTTTGTTTAAAGGTGACCTCATAGTCATTTAGATACTGGGGACCCGTCTTTTTATTATTGTCTTGTATCCGCAGTGCTCCCTCGCCAAACAGGCAAGCCAACATTGATGGGGCACAGACCTTGATTGGGTATGTTCATCATTAATATGCCTTTACATTATGCTTGCCCCATACCATTTCGAGGCAATGTTATTCACAGTATTTATGGGTGTTATGGGCAGTATGAGTGGTATACAACTAAGGAGTTGTACATGCTTATTAGATCTAGAGGCTTAGTGAGTGACCTCATGCTACAGACTGACGCATTACTTTCATAATTAGGCACCCCGAACCATAATCTATCAGGGTCCATAGCTTTGACCTCAAACCCCACACATATCTTCACTGGTGGGACCAAGGCACAATTTGATTTACTTTGGCCATGTCCGTGGTCACAACTACAGCTCACCTAGTCCATATCTGCACGCTCTTGTATTCTATATTCACTCATGCCAAGTTACCAAGGCATTTTTGTAGATCTGTTTTACTTAGCATTACACAATGGAATGCATCCGCGCGAATCGCATGTTGCAAGTTGTATATTCTGTGATTCACGCAACTCGGATATAGGGCCGAGTCACTACAATGCTGTAGCATAACATGACATTGTTGCTTCATTACAGTTATGTATTTTCTGGAGTTGGTTTTCTCTTTGTTTCATAAGATTTTTTCTTTACAGGTTGGGTTATGGTACCACTAGTGATTGTACCAGTCAGCGATAACACGCTGTACACCTTGACGACGAAGGTACTGCAGGTACACGGGCAATAGGCCTGGCACCAGCAACAAAAAACTTAGATTGTTTTTTGCATACGATATGGTCCTGAAGAAGCGCAATTGGATCCACTGGGGACCACCAGATGCTCGAAACATGTTGACCGAATAATTTGTTTTTTTCCTTCACTTGAGCACCTACCCTGAGAGTAGCGTTTAGTTACACATCCACCCCTATTATTTGCTACATAGTGTTCTCCAGGGTCCACCCCCCTTTTTTAAGTGAACCTCACAGACCCCTGAATAAACTAGTTTGAGGGCACTGTAAGGTTTTTTAACTTTTTCACTTCCACTACACACTTTAGCTAGGCCCCCAGACTACCATGCACAACTGCGGCATCTCCAAAAAAAGAACTCAGCCAAAGAGCACCCTTGCGGGGCCCGTGAGGGACTGCAGCGCCACCCACACGAGGAGCAACGCCCAATGATGATCTAGGGCAACCGCATGGCTGTCTGAGGGCACTAGGTTACAAAGGAGAAGCACTTTCTTCACTTCACGCATTTCTCACAACTCCGCCTGTTAGTTTGGAAAAAGAGAAAAACCATTCCACCGTATTTACCTCTAACTTTCTAACTTTCCTTTTGGAGCATCCTATATTTAGGTAGACTCCCTCTGAGGAACTTTTGCCCATTATTGTGTTGACATACTTGACTTTGGGAGCAAGGGCACTGGACCTCACTTTCCTGTTCTAGTTTCTCATTTGAGCTCCCAGTCCCCCCCTCTTTTAGTGTATACACTGCTCTTGCATTCCCATAGTGACCCTTTCAGCTACATATAGTGAGTATTGAAATACACAATGGCCTGAGTTTGTACACAGGTGAAGAAAGGGGAGATGGACCGGGTAGATATGTGTGGAAAGATGCTTTGTGGGTGTTTTAAGTTACAGGATAAAGTTAACATGAATACTGAGTGTCACTGGGGGCCAACTAACCCACCAGATATGTGCAGAAAGTGCCAGAGAGTTGCATTGCAGAGAGAGGTATAAAATAGGACACGGCTTCAGAGCACCTCTCGGCAACACACCTATATAGTATTTAATAGAGAGACATGGTGGGCTAGTAGGGCCGAGGTACTTTCAGGATTAAAAGAAACAAAACTCCTTAACGTAAAACATGTCACAGAGTGTGTTTGCACATGTCACATCATGCCCCATCCCTTCCCTTCACTAATCTATAAACGTGTCCTATCAATTTGCCAAAACGTAAGTACTTATGAATTTATCTTCTTTTCTGTTTGCAGTGCTGAAATTATTGTACTTATTACTTGTATAGTTAAGGATTGGTCTAACTATTAATCCTAGTACTAATTAATTTCTTTATATACTATGCAAACAAATCTGAGAAGCTACAAAGCATTAATATAGTCTTGAAAACACCCAGTTTATACCAATATAGTTTTGGAATCTCACTGTCTTAGGATATTGTGTGACCTGAAAAAAAAAGATTTGATTGGTTCATAGTATTTTTTTGTACCTATTGAAGAACCGCAATCATTTCAATCATTCTTCTTTGAGCATCTTTGCAGACATAAATCTATGCTTACCTCCTATCACTCTCATGCAATTTTTCAAACAATTAACTAGCAATATGTTGTTATTGTAACAGTCTGACAATACCTTATCACTTATGGGGCAAATTTAGAAGTATTGTGTACCAACAATATGTCACTTTTTGTAACATAGTTATAGCACAAGACACTCTTTCATATTTACAAACAGAGGAAAAGGCATTATGTGTACCTTTTCTTTTCCATGTAAATACGACCTCATCATACATACCACTTTGCATTGAAAAGGCGTTCTATAGGTGTTACTGTGCGTATTTGCACAGAACACTCATAGAACAAGACACATCTCCAGATTTATCAGAAATTATAAATCTGGACATGTGTGTAGCAAGGCACAACAAGGAGAATTATTTTAATTTCTCCTCATTTTTTCTCTTTGAACATATGCTTAAATGTACAGCATACATTGAAGGAGAAAAATGCCTTCACTGATTGTTTTTGTGCAGAAAGGTGTGTCTTTTTGCACAAAACGAAACTCCACACAACACTGACATCCTTTCACCATGGTGCAAGGATGCCCATGTCACCAAATGGCTGCAGTTTAAGCAGCAGTGCAGAGGGAAGCACAGACTTGCAACATAGTTATGTACATATGTTGCATACCTGTGCTTTGGAAGTACCAAAGCACGCTGTAGCTAAAGAGCTTACAGTGTCATTCTGCAGTACTTCCTCATAGTTCTGCACTTATACATTCACTAAATACCACAAATGCATTATTTTTTAAAGGAAAAAACAGAGAACTGGAGCAACAAAACAATGAACTTCTGGGGTAAAACAAAAAAAATAGCAACAATGATTTTATTAAGCCCGGCAAACCAAAGTCCACAGACTGCTATCCATAGCACAGCAGCCTATTACACTTAATGCAGTGTATTTTTGCATTGGCCAATCGTGCACGTATGTCCAGATTTTGACTTGATGAAGATGTCCCTGAAGTGCTTGCTACTGCTGGTGTTGGTGGTGGATTTTCTCTCAGTCTTCGGCACTCCTCACGTGATAGATTGACGGGATGTAAACTTTTTAAATGTTTAAGCATGCTTGTGGTCTTGCAAGAATACTTTTTATTCGGATCTCCGCGTGAGAGTACGACTTTGCATATTTTACAAGTCACCTTGGTTGCTTTTAATCCTGCAGGAAAAGTAAAAACTTTCTATACGATGGAACTGTATCTCTCAGGACGTGCAGGCTCCGGTACAAATTTCTCATTGTTGGATTGTTCAGAATCAGATAATTCTTGTTGTCCAGTAGCCATTGTTCTTTAATAAAAATGAAAATCAGGTCTCTAAACAGCAAAAACTTAGGTTCTTCCTAGTAGAGTTGTTGCTCCAAAGAATGCCTAAGAAGAAGAATTGAAATAGGTGGGGTCCTTCAATAGTTAGAATAGGAAGTGTTATGAACCAATCAAATCTCTTTTTTTCTGGTCACATGGGATCCGCGTAAGGTGCGCACACGCAGCACACACCCAGTGCAACTTCACGAAATTGCATTTAAAAGTAATATAACTTTATTAAAACTAAAATAATATTATTTTTATGATTAGCTCAGATAATGACTCGCCTTAATATTTATATTAAATACATATATATATATATCTTTTCAGACATTAAAAAATGTCTCGAGAGTCATGCACCCACCGCATCAAACACGTATATGACTTCATGCGGAAACGCGCGAGCGTCGCGTAATACGTACATGTCACGCATGCGCTTGAAGTAGCGTACGGGCAGCATAGCGATCGCGCAGGGAAATACGCACCCATCGCACACCCTACGTGGATCCTACACAGTAATCCTAAAATGGCGGCTATGTTCCACACAGTAATCGAGGAAGGTGCGCTTTGGGTGCGCAACTCCCCAAAAAAACTTTGAAAAAAACTAATTACGAAAATATTATAGATATATTTAAAAAAATATAAAATAAAATAAAAAGATAGAATTTCAATATTTTTAAAAAACATTTGGTTTTCAATTTATGTAAAAAATATGTAATGTTAGATTTTTTTAAAAATATCTAAAAGTAAATAAATTAAAACATTTAGTAAATCAGATTCAAAAACATAAATTTAACAATTAATACATTAAACAATTTTCATTGAAAAAACCTTTGAAATTCATTGAAAAAACCATAGGTTTCAGACATGTTATAGTTAGGAATTAGCATTTAGCATTTAAAAACCCTTTGAAATTCACTGAAAAAAATCCTAGGTTTCAAACATGTTATAGTTAGGAATTAGCATTTAAAAAACCTTATAAATTCACTGAAAAAACCATAGGTTTCATTTGTACAAAACCATTGAAAATGTATATATATATATATATATATATATATGAATGCTCCGTTGCCATACCCAAAATTGAGCCGCACTCAAACGCTGGACTTAAGGTGACAAGCCTTTAATGAGCAGTACAGAAAGTATGATGCTGGTGGGTATAATTTGACAGCTGCAATCACGCGTTTCGAAGGCAAAATCCTTCTTTCTCAGAGGCGGTCACGGTCACAGATGCGTGCTTGGATCCACATCCATAAATGCTCACAGTACGCCCCCAGATGGGCGTGTCCAATGTCCCAGAGCATCATGGATCTTGTAGTCCCAAAGTTAAAACAGTTGATGGTGCACTAATTTCTGTCCTTTTTAAGCCTGTATATGGGCCCCCACCAACAACGTGCCTTAATCCGCAGTCAGCATTCCGCATATATATATATATATATATATATATATATATATATATATATATATATATATATATATATATATATATATATATATATATATATATATATTACCTACTGGCGGTCGCCAGTAGGTATTTATAGATTTATAGTTAGGACCTAGTTTCCATAGGAAATCCACAACATTCTATTTGGAATAACTTTGGCGCTGGTGGACGAATCTTCATGAATTTCTCCAAATGGCCTGCTCGGTTCCGCTCCTTCCTTGAAAGTTTGGGGGTGATTCGTCAAGTGGGGGCCGAGAAAAAAGGGAGGTCCCAAAACATGTTTTCTCCATGCAATTTTCCATGGGGACCTTTAGCCAGGGCTGCACCCCGAACGGCTGAACGGAATTACACGAAATTTGGCAGAGAGGTAGAGTTCTGTTCGCAGATTGTGCTTTTTGTTAAATGGTGTAAATCAGTTCAGTAGTTTCTGAGAAAATTGCAAGTAAAATCATAGCGATATCTAGAGACGGAGTTCAGCACGCGTACTGAAATCTGTTCAATTACGAGCACGAGCTGCATGCTGATTGGCTGTGAACTGTCTGTCAACACTCGAAACCTGGAAGTGTTGGCGGCCATCTTGTGCCTCGCTAGAACCAAGTCACAAGAAAACAGTAAAACAAAGTTGAGAAATAAGGGAAGGGGGTAGGCTAGAAACATTCTGACCCTCTAGGCTTGCTCAGTGGGTCGTACATGGATATTTAGGCTCTATTGTTTTTTGGGTTTTTTTAAAGCAAAATCACGGCGTACGCATATGGAAATACGTACAATTACGAGCAGGAGCTGCATGCTAATTGGCTGTCAATACTCTAAACCAGGAAGTGTTGGCAGCCATCTTGTTTGTCAGGAGAGCAGAGTCACAAGAAAACAGTAAAACAAAGTTGAAAAATAAGGAAAGCGGGCAGGGTAGAAACATTCTGACCCTATAGTCTTGGTCAGGGGGTGGTACATGGATCTTTAGGCTCAATTTTTTTTTAAATAAAAAATGACAGGGTACTCGTGCAGTACTTGTACGCAGTGGAGAAGGTGAAAAAAAGCTAGAAGTCTGTTTTATTCATTAGGTCCCGGGGGGGCAAATTACTGGGGAATTTTTTTTGCATAATGGGGGTTTGTAAGGTGCCCCGAGCACTGGGGAACGGCACTGCTCTGGTTTTATTGTGAAGTATGCGGCGGGTTATGGGCCTACTCCCCGCAGTCTCGGTGAGCGGCACTCCTCTGGTCTTTTTTAAAAAAAGTATGTTTCAAGATCTCTCTCTCTCTCTCCCCGTACACTTCACGGGGGACGCCAAATTTCTGAGGCAGTGATATGTAAAATGACCTTCCAGCTCCGGGTACCTGCATTGTCTGGAGTTTTTTATTAATGTTGGGAGGGTGGGCTTGATAATACGTCCTTGTAAATTCTCATCGGAGCCTATGTTCTGGTGTTAACATGGGCTTCTATGGGAAATAACAAGGCCGTATTTACAAGCTCATTATCGCCGTTTTATCGTCAGTTTCCTGCCAATAAAACGGCAATAATTTTAACACCGGTCCTTTATAATATGCACCTAAGTTTACTGGTTAAAAAAGAGCAATGGGCCATATTATCAACAAAAGGCGATACATTATCTCAGTTTTTATCGGCAGGAAACTGACGATAAAGCGGCAATAATGGGCTTGATAATATATCCTTGTGAATTCCCATAGCAGCCCAGGATAACACCAGAACCTGGGCTGCTACGGGAATTTATAATGGCCTATTATCAAGCCCATTATCACCACTTTATCGGCAGTTTCCTGCCGATAAAAGCGGCGATAATGTATCGCCTTATGTTGTTGATAATATGCCGCTTCGTTCCGTGCCCTGCATCGCATTTTGCGATGCAGGGCCCGCTACGAAATTCGGGGCATATTATTAAGGACCGGTGTTAAATGTATCGCCGTTATATCATATTCGTAGCGTATGCTGAGAATGATTAGCAGTAGAAACTATGGTGCGATCACTCTCTCACTGTCAAATGAGAGCACAGGGCGAGCTATAAGAATAGTTAGAATTGGTCACTTATTGGAGATCCAATTCAGCTGTGTGGCTTATTGTGCGATGTTAGCAGGCATCGCTTACATGATTACGGTAACTGAGCATGTGGTATGCTATAAAAAAGTTGTGTTTACTCCTCTGCATGGGAAGCTGGATGTTTCCATCTGGCTGTTGATTCCGACCTTGAAAGAAGAGTCAACCAAATGCGCCGTATAAGAGCGCTATTGTCTCAAAAAGATGTCGCTCTTACATCTGCTAGAGAAACATTTGTCCTTCATGTAGCAAACACCCGCACCGAAGTGTATGCTTTGTTAAATACAGACGTGCCGTGGAATTTTAGCGAGTTAATTTAGTCTATCTGTAATGCGTCCTCGAGTAGGGAGTTAGCTTATTTTTTTTAAGTTATAAGAATTGGCACTTCTGTAGAAACTATATGTGGTGTCTTGTGGGCATTTTTTCATTCGATTTTTTCCAGCATCTTTGGTGAATTGTGCTTAATGGTCACATTAGTTGCCGGTGTGCTTGTATTAATTTGTTTACTTAAAAATGGATGCACATCTTGCAGCAGACGACAATATTTCTCGGTTGTTGCTGGTCCGCAACCTAATGCTTAGTTACTATGGAGCGCTGCCTCTTGCAGCGTTGAGTGCAGCTTATGGATTATCGTTTCGATTCTCTTTTTTCACATGTGTTCAGCCTGTCTTCCATTGCCTGAGCTGTGATTTCGACTGGGCCCTGGATTTGTGTCTCTGCAGTACGGTGTCTCCCAACGCGGATTATGACCAGCTGATGAGTCCTTTAGTGGTTAATGACGTGCTCTGTTCTGACGGCGGGATTATGGCCTTAGCAGCGACACATGGAATAAGGGGACGTTGGAATGTTTTTGCAGCGGCGCTTGAGTTCTTGGCAAGCAGCGAAAGATATATACTTGCGCATTTCATAATGCATTGTGGAGGCAAAGTTACACACAGTTGGAGAACATTCGTATCTTGACAGTTTGTGGAGCGAATGTGTGTCTTTCTGAAAAATAAATATTTTTTATATATGTATATGTAAAGGTCGATGGAAGAATAAATGGGTAAATAAGTGTCTGAATGGATGTTTTTTGTAAAAATGATTGCATAACTGACTTATTAAGTGTATCTTAGTGAATACATGTACTAGTGAGTAATGTGTAAATATCTATATCAGCGTCTCACTTTGTCTATAAGTGGCTGCATGGGTTGGTAAGTAGCTACATGAGTGTGTATATGGATAATTAGTTGTTTTTTTGAGTATCAGTATAAGTGTCTGTATGGTTCGGTGGGGGGTATTACTTAGCGCATAGATACATGAATGAGTGACTCACTGTTTGTATGTGTTTTGAACACAGCATGTCTACAGGACTGTATGGGTGGATGAATGTGTGTATGTGTGTGTTAGTGAGTGAATGACTGTCTCAATAGTGTCTTTATGAGTAACTACATATGATTTAAACTAGTATATCTGAACATGTATGTATATAAGTGAGTATATATGAGAGTGAGAGATTGGAAGAGTTCCTGTAAAAATAAGTATGTGTTTCTATAAGTGATTGTTTAAGAGAGTAAGTATGTGTACGTTTCTGTAGAAGTAAGTGTAGTGGTGTATGTATAGCTGTATATGCAAGTAAATAGATATTTGATAGTTTATTTGCATGTGTGAGTATGTGTGTGAGTAACTCTATGTATGAGTGTAGGTGTGTAACAGGATGTATAGGTGTATGAGTACATATGATGAGCGAGTACATGTCTGAGTGACTATATAGAACTCTTGGTGAATGAGTGGATGTGTATGTAGATTTTGGAATTACTGAATAGGTTGTTCTAACTGGTATTGGTATCTCCATTGTTTTTAAATGTTTAGTTTCTATTTTGAATGTGTGTATCAAGGGTAATATTACACTGTGAGGAGGTCTGTCACTCTTTCACAAGGATGATGTCATCAGTGACGTCATCAGTGATGTATTTGAGATGTCATGAGTGATGTCACTGACCATGTCATGAGTGATGTAATATGTGACGTCATCAGCAGTGCATTGCGGGTGCGTGAGTTATGGTTAGCTGAACTAACTATAACGAGGGAATTTCAATGGTTTTGTATGAGAGAAATGTCCAGCTAACTATAACATGGGTGAAACCTATGGTTTTTTCAGTGAATTTCTAAGGTTTTTTAAATGCTTATTCCTAACTATAACTTGGCTGAAACCTATGTTTTTTTTAGTGAATATATATATATATATATATATTCACTGAAAAAACCATAGGTTTCACACCAGTTATAGTTAGGAATTAGCATTTAAAAAACCTATGAAATTCACTGAAAAAAACATAGGTTTCACACCAGTTATAGTTAGGAATTAGCATCTAAAAAACCTATTAAATTCACTGAAAAAACCATTGGTTTCACACCAGTTATAGTTAGCTGGAAATTTTACTCGCATAAAACCATTGAAATTCCCACATTATAGTTAGTTGGACTCACTATAACTTGCGCGTGCAATGCACTGCTGAAGACGTCACATATTACATCACTCATGACATGGTCAGTGACATCACTCATGACATCACTGATGACATCATCCAGTGAATGTGTGTCTTTTTAAAAAATAAATATGTGTTATGTATGTATATGTAAAAGTTGATGGAAGAATAAATGTTTAAATAAGTGTTTACATGGATGTTTTTTTTAAAAAAATTGATTGGTTAACTGGTTTATTAAGTGTATCTTAGTGAATACATATATTAGAGAGTAATGTGTAAATATTTAAATATATGTATTGGTGTTTCACTTTGTGTATAAGTGGCTGCATGGGTTGGTAAGTAGCTACATGTGTATGTATATGTGTTATTAGATGTTTTTCTTAGTATCAGTATTAGTGTTTGTATGGTTTGGTGGGGGTATTACTTAGCACATAGATGCATGAATGACTGACTCTCTCTTTGTATGTGTTTTGAAGACAGCATATGTGCAGGACTGTATGGGTGGATAAATGTGTATATGTGTGTGTTAGTGAGTGAATGACTGTCTCACTAGTGTCTTTATCAGTAACTACATATGTTTTAATCTAGTATATGTGAATATTGATGTATATAAGTGAGTATATGTGAGAGTGAGGGATTGTAAGAGTTCCTGTTTAAATTAGTATGTGTTTCTATAAGTGATTGTTTAAGAGAGTAAGTATGTGTAAGTTTCCTTAGAAGTAAAGTGGTAGTGTGTGTATAGCTGTATATGCAAATAAATGGATGTTTAATAGTTTATTTGCATGTGTGAGTATGTCTGAGAGTATCTTTTGGATGACTGTCGGTGTGTAACAGGATGTATAGGTGTATCACTACATATGATGAGTGAGTATATGTATGAGTGTCTATATAGAACTGTTGGTGAATGAGTGGATGTGTATATAGATGGTGGAATTATTGAACTGGTTGTTGTAACTGGTATGGGTATCTCCATTTTTTTGAAAATTTTAGTTTCTATTTTTGAATTTGTGTTTCAAGAGTTACATTACAGTGAAAGGAGGTCTGTCACTCTGTCACAAGGATGGTGTCATCAGTGATGTCATGAGTGATGTCACTGACCATGTCATGAGTGATGTAATATGTGACGTCATCAGCAGTGCATTGCACGCGCAAGTTATAGTGAGTCCAACTAACTATAACGTGGGAATTTCAATGGTTTTATGCGAGTAAAATTTCCAGCTAACTATAACTGGTGTGAAACCTATGGTTTTTTCAGTGAATTTAATAGGTTTTTTAAATGCTAATTCCTAACTATAACTGGTGTGAAACCTATGTTTTTTTCAGTGAATTTCATAGGTTTTTTTAAATGCTAATTCCTAACTATAACTGGTGTGAAACCTATGTTTTTTTCAGTGAATTTCATAGGTTTTGTAAATGCTAATTCCTAACTATATTTAGGGCCTCAAACCTATGTTTTTTCAGTGAATTTTAAAGGTTTTTTAATAGCAAATCTCTATAGGTATGACATTTTATATTTTTTATAATGAATTTTATATTGTATATTTATGTAATACAATTTTTTTATGTATATTTTTCCCTTTTTTAAAATTTTGTTTGCGTTGGTGCGCTCACGGTGCGCGTACCGGAGAGCGCACCGGTAAGCGCAATCTTGTGGCGCGCCCCGGTGCGTGTACCGGTGAGCGTCCCGTTAGCGCTATTGCCACGAACGAAAACATCATCATGACATATCGCGTAGCTGCGTGATGCGTCTTATGACGCACGGCGTAAGCGCACCCGGAAGCGCCCGAGCGCATACGATCGCGTAGCGTAAGCGCGTCGGGTCATGTGACCTGAAAATAACACTTTTCATTGGTTCAGAACACTTTTGGTTTCCAAATGATGAAAGACCGGGTCATGTGACCTGAAAATAACACTTTTCATTGGTTCAGAACAGTTTTGTTTTCCAAATGATGAAAGCCCCCACCTTTTTTCCTCATTCTCACTTTGTTTTTTGAGTGAGGAAGACCTGTTTTCATTCATTAAGAAATGGCTACAGTAGCAGCAGCAGCAGGTGCATCTGCACCACCACCACCACAAGGACCACCACACCACTACATTGGTGGTGAAGAAGAAGAGGAAGAGGAGGAGGAGGAGGAGCTGGAGAGGAGGTTCCTGCCTGAAGACAATCCCCCTTACAAACCGAGAGAGCACATTGTGTAGGAGTTTTTTAAATTCCCAAGAGGCCAGAAGAAAGTCAATGCAGCAAAAGTGACTTGTCTGATTTGTGACACTGAACTTTCCAGGGGGAACCCTACAAAAAAATATTCTTTTGGTAATTACACCATGATTCGCCACATGCAACGCAGGCATCCTAACAACTATTCTGCGACAGAGGTGAGAGAACTGTCCAGAAACCTTCCCCAATCTTCTTCCAGAACCTCAACAAGCAAAGAACCCACTCCATCGGGTCCAGAGACAAGGGAGATGGTCCCAAACATTCAAATCAAGTTTGGTGGATACAAAATCGTTTGTATATTTTGTGGAAAAACAATTACCTATGGTGAGCAAAGTATTACACTCATCAACCATGCTGGTGATAACCACAAGTGCCCAAAGAAACCTTAATTTTTTCCTGATTTTTTTTTTGCTCCAGTTGAGCCGTTTACAATTCCCTGTTTTTTGTTTCTCCCCATAAAAAATACAAAAAAATTATAAAATTGTTCATAAAAGCCCAAAAAAGTAAAAAATGTTCAAAAAAACAATAAAAAAATATAAAACAACAAAAAGAATAAAAAAACTGTTCTTTTTAGAACTACCTCCACTTTATAAAAAAAACTACATTTTTAAAAAACTCTGTAATTCTTTTTTCTCCAGGGTACGCGCACCGGTACGCGTACTGGGGCGCGCACCCAAAAAAAATAAAAATAAAAATAAAGTAGGAGTAAGCATGAGGGAAGGACACAGAGAGAGTGATGTTAAGAGAAAGAGAGCTAGAGGGAGCAACACAGAGGGACTGTGTATTACATAGTAAGACAGAGAAAAGGTGTAATAGGGTGTAAGTGAGAAAAGGAAAATGAATAAGGGAGCGAAAGAAGGGAAGAGAGAGGAAGAAGACTAAAGCAGAGGTACTGGGAGAATGTGAGTGGGTGTTGAAAGTAAAGGGAAGGACAGTAAAGGATGGGGAATTAGGGGTAGTGACGGAACCGGAGTAAAGGAACAGCGGTGAGGAAGGGTGAGAAAAGAGAAGTGAGTATAAGTAAAGAGGGGTGAAAGAGGGTGGATTAAAGTGAATAAGGGTAAGACATGGGGAGTGACAGAGAGAAAGGAGAGAGAGATTAAAGGAAGGAGTGACTGAAAGGGACTGAGTGAAGCAGCAAAGAAAGGTAAGTGAGGGAGTGTGGGTGAGTTGTAGGGAGTGAGCATGACAAAAGAGTAGTGACAGAGTGAGGGGACAGAGACAGTGAGGGTAAGAGAGACAGAGTGAGGGAACGGGAGTGAGGAACTGTGAGGAGAGACGGACTGAGAGAAGTAGTGAGAGGAGTGGAGTAAGTGAGTAAGGGAAAGGGAATGAGTGAGGGAGCGAAGGAAGGGAACAGAGGATAAGGGAAGTAAAGAAGGGGGACTGAAATAAGTTGAATGTGGTAGGAGAGTGAAGGAAAGAAGAGTAAACATGCAGGATAAGAATAAGTGAGGGAAGCAGAGTAAGGAAACAGGAGTGAGGTAGGGTGAGAGAATAGTAGTGAGGTTAAAGCAAAGGGTGATGACAAACTACATTTTTTTAGTCACACTTACCATATAATTAATGTAAATTTAATTACATGTTTTTACTACACTTTGTATCTGCGAAAGAGAGAAGAAAAAATAAGTTATAATTAGTAAAATATATATTTTAAAATAGAAGAGACAGGTCAAGAGTTTAAAAAAAAAACATAAAAGTGTACTAAGAAATAAAGTAAGAGTGAATGACACAGAAAGGGAAATAAACTAATGTAGAAGGACAAAAAGAGGGAAAAAGAAATAGAAGGAGAGCAAATTACTAAAAGTAAGGCAGATACATTCAGTGACAGAGAGGAAGAGAAGAAGAGAGAAATGAACTGAAGGTAAGAAAGATACAAAAAGAATGTGAGTTAGCAAAACTAAATCAGGAAAAAGGAGTAAGTAAAAAAGGAATGACTGAGAGGGAAAGGAGTCTGATTGAGGATGCATTTACAAGAATGAGGAATGGAAGATGACTGAGAGTGAGTGAAGGGGAGTCACAGAGTGAAGGGATGAAGGGAGAGAGGATAATATAGAAGGATTGAGGGAAAAGGAGTGAGGAAGTTAGTAGACAGAGGGGCTAAGGGAAGGACTGAGTGAAGTGGAGTACAATGAGTGAGGAAAGGAAAATGAGTAAGGGAGCAAAAGAAGGAAAGATAGGGGAAGAGGACTAAAGCAGTGGTACTGAGAGAATATGATTCGGTGATGAAAGTAAAGAGAAGGAGACTGAAAGATAGGAAATGAGGGGTAGTAATGGAACCGGACTAAAAGGAATGGGTTGAAGAACGATGAGAGAGGAGCAGTGAAGTTGTTGTAAGAGAAATGATAGAAGGTAGATAAACACAAGTGAGCATAACACAAGGAGAGTGAGGGACTGAGGACATAAAGGTAGTGTACGGAAAATAGAGAGAAGAGGTCAAAAGAAAGGAGCAAAGAAAGATAAGTGAGGGAGAGTGGGTGAGTTATAGTGACAGAATGCGACAAAAGAGGTGAGTGAGTAAAGAGGAATTACTAAAAGAGCAAAGGAGGAAAAGACGGAAAAAGGAAGTAAAGCAGAGAGACTGAAAGCTGAAAAGTGGTGCAAGGGAGAGAGGGGATGCAGATAGTTGAAATGGAAATGAGGGGTTGTGAAAGAAGTGGAGTAAACGAATGGGGGTGAAACAGAGTGAGAGAAAGGCAGTGTGAGTAAGTAAAGAGAAATGAAAGAGAGTGGAAAAAGGAAAGTGAGTGTAAGACAATGAGAATACAATATAAATTACACAATACAAACTATAGAATAATTTGTACAACATGTTAGATAGTTTATTTTTGCTGTTCTCAGAACATATTGAATTTCACTAAAAACAGTGAGTTCAAACTTTTCATCATATAACAGCGGGAAAAAAAACACAATCTAAACGATTGTGTTTAAAAAAAACATATAAACTTACAAATCGCATATGAACACTAATCTTTGATTTACTTACTTTTCCTTTAGACCAAATAGTACATCATGAAGGTCCTTTTCGTTGGAAAGTACTCTGCTGTTCTCTAAAACTTCCATTTCATCGACTTTCTATTAGAAAATCTCCAAGAACCTCAGAAATATTTTTCAATGTTTTCATTTCCTCCTTGTGTTCAGTCATGACTCTTTGCTTAATCCTTCACTTTTCCTTAAGGCCAAATAGTGTCAGATGTATCAGTATGTTTTCAAATTACTCAAAACAAACTCTGAAATTACCGTTTTCCCGACGTTCTGAAAGAAAAGCTCATAGAACATTTTCGCAATGTTTAAATATTCATATTTCCATCTCTGGCTCACTCATATTCAACATTTGCTATAATACTGATATCACTTACTATGAGATCCACTTACAGTACCTATATGACAACTCAATTTTTTATATTATCTTGATCACTTTTACTCTGAATATAATTTTAAACAGTAAACTAACTTTTATTAACTGCTCCCGTCTTCATAGGCCAATTACCTTTACTTAAATTTTGGTTCTAAAAACACTAGGTATGAATTTTTTAAGTCAAAAGGCAAACGTTGTTTGAAAGTCAAATGAGTATCATAACACAGCTGCCACCCTTTTTGACATTTTAAATAACATGTGTAATGCTCTGATGTTGTTGAAGGACCATCATGATAAATAATAGCTACAGTTGCAAAGGTTCTTCCAGAAATTGATAACTGAGAAGCCACGAAATTTTTAATAGAAGTTGTCAATTTAGTTCCATCAGGTCTACATCGTTGGAACATTAAAATGACATACTGACCATAAGTTTGTATAAATAATGTGGACAGCATTGCACACTTACATTGGGTACACACCATATTGTGATCAGCTGCTTTAACTAGATTATTAAAAGACACTGATTTGCAGTCTGGTAAAGTCAAATATATAAATCTTTCAGTGTCTATTCTAGTACTACTTGATAAACTACAATTGTCACAGTCATGCTGCCATTGATAAGAAAGGCCAAAAAGATTTTCTACATCTACACCTTCATCTTCCAATACACCAAACATATACATTAAAAATTCCTGACAATCCTGCTGAATATTCTGTGAAAATTGATTTTAACCAGAACATGTCTAAAAGATTTCGAATTTCTGAAATACTTTCTATTTTTGCTCCATCACTGCTACATTTCTCCAACACAGAATTCAATAAATGCAGAATGTTTGATCCCGATTTTCAACAATCTGTTCTTGTACATTTTGAAGAAAAAAAACAACATTAACCACTACATTAGCATAGCAGTTGACACCAGAACTGTTTTCAAACTGAAATCCAACAACATCTTCAACAGAATCCTTTTTCTTTCTGCTTACAATTACAGTTTCATTTACTTTTTGTCTTTTTGCTACTACCTCACTGCAATTATTCTCATTTCTTCTTTTTGGGCCTACCACATGTTTTTCAAACAGAGGATATTGAGGCAAATGTGGAGCATACTCTCTCCTTAACCTATTGTCTTCTTTAACACAATCTAGATCTGCACAAATCTTTGTCTCATCACACTCAACCAAGTACAATCCTGATAAAGTTCTGACTCGTGATAATGCCACATATGCCATACCCACTTTAAACACAAAACTTCCAATGTTCACCAAAGCACTATCTACACTTAAACCTTGAGATTTATGAATTGTCACCCCATATGCCAAACAAACAGGAAACTGTTTTCGGCGAACATATAAGTCTTTTACAAGCAAAAATCTAGCAGAACAACAACTGATTTGTTGTACTTCCTCAATGCCATCAAATTTAATTCTTAAAAATTCAATTCCATCTCTATTTCTGTAATTCAGAAATTCAACAACATGACCCATTGATCCATTTACCAGACCTCTATCAACATTTAAATTCCTTCTCAAAATGATACGACAATTTAAACACACATTCAGAGTCTTTTCAAAACCAGCAGTTTTAGATATACTCTTCTCTAATGAATCCAATTTTGATTTAAAATGTTCTGACAAAATAATTGTTGCTCCCATATGCTCTATTTTATCTACAGCTTCCAGTTTCACAATCTCTTCATTTTCTAACTTTAACATTTTGTTGTTGAAGATGGACCATTCTTGCAGAGTTGGCATCAAACTTATCCCAGATTTGTTCTCAGTAATTTTCTTAAAAATATTCTCTGGAAGAATGTTTTCATTTGGATACAAATTTGAAATTAATTGTGCATGTAATGCTTCTTTCCCATGCTCACTTACTTTTTCGATTCTTACATCTTCTAGAATATTTTTATAATCTTCATCCTTTGCCTGTCGCATATTTGAAGTAGTTCTGCATACTTGAAATTTAACCATATATTAACATTTCCAATGCTTCCTAGGCACTTCCTGGTATCTTCATGCTTGAGCATTTTAAACACTGGTTGTCCTTTCACTGGAGTCAACTGCAGTAGATCTCCAAAAACAATGATGTGGTTCCCTCCAAATAACACATCATAATCTTTTCTAAGGATTTCTTGCATTCTCAAATGCACAAAAGCAAGCATTAGATTTGAGACCATGCTTACTTCATCAATGATAAGAAGTTTCATTTTCTTCAGGACTCTGGAAACTTCAGAACAAGCATCTCCAGATAGCTTGTGGTATTGCAATTTATTATGATGCTCAACTGGTAGCATCAGTAAACGATGTAAAGTAATCCCTTTAATGTTATGTGCTGCCATCCCAGTTGGAGCGGTAACAACCCAAGACAGCGGTGATTCAGTCCTTTTCTGCAGATAAGTTACAATTGCTTTAATCAGAAAACTTTTTCCAGTTCCCTCTTCTCCACTCACGTACAGTCGGACAGGCTTAAATGATGTACATGAGCCCTTTTTTCTCATGACTGAATCCATGTTCAACCTGTTCTGTGACTTCGTCATATATCTGTTTCTGCTCAAGGTTTAGTTGTTTCACCAAATCTTCTAAGTTAACTACATCATCTTGAGCTTGTTCCATAGCTCTTTCCACCTCGTCCATGGCAGTGGCAGCTTCATTTTGGATAATTGGTCCTCCTAGTGGATCCTGACCCAATGAAGTAGAACTCTGACTGTCTTGAGAATTGTCTCTAGCAATCTCTACAGCAATTGTGGCTTCTTGCTCTATTTCTTCGTTCAACATTTGCAGATAATTTTGGAAAAACAGGACATTCTATGGTATCCTTGGTTGCATTAAAAGAATCTTCATAACAGAGAAAATCTCCAAGTAGTTCCTCTTTTGTACGCCATGACTTAAAGAGTTGCAAAAGAGCTAAATAGTAAAATTCCCTTTTCTCTGGATTTTCGCAACTCAATTTTGGATGATTACTCAAATGGCCATTTCTCTGCTTCACTAGACATCCTTCACACCCAATGACAGCATATATTCCATTATTGATATCTTCTCTGATGTTCCTCTTAAAAATATAGTTTTGCAGAACTTCATACAAACAACTGTTCTCAAGATGACTACTTCTATTTGGATAGTATGTATCCAACATGTTTGTCTTCAAAATATCTGTACTGTTTGGTTCTTTCTCCGCCAAATACTCAATTTCTTGTACAGATTTCAAAACTCGGTTTCGTGTTGCAGCAAGACCTAGACTCGCCCAAATAATTGTTCTAGATTTGGCGTAGAGACTTGCTGATGATAACCGATCAGAACATTCATATGCTCCAATTTCTCGATGCGACAACATCTTCAGACTGAAACTGTATAATTTTTTACTTATACTCTTTTCATGTGAAATGTCCTCCCACATTTCCTTCAGTTCTGTCTTTTCATTTTGTGATGTAAGACGTCACATATCGAGCCACAGCAAAAGAGTTGTCAGCAACAAACTGAATATCCATGTTAGCATTCCACATGGAAAAAATCACTGGGTTGTAGTCGTTGATGTACTTGGACGTTTCTTTTTAAATTGTATGTATTTTTTGGTGATTTCCTCGTCACAGTATGTCGCAGAGAAGACATCAAATTATTTACCCTTCCTTTAGAAATCACTGGTCGTGGAAACCCGAAACGACATTTTGTGTAGAACTTGTTTCTGAATTTTTGACGACAGTACTTTCCACAACGATGGGATTGAAAGCGTAAAACTTTTGCCTTAAACTGTTTTCTTCGATAGTTTTCGGAACAGCACATGTTGAATACTCTTCAATGAAACTCATCACTGTGTCATCCGAATCTGTTCCAAATTTGGGTGCATCTTTAATCCATAACAACATATGTATGTGAGGAGCACCTCTCGCTTGATACTCCTTTCCCCAAAAGAAATCCAAAACCTCTCCAAGGGGAGGATTTTTTTGTTGGTAATGAAAGACATCATAGCTTCAAATCTATGATTGAAATATCTGCATACATTCACTGGATCCAAAGAACACAGTTCTCCAGGTGTTTGGAATTCTATATTTTGTATGTTTGCATTTGCCTCTTGTAGAAATTGAAGTAAGTCGTCCCATGCATACTCGGCACAGCTAAGAGTGAGGAACCATGTAGGAGTTCCTAAGTTTCTTAGCATACGTTTCAATTCTCCATGACGACGGTACCAATACTCGTTTGTACCACGCTGACATGCCATGAGATTGATTAGATGAGATTCCAGAATATTGTCTTGCAGATTGACTTTCTCCATAAAGTCCCTCGCCGAAACATTTTGCAGATGTGCTCCACTTTTCAGTATATGGTTTACTGCATAAGAAAGCCCAGACAAGTCACTTTCATACAGTAGATGAAACAAATATGGAATGCATTGACGAAACCTTGGATCTTCAGCATATAATCTTAAAGTCCGGTATTCAGATGCAGGAATTTGAACTGGTCGATCATCATATCGTCCACCTCGACCTGTTGGTAATAAGTGTGGAAAACAACGAGCTTCCAAACTTTCTTCCCATACACTAATGGGACTTCCTTTTGCTGCTTTCATTTGCACAAGTCAATTGCATTCCCCATTACTTCTTTGTAATGCAAAGGATGAACAGTATATTGTTCATATATCTCTTCACTTCTAGACACATCAACTTTTTCAATTTGGCCGGCTGAACAATCACTGTCTTCTTCTGCAGCTGTTTCCTCTGCTCCAACACATACATGTTTGTAGTACTCATTGTTTTTGACCAAATACAACGTTGCCTTTTTGACTTTCCTAACATCCACTAAATCTTGCCAGATTTTCTTACTCTTTGTCGGAACCCCATTAACTAGAATAACCAGAGGTTCCTCTTCCACTTTCTCTACACCAATTGCATCAATATTTTTCTTGAAATCTAGAGGCAAATAAACAACTCTTCCCTTTAATCCTCTCTGTAAATCTGAAGGAGGCAATTTCCCTATCGTAGGCTCCATGCGAACAATAGCCTGAAAATGATGGACACATTGAACCAAAATAGATTCATATGTATTTAAATCCATCAATTCAGGAGGAATGTCTACCAACTCAAGATTATTATGAACAGCTCTAGCAGGCATTCTCTTTTCATTTAATTTATTATAACAATATTTACAAATACGCTGATCAGAACTCAAATCAAAAGAATTCTCCACCAACAAATAAGTTGCAAAATTCTTCCATTCACTATTATTTTCCATTTCACTTTCTGCATATAAATCAACTAACCTAGTCTGAATCTTATAATGAGTCCGTCGACAACACACACAAGTAAAATTAGGCCTTTCACTTGCTTTCACCTGGTCAAACTTTTCTGTACTTGAAATCTGTACATTGTCTTCCACATTACCTTCTATTACTGTGTCAATTTCTACACTGTCCTCTTTTTCACCAAAATAACAAATCTCAATTTCTTCACAAATCTTCTTCACATCTAATTCAGTTTCATGCAAAAGAGCACTGTTTAATTGTTTAAGCTTAAGTGCTGGACTTTTTGCATAATACAACCTTCTCACTAATTTTCTCATTTTATTATGATGCACTGCTAACATCCTAAAATGATGAAAAACACTCTGACATACTTTTCTAGAAAGACAAGCCAGTGAATGCCCTTGCAAACCTGTGTTTTCTCTCACTCTGCAAGGATCTAAGTCTTGCAACATCTTCATTTTCTGTTTTAGACTTTTCTTACTATATGTACGTAAGAAATTACGAAGCAAATCGATTGAATCCTGTCGCACACTACAAATACTACTACACTTCCAAGTGTACACTGGACCCTAGGTACGTCTCCCTAAAACTTCATCAGTTAACACCTCTTCTGCATCTCTAGACACAAGTTTCTCTTTTTCAATCGGACAACCGTCTTTCACCTCATATGCTTGACCACTGGTGTCAACTGCCCTGCACCAAATCATTCTCCTGGAAGTAACTCTCCTCATTAAAAAATGGCTCGCAACTTGAACTATGCAACCATTCTCCAGAAAAATGTTTACAAAAATTAGTCCGATTAATTACTCTTTTGCATCTACTGTTTGATTTGAAAACATCAATTGTCTTGTTAAGTGTCCTAATTCTATTGATTACTAAAATAAATATTTTTTTCTTAACTTCAAAAGCCTGATCAACAATCTTCTCTACACTTTTCTTTTTCTTATAAGAAGCAGCTCTCTGTTTACCTTTCTTAATATTTTTTAACAAATTTAAAACCACCCTATTGCGAAACATTCGTTTACGAATGTCCCTAAATTGGTTTTGCCTTCTATTCCTATACATATTATTCTCTCCTGCTCCAGTAGTAACATTTTTGGGGGGCTCTCCTTCCTTTTCAAATTTGCTCTCTCCTTCTGTATATTCACATTCTCATCAACATTTTTTTTTGATCTGCATATGTTCCGAAAGAAAGACTTAGTTGTCTTACCAGGAGCTTTTTTCCTGTTTTTTGAAGTATTTGTTGTAGAGGAGTGCTTTAATTCCGTTGCTGTTTTTGATTTTTTCCGCTTGGCATCTTTTCTTTTCCTCTGCCTTGAGGCATATTTCCTTACTATTGAAATCTTGATTTCAATCTGTGTTAAAGAAAAAAATAACACATTATAGACCACTATTACCAAACAACAAAGCAATGACAATAAGCAAACGATATAAACACTAGTTTACAACATATCTAAGTTTATATCACAGCAACTATGTAACTAGGAGTAAGACAGAGAAAAAGAGCTAGAGGAACTAACACAACAAGACAGAGAGAGTCAGACAAAGAAACAGGCAGAGGGAGTAAAACATAGAGAAGGAGTAAGACAGAAAGAGTTTATATTATGTTGTAAGACAGAAAAAGGATGTAATAGGGAGAGGGAGTCAGTCAAAGAAAGGGACAAAGGGAGTAAGTCAGAAAAAGGATGTAACAGGGTGTAAGACAGAGAGAGGGTGTAAAACAATTATACCCAATACATTGAGGCCTGTCCAGGGGGCACAGAGGAGGTGAGTCTTGTCCAAGGGTCAGAGGAGGTGAGTCCTCTCCACTGCACTCATGGACACAGGCCTCACCTCCTTTGCACCCCTGGACATGCCTCACCTCATCTGCACAATCTACTTCCTAATCTGAGGAAACACAGGTGACATGATTGTAAAAGGTTCAAATATATTTATTGAATCTTGCAGACACTATTTATTCCTTCTCAAAAATGTAAAAGCCATTAATTTGCTCCAAAATTGTGTTTCCAATAACATTTACGAAACAGAGCGCAGGTCATATGTACAAGCATTCCATTTCACTACTAATTCCTCACTATTTTTCAAAATACAATTCTTCTATCTAGGAAATGTTGATACCAAACATTATCATTTAACTTAACAAAAAGCAAGAAGAAAAAAGCTCAATCTGCTGCCTAATCTAGAGTAACACAAGTGACATGATTGTGAAAACTGCAAATATATTTATTTAATCATGCACACACTATTTATTCCTAGTCAAAAATGTAAAAGCTATTCATTTGGCCAAAAATCGTTTTTCAAATAAGATTTAAGAAACAGAGCGCAGCTCCTATGTACATGCATTCCATTTCACTACTGAAACCTCACTATTTTACAAAATACATTTCCTCTCTCTAGCAAACATTGATACCAAGCATTATCGAAAACCATGACACAATTCAACAAGAAAAAAGCTCAATCTGCTTCCTAATCTGAAGTAACACAGGTGACATCATTGTGAAAGCTTCAAATAGATTTATTTAATCATGCAGACACTATTTATTCCTTTTCAAAAATGTAAAAGCCATTCATTTGCCCCAAATTCGTTTTTTAAATAACATTTAATAAACAGTGCGCAGATCCTATGTACAAGCATTCAATTTCTTTAGTGAAACATTACTATTTTACAAAATACAATTCCTCTATCTTGCAAATGTTGATACCGAGCTTTATCAAAAAACATGACACAAACCAACAAGAAAGAAGCTCAATCTGCTTCCTAATCTGAGGTAACACAGGTGACATGATTGTGAAAGGTTCAAATATATTTATTTAATCATGCAGACACTATTTATTCCTTCTCAAAAATGTAAAAGCCATTCATTTGCCCCAAAATCGTTTTTTAAATAACATTTTAGAAGCAGACCGCAGGTCTTATGTACAAGGATTCAATTTCACTACTGAAACCTTACTATTTCACAAAATACAATTCCTCTATCTTGCAAATGTTGATACCAAGCATTATCAAAAAACATGACACAAACCAACAAGAAAGAAGCTCAATCTGCTTCCTAATCTGAGGTAACACAGGTGACATGATTGTGAAAGGTTCAAATATATTTATTTAATCATGCAGACACTATTTATTCCTTCTCAAAAATGTACAAGCCATTCATTTGCCCCAAAATCGTTTTTTAAATAACATTTTAGAAACAGAGCGCAGGTCCTATGTACAAGCATTCAATTTCACTACTGAAACCTCACTATTTCACAAAATACAAATACTCTATCTTGCAAATGTTCATACCAAGCATTATCAAAAAACATGACACAAACCAACAAGAAAGAAGCTCAATCTGCTTCCTAATCTGAGGTAACACAGGTGGCATGATTGTGAAAGGTTCAAATATATTTAATTAATCATGCAGACACTATTTATTCCTTCTCAAAAATGTAAAAGCCATTCATTTGCCCCAAAATCGTTTTTTAAATAACATTTTAGAAACAGAGCGCAGGTCCTATGTACAAGCATTCAATTTCACTACTGAAACCTCACTATTTCACAAAATACAAATCCTCTATCTTGCAAATGTTCATACCAAGCATTATCAAAAAACATGACACAAACCAACAAGAAAGAAGCTCAATATGTTTCCTGATCTGAGATAACACAGGTGACATCATTGTGAAAGGTTCAAATATATTTCTTTAATCATGTAGACACTATTTATTCCTTCTCAAAAATGTAAACGCCATTCATTTTCCCCCAAAAAATTTTTCACATCACATTTAAGAAACACAGCACAGGTCCTATGTACAAGCATTCCATGTCACTACTGAAACTTCACAATTTTACAAAATACAATTCCTCTATGCAGCAAAAACTTTTTACCAAGCATTATCAAAAAACATGACACAAGTCTCTATCTATATTAAATGAATCATTACTCACCTTTACAAATGCTTTGGGAGATTGAGAACAGTGTCAGACACACACACCAATATTTCTTTAGCAGAGCAAAAGGTATGCACTCCAGGCACTGCAACCATGAATGGCACAGAAAACCTCTAATTCTACACACATATCCCTCATGTTAACCAATTAAAACTCTTCCCTCTCTTTTTTCCAACCAACACCCTTCCCCCCCTCAGCCCTTTCTACCTGTTACCATAGCAACTCCCTCCTCACTGAACTCTCAGGTTTAAAGGTTTATTCTACAATGTTGCAAATGAACTCAGCAAGGATGTTTGACCTCTCAATACACCAGCTTATCCGGTGCAATGTTTCTTTAAATGACTTTTTCTTAACCATTCAAATTACTTCTTTCACAGAACAGAACCATGCACCCTAACTTTCAGTTTTCAACTATCTGAATCTACCAATCATTGCTTGTGATTCAAGAGCACTGAAACTCCACAGTTTTTTTTTGCAAACTCCTACTGTTCCAACTGCCATTTCATTTCCACACTTCATCTGACTGCACAAGAACCTCCTCTCACCATGTGTTTTGTCTGGATTATTGGACATAGCTACATCCACTGGGCTCAAAGGTATGCAGCTATCAGAAATTTTCACAACCTTGATTTACCAAATGTAGACATCAAGTGGATTGGCCAAAGAGGATTGAGATGTCATCAATTGATACCATTGGTGAAAACCTTTTACCATCTGCCACACCCTGACCTCATAATTTTGCACTGTGGTGGAAATGACCTAGGCACTTTGACTGGGGTAGGTCTGGAAATGCTTTTAAAGGACACCTTTGGGCAATTGATGACACTTTTTCCACAAACTGCCTTGGTATATTCCAATATATGCCAAAGACAGAAATGGAAGTGGTCCAACCAATTTTGTCCACAATTTGAGAAAGCACGGAAATATGTGAATAAATCTGTTTCTGCTTACATGAGAGACTATGGAATGGGTTCAATATACAACAATAACTTGCGTTACAACATGCAAGATATCTACAGAGGAGATGGTGTGCACTTCTCAGATGAGGGGAATAGAATATTCCTCCTCAATTTAAGACTGTGCATTGGAACCTACTTGTAGGTACCTAAATCAGCCACAGAACCCAAAAGCTCTTTTCAGGGCTACCCTACCTCTCATCACTCAAAATGATTACTTTACTCTAACTTTTTTCACTGTTTTTCACCAAAGTACGCTCCCCGGTACGCTTCTGGGTGCGCTCCCCGGTACACTTCCCGGTGTGCGTACCAGGCGCTTCCCCCGCGAAAATGTAAAAAAAAAAAAAAAATTGGGCCTATATGGGCCTCCTAAGCCCCCCCATAGAAAACCTAGGGGGTCAGGGGGTGTCTACCATGCCCCCTTATACCCATTCCCAACGTTGTTTATCCTCCATCTTGTGTCTCAATTCTACCGAAACACAAGATGGAGGACTCTCGTTGCGCTGCCGGTGCGTGTACCGGGGCGCGCACCGGTAAGCGCCCCCAAAAATGTTTGTAAGTCAATTTTCTTAAAAACCACTGGAGAAACTTTCAGCAAATAAGGAATAGGTCCTACTACATAACAGTCCCTATCATTTCCCAAAATTTGGTGGAATTCCATTGAGCCATTCGGGCTGTAGCCCTGTCTAAATATCCTGAGGTAAATTACATGACAAAAACACATATAAAGTGTTAGGATTTACAACCAATTAAAATGTTACTTTAATTTTCTACTTTTATGTGCTGACATTTGATTGGTTATGTATATGAATATATATGAAAAATGAGAGGGAAACACGGTCATTTTGACTAGAACTACCTCAGGTACATTTATACAGGATATTCTCAGAAAACTTCAACAGCTTTCTGTAAGGTAAGTTGTTAATTTGTAAGGGGAACTATGTTGTGCACTTTAAGTTAATTTGGAAAAACGTTTTCTGATACTTATTTACTGTCCCTCTGTTATAGTTATAGATTGAGATAGGCTTCTCTGTTATAGTTATGGATTGAGTTAAGCTTCTCTGATATAATTATGACTTTACTTAGGCTTCATCACATGCACATTTTTATATTTCTACTTCCTGCCTGAAACCATACACTGCCCAAAGATAACTTCACTGTTAAAAACTCAGAAGTACCTGTCTGAACTTAAACCCAACAGTGCCCTAACTCTACTGATATAGGTATTTTTTATGCAATTTACAGCAAGAAAATGGAAGGAAAACAAGACAAAATTAATATTTCTTTCGAAATTGTTGTTGAGAACAATCCTGAGGAAGATATTGATGACTAGGACTTTATGGATCAATCTCTGCACCAAGAATTACTTGACTGTGTTGAAGCAATAGAATCATGGAATCAAAATGAGGAGATTCCAGATGATCTAATGTTGGAAGTTCTTTTAAATTTTGAAAATCAGAACAATAAATTTATATTTAATAATTAAAAATTGTTCGAGACATTATTCATTTTTTTATGTAATTCATTAAATAGTACCAAAATGATTATAATATAAAGTAAGACTTATAGTATACTTAGTTTTAAATCTGATTATGAGCCTCGATTCTAAACGTCTCAGTTTTTGTAGACGATTTCCTCCCCTTTCATTTTCTGGCACCATTGCAATTCCTGAGTATTTCATGTTCAGCCATGTTTTCTTGTTATGTGTCATCATATGTTTTGCCAAAGCATAAGTTTGGTCTTTGTTTTGAATAGCTCTGATGTGTTCTAACATCCTTTTTTTGAGAGCACAAATGGTCGACCCTATGTAACGTTTTTCACATTCACATTCTAACAAGTAGACAACATAGTGTGATTCACAGGTGATCTTGTGTTTGATTTCAAATGGTTGTCTTTTTGGATCAAGTAAGGATTTTAAGTTTTTACCAATTTTGCATGCTTTGCATGACATGCATTTTGTAAATACTTTTTGTCTTTTTTGTAACCATGTTTCCTCTTTTGTGTCAACAAAATGACTGTTCACTAAAGTATCTCCAAGTGATGGTGCTTTTCTATAAGAGATCAATGGTGCATCACCAATCGTTTTGCCAATATCTGGATTCTTTTTCAGCACATTCCAGTATTTGGTTACTATTTTCCTGATTTGTACACTTTCTTTGGAGTAAGTCAAAATTAGACGTGGTTTTTCATCATCTGTTTTTGGTTTTTCATTCTTCCTGTTTTCAATCAAAGTCTCTATTCTTGTCTTTTTTCTCGCTCTTTGTTCCCCATATTTTATTGTCTTTAAGCTGTATCCTCTTTTTTTGAATCGTTGTTCAGTTTCTTCAAATTTATTTTTCATTTCCCTAGGGTACATTCTGCTTTAGTGACACAGGGTGGAAACTAGTTCCATGTAGAATGCTGTTCGTAGAGGTCTTCTTACGGAACAAGGTTGTATGTATTTTGTTATCTTTAATGTATACCTTGGTATCCAGAAAGTCAATTTCATTTTCCTGGATATTGAACGTAAATTGCAACCCCACTTGATTGTTGTTGAGTATCACCATATACTGTAGTAGTTCTTGTCTTGTGCCTTTCCAAAGCAAAAAAAGTTCATCAATAAATCTCAACCACAAAACCACATTTGTGGTATATGGATCGTTCTCCTCTCTCCAAGCTATGTGTTTCTCCCACCATCCCATGGTGAGATTAGCATAGCTTGGAGAGAAAGAGACTCCCATAGCAGTTCCGCGTTTTTGAGAGTAGACCACGTTATTAAAGAGGAACACATTGTTTGTTAAGCATGTTCTGATCATTTGCTTTGAAATAAAACACGAGTCTAGTCCTTGGCTCGCTGCCGGCACCAGCTGAGAGGTTGCTCCTCCTTGAATCAAGGGACGTTTGCTGAGCAATATATATATCTATATATATATATATATATATATATATATATATATATATATATATATATATATATATATATATATATATATGTATATATAGATATATATATATAATTATATCTATATATCCCAAGAGACACTGGGACTGCCACAGAGCGGATATTGGGATAGCACACACGTGGGGAGCACCTTTCCACACCAGTCATCACGCCCAGAGGAAGAAGCAGACAGCTTTGAAACGCGTTGGCGTAAGGTGAAAAATAAGGATGAAAGTGCGACCTTTGAAAAGCAATAAATAATTGAATCACCTGTTGCGGAGTGCGTCGCTGAAGGGCAGAGCATTTGGATAGAAAAAATATATATATATATACATATATATATATATATATATATATATATATATCCAAAAAAAGAAAGACTCCGAAAGGGGGGCCCCCAACTCTTCAGGGCGGCCTCTTAACACCAGGTACGGAGACACCTGGCAATTCCTGCACGAACACACCACACAAGAGGCCCACTTCAGCAAACAGGAAGCTTTAATGGAGCGAAGCACAGCTTTAAAATGTCCCAACTAGTTTCGGCCAACCTTTGGCCTTGATCACGGGATTGTTATTTGCACCAATGGCGTCTGTGCCTTCAAATTTGATGTAATTACGGTCACCTGTCCGACCTTGGTATACAAGTTCCAGAATGCACTTCTTCTTCTGGGGTAAGTCATGGAAAAGTTTCTTACGTTCTCTGTCAGCATTTGCGCTGTTCAGCCCCTAGTGCAGTCTTGATAGTGAAAAATATTCTTAATGGTACTTTGGGCAGGGTTCCTTCTCATAATATATATATATATATATATATATCCATACTCGAAAGGCAACTCCTTCTGGATCTTCACGACCCGTGAAAGGTGGCGTGCACGCCGGCGGAGTAAAGCCGACAGTATTGTATTGTTTCTCACACAAAGTCTTAGAAGAACGCTCTCAGGACAAAAACGAGGTAAGCACCGGTATTCAAGAAGTGCTGTTTATTCCACTTTTTTTTTTTTTCAAGAAGTGCTGTTTATTCCTCAACGCGTTTCACCGTAAAACGGCTTGATCACGTGGAAGTATGTTTGAAAGGCATTGGTTTAAATCTATTCAGATCATAGACATAAAAACAGGACGGGTATATAAATACATCCAAAAGTAAATCATATATCTAAACACATACATTTGTAAACGTATAGAAGTCTAAATACATGACATCTCATAATTATGGTGTAATGGATATATTAACCACAACTTATATGAAAAAATACTTTGTTAACGTAATCATAAAGTATTACAATGAATACAAAGAATAAACCGGAAACCTCCGTACGTGTGCGTCGACTCACAATATAGCTTTCGAAGTTAGGCAGAAGTCTCATTTTACCAACACATCGATGCCAGTGTGTCAAAACCACATAAACCATGTGACCGCGGCGTGCACCTAACCTCCGCCCCTATTGACGCGTGATGCATGTACAAAATTGCCCAATGCTGTCCCCACATGTGGCAGACTAAAAAAAATGGCAAGTGCCTTAAAAGCAAAAGTCCGTGTTGGCAGAGAACAAAGAAGAGAAGCACACGGTGTGTGGTATATATAGTCCTCCGGACAGCATAGTAATATGTCAACATACGTGAAAAGAAAATCAAGTATTCGCAAGTGCTCGAATGCATTATAACAGTATTTTACCGTCCTTAAACTCTCAGTCTTTCAAACATTCAAGTGCCCATGAGGTGAGGAGACAAAGAGAAGGGGAGAGATCCCGTGAGGTGAAGTGCAGGTGAGGAGGGCCCCCTCTCTTGCTCCTACAACAAAACAAATAAATACAAGGTTAAAAATATGAAGAAGGTAACACATCTCCATTCATGTAGCTGTTAAACATAGGACTTCAATATTCATAAGGTATGGAAGAAAGCAAAAATTACAGGCTAAACATTACATGTACGTTATATCAATAACAATTGAACTTAATCTTTTAGATGTACGGCCAATTCCTCATCCTGGTTGAGGCCTCCCGGAGCCTTGCTTTGGAAATCTATGATTAATCTAGATTCCCTCTGGCGCAGTTTGAGAACCCTATTGCCCCCTCTTGGATTCCTCGGTATCTGTTCCAAAATTATGAAACTGAGGTATTTGACATTAGAGAAATGTTGTTCTCTGAAATGTCGTGCCACCGGGTATTTTGGGTCAAAATTGGTAATGGCCCTAGTATGTTCAAGAATGCGTTTCTTGGCCATACATGTCGTGCTGCCTATGTACCATTTTTTGCATGTACAAACAATTGCATACACAACAAATGTGGAACTGCATGTAAGGAAAGGCTTGATTTTCTTGTTTATCCCATTGTAAGTGACTTCTTTGCACGATTTGCTATTGGCACAGGCCTTACAATGGCCACATGGAAAGAAACCATCTATGCCTTGTACATTCACAGGAGGATATATAGTAATATCGCTGTGGACTAACATGTCTCTGATACTTTTCCCGCATCTGTATGTGATGCTGGGTCTCCTGGGTAATTCCTTGCCAATGACATTGTCGGTTTTTAGGACATCCCAATTCCTAGTTATTATTTTTCTAACAGCTTGGGAATCAGTACTATAGGTGAGAATGAGTCTGGTGACATTATCCCCTTCCTTATCTATACTGGATTTGTCACAGATAGTGTCGGCCCTATTGATGGAATAAGCTCTATTCTTGGCTTTCTTGAGCACCCAATTAGGGTAACCTCTGATTCTGAATCTGTTTAGTATGACCTCACTTTCTTCCATATATGCTTTGTCATTGTTGCAATTGCGTTTGGCCCGCAACAGTTCACCAAATGGAATGCTCCATTTAAGGTTTTCAGGATGACTGCTGAGGGCGTGCAATATGCTATTGCCAGCCGTAGCTTTGCGGAAAAGTTTGGTGTTGGTAATCTCAATTTTAACATCAAGATATTCTGTATCTGTCATGCTCTTGGTGCCACTAAGGACAATGTTTAAGGTATTTTGGTTGAGTTTGTCAATGAACATGTCTGCTTCCTCCAAAGTACCTCTCCAAACAATGAAGAGGTCATCAATGTACCTCAGCCACATTGACACCTTCTCAAAATCTTGTTGGAAAGTGGGATCAGAACGAATGACTTTTTCCTACTTGCCAAGGAATAAATTAGCAAAGCTGGGTGAAAAACATGAGCCCATTGCTGAACCACTGACCTGTCTGTAAAGTTCACCATTGAATAGAAAGATATTGTTTTTAGGCAATATTTTATCATACCAAGGAGCATGTGTGTATGTTCCCTATATTTTATGGGCCTCTCTTTGAGGAAATGCTCACATGCTTCCAAACCCTGGTCATGGTCAATTATGGTGTAGAGGCTTTGAACATCCAAAGTTATCAAAACACAACCCGCCTCCCACTGTAAATTTTCAATCTTTTTCAAAAAATCTTTAGTGTCCTTCACGTAGCTTTTCAATTCCATTACAAACACCCTTAGGAAATGGTCAATGTATTTTGATACTCTTTCTGATACACTACCCCGCGAGGACACAATGGGTCTCCCTGGAGGTCTAGTGGTATTTTTGTGTATCTTGGGCAGTAAATAGAGCACCGGAAGAACAGGATAGTCACATTTAAGATACTCAAATTCCTCCCATGTAAGGATACCCTTCTCTTTCCATTCAAATAAGGAATCCCATAAACATGTGATACTTTCATGATAACATTTCATTTCAATAGGCTCATAAAATCTACTGTCACATAATTGTCTAATGGCCTCTGCGATGTACATCTCCTTGTCCAGCAGGACAATGTTGCCTCCTTTGTCTGCGGGGCGGATGACTTTCGTGTCATCTTCCATGAGGGATTTTATGGCCTGTCTTTGTTTATAGGTCATATTTGATTTTTCTTTCTGTTTACATTTATGATGTTTATGTCTAAATTCATTAAGACTTTTGTTAACACAATCATGAAAAGTATCAATCTTATCATGGGGTAACATCGGTAAAAAAACTAGATTTCTTCTTGAAAGTGGTGTTGGCCGCTGTATTTGTGCAGATGTCCAGTTCAGTGAGTAGCTGTGTGGTACTGCATGCCATTTCCGCCTGTGTTTCACTTATACCCAACTCCATGATAGTGTTCAAAGTGTCACTGTCTCCGACATCAAAACTATACACATTAGAGATTTCTGATGTGTTGATGGTATGGGCTGGATCTCCTTTAAGTTTATGCCACTTCTTAAGTTTGAGTTTGCGTGTGTATTTGAACAAGTCAATTCTGTTATCAGTGTATCTGGAGGGATATGAGGGACAGAATGACAATCCTAAACAGAGCGTCTTTTTTTCTATCATGTTTAGTTTTCTCTTGGATAAATTAACTATGGTCATATTTACCATTTTGTCATCCATTAGTATTTCCTCTTGTTGGCACGTCCCTTGTAGGTTCCCACTGCGCCACGTCCCTTGCCTTTTTTGCCATCGCTGTCTGATTCGTATTCTCCTGTTGTTTCTTTTCCCCTTCCGCGTCCTCTTCCGCGTGTTCCTCTTCCTCGTCCTCGGGGTTTCGGTACCGGTGTCTCCTCGTTGTTAAACGCCCCCTTCTCAGAGTCCGGTACTCGTCTAAAAAAGACACTTGCTTTTTTCCTTTGGCAGGTACCGTTGTAATCAGAGAAACGTCAGATTCACTTTCACTAGTGAGATTTTCTTCTGTACCCGGGGTTCTAATTTCTTCCACTTCTTCTACTACAGTGGTACCGGAGGTGTCATTTCTGTACAAGTGATCATATTTATGGCTAAATGTAAGTATTCTGCCACTATCATAGTCAGCATAATCACGATTGAGTTTTCTCTCTTTTCTTGCTTTTATTTCCTCTTCATGTTTGGATAGTCTTTCTTGTATAAATTTAAGTTTTTTATTCAAACTCTCTGTTTCCATGATTTTATTAAGGTCTTCCATGAGTTCTTTAATCTCCTTAATAAGTTCTTCTCGGTCTATCCATGCGTATTTGATTAGGATTTCCAACATCCTGCGTGAGCTGTTTGCAGAGTTTACTGACCACTCCTCTAGCATTAAAGGGTTTGGTTTTTCATAAGTTGGTGTAGTAAAAATGCGCAACCCCCTAGGTATCATATTTTGTTCCACATAGTGTTGTAGCGATGTAGCCTCCCACCATTTGGTGATCTCAGTTTTTTTCAGTTTCTCATATTGCTTCAATTTCTGTTCAATCGGTTCAATAGTTGTTGCTGGTTCATTGGCTTTAGTCACATTACTGGGAATTGTCTTTCTTACAAACAAAAACAAAATTTTGGCAGCTCTTGTGCGTTCTTCGTCTTCTTCCATGTTAGAAAACCTTATTAAACAGCTCTAAATAATATTTACCGTCCGGTGTATGCCTCAATGTCCCCCCAGTGTGTATACTGGGTTCCTTTTGCCAATACAGTTATGGGGAAATTAGATCCTGTAGTAACGCACGTTGTACTTTGCGTTGCTCAGTTTCAGAAATGGAATGGAAAGGTGTGACAAAGTCCGTTTCTAACCCCGTAAGGTATATGCGGTAAATGTAATGTCCTCCGCTGCCCCGGAGTGTTTGAGTGACGACAAGCAACCTCCGTTACCCGTCACCCCCCCCACCCTCAGAGGACGGAAAGACGCTGCTCCCGCTTACCTTCTGCCAGGAAGTATCGTTCGGACATGCACCTCCTTCTTCGTTAATCCCCAATATAGTAACACTGGCTGGTCCTTAGCGAGATCCTCCATATAAATCCATACTCGAAAGGCAACTCCTTCTGGATCTTCACGACCCGTGAAAGGTGGCGTGCACGCCGGCGGAGTAAAGCCGACAGAATAGTATTGTTTCTCACACAAAGTCTTAGAAGCACGCTCTCAGGACAAAAACGAGGTAAGCACCGGTATTCAAGAAGCGCTGTTTATTAGAATAACCAGCACTTCTTGAATACCGGTGCTTACCTCGTTTTTGTCCTGAGAGCGTGCTTCTAAGACTTTGTGTGAGAAACAATATATATATATATATATATATATATATTACCTACTGGCGGTCGCCAGTAGGTATATATAGTTAGGATTTTTTCTCTATGGGATTTTTGAAAATTCTATGTCTAATAACTTTGGCGTTTGTGGACGGTATTGGCTGAAATTTTCAGGAAAATGGCACATTTTGTTTCTGAGCAGCCCTTGAAAATTTGGGGGGGGTTCGTCAAGGGGGGGCCGAGAAAAAAGGGGGGTCCCAAAACGTGTTTTTAACATTGAGTTTTCCATAGGGCGGTTGGCCTCACTTTTAGCCCGAACGGCTGAATGGATTTGCACGAAACTTGGCAAAATTGTAGGGACTGGTAGCCCGATGTGCCTTTTGTAGGTCTCAATATATGTGCTCCAGTGGATTTTGAGAAATTAACGTTTAAAAAAAGATATATATCTGTAACAGCGGACCTGGCAGCGTCCCAGGACGCGTACTTTACGCGCAACGGAGCTTTGTGAAGCGAAGCTGATTGGTTCTCCGGCGTCTGTCAACATTCCAAACAGTCCGTAGCGGCCGCCATCTTGTCTCTCGGTAGGATCGAGAGACAAGAGGAGGCCAAAGCGAAGGGGCAAATGACCATAAGGGGGCATAGTACATTGTCGCTCACCCCCTAGGTTTGATGTGGAGGTTTTAAAAGGGCCCCGCGGGGCAAAAAAAAATAAAAATAATAATAATCGAACAGCTGAATGGATTTGCACGAAACTTGGCAAAATTGTAGGGACTGGTAGCCCGATGTGCCTTTGCTAGATCTCAATATATGTGCTCCAGTGGATTTTGAGAAATTAACGTTCAAAAAAAGATATATATCTGTAACAGCGCACCGCTTCGCGTACTTTTCGCGTTACGGAGCTTTGCGAAGCGAAGCTGATTGGCTCTCCGGTGTCTGTAAACATTCCAAACAGTCCGTAGCGGCCGCCATCTTGTCTCTCGGTAGGATCGAACAGCTGAATGGATTTGCACGAAACTTGGCAAAATTGTAGGGACTGGTAGCCCGATGTGCCTTTGCTAGGTCTCAATATATGTGCTTCAGTGCATTTGAAGAAATTAACGTTCATAAACAAGATATATATCTGTAACAGCGCTCCGCTTCGCGGAGATAAAATTATATGTGTATTACCTAGCTGTTGCTAACACCAGTTAGCGACGGCTAGTAGAATATAGCGACCATCTTGGGCCCCACTTTGCATGTGAGTGATATTTATCACTAATGACATGCAAAGTGGGCATGCCAAGATGTTAGCGACTGGAAACAGTCGCTAACATCGCTATCTCCTATTATCAACTTTTGGAAATATTCGAGATAAGCGCGAATATCTCCAAAAGCTACCACCTGCCCTGAGCAGTTCTTAGCCATGTTATCCAATGGGAGGTGGATAACATGGCTAAGAGCATTAGCTCGGTAATGCATGAATATCGCTGAGTTTTCAGCGATATTAATGCATTGCGGTCGTTTTTTATCGTATTTCCGATAAACCTTGATAATAGCAAGGTTTATCTGCGATAATTTCTGACGGTAAAAAAATCGTTGCTAAGCATCGTTAGGGATAAATATCGCTTAACTTTGGTAATATGCCCCAACGTCTGTTAACGTTCGATTCGAAGGAAATCAGGAAGTGTTGAAAAACATTGTCTGCGCCATCTTGTCTTTTTTCAAATGCCACACTTTTGTCGTGCACGGCAGCCATTTTAGATGCCTTGACCAGACCCACTCTGTGCACGCTGTCGATCCTTAGCATGGCTCCCCACCCTCGCAAGCATCTCCCCCAGGCAGTGGTCACCCCCGCTCTCTGTCTTATGCATGGGTAATAAACCTCCCCCCATCTGCGCTGCTCTTCCCTGAGAATCACACCCTGTGCCCGCCCGACACCTCCCTTTCGCCCTATTCACTACCGCACCCTCTGACACTCCTTTTCCTCTGTGTCCGATTGTCCAGGCTGGTCCTAGGGTATCAGCTAGCCCTGCAGATGTAGTTTATGGCCACAGCTGTAAAGAATCACCCCTCTTCAAAGGAGTTATAGTAGATCAAGGCCCACACTCGATGAGATCCGTCACAGCAGAAGCGTTGCTATTATCTGAAAACCATCCTGTATTGTGATTGGGGAGGGGACCGAGCCTGAAGCGGAAGATTCCAGGGATGACTCTTTGTACATCAAAGTTTTTACAATTATGTGTCACATTAAAAATATATAGCACTCCGACAAAGTAGTAAGATTATAAAACTTTAATAATTTATAAATATATACAAGAAAACAAAAATAGTAATAACATATAAACATTTTTAGGGAAAAACAACGAAGTAGCGGTCGGCTGTGCGAATAGTCCCAACGCAGCACAACGTCCAGATTTCCGGCGTGGGGCGTCGCGGGGGGTGGGTCATCAGTAGCAAACTGTTGTGCGAATAGTTCCAAGGCAGCAGAACGCGCCGAAATCTAGATGACACGAAAGTGATGTCTAGTAAGTTGCCACCCAGCAAATAACGGCGTGGGGCGTCGCGGGGGGTGGGTCATCAGTAGCAAACTGTTGTGCGAATAGTTCCAAGGCAGCAGAACGATGGCACCAAGGTGATGTCCAGTAAGTTGCCGCACTGGTTTTGGTATCCTACAATGCTGCTCCGAATAACGGCGTGGGGCGCCCCGGGGGAGGCGGCGTGAACGGGCCTCTCCAGGTGGAGTGTCATCTGTTGTAGTGGGGCGCCCCTTTACCGTTTCAGTTGCCATTCCGTCCGTTTTTGGTCCACTGTGTCAAAAGCCGCAATTCAGCTGAGTTGCGCCCACTCTTGCGGTGCAGCGATAGGCGGCTGTCACAGGACTCTCAAAATGGCGGCAGGCTGTTTCCTTTTTGGGCCTGGTCCACTGAAATGGCCCTGGGACACCTTGGAAATCGGACGCTTGTCTGCTAGGTCTTGGACCCCATTCTCGAAAGCGTCCCCTCCGCCTTGAGAATTCATCAAAAGTTTTGGGGGCTCCGACTCCTGCAGGCTTCTGGTGGGGAGCGGCTGCCATGATTGCTCGCGGAATGACCACGACTGAGCTACGAGATGGTGGTGCTCTCATGCTGACGCCAGCTTCAGTCTGAAACATCCAGAAACAAGGTGGGGCTTTCATCGTTTGGGAAAAAAAAAAAGTTTTCATCCAATGAAAAGTGTTGTTTTTAGGTCACATGATCAAGCCTTCCATCATTAGGAAACCAAAAGTAAAATGAACCAATGAAAAGTTTTATAAACAAGTCACATGACCTGTTATGCGGCATAGGGTGTAAAATGCGGAGAAAATACGTTGGCACGTGAGGCGGCGTCAGTAGCGGACCGATGTGCGAATAGGCCGAAGGCAACACAACGCGCCAAGATCCGGATGGCACCGAGCTGGTGTCCAGCAAGTTGCAGCACTGGTGTGGCCATCCTACAATGCTGAAAGTCGGCGTGGGGCGCCCCGTTGGCCTGTGAGTTTGCGTCAGTAGCGGACCGATGTGCGAATAGGCCGAAGGCAGCACAACGCGCCAAGATCCGGATGGCACCGAGGTGGTGTCTAGTAAGTTGCCGCACTGGTGTGGCCATCCAACAATGCTGAAAGTCGGCGTGGGGCGCCCCGTTGGCCTGTGAGTTTGCGTCAGTAGCGGACCGATGTGCGAATAGGCCGAAGGCAGCACAACGCGCCAAGATCCGGATGGCACCGAGGTGGTGTCTAGTAAGTTGCCGCACTGGTGTGGCCATCCTACAATGCTGAAAGTCGGCGTGGGGCGCCCCGTTGGACTGTGAGATGGCGTCAGTAGCGGACCGATGTGTGAATGGGGCCGAAGGCAGCGCAACAATATTTTCGGAATAGAAGACACCACTAGGCGCTGAGATTCCAAGATCCGGATGGCACCGAGGTGGTGTGTAGCAAGTTGCCGCACTGGTGTGGCCATCCTACAATGCTGAAAGTCGGCGTGGGGCGCCCCGTTGGCCTGTGAGTTTGCGTCAGTAGCGGACCGATGTGCGAATAGGCCGAAGGCAGCACAACGCGCCAAGATCCGGATGGCACCGAGGTGGTGTCTAGTAAGTTGTCGCACTTCTGTGGCCATCCTACAATGTTGAAAGTCGGCGTGGGGCGCCCCGTTGGCCTGTGAGATGGCGTCAGTAGCGGACCGATGTGCGAATGGGGCCAAAGGCAGCGCAACAATATTTTCTGATTTGAAGACACCACAAGGCGCTGAGATGCCAAGATCCGGATGGCACCGAGGTGGTGTCTAGCAAGTTGTGGCACTGGTGTGGCCATCGTACAATGGTAAAAGTCGGCGTGGGGCGCCCTGTTGGCCTGTGAGATGGTGTCAGTAGCGGACTGATGTGTGAATGGGGCCAAAGGCAGCGCAACAATATTTTCTACAATATTTTCGGAGTAGAAGACACCACAAGGCGCTGAGATGCCAAGATCCGGATGGCACCGAGGTGATGTCTAAGTTGTGGACCGATGTGCGAATGGGGCCAAAGGCAGCTCAACAATATTTTCTGAAGAGAATACACCACAAGGCGCTGAGATGCCAAGATCCGGATGGCACCGAGGTGATGTCTAAGTTGCGGACCGATGTGCGAATGGGGCCAAAGGTAGCGTAACAAGATTTTCTGTATGGAAGATACCACTAGGCGTTGAGATGCCAAGATTCGGATGGCACCGAGGTGATGTCTAGCAAGTTGTGCCACTGGTGTGGCCATCGTACAATGGTAAAAGTCGGCGTGGGGCGCCCTATTGGCCTGTGAGATGGTGTCAGTAGCGGACTGATGTGCGAATGGGGCCAAAGGCAGCGCAACAATATTTTCTGACTGACACCACAAGGCGCTGAGATGCCAAGATCCGGATGGCACCGAGGTGATGTCTAAGTTGCGGACTGATGTGCGAATGGGGCCAAAGGCAGCGTAACAATATTTTCTGTATGGAAGATACCACTAGGCGTTGAGATGCCAAGATTCGGATGGCACCGAGGTGATGTCTAGCAAGTTGGTGTGGTCATCCTACAATGCTGAAACTCGGCGTGGGTCACCCTATTAGCCTGTGAGATGGCGTCAGTAGCGGACCGATGTGCGAATAGGCCGAAGGCAGCACAACGCGCCAAGATCCGGATGTCACCGTGGTGGTTTCATAGTTGAGAGGCACTTCATCTGCAGTGGGGCGCCGAGATCCGGATGGCACCGAGGTGATGTCTAGCAAGTTGCTGTACTGGTGTGGTCATCCTACAATGCTGAAATGTAGTGGGGCGCCCATTTACCGTTTCAGTTGCCATTCAGCTGAGTTTCGGCTGCTCTTGATGCTACAGCGACAGGCGGCTGCAAGAGGACTCTCAAAATGGCGGCCTGTTCTTTGGATTTGGGCCTGGTCCACTAAAATGGCCCTGGGACACCTTAGAACTTGGACGCTCAATTTTTTTTTCCTTTCCTGTACATGCAAAAAAAGGTAAATGCCCGGTACGTTACACGCTTCATCTGCCACGATGAACTCTCCAGAGGAACCGAAAAAAAATATAGTTGTGGTAACTATACCATGCATCGTCATATGGAGAGGTGGCACCAATTAATTATAGTGCTGCATAAAAGAGAGATTTGGAGGAGAACCCCTGACCTGCTAGTACATTCATCAAAGAAGTGGCACTGAGAGGTTCAGAGGCAAGGGAAACGGTCCCAAATATTTAGAAGAACTTTGGAAAGATTAAAATGACATGTTTAGATTGTGGTAAATTAATTTCATGTGGACAGATGAGTGTTACTCTAATAAATACAGCATATGAACATCATCATAGTCGATGGTTGGTAGAGACATTTTGACTATATCCTGGACCTGCCCGTCCTCGCCCAAAATGGCGCCGGAATAAATGGGACTCGTAACTCCTTGTTGTGTACTGGTTGCAGAACCTTGAAATCACGAGATACGTATGCAGTTTTGAAGCACATGGCGGGCGGGGACGAGAATTGATTGAATATTTCGACATCCCTATTGATATTAAGTTCTGATGTGTTATTGATTACTGTACTGTTGAAAGTTCGAATTAACGTCACCCATGGTACTTGCCCGCAAATGTATATCTAGATAATTTTATTGTAACTGGCCCTGTCGTATTTTAATTATAAAATGTACGTCCACCGATTCCGTAACTGTTAGACACCTTAGTTCTTGCAACCTAATGGCCCGCCCGTTACGTTCCTCTACAGTGTAAATGTCTATTCATCATATACGATTACAGTTTGCTCCGTGGCAGGCCCACGTGGTTATAGGCTCGTATTTGTATAATGACATTTTCACAATAAAGGTTTTTAAAAGAAAACATGGTAGTAGTATATACATTGGTAAAGTTTTTAATAATAGTCACTGTTTTAGAATCATTAAAAGGCAAGTGAAATAAAGCAGACCAATTACATGAAGGGTAAAAGGTATAATACGAAGGAACGCAGTAAAGATAAATGGTCAAGGGCTGTTGTGTTTTCTATTCCTGCAACATAAAGTGATCGATAAGAATCTCATATTCAGGCGTATCGGCGACTAAGACAGCAGTTCGACCCTCTTTTGCTCAACGGCTCCGTCATGGGATGAAGAAACGCTCTTTTTCTCGAAAAAAGAATATATTTTACTTGCAGGACAGTTGTAAAATTTCCGGGAAAGTACATTAGCCTGGAATATTATAACATATATTTAAGAAAAAATAATGTTCGGAAGTAATTAAAAGCGTAATTTTTAGGTGATATGACCAAGGCTTTCATCATTAGAATAAGAAAAGTAAAATGAACCAATGAAAAGTTTTATTAACAAGTCACATGACTTGTTATGCTTACGTTACGCGCTGCGCGCCCCGGATGACTTCCGGATGCGCTAACGCGGCGCGTCATATGACGCATTACGCGACAACGCAGGTCCAGAATATAGTCAAAATGTCTCCACCAACCAGCGGTCGAAACACAACCCCTTTCAGCAGGCTAAATAGTTCTGTTAAATGACAACAGAAGGGACAGGCAACAAGAACCATCAGTCAAAGAGGGGAGGGCTAGTTCTTCTCTACCGGGTTACATTGGGGCGCTACCGGAACTGATCGAATTGGTAGTCTACAGTGTTTCTGGATGTTTCAGACTGAAGCTGGGGTTAGCATGAGAGCACCACCATTTCGTAGCTCCGTTGTGGCCATTCCGCAACCAATCATGGCAGCCGCTCTTTATCGTTATTTTGGGCGGGGTGGGTGGCGGAGCCGAGCTGTTTTGCAGCCATCATTGTGTGGAGTTCAGTTCATCTCACTAGTTTTGTATTTGTCATGAGGGGTTGTTCCTAATGTTTCTATTTTAGCGAGGTCAAAAAGAGATCCCATTAGTGGCCTACTGATTTTGCTCGATTCCTTTTCTTTTTTTTTACACGATTTTTCGTTATCTGCAAAGACTAAACAGAGTATTGCGACTCTGTGTTTGTTTGTAAATAGAGAATGAACCAAAGAGAACTAATTCTAAAACAGTAAATACTTGGATAACAATCAATCAAATGGAGAGAGAAGCAGGCACGACGGATTACAACGGGGGCAAAGGCCTGTGTTAACTACCTTTCACTATCTGCAAAGAGAGAGTACTCCTAATAGAAATGAGGGGGGGGGGGCACCATTCAAAGCAGATCAGTGTGCATAAACACGAAAATGTTTTCACTTACCACGTACTTGACATTCGACAGCTTATGATATTTGCTATTAAAAAACCATTGAAATTCACTGAAAAAACCATAGGTTATAGACCATATATAGTTAGGAATTAGCATTTACAAAACCTTGAAAATTCACTGAAAAAACCACGGGAGTTATAGACCATATATAGTTAGGAATTAGCATTTAAAAAACCTTATTTTACTCACACAAAACCATTGAAATTCCATATATAGTTAGTTGCACTAAGTATATATCGCGCACCCGCAATCCACTGCTGATCATGTCACATATTACATCATTCATGACATGGTCAGTGACATCACTGATGACATCACTGATGACATCTCAAATGACATCACTGATGACATCACTGATGACATCTCATTTGACATCATTCTTGTGCTAATACGATAAACCTCTTCAGACTCTAATATAACCTTAGATACACTCAGTGTATACAGACACTCACACACTGCCACTCATCCATGGAGTTACTCACACACCCAGTCAGTCATGCAAAGAAACAATCTCACCTCCATTTCTTCAACTATACAGTTAAACACACCTTACTTATTGAAACATATACTAACACATATTTACTCTCTTATACAATCCCTGATACAAGTTCACAATGATCGATACAACCACTCACTCATTCAGTGGCTCTCATGCACAGTTATTTATATATGCCAACTCTCACATGTAGTGTGTTTTACATATGTACTTACTATGACATGTAGCATTGAGATATCCATTCACTCATCAATACACTCATGCACACAGTCAACTGCCCATGTAGCTGTTTCCACATGCACTCTTGAACTCATACACCTAGTGAATAAACTGCTCACACATCTATGCATAGAGTCACACACCTTCCAGCCACCCCCACACAAACTCAATCTGCCATAGAAATACTTGGGCAACCAATTAATAACACATATAGCCTCTCGTATAGCTAATGATCAACACATGCAGCAGTTTACAGAACAACAGACATAATGATGCACAAATTAAGACAGTTTAGTCACTAACCCATGCACTCAGTGAGACACATTTAATCACTCACTCATACATTCAGTCATGCACCTACTAAATCCTTCGTCCAGACACTTATACATCTACTCATTCTTCAATATGTAAAACATATTTAAACTTTACAGAAACACACAGTCACTGGATGACGTCATCAGTGATCTCATCAGTGATGTCATTTGAGATGTCATCAGTGATGTCATCAGTGATGTCACTGACCATGTCATGAATGATGTAATATGTGACATGATCAGCAGTGGATTGCGGGTGCGCGATATATACTTAGTGCAACTAACTATATATGGAATTTCAATGGTTTTGTGTGAGTAAAATAAGGTTTTTTAAATGCTAATTCCTAACTATATATGGTCTATAACCTATGGTTTTTTCAGTGAATATATATATATATAGGTATATATAGTTAGGACCTAGTTACCATAGGAAATTCCAAACATTCTGTTGGGAATACCTTTGGCACCGATTGAGGGATCTGCCTGTAATTTTCCTTAAATTTGCCTCGCTGCGCCCCGCTCCTTCCCTAAAAGTTTCGGGGGGATTCATCAAGCAGGGGACGAGAAAAAAGGGGGGTCCCAAAACGTGTTTTCCCCATGTTAATTTCCATAGGGACATTCTGACAAGGCTACAGCTCGAACGGCTGAACAAAATTATACCAGATTTGGCAAAATGGTAGGGACTAGTATGCAGCAGTGCCTTTTGTATGTTTGGTGTAAATCCCTCAAGTAGTTCTTGAGAAAATTGAATTTGAAATTTCTCAAATGGCATTTTCTATGGGACCTTTAGACACGGCTACAGCCCGAACGGCTGAACGGAATTACACCAAACTTGGCAAAATGGTAGGGACAGATATGCAGTAGTGCCTTTTCTATATTTGGTGAAAATCCCTCCAGTAGTTGTTGAGAAAATGAATTTGGGCAAATTATATATCTATATGCGCTCAACATTCTATTGGGAATAACTTTAGCGCCGATTGAGGAATCTGTGTGTAATTTTCCAGAATTTTGGCCAGCTCCGCTCCGCTCCTTCCCTAAAAGTATCTTCCATTACCATGGCTGCCAGAGCATCCAGCAGTGAAGATGGTCAGATGGATTTCTGGATGAAGAGGTTCCTCAGCCGAAAATAAAAGAACATTTCATATGGAAGTTTTTTTCCATTCCACCTGATCGGAAAAAAGTAAATGCTCCAAAGGTGGAGTGCAGGATTTGTAAAACTGTCCTGTCACTGGGGGAAACCCCAGAAAGAAATATTCATTTGGAAACTCGACGATGATTCGACATGTCGAGAGGAGGCACCCCCAGAACTTTGCCCGGGAGAGTGTCAGGGCTCTGGCACGAGAGGCTCCCAGTGATGGGGCCTCTACTTCAACCGGAGGACAAACTGCATCAGGAAGGGAGCAATCACAAGAACAGATTCCCAACATCCAGCCTGCTTTTAATAAAGGCGTTTTTAAATGCAGATATTGCGATAAGTTACTTTGCTATGGGGAACAGAGTGTTCTGCTCATGGTTCGAGCATTGGATAACCATCACTGCCGTTCCCAGCCCTAATTTTGTTTTGTTTTTTTGCTCCTGTTGAGCAGTTTCCCATTCACTGTTTTTATTTTTGTTCTAAAAAAAGAAAAAAGAAGAAAAAAAACGTTCTTTTCAGAACTACCTCCAATTCTCATCAAAGAGCTGTTTTCTTAAAAAAAATGAGGTTTTCCCCATGGTACGCTCCCCAGTACGCTCCCCGGTGCGCGTACCGGGCACTCCCCCCGCGAAAATATTCTTTTTTTTTTTGCCCCGCGGAGCCCCTTTATGGCCCCCACATAAAACCTATGAGGTCAGGGGGGGTCTACCCTGCCCCCTTTTGGTCATTTCCCCCTTTGTTTTTGCTACCTCTTGTGTCTCGATCCTACCGAGACACAAGATGGCGGCCGCTCCGGACTGTTTGGAATGTTGACAGACACCCGAGAGCCAATCAGCTTTCCGCTCGCGTACTCGCGTAGCGCGCTGGTACGCGCCCTGGTGCGCGTACCGGGGCGCGCCTATAGATATATATATTTTTTTAACCTAAAATACTCAAAATCCACTGGAGCACATATCTTGAGACATAGCAAAGGCACATTGAGCTACCAGTCCCTACAATTTTGCCAAGTTTGGTGGAAATCCATTCAGCTGTTCGGGCTAAAAGTGAGTCCAACCGCCCTATGGAAATTAACATGGGGAAAACAGGTTTTGGGACCCCCTTTTATCTCGGCCCCCGCTTGACGAATCCCCCCCAAACTTTCATTGAAGGACCGGAGCGCCACGAGGCAAATTTGAGGAAAATTTCAGGCAGATTACTCAACCGGCGCCAAAGTTATTCCCAATAGAATGTTGCGATTTCCCTATGGAAAACAATCCTAACTATAACTACCCACTGGCGACCACCAGTAGGTAATATATATAGAGATATATATATATATATATATATATATATATATATATATTACCTACTGGCGGTCGCCAGTAGGTATATATAGTTAGGATTTTTTTCCTATGGGATTTTTGAAAATTCTATGTTGAATAACTTTGGCGTTTAAGGACGGAATTGGCTGAAATTTTCTGGAAAATGGAACATTTTGTTTCTGAGCAGCCCCTGAAAATTTGGGGGGGTTTTGTCAAGCGGGGGCCGAGAAAAAAGGGGGGTCCCAAAACGTGTTTTTAACATTGAGTTTGCCATAGGGCGGTTGGACTCACTTTTAGCTCGAACGGCTGAATGGATTTCCACGAAACTTGGCAAAATTGTAGGGACTGGTAGCCCAATGTGCCTTTGCTATGTCTCAAGATATATGCTCCAGTGGTTTTTACGAAAATTAACTTTGAAAAATATATATTGGGCTACATTGGGCTATATATATGTTGGAGCCCAAAAGTAGCCCAATGTAGCCCAATGAAGCCCAATGAAGCCCAATGTAGCCCAAAGATGGCCGCCAGAGACAAAAAAACAAATGTAGCCCAAATATCAGCCAGATGTAGCCCAACTATAGCCCAGTGACAGAATGTCCCAGAGTGTTTTAAAGAACAACTAGAACGCTAACAGTCTTACTTATGACAAAAGTATGGCACACCTGAAGTCATCTTGATTGGAATAAAGTGGTAACACTTAATACATTTAATTTGAAAAGGAACAAAATAAGGGGTTTCATTTTGCCATAGAAATGTTATATATATATATATTCACTGAAAAAACCATAGGTTATAGACCATATATAGTTAGGAATTAGCATTTACAAAACCTTGAAAATTCACTGAAAAAACCATAGGTTATAGACCATATATAGTTAGGAATTAGCATTTACAAAACCTTATTTTACTCACACAAAACCATTGAAATTCGCATATATAGTTAGTTGCACTAACTATATATCGCGCACCCGCAATCCACTGCTGATCATGTCACATATTACATCATTCATGACATGGTCAGTGACATCACTGATGACATCACTGATGACATCTCAAATGACATCACTGATGACATCACTGATGACACCATCCAGTGACTGTATGTTTCTGTAAAGTTAAAATATGTCTTACATATTGAAGAATGAGTGGATGTATAAGTGTCTGGATGAAGGATTTAGTAGGTGCATGACTGGCTGTATGAGTGAGTGATTAAATGTGCCTCACTGAGTGCATGGGTTAGTGACTAAACTGTCTTAATTTGTGCATCATTATGTCTGTTGTTCTGTAAACTGCTGCATGTGTTGATCAGTAGCTATATGAGTAAGTATATGGGTTATTGATTGGTTGCCCAAGTATTTGTATGGGAGACTGAGTGTGTGTGTGGGTGGCTGGGAGGGGTATGACTCTGTGCATAGATGTGTGAGCAGTTGATTCACTAGATGTATGGGTTCAAAAGTGCATGTGGAAACAGCTGTATGGGCGGTTGACTGTGTGCATGAGTGTATTGGTGAGTGAATGGATATCTCAGTGCTACATGTCAAAGTAAGTACATATGTAAAACACAGTACATGTGAGAGTTGACATATATAAATACCTGTCCATAAGAGCCAGTGAATGTGTGAGTGGCTGTATGGATCATTGTGAGCTTGTATCAGGGATTGTATAAGAGAGTAAATATGTGTTAGTATATGTTTGAATAAGTAAGGTGTGTATAACTGTATAGTTGATGAAATGGAGGTGTGATTGATTCTTTGCATGACTGACTAGGTGTGTGAGTAACTCCATGGATGAGTGACAGTCTGTGAGTGTCTGTTTACACTGAGTGTATCTAAGGTTATATTAGAGTCTGAAGAGTTTCATCGTATTACCACATGAATGATGTCATCAGTGATGTGATCAGTAATGTCAAATGAGATGTCATCAGTGATGTCATCAGTGATGTCATCTGAGATGTCATCAGTGATGTCATCAGTGATGTCATCAGTGATGTCATTTGAGATGTCATCAGTGATGTCATCAGTGATGTCATTTGAGATGTCACCAGTGATGTCATCAGTGATGTCATTTGAGATGTCATCAGTGATGTCATCAGTGATGTCACTGACCATGTCATGAATGATGTAATATGTGACATGATCAGCAGTGGATTGCGGGTGCGCGATATATAGTTAGTGCAACTAACTATATATGCGAATTTCAATGGTTTTGTGTGAGTAAAATAAGGTTTTGTAAATGCTAATTCCTAACTATATATGGTCTATAACCTATGGTTTTTTCAGTGAATATATATATATATATATATATCTCTATATATATTACCTACTGGCGGTCGCCAGTAGGTATATATAGTTAGGATTTTTTCCCTATGGGATTTTTGAAAATTCTATGTCTAATAACTTTGGCGTTTGTGGACGGAATTGGCTGAAATTTTCTGGAAAATGGAACATTTTGTTTCTGAGCAGCCCCTGGAAATTTGGGGGGGTTCGTCAAGGGGGGGCCGAGAAAAAAGGGGGGTCCCAAAACGTGTTTTTAACATTGAGTTTTCCATAGGGCGGTTGGCCTCAGTTTTAGCCCGAACGGCTGAATGGATTTGCACAAAACTTGGCAAAATTGTAGGGACTGGTAGCCCGATGTGCCTTTGCTAGGTCTCAATATATGTGCTTCAGTGGATTTTGAGAAATTAACGTTTAAAAAAAGATATATATCTGTAAGCGCGCTCTGGGCAGCGCTCCGGTTCGCGGACTTTACGCGTACCGGAACTTCGCGTAGCGAAGCTGATTGGCTCTCCGGTGTCTGTCAACATTCTAAACAGTCCGGAGCGGCCGCCATCTTGTCTCTCGGTAGGATTGAGAGACAAGAGGAGGCCAAAACAAAGGGGGAAATGACCATAAGGGGGCATAGTATATCCTCCCTGACCCCCTAGGTTTGATGTGGAGGCTTTAAAAGGGCCCCGCGGGGCAAAAAAAAAAAAATTTTTTTTTTTGTTTTTTTGCGTGGGTAGCGCCAGGTTCGCGAACCGGGAAGCGTTCTGGGCAGCGTACTATAATGAAAAATGAATGATAGACTTTTCAAATACTGTATGTTAATTGATTGTTGGTTTTGTTGATTATTTTTTAATTATTTTATTTTTTAAGCAATTATTTATTATTGTGATTGTGTTTCAAAATTTAATAACATATCTAACATTTAACTAGTTTATGAATTACATATAAAAATGATTAAAGACTCAAACAATTTTTTAATATTACATACAATTTTATTTTTCAGATTGTATTTCAAAATTTAATAGAACGTCTAGCATTTGACTGTCCGATATGTCCTCTTGTTGAGTGAACATAAGTTCCCACATTTGACCGTCATCATAATGGAGTAAATGATCGACAGATTCTACACATTGAAGTAATTCATAGTCCCGTGACTCATCCATGAATTCTAAGTCATCAATGGGTTCCATAACTTGTTCATTGTTGCTGTCCAGAACAATTTCGAAGGAAACATTCTGCTCACCTTCCATTTTATTGCTGTAATTTGCATAAAAAATAAATATATCAGTAGTGATAGGGCACTGTTGGGTTTAAGTTCAGACAGGTACTTGTGAGTTTCTAACAGAGAAGTAATCTATGGGCACTGTATGGTTTCAGGCGTGAAGTAGTACTATTAAAAAGTGCCTGTGAAGAAGCCTAAGTAAATTCATAATTATACCACAGAAACATAAATCAATCCATAATTATAATAAAGAAGCCTTTCTCAATGTCTAACTCCTACAGAGGGATAGTATATAACTATCTGAAAATGTTTTCAAATTTATAAAATAATATCTCACCTTCTAAAAACAAGTTTAAGTTGTGAGTGAAAATGATCTTGCAATGTAATTCAGGAAGTAGTAGTCAAAATGGCTGTGTTTCTCTCTCTTTCTTTATATATATTCAGGTACATAACCAATCAAATGTCAGGTAAAAAAAAGTAGAAAATGAAAGTAACATTTTAATTGGTTGTCAATTCCAACACTTCAGATGTGTTTTGAGAAGTAATTTACCTCAGGGTATTTAGAGAGGTCTACAGGCTAAATGGCTAAATGGAATTCCAATCAAATTTGTGAAAATGGTAGGGATTGGTATGTAGTATGAGCTAATCTATATTTGGTGAAATTGTCTCCAGTTGCTTTTCTGTAAACTACTTTCCCACCTTTTTTGATGGTGCGCTTCCCAGGGAGCGACCCGGTACGCGAACTGGTGAGCGCCCCGGTTCGCGAACCTTAAGCGTTACGGGAGTCCACCATTTTGTGTTTCGGTCGAATTAAGATACAAGATGGAGGGCAAATAATGTTCAGAATGGGTAGAAGGGGGCACGGTAGACTTATTTTGACCCCCTAGGTTTTCTGAGGGTGGCTGAGGAGGCTTATATGTGCGAAAAAAAAACATTTTTTTTAAAAATTTCGCGAATTTAGCTCCCGGTTCGCGTACCGGGAAGCGCCCCAGGGAGCGTACTTTGTTGAAAATTAGTGAAAAATGTTAGAGTAAAATAATAATTGTGAGTGATCAGATGTAGGGTAGCTCTGAGAAGAGCTTTTGGGTTTATGGTACATTTAGGTACTTATAAGTAGGTACCAATGCACAGTCTTAAATTCAGAATGAAAATTCTGTTGCCCTCATCTGAGAAGTGAACTCCATCTCCTCTGTAGATATCTTGCATGTAGTAACGCAAGTTATTGTTGTACAGGGAGCCCATTCCATGGTCTCTCATGTAAGCTGAAACAGATTTGTTTACATGCTTCCTCGACTTCTCAATTTGTGGACAAAATTGGTTTGACCACCTCCATTTCTGTCTTTGGCATATATTTGAATATACCAAGGCAGTTTGAGGAAAAAGTGCCATCAATTGCTCAAAGGTGTCCTTTAAAAGCATTTCCAGACCTACCCCAGTCAAAGTGCCCAAATCATTACCTCCACAGTGCACAATTAACAGGTCAGGTTTTGGCAAATGCATAAAGGTTTTCACCAATGGTATCAATTGGTGACATTTTAATCCTCTGTGGCCAAACCACTTAATTTCCACATCTTGTAAATTGAGGTTAGGTAAATTTCTGTTCTCAGCATACCTGTGAGCCCAGTGGATATAACTATGTCCAACAATCCAGACAGAAAACATGGTGAGAGAAGGTTCTGCTGCAGTCAGATGAAGTGTGGCAATGAAATGGCAGTTGAAAAAATGAGAGTTTAAAATGAAAAAAACTGTGGAGTTTCTGTGTTTATGAAGCAGTAACAGTGATTGGTGGATTTTGATTGCTGAAAACAGAAAGTTAGGGTGCATGGATGAGTTCTTTGAAAGATGTATTTTGAATGGTCAATAAAAAGTCATTAAATGAAAGATTGCAGTGGATACGCAGGTGCACTGAGAGTTCAGAGTTCAATTGCAACATTGTTGTGTGAACTTGCAAACACCAGAGGTCTTCCAAGAGGTGGTTGCCATGCAGAAAAGGCATGAAATGGCAGAGGGGGGAAGGGTTTTCATTTGAAAAAAAGTGAGGGAAGAGTTTTGATTGGGTGACATGAGAGATATGTGTGAAGAATTACAGCATTTCTGTGCTTTTGATAGCTGCAGACTCTGGAGTGCATACCTTTTGCTCTGCTGAAGACAAATTGGTGTGTTTTTGAGACTGTTTTCAAACTCAAAGTATTTGCTAAGGTGAGAAAATATTTCTTTAATTTAGATAGAGAATAGTGTGCTTTAAGGAGAAAATTATGAAGAAAGTTGTGTTTTTCAAATGTTGCTTTGTCTCAAGTGTTTTACAAATAGATTTTGTTTCTTTGAGAAAATGTAATTGGAGAAAATGTGAAGTATTAGTACTGACAGGGTGTTTTTCTGCATAGGAGCTGGGGAGTCTTTTCAAATTATGACTTGAAAATCGTTTTTGAGGAAAATGAATGGTTATATTATTTCTGACAATGACATAATGGTGTATGCTTCTTTATAATGCAATTGACTGTCTCTGATGTTATTTTTCCCATTTTAATGTAAGACCTTTCTGTGTGGCGCAAATTGCTTGTAAATATGCTCCCACCTGTGCATGGCAAATTTAGATTTTGAATGTTTGTGTTACATAGCCATGTTAAAAGTGATACAAACATGCTGCAAAGGCAATCAAAAAACGCTTTTATGTGTCTTAAGGACATTTGATGTCATTTTTCCCATATTACATTAAAAGACCTTTCTCCGTGGGGCACATTCCTTGTAAATATGGTTACACTTGTGCATGGTAAATTTAGATTTTGACTGTTTGAGTTACATAACCATGTTAAAAGTGACCCAAAAAAATTGCAAAGGCTTTCAAAAAACACTTTCATGTGTCTTAAGGACATTTTAAGTCATTTCCCTGTGGGCAGTGTTTTCAAATTATGACTTGAAAATCGTTTTTGAGGTAAAGGAATTTTATGTGCGCCATATGCCCCCAAATTTCTTTTTCAGGGGTGCAGCAGGGTGTTCTTGAGACACCCCTGCACCTTTGGAAAAATTCCTAATTTGCGATGAGCTAATTGCTAATCGCAAATTGCACCTTCATTCCTATGGGCATCCTGGCCCATGGAAATGAATGGGTAATTTGCAATTAGCAATTTGCTCATCGCAAATTAGGAATGGTAAAGAATCGCTATTTATTCCTTAAAATTCGCTATTTTGGAAATGCAAAATAGTTTGATGATACATATGGCGGTTGATCTCTAACAAGATAAGAAGCTTAGGGATACATTTATGATGACTGGCGCAATGAAGTGGACATCACTTACTTCATTGGTAGAGCTTTACATGTATTATCTCCTCTGTATTCTTCATCAAGCGTAACTTTAATCTGCAATCCTGAGTAGGCCTCACCTTAAACAAACCTCTGGATAGGCCACACCTTATCGTCATCATGAATTAATCATTTAAAATGCTAGGGACAGATTTATGATAGGTGTATGCCTCTTTTGCGCCACTTACAAAACACTGCCCATGGGGAAATGACTTAAAATGTCCTTAAGACACATGAAAGTGTTTTTTTAAAGCCTTTGCGATTTTTTTGGGTCACTTTTAACATGGCTATGTGACTCAAACAGTCAAAATCTAAATTCACCATGCACAGGTGGGAGCATATTTACAAGGAATGTGCTCCATGGGGAAAGGTCTTATAATGTAATATGGGAAAAATGACATCAGAGACAGTGAAATGCCTTATAAAGAAGCATACACCATTATGTCCTTGTCATAAATTTACAAACCATTCCTTTTCCCTAAAAACGATTTTCAAATCAAAATTTGAAAACACTGCACATGTGGAAATGACTTAAAATGTCCTTAATTCAAAATTTGCTATTCCTTATTTTGCGATTGCACTGAAGGATTTGCAAATTTTGCGATTCCTTAAATGCAATGTATCAAACAAAAAATATGTAAAAAATGACATTAAGGATTTGGAAACTACCACCAACTTCTAGTTTGTGGTAATTTGCGAATTCTTTTCAAAAAGCTTTTTTTCCAAAAAACAAAAGGTGCCATATGACGCCAATACATGCCCTTAGGGCATGTATGTGCGCCATATGCCCCCAAATTTCTTTTTCAGGGGTGCAGCAGGGTGTTCTTGAGACACCCCTGCACCCTTGAAAAAATTCCTAATTTGCGATGAGCTAATTGCTAATCGCAAATTGCACCTTCATTCCTATGAGCCTCCTAGCCCATGGAAATGAATGGGTAATTTGCAATTAGCAATTTGCTCATTGCAAATTAGGAATGGTAAAGAATCGCTATTTATTCCTTAAAATTCGCTATTTAGGAAATGCAAAATAGTTTGATGATACATATGGCGGTTCATCTGTAACAAGATAAGAAGCTTAGGGATACATTTATGATGACTGGCGCAATAAAGTGGACATTACTTACTTCATTGGTAGGCCTTTACATGTATTATCTCCTCTGTATTCTTCATCAAGCGTAACTTTAATCTGCAATCCTGAGTAGGCCTCACCTTAAACAAACCTCTGGATAGGCCACACCTTATCGTCATCCTGGATTAATCATTTAAAATGCTAGGGACAGATTTATGATAGGTGTATGCCTCTTTTGCGCCACTGTGCGTCACTTTTATGATGCAGCGGCGGTGCAAAAGATTTGCTATGAGGCGACAAAATTACAAATTGATGCATTTAGGCAGATGTGTCATGGTGTAAAAAAAACGTGCCACATGAAACCGATAAGCAGTGATGCAAAAGATGCACCATGTTGCAAGACAGGCCTCACTTGGGGCCATATGTATCAAGATAATTAGCATTCGCAAAGATCAAAATTCTGCAAATTTCGGCCTTTGCGAATGCTAATTAGACAAATGGTATGTATCAAACAAGTTTGATGCAAAATAAGGAATAGCAATATTTGCTATTCCTTATTTTGCGATTGCACTGAAGGATTTGCAAATTTTGCGATTCCTTAAATGCAATGTATCAAACAAAAAATATGCAAAAAATGCCATTAAGGATTTGCAAATTACCACCAACTTCTAGTTGGTGGTAATTTGCGAATTCTTTTCAAAAAGCTTTTTTTCCAAAAAACAAAAGGTGCCATATGACGCCAATACATGCCCTTAGGGCATGTATGTGCGCCATATGCCCCCAAATTTCTTTTTCAGGGGTGCAGCAGGGTGTTCTTGAGACACCCCTGCACCCTTGGAAAAATTCCTAATTTGCGATGAGCTAATTGCTAATCGCAAATTGCACCTTCATTCCTATGAGCCTCCTAGCCCATGGAAATGAATGGGTAATTTTCAATTAGCAATTTGCTCATTGCAAATTAGGAATGGTAAAGAATTGCTATTTATTCCTTAAAATTCGCTATTTAGGAAATGCAAAATAGTTTGATGATACATATGGCGGTTCATCTGTAACAAGATAAGAAGCTTAGGGATAGATTTATGATGACTGGCGCATCACCAGGGATGTGCCAGTCATCCTGCGCCGCTGTTCCGCCACCCATGGTGTGCTGCATTTACAATGCGGCGCAGCATGGGGCAAAAATGGCACAGATGCGTGACGTATCTGTGCTGTAAAGGTGGCGCATTGCTGGAGTTGTATCGCAAGTGCGATGCAGCTCCAGCAAGGCTCAGGGGTGCCCCATCTCCACAATGTTGCGTCAAGACCTATGCCTGCTTAAAGCAGGCGCAGGGTTTTGACGCAGCTTTCTCCTATCTGATTGTAAATGCGGCACACCATGGGTGGCAGAGCAGCGGTGCACGTTAACTGGTGCATGCCTGGGGATGTGCCATTTAACATAAATCTGCCCCTTTACATTTAAGTATGTGCAGGGGACACAGAGTCGGTGAGGCTTATCCAAGGTTAAGAAGAGATGAGTCCTGTTCACTGAAAAATTAGACATAGGCTTCACCTGCTCAGCATCGCTGGACATGGCTAAATAATAGCTGCAAAATGTTACTCTTGTTAAACAATTTTACTATTATAATCTCTGAGATTTGTCTCTTACTCTGCAACATCTCATTGTTGTTATCTTTCTTTAAAGATAAAGACAACATCAACATGAGCAATAATCTGCAATCAGTTGATTTTGACCTCATCATTGAACTTGTAATTGAAACATCAGTGGATGTTGATCCCTTGGATGATTTAAATCCTGAGGATGAAGAAGAACATGATGAGGATGCAGATTTGTCCGAATTATATGACATAGGGTGGGAAGCTGACCTGCTTGATCCTATGGAACTATAAACATTTATTTTTAAAATTTATAATAAATAAAAAGTAAAAATGTAAACCGTTTAATTTAAAAATAAAGACACCTTCAAAAACAGGTTATGTGTAGTGTCTTCAATAAAATATTAAAATATGCTCATAAAATTAGATCAGATTCACATATAAGATAGCACAGGTAACATGAATATAAATTCCATTTCTTTTCTGCTATTTCTGTATTCTAAAATTGCCATGCACTAAAAAATCTTATATGTAAAAATGTAAAGTAGTGTTTTAAGTTTTTGATTACTGTTATTGATGTACTGTTGGGTAATAGTGGTTAATAACATTTTTTAATATATTTTACCACAGATTCAACTGCAGATCATTTCAACATTTCACCATGCCAACGAAAGAAAGACTGAGAAAGGCTGCAAAACGTCAAAGACAGCAGGTGATTGAAAAAAAGCAGCAGTCCTCTAACAAAAAGATTTGTCAAGTCAACAAGAAAGCACCGGGTAAGAGTACAAAAACATTCATAAGAAATATTTGCAGTAAAAAAAATATTACTACAGAAAATGTTTCAGTCCAGAAAAAGAGAAGCAATTCAAATGGAAAGGAAAGGCCAATCAAAAATGTTACTGCTAGAGCAAGAGATAACTCTGTGCATGATAGTAGAAGGAAACAACAGTTTAGGGACATTTGTAAACGAATGTTCCGCAACAGGATAATTGGCAATTTGTTAAAAAATATTAAGAAAGGTCAACAGAAAGTGGTTTTTTATAAGAGAAAAAAAAAAGTTGAGAAAGTTATTGATCAGGCATTTGAAATTAAACGTAAGTTATTTATTTTGATAATCAATAGAATTAGGAAGCTAAACAAGGCAATTTATGATTTCAAAAGAAATAGTAGATGGAAGAGAATAGTTAATCGTAGTAATTTTTGTGAAGTTTTTTTTGGAGAATGGATGTATAGTTCAAGCTGTGAGGCATTTTTTAATGAGGAGAGTTATTTCCAGGATAATGATTTGGTGCATGCAGTTGACACCAGTGGTCGTGCTTATGAAGTGAAAGATGGTTGTCCAGTTGAAAAAGAAAAACTTGTGACAACAGAGGCAGAAGAGGTGTTAGGTAATGAGGTTTTAGGAAGACGTGCTAAGGGTCCTGTGTACACCTGGAAGTGTAGTAGTATTTGCAGTGTGCGACAGGATTCCATCAATTTGCTTTGTGATTTTGTACGGTCATTTAATAAGAAAAGTTTGAAGCAGAAAATAAGGTTGTTGCAAGAATTAGATCCTTGCAGAGTGAGAGAAGTGACAGGTTTGCATGGTCATTCACTGGCTTGTCTTTCCAGGAGAGTATGCCAGAGTGTTTTTCATCATTTCAGGATGCTAGCAGTGCATCATAATAAAGTGAGGAAATTAGTTAGAATGTTGTATTATGCTAAGAGTCCAGCAATTATGCTTAAAAAATTATGTGCTGCTCTTTTGCATGGTCCTGAAATAGATGTGAAGAATATATGTGAAGAAATTGAGTTTTGTTACTTTGGAAGTAAAGAGGAGAATGTTGAAATTGACCAAGAAGAAGCGGGTAATGTGGAAGATAGTGTACAGGTTTCCAGTACAGATAATTTCCAGAGGGAAATTGCCACGTTTCAGGTCAAATCAAGTGAGAGGCCAAATTTCACTTGTGTGTGTTGTCGACGCACTTATTATAAGAATCAGACTAAGTTAGTGGATTTATATGCAAAAAGTGAAAGGGAAAATAATAGTGAATGGAAGGATTTCGCAACATACTTGATGGTAGAAAATTGTTTTGATTTGGGATTGGATCAACGTGTGTGTACTTATTGTTGTTGCAAATTAAATCAAAACCAGATGCCTGCTAGAGCAGTTCATAATAATCTGGAATTGGTTGAGATTCCTTCTGAATTGAAGGATTTAAATACTTATGAATCTATTTTGATTCAAAGTATCCATCCCTTTCAGGCTATTGTAAGAATGGAGCCAAAGACAGGGAAATTGCCTCCATCAGATTTACAGAGAGGATTAAAGGGAAGAGTTGTTTATTTGCCTCTAGATTTGAAGAAAAACATTAACACAATTGGAGTAGAAAAAGTGGACAAGGAACCTCTGGTTATCTTAGTTAATGGGGTTCCGACAAAGAATAAGAAAATATGGCAAGATTTAGTAGATGTTAGGAAAGTTAAAAAGGCAACATTGTATTTGAAAAAAAATAATAAATACTATAAGAATGTATATGTTGCAGAAGAGGAAGTAAGTGAGGAAGAGGATAGCGATTTGTGTGCTGGTCAAATTGAGAAAGTAGAAACTTCTACTAGTGAAGAAATATATGAACATTATAGTGTTCATCCTTTGCATTCCAAGGAAGTCATGGGGAATGCTATTGAGTTGTTTCAAATGAAACAAGCCAAAGGGAGTCCCATTAGTGTTTGGGAGGAAAGTTTGGAAGCTCGGTGTTTCCCACAGCTTTTTCCAACAGGTCAGGGAGGAAGATATGATGAGCGACCTCATCAAATTCCTGCTTCTGAATACCGGACTTTGCGATTGTATGCAGGAGATGCTAGGTTTCGACAATGCATTCCTTATTTGTTTCATCTCCTGTTTGAAAGCGATCTGTCTGGACTGTCATATGCAGTGAACCACATCTTGAAAAGTGGTATACACATGCAAAACATCTCGGCAAGTGACTTTATGGATAAAGTCAATGTCCAAGACAGTATTTTGGATTCTCACCTGATTAATCTCATGGCGTGTCAGCGTGGTACTAATGAGTACTTGTACCGTCGTCATGGTGATTTAAAATGTATGCTGAGGAACTTAGGTACTCCCACATGGTTCCTCACTCTGAGCTGTGCCGAGTATGGCTGGGAAGACTTACTTGAATTTCTACAAGAGGCAAATGCTAACGTAGAAAACATCGAATTCAAGACACCCGGAGAACTGTGCTCTTTGGATCCAGTCAATGTATGTAGGTACTTCAATCATAGATTTGAAGCTATGATGTCTTTCATCATGAATAAGAAGAATCCACCTCTTGGAGAGGTGTTGGATTTCTTCTGGAGAAAGGAGTACCAAGCAAGAGGTGCTCCTCATATACATATGTTGCTGTGGATCAAGGATGCACCTAAATTTGGAACGGATCCAGAAGACTCAGTGATGAGTTTTATACAACAGTATTCTACGTGTGCTGTTCCAAACGCAAAGGAGAAGAAAAGCCTAAGAGAAAAAGTTCTGCGTTTCCAAAGCCATCGATGTGGAAAGTACTGTCGTCGTAAATTCCGAAACAAGGACAAGTTCTACACCAAATGTCGTTTCGGTTTTCCACGACCGGTGATTTCTAAAGGAAGAGTAAACAGTTTGATGTCTTCGCTGCGACATAATGTGATGAAGAAATCACCTAAAAACACATACAATTTGAAGAGGAACGAAGAGTCCAAGTACATCAACGACTACAACCCGGTGATTTTGTCCATGTGGAATGCTAACATGGATATACAGTTTGTGGCTGATAACTGTATGGCTGTGGCTCGGTATGTGACGTCTTACATCACCAAAAAAGAGAAGACAGAATTGAAGGATATGTGGGAGGACATTTCCCATGAAAAGAGCCTCAGCAAGAAGTTGTACAGTTTCAGTCTGAAGATGTTGTCGCATCGAGAAATCGGAGCGTACGAATGTTCTGACCTGTTGTCTTCAGCAAGTCTCTATGCCAAGTCCAGGAGTATCATTTGGGCGAATCTTGGTCTTGCTGCAACGCATAATCGAGTTCTCAAACCTGTGCGGGAAATTGAGTATTTGGCGGAAAAGGAGCCAAACAGTACCGACATTTTGAAGACCAACATGTTGGATACATATTATCCAAATCGAAGTATTCACCTCGAGAATGTTTGTCTGTATGAGGTTCTTCAAAATTACATATTCAAGAGGAACATCAAAGAAGATACTGAGAAAGGAGTGTATGCTGTAATAGGAAGTGAGGGATGTCTGGTCAAGCAAAGAAAATGCCACTTGGTAAACCATCGAAAATTGAGTGGCGAATCTCCTGAAAAAAAGGAGTTTTTCTATTTAGCACTTTTGCAACTTTTCAAGCCTTGGCGTGCAGAAGAGGAACTGCTTGGAGATTTTCTCTGTTACGAAGACTCTTTCAATGCCGCCAAGGAGACCATAGAATGTCCTGCTTTTCCCAAATATGTACAAATGTTGAATGCGGAAATTGAGCAGGAAGCAATGATTGCAGCCGAGATTGCCAGAGACAGTTCTCAGGACAGTCAGAGTTCTGCTTCATTGAGTCAGGATCCACTAGGAGGACCTGTTATCGAAAATGAAGCTGCCACTGCTATGAATGAAGTGGAAAGAGCCATGGCACATGCTCAGGAGGATGCGGTTAACTTAGAAGAGTTGGAAAGACAACTCAACGTTGAGCAGAGGAAAATATATGACGAAGTTACCATGCAAATTGATCATGGATTAAGTCATGACAAGAAAGAGTGCTCATGTACGTCGTTGAAGCCTGTCCGACTGTACGTGAGTGGAGAAGCGGGAACTGGAAAAAGTTTCCTCATTAAAGCAATTTCATGCTATTTGCAGGAAAGGACAGAGTCATCGCTGTCTTGTGTTGTCACCGCTCCAACTGGACTGGCAGCACATAACATTAAAGGGATTACTTTACATCGTTTACTGATGCTGCCAGTGGAGCATGACAACAAATTACAATATCACAAGCTATCTGGAGATGCTTGTTTGGAAGTTTCAAGAATCTTGAGGAAAATGAAACTTCTTATCATTGACGAAGTAAGCATGGTTTCCAATGTCATGCTTGCCTTTGTGCATTTGAGAATGCAAGAAGTTCTCAAAACAGAGTATGATGTGTTATTTGGTGGCAAACACATCATTGTTTTCGGAGATCTTCTGCAGCTGACACCAGTGAAAGGGCAACCTGTGTTCAAAATGCTCACGCATGAAGATACCAGGAAGTGCCTAGGCAGCATTGGCAACGTCAATATATGGTTAAACTTCAATTATGCTGAACTGCATGAAAATATGCGTCAGGCGAAGGATGAAGTTTACAAGACTATTCTACAAGATGTTAGAATTGGAAAAGTGACCGAGCATGGGAAAGAAGCTTTACATGCACGATTACTGTCAAATTTATATCCAGAACAAGATGTTGTGCCTGAGAATATTTTTCAGAAAATTACTGAGAAGAAATCTGGAATATGTTTCATGCCAACTCTTGCAGAATGTGCCAAATTCAACAACAAAATGTTGCATTTAGAAAAGCAAGAGATTGTGAAACTGGAAGCTATTGACAGAGTAGAGCATATGGGATCAATAATTATTTTGTCTGAGAATCTGAAAACAAAATTGGATTCATTAGAGAAGAGTATATCTAAAACTGCAGGTTTTGAAAAGACTCTGAATGTGTGCTTGAACTGCCGTTTAATTTTAAGAAGGAATTTACATGTTGAAAGAGGTCTGGTAAATGGATCAATGGGTAATGTTGTTGATTTTGTAAAATACAGAAATAGAGATGGAATTGAATTTTTAAAAATTAAATTTGATGGCATTGAGGAAGTACAGCTAATTGGTCGTTGCTCTGCTAGATTTTTGCTTGTAAAAGACTTATATGTTCGCCGTAAGCAGTTTCCTGTTTGCTTGGCATATGCGGTGACAATCCATAAATCGCAAGGTTTAAGTGTAGACAGTGCATTGGTTAATATTGGCAGTTCTGTGTTCAAGGAGGGTATGGCATATGTGGCATTGTCACGAGTTAGAACTTTATCGGGATTGTACTTGATTGAGTGTGATGTCACAAGCATTTGTGCGGATCTAGATTGTGTTAAGGAATACAATAGGTTAAGAAGAGAGTATGCGCCACATTTGCCTCAATATCCTTTGTTTGAGAAACGTGTGGTAGACCGGAAACGAAGAAATGTAACCAATACTGGGGAGGTTGTAGCAAAAAGACGAAAAGTCGATGAACCTGAAATTATAAGCAGAAACAAAAAGAATTCTGTTGAAGATGTTGTTGGTTTTCAATTTGAAAACAGTTCTGGTGTCAACTGCTATGCTAATGTAGTGGTTAATGTTTTGTTTTCTCTAGAAAATGTAAAAGAAGAGATTGTGGTCAATTCTGATCAAAGATTTTGCAGTTTGTTAAATTCTGTGTTAGAGAAATGTAGCACTGATAGAACAAACATAGAAAGTGTGTCTGAAATTCGAAATCTGTTAGACAGATGTTCAGGCCAAACACAATTCTCTCAAAATATTCAGCAAGATTGTCAGGAGTTTTTAATGTATATGCTTGATGTATTGCATGCTGAAGGTGTAGATGTAGATCAGCTGTTTGGGCTTTCTTATCAATGGCAGCATGACTGTGAGAACTGTATGGTATCAAGTACTACTAGTGTAGACTCAGAAAGATTTATATATTTAACTTTGCCAGACAGTAAATCAGTCTCCTTTAATAAGCTAGTAAAAGCAGCTGATCACAACATGGAGTGTAGCCAATGTAAATCTGAAATGATGTCCACATTATTTATACGAACATATGGCCAGTATGTCATTTTAATGTTCCAACGATGTAGGCCTGATGGAACAAAATTGACAACTTTAATTAAAAATTTTGTGGCTTCGCAGTTGTCAATATCAGGAAGGACTTTTGTAACTGCAGCAATTATATATCATGACGGTCCTTCAATAACATCAGGACATTACACAGCTTATTTAAAGTCTAGAAATGGCTGGTCATTTTGCAATGATTCTGTTTTAATTTTCAAAAAAAAATTGCCGTATGACCTTAAAAACTCTTACCTGGTGTTTTTAAAACCAACATTTTAGGGAAAGAATCTCGGGATGTGCTCTGTGGAATTTCAAGAAGTTCTAATGGCTCCTACACGATTTGGCCTTGAGGATAAGTGTAGTTCAGAGACATAACTTCTAACCATAAGACTGGACGTCATGGAGAAATAAGTGCACTTTGAATGAGTTCAGAAAAACTATTTCTTTTTATAAGCTAATTGAAGCAGCCAATCAAAACATAGAGTAGAGGGAATGTAAGTCTGCAATGCTGTCTACTGTTTTACATTGCTTTGTGATTAAAAGTGATGTAGAGAATTAAATAATTGTAGTAGTCATAGAGGTAGTGTAAGTCTGCTTCATAGTAAGCAGTATCAGTGTCATAGGAAATGTAGAACATGACTGAGCAAGAAGGGGAAGATATTACTATTCCAGGATTGTGAAAATGATCTTCAACATTTTAATTCTGAAAGTTGCAGAAATGCCAAATGACGGGATTGGCTTACAAGAAATCCAAGAGTTATAAATGGCTCTGACAAGATTTGGCTTTGTGGAAACTTGTGGTAGAGAGCAAGAAGTCATTTATTGCATGTAACATGTTTTTAAAAACGATGGAGGTTTTCTTTCAGAAAGTGGCGGGCTGAAAGTAATAACAGCACAACAGAGTGTAAGCTGTTCATAGGACATCCTTTGACGTCATGGAAAGTAAGTTAACTTTAAGGAGTTCTGAATTCTGATTTGCTATGTTGTATGGGTTTTTTAAACACAATCATTTTGATTGTGTTTTTTTTCCCCGCTGTTATATGATGAATACCTTCAAGTCACTGTTTTTAGTGAATTTTGATACATTCTGAGAACAGCAAAAATAAACCATTTAACATGTATAATTAATTCTGTACTGTTTGCATTTATGATGTATATGTAGAACTGTGTAGGAGGCATGGAGAAGGTGAGGCTTCTGTAAGTGTCAAAGTTGTTGCATGCAGTGCTGCACTTCTGCGTACTCTTTCATATGCTGGACTACATCTGCACAATGAGATACCTAAGCAAAGGAAACACAAGTGATGTGATTGTGAAATGAGCAAAAGAAATTGCACGTATTTCAATTACATCACCTGTGTTTCCTATCATTACGAATCACATTGTGCAGATCAAGTTTAGGTCTGTCCAGGGAAACAGAGGAGGTTTGGACTTTGTTCAAGAGTGCAGTGGACATGACTCACTTCATTGGTAGACCTTCACATGTATTATGTCCTCTATTCTCTTCAACAACTTCAAATTTCATCTGCAACCCTGAGTAGGCCTCACCTCAAACAAACCTCTGGATAGGACACATCTTATTGGCATCCTGAAGCAATCATTTAAAATTTTAGTGTCTTGCGACACTTTTCTGAGACAACAGCAATGCAAAAGATGCACCATGTTTTAAGATAGGCCTCACTTCATCTGCATCAAGATACTGTTAGTTTAAAATGTATATCTTTAGGACTGTGTAGGGGGCCTGGAGAAGCAGAAGCTTCTGTAAGTGTCAAAGTTGTTGAAAAACTGTTTGTCCTTCAATCTTTTCCCTTGTCTTTTGTAATTTTTAAATACATGTTTTAATATTTTCAAATGTTTGTTCTCTCTTTCACAGATTGAAAGTATAAAAACAAAAAGTGAGTAATTTAACGACAATTATAAGGTAAATGTTTTGTACTCTTTTCGTTACATTTCTATCACATTTAACTTCTATTAGTTCCACTGCTTCATTTCTTTAACCCTCAGTTTCCTGCCTTTGCTACTTCCCTCATTCCTTTCTCTATTACCTACTTACTCAACTCCTTCCACTCTTTTTCTCAGTCCCTCTCTTCTCATAGTTCCTCACTCTTGTTCACTCACTCCGTCTCTATTACTCTTAGTGTCTTTGACTGATCACTCTATCACTATTTGTTCATAATGCTTTCTCTGTGTAGTTGAAGCACACTAAGGGGCATATTATGAACACAGCCAATAAAATTATTGCTGTTTTTATTGGCAGAAAACTGGTGCAAAAGTGGTTTTAGCGGCAGTTTTCTGCCGCAAAAGCGGCTTTAGCGACACATTTCTGCCAATAAAAGCTGCAAAACTTTTATTGCCTATGTTGATGATATGGCTCTATGTTACTTACATTTCTTTGCTGTTTCAATTAATCTTTTTCTGTTATTTTTTGTTTTCTGTTTTCTATTTTTTCTCTCTGTTATTCCCCATGTTTTAATCTTATTTTGAACATTCCCTCACATTCTCCAAGAAACTCTTCTTTGTTAATGTTATACTCTCTTTTTTTTTCTTTCACTTCCTTATCTATTTTGTTTTTCACAATTATACCCTCTTCCGTCTTTTCTTCGGTAAATAGATCTATTAAACAGTATCTCTTCTTTACTCCCTATAGCTGTCTTTCTTTTAACATCACTCTCTGTTTACTTTCCTTATACTTACTCTTTTTTTTTATTTTTTTATTTTTTGGTTAGCTCCCGGTCCGCGTACCGGGAAGCTAACCGGGAAGCGAACCAAAAGAAATAGAGCTTGCCAGAGTGCTAAACATTCTAGCAATTTTTTTTGAAAGGGGAGGTAGTTCTGAAAAGAACTTTTTTTTAAAATATTTTTGTTGTTTTATATTTTTTTTTAATTTTTTGAACATTTTTTGTTTTTTTTGTATTTTTTGAACGATTTTATATTTTTTTTGGTTTTTTGGGGGGGGAAACAACAAAAAACAGGCATTGAAAAGGGCTCAACAGGAGCAAAAAAAAATTACTGGGGGCGGTTAGGGCAATTATGATGTTCATAAGCCAGGTTGATAGCATTTATACTCATATTACCACATGCTATCAACGCACCACAGTGCATACAAGTATGTTTCATGTGGCCAAAATTCTCTTGTATGTTTAGCACAGTTTCCCGTGCCTCTGCTGGTGTCAATGATATTGACGATCTTGATCTGGCCACAGGAGTTGATGTTGGATTTTCTTCCAAATCCCGTATTTCCGCCCGGCTGTAATTAAGTGGATGCTTCCTGGTCATGTGCCTATGCATGGTATAGTTCCCATAACTATACTTCTTATCAGTCCCTCTTGATAATTTATCTTTGCAGATGAGGCAGGTGACATACCTCGCATTCACTTTTTTTTGGCCTGGAGGGATTGAATAAAACTGCCAGATGAAACTGGCTTTCCTATGGGAAACCCGGGGCACCTCTTCCAAGAACTGTGGTTCTTCTCTCTCCTCTTCCTCCATTTCTTCCTCTTCCTCCTCTATGTTGGTCATGACCTGGGGAGGTGGTCCTCTCTTCCCATGAGGAGGTGGAGGTGGTGGTGGGGGTGCACCAGCTGAAGCAACTACTGAAGCCATTTCTGAAGTATTAATAAAGGTCTTCCTCTCACAATGATGAAAGTCAGAGTGAGGAAAGAAGGAGGGGTTTTCATCTTTTGGGAAAAACAATAGTTCTCAACCAATGAAAAGTGTTATTTTTAGGTCACCTGACCTAGCCTTACATGATTATGAAACCAAAAGTGAAATGAACCAATGAAAAGTGTTATTAACAAGTCACATGACCTGTTATGCTTACGTTACGCGCTGCGGTCCGCGCCCCGGATAGCTTCCGGGTAGCTGCGCTTCGCGCCTCGGTCCGCGCCCCGGGGCACTTCCGGGTGCGCTAACGCTGTACGTCATAAGACGCATTACGCGGCAACGCTATACGTCGCGCTTTCGCGACGCGCCGCGGATCGCTTCCGGGGAGCTGCGTTTCGCGCCTCGGTCCGCGCCCCCGGGCACTTCCGGGTGCGCTAACGCGGTACGTCATAAGACGCATTACGCAGCAACGCGATACGTCGCGCTTTCGCGACGCGTCACGATGTTGATTTCTAAAGCGGCAGTTGCGCAAACGGAACGTTTACCGGTTCGCGGACCCGGTCGCGGCATCAATTTAAGCTAACGGAAAGCTTTCCGGTTCGCGGACCGGGAGCGAAACAAAAAAAATATTTAAAAAAAATTATTAATAAACATATAAAATATATTTTTGGATTTAAAGAAGAATACATTTTACAGCTATAGATATTAGCTTTTAAAAAACCAATGAAATTCACTGAAAAAACCATAGGTTATAGACCATATATAGTTAGGAATTAGCATTTACAAAACCTTGAAAATTCACTGAAAAAACCATAGGTTATACACCATATATAGTTAGGAATTAGCATTTAAAAAACCTTATTTTACTCACACAAAACCATTGAAATTCCATATATAGTTAGTTGTACTAACTATATATCGCGCACCCGCAATCCACTGCTGATCATGTCACATATTACATCATTCATGACATGGTCAGTGACATCACTGATGACATCACTGATGACATCTCAAATGACATCACTGATGACATCACTGATGACATCTCAAATGACATCACTGATGACAACATCCAGTGACTGTATTTTTCTGTAAAGTTAAAATATGTCTTACATATTGAAGATTGAGTGGATGTATAAGTGTCTGGATGAATGATTTAGTAGGTGCATGACTGACTGTATGAATGAGTGATTAAATGTGTCTCACTGAGTGCATGGGTTAGTGACTAAACTGTCTTAATTTGTGCATCATTATGTCTGTTGTTCTGAAAACTGCTGCATGTGTTGTTTAGTAGCTATATGAGTAACTATATGGGTTATTGATTGGTTGCCCAAGTATTTGTATGGGAGACTGAGTGTGTGTGTGGGTGGCTGGGAGGTGTATGACTCTGTGCATAGATGTGTGAGCAGTTGATTCACTAGATGTATGGGTTCAAAAGTGCATGTGGAAACAGCTGTATGGGCGGTTGACTGTGTGCATGAGTGTATTGGTGAGTGAATGGATATCTCAGTGCTACATGTCAAAGTAAGTACATATGTAAAACACAGTACATGTGAGAGTTGACATATATAAATAACTGTGCAAAAGAGCCAGTGAATGTGTGAGTGGCTGTATGGATCATTGTGAACTTGTATCAGGGATTGTATAAGAGTGTAAATATGTGTTAGTATATGTTTGAATAAGTAAGGTGTGTATAACTGTATAGTTGAGGAAATGGAGGTGTGATTGATTCTTTGCATGACTGACTAGGTGTGTGAGTAACTCCATGGATGAGTGACAGTCTGTGAGTGTCTGTTTACACTGAGTGTATCTAAGGTTATATTAGAGTCTGAAGAGCTTCATCGTATTATCACATGAATGATGTCATCAGTGATGTGATCAGTAATGTCAAATGAGATGTCATCAGTGATGTCATCAGTGATGTCATTTGAGATGTCATCAGTGATGTCATCAGTGATGTCACTGACCATGTCATGAATGATGTAATATGTGACATGATCAGCAGTGGATTGCGGGTGCGCGATATATAGTTAGTACAACTAACTATATATGGAATTTCAATGGTTTTGTGTGAGTAAAATAAGGTTTTTTAAATGCTAATTCCTAACTATATATGGTGTATAACCTATGGTTTTTTCAGTGAATATATATATATATATATATATATATATATATATATATATATATATGCAAACCAGTCCCACTCCAATAAGAAAAGGGTCTTTTTTTTTCTCAAAAAGAGGAGGAGAGGAGGTTCCTGCCTGAAGACAATCCTCCTTATAAACCGAGAGAGCACATTGTGTGGGAGTTTTTTAAATTCCCAAGAGGCCAGAAGAAAGTCAATGCAGCAAAAGTGACTTGTCTGATTTGTGGCACTGAACTTTCCAGGGGGAACCCTACAAAAAAATATTCTTTTGGTAATTACACCATGATTCGCCACATGCAACGCAGGCATCCTAACAACTATTCTGCGGCAGAGGTGAGAGAACTGTCCAAAAACCTTCCCCAATCTTCTTCCAGAACCTCACCCAAAAACTGGCGGTTGCCAGCAGGTAGTTATAGTTAGGACCTCGTTTCCATAGGAAATCCGCAACATTCTATTGAGAATAATTTTGGCTCCGGTTGATGTATCTGCGCGAATTTCTCAAAGAAGATGGCCCGCTCCGCTCCGCTCCTTCCTTGAATGTTTTGGGGGGATTTGTCAAGTGGGGGCTGAGAAAAAAGGGGGGTTAGATGTCTTTCAACATTCCAATCGGTCGAAATCAGGAAGTGTTGGCCGCCATTTTGTGTCCGAGGCAGAAGAGAGCCAAAAACAAAAGTGGAAAACGTGAAAAGGGGGCAGGGTAGAGATTCCCTGACCCTCTAGGTCTTCTCAGGGGGTCCGTGAAGGACCCCGAAGATCCCACATATTTATTTATTTATTTTTTTAAATTGCGGGGTGCGCGCACCTTGCATGCACCTCGGAGGCAGAAGAGAGTCAAAAACAAAAGTGGAGAACGTGAAAAGGGGGTAGGGTAGAGACTCCCTGACCCCCTAGGTCTTCTCAGGGGGTCCCTGAAGGACCCCGAAGGCCCCCCCCCAAAAAAGATTTTTTTTTTCAAAAATTGCGAGGTGCGCGCACGTTGCACGCACCCCGGGGGCAGAAGAGAGCCCAAAACAAAAGTGGAGAACTTGAAAAGGGGGTAGGGTAAAGACTCCCTGACCCCCTAGGACTTCTCAGGGGGTCCCTGAAGGACCCCAAAGACCCATAAAAAATTATTAATTTTTTTTTACAAATCGCGAGGTGCGCCCACGCTGCACGCACCCCGAGGCAGTAGTGAATCAAAAACAAAAGTGGAGAACGTGAAAAGGGGGTACGGTAGAGACTCCCTGACCCCCCTGAAGGACCCCCAAGGCCCATAAAAAATTATTATATATTTTTTTTCAAATCGCGAGGTGCGCGCACGTTGCACGCACCCCGATGCAGAAGTGAGTCAAAAACAAAAGTGGAGAATGTGAAAAGAGGGCAGGGAAGAGACTCCCTGACCCCCTAGGCCTTCTCAGGGGGTCCCTGAAGGACCCCGAAGGGCAAAAAAACCATTTGTTTTTTTAAAAGAAATCGCAAGGTGTGCGCACGTTGCACGGACCCTTGAGGCAGAAGTGAGTCAAAAACAAAAGTGGAGAACATGAAAAGGGGGCAGGGTAGAGACTCCCTGACCCCCTAGGCCTTCTCAGAGGGTCCCTGAAGGACCCCAAAGGTAAAAAAAAACATTTATTTTTTTAGAAAAAAAATCGTGAGGTGCGCGCACGTTGCACGCACCCTCGAGGTTAAAAATCGCGAGGTGCGCGCACGTCAGAAAAAACAAAACAAAAAAATACAGTTAAATAATAAGTTTGAGTGTTTAGATGTTGGTTGGCTCTAAAAAGAGCTGTTGTGTTTATTGAATGTTTTTTAAACCTACAAGTAAGTACCGATGCAGAGTCTAAAATTCAAGAGGAAGACTCTGTTTCCCTCATCTGTGAAATATACACCGTCTCCTCAATAAATGCCTTGCATTTTGTAACTCAAGTTGTTGTGGTATATAGAACCCTTACCATAGTCTCTGAGGAAAGCAGAAACACACTTATTCACATGTTTCCTTGCTTTCTCAATCTGCGGACAATATTAGTTGGACCAGTTCCATTTTTGCCTTTGACATATAATAGAACATACAAAGGCGGTTTGTGGAAAAAGTGACATCAATTGCCCAAAGGTGTCCTTTAAAAGCATTTCCAGAACTACCCCAGTCGAAGTGCCTAGGTCATTGCCACCACAGTGCACAATTATAAGGTCAGGGTGGGGGAGAGGCAAAAAGGATTTTACCAATGGCATCAATTGGTGACATCTCAATCCTCTCTGGCCAATCCACATAATATCAACATTTGGTAAATCACGGTTGAGAAAGCATCTATTTGCTGCATGCCTTTCACTCCAGAAAATATAGCTGTGTCCTACAATCCACACTCTAAGCATCTTGAAGGGAGATCTGGTTGTACTCAGATGGGCTGTGGAAATGAAATGGCAGTTTGAAAAGTAGGAGTTTAGAAAAAAATGTGGATGAGATTCTGTGCAATTGAAAACAAAAATGATTGGGGGTTTCTGAAAATTCAACATTGAAAACTAGGGTGCATTCTACTGTTTTCTTTTAAGGAGAAATGCTAATGGTTGAGAGAAAGTGATTGAAAGGAAAATTGCACAGGATTCGCTGCTGTATTGAAAAGTCAAACGCCCTTGCTGGTTTGTTTTGCAGATTAACTTTTCACCTGTGTGTTCAGTTAGGTGTTCTATGGAGTGTTACCATGGTAACAGGCAGAGAGAGCAGTGGGGGACGGTTGAATATTATGTGAGATTGAAAGTGTTTCAATGTAGAACCAATTAAAATGTTAGTTTGGTTTTGAATTTGAGTGGGAAGATATTTGATTAGTTATCTATAAGAATATGAGTGTAAAATGAGAGGGAGGCTATGCCATTGTGTGGTTGCAGTGACTAGTGCACTATTCAGAGATTCTGCTTAAGAAAATCTGGTGTGTTATTGACACTGTTCTAAAACTACAAAAGCATTTTTAAAGGTGAGTTGTTAATTTGTAAGGGGATCTATGTTGTGCAGTATAAGTTAAATTGAAAATGTATTCTAATGTGGAAGCAGGAGTTTATTTGTATAGAGTCTGATTTTGAATGTGTCTGCTTTGGGAAAAACATTGTGAAATGAGCATTTGGTATGTTGATGTGTTTGAGGAGATTTTTTTGCAGTACAGTGCTGTTGTATGTAGAGGTTGTACATTAAGTGGTCTAACCACTTATACAATTGTATATCAGGGTTAGAATTCTCAGATAGTCTCCTTGCAGTCTTGTAAACATTCTGGGTGTGCTGCACAAATGCCATAGAAAGTCTTTCAGTAGCAGATAGTAATCATTTTACTGAATTGCAAGGGATACTGTCATGTGTCCAAGATCACAGTGTGAGTCAGAATTCATTTCAGAAAAATGTGGCAAAAGATGTAGTCATGGAGTGAGTCAGTCTTTAGGACATTTAGTGCTATAAAGTCCAAAGCAGCATGTGTCAGGCCTCTGAATTCCCAAATAGTCTCCATTCTGTGTAATAAATATCCAGGGTGTGCTGTACAAATTGCATACCAACTCTCTCTGTAGCATGTAGAAATCATTTCAGTGAATTCTCATTTCTACATTCTCAGTCCCACCTTGAGCGCCTGCACTGGCTGTACACCCCTGCACTGTCCTAAAATGTGAAACAGCACTCCCAGCAAGACTCTCTTTCACTGTAGTAATCGTTTTATGGAATTGCAAGGCATACTGTCATGTGTCTCAGATCACAGTGTGAGTCAGAATTCATTTCAGATAAATGTGGCAGAATGATTTGCTTAGTTGATGTGTTTTTAAATTATGGCAATACATGTAGTCATGGAGTGAGTCAGGCCTTAGGACAGTTAGTGCTATAAAGTCCAAAGCAGCATGTGTGCCAGGCCTCTGAATTCCCAAATAGTCTCCATGCTGTGTAATGGGTGTGCTGTAGAAATTGCATACCAACTCTCTCTGTAGCATGTAGAATTTTTTCAGTGAATTCTCATTTCTACATTCTCAGTCCCACCTTGAGCCCCTACACTGCCTGAACACCACTGCATGGGAAACAACCTTTACAACGCAACATCCATTACATAGCATGCCATTACAAGGCAACCATTACAACGCATGACACTACAACACATACCATTACAATGCATGTCATTACAACGCAGTCATTACAACGCATACCATTACAACGCATACCATTACCATCCAACACTTACCCTACTGTTGCACCCCCTGGAGTTAGGATAGTAATTTTTACGCCTACACTATCCAACACTTACCCTACTGTTGCACCCTCTGGAGTTAGAATAGTAATTGTTACCCCTACACTATCTAATACTTACCATACATGCAATGTAATGTTATGTGTTGTAATGGTGTGTGTTGTAAATGTACTATGCGTTGTAATGGAATGCGTTGTAAAGGTAGTTTTTAAAAATTCGTTGTAATGGTATGCGTTGTAATGAAATGAGTTGCAATGGATGTTGCGTTGTAAAAAATGCGTTGTGAAGGTGTGCGTTGTAAAAGTATGCATTGTAACGTCATGCAACCTCACTGCACTTTCCTAAAATCTGAAACAGTACTCCCAGCAAGACTCTCTTTCACTGTAGTAATCATTTTACGGAATTGCAAGGCATACTGTCATGTGTCTAGGATCACAGTGTGAGTCAGAATTCATTTCTGAAAAATGTGGCAGAATAATTTGCTTACTTGATATGTTTTTAAATTATGGCAATACATGTAGTCATGGAATGAGTCAGGCCTTAGGACAGTTAGTGCTATAAAGTCAAAAGCAGCATGTGTGCCAGGCCTCTGAATTCTCAAATAGTCTCCATGCTGTGTAATAAAGATCCTGGGTGTGCTGTAGAAATTGCATACCAACTCTCTCTGTAACATGTAGAAATTATTTCAGTGAATTCTCATTTCTACATTCTCAGTCCCACCTTGAGCCCCTACACTGCCTGAACACCACTGCACGGGAAACAACCTTTACAACGTAACTTTTACAATGCACTACCATTACAACGAAACTTTTACAACGCAACATTCAGTACATAGCAGGCCATTACAACGCAACCATTACAACCCATGACACTAAAACGCATACCATTACAACGCATGCCATTACAACGCAGTTATTACAACGTATACCATTACAATGCATACCATTACCATCCAACACTTACGCTACTGTTGCACCCCCTGGAGTTAGAATAGTAATTTTTACCCCTATAGTATCCAACACTTACCTTACTGTTGCACCCCCTGGAGTTAGAATATTAATTGTTACCCCTACACTATCCAATACTTACCATACATGCAATGTAATGTTATGCGTTGTAATGGTATGTATTGTAAAGGTAGTATGGGTTGCAATGGAATGCGTTGTAAAGGTAGTTTTAAAAAATTTGTCGTAATGGTATGCGTTGTAATGGAATGCGTTGTAATGGATGTTGCATTGTAAAAAATGCATTGTAAAAGTATGCGTTGTAACATCATACAACCCCACTGCACTGTCCTTAAATCTGAAACAGCACTCCCAGCAAGACTCTCTTTCACTGTAGTAATCATTTTACGGAATTGCACGGCATACTGTCATGTGTCTAAGATCACAATGTGAGTCAGACTTCATTTCAGAAAAATGTGGCAGAATAATTTGTTTAGTTGATGTGTTTAAAAATATGGGAATACATGTACTCATGAAATTGATAAAGCTAGTTTTGTATTATCTATTAGTAAAAATAATAAAATGAAGTGTTTATATTTTTCTACTAGGTACAGCAACATAATAAAATTTATTATGGATCAAAATCAGAACAACATTAAAGTCACTTTTGAAATTTCTATCACTCTGATAGAGGACTTAAATGTACCTTTTGTAGACAGCAGCAATGAAGAACAACCTATTGGTGCAAGAGATATAACCTGTGATTTTTTGGATGAAAGTTTAGATAATGAAGTATTGGATGATATTGAGTTTAATGTGACAAGGTGGGAAGTTGATGAAGATGTTAATGAAATTGCTGATGACATCATGCTAGATGTTGTATTACAATATGAAATGTTTAAAAAAGAATAAATTTATGTGGAAAAATTAAAAATGATTTGAGAGAGTCTTCTTGTACAATTGTAATCTTTGAGCTAGTAGCCAGGTTATTGTGGTATAAACTGAGTCTTACAGCATAGTTTTTATTTCCAAGTGTATATTGTTTGACTTTTAGCAAAGTCTCTGTGATTGTTGATTTCCTATTGTACGGAGGTATTTAAGAGAATGTCTGTTTGTATGCACTGTGGTAAAAAATGAGACTATTTGTGATCTTAGACACATGACAGTATGCCTGAAAGAATTAGACCCCTGGAGAGTGAGAGAAAAAAAGGGTTTGCAAGGTCATTATTTGGCTTGTCTTTCTAAAAAAGTATGTCAGAGTGCATCATACTGTAGTGAGTAAATTAGTGAGAAGGTTGTATTATGCAAAAACTCCAGCACTAATGTTAAAAAAGTTGAACAGTGCTCTTTTGCATGGATCTGTGTTAGATGTGATCAACATTTGTGAAGAAATTGAGGTTAGTTACTTTGGTCCTGAAAAAGACAGTGCAGAAACAGATACATTAATAGAAGGAAATGTGGAAGAAAATGTACAGAATTTTAGTACAGAAAATTTTGAGCAAGAAATTACAAGGTTTAAGGTCATTTCAGATGAAAAGCCAAACTTTTCTTGTATTTGTTGTAGACAAATTCATTATAAAAATCAGACCAGGTTAGTTGATCTATATTTAAAAAGTGAAAAGGAGAATAATAATGAGTGGAAGGAATTTGCAACTTATTTGTTGGTAGGGAATTGTTTTGATTTGGGTTCTGATCAACGTATTTGTAAATATTGTTATAACAAATTAGATGAGAATAAGATGCCTGCTAGAGCTGTTCATAATAATCTTGAGTTGGTAAATATTCCTTCTGAACCGATGGATTTAAATACTTATGAGTCTATTCTCATTCAATGTGTGCATCCATTTCAGGCTATTGTTCGCATGGAGCCTAAGACAGCGAAATTGCCTTCTTCAGATCACAGAGAGGATTAAAGTGAAGAGTTGTATATTTGCCTCTAAATTTAAAGAAAAATATTGAAACAAATGGTGTAGAAAATGTGGAAGAGGAACCTCTAGTTATTCTAGTTAATGGCGTTCCTACGAAGAGTAAGAATATCTGGCAAGAATTAGTGGATGTTAGGAAAGTGAAAAAGGCAACGTTGTATTTGGTAAACAATAATCAATACTATAAAAATGTGTATGTAGGAGAAGAGGAAACAACTGTAGAAGAGGAGAGTGATTTGCCAACTGCACAAATTGAAAAAGTGGATGTGTCCAGAATTGAAGAAATTTATGAACATTAAAGTGTGCATCCACTTCACTCTAAAGAAGTGATGGGAAATACTATTCAGTTATTTCAAACGAAAGAAGCAAAAGGAAGTCCCATTAGTGTATGGGAAGAAAGCTGGGAAGCTTGTTGCTTCCCTCAGTTATTTCCAACAGGCAAAGGTGGACGATATGATGAAAGGCCTGTGCATATTCCTGCATCTGAATACCGGACTTCAAGATTATATGCAGAAGATCCAAGGTTTCGCCAATGTTTTCCATATTTGTTTCATCTTCTGTTTGAGAGTGACTTGTCTGAACTTTCTTATGCAGTGAACCATATACTAAAAAGTGGAGTACCTTTGCAAAATGTTTCGGCAAAAGACTTTATGGATAAAGTCCAACAGAAAGATACTATTTTGGAATCTCAGCTAATTAATCTCATGGCATGTCAGTGTGGTACTAATGAGTATTGGTACCGTCGTCATGGGGAATTGAAATGTATGCTAAGAAACTTAGGAACTTCTACATGGTTCCTTACTCTAAGCTGTGCAGAGTATTTTTGGGATGATTTACTTCAATTTCTTTGAGAGGCAAATGCTAACATAGAAAATATAGAATACAAGACACCTGAAGAACTGTGCTCTTTGGATCCAGTTAATGTATTCAGGTATTTCAATCATAGATTTGAAGCTATGATGTCTTTTATCACAAAATAAATCCTCCTCTTGGAGAGGTTCTGGATTTCTTTTGGAGAAAGGAGTATCAAGCAAGAGGTGCTCCTCACATACATATGCTGCTATGGATCAAAGATGCACCCAAATTTGGAACAGATTCAGATGACACAGTGATGAGTTTTATTGAATAATATTCTACATGTGCTGTACCCAAAAGTACAGTAGAAAATAATTTAAGACATCAAGTCTTACGGTTTCGAACCCATCGTTGTGGAAAATACTGTTGTTGAAAGTACAAATCTAAGGATAAGTTCTACACAAAATGTCGATTTGCATTTCCATGTCCAGTATTATCAAAAGGAAGAGTGAACAATTTTATGTAATCTTTGTGACATATTGTCACAAGAAAATCACGAACAATACCTACAACTTAAGAAGAAATGAAGAGTCAAAATACATAAATGACTATAACTCAGTCATTTTGTCCATGTGGAATGCTAACATGGATATTCAATATGTTGCAGACAACTCCATTGCTGTGGCGCGATATGTAACATCTTACATTACTAAATCTTAAAAGACGGAACTAAAGGAAATGTGGAAAGAGATTTCTCATGAAAAGAGCCTAAGTAAGAAATTGTACAGCTACAGTTTGAAGATGTTGTCTCATCGAGAAATTGGAGCATATGAATGTTTATCATCTGCAAGTCTATACTCCAAATCAAGAACAATCATTTGGGTGAGTTTAGGTCTTGCAAGAACACGAAACCGAGTTTTGAAATCTGTACAAGAAATTGAGTATTTGGCAGAGAGAGAACCAGACAGTACAGATATTTTGAAGATAAATATGTTGGATACATACTATCCAAATAGAAGTAATCATATTGAGAACGTTTGTCTCTATGAAGTACTGCAAAGCTATACTTTTAAGAGGAATATTACAGAAGATATCAATAAAGGAGTATATGCTGTGATTGGATCTGAAGGATGTTTAGTGAAAGAAAGAAAAGGACATTTGATTAATCACCGAAAACTGAGTTGCGAAACTCCTGACAAAAGGGAATTTTTCTACTTAGCTCTTTTGCAGCTCTTTAAGCCATGGCGAACAGAACTGGAACTTCCTTGGAGATTTTGACAGTTATGAAGATTCATTCAACGCAACTAAAAATACTATAGAATGTCCTGCTTTTACTAATTATCTGAAATGTTGAACAACGAAATACAGCAAGAAGCTACAATTGCAGCAGAGATTGCTAGAGACAGTTCTCAAGACAGTCAAAGTTCTCCTTCGTTGAGTCAGGATCCACTAGGAGAACCAATTATTCAAAATGAAGCAGCAACTGCCATGGATGAGGTGGAAACAGCAATGCAACAAGCTCAAGAGGATGTAATAAACTTAGAAGAATTGGAAAAACAACTTAATGTAGAGCAAAAACAAATATACGATCAAGTGACAGAACAGATTGAGCATGGTTTATATCACGAGAAAAAAGAGTGCTCATGTACGTCATTTAAACCTGTCCGACTGTACGTGAGTGGAGAAGCAGGAACTTGAAAAAGTTTTCTAATTAAAGGAATTGCAACTTATCTACAGAAAAGAACTGAGTCGTCACTCTCTTGTGTTGTTACTGCTCCAACTGGGTTGGCAGCACATAACATTAAATGGATTACTTTACATCGTTTATTGATGCTGCCAGTAGAGCATGAAAATAAGTTAGAATACCACAAGCTATCTGGAGAAGCTTGTTGTGAAGTTTCTAGAGTCTTGAAAAAAAGAAACTTCTCATTATTGATGAGGTAAGCATGGTATCACATTTAATGCTTGCCTTTGTGCATTTAAGAATGCAACAAATCCTTAAAACAGAGTATGATGTGTTATTTGGAGGCAAACACGTCATGGTGTTTGGAGATCTACTACAACTAACTCCGGTGAAAGGACAGCGAGTATTTAACACAGTCACACATGAAGATACCAGAAAGTGCCTGGGAAGCATTGGAAATGTTAATATTTGGTCATATTTCGAATATTCAGAACTCATTACAAATATGCGACAGGCAAAGGACGCTGATTATAAAAGTATTCTTGAAGATATAAGAATTGGAAAAGTGAGTGAACATGGCAAAGAAGCTTTACAGGCACGATTACTTACAAATTTGTTTCCAAACGAAAATATTCTCCCAGAGAATATATATAGAAAAATTGCAGAAAAGAAATGAGTGATATGCTTGATGCCAACTCTGCAAGAATGATCAACATTCAATGAAAAAATGCTAAAGTTAGAAAATCAAGAAATTATAAAACTGGAAGCTATTGATAGAATAGAGCATGAAGGAGCTACTATTATTTTGTCAGAAAAGTTGAAGTCAAAATTGGATTCTTTAGAAAAATCAATATCTAAAACTGCTGGTTTAGAAAAGAATCTTTATGCATGTATAAATTGTCGGATAATTTTATGATGTAATTTACATGTGGAAAGAGGTTTAGTAAATGGAGCAATGGGTAATGTTGTTGATTTTGTGAATTATCCAAATAGAGATGACATTGATTGTTTGAAAATCAAATTTGATGAAATTGAAGTACAACAATTGAGTCATTGTTCAGCTCGATTTTTGCTTGTAAAAGATGTATATGTCCGCCGAAAACAGTTTCCTGTTTGTTTGGCATATGTGGTGACTATTCATAAATCTCAAGGTTTAAGTGTAGATTGTGCTTTGGTGAATATTGGAAGTACTGTGTTTAAAGAGGGCATAGCATATGTTGCTTTATCTCAAGTCAGAACTTTATCTGGATTATACCTGATTGATTTTGATGACACAAAGATTAGTGCAGATGTAAATTGTGTAAAAGAGTATAATAGGTTAAGAAGAGAACATGCTCCTAATTTACCTCAATATCCAGTACTTGAAAAGCGTGTGGTAAGTCGAAAAAGAAGATATGAGAAAGACGATATGAGAAAAATTGTAGCGAGGTTGCAGAGAAAAGGAAAAAAACTAGATGAACCAGTGATAGTAAGCAAAAAGAAAAAGGATTCTATTGAAGAGGTTGTTGGTTTTCAGTTTGAAAACAGTTCTGGTGTCAACTGCTATGCTAATGTAGTGGTTAATGTTGTTTTTTTTCTTGAAACTTTACTACAACAAATTGTTGAATATCGGGACAAAATATTTTGTTGTTTGTTGAATTCTGGGTTTGAGAAATGTAGTAGTGATAAAACTAAAATAAAAAGTGTTTCTGATATTCGAAATGTTTTAGACATATGTTCTGGTTTAAATCAATTTTCACAGAATATTCAGCAAGATTGTCAGGAATTTCTAATGTATGTGCTTGTTGTAGTGCAAGATGAAGGTATAGATATTGAAAATCTTTTTGGTCTTTCTTATAAATAGCAACATGATTGTGACAATTGTTCGTTTTCAAGTAGTACTGAAATAGACACTGAAAGATTTATATATTTGACTTGCAAATCAGTGTCTTTTAATAATCTAGTTAGAGAAGCAAATCAAAACATGGTCTGTACCCAATGTAACTCACAAATGTTATCAACATTATTTATACAAAGATATGGACAGTATGTAATTTTAATGCTGCAACGATGCAGTCCTGATGGAAGAAAACTGACAACTTTAATAAACAATTTTATGGCTTCTTAACTATCAATATCAGGAAGAACTTTTGTAAGTGTAGCAATTATTTTCCATAATGGTCCTTCTACAACATCAGGACATTACACAGCTTATTTAAAATGTACAAAAGGCTGGACTCATTGTAATGATACTCAATTGATTTTTAAACGTTTGCCTTATGGCTTACCAAATTCTTACCTAGTGTTTTTACAACCCAAACTTTAGGGCAAATAATTGGCCTGGGAAAATTACTGCTGTTAAGAAAGCGTAGTCTGGTGTTGAAAAGTACTTTGTGAGTGAGGGTGATGAGGTTGAAAAAATTCTTGTAGTTGACGTAGAGGTAGTGTAAGTGTATCAGATAGTGGGTGATGTGGCTATCACAGGAGATGTTGATCATCAGTGAGGCAGAGGTGTTTTAGATATGTTGTAGTTGTTGGAGATGTTGATGACATTTTTTATTCCCTTGCAGAGGTTTCTTTTAATGGTATACAGCTCCTTGGTAAGATAAAGGATGAGCAGAGTGTGATCGGCATACCAGATGATGTTGAGGTTCTGATAGCATGCTAGTTGTTTAAGGTTCTATGTACATGATGAATGGCATTGGGTGGAGGTAAAACCATTGTTAGATGGTACAAAAGATGTTGGTGCTTTTGATTCAGACGGTTGGGAAACGGTCGCTTAAGAGTAAATGTAGGCGTATTTGTAAAGCGCACTGATACTCCGGAGTGTCCTGGTGCTGTACTCATACCGCTAGGGAACCCTTCCTGGTTTTTCCCTGTGAAATGTCCACTCCTGGGCATCCCCAGGGTGCAACCAGGCATCCCTAGCGCTGTTGGGGGCCGTTGTGGAGACTAAGCAAGCTATTGCCCAGATTTGCAGCGTGGGACCCATGTTTAGAGTAGGCACCGAGGCGAGAAATCAGGTTCGAGAAATTATGAGCCCAAGATCCGCCGAGACCAGCTGAGGCAGGAATTGAACCCTGGTCCCGGACCAGACCTCTGCATCAGGGTCTGCCGCTCTAACCATTGAGCCACACTTCTCCACTCTACTATTCCTAGTAATTCCACAGTACTATTAAGTATCTTCCAAACTAAGGATTTCACATTATTTGGCCATGAGGAATGGTATCTGAAACAAAAAATTACTATTTCGGGTAAATGTTGTTAGCGTATGTTTGTACATTACTTTATTTAGAGTGTATAAAAAAGAAGTAATAATGTTTTGTTACTTTGTGATTGTTGGTGATATCCCTTACTTACGTAAAGAATTGCTGTTCGAAAAAGACATTTAAGATATGTTTTTTTCTAATAGTTACATTTTTTATGAAAATGTTGAATGGTTTTTTTAAAGACAATCTTATTGATTGTCTTTTTTTTGCCCGCTATTATATGATGAGTACTATTGAACTCACTGTTTTCAGTGAAATTCAATATATTCTGAGAACAACAAAATAAAATACATACCATATTGTACAAATTATTTTGTATTGTGAAATATATATTATAACTCAATTTTTTCTTCTCTTCCACAGATATTATATTTATTAAAAATATATTATTAACTTTTCATTACTTATAAGGTGAGTATGACAAACAAAAAATACTTTCTCATCACTCTCTTACTTCTCTTTCCCTTTTTCACTTTCTTCACTTTGTCTCTTACTCCACTTCCTTTGCTCATGTTACTCTCTTTCCCTCACTCTCTTTACTCCCCTTAATTCACCTTTACACTCCTTCTCTCACCATCAGTACCCTTCCCTCACCCTCACTTACCTTCTCCTGCCCCCTCTTTCCAATCTGTAACCCTCACTTCTCTTTTCTTTCTTCCTCCATCACTACCCTTCTTTTGCTCTATCCCTCACTCTTTTCTCTCTTTCTCCCTTACTCTCTTTCCTTCGCACCATTCCTCACTCACTTTCAGTCACTCCCCTTTTCTTATTCCCTCACTTCCTTTTGCTCACTCCCCTTCCTTTATTCCCTCCCTCACTCCCTTTTCCTCCATCCGTCTCTAAGGGGCCGATTATGATTGCGGATAATCCGCATCCTCCGGGCCGGCGGAATCCACCGCCGGCCCAGAGGATGCGGATTATCCGCTGCGGACTGGAAAAAGACCCCCCGCCAGATTAGGATGGCTGGGGATCTATTTTCCGTCTGCCGCTTTTCCGCCGCGGTCACTTTCCGACCGCGGCGGAAATGCACTAACATGGCTGGCAGTGTCTATCAGACACCGCCAGCCATATTAGGATAGCTGCGGTCATATGCCTTTCCACGGTGGCATTTCCGCCGTGGAAAGGCATACGGTGTTGTCTTCGGGGGCCCGTTGCGGGCCCCCAGGGGTGAAGGAGGGGTGGGGGGTGCACATGGGGGGTACCTATGGTACCCCCCTGCCTTTGCGTGCACGAAGCGGCAGGCACCACGCGGTGCCTGCAGCTTTGTGCACGCAAAGGTAAACATGCATTTTTTTAACATTGCGGCGTGTGCTGGTTCAAGCAGCACCCGCCACAATGTTAAGAATACAGGATGTGACCGCCAGGGTGGCGGTCACATCCTAATTGGCACAAAGGGACCGCCGCTGCCCCTGCGGACGGTCCGTCCTCCTCTGGGGTGGCGTACAGACGCAGGTCCGTCCGCCATCCTAATAGGCCCCTTAGTCTCTTCCTCTGTCTCAGTCACTATAACTGCCTCACTCTCTCACAATCTCTCACTCTCCCTCTCTTTCTCTCTCTCACTGTCTCTCTCTCTCTCCACCAATCTTCCTTTTCTTTCCTCTCTCTTTCCATGAATTCTTCTCTCTCACTCACTACTTTTTGCTCTATCTTAATATGCTTCTTTTTCCCTCACTGTCACTGCCCTTCACTCAATCTCACTCCTCTTCTCCTACTTCATATTCTCTTCTCTGTGCATCACTCTCATTCCCTTTCACCTGCTCCCATTCCCTCACTCCCCCTCACACTCTTTCCCTCACTCCATCTGTCAGTCCTCTTCCCGTACTTCCCTTTCCTCATTCACTTTTGCTAACTCCCATTCGTTTAGTCCCCCACCCCCCTTCACTCCATTTCTCTCTCCCTCTCTTCCTCTGTCTCACTCAGTCTAACCGCCTCACTCTCTCTCAGTCACTCGTTCTCCCTCTCTTTCTCTCTCGCTTTCTCTCTCTCTCTCTCCACCACCCTTACTGACTTTCTCTTTCTGTTTCCTTCACTCCTAATTTATCCCTCAGTCCCCTTTCCTCTCTCCTGATCTCCTTCCTTCTCTCTCATTCTCCTTTCATCACCCTCATACCCCTTCTCTCACTGTTACTGCCTTTCACTCACCCTCAGTACTTTTCCTTCACTCACCTTCCCTCACTTCCCTTCCTTCACTCCTCTTTCTTCACTCCCTCACTCCATCTCACTTACTCCCCTTTGTTTATTCCTTCCCTCACTTTTTTCATCCATTTTTCTCTCCCTGTCTCCCTCTGTCTCACTCACTCTAACTGCCTCACTCCTTCTCAGTTCCTTGCTCTCCCTCTCTCTCATTCTGTCCCTCTCTCTCCCTTACCCTTAAGCTCTTTTCCTCTCTCTTTATATCACTCCTCCTCTCTTCCTCACTCATTATCCCTCTCTCTTAATTTTCTTCCTTCTTCCTCATTCAACAACTGTCACTGCCCTTCACTCACCGTCACTCCCTTTCCCCCTCTGCACTTCATTCTATCTGTATTTCTCACCCCTTCACTTTCCCGCTCCCTTTTCCTCACTCCCCCTCGCTCTGCTTCTCTCACTCCCCTTCCCTCCCTCTCCTTCCTTTACTCCTCTTTCCTCACTCCCTCACTCCATCTCACTTACTCCCCTTTGTTCACTCCCTCCCTCACTTTTTTTCATCCATGTTTCTCTCCCTGTCTCCCTCTGTCTCACTCACTCTAACTGCCTCACTCCTTCTCAGTTCCTTGCTCTCCCTATCTCTCACTCTCTCCCTCTCTCTCCTTTACCCTTAAACTTCTTTCCTCTGTCTTTCTATCACTCTTCCTCTCTCTCTCACTCACCTTCCCTCTCTCTTCAGTTTCTTCCTTCCCCCTCATTCCCCTTCCCTCACCCTCATACCCCTTCCCTAACTGTCACTGCCCTTCACTGCCCTTCACTCCCCTTCCCCCACTCCACTTCCTCCTGTCTGTATTTCTCACCCTTTCACTTTCCCGTTCCCTTTTCCTCACTCCCCCTCGCTCTCCTTCTCTCACTCCATTCCTTACTCCCCTTCTCTCACTCCCCTTTTCTAACTCCCTCCATCCCCTCACTCCACTTCTCTCTCCCTCACTCCCCATCTCTCACTTTCCCTTACCCCCCTCTTCTCATCCTCATACACCTTCCCTCACGTCACTCCACTTCTCTTACCTTCACTCCCTTTACCCTGCTCTACTTCTCCCTCTCCATCTCTTACTACCCTTCCCTGTCTTCGTCCCCTGCTCCACTTTTCTCACTCCTCCTCCCTCACTTTCCTTTCCTTACTGCCCTTCCCTTACTCTTTCTCTCCGCTTACCTCACTCCCCTACCCTCAGTCCCCTTGTTTCAGTCACTCTTTGACTCCCCTTTCCTCACTCATTCCATCAATCCCTTCCTCCCCTTCACTCAGGCATTTCAGTCATTCATTTATACACTACACATTCATTCAAAAAAAGTATGTCACAGTAAATAAGAGATATAGCACTTCTTTGAGAAGTGCAGTTAGTTTTTACAAGAAATTTTTTTTTTTTTGGTTTTCGAACAATTTTATATATTTTTGGGATTTTTTAGAACAAAAATAAAAAACAGGTAACGAAAAACTGCTCAACAGGAACAAAAATAATAAAAGAAAAAAATTAAGTACGGCGGCATGTGTGCTGCCTAACCTTTGCCTCAATCAAATCTACACTCTGCTCTCCATAGCACAAGATCTCATTATAGAAGTTGTGCGACCGTCGCATACGAATGACCTTTTACCCAATTTTCATAAATGCTTTCATAAAAGAGAAAAGGAGGCAGGGTAGAGACTCCTTAACCCCCTAGGCTTTCTCATGGGGTCCCTGAAGGACACCAAAGGGCAAAAAAATATATATATATTTTTTTTTTAAATCGCGAGGTGCGCGCACATTGCACGTACCCTCGAGGCAGAAGTGACTCAAAGACAAAACTGGAGAACGTGAAAAGGGGGCAAGGTAGAGATGCCCTGACCTCCTAGGCCTTCTCAGGGGGTCCCTGAAGGAACCTGAAGTGCAAATTTTTTTTTTTTTTAAACCATGAGGTGCGCGCACGTTGCACGCCCCCTCGAGGTAGAAGTGACTCAAAAACAAAAGTGGAGAATGTGAAAAGGGGGCAGGGTAGAGACTCCCTGACCCCCTAGGCCTTCTCAGGGGGTCCCTGAAGGACCCCAAGGGCAAAAACATTTTTTTTTTTTTTAAATCGCGAGGTGCGCGCATGTTGGAAAAAAATAATTAATAATAAATTTGAGTGTTTATATGTTGATTGAAGATGTAGACTATACTGTTCAACTTTATGAAAATCATAAAAACTAGCTGTGCCGTTGCATATTACAGGATACAGTCAATGTATTACAATATACAAAGGCAGTTTGTGGAAAAATAAATATTTAAAAAATATAAAAATAGATACAGAAATTAGCATTTTAAAAACCTTTAAAATTCACTTAAAAAACCATAGGTTTCACACACGTTATAGTTAGGAATTAGCATTGAAAAAACCTTAGAAATTCACTGAAAAAACCATAGGTTTCACACACGTCATAGTTAGGAATTAGCATTTAAAAAAACCTTGCAAATTCAATGAAAAAACATAGGTTTCACACACGTTATAGTTAGGAATTAGCATTTAAAAAACCTTGCAAATTCACTGAAAAAACCATAGGGTTCACACAAGTTATAGTTAGCTGGACATTTCACTCATACAAAACCTTTGAAATTCCACCGTTATAGTTGGTTCAGCTAACTATAACTCGCGCGACCGCAATGCACTGATGATGATGTCACATATTACATCACTCATGACATGGTCAGTGACATCACTCATGACATCACTGATGACATCATCCTTGTGACAAAGTGGCAGACCTCCTCTCAGCGTAAAATAACCTTTGACACACACACATTCAAAAATAGAAACTAACATTTTCTTAAAAATGGAGATACCAATACCAATTACACACCCCTACACTGGCCTGGCGTAGGCCAGGCCAGCCCTCTTCGCTCACGCTTACAGGAGGACATAACAAGCTACATTTCAGCGATCTTCCCCCCTGGCTGGGGTGACATGGTTGTGTCCACTGTCCACTACACTCTATACAGCAGAGGTTTATGTTGACATGGATATGTGTGTGTTCTGCATTCTGCAGTCTGGCCAGCACATCCACACCACACTTGGCATTGTGTACATTCTCATACACGGGTCTTGCCTCCTTTGCACATGCCTGGTTCCCAGCTCTTCCTACAATCTGCTATTGTGTGGCTGAGGTGCCATGCCATTGACGGCTCATGTACATGGCTAGCCCAGTTTATCACAGTAAGTTGTGCTGTTATGTCTGGTGGGTGGGCATGTTGTTTGGCATGTTGCATGTGAGTTTGTAACATGTGCATTCCCAGTGTTGTGAGTTGCATGATTGTGGGATTGAGGTGTGTGGTGTGTTCATTTGGTGCTTACCAATGAGCAGTGCATTCTCTAAGGTGCCATCCTGGAAGCGCTGGTTGATGATGGACTGTCTGAAGATGTAGGAATCATGCAAACTGCCTGAGTAGTTGGCGACGACATAGGTGAAGAGTCCCCGGTGGTCCACTATTGGCTGAACATTGATGGAATGTGTGTGCTTTCTGTAGCAGTAATTGTGTGCAGTGTCGGAAGGGGGCACAAGTAGGACATGTTTGCAGTCAATTGCCCCCAACATGTGCATGAAGCCAGCTATGGCGTAGAAGCCTTGCTTGGTCTCCAGCTGCTCCTGAGCAGTGTGGGGGAAGTATAGGTACTGGGGTACCAAGCTGATGATGGCATCCAAGACAGTTGTGATGTACTTTGATGGACTGGCTGTGAGACTCCTACGACTATGGCAGTTGTTGGTTGGAAGGTACAAGAGGCCAACAGATGCAGCACATCCATCAACTTTGTCTGAGGTGGGATGTTGGTTGTCCGCTGTGTTGGTACCATCAGCCTGTGGGCAATGGTGGTCAGAATGCTGAGGATGGTTGTCCCTTTGAGCCGGTAGTGGGCAATGACATTCTCTGGTGTTAAGTCTGTGAGGTTGGTGCGTTTCCTGAAGGTCTGCTGTCTTTGTCTGCACTGCCTCTGTGGTAGTCCATGAGGAGGCGGGGGTGGCGGGCCTGGGGGTGGTGGCAGTGGGTGTTGTGGCCCTCTTGGGTGTCCGAGCTGCATGATCAGTGGCTCCATGGCATCTGTTCTTCAGGTGTGGCTCTGGCTGGGCTCCCTTTTATGGTACAGGTTGTCGTCAGACTTTACACCAAGTCATAGCAGGTGTTAATTTTCTGCTGCTAACGCTAGCAGAGTTGATTACTGCAGTGCCCTTCTCCTTGAGTCACCAAAGTTTTTACTTGCTAGGGTGCAGAGGTTACAGTCAACTGCAGCTAAATTAGCATTAGGCTGGTCTAGAAGGTCCTCTGCCTCCTTGGCCTTGGTGGAGCTGCACTGGCTAACATAAGAATGGGACCCCCTCTATCTTTACTACAATGGTCAGGGAAAGAGAGGAAAAGCAAAACACTATAAAAAATATTCCCCCTTGACCTCTACAATTCTAACGATATGCCTCCAACACTTATACTTTTATACTTTAGTACATAGTGGCAACATCAACATTTTTTTGGATTTATAGTTTTATTATTTTTTTATATTTAGTTATATTTCATAGTACAAAATTTCATCATTTATCAATTTATCATGTCAACTTCTACATTTCCAGAAACACATTCTATAAAACACATAGTACTACAATGAGATCAATAAAAGCCATTCCATGCAGAGAAAACAAATAAGAGAAAATTAACATTCTTACAAATACATCCACTCAACTCTCTCCATACATACTACATTCACTCCCAATTCTGCGTCTGAGGGATCGCAGATTAAAGTGCGAATTTATACGCCAGGTCGACGCGTTTCGGCGGTATAAAACCACCTTCCTCAGGACCTTTCTTGCAGAATACTCAGATATTCCAAAAACGATATTTTATAAGCCCTGCATGGTCGGGTATCTGTAACGATAAATGACATACATTTGTATCACTTATTCCTATTAATTCATAATAATTGCACATCAATGTAATAAATTGCGTTGCCCTATGTACATGAGAAAAAACCTGCTTGTTTGCACATTTTATTATTTGGTTATTTTATCTCTTGTAAGGTCAAACCTGAACCAACAATGCAACATCACCATAAGTGCTCTCAACATCGACAAAAAACCTTTTTTTTATCAATTGAGGTAGGCATGTCTTTAAATCTATATAGGTGATTTCTAAATTTCCTAATACATGCTCGTCAAATAAGCCATTCTCTGCGTAGAATCATGAGGCAGAAACTAAATTCTATCCATGCCATTGTTTCCACATTTCTGTCACCTAGAGAAAACTAAGTAAAAAATGTACCTTTATTAAACAGTGGACTCGCCCCCCTGCTCCTATCGCAAATTCAGAGTTTTTTAAGGGTGAACTTATTGCCGTTCCTGTATCAGAGCAAAAACAACTTTTGTTACTTGTCTATTTTATTACAGCTTGGTGAGAGGAGTTTTCCAATTCACATACAAAGCGCTTACCAATTGTGTCAGGCAGCGATCCTTTAGAAAATTACAAATTCGAGAAGTTCTTATCTTCCTTCCCTTCAAATGCCGGTATTTGTCTGCAGAAACCCAAAATAAAACAGAAAGACCCAGTCTACATAGTGCTATCGCGTTTGAAAGTACTTGGATACTCTACGTGTGCTAACAATGTTATTACTAACCTGCTTTGCGGGTTCTTTAAAGTCCTCCCGAAAAGGGGGGGTTTTTTCTACCGGCGGATGCTTTACACGAAGCAAATTGTCCTTGCGTCCTTCGGTATTTTACTTTGGGGCGATGTGATTTATTGTAACCTGAAACAATATGGCATACTCGTCAAGCTACCAACGTTCTAACTTCTACTTATCAACCAATTCTCCCATCCCTTCTACTACTTACTTGTACATCATTCCCGTAGGGTCGGAAAGAGTCCCGATGGTGTTTCCCTGTAACGCACCGGCAGCCTAGATTGTTACCGATCTGCCTTGGCCATATATGTGCTGTTTTGGCGCCACGAGGATAATCACATGATCAAAACCATGGCGGCCATTGTTAAGTGGTGTTGAATTATAATTACCACTCTTCAGTCGGATAGATGTCGTCACTGAGAGCGCCTTAAACAAGGTCACATGATCGCAAAAACAAAGCAGCCATTACTAAGTGGTACTCGATGTTTTACCAAACCCATACATTGTACTTTCAGTAATGATATTATATTAGTATTTGTAGAGGGTTTTTCCGAGAAGAGGAGAGGTATATAAATAAGAGTGGATCTGGCAATGTGTATTATTTTTTATTTTTTATTTCTAATTGCCAGAAAATCAGTCACTCAGATTTTGTATCAGTTGAGTACCATTACCGACGAGGATATGATCGAATTTATTAAGGTGCCATGTATTTCACAATGGAAACAAAAATCCAACATTTGGACAAGAATAGGATACTACTGCATCAATTTAATATACTATAGGCATGATAATTCTTGTCTCTCGATAACATTCTTAGTAAATTTTTAGAAGATAATTGTGCGCTTATTCTGTCACATACCAAGAAATATTTTCGTTGAGGCCCCTTCTGACACTATCGAAATAAAAAATCCAAAAGCATTCCCGCTTTTTCTTGGTTCTTTCAGGTAATTCACCTTTCCTGCATTGGATTTTTTCAAGAATACACCACTTCAATTCTGACTCCTTATGATTTTGATCTATACAATGTTGGGTCAGAGGTGATGTCAGCTTGTTCGTTCTTACTGACGATTTATGTTCGCTAAATCTTAGCCTGAATTCGCGTCCTGTCTCACCTATGTATGCCAGCCCGCATGGGCATACAATATAATAGACAATATTTTTGCTACGACAATTTGTGAATGATCTTAAAGTAATCATTTTATCATTGTGTCGGAGATTATTACCTATAATCGCGGAATCACAAGCATGACAATTGCCACATCTGTGGTTACCACGGATCGTATCTCCATTCGTCAAGGTAGTTTGTTTCTCTATTGAGACAGTTTTGGGTCTGGTATGAACCAGACGGTCTCTCAAATTCTGATTGCGTCGATATGTCACCAATGGTTTCTCTAGATTCATTTCATTTTCAACTTCCAAGATTCTCCAGTTTTTATTTATTATATTTTTAATCTTGTAATTGAGTGTTGAGTGATTTACAACACATACAATTTTGTCTTGACTCTTGTTTCTCTTATTTTTCGGCAAAACATCTCTGTCGTAATATCTCGCCCTCTTAAACGCTTGGCGAACTAAGCGATGGGGGTAACCCCTTTGTATTAGTCTTTCACTTAGAGATTTGCTGTGATTATCATAGTCTAAGAGGGAAGTACAATTTCGTCGAATACGAAGGAATTCCCCAAAGGGGATAGAGTCCTTCTGACAATGGGGGTGAAAGCTCTCAAACTGGAGAATTGTGTTCTTTGCAGTTGGCTTTCGGAAGAGACTAACTTTTAAAGCTCCATCCTTCGCTTCAATCGTGATATCCAAGTACTCAACTCTCTCCTGACTATAGTTGGATGTAAATTTAAGATTTACATCACTGGCATTTAGCCAGAGAATAAACTCTTTCAGTTGTGTTACCTCCCCATGCCAGACAAAAAAAATGTCATCGATAAAACGTCTCCAAACGTAGACGTTCTCGAAAAAAGGGGCATTTGGGTTGAAAATATTTTTCCTTTCCCACTCCCCCATGTAGGTGTTAGCCACCGAAGGCGCACAAGAAGCACCCATACTTGTGCCCTTTATTTGCTTAAAAAGGTTTCCCTCAAATTCAAAAAAATTATTCAGGAGCACAATCTCTAAGCATTGGATGATAAACTCATCTGGTCTATTTTGAGGATATCTCTGTAGTAACGCATTACAAGCAGTAACTGCGTTACTACAGAGATATCCTCAAAATAGACCAGATGAGTTTATCATCCAATGCTTAGAGATTGTGCTCCTGAATAATTTTTTTGAATTTGAGGGAAACCTTTTTAAGCAAATAAAGGGCACAAGTATGGGCGCTTCTTGTGCGCCTTCGGTGGCTAACACCTACATGGGGGAGTGGGAAAGGAAAAATATTTTCAACCCAAATGCCCCTTTTTTCGAGAACGTCTCCGTTTGGAGACGTTTTATCGATGACATTTTTTTTGTCTGGCATGGGGAGGTAACACAACTGAAAGAGTTTATTCTCTGGCTAAATGCCAGTGATGTAAATCTTAAATTTACATCCAACTATAGTCAGGAGAGAGTTGAGTACTTGGATATCACGATTGAAGCAAAGGATGGAGCTTTAAAAGTTAGTCTCTTCCGAAAGCCAACTGCAAAGAACACAATTCTCCAGTTTGAGAGCTTTCACCCCCATTGTCAGAAGGACTCTATCCCCTTTGGGGAATTCCTTCGTATTCGACGAAATTGTACTTCCCTCTTAGACTATGATAATCACAGCAAATCTCTAAGTGAAAGACTAATACAAAGGGGTTACCCCCATCGCTTAGTTCGCCAAGCGTTTAAGAGGGCGAGATATTACGACAGAGATGTTTTGCTGAAAAATAAGAGAAACAAGAGTCAAGACAAAATTGTATGTGTTGTAAATCACTCAACACTCAATTACAAGATTAAAAATATAATAAATAAAAACTGAAGAATCTTGGAAGTTGAAAATGAAATGAATCTAGAGAAACCATTGGTGACATATCGACGCAATCAGAATTTGAGAGACCGTCTGGTTCATACCAGACCCAAAACTGTCTCAATAGAGAAACAAACTACCTTGACGAATGGAGATACGATCCGTGGTAACCACAGATGTGGCAATTGTCATGCTTGTGATTCCGCGATTATAGGTAATAATCTCCGACACAATGATAAAATGATTACTTTAAGATCATTCACAAATTGTCGTAGCAAAAATATTGTCTATTATATTGTATGCCCATGCGGGCTGGCATACATAGGTGAGACAGGACGCGAATTCAGGCTAAGATTTAGCGAACATAAATCGTCAGTAAGAACGAACAAGCTGACATCACCTCTGACCCAACATTGTATAGATCAAAATCATAAGGAGTCAGAATTGAAGTGGTGTATTCTTGAAAAAATCCAATGCAGGAAAGGTGAATTACCTGAAAGAACCAGGAAAAAGCGGGAATGCTTTTGGATTTTTTATTTCGATAGTGTCAGAAGGGGCCTCAACGAAAATATTTCTTGGTATGTGACAGAATAAGCGCACAATTATCTTCTAAAAATTTACTAAGAATGTTATCGAGAGACAAGAATTATCATGCCTATAGTATATTAAATTGATGCAGTAGTATCCTATTCTTGTCCAAATGTTGGATTTTTGTTTCCATTGTGAAATACATGGCACCTTAATAAATTCGATCATATCCTCGTCGGTAATGGTACTCAACTGATACAAAATCTGAGTGACTGATTTTCTGGCAATTAGAAATAAAAAATAAAAAATAATACACATTGCCAGATCCACTCTTATTTATATACCTCTCCTCTTCTCGGAAAAACCCTCTACAAATACTAATATAATATCATTACTGAAAGTACAATGTATGGGTTTGGTAAAACATCGAGTACCACTTAGTAATGGCTGCTTTGTTTTTGCGATCATGTGACCTTGTTTAAGGCGCTCTCAGTGACGACATCTATCCGACTGAAGAGTGGTAATTATAATTCAACACCACTTAACAATGGCCGCCATGGTTTTGATCATGTGATTATCCTCGTGGCGCCAAAACAGCACATATATGGCCAAGGCAGATCGGTAACAATCTAGGCTGCCGGTGCGTTACAGGGAAACACCATCGGGACTCTTTCCGACCCTACGGGAATGATGTACAAGTAAGTAGTAGAAGGGATGGGAGAATTGGTTGATAAGTAGAAGTTAGAACGTTGGTAGCTTGACGAGTATGCCATATTGTTTCAGGTTACAATAAATCACATCGCGCCAAAGTAAAATACCGAAGGACGCAAGGACAATTTGCTTCGTGTAAAGCATCCGCCGGTAGAAAAAAAAACCCCTTTTCGGGAGGACTTTAAAGAACCCGCAAAGCAGGTTAGTAATAACATTGTTAGCACACGTAGAGTATCCAAGTACTTTAAAACGCGATAGCACTATGTAGACTGGGTCTTTCTGTTTTATTTTGGGTTTCTGCAGACAAATACCGGCATTTGAAGGGAAGGAAGATAAGAACTTCTCGAATTTGTAATTTTCTAAAGGATCGCTGCCTGACACAATTGGTAAGCGCTTTGTATGTGAATTGGAAAACTCCTCTCACCAAGCTGTAATAAAATAGACAAGTAACAAAAGTTGTTTTTGCTCTGATACAGGAACGGCAATAAGTTCACCCTTAAAAAACTCTGAATTTGCGATAGGAGCAGGGGGGCGAGTCCACTGTTTAATAAAGGTACATTTTTTACTTAGTTTTCTCTAGGTGACAGAAATGTGGAAACAATGGCATGGATAGAATTTAGTTTCTGCCTCATGATTCTACGCAGAGAATGGCTTATTTGACGAGCATGTATTAGGAAATTTAGAAATCACCTATATAGATTTAAAGACATGCCTACCTCAATTGATAAAAAAAAGGTTTTTTGTCGATGTTGAGAGCACTTATGGTGATGTTGCATTGTTGGTTCAGGTTTGACCTTACAAGAGATAAAATAACCAAATAATAAAATGTGCAAACAAGCAGGTTTTTTCTCATGTACATAGGGCAACGCAATTTATTACATTGATGTGCAATTATTATGAATTAATAGGAATAAGTGATACAAATGTATGTCATTTATCGTTACAGATACCCGACCATGCAGGGCTTATAAAATATCGTTTTTGGAATATCTGAGTATTCTGCAAGAAAGGTCCTGAGGAAGGTGGTTTTATACCGCCGAAACGCGTCGACCTGGCGTATAAATTCGCACTTTAATCTGCGATCCCTCAGACGCAGAATTGGGAGTGAATGTAGTATGTATGGAGAGAGTTGAGTGGATGTATTTGTAAGAATGTTAATTTTCTCTTATTTGTTTTCTCTGCATGGAATGGCTTTTATTGATCTCATTGTAGTACTATGTGTTTTATAGAATGTGTTTCTGGAAATGTAGAAGTTGACATGATAAATTGATAAATGATGAAATTTTGTACTATGAAATATAACTAAATATAAAAAAATAATAAAACTATAAATCCAAAAAAATGTTGATGTTGCCACTATGTACGAAAGTATAAAAGTATAAGTGTTGGAGGCATATCGTTAGAATTGTAGAGGTCAAGGGGGAATATTTTTTATGGAGCTGCACTGGCTGCCTGTGAAACAAATAATCCAGTTCAAATCACTCTGCCTGGTATTCAAGGCCTTGCATGGAATGGGCTCTACCTCCTTGCAATGCAAATTTGAGTGGTATGTCCTGCTCGAACATTAGGCTCCTCTGGGACAAAACTGATAAAAATCCCTAGAGTTAAAAAAGTTAGAGCTGGTGGTAGATCCTTTGTGATCGCAGCTGCAAAGCTCTGGAACACCCTACCTTTTGAGCTGAGACAAATTAGTGATCTCTTGCAATTTAGAAGGAAGTTAAAAACATGGTTATTTCCTAAAATCTAGGGTCCCAGTAGGTTCTGAAGGAGGTAGGCTATGTCAACTCACTATTAGCGCCAGGATGCCTGACAGGTGACAGTGCGCTCTAGAAATACATTAAATAAATAAATAAATAATGTGCCTTATTGCCTGTTTTGGGTTCTCATCACCAATCTGGCTGGTTGTTGTGAATGTTGTGGAGTGGTGTTATTGCGGCTTTTTGCACGAGAATGCCTACTCGGTATCTCATTAGCGATAGTTGCCGGGGTCATCTGTGGCGATGTTTTTTGCGGCTGCTATCACAGGTAAACTGGTGATATGGGCTGTTAGCATCAGCTTGTGAATGGGGCGATAACTTTATCGCCACTATGGCTGCGATAAAGTGCTGTTAACTCAGTGATAAATCCTTGAGAATATGCCCCAGTGTATTTTATTCAGCGTATGCCAAGGATTGCTGTTTATGTTGAAGTGACCAGAGGGTATTATTTATGGAGGAGTTTAGGGTGATCCCCCTCCCCTTAGGTAACGTAATAAGATCAATATATACAAATTGATCACCACGTCTGAAGTGAGCGCTAGTGTTCACCTAGGGTAAATTCACCCCATTTATGTAATAAGCACCGGATGAAACTCTCCTTAAGGAAGGCTATTGATGTGCTACTAGGGTGTCTGTTCTGTGCGTGCACAAGGGTATTGCTTTCTGTACTTTTCCTGAACAACTTGGAAATCAGCTTATTACCCTCCACTTCCATATGAATATCCAGGACATCCATACTGGTTCTACTCATGACTCCCTAATACCTAAGATTAAGTTCATTGTCATTGAGTTTGGCAAAGAAAGTAGATGTCTGCACCTCACTGCCCTTCCAAATCATGAACAGGTCGTCTATGTACCATGTCCAGAGTGTTAAAATTCTCAATGGAACCAGACACCTGTTGCTCCCACCATCCGCCATGAAGAGGTTGATGTAGCAAAACAGGTGCCCATCGCCGTGTCCTATTTCTGCCCAATATGTTGTAAAACCTGAAAAAGTTGTTTTCAAAGAAGAATTGTATCATGATAAGTAAAATGTTAGGGAGCATGCTCTGAGAAAATGCCCACAAGCTGCAATTCCATCCTCGTGTCTAATGCTAGTAAACAAGCTGCTCACATCAAGTGTTGTTACAAGATAATCTTCCTCCCAAGGGACAGTCTTGAGGAAGTCCTTACTATCTTAAACGTAGGAGGGAAGAAAAATGATGAAGGGAGGAAGATAGAAATCAATAGACCTGGAGGTATTTTTCAATAGGGACCCACAAGAGGGCACAATTGGTCTGCCTGGGGGATTGAGTTTTTTTTGTGGATTTCGGGCAGAAGTTACAATATAGGGATCTTGGGAAACTTGTGAAGCAGAAACATATTCCCCTCCTACTCAATTGAATAATGGTATCTCTGATCAATCAACATATCCTGGTATATAGCGTTAGAATTCGTCACATAATTTTTCATTACCAGAGTATAACAATCAGTGTTGTTCAATTGGAGAAAACCCTACTTCAAGTATTTCTCTGTCGAGAGTACCGCAACTTTGCCACCCTTGTCAGATTGATGAACAACAATGCTGTTGTCTCCCCACAGATCTCTAACAGCAATCCTTTCGTCTTTACTTAGGTTATTAGAATGCCATCGTTGTATATTTTCCAGAGTCTTGACATCCAAAATCACAAGGACCTCAAAAGTATGAATCAATCTTGTTTTAAATCTGCTATACTCATTGTAACCCAAGTCAATCTCCATACTATCAAGTTTATACATTTGTCCCCACTGTTGGATGCATCTAGGCCTAGCTCAGACATAGTGAATAGAAGGTCAATATCTCCCATATCAAGTTACTAGCCTTAGGTCTATTACCAGGAATGTCCAATGCCAAATCATTTTGTAATTCAAATTCCCTGATGAAAGGAAACATATATAGATATATCGATATAGATACCCACTTGGCTATATTAATGCCTTTCATGTGAAAACCTAGATTTTCATCTGCTAATTTATCTGTTTTGAGTAGGATTACATTTATCTGCATTTCCTACTTTGTCATACTCAGGAATGTAATCATACTGTCCTGATGATGAGCCCATTATCCTTCTGAAAGGGATCGAAACGTCGTTGACCTATGTAACATATTCAAACGTCAAACCATTGTGTTAAAACCAGTGTGAATATTGTTTTGGAAAGCTTGTCATTTATTGCTACTGACTTTAAGCCTCCGCCGTTTTTTGCCTGAAAACCCTAAATGTTCGAATGTAATTGTCTTTTGTTTTCATGTGTAGGATGCAGGACTGTGTCCCACTCTATGGTTGCTTGTTCTTGAATATGTGAAACATTCCTTTGAGTTATTAAATTGTGTGTCCGGCTGGACATCCTGGAATATAGCACTAACTCTTGGTCTATATTTATCATTTTTGTTATAAATGTCTTTTAAGGGCCATTGTTTCTAATTTAATCTATAATTATTTTGGACAGAAAGATTATGCAACAGGGGCGTGGCTTGCAGCCGCGGAAGATGGCGGTTTCCTAATAGAGCTGCGCTAGCAGTCAAGGAATAAACCCATACATCCGGCATAATACTTACACCTCCGAAGTGGCCGTGGTCATCAATCATAACTGGAGCGTGGTGGCAATTCGAGGCTGTGAGAGGCGGCCAAAAAATGCGTCTGTAAGCGCCATAATATTGAGCGGTGTTCTGGGGCGATGGAAAGCTAAGATGGCGCCTCCACTGCACCCGTGATCGGAGATCGCCGGTCCCCTCCTGATCACCTGCAGTGTGCAGTGGAGTTTGAGCGGACTCCCCCCGGGACACTACGAGAGCTGCGGTGACTAAGGGCAAGACACCCGAGACGCGCTAGTGAGCGCACGGCCCAGATACACTGCGAACTTCATCGCGGCCACCATTTGTCACGGCGGCGCGAGTGTGACCAGTGTGATCCTGTGCCTTCTCGTAGAGGGGTGTCTGGCACTTGGTGGAGCATCAGAAGGTGGCGAATTGAGTCTATAACCTTCAAAGGGCTGGAGCCACACGTGTCACTATACCGATGAGCAGCCCCTCCCCCATCGGCCTTTCAATAGTGTTGGTTGCTGGCTTGCGGTACTAGCGACGCTTTGTGGGTGACTTTGCCTCTCATATTGTACCAGGGACCCCAATACTAGTGTGAGCACCCTCCATCACATAAGGGGGGTGAAGAGCACAGACGGAGTTGTCACAGCGCATTGATCAGACTGGAGGGTGGTGACACAGAGAGATTCTAGCCTGCCGGTGCCCATTCATACACTGCAAGCTGGAAATACGCTGGGGGGTCCTCCTGGTGGATACCCCACGACTGCACATACCTCGGCCATGGGCTGCTGTTGAACACTCCTACTCTGGTACATCGTGGGTTAGCTGGGGCATACAGTGTGCGACAGACCCTGTTGGTCCTGGTCGTGCCCAGGTGGACCTGGGAGAGTGCCCGCTGGGTAGCCACCACAGTTCCCACAGGTCCTGATATTGTTCTTCCAACTGTAAGCGCGCTGCAGTAAATTGTCCACGATCTGCCATGGGCTGCAACAGAACAATGGGCCCGAGCCAGACCAACCACATAGACAAGTATACTGTTACTATGGGTCGAGACGAAGGGCCAACGGGTAGTGGCCCGCAAGATGACTCCGAGGACAGCGGCCTGGACCCCTCACTGAAAGACATCATGAAGGCCATCATGGATTTCTGGGGCACCCTGGAGCCTAAACTAGACTCAGTGACAGAATAAGTAAATCTCCTCTGTGCGAACTTCAGGAAAATGTCCGAGAAGGTTTCCACAGCGGAGACTGGGATTGGGGGCTTCAGTCCAAGACCAAGAGGCTTGAGGAACAAGTTGCCGCCCTCACTAAAAACCAAGCTGATATGTACGCTCGGCTGGAGGACCAGGAAGGTCGAGCTAAACATAATAACATACGAATAGTGGGGGTGCCGGAAGGGATGGAGGGGCCCTCAACCAGCTGGGTCATAGAGGACCTGGTACTGAACCACGTGAAGCCCAAACGCCTACGTTCTTCGGTCACAGGGCCCTGGGGATAAGCCCAGGCCTGGAGCTCCCCCCCACCACATGCTCATTGCACGTTTCCAGAATTTTAGGGATAGGGATGCAGGTGGCATGTACCCATGCAGATCTTAGGCTTGAAAATGACACCATCCGTTTCTTTCCGGACTTCACACTCCGGGTTCAATGCCAGAGGTGCTCCTTTGATGGGGTGAAGAAGGCCCTTAGAGACCAGTGAGTGAAATACATGATGCTCTTCCTGGCCAGACTCAAAATCCTGGATGGGGGTAAAGCCTACTTCTTGGATGTGCCGGAAGAGGCCAGCAACTGTCTGGTAGGTTGGCGGACTGTTGGTCGGAAGGGAAGACAGCATCACCAGGTATAAATCAGAATGAAGAGGTCACTGAGCTTGAGGAGAGACAGGCTGCTGTTGGCAGAGAGCAGCAGATGGCTGAGTGACTCTGGGACAGCTCAAACATTGTTGGGCCTGACGGTAGGCCTGGTGTGAGCCCTTCTTATGAATCCCTGATTGTGGGGTGGTGGGCGGCATAGGTCAGCGAGGTTGGGTGGCGGGAACCGGTAATCTTGGTCTTATTATTGACTTGAACACTACATGGCTGACAGACACTCACAGTTCCTTAGGTGGCTCCGGGGTTTGTGAAGTGCAGGTGAGCTGCTACATGAGGTGTCAGCTGGATAGTCATAGTATGGGTATGTATCTGCCGTTAATAGATATATACTTCCTGCTGATAGCGAGTCCACAGTTTCTCAGAAATATTTTTTCTAGTGTTATGGGGCGACAGGCACTCTGTGAGTTTACATGGTGGGAGGTTGGGGACTCACCTGGCAGGGCGGCAGGGAGGGGGTTGTTTGGTCACTGGATTGTTATGTTTTGGGGGTGATGAAATTTTGGGGTGAGGGGAAGTTTGCTCAAAGCCTTAATTCTCACCATTCACTGAGGATCGATCCTGAGGACGGTTACAATAAAGGTCTGGTCCTGGAATGTCAATGGGCTGGGCAACAAAATTAAACGCTCATTAGTACTGCAACACGTAAAGAGGCATTACCCAGACATAGTCCTAATCCAGGAATCACACCTACAGGGTAATAGATGCACAGCCCTGGATTGCTTTGGCTATAAATGGTGGCCCACTCAGGGATCACCTCTGGGTCACGAGAGGTGGGAATCCTGGTGCCCAACTCCCTACCGCTGGTTGTTTCAGGCACGTGGGCGGATGACGCTGGCTGTTTTATTGCAATGGCGGGCAGATGGGAGGGACGCTTATTGGTATTTTGCTCCTGCTACATACCTCCAGGCCTTCACATGGTGTGTCCCCCATAACTGAGTGCACCCCTGAAAAGTCTCCCCACGGGAGTACTCCTCGTTGAGGGTGACATGAATGCTGTCATGTACCCGGAATACGACCGGTCCAACTCCCCATCGGGCAGACAGACTCGGTCGCAGCTATGGGTTTGGGTGACTTATGGCGAACGCACAACCCCTCACTTCGATAATACACATTCCACTCCGCGCAGCATGGGTCCTTCTCCAGGATCAACCACTTCTTTACCCTCAATGATCAAATTTGGGAATTCAGCAATACTAAACATATGGCTCAGGGGATTTCGGATCACTCCCCCGTTAGTACCACCCTTAGAGGTCCAGTTGTTGACAAGGCAACCTTTCCGAGGCTAGATTCCTGGCGCCTCCGTGACCCTCAAATCAGGGACAAACTCCGAAAGGGATTCAAGTTGTACTTCGAAGAGAACCTGGGGTCAGTGGAGTCCCAAATTACTTTGTGGGAGGCCTACAAGATGGTGCTGAGGGGCTTGGCCCAGTCATTATTTGGGACACGGAAGTAGGAGGAGTCTGTTCAGATACAACTCCTCAAGCGAGAATTCGAGCAACTAGAAAGAGATAATGCAACAGCCTCCTTGGTGGAACTTAGCCACAGACTAAAGCTGAAACAGAAAGACCTTAGGGCTTTGGCAGAGGCTGAGGCACGGGCCTATGCGCTGGCCACACAACACCGGATCTACAATATAGGTGACAAAGCACTAAAACTACTAGCGTGGCTAGAGCGTCGGGATAGGGAGTGCTCATGGGTATCTACAGTAAGGAATGCGGCGGGCTCGCTCTGCTCGTTAAGCATGGACATGGCAGAGGCCTTTGCGGCTCATTTCGAGTGAGTATACTCCCCAGTAAGCACAAGAACTGAAAGCGACTGAGCGGGATTCTTAAGGGACTTTAAGCTTCCCAAACTGTCTGAAGAAACGAGTGCACAACTAGAGGCTGACATTACAGTGGAGGAGCTCTGTAATGCTCTATAATCCCTGCAGTTGGGGAAAGCCTCTGGGCCGAATGGGCTCCTGATTGAAATTTATAAACAATAGGCTACAGTTGTAACAGCCCCCATGCTCGGGATGCTGAAGGAGGCGCGCAAGTCTGGGAAGCTCCCCCCTGACCAGAGAGAGGCCATGATTGTAATGATCCATAAATCAGGGAAGCCAGCGCACCAATGTGCTTCGTACCGGCCGATATCTTTATTAAATGTGGAGGCCAAGGTCCTTGCCATGGTCCTGGCTGATCAAGTGTTGTCAGTTTTTTACGGACCTGGTGCACGTAGACCAATCCGTGTTTATGCCCCACAGAAGTACCCACGATAACCTACGGCGCCTATATGGGGTGCTCTACATGACCGAGGACGTTGGAGATACCCAGACAGCATTGATGGCGCTGGACGCCTCGATGGCCTTTGACAGCATCGAGTGGCTATATTTGTTCATGGTACTCCCGAATTTCGGATTCGGACCGATCATCTGTTGGGTACGGCTCCTATGCGAACAACCGATGGCCCGTATGCGGGTCAATGGGGCAGTATCTAGGGCCTTTCCTCTGCGGAGGGAGGCACGGCAGGGATGCCCCCTGTATCCACTTCTCTTCACACTCGAATTGAAACCTCTGGCCCACCGGATCAGGAAGGACCCCTCGATTTGGGGCCTGGCAGCGACTGAGGAATGGGAGGAGAAGATATTCCTCTATGCCAGCGACATCATCCTATATTTGGCAAGACCATACCACTCGATAGCTCAAGTGGTACACCTATTCGAGTTGTTTGGCAGCTATTCTGGCTACAACATCAATTGTTCGAAATCTGTGATTTTCCCTTTATCGGGCTCTCCCCCTCGGATCCCATCTCGGTGCTCTGCCCCAGTGGCGATAGGATGGAGTTTTTGGGGGAAAATCTCAAGCCCCAGTTGGCTCGCCTGAGTGCAGACGTAACTCATTGGCGTACTCTTCTGTTATATCTTATGGGTAGAGTGGCTCTGTTCTAGAAGCTTACACTGCCGAGACACTTCTATGTTCCGCAGAACACTCCATATTTGGTCCCCACAAGTGGATTTAAACGGGCCTCAAAGGCGGTGCGGACCTTGCTTTGGGACAGGGGTTCCCCTAGGATAGCGCTACATAAGCTACATAGGGGGGTGTACGATGGAGGGCTGGCGATCCCGGATGTTAAACTATATTACTGGGCCTCACAACTGCAGGTGATCAATGACTGGGTGTACACGGACAGGGACAAGCCTGCCTAAAGGGTGGACAGAATGGCTATGCCAAGGGGTAATTGCGAACATCTTCTCTATGCCCGCAGTCCGCAGAAGGCATGGCCTGAGCACACCAAGGTAGTAATACAATGCTGGAAGGAGGCTAATAGGCTTCTGGGATGGGCTGGCAAATTGACCGAGAGAACACCTCTGTGGCAGGGTGAGCAAGTGTGTGAGGTCAAGGCTCTGACGGCGTTCAGGGGGTGGCAACTTATAGGCATTGACTACCTTGGGGATGTATGTAAAGGGGACTCTCCCCGCACCTTTGCATACCTCCAAAAGGAGTTTGACTTACACCACTCACAGAGATCTCAGCATGTATGACTCTTGCATGCCCTACGATCCCACATACCTAGTGGCACATTCATCCCGGAATACTCCCCACTGGAAGATAGGTTATTGCTTGACCCTATTGCGGAGAAACCCACATCAACAATATACCGCAAATTAATAAACAACATACCTGATCCCTTGGTCAACCTCAGAGCAGCCTAGTCCAAGGACCTTTGGTGTCTAGACGATGAAGACTGGCAAGACCCGCTACAAGGTCCTAGAGAATTTGCAATCTGCTCCAGGTTCAGGCTAGTGCAGCTTAAAATCCTTCACTGTTCCTACTACCCTCGCACACACCTCTATGCATGGGGAAGGTGCCAGTTGGCATCCTGCATAAGGGGCTATCAACAGGAGGGCACCTTCTTTCATATCCTGTGGGAGTGTCCAGAGATCATTCCCTTCTTGACGAAGGTTAAAGACATCATGTCCAAGGTAGTGGGGGCGACAGTCCAGATGGAGACAAAGTGGCTTTTACTGTTGATTAGGGGGGACGCTGACTGGTTGAGATATGTGGGAATATGGTTGGCCCTGTCTGCGGGAGTAGCGAAACGAAACATGACCAGGGGGTGGGGGTGCAGGCACCCCCACACTGGGAGGAATGGCAGTGCGATCTTGGCCAGTGCCAAAGAGCTGAAGAAACTGTATACAAAAGTAGGGGGTGCACAAAGAAATGGAAGCAAGTGTGGGCGCCCTGGCGCAAGTACAGGAAAACGGGTGCACTCTTGGAGGGATTGTAATATTGCAAGGGATGGATTGTCCCTGTGGTTCTCTGATCTGTACTTTTCTGCTTACAGTGGTATTGATTCCTAATGTGATATGTAGAGACTGCTTTGTATTGTATGGTCTCATGAGCATTATTAAAGGAGTTTAAAAAAAATTATGCAACTGGGCGAAAGATTCTACGTACTACATACTAAGGGGGATTTTTACCAGGAAGTGACAGGGTGTGGCGCTAGCCTCCTTCGATTAACGCCGCGTTCCTCCACTTCTGAAAGCGCAGGGCTGCACCGTATTTACCAGGATACCAGGCAGCCCTGTGTCTCCCCCTGTGCTGTCACTAATTTAGCTGCCTTGCGCCAATACAGAAAGCCTTGCACCATAGTGCAAGGGTGCCTACGTTGCAGGTGAAGATTGTTTATGTGCCGGAAGATATCTCTTACGCCTGATTTTTTGATGAATTTTTTAAAACATCACACATGCAAGTTGCAAGCTCACTACCTCTAGTTTTACACTCACGTCTTTGGGGAAAAGTGACTTCATCGCATACCACCCTGAAGAAAGCCTCGTACCTTTGTTAGGTTATTAGGAAGGGCAGAAACATGTTGGTGTTTCGCTTAGGGTCATAGGACCATTACATAGCCCTACAATTTTGTTTTTTAACTTTCCATCCCACTCCAACAACAAAGGATACGTTAGGAGTGTATTTATAGTTACGCCCCCATACACCAAGTTTTCAAAAGTGCTCTCTAAAATATGGTTGAGCCCACCCTGACCTTTAGGAGTTGGAGTGAACCTTAATATAGCCCTCACTCACTACTAGAGTGAGTGAGGGCTATATTAAGAAAGGGACTCTTTTCCCTTCCCACCCAGTGGGTCGGCAAAAATCTGGCGTAAGCTTCCTAGGTGTCCCCTGCAATTTTTTTTCTTGAAGGATCCAGTCTGGTTTCAGAAGGGATACTTTTTTGTTTTCAGGTATACATAACAGGGAGGACATCTCCCCTCCAACCTCTCTAAGCGAGTACCTCTCTACCCTCCTAGGGGCCTTTTTGGGTTTCTTATTCTGTGAAAGAGGATATAGATATAAATACAGGGTTCGAGTAGAGGGTAAATACTGTCTACCCACTATTTTAAGAAAGTAGACACTGTCTAACCCTGCCAAGAGGTTCGGCTCCACAGAGATATGCAAAACTCATTCTAGTGTAATTTTCTGACACCGGGGCACTTTCAGTAGTGCATGTGCATTGTCTGTGTTTGTTCCGATCAGCAATGTGCAGGCAGGGAGGGGGTTTTCAGATTTCAGCTTCGCCTATAACAAAAGCAGACTTTAAGGGGCTATCAGGCCCCCTTTTGTTGGTGTATGCTGGCTGCGCGCTATCGGGAGCCTCACACCTAAATGGAATGGAGGGAAAACAAAGGGTCACAGATTATCACTTCACAGGTACATAGGAGAGGCATGCTTTTGACTTTGTTCCGTCCCTGTATAGGGGAGATATGCATGCACTGTAAGAATGTCACATGTTGGTTGCCCCAGTATTTACACACATAATTTAAATACCACTCTTTTATTTTATTTCATTTTATCACTCCAGTAGTGCTAAAGCATTGTAAAAGAAATAAAACAAAATAGTGGTATTTAAAATGTTATTTGTGTGTGTGTAATGTAAAGTGCTCGGACACCCGACATTGGGATGAATAATGCCACTACTCATCCCTAAGCAGGGTGTCAGAGCACTTTACATCACACATACAGATTATATATTCATAATAAGTCATGTGTGTACATCAATTTAAAGGATGTACTACATAAGACAGTAAGAGTTACAAGGTGTAGGAGCCACAAGACCTTCATAGCTCACTGCTACATTAGAAGGATTACAATTTATGAACTTCAAGTAACAAAATGATCTCTTTCTTAAAAGCAGTAAACATCTTACTCATACAAAAAATAAAAATCTGTCATCTTTGTGTTGCGTAATGTGTTTTGCAGGAGACATATTAACCCTTTATGCTACTATGATTCAGAACTAGAATTTGACAAAAAACAGATCTCTCCAGCAAATACGTTAACCTCCAGTGTAATCTTACCTTTAATATTTTTCCCTGAGACTAAGCTCACACACAAAGATCTCTGCAACAAGTGCCTTAACCTCGTGAGATATGTTAAAATACCGATATTTCAACCAATTAAGCAGGAGAGATTTACTGACACATTTCTCCTTGTTGCCAATTTCTTTGTGGCATGGTTTTAAAACAAACGTACCAGTGTACGCCCAGATTTTGTGTTGGGTTTGCATCAATATTTTGGCACAAACCCATTGAAAATCTAATTTGTTAAATATTGTAATGGGCTCAAATGTACTCATGGTAGACCTGATAAATATATGTGAGGTCATAAGATCTGATGTCACTTCTTGTAAGGTCATGTGTTCTGATGCCACTTCCCGTGCTGCAAAATGCAGCCATGTGCTGTGATGTAACGTCCTGTGGAGTCACATGCGGTGATGTCACTTCTTGAGATGTCACGCAATGTGATGTCACACATGGTGATATCACATGTGGTGAGGTCAGACCCATTCGGCCTAACATGATGAGTCCACCCACTTCTTTTTGGGGGATTTGAACCCTGTATATGTCCATGTAATGTTGGTCAGTATTGACATTCTGGAAGTCAAGTAATGATATAACAAATGATCTACATATTTATATATATACTTATATAGATATAGATCCGTATCTCACGTCAATCTTAAGCATGGCAATTAGGAGAAAGTAAAGATCAGGTCTGCACTCACTAAATTTTGATTGAACCTTCTAGAAGTACATCTGTAGCCTTACATGTTGGCTTGAGCATTCACCTGAGTACCTTTCACTGGTGAAAACGTTCAATCAAATGATAAGTGCAGAAGGCAGAGTAGTATTTGAAAAAATAATCTCCGTGTAATGGATTCTTATAGCAGTCTGTTCCGACTAATGTTTTTTTTAGAAAATAACTTTCTTCGCAATCACTTCCTTGGCTTCTTTTTTTTTGTTAAAAGGCAGCATGTCGTCTAAAGTACGCGGTGTACTTTTCTGAAATCTCTGATGTAGTGGCTTTGAGCATGAAAGCAGCCAGTGCTTTCTTTTCCCCTACTTTCTTACAGAAATAATTATCTTCAAAATGGCACTTTGGCTCCCGAGGGGAATCCTAATTGAACCCACTGTATCATGTGGTGTGTTGATTGCAAAACCACTGGATAAAATAAATACCTTATTATCTCTACTTGAAATCAGCCTGCTGAGGCTGTGAATGGGTTTGTACAGCGAATGGGAGGAGATCCACCAACCTCCTTTTGAGGAGCGGCGGCTAACAAGGACAGTGGAAGCATGTGTCTATAGGACGACCAGGAACTCGGATTGAAGGGCTCCTCAATACCTTTCAGCGACACACCTGTCATCCAGTGTGCTGAACTGTAGGTTTATTTTGTGGTCAGTTTTTCCCAGGAGGCATCATTAGTTGGATCTAAAATTTGTTCCACATTCTTTGAATGTAAAATATCACACAGGCAGTCATGCATGTCAGTGGAAAATGAAAAGGGGGGGCCCTCGGCCCCCCCGCACGCATGGCGGCGCGGCGACCGTCGCCCCCCCTTTTCCCTTTGTTGTCATTCGGCGGTGGGGGCGTGCCCTCGGGGGCGCGACCCACCGCCGATTGGCCGGTGGCCTCCGTGACCCGGATCCAAGGTAGAAGGTCCGGGTCAGGGGGGGCGGGCTAAAGGAGGGGCCGCCTGGCCCCTCGGGAATAAAGAGGTGGGGAGCGCCCAGGAGACCCCCTTGTCCCTGGACGCTCCCTCGCTGAACGGTGTGCCCCGCGCTCGGGGCTTCTTTGTTTTGTTGATTTTTTCCCGTTTTATTTTGCAGGTTGGTGGGGTCGGCGCCGTGGATAACCGAGCCGCGTGGAGCTAGCAGTATCGCAAGAGGAGCCGCTGCATCGCCTTTTCGGCGTCGGGACAGCGAGAGGAGACTCCGTCGGGGAACTCGAGGCGCCGGTGTAGGAGCAGGCAAGAGCGGCTGTGGAGAGTGGTGCGGGCCGCCCCAGGCTCATCGAGGTATTGTGCGGGGCGGGTGTTCCAGGGACGGGGCATCGGCCAGCCAGTGTGTTGGGTGAGCGGCCGGTCGGATACCCGACTGATCTTCAAGACCGGGAAAACAGGGCTAGTGAAGCTCGAGAACACGGCGCATGTACAAAATATTGCGGGAGCATTGATTTATAACAATAAGGTGCGGGCAGTGTGGTGTGAATTATCTTGTTCCTAGAATCGCGCCTTCCGGTTTCCCGCGCTTGCAGTCACAGGCCGGGGTAGAGACGGTATAGTGAACAAGGAGGGGAAGCAGGGTCGACCAGGGCAGGACCTGGATGGGAGACCCCCATTTCGAGTGTAAATCGGTAATAAGGAGAGAAAGAATTGCAATTTTAACAAAGTGAATGAGTTCTTATAAATTGGCTGCAGAATTGTTTTACAATTATTAGAGAAAGTGGATTGATGTTTACAGATAGCTAAGCGTACAGATAGCTAAAAGTGGAGTGCCCTGTGATATCAACCTTTAAGGCTCTGAGGGGCACCTGTGCTTGGTATGGGGAACTGTGATAATAGTGTGTAACGGAGAATAAGGCACTTGATTCTTCATTGCTGTTTTGTTTTACTTAGTGATAAAGAATTACTGTTTTAATAATTGTTATTAGGGCATCCCAAAAGAGGTTGACAAAGGGGGGTTCAGGCCTCCAGTGTATTTGAACTGAGTAATTGTGAAATTTGCCCCTGCTTTGCCACAAGGTGTTAATGCAATTTTCCATTCCAGGCATTTAACTACATTATTGGTCCAATCCATTCTTCAGAGAGGACGTAGGGAGTGTAAACGCGCAGCCTGGTTGGGGAACGTGATCACAGACGGTTATCGCCGGTGAGTGCACGGGACTGGTCGGTAAGAGGGGTACGGGGGGCTAGCATTCATTGCTCCAGGTGGCCGCCGGGTGGGTCTACATTAGGTTTACTCACCCCCTTACATAAGCGGACAAGCCGCTAGTGTTGCGGTCGCCGTTGCATGGTGCTGAAAGCCCCCTGGTGACCCTCCATCAAAAAGGTACACAGAGTTGGCCGGTTGTGATATTAGGAGAGTAGGCTGCGGTTGTTTGGGGGGGTATCATGCCAGGTCCGCGGGGTGGAAAAAGGGTATCCAACATGGAGGCTATGATGCGGGCCATGATGCGTGACATGAGTGACATTAAGCAGCAGCTAGGGAAAGTAGATGAGCTTGAAGCACGGTTCAATGAGAAGCATGGGGATGCCCCAGGCCCATCGGGTAGGCCTATCCGCAAGAGGGTGGCACCAGTGCCAAGGGGGGATTTTGTCACCCCACCGGGGAAGTCTAAGTCCAAGAGACCCAGGGATGCTGCCCCCACCCCAGGGCCAGTAGAGCCGGTACCTGCCGTGCCGCCGGCGGTCGTCCCACCCCCGCATATACCTATGCCTACACCCCTTGCCCCCGTGGTGCCGGTGCCTGTAGGTCAACCAGTAGACGCTGGGCCTGCTCCCCCACCGGTGCCCACAATCCCGGGTACAGGCGTGCCACACCCGGCACCCGCCCTGCCAGCTGCGCCAGTACCACAGGGCATAACCCCGGTGGTACCTGTTGTCCCGGGGGGTAATTTAGATTCAATGCCCCCTGAATTGTTATCCCAGATAACGGCCTTGATGCCATGGCTCCAAAAAGGGGGAGCTTTCCCGAATTCTGCAGACCATGCGGCAGAGGCGGCGAGGTTTGTGGAAAAAATCAGATCGGCAGCGGTCGCCGACAGTGTTGCATTGCGAATATCTTCTCCCCTTGCAGGTCCAAGTGTTCCCCAGCTGGACGGAGCTAAAGGGCAGCCGCCCCCGGTGCCCGCACTTGGTAAGGAAGTGGCATTGCCGCTCTTGGGGGACGGTGTTCTACCTTCCAGGAGCGAGAATTTGGCTCAGCATGTGTCATTAGCTGTGAAAGAGATGATTTGGGCTGACAAATACGTTTATATTTATTCTTTGTTGTTAGATAATAGGGAAATGGAGCAGGCGAAAACACTAAAAGAATGGATGCTCCCAAGCGAATGGAGGGTGCAGTGTGCTAGATTTAGGGTTGAGGAAACTCTCAACAACTGGATGAAAGCATGGGCTGTATTCACTGCTATTAAAGCTGAGCGTCCTCCAGATTTACAGGCACCATTGGCATGCTACTCGAGCAGGATTGTGGGGTGGAGTGAACAGTATTCTGGGGAGGCATGGAAGGGGTATGATGTCAATTTCAGGAAGGCATTGGAATTTAATAGAACATTGGCATGGGACACAGTAGATTCCATGGCATGGCACAAACAGTTCTCAGATACTGCACCTCCCCCCCAGTTCGGTTCGGTCAAGGTGTACTCTAGACCTCAACAGCCCTTTCGGCCCCCCCAAACGAGTGAAGTACCTGGGAAGTTTAGGGCCAATGGGCCAGAGAAAAAAGGGGTGTGCTGGGATTTTAATAGGCGCACCTGCACGAGGGCCGCGTGTAAGTTTAGACATGCATGTTCCTCCCGTGGTCACCCCTCTCATCCAGAAACTGCCTGTAGGTCCAAGCAGGGTAACACGGGACAGAGGGGTAGGGGAAAGCCACTATAAGACAAACGAGTTAGGCCCCCCCCACTCCAGTGGATGTGGTGGCAATGATTCCTTGGTTGAACAGATACCCGGACCACACATCGGCCACCCTACTCCAAGAAGGTTTTTCTAAAGGCTTTAGGATCCCGGCAGTGGGATACACGGGCAGCGCGCACTGTAAAAACCAGTTGTCTGTAAGACACAACCCAGCTGTGGTGGCCGCAAAAATTGACAAGGAGCTATCTTTAGGCAGGATAGCTGGCCCTTTTACTGAAGTGCCAGTACCTGATTTTGTCTGTTCCCCATTAGGAGTTGTCCCCAAAAAGGAAAGAGGGCAATTTAGACTAATCCACAACTTGTCAGCACCTAGGGGGGCGTCACTGAATGATGCCATTGACGAGGGTATCTGTAGCGTCAAGTACGCCTCTTTTGATCAGGCAGTTAACTTATTACAGGCCACGGGCCCTGGGGCGCTAATGGCGAAATCAGACATAGAATCAGCCTTTCGCCTTCTCCCGGTACACCCAGCGGATCAACATCTCTTGGGCTTCACCTTTGGGGATATGTTCTACATGGATAAATGCATGCCCATGGGTTGTTCTATATCTTGTGCTTACTTTGAGATGTTTAGCTCTTTTCTTGAATGGGCCATGAGACAAGTGACGGGCCATCAGCAGGTCATGCATTATTTGGATGACTTCCTCTTCCTGGGTACAGCGGGATCTCAGGAGTGTGCACTAGCATTGCAGGAATTTTGCGTGCTCATGCGGGCTTTTGGTGTCCCGCTTGCGCCCGGGAAGACTGTGGGCCCAACTACCTGCTTAGAATTCCTCGGCATTGAGATTGATTCAGTGGAAGGATGTTTTAGATTGCCTAGGGATAAGGTGGACAAATTCAAAACGGCATTACGCCTATGCTTACGGAAGGATAAGGTGACCCTCCAGCAATTACAGGAGGTGGTAGGGCAATTGAACTTCGCACTGAGGATCATCCCCATGGCTCGCCCTTTCTCTCGCTCCATTGCCCAGGCAATGAAGGGGCTGAGGGAGAAGCACCACCGCACTCGGCTATCGGTTGAAATTCGCCAGGATATGCTCATATGGATGGCATTCCTGGGGGATTTTAACGGCAGGGTGGTCTGGCCCGGCCCGCTGACAACATCAGCAGAGTTGGGTCTGTGGACGGATGCGGCCGGGAGTGTGGGCTTTGGCGCCATCCTGGGGAACAGGTGGGTCGCTCAACAGTGGCCTGAGGTATGGAGAACATGGGGTCTGACCACCAATATTGGCTTCCTGGAACTCTTCCCAATATGGGTGGCATTGATGGTCTGGCCCGAACACCTATGTAATCAATCAGTGGTGTTTTGGTCAGACAACATGACTGTGGTGGAATGTATCAACCAGCAGGGGGCAAGGTGTCCTTTCATACTTCGTCTGATCAAAGAAATTGTTTTGCAGTGCCTTAAATTGAATGTCAATTTTAAGGCCAAACATGTCCCTGGTGTGCTGAACAATGCAGCTGATTCCCTCTCTCGCTTCAAAATGCAGGTTTTCAGGGAGCATCTTCCTACAGCAGACCCCTCACCAGCGCACTTCCCAGCAGTACTTTGGCAGATTGGTGCCCCAGATTACAGGACCTCGTGGTCGCTAGCCTAGCTCCCAGGACCAAGACGGCTTACAAAGGGGCGTTTTTGTCTTATTGTTCTTTTTTGGGGCAACAATGGGAAGTGCTGTGGGCACAGGAGGATGGTTTTGCAGCCTATTTAGAATGGATGGATAAGGAGGGGCACTCGGTGGCAACGGCAAACAGACATAGGGCAGCGGTGTCATTCTTCGCTCAAGCTAGGGGCTTCCGGGATCCCACTAATACCTTTATGGTACGTAAGGCTTTGAGGGGATGGCGCCGTATTCAGGGCCATCATAAGGATAAGAGAAAGCCCATAGGTTTAGCCCGGCTGACAGCTCTACTGGGCACGCTGGACACCGTTTGTAGCTCGGAGTGGGAGGTGCTTCTTTTTAAGGCAGCATTCTCTTTGGCATTCTATGGGGCGCTGAGAATTAGCGAACTTGTGGCAGGCTCTAAGGCAGACCTACTGGGCGGCTTGCAAAGGGCTAGTGTGACGATAAGGGAGGACACCATGTGGGTGACTATTCAGAAGTCAAAGACCGACCAGGAGTCTAGGGGCCACACCATAGTTCTCCAACGGGCACCCGCCAACCCGTGCTGCCCAGTGAGGCACGTGGAATTATTGCACGGACTGCTGGTGGGCTCAGCAGGCAGGGCACTGCTCTGTCACGCCGACGGGAGCCCCTTGACCAGATATCAATTCAGGAAGGTATTGGAGATGGGGGTCAGGAAAACAGGTCTTGACCCTAAAGAGTTTGGCTCTCATTCCTTTAGGATTGGGGCAGCAACTGAGGCGGTGGCGGGGGGCCTCCCAGTGGAGAGAGTGAAGACAATTGGGAGATGGTCCTCAGAATGCTACAAACGTTATGTACGAATTGACATGCTGTGATTACATGGCGCTCACGCTTGGTTTTGTTTCCGCTCTCTTACAGTTTCTCAGACCTGTTACGCAGGGGAGGAATTTGTCGTCGGGCACCGGCAACATACGCCAACACGGAGCGGCAGCCAGGAAACAATGAAGAACAGTGTTTGGATTGTGGGTCACTCCTATGTAAAACGAGCAGAATGTGTCTTTATGTCAGGTGACAGGGGGGAAAGGGCGGCACGACTAGGCTTGGACATCACGTTCTTTGGCAGAGGGGGGTTGTGACTGCACGAGTTTAAGGGATTCTTCCAGGGGCTGTTAGCGCGCCGGCAATCTCCACCGTCAGTGGTGATACTTCACCTTGGGGAGAATGATTTGGCAACACTGGGTAGGCGCATTCTGATCGAGGAGATTATCTCAACGGCGGGTTGGATGGCCAGGACCTGCCCGGGTTGCACACTAGTATGGTCGCAACTCATACCCCGATTACAGTGGCGGGGGGGACATTCGGTCAGGGCGTTGAATCACTCGGTAAAGAGGATCAACACGCGGTTGGATAGGTTGTTTCGAACCCCCTTGTTACAGTCAATACCTCATGGGTGTATCTGGGGCGACAAGTTTTACTTGAGGGACGGAGTTCATTTAACTCAAGAGGGGAATGTCTTGTGGGCTGACAATATCTGGGCCTGGCTAGAGGGATTTGCAAGTAGAAGGGTTCCTTAAGTTGGGTACTAGATGGGGGAGGCCAGATCGTCGGGTAACAATGCTGGCCTATGGCGGTAAGGTCATTATCGGTGAGCACATATTTGAGGTCTGAGGGGGCGGGCATCATCCTATGGAGGTTCCCGCCCAGGGGGAGGGGCCTGCGGGCCACTCCCAGAACTCCAGGGGCAAGGTAATGGATGCTGCAAAGGAGCGCGGGTAGGAGTAGTTCACGCTTTCCTTAGGCTGGTAGCCACCCCGCGCGCGTGGACTCATGACGCCACCGGCGCAGAGTAAGGGCCCTCCTTTAGTGGGTAAATGGAGTTCAGGGCGTAGACCGGGCAATTCCCGGGGTAACACTGCGCATGCGCACGTCTCTAGGGGAGGCGCAGCTTGTAGGACCTGACACCGGTAGTGACCCTGCCATATGGCCAGAAATGTACAAAAATCAAGATGAGGATGTTTAGTCTCGGTTAGGAAACAACATGTATTAGAGTTTTGTTAAGGTCAGGCTCTCAAACTTGTTGATAATAATTGTATATCTAAATGTCCTGCTGATTTTTGTATGAATTGTTGATTATGCAATTAAAACCTTTTAATTTCATACTTTAATAAATACGGCCGGGCGACTAGCGCCCGCCTTCCAAAAAGTAAAGACGTCTCGTGTCCACGTTCCTGGGTGTTGGGTGCCGGATTGGGGGGGAGGCGCCAGCTAGTCGCTGACCATGTGAAAAGGGGGGGCCCTCGGCCCCCCCGCACGCATGGCGGCGCGGCGACCGTCACCCCCCCTTTTCCCTTTGTTGTCATTCGGCGGTGGGGGCGTGCCCTCGGGGGCGCGACCCACCGCCGATTGGCCGGCGGCCTCCGTGACCCGGATCCAAGGTAGAAGGTCCGGGTCAGGGGGGGCGGGCTAAAGGAGGGGCCGCCTGGCCCCTCGGGAATAAAGAGGTGGGGTGCGCCCAGGAGACCCCCTTGTCCCTGGACGCTCCCTCGCTGAACGGTGTGCCCCGCGCTCGGGGCTTCTTTGTTTTCCCACCCACCATCCCTTGGAACAAAAAGTTTTGTAGGAGTTCTTATGTCTGGTTGAATGGTAAGTTTTGATGGTACGGTCCACATGTCTCAAAGGGTAGTAGAGATGGAACTGTTGTTACATTGTGTTGATGCTTTTGTTTAGGAATTTTTTCCCCTTTCTAGCAAACAATGTGTGAAGTGAATTGTATTTGATGCCAAGTGTCTTTAGGCCTTTTTTCCCTTTGTAGCTATACGTTGATACTGTATTTATTAGCCAGTGTAGCTGTCCTTTAGAATTTTTCCCATAGGTCGTCGTATTTATTAGGTATGGGGCATGCGGTAAGGTCATTATCGGTGAGCACATATTTGAGGTCTGAGGGGGCGGGCATCATCCTATGGAGGTTCCCGCCCAGGGGGAGGGGCCTGCGGGCCACTCCCAGAACTCCAGGGGCAAGGTAATGGATGCTGCAAAGGAGCGCGGGTAGGAGTAGTTCACGCTTTCCTTAGGCTGGTAGCAACCCCGCGCGCGTGGACTCATGACGCCACCGGCGCAGAGTAAGGGCCCTCCTTTAGTGGGTAAATGGAGTTCAGGGCGTAGACCGGGCAATTCCCGGGGTAACACTGCGCATGCGCACGTCTCTAGGGGAGGCGCAGCTTGTAGGACCTGACACCGGTAGTGACCCTGCCATATGGCCAGAAATGTACAAAAATCAAGATGAGGATGTTTAGTCTCGGTTAGGAAACAACATGTATTAGAGTTTTGTTAAGGTCAGGCTCTCAAACTTGTTGATAATAATTGTATATCTAAATGTCCTGCTGATTTTTGTATGAATTGCTGATTATGCAATTAAAACCTTTTAATTTCATACTTTAATAAATACGGGCGGGCGACTAGCGCCCGCCTTCCAAAAAGTAAAGACGTCTCGTGTCCACGTTCCTGGGTGTTGGGTGCCGGATTGGGGGGGAGGCGGCAGCTAGTCGCTGACCATGTGATTTCAGCTATGTTACAAGAGAACCCAGGCAGCCAAAGGAAATTGTGATTGGGAAGACCTTTTATCTTATCTAAAAACACCAGTGTGTTTGAAAAGTAGCATTAAGTCACTGGCAGCTACCCAAGGATGGTGGTCCAGAAGGGCCATTTGTCGATGACCTCAAGCTCAAATAGGACCTTACATATAGACATGTGTTGCTGTTGAAATTCGATAAAGCTGACATTATGGCCGGATGTGTCCTGGAACTCTCAGGACTGCTGCAAGAGTATGGTCAGAGGAAAAGTGCAACCTAATGTGTTACATAAAGGATATTTACAAAGTGGCTGGAATTGTTATTGGTGTTTGTCAAGTACTCTGCTACGTAGAATGGATTGTATGTAAATATTCATTTATTAAGGTGTCATTTTGCTATAACTTTGAATCCATGATAAGGAAGGGAAAAAAACATAATTATACTAACCAGTACAGTCACGAAGGAAGTGGTATAACCTAAATTTCACATTCTTCTATCACAAGCGACTGGACATCCCTCCGTAAACTAATCCTGAAAAATCTGTTTATTTGGTGTTACTTGAAATGAAGCTAGTTAGGCTATGCTCCCAGATGAGGGCCTGTGGTGTTCAAGAGGTTAGACCCTTGCACTCCCAAAGGCCATCTCCCACATTTCTGTCATTCAAGTGGGTGCTGATGGTTCAAATGTATAGGTGCTGATCATGGACGTCGGTTCACCAAAATGATAGCGGGAAGCGAAAGTGACATCACATACCTTTTGACCCCCTCCAATGATGTCACAGGAAATTACATCACAAGACCATTGACCTGACGACATCAGAGGAAATGACACTGTGTTACCTTCAGGCCCTATGTTATCACAGGAAGTGACGTGACACAGCCTTTTGACCCAGTGCCATCTGGCACATGACCTTTGTTTAGTTGCGAGACCATAAAGAGGTTGGTAAATCTCTAAGTAAAAATTAAATACACTCGATACAAATATATGTCATTCACCTCCTATTGAAATGACTTTCACATGCATTGTCACTGTCGAACAGTATCTTCAGCTACACATTTGAGATAATACAGCATGACTTTAGAACCTTTTAAATAGTGTACAACAATGGGAAATGTGGAGGCCAAATTCAAATCACCAATATCAAAAATGTGTTGTATAATGGACGGTCAGTGGGCATGTACTGCTCAACATAAGCTTACTTACTACTCGAGGTGAGTAGACATTGCACCTTCAATAATTTCTTTTGCAGATTAAAGTGCACATCACTGGTAGAATACATGCCAATCGGTAGTATGCTTGTTACCCATTAGTCTCCTTACAGTATTTTTAAGTATTAAGAAAAGGAGGGCACCCAATTCTGTGGCAGAGTGTTGACTTGAGAGTTAAGGGTTGTTTACCAGATCGAAAGACAGATGCTACTCACATAGAAGATACTGACTGCCATATTGATACTGCATGGATGATGAGAAGAGAATAGTTCCTGTCAAGTAGTACTTTAATGGATGGAAATCAAGAGTTTGATAGCCATAGTTGCTATGATGCTGCTGAGTGGCTTCCTTCAAAAGTAGATGGCACTGAATGAGAACTAAATGCAGCCTGGCTGGAAGGAAACACAGAGGGCAAGTGTTCAAATGCCCCTAGTGGGAATGATGTCTGCTGCCATGAGCAGCTTTGTATCTGATTATGATTAGGCATCCTGCTATGAAGAGACTGACTCAAAGGTAAGTTCATACTTCAAAAGTATGAAACCAAGAAGGTGGCTGATAGTGCTGCACATACACTTTACATAAATCTAAATAAGATTTTAGCAGCCAGGCAAAGAATAGTTGATGAACTTATGCTTAACAGTCTACATGAGAAAGAAAAAGACTTGGTGGACAGCACGTTTTGTTTGATTGGTGGGAAATCAAGTTGAGGTCTCCAATACTTAGCAACACAGGAGATGTTGTTTGCATTTCTTTGGATGCATTTCTGGGTAGAGTGACGTGGCAGTGCATATCCTACTTATACATCTTGACAAGAGGCAACTGACTGAATGACAAATTATCGCATGGCTACCAGGAAAAAAAGGAGAATGACAGTACATGGATGAGTAGCAATTCCTTTATCTATGTCCATGGACTATATACTGGATTCTTCTATGAACAACTGCCTTGATGATGCCGAAAGGTCATCGTAATAAGAAACTGAAGAACAAGTAGTTGCTTAGATAGCACAAAATCAAGAGAAAGAGGAAAGCACTGCTAGGTGTAGTATATCGTGTTTACAAGTAGGCTGCTGCAGTAGTAGCTATCGAACAGATGCTATTTCAATGTCTATATTGAAGATATAATACAGTAATCGACAGCAAGTTTTTGCTCGGCTGGCACAAAAACAAGGGGCCTCATTTATGAAAAGTGACGTATCGCTGCGTGGAAACAGCGATGAGTCACTTTTCACTGCGCCCTCCTTGCGAGACCAATGATGCTCATATTTACAGTATGACGCATCATTGCGAAAGGAGTTACAGATACGTCAGTATTTCGGACGTATCTGTATGGCGCAAAAGTGACGCATTGCTTGAGTGTGTCACAAGAATGACGCAACTCCAGCAATCTATCCTTTCCCATGGGGCAAGCCCCATGTGAAAGGGCCTGCGTCAGTCTTACGCCTGCTGTGAGGCAGGCGTAAGAAATTGACGCATTTGTGTCCTAAAAGTGGCGCAGTGAAATCTCATAGATTTCACGGCGTCACTTCTACGACCCTGTCTTGCGTCAAAACGCCCACATTGCATACATTATACCTGGCGCAGGTATAATGTTGCGCAAGGGTTTACAAAGTGACGCATCTACCTAGATGCGTCACTTTGTAAATATGGCGCAACAAGGAGCATTTTTAACGCCACTGGTGCGTCACAAATAGTGACGCACCAGCGGCGTAAAAGTGACGCACTGCCTCATAAAAGAGGCCCAAGATGAGGCAAACAGTGCTTAGAATTGCATTTTTCATATCCATACATATGACTAGCTGATGTTGTGAAGCTGCATAGGGTACTGGCTTCTGCAATCACTGGCGGATGTGGTCATGCATTATTTGCTTCAAGGTGAGAAGACACTCTGAAGAGCAATTGTTGCTTGTCTTGCAAGCACTGTTGAAAAGAAAGCTCAAAGAGTTTTAATCTTCCTGCAGAAATCTGTGTTCCATCTGCAATTACAGGTTTGAATTCCAGTGAATTTCCTTATCCTCACATAATTCAAAATATATTGGAGGCACTCGGACCTGGTAGTGGAGAAGTTTGAAAATATATCTAAGTCCTAATCTGAGAAGGGAAATTGTTGTCTTTTCAAAAGCAAAAACTCTTCTTCGGGCAGGACAAACCTGAAACTCAATCTGATACAGTGGAACTGCTAGTACGATACTTCTTACTGGCAGTCCCCTTAGCTCTGGGGCAAGCGTTTTAAAGAAGTTCCGAAACTTCTTTTGGTGCCCACACAACCACAGGAGTACACTCCTAAGGTCCATGGGACTGCTGGGTAGCACTTACAGAATCTTAGGGTGTCACATAGAGGGAAACAGCAAAGTCCAGCACTGGTCCAGTTCCCACTGGCCAGCTGGGATTCTTCACTTGTCCTCTTTAGCTTTTTCATGTTCCTGGAGCTACCAAGGGGATGAGCCTTGTAGATCTTCCGGTAATTGGATTTCAAGTGGAATGTGGCCAAACGTCCTCATATCCTTTTCAGATGTCACAGATGCCAAGTGCAGGATCTCCAGTCCACTTGGTATCATTTTGCAAATCCAGAGGATTCCTGAGGAAGGCAGGGTGGGGATCTAGGTATGTAGGATTCATCAGCCTTTGGGGAGGGCACCATAAGACACTCCTAGTTCTTCTCCGACCAATGGAATAAAGGTTCTCATGCTCTGACCTCGATACATTTGCAGTAGTTCTTGATTGTTTTACTGGAAACAGTCACAAAATGAAATGTGTCTGGGAAAATCCATGGTGAAGGTCTTTGACCACAATAAACCAGGGCTTTGAGGCTAGGGGTGTGAGTGGAGAGTGCACTATGGAGTGTGCCATGGTACTCATAGTGTCCTCAGATATTTAACACTAGCATGCACTGAAACCACAACAAACCCATAGACAGACATTTGGCAGGACCAAAGCAGGAGCCTGTGGCACCCAGCTAGGGGACGGATAAGAAGTGACCTGCAATCCTGTTCTCTCCCTATCAAGCGTGTCCCAAGTTATACATCTGGCCCAATAGACCTGTTAAGCATGATTTGACAGCGTGGTGTCAACAGAATGTCCACAACCTCGACTTGGAATATTCTGTGGTGTTCGGAGGAGTCATCTCTGCCAATTCAGGTCAACTTACTGCTTGTTCCTGGGAGGCAATTCACACTTTTTCACACGTACTCCTGGGTTAGAGCACAGGCTGGGAGTTGGTAAAAGCTTATGCTAATTAGCATTTGGACAGTTAAGGCAAGTAAAGGGTGACTTTATAAAAAGTTAATTTTCACCAGTGAATTAGATTTCTAAGGATATTGACCAATGTTTTTAACAGGATATTGACCAATGTTTTTAATGCCTCAAGAGAAAACAACTTCCCTGAGTCTTGGGCAATGTCCACCATTATTCCAATCTTTAAAAAAGGCCAAAGGGGTGATCCTGCCTGTTATAGGCCTATTTCCCTAATAGACTCTGCCGTTAAAATCTTGGGCAGAGTCATCTTAGGTAGATTGACAACATGGCTAGAAGGTAGAGAAACCCTGTCTAATGCTCAGTAGGGCATTAGGGCTAAAAGGAGCACACTGGATCAATGCTTAAACCTTCAACTGCTTATCAGCAAATATACAACTGCGAAAGAGGGGTCTTTGTACGTGGCCTTTATGGACCTGTCCTCAGCATTCGATCTGGTCAACAGGTCGAGGCTGTGGAGGGGCATCAACCCCCCGCTGGTTGGTTTTCTAGCTGACCTTCATGGTGGCTTACTGGCTTCAGTTGGAGTCACTCTGGAGGGGAGGTGTACCAGCTATTTCAAATCGGAGAGGGGGGTGCGGCAAGGGTGTATCCTGGCCCCCCTCCTCTTTACATTATATATAAAAGCCCTTGAGCCAGCCCTGGCCGTTTCAACGGTGGACGTTCCGAGTGCAGGGGAGACCAAGATTCCGGTCCTCCTGTACGCGGACGCCGCCGTTCTCTTGGGACGCACAGGTGTGGCCCTCAACAGACTATTGGCCTCCTTCGGCGACTTCATGACTTCACTAGATTTGAAAATCAATACCCAAAACTCTCAGGTCATGATTGTCAGACCGACCAGTAGGAAAAAGAAAACAAAAACATTTTTCTGCACAGGCAAAGAAGTAAAGAGGGTTCCAATCTTCACCTATCTGGGGGTCGTCTTTGACGATAGAGGAACCTGGGGTCCCCAATATAAGTCAAAAAGCAATGCAGTAGCCAGATCGGCTGCAGCCCTGTTGAGCTTTGCTAAAAGGATGAGGCACGACCAATGGAGGCTATCCTTAAAGTATGTAAAGCCAAATGTTTGGCTATAGCCACCTACGGTTCCGCCATCTGGGGCTACACAAAACCTGATAACATCCAGAAGGTGGATAATACATTTTTAAGATCTCTGCTTTCTGTTCCCCAGTCCACCTCCACTTTTACAATACACTCAGAGCTAGGCATGGGGTTCGTAACAGACTTATTAAAATCCGCACCTGTAATTTGTTGGTTAAAAACCTGGCTTAACCAGGAAATCTCCTCAAATCACTCAATTCCTAAAGACTGCCTTGCCCTGGACAGAGCTCATAGAATCCCATGGCTGGTTTATGTCAAATCAATGCTCACGAATGTGGGGCGACCTGAGCTCTTTCATTTCCCAGAACGTATTAAAAAAGAGGATGTCATGGAGATAAAATCTGCTCTGGTAAATCTGTTCACGGCAGAGCAGGAGGAGACAGAGATGAAAAAACCGCTTGTTAGAAGGAATTATGCACCTATCTTGTTTTTGTGACTAGACCGTTTTTTTGCTTTCTCTTAACCAGATTCCGCTTAAACCAGATACATTTTATGTTTGGTTCCTATCCTTCTTGGGATACTGCAGAAAACATAAATCCATGTGATTGTGATCACTTTTCCACACAGGATACACTGCATTTTACTATGTTTTGTAAACACTATGCACAGATTAGGAAAAAATATTTGTTACCTATTTTGCGGGAGGCGGGCTTCCTACAGGTTAGGCCAGAGCTCCTGTTTTTACAACTTTTATCCAGTGCACGTGTAACATTTTATGTAGCAAGTTTCTTAGTGGCAGGTGTTCGTATAAACAAGAAGCGTTCTAATTTACGGTTCATACCTATTACAAATTAATCATGCTAGTAGCGTTGGTGCCTTCTTAACTTTGAAGCGAACTGTTAAACGGAAATTAAAAAAAAAAAAATAATGTTTTATTGAACCCATGAGATATGTATTGTTGTATTGTATTGGCTGTGATTACTTGTATCTTGTGTCTTTTTTTGATTTTTATTAATCGAATAAAAGTGATTGACTGACTGACTGACTGATTTCTAATAACTATTAAAAATAGTAGTTTATTTTCTAACTTGTCCCATTTCCGAATAGCAGTATTAGTATTTTAATCTGTACTTTCGTTTTCTACATAGGACAGCTAGGGCTAGGAGAAAATAAATGTTAGGGCCTTGCCACTGTAGGGATATATAGTAACAATAATTTCACACATGTCCCACTTTTAAAAACCATGCACCCTACCTTGTGGGGTACAAGGATTACTTAGCGGTGACTTACTCTAATATAAAAGACAGGTTTTTAAATGTTAAAAAGAGATATTTCAGGTTGCACTGAAGATTTTACAATGCATCAGTCAGGCTACAATGGCAGGCCTAATGCCATATTTTCAATGTACCATCGGTGGATGGCAAAATATGGGGCACATTACGATGGAGGATTTTCCGCATCCTCCGGGCCGGCGGAAGCCACCGCCGGCCCGGAAGATGCGGAAAATCCTCTGCGGACCCACCAAAGACCCACCGTCACATTAGGATGGCTGGTGGGTCCTGGTTTCTGTCCGCCGCTTTTCTGCCACGGTTGGCTTACAACCTCGGCGGAAAAGGCCTAATATGGTGGCGGTGTCTCTCAGACACTGCCAGACATATTAGGATGGCTGTACAAACATGCTTTTCTGCGGCGGATTCTCCGCCGAGGAAAAGCATGTGGATCTTCACCTCAGGGGCCCGTAGCGGGCCCCCTGGGTGAAGGAGGGAGTGGGGGGGTGCACATGGGGGGTACCTATGGTACCCCCCTGCCTTTGCGTGCACGAAGCGGCAGGCACCGCGCGGTGCCTGCCGCTTTGTGCATGCAAATGCACTGGTTTCATTTTTTACATTGCGGCGGTTGCGGCTTCAAGGAGCACCCGCCGCAATGTAAAAAATACAGGATGTGACCGCCAGGGTGGCGGTCACATCCTAATTGCCGTGGAGGGACCGCCGCTGCCCATGCGGACGGTCCCTGTTACGCAGGGGTGGCGGACGGACGCAAGTCCGTCCACCATCATAATAGGGCCCTAAGTGTTGATTCCACAGGCGGCCTTTACCTTTTTATGCCACAAGTGTATTTCTGCACCATATACTATGCTTGTATAGAAAGTTAAATAAGCCAATCATGGATTTCCCACTTTCTATATGTTTTAGAGGTTGGAACATATACACTGGGCACTGAACAGCACTGCCCCTGTGTACAGAGACTTTAAACAAGCAATACAATGTAGCATAAAAGGGGGGGGACTTAGCAAAAAAGGGGCATTTTCTCTCAGTACTGAAAATGATTCCTAAACAAAATAAATACATGGTTATGTATATATAAAACCGTTCACTGGTGGTCAGGGTAGCAGACAAATAACTAAATCTGGTTTGGAGGAAGACATGAGGAAGAGATGGAGAGTTGTCTGGTGCAATGCTGCCCCTTTGCTGTGTTGCTTTGATGGGTTGGCCTACAGTTGCTGCTTCTGTCTTGAAGAGGAAAAGGACGGGACTTTGCTTTGTATCCTGCTGAGAAGATTATCCAAGGGATTGTGTATGCTTGTCTCCTGTTAAGAAATCTCAGTGCCATCAAAAATCTCACCTGCTTCCCCTGGACTCCTCAGCTGGGAGTTCAGACCTGCCAAGTGCTACAAATTCCAGTTCTGGGCCCTTAGAGGCGGCTTTGCTGCAGAAAGCAGGAGAAAATCCATGCGACGGCCCTAAGCACTTGTTTTTCCCACCACAAGCTCACCGTGCAGTTGAAAAATCAATGCATCACTGTGCTGCGGCCATAGGATTCAGGCACTGCCTGTTCCTGGATGGGAGAATTGACGCCAAGCCAGTTTGTATTGCTCCAAGTTAGCCACAGCCCAAGCACTGTGTCTCTGACGCCTGAGTCACCCGCTCCAACTCTGATGCAGGCCCGGCTGTGCAGCTAAAAAAACATCAGACTGCGGCCGAAGAATCGATGCAACACCTGTTTGCGACTGGGAGCATCGACCCCAGAGCCTCCGGATTTTCCACACATCACACCTACCTATGTGCCAAGCTTTCAGTGCATTTCACAGCAGAAAGGACCTGCTTTCAGATTTTGACGCACTGCTTCTCGTCGCAGTAAGGAATCAACCCAACACTTATCCTGTGTGCAGCAGAACTGACACTTCCATTCCTCTGGGACTCAAGAATCAACACAGTGCTGTGATTTCCGACTCTTCTCTCCTTTGCAGCTGTTTTTCGTCTTGGATTTTGACACATCAAAGGTACTTTCTGCTAAAATCAATGCATCCATAGAGTTTTATTGACAGAATTGATTAAACCTTTTAAAAGTGATATCCTGAGTTCTGTATGTTGGATTTTTGTTGTCTTAGTCTTCTTTGGCTTAGATAGTGTTTATTTTTCTAAATTGGTGTGGTGTTCATTTGTCGTGTTTTCACTGTTTTACTGTATGTGTTTTTTTTATTGTCTCTGAGATAAGCCTGACTGCTTTTGCCAAGCTACCAAGGGGGTGAGCAGGGGTTATCTTGGGTGAGTAACTCCCTTACCCTGACAGGGTGCATAGCACCACTGAGTAGAGACCCCCATCCCTAACAGTTTTCAAGAGTAGTTGGGGGCCCAGAACAACTCTCCAGTGTGCTCCACACAAAAGCTCTGGAGAAGAGACTACACAGTGTCGATGTGTGAGCCCTAAGCTTTATTCTGGTTGCACCAAGAAATGGGCCTGCCCATAATATGGGTCCATGTCAGAATGATTCAACAAAGCGAAAACAGTCAATCTGTGCTTTTGTCTGCCAAGTTGAAGATATGAAAATAGGGACTCATAGGGACCCATCTGAAAGTTGTTCTGTGTTAAGCCCTGCTAGCAGAAACCAGTCACTGTATAAAAGGATGTCAAACAGTGCAACATCATTAGGCTTCTCGCGCTAGGTACACATGATCCCTGTTTCTGAACTGAGGCGGGCAAGCGTTTAGTTGAAAGGGGCTGCTTTTGTGTGTATATATATATATATATATATATATATATATATATATATATATATATATATATATATATATATATATATATATATATGCTTTAAAATTCCTTTTAAAATCAGCATGCTAATGTATACTCAACATTTAACCCCTTCCATGCGTCGGACGGCCGGCGGCCGTCCGACGTCACGGTGGGCGTGTGCGGAGGACGGCCGGGGGCCGTCCGAACCACGCCCACATCGTAAATCACCCGCACCGCGGCGGAATTTTCGCCGTGGTCAAGGGGTTAAGGAAGTGTGCCTTTCAATACTAATTAAATCCTTCCTAAAACTCAATTCAGTCATCAATTACCTACCCCCGTAATGCTCAAATGCACATTCTACACCACTTTCCTCCTGTACACTTCTGCAAATGTCATACCGATTGTGCAATTTTGAGATGTGTAATTTGCGAAGAGACCGAAGCAGGTATCCCACAATCATGTAAAACTTATCAACATTAAATTCACGGCATTTGAAACCAGCTCTGTATGTACTGATGAGAGCTTTACATTATGGGTATTTCTTACAGCAGGATACTGAACTGAATGAAAATGGGCTTCGGCCTTGCTGTAAAGTAGGGATGGCCTCCGACCTAAATGAGCAAAATGCAGAGCAGCACCGACCTCCAGGACTGGATGCAAGGACACCGCGGCAAAGTCAGGATAGTACACCAATGCCACGTCAGGGTCACTACTGTGTGCTCCAGATCGTATTGTGTTCAAATCATAAATGCAGAGGCAGCAATACTTTAAATTGTGCACTGAGCTGAAGATGGTTCGACTTCCACCACGCTCAAGCAGGCATATGGGCACAAATATGCGCATTCCAAAGTACGCTGCACAGCGCCACTGTAATCATGCTGGTTAGGCTGCTGTCCTCCCTGTCCCAGGTCCCATACAACTATTTAGTTTTTGTAAAGAAGCCAGTGCAATGCATATTACTTTAAAAAAGTCATTAAACTTACTAGCATCATGATAAAGACACATTGGAACCTTGGGTCTCAAGCAGGGCACAAGGGGTAGTTGCCATGGGGTCGCAGTTGCGACACCCTGGTGACCCCTAATTGACATCCATGGTGCTGACTGCAGGTGCCTGGCTCTGCTGTAATGGAGTCTGGTTTGTAGCAATGCATTGGTCTTTATACTAGTAGATGTGACAGACAACAACTTGTCTTGAATGCGATCCTGAGAAAGGCTTTCAGTGCTGGATTGGTGTGGAGACATTACTCTGGGCTAAGGAACATCCTAGAGGCCTGATTTTGAAGTCTGTATGTGAGATCCTTTGGGATACCTGTTTATATCACATTGTTTATGGTCAGGTCAGTACAAAGCCATAAAGTAAACCAAAATCAGCCCAGATGAAATATTCAACCAACCACAGGCTATGTGAAACCACAAATAGAAAAGGACCATGTGCTCTTTTGTGGATGGGTCATGGCAGCTCATCAAGCTTTGAAAGGAGCACCCTAGCCAAAAGCCCACTTGGGAAATCCAGAGAGGCACAATGGCCAGTCCAACCATGGTTCCATTTAGTGAGACGTTTGCTACAAAGGAATCTTTTTTTGAAGCATGCAAAGTTGCATAATAGCATCCCTAATCATGACATTGAATTGAGGGGTGAGTTGAAAAGCCCTAAATAATTCACTTGTTGACTAGTGCTAGGGAAGTCCCTAGAACAGGTGTAAAACATGTATTAGTGAGACAGTCTCGTAATTCTAGGTTTAAGATTTAGCTTTTTCTTTGACTTAAGTAAAGGAAGTTTCTTCACACTAATTTTTCGATGCATTGTAAATATTTGGTGATTTTAGATTAGATCTTTGAGTTCTTTCCTCTATGGATGTAAATTGTGCTATCTGACTAAATTTGGAAATGGATTATGATATGAATAACTTCTGGAAAAGTTTTCGCAAGTAACAATTAAACAGCAGCAGAGAGTTTTCTTTAGCTGTTGCAGCTCAAGAAAACAATATTTGTTGTGAGATGTACATACAACTATTCACTTCAACACCTATATGGGTAAAACATTGTACATTACCTAGTGATGTAGCAGAACTATAATTGTGATTGAACGTTAAAAACTGCCAATGGAGTGCACCCTAAAAAGTCTAGCTGGTGAAATCAAATTGCATGAATTGAAATGGTGAGTGGTGCAAATAAAAACAGTAGCAGCAGATTATTTATGACTATGGCCTAGAACAAAGAAGATGGAGATTGATACGCTTCATCAAAACTGTACCATGACAAAGGTCTGCTAAAAGGTGCAGTTCCAAGTCAGCAGGACCGTTGTTGTTGACACCGAGGCTGTAGTGTTAGAACAACAGCTTTGTGCAATTCCTAACTATCTGCTAAGTGGTGAGGTGGAGGTTGGAAACTGGTGAAGGATAGTAGAATGAAGTTTGACCGTAGGAAGTATTTTTGGTACAATAAAGGTACCCAAATGAGAAAGAATGTCAAGGTCCCTGAAACCTGTGTTTTTTTCAGTGATTTTCTAAGGTTTTTCAAATGTTAATTACTAACTATACCGTCTCTAAAAACCAGTGGCTTTTGCAGTGAAATTTTAAGGTTTTTTTAAATGCTAATTTCTAACGATGCCTACATAGGTAGAACATGTACAGAAAGAAGTAGAAAGGCACAGAATGAAACAAGAGAAATGCAGAAAGAGGGAAGAGAGGTGAGAAAGAGGAAGAAAGATGCAGAAAGAAGCAATAAAAATGCAGAAAGTGTCAACAGAAGTCCTGAAAGAGGAAGAAAGCTAGAGAAAAAGCAAGAAAAGTGCAGAAGAAAGCAACAGAGTTGCCGAAAGAGGCATACTCTGATTGTACCTTTCCACAGACTCATACAAAGTAGCCAAATCACAAATCCTTCTCCCAAGATGTCTTAAACCTCACTATTCTCTTGAAGGTTCATTATTCATCAACTGTTCAGAATATTAGGCCTACCAAATGTAAAACAGCAATCCTAACCAACTCACTGTTGTAAGTCTCACCAAGTTTGTGAAGATATGCATGTGTGTGCTTGTGATTTTACCTAGTGACATGTTAAATAAAAATAAACATACAAATAGTTGAATACCTGTGTTTCAAACAGCATAGTCTACAAATTTGTGTACAAAAAGGTGTATTTTTTCTCATAATACAGGACACATGGGTATTCAGTAGTATATTTGAGGGGGTCTAAAACACCTATATACATAAGACATGTCTGGCTGTGCAACCGAATGACAGAGCAGAAGTAAGAAGATTTTACCACCTATAAGAGAAGCTACCCTCTTTTTAAGCTACCATCTTCAGATGCATAACACATGTGAGAACACATATACCTTAGTAACAAGAGCACGCAGACAGATAAAATTGAGAGCTTGTAATTCCCATTTGCATACAGAAACAGGCGAGAGAAGTACAGAAAGAAGCAAGAGAATTGCAAAAAAAGAGAGGTGCAGCAAGAATTAGAAATGTGCAAAAAGAGGCAAGAGAAGTATAGAAAGAGGCAAGAGAAGTGAAGAAAGAGGCAAGAGAAGTGCAGAAAGAGGCAAGAGAAGAGCAGAAAGAAACAAGAGAGGTGCCAAAAGAAGCAAGAGAGGTACAGAAAGAGGGATGAGGGGTAGAGAAAGAGACAGGAGAAGTGCCGAAAGAAGCAACAGAGATACAATAAGGGGGAATAGGGATAGAGAAAGAGGCAAGAGGGGTGCAGAAAGAAGCAAGAGAGGTGCATAAAGAAAAAAGAAGTACAGAAAGAAGGAACAGAGGTGCAGCAAGAGGCAAGAGGGTGCAGAAAGAAGGAAGATGGGTGCAGAAAAAGGCGAGAAAAGTCCAGAAAGAAGCAACCGAGATGCAGAAATGGAGAAGAAGGGTGGAGAAATAGGCAAGAGGGGTGCAGTAAAAAGCAAGAGAGGTGGAGAAAGAAACAAGAGAAGTGATGAAAGAAACAACAGAGGTGCAGGAAGAGGCAAGAGAGTGCAAAAATTGTGAAGAGGGGTGCAGAAAGAGGCACAAGGGGTGCAGAAAGAAGCAAGAGAGGTACAGAAAGTAGCAAGAGAATTGCAGAAAGAAGCAACAGAGATGCAGAAAGGATGAAGAGGGACGGAGAAAAAGGCAAGAGGAATACAGAAAGAAGCAAGAGTGGTACAGAAAGAAATAAAAGAAGTACAGAAAGAAGCAACAGAGGTGCATAAAGAGGCAAGATGGATGCAGAAAGAGGCATGAGAAGTTCAGAAAGAAGCAACAGAGATGCAGAAAGGTGGAAGAGGGGTGGAGAAAGAGGCACGTGGAGTGCAGAACGAAGCAACAGAGGTGCAGAAAGAAACACAAAAGTGGAGAAAGAAGGAATAGAGGTACAGAAAGAGACAAGATAGGTGCAGAAAGAGGCATGAGAAGTTCAGAAAGAAGCAACAGAGATGCAGCAAGGGGGAAGAGGGCTGGAGAAAGAAGCAAGAGGAGTGCAGAAAGAAGCAAAAGAGGTGCAGAAAGAAACAAAAAAGTGGAGGAAGAAAGAACAGAGGTGCAGGAAGAGGCACAAGGGGTGCAGAAAGAATCAAGAGAGGTACAGAAAGAAGCAAAAAAAGTGCAGAAAGAAGCAACAGTTGTGCAGAAAGAGGGATGAGGGGTAGAGAAAGAGGCAAGAGAAGTACAGAAAGAAGAAACAGAGATGTAAAAAGGGGGAAGAGGGATGAGAAAGAGGCAAGAGGGGTACAGAAAGAAGCAAGAGAGGTGCGGAAAGAAACAAAAGAAGTGCAGAAAGAAGGAACAGAGGTGCAGAAAGAGGCAAGAGGGGTGCAAAAAGTGGGAAGAGGTGCAGGAAGAGGCACAAGGGGTGCAGAAAGAAGCAAGAGAAATACAGAGAGAGGCAAGGGGTGTGCAAAAAGTGGGAAGATGGGTACAGAAAGAGGCACAAGGGGTACAGAAAGAAGCAAGAGACATTCAGAATGAAACAAAAGAAGTGAGAAAAGAAGGAACAGGGGTGCAGAAAGAGATGGGGTAGTTGGCCCCAAGGACATGCTTGGGGGCCAACTACCCCACCTATTACCTCCAGCAAGTCCCACACAGCAGAATTACTAAGTTCTCATAGCAGGTCACGCTCCCTTTGACCACCACTCTGCAAACGCACTCCCCGGCGTGTTCTTGGATGGGGATTGAAGTCCCCTTCTCTGCTGGGGTTCCTTAGGGGACAACTAGCCTACCGGTTACTTCCAGTAAGCCCCACACATTGGGATTGATGAGAGGTGTAAACAGGCCACGCCCCCTTCCTCCATCACTCTGCAAACGCGGCTCCTGGTGCGCTCTTGTTTGGGGGATGAAGTCCCCTTGATTCCTGAGTGTCCCTGGGGGCCAACTAGCCCTCCTGTTACCTCCAATAAGACCCACACAGCTGGATTTCTGAGAGTGGTCTGAGGCCACGCTCCCTTTTTACACCACTCTGCAAATGCACCTCCAGGCGCACTGTTTCTTGGGGTATGAAGTCCCCTTTAGTCTTAAAGTCCTCAGGACACAAGGGGACCTCATCACCTGACCAGCAATGTGCCATAAGGCGCATTTGCAGAGTGCTGCAAAAAGGGGCATGGCATCAGACCACGTCTCGGCAATCCCACCATGCAGGTGTTACTGGAATAACCTGGTGGGCTAGTTGGCCACTAAGGTCCCTTAGAATTCAAGGGGACTTAATCCCCCATCCCAGAATGCGCCAGGAGGTGTGTTTGCAGAGTGGTGCAGGGAGGGGGTGGTGCCTCTGACGAGTTGCCAGATTCTTTCTTTTTTAATTTTGGGAAGGTGGCTGTGTGGCCGCCCTTCCCTTAATCTTTATGGGCCAAGGGGACCTATCTCCCGGGCCCTGAGCCATTGTTTAAAAACAAAAGAAAATTTAAAGGGCGGGCACGAGGCCCCCCTCTCGAGGCCAATTACAGCCCCAGGGACCCCATCACCAGGGGCCAGCTCTTTTTAAAAACAATCATACATCTTTTGATGGCCCCCCCTTTCCTGGGCCTCTTTTGCCCTGGGGGATTTGCCCCTGGGGACCCCATCCCCTGGGCCTACCCAGCCTTTCTTTTGTTTAAAATATTTTGGGGGTTCCGTGTGGTCCCTCTGCTAAGGCCAATTATAGCCCCAGGAGCACATTCCCTACAGCTGGAGTATGCCTCCCTGCCAGGCCATTTTAGGCCACGGGGACCCCATCCCCTGGGGCCTGGCCTCATGTGTGGCATGGCTGCTGCAGAGGATGTTCCCACTCAACACCCATGGTTTTTTACACATTACTCGATTTACAACGTAGAGTAAATATGGGAATGCGTCAAAACCCTGCGCCCGCTCTAGGCAGTCACACAGGTTGATTTTGTGTAGGAAAGTGGTCATTCCTGCACAGACACAACCCGATTTCAATGCAGGAACCCTTACAACATGGTGCCAGGGTGCCTGTGTTGTGAAAGATGACAGGAATGTGCTGTATCTCATAGATGTGGCGCATTCCTGCCCTTTTCTTTTGACGCAGGGCAGCACAGCAAGAAGCCTTGTGCCGTTACCCTGCTTCAAAATATTGTAAATGACTCCATGAATTTTTTTTTTACAAATTATTTTCAGTTTCACTCATTTGCACGTGGTCACGTCACAATAGAAATTTTGAAATGCCAACCTCTTAAAGGAAATGATCACTGTTTGTCCCCGAAGGGCTTTGCAGTCTTTTTTTACGCTTTTCTGTAGATTTGAAATGATTTGCACGCCATGATCATTTGTGTGAGGATAGCTTTAAATGCAACTTGTAGCCACTTGAACTTATGTTATCATAATCAAAATTATAATGAACACCACAATGAAGACACAACCACAAAAATAAATATAACAAAACGTAATGAAAAGCAGTTGTGATGGAAACCTATTTGTTGTCTATTGGACTAAATCTTGACATGTGTTTCAATAATTCTGAGACTCAGAGCAGGTAGTTCAGGCTCTGGACAGTTCACGCAAAAGTAATAAACATTTATATTTCAAAGAGGAGATATAAAGAAGTGCTAGTCAAAGACTGCTTTAACAGGCTTTAGGCCCCAGAATCAAAAGAGGTGAGTGGTAACCTTGAAAGAGAACTAGAGGGGTCATGGATCGACAGAGGAAAGAATCAAGGGGCATATTACCAACAAGTAGCGATATTTATCGCTAAATAGGCTTAGCGACGATTTTTTTTATCGCTGATCATCAACGGAATTTATCACTGAGATAACGTGCTATTAGCAACGTTTATCTCCAAAGCGATACATTTTCCGGCGATAGCGGCGAAATGCGTGAATATTGCTGAGAATACAGCATTATTCATGCATTAGCGACTAAATGCTCTTAGCCATGTTATCCACCTCCCATTAGATAACATGGCTAAGAACTGGTCTGGGCAGGTGTTAGTATTTGGAGATATTCGCCCTTAGCGCGAATATTTCCATCGCTACGCCTGCCTTGCCAATAGGCGATAGAGATGTTAGCGGCTGTTTTTAGTCGCTAACAGTTTGGGGACGCCCACTTTGCATGTCATTAGCGATAAATATCGCTAACATGCAAAGCGGGCCCCAAACCGCTCGCTATCACCTAAAATCTGTCGCTAACTGCTGTTAGCGACAGCTTGCTAATAGGGCAATAGAATTATCGCTGCTTAGCGACCGAAAACGGCCGCTAAAGCGGCGAAAATTCCCTATCGCCACCCTTGATAATATGCCCCCTAATTACTAGGAGAATCTGAAAATGGAAGGGTGAAATGTCTTCCTCAAAAAGAGTATTCCTTATGACTTTCTCCCCAGTCACATAGATCCAGAGAACCAAGTCGCTCATGTCACAACGTCTTCTGGAGACATAAAGGCCTGTGTGTAATGGCTATGTAGTAAGGAGACCGGGGACAGACTTCCCAATGGCTGTCATGGGCATTGCAGATGGGGCCCCCGGCATAGTGTTGCAGCAGAAATAACATGGCAGTACTTTCACCTGGAGATTGTTAGCCCCAGTCTCTAACATGGCGGGAGGTTGGTCAGACCCTATGTACTCTCCAGGAATGGGGCCCACATATAGGTGTGCACAAGTGTCTGCATATGTATGCCTTTGATACCACTAACACCACAGGCAGCCATCTCTATTTTTGATTATTCACTCCCACAATGTCAGAGAAATTGGGGAGCGTGGCGAGGTGACCCACCTGCTGTAGTTGGAGTTAGCCAGGCCCCCACAGGGTCTCTCAGATTTGTCCCAGTACATGTTTACTCTTCAATTGGCCCACAAGTTGAGTAAGAGTTCACAGTCCACATTCGAAAATGCCCAGCAACTTGAATTGCCCATAAGGGTTGCCCATTACAATTTCTGATGTATCCAGTACCACTCATGCATGATCTAGGATTTCTGGTGAGTCATACTTTATTATATCTCAGAGATTGCTACTTCGACCGTGGTTCTTCCTCAACCAGTATGGGGAAAGAGTGAAAAACAATCACTCCATACAGGCAAACACCCTCCCCTTACAGTTTCCCTACCTACGTAAGTAGTTCTGTTGAGGCTAATTTAGTTGATTTGAACAGGTCGTTTCCCAGTCTGTCCCTCAGACAGCTGATAATTTGGTTGTATTTCCACATTTGGTCGTGTCCCAGAACATTTTCAGTTTGCAGAGTATGGAACAGTTTTATGCGACCTTGTGCTCGGATCTGATTCATCATATGAATTAAGCTTTCTCTCCAAGAATCACAGTGTGGCAATACGTCCACAATTTGGAAATCCACATTCCCCTACATTGCTGACTTATAATAGAGTTTGGGATCAATTTCAAGGCAGTGGTATGCTGAACTACAAGATAAGATTTTAGGGTTGGATTGTGGCGAGGTGACCCACCTGCTGTAGTTGGAGTTAGCCAGGCCCCCACAGGGTCTCTCAGATTTGTCCCAGTACATGTTACTCTTCAATTGGCCCACAAGTTGAGTAAGAGTTCACAGTCCACATTCGAAAATCCCCAGCAACTTGAATTGCCCATAAGGGTTGCCCATTACAATTTGTGATGTATCCAGTACCACTCATGCATGATCAAGGATATCTGGTGAGTCCATTAGACAGTAACAATTATAAATGATTATAAGTACTAACAGAGAATAAGGATGGTAGATTTCTACCATAGTGCTAAAACTATAAATATAGGCAAGTATAGAAATACATGACACTAATAAAAGCGTACTCCTATGATGCGTCCCTAACTAGATGTACCTGAATGTACCTAGCATGGATGTGGGCGTAAAGCCAAAAATCCCTTTAGGATAAAGTCAACCCCATTACCTGAAGTGAGAGACTTTGGACCCCATTCTGTCCTCGAGGTGGACACACCACAAGTATGTCAGACCACTGTGAGCTGGAGTGTCAGCGTGCAGGAACCTCAGGGTCTCTCGTCAGTGTGTTGGCATGGAAGTCCTTTTCTCCTTTTTATACCTTAGCAAGAGATGGTGTATATACACCCAAAGTTCTACCCCCGGGTATATACCTTGCGGTGTCATGTCGAACTCAGACAATGGAAGAAATGGCCATTGTACATAGTTTTTATGCAGGAGATGTTCCGCCTGCTGTCCAGCTGTGATTCCAAGAATCCTCATGCATAATGAATGAGGATTAGGCCTTTCGGAGAAATGCCCAGGTCCTCTAATCAGTACCTCAACTAGATAAAAGGTCAGTCCTAAGAACCGTTATGTAGTACAAAATGAGGGCAATGTAGGTTAAAGGTGCATGTAGTACCTGAGCCGATATTGGGGTACCTATAAGGAATATAACAGTATCAATCCCCTGAGTTCTTGTCAGCATACTGTTTACAAGATTTGATGCAGGGTTTCACTAGTCCCACAAAAGTCAACACATCCCAGTCAAATCACTTAACTGGGGAGATGATCAGTGGTAGCATGGCAAACAGGTAGCTGAGCCTGGACATGACTCTCCTCTTCACAATTGGAGCACTACCCCACAGGAAGATATTAAGCTGTTTTAAAGAAGCACAATACTGTTTGCTTATGGGGGTCTAAAGTTGTCTTCTATCATGGATCTAGTATCTGGCTTGACAATATGCGCATGTACTCAAGGCATGTATCTCTCCAAAGTACTCGAGGACATTGGTAATATTTTCACTATTGTCCCTAGTTTACGGTCTCTACTAATCAAGCAAAGAAATTATTAATTGGGACATTAACAAGGTCTGAGGGCAAATGTTCCCTCTCATGTTTTTCCTTTGCAGCCAAGTCTATGTGTGCCAGGAACCCGACCGCTCGTGTGGGTGCAGCAACAAATTTGGCTTGTAGAGGGTGGAGAGCACATGTGCAGTATAGAGAAGATGCCTGATGTGTACAACAATGTACATGGAGAGATCGGATTTGGTGAGTGGAGATGGTGGATAAAAGGTAGAAAGTAGAATTACACAGAGTATAGGCAAGGGAGTAGCCAGAAAATGTAAATACCCTCACTTTGAACCAAAACTCTTATGACACCAACAAGTGAAGCAAGTAATCGGACCCTTCCCAGAAGGGGTTGCTTTTCTCTTCCATCCCAGCATCTATCCATTTATCTATTCTTTCTTCCATCCAGACACGGGTATTCACCATTTCACCTTTACATTCTGTCTTCCATTCAGCCTTTCATCCAATATTCAGTCCTTCACCATTCCGTTCATTCATCCACCCATTCACATGCAAACCTATTCATCCATCTTCAAACCTATCCATCAAACATATATATCCCTTCACTAAGTCATCCGTCCTTTCACTTGTCCATACCCCTTTTCATCCATCGATCCTTTCATTCATCCATCTTATCATCCATCCATCCTTTCACACTTCCACACCAACTCTTTTACTCATCTATCCATCCCTTCACTCCATTCATCCGCCCTTTCACTCATTCATTGATCCACCCTCTTACCCATCTACCCTCTCATCCATCCATTTACCCTTTCACTCATCCATTCATCATTTCACTCACGCAGTCACCTATCCACCTTCACTCATGTATCCAATCATTCATCCTTTCAGTCATCCATCCATCTATGCTTTCATCCAGCCAGCCATCTACCCTCCCCTTCACGTATCCATATATTTTTTCACTTATCTATGCATACAACGATCTTTTCATTCTTCTATACATCCACCCTTTGTCTTAATTCATCCAGTCATCCATCCACTCAGTCATTCCATTTACCCGCTCACTCATCCATCCATCCATCCATCCATCCAATATTCATCCAGCCATCCACCCTTTCACTGATCTATACATCCATCCACCCCTTTACTCATCCATCCATTTTTCCTTTACTCATCCATCCTTACCTACATTCTTTCACTCATTCATCCATGCATCTATCCATCCACCTTTTCCCTCACATTCATCATCCATTTATCTTTTCACTCATCCATCCATCCATCTTCCCTTTCAATCATCCATCCACCCTTTTGTTCAGCCGTCCATTCCTTGACTCATCCACTCACCCTTCAACCCATTCATCAACTCATCCATTTACACTTATACTCATCCATTCTTTTGCTCACTCATCTATCCACCCTTTTCACATATCCATCCATCCATCCATCCACCCTTTCATCCAGTCATTAATATATTCTCACTTTCACTTTCACTTATCCGTCCATTCTTTCACTTACCCATCCTTACATGCATCCTTTCTCTCATCCATGCATCCACCAATGCACTCTTTCACCTAGTCCATCCATACAGCCACTCATTGATCCATCCATTTATCTTTTGACTCAGGCATCCTTTCCCTCATCATCCATCCTTTCTCTCACCATCCATCCAGCCATCCACCCTTTCATTCATCTATCCTTCCTCCCTTTCACACATCCATCCTTATATCCATCATTTCACTCATTCATCCATGCATCCACCTTTTCACTCACTCATCCACCCTACCATCCATCTTGTAGTGTAGTTCCTATATTCCCAATAGGCTCTGCGCATTGAAATAATATATCCTATAGATTAGACCCAGGACTGAGGTCGACTAGTTCTCTATCGAATATATTAAACTTAATAGTGAGTGCCAGCTAGCTCAGAGGTCACTAGAAACTTTTTCGAATTAACAAGAAGGGATTAGTTTCTGACAACCACATAAAAATGACAACTTTGTTTCCCAAGAATAAGAAATATATCTCTAGAGTCGCGGAAACAATTGATAAGTATTTCACTCAGTCAGCTTCGTTTCTACAGAGTTGCAGAGAAATAGAGAGACATGCATTTTCAATAAAAGGTTTATTGAACAATCTTCTTTGTCATGCAAGAAAAGTGAACTGCTACAATCGTAATGCAGACTGCAAAGTATAATGCGTACAGCGAGAACAATATTATAAAATAATACTGTAAGAGCATTGTATGGTTCCTAAACCATACAATAAATAGATACATACATAAATAATAATGACTAAAAAATACTCAACTGGTGTTTCTAAAATACGCCTACCCCAATGTATTTAACTTAAGTCTAGTACGCGGGAAGAAGTAAGTATTGTGTAGCATAGGTTTTAGTTTTCTTTGCCGCAAATCTATCCAAGATTTCTCTAGGTTCTAATCAGCTTCAGACCTTAGTTTTAGAATGAAGGAGGTCTGGTATCTCAGTCTCAGGACTCGATTTCCAAAAACCCTGCAAGGGGAGCTTGGAAACACTGGAGCTGGATTCTCAGCAAGAGAAAGGCAGTCTCTTGATCAGTGCGTCAGCAGGAGGGTCGGCTTCCTTCGGCACTTGCTGTAGCGAGCTGCGTCGGGAAAGTAGATAGTCGAACTGCTCCGAACCACCGTGTCTTGCTAGAGCAAGTGAAGATATATTTATAACTTGAAGGTGTCTAGGAAAACCATAGTTTGACGTAAAGTCAGGCATATTAACATCAGGAAAGAACCCCTAAGGAATAGTCGTTCTTTGCAAAGTACATGAGTTCTTGGATAAATCAATATTCAAGCAGGGGAAGGTCCCTGACTGCTTAAGCCGTTTTCCAAGAAATCGTTGTGACGTTTGGTACGGGTGGAAGTAACCATGCCTGTATTTGGTCTGCATGGGTTATGTCTAAATAAGGGCTTGATTTCTTTGCCTATATTAGGGCTTTGTAAATTGTACCTATATAAGGGCATGAATCAGGAAAATTCACTCGGAGCGTAAAACGCCACACAACACCCACTCCACTTTATTATGTACGACATTACTAAGTTCTAAAAACATAAAACATATCTAAGCATGATGTGTTAAAACCCCAACCAAAATACATAAAAATGCATTCGAAATGGTTGTACATGAAAAGAGCATTTGTGCTGTACGCATTTAAAAGAAATGTGTCATTCAAAGCATATAGATGGCATTTGAAAAAACGCTATCTGAATGAATCATGAAAATACATTTATGAAATGGCTCTTAAATACAGAAGAAAAGTCGAGACCATTCCATGACAGAATATATAAATTGATTGAGTGTGGACAAGGTCAAATATTTTCTCTTGGAAGTATTTAAAGAATTCTAGTTCTCTAGGAATAGTTCTACTTTAAGCAGATTACTTTGTGCCAAAAAAAAGGTACAAATTTGGAAAACAAAAAAATCTGATAAGTCCTGTTCCATTATGTCTATGGCAGAGGATACTATGCTGTCCAAAGAATATATTCTGGATAACAGAGTTGTTAATCCACTGTCAACTACAGAGAGAGATTTCACTAAATTAATACGATCAATTTCTCGTATTCGTTCTGCAGTCTCTGCTTGCATTGTTTTCCATGCTTCATTATATAGGGCATAGATACCGGCGTATATAAAACGTTGATGACGCGGTTTAGTAGGTCCTTGTAATAAGTCCCTCAAATCAACGCCATCTTTAAGTAAAGATAAGTGTTGTTTTACTTCATTTAGTGTAGATTTTTGTAGCCATTCAAGGCACAGTTTTCCCACACTGTATGATGTCACTATCCCTGGATGTTGTCTCTGGACATATTTTCGATCTGGCCTAGTGAATGTGAACCCTTGTGTCTTATTCTGGAATCTATCGTGACACTTGTTTGTGTCTGTGGGCCAGATGAACCATTTTTCTCCAATCAGGATCTGTTCTGTTGTTAAGTAAAATAGTATTTACGTCGACCCCCCCTTCTGTAGTGTTTTCACTATCCGGTTTAGGTGTCGGTATGGACGGTTGTTTAAATCTTTTATCTTGGCTAACCCTAGACAAGATGTCTGTTGAACAGTGTCATTCAAAAACATTATTTGTTCTAGGATAATGCAGGCTCTAAATAAGGCTTCTAATCCCTGCACCTGCCAGGCCTTTGTGCCCCAGACCGTTTTTGTCTCAATGGTGTCTTTCCAAAAGTCAAATCCTAATGTAGACAGCTGAGCAAAAAAGGCAGCAGGATAAATTTGCTTTGTATTTGTCAACATTCTTTTCATTCCTGTCCTATTAACATTTTTAAAGTAAAATGTTCCTGGATTTGAAACATTAAAACCTGAAAAGTATGGAAATTTGTCATAAAAAGTTTTTGAGCTAGCTTTCGGTGGCGTTGGACAATGTTCCCATTGGTTAAATTTCAGTACATTTCCAGCATTTGCAGATGTATGCAATAAATGATGACCATAGTGATTATAACAGTATATTTGTTCATAATCTGATGAACCTTCTAAGTATTCATGATTTGTAAATTTTGCAGACATTTCTAAGTCTGACATCTTTTTATTATCATTCTCAAAGTCCCAATCATCAGAAAAGGTGCTGGGTAAAACAAAGTCATTCAAGGAAACCGTGAATTGGTGTGGAATCTTCAGGACCAAGGATGTCATATTCAGTTCTGTCCCAAGCTATACCATAAGGTACAGGAACGGCTGTGATGTTCACTGATGACAAGTCTCTTTGTTCATGAAGGGATGATTTGTGTGGCTTGAGGAGAACGTTGATGTTTTTACTTGCTGTGTCCTTTGTACTATATCTCCCATTTATCAGCATTCCCAAGGTAAATACCAGAGTCAACCAAAGTAGAAGAAAAAGTACAACTAAAACAATCCATACTTCAACTCATGGTTAAAACAGATATGTTTTTTCCAGTTGATGAAAGAGTTCTGTTGCTTGTTCTTTAAAAGTTCTTTTAGCTGCCGTCATTTCAGGTTCGTTGGGATCGTCAGAAAACGTATCAAAGTTGATGAAATAGCCAGAGGCAGTTCTGTCAATTGTAGGGATTGCTTCAGGATTCGATGAAATCGCTGGAACCACTTGATTACTTGTCATATTAGTATAGTCAGTTGCTATTTCATTGTAGACAGGCGTTTCTTGACGAACTGTTTTTGGGTCTCAAGAGGCAAAAGTTCCATGGCTTTGTTGCATAGTCCTTTATTCTGTCCTGCAGAGTCTTCAAATGTTATCAGTCTCTCAGTTTGAACCTCTTGGATGGTAGCCAGATTTGGGAGTCTGCTACATCTTTGCAGTCCACTTGGCCTACTACTTATAATTGGCCACATGATATGGTTTGACCAGGTCGATGGATACGAACCTGTTCTCCTTTCTTCCAGCAAGGGGCGAAAGTAACACTGTTCTTGATTCGTGGATTGCTAGCACAGGTACTGGTTGTCTGCAAGAAGGCCCAAATTCCTTCTTGTCTGGGATCTGTTCACTGACTAGATCCCCAATCTTTGGAATCCAGGCAGGCCTTGCAGGTGGTTTCTCTTCAGTGGTCGTTGGCTTCTACAATACGTTGCTTAGACTTTTTCTTGTTTGATTTAGGCCCTGCAAAACAGCCAAACGCTCCTTGATATCAAAAGGTTTTTGTTCTACCACTGAAGTGTGACAATCAAGGTCCTATAAAATCATTCTAGTTCCAAAAAGGATTTTATATGGAGTGATTCCCCCTAGAGAACTTCGTGGCAGATTGTTAAGACTACGTTGGACACTTATTAGATTTTTGACCCACCCTTCACCTAGTACTCTAGCTGTTATAGATTGCTTTATGTCCCGTTTTTTTTTCTCCACTACCAAATTTCCCTTAGGATGGAATGGACTAGAATACCGCAATGCAATGCCCAGATTGGCCATGAACTCCTTGTAAGCTTTTGAGCTAAACGCAGGACCCTGGTCAGAATGTAGCTTGTCGACTGCGTATGTGCCGATAAAGACACGCAAATCTTTTATAACAGTTCGGGCGTCAGCCGAGCGCCGAGGCCACATCCAAATTAATCTTGAGCACGAATCCACTGCGACCATGATGTATTTATAGTTACCATCCCTCTGCAAGGGACCGCAGTGGCTCAGGTAAACACAAGCTAATGGTTTATCTGAGATTAACAGGGGCATCTGCGCAGGATGTTTCACTGTTCAGACGTTCATCTTTTGGCAGATTTCACATTCCAAAACATAGTTTCTGGTTTATTTCCTCAGGCGTGGCCACCAGTATCTCTGTTTTAGTAATGATACTGTAGCGAAAATACCTGCATGTGCAGAGGCAAGCCCTTCATGTGCTATGTTCCATGTTTGGAATTACTCTATCCCCCACTCCAGGGATTCAAGCAAAAGGAACATTATTTGCATCAGTTATGTATGAGTATTTGAGTGAATAGCCTTTTGGTACTCTTTTACCACTGTCTTTGCTTGAAGCATTGACAGCTTGCATAATTTCGCCGTCTATTTTTGTTTTTGAGTGATTGCAGCTACGGAAGCCGTTTGCACAGCTGCCTTCGCGGCTTCATCAGCCAATGAATTCCCTGCAACGTGAATTCCAGCAAGTTGATGACTCAGTGTATGGATCACGTGAGCTTTTTGTAGTTCTTTTCATAACTGAACTACTTGTTCCAAAAGCAACTTATGCTTGACTGTGTCACCTTTCGCATCGTTGAAACTGTTTTCAATCCAGTTCTGCAAGTATACATGATAAGATTGAATGCAAAATAGGAATCCCACACTATGAGTTTGGGGAATTTGCGATCAGTATTTTCCAGCGCCATCTTGAATGCTTGTAGTTCAGCTTGCTGAGCTGTACAGTCTCCGAGAGATTGCGTTTTTGTGACCATAGGTCGGAATTTACCATCGCGCCAGTGACCTTAACGATCGTGCACACAGCACTATAAGCTTGTTTACCCCCAATTGCGGGTTGTGCTGATCAGTCTGTATAAAGTATAAGCCTGTACTGTTCTAGAGGCAGAATCTCAGTGGGCATAGGACATTCTTGTTCGTATTGTAGAAATTCTTGTGTTTTTAAATTGGGGTCAAAAACGTATTTAACATCTGTTGCAGCAAGAGAATTAACCCATTGTATCCATCTCGAATGTAAAGCCTTAGTATTTGGAATGCTCGCTTTTGTCACTGCCTCTAAGGCAGGTACAGGAGTGACGACCATTATGCGCTTACCCTGTGCGAGGGCTCTCTCTTTTACTACTGCAGTTTGAACCGCTGTCAGAATTTTTTCTGTAGAAGTGAATTTCATTTCAGCTTGTGTGTATAAGTGTGATTTGTAAGCTATGGGTACTTTTTCTCCTTCATTAAAGGTTAAGTACGTGAATCCGCATCTTGTTGGAATGATTTGGATCACTAAACTGTGTACATTTACGCGTGTTTGTAAATGTGTCTTTGCTAACATGTCTGTTTGTACAGAACGTAAAATGTATGTGTGTTTTTGAGTCCAATTAACTGTTTTGAAATCAGGTTTGATTAATTCGTAGAAAGGTTTAACCCGTTCTGCGTAATTTAGAATGTAAGTTCTTCCGAAATTTAGAAAACCTAGAATTGACTGTAAGTTTTTCAGCGTTTTTGGAGGTTGGAGCAGCGCACATTTCTCTAGAAAGTTTGCCGCTGGGCTTTTGCCTTCACTTCTTCTCACTTCAAATCTCACTTAGGTCCCCTTACCACTACCCTCAATGCCGCAGCAAGAATCGTCACTGGAACGAAAAAATTTGAACACATCTCTCCGGCACTTAGGAATCTGAAGTGGCTTCCTACTGACCAACGAACCAGCTTTCGCACAGCCTGTCTCACGCACAAAGCCTTGCACACAGGCAAACCCGAATATCTGGCCGCCAAACTCAAAAGGGCCGGTCAGTCCAGGAACCTCAGAAGCTCCAACACGCTTCTACTCATCCCACTGAGAGCTCGGAAACTCAAAACCGGAATTAAATCCTTCCGGGGTACAGCGTCCAAAATTTGGAACTCCATCCCACCCCACATCAGTCTGACCACCTCCTTCCCGAAATTCAAAACACTTCTCAAAGCCCTTTTCCTAGAGCACTCTCAACCGTAAGGGGTAACACAGAAAGGACTTGAGGAAGGTTTACTATCGAAATCCCTCCAACTGGAGTCATGTTCCGCAACTGTTGTCATATTGCCTCTGAGTTGGTATACCGAAGATATTTTTGTTTTTGTTTCTTCTCTGCTCTCGTTTTCCATTTAGAACTTGTTTGCTCATAATTTGTACATGCTGTTAAGCGCTCTGATACCTTCGGGTCCAGCTAGCGCTATAGAAAACTTGAATAAATAAATAAAACTTGATAATTCATATCCTAGAAACAGGACGTTGAGGTGGGAATTCATGATTTTTTAAAATTGAATTTATACCCCTCAGAGGCAAAGCCCAATACTATGGTGTTACCCCTGTTCAAGTGCCTGTCCAAGTCATCGTCTGTTAGATAGATGTCATTGACATATGATAATGCTTTATCATCATAGGTTTGTAGTAACTCTGTTACTCTGGCTGAAAATAACCCTGGACTATTCTTGAATCCCTGGGGGAGACGACAGAATTGAAACTGTGTCCCCATGATTGAGAAAGTGGTCAAATGCTTGCTTTCCGGTGCAATGTTTTGACAGAAGAAACCGTTAGAAATATCTAATGTCGTTTTATATTTTTTACGCACAATGTTGTTCATTAGTGCTGCACTGTGTACATTTTGTACTGTAAAAGTTTTGCAACAGGAGTTTAAATATCTGTAATCCAAAACTAGACGATATGTATTGTCTGGTTTGGAGGCAGGAAAAAAAGGATTGTTCATTGACGAGGTGCATGTTTTAATCACCCCTTGGTATTCAAGTTGATCTAATATATCCCTGACTTGTTTTTTAGATTCTTGCTTAACTGGGTACTGCCTTTGTGCAGTTGGTTGAGTTTTTACCTGGATTTTATGTTGAGATGTATCCTCATCCCATCCGACATGATTTTTATACAATGCAGGAGCCTGGGCTACCACCCATTTCCTTGCATAGGTGCATTTTTTATGAATTGGAATATGATTGAGAAGGCTGTCATAATGATGTCTTCGCCATGTGGGCACTCCCTGACAAATTCAGGTGGCCAGTCTTGTTCAGAGAGCTTCTCCCAAAAGAGTGCTCCTATTTTTCTAGTTATATCCACTTCCATCCGGAGTGTTATTTCATATAACGTATGTGGGACACTAACCCTGGTATCAGCAGTTTCAATTTGTATGTGCTCATTAAAGTCCACTGTCTACAGATGATCCTTCAAGATCTTGCGAGCTACGGTTACTTCTGCTGCGCTGTCCAACATTGTCTGGGCCCACTCCTCGTTCTTGAGTTGTGTCCTCAAGATCCTCGGCATGACTGAGGTTTAAACCTGCTACCTTCTTTATGGTGAATTGTGTTTTCTTATTTTTTGGAACGTGTTGATCTTCTTTGGACTTCACACGTTCTTTCTTTTGTTCTGACCGTCCTCTTCTTTCGGGTTTCTGTGATGAAGTCTGAAAGGTACGAGAGGAACGTGTATCAGTATCTTGATATTTATCAGGTTTTCTCAAATTATCCCTATTCCTGAGGTCATACCTCCTTTCAGAGGGCTCCTTTTGAGGAGACCTACCTCAGGAGTGAGAACGCTTCTCTTTAGAATTTAGTTCAGTGTTCTCCCACTTCTTTTTAGGACCAGTGAGAGTGTTTTTAATAAAAACCTTTTCAGGACTTTTAGTCAGTTGTGGTTTCACTGGTTTACCACCCAAACTGTCTCTACCTAGTTCTTCATAGGATTTTTTTATTATTCTGGCTAGTTCTTGTGGTTGCTCAGTTACATCAAATTCTCTTAGCTTTTGGCAGATCGCCACGGATGCTGCTTCACCTTTAATATTAGCTAATATTATTGTTGAGACCTGTTTCAAATCTTTTAGTAATTTCATACCTAGATTTAAAGCAGGCTCTGCCCCTGAATCTGTTTCAGGACATCTTGTATTACCGTCATAGACGGAACACCATGTGTTTTGGTATAGATTGCAGCAAAGACTGTACCCCAAGTGTCGCAGTCCTCCAGGTGGGTTGCGATCCCCATTAGTAAACAGATTGTTAAAATCCTGTGTTTCTCCTGAGGGGAAGTATCAGGAAATACTGCCTCGATTTGAGTAATTTTTTGAGCTATCCAAAATGGAATTTGTTCCCTTTTTGCGGGGAATTTATCAATGACTGATTGTATGGTGTAATAGTCTGTGGTGTAATTTTATTTGTGTTCCCCTGGTAAGGGGTGTGTTGTGGAATTCTCATAGGAGTTTGGACTGTTAGAGTCCGCATGACATATTGAACCAATTGTCTGTGTATTTTTATTAGTTGTTTTAGCTGAACTAATAGTTCCGCACCTGTCATTTCTTCAATGGCAGGATGTGGTGTATAGCTGGCTAATACCAGCCATGTTGCTCCTGGTCTACCTTGTGGACCGAGCCTGGTCATGTGATTTTGATGTTGTAGGGCACGTTTAAACCAGAGCGCATTCTCTTGGTAAGTTAGTGGATTTTCAATATCCTCAAAAGGAATGTATTCCGTTGGATGTTCCTCTTCTTTGTAGAAGTGAAACACATGTGATACTGGATTTGCTTCAGGGAAGATAATCCATGAATAGAATACTTATGTCTGACGATATTCATGTGCCTCTATTACAAAAATTACCCTACCACCTCTTGATGATAGGCCATTTGTTATACGTTTTATAGTGATGGCTTTTCTTAAATTTTCAGGGATGATTGTAGCATCCACATCGGTCTCTTGGAAACCTGTAACATCAAAGCCTGCTACGGCATTATTGCCTGCAGCTCCACCGTCCTCGGTGTTGCTATCTGGCATTTTGTTGACTGAAAGTTTGCAGAGCAAATTTCAAGGAAACAAACATAAGGTGCACAATATTTTGGAACACTGTATCCTTCAACGTTGAACAAACCAAAAACTAATACATCGGATTTTCGTCCTACTCAGTTATGGCGGATATTTTATCCTTTTACCCACTCCAGAAGTCTATTGCAGTATTACGGAAAAAATGGGAGAAAAGCACGAGTTACTTTAGTATCTACCGTTAAATGAGTGCCTTACCAAACGTTGGGCGCCATATAGTGTAGTTCCTACATTTCCAATAGGCTCTGCGCATTGGAATAATATATCCTATAGATTAGACGTAGGACTGAGGTCGACTAGGTCTCTATCGAATATATTAAACTTAATAGTGAGTGCCAGCTAGCTCAGAGGTCACTAGAAACATTCTCAAATTCAAAAGAAGGGATTAGTTTCTGACAACCGCTTAAACATGACAACTTTGTTTCCCAAGAATAAGAAATATATCTCTAGAGTCGCGGAAACAATAGATAAGTATTTCACTCAGTCACTCGTGCATGCTTCGTTTCTACAAAGTTGACAGAGAGACAGAGACGGGCGTTTGCAATAAAAAGTTTATTGAACAGTCTTCTTTCCCATGCAAGAAAAGTGAACTGCTACAATCGTAATGCAGAATGCAAAGTATAATGCGTACAGCGAGAACAATATTATAAAATAATAATATAAGAGCATTGTATGGTTCCTGAATCCTTATATAAATACATACACAAATAATAATGAAAAAAAAATACTCAACTGGTGTTTCTAAAATATGCATACCCCAATGTACCTACCCTAAGTCTAGTACGCGGGAAGAAGTAAGTATTGTATAGCATAGGTATTAGTTTTCTTTGCCAAGATTCTATCCAAGATTTCTCTAGGTTCTAATCAGCTCCATTCCTTAGTTTTAGAATGAAGGAGATCTGGTATCTCAGTCTCGGAACTCGATTTCCCAACACCCGCAAGGGGAGTTTGGAAACACTGGAGCTGGATTCTCAGCAAGAGAAAGGCAGTCTCTCGATCAGTGCATCTGCTGGAGGGTCGGCTTCCTTCGGCACTTGTAGTAGAGAGCTGCGTCGGGCAAGTAGATAGTCGAACTGCTCCGAACCACCGTGTCTTGCTAGAGCAAGTGAAGGTTTATTTATACAATGAAGGTGTCTAGGAATGCCATAGTTTGACTTAAAGTCTGGCATAATAACGTCAGGAAAGAACCCCTAGGGAATAGTCATTATTTGCAAAGTACATGAGTTCTTGGATAAATCAATATTCAAGCAGGGGAATGTCCCTGACTGCTTAAGCCGTCTTTCCAAGAAATCGTTGTGACGTTTGGTACGGGTGGAAGTAACCATGCCTGTATTTGGTCTGCGTGGGTTATGTCTAAATAAGGGCTTGATTGCTATGCCTATATTAGGGCAATGTGAATTGTACCTATATAAGGGCATGAATCGGGAAAATTCACTCAGAGCCTAAAACGCCACACAACAATCTATCCCCCCGTTCATTCATCCATCCATCCTTTCAACCCAGCCAAACTTCCATCCTTTCACACATCCGCCATTCCCATTCATCCATCCTTCCTCCCTTTCACTCCTCCATTCTTACATCCATCCTTTCACTCTTTCACCTTTCCCTGCACCCCTTCACTCACCCACTGGTCCACCATTTCACTCCCACCTGTCCACCGCTTCACTCATCCACTCACTTTCACACCTTTCCTCTGCCGAGTTGCAGACAAAAGAGGCCAATCAAAAACCCCCATCTGTGCTGCTTCTGCAGGGGGTTGACAACAACACTCAGTATAGGGCACAAAATACGGGTGGACAGTTTATGTAGTGAGTAAAAGCACATGCAGAGGATGGAGAGCAATAGGCCCATTAGGATGGCGGGCGGATTGCTCCCACCAGGCTGGCGGTAGCCACCACCAGCCTGGCAGGGGAAATCCGCCCGCCATCCTCACCTAAATTTCCCCGCCATATTAAGATGGCGGGGGGGACCGCGGCGGACGGAAAGATCATACACCGCTTTTCCGCCCCGGTCGCCTTATGGCGGGGGCGGAAATGGTTGAATATGGTGGTGGTGTCTATTAGACATCGACAGCCATATAAGCATGGCCCAAAATAGATGCCTTTACGTGGCGGCAAAGGCATGCAGTCTTCACTTTGGGGGCCCCCTGCGGGCCCCCGGAGTGAAGGACAGGTGGGGGCCCTTCTTAGGGCTACCGAAACCCTTAGGCAAGGTGCTGATGAGGGACAAACCATGGCCTTAATCCTCCTGGACCTCAGCGCCGCGTTCGACACTGTAGCACATTCCATCTTGCTACAGTGTCTGAGCAAAGGCGGGGTGAGAGGGGCAGCATTGAAGTGGATTTATTCATTTCTTACAGGCCGGGGTTTCCAAGTGAGGCAGGGTGACCATTACTCTGAGCGCATCTCTCTGGATCATGGGGTGCCGAAGGGCTCGTCCCTGAGCCCTACTCTTTTTAATCTTTATGTCGCCCCGATTGCTACCTTGGTAGAGAGCTACGGCCTCCAAATGGTATCATATGCCGACGACACACAGTTGGTCATCTCCCTATCACGTACCCCCGGTCCCTCGGCGGACATCTTCAGAGCTTGCATGCAAGATCTCGCGGCCTGGATGTCCGCCAATTGCCTCAAACTCAACGGAGGCAAGACCGAGGTACTGGTAGTGGGGGGAGGCCAACCAGCGTGGACGTCGGCGTGGTGGCCACCGTGCTTGGGCCCACTACCTGCCCCTTGCCAGAAAGCAAAGAACCTGGGCATTTGGTTTGATTCTGACCTTGCCTTCGGTCCTCAGATCAATCAGGTGGTTGGATCATGTTTTGGGACCCTTAAAAGTCTCAGGAAGGTATTAAAATTCTTACCTATCAGAGCCCGCCAAACTCTGGTGCATGCACTAGTCACGTCAAAGATGGATTACGGCAATCTTCTCTACTTGGGAACCTTGGAAAAGAACCTGAGCCGTCTCCAGGTTCTCCAGAATGCCGCTGCTAGACTAGTGCTTAGATTACCTAGAAGAGCGGGCTCCGCAGCAGCCCTCCGGTCTCTGCACTGGCTCCCGATTCGCAGCAGGGTGGAATTCAAAGCCCTGTGCACGTGCCACCGGATCATCAACGGGAGAGCTCCGCTCCCTTTGAAAGGATTGCTGACACCCTATGAGCCATCTCGCTCTCTGAGATCTTCCGGTTCAGGACTCCTGTCAATTTCCAAGGTGTCCAGAGCCCGGATGGGTGGAAGATCTTTTAGGCTCCTTGCAGCATCCAGATGGAACAAGCTACCAATGGCACTGCGACTAGAACCCTCAGAAACAGTCTTCAGAGCCAAGCTGAAGACTGCTCTATTTTCACAGTAATTTTCTGCATTTATCAGTCTGGTAGACATTAGCTCATTAGCGCGGGGACACGCCGCTGTGCGTCACCAAGCGCTCTACAAAACCCCCTAAATAGAAATAGAAAATAGGGGGTGCACAGGGGGGTACCTGTGGTACCCCCCTGCATTTGTATGAACAAAGTGGCAGGCACCGCGCAGTGCCTGCCGCTTTGTTCATGCAAATGCATATGTGCATTTTTAGCATTGTGGGGGGCGGTGCTGAGAGCACCACCGCCACAATGCTAAAAATGCAGTATGCGCCTGCCACAGTGGCGGGTGCATCCTAATCTCCCTCACGGGACCCCCGCACTTATGGCGGGCCGTCCCAAACACCAATGGGATGGTGTCCGGAGGATGTACAGTTTGTAGAATGGAGGCAGGGTTGGACTTTCCCAGGCAGTACAATTAAAGTGGCCCAGATAATCAGCTAGCTAACAACTTTCCCCATAGTTGTAAATCAGGATGTTTCTTGCTTGTATAGCCATTTGTATAGATTCTTCACAAGGTATGGGGCCCGCATTTGTTTGTGCTTGCTGCATGCAATGTTTGTGGTATTAAAAGTGAAAGTAACAGCAAAAAGTGGCCCACCAGAGCCACAAAACCGGTCCACAAACAGTCCCAAAAATGCCCCACTTCCTGACCTAACAGACCAGCCGTTGTGGCAATACCAGACCAGCCAACTGAGCAAACTTGAAAGAGAAAGCATGTAAAGGACGACTAACTGGAAAATAGAGCAGGGGCTCAGGAGGAAGAATGCAAGCAGTACAGGGACGAGAGTCATATGAAATGTTGATCCAGAGTGGAGAGGTGTAGAAAAGGGTTAAAACCGTATTTATGGCTTGAGTGTGGTATGCAGAATGAAAAGAGAAGGATTATTTATCTGAGACAATGGTAACACGCTAAAAAATCTCAAGACAGAGAGAGGTATCCTTTCCCGTACTTAAAGTGCAAATCTGGTCAATCGCTCACCTTAAGGGAGGGACATCTCTGAATTTCTTTTGTTATAAGTGTGCAGCTGCGGTCCAGATTGTGGGCCTTTGTGAAACTAATCATTTTAATTGCAGCGCATGATGGGCACTGCGATTCACATGAATACTTTGTAGGAGGCACTAACTGCTGAACTTACATACACCCCACTGCACACTCTAGGCAAGATAGGTGCACGGGCGCACACAGACCTTACGGTGAATACTGATGAGGGCCAGTGAGAGTCAAACGTATGTTGTCTGCACACAGGAATAGTTGGAGTTTCCTACTTTGGTGTGTATATCCTTGAGACCGGCATGCTAACATATAGGTATAGTGAGGGGTATCAACACAAGCAGAAAAAGCAAGGTTGAAAACAGTCGTGTCGCCCTAGACAAGAAAACAAACCGAAGAGGATGGGGTCAAAGCTCACCTGAGCTTGTAAATTTGTATGATACCTCTTGAATTTTGATATAAAATCCAATGTTAGGACAGCATAGATCTAAATAGATAATCTTAGTGGACCTTACCAAAGGTTATCTGTGGATAGGGTGATTGTATCCTCTGGGGCCCCCCTAAAATGCCTTATGAAATGACGCAGTATTCTCATGTGATTGAGAGATGTAATTTCATCAACAATTTCAAATTTTGTCAGCTCAGGCAGAAAATACTAATGATCACGTTCTGGTGTCTGCCAGGATTTTGATCTGTGAAATCGGTCTATAACTGGCACAGTAGATGGGGTCTTTCCCAGGTTTCAAGAGGACCACAGGTGTGGCTTTGCTGGAGATTCCAGAGAGGATTCCAGTGTATTCAACTTCCTTCAAGGCATCAAACAGTGTTTCTGTTAAGTATCCTTTGCCTAAATTATAAAACTCCTGGGGAAACCATCACTCACCAGTTCCCTTACCATGTGGTAGAGCTGATATAGAAGTGGCAGTCTCATCTTTGGATTCTTACCCATTCAGAAGGTCTCTCTATAACCGGGTAAGGCTTGGCATAGTCAATGGTGAGAAGAAAGAAGTCAATGCCTGGGGAAAGTTGTCTGCCTGTACAGGGTTTGCTAAAAGGAGGAGACAGCATCCATTGCCTCCTGAATGGCTGTTCGTTAGGTGCCTGTGTGATCACAGATGGGCAGGACCATAGGTTGAGCCTCCCTCTACTCATATGAACCACTAGAATTCTTACTGGTGGTGGTGTAACGGGAAGCGCGACAAGGTGTATTCTGCTTCTAGAGTTTTCTGATTCATGAGGTTGGGTGTATTGATGGGCTCTCATAGAGTTTGCTTCTCCAAGGATAGTTTATATTTAGAGGTATTCATCCTCCATGGCTATTGAGTTTGGAGCACAAGACTGCAATCCAGAGATATGAGAACAGGAGCATGGTCAATTAACCCCTTCGCTGTTACCCCCCCCCCAACCACCCTCCCCCCCCACAACCACCCGTTCTAAGCCTTCTTTTGGCTATTTGGGGTGGTTCACACTTAGGCCCCTGTCTCTTTTTGAACACATAAGGTATCCACGCCAAATTTGCGTCCTTTTCTTCCAACGTTATGCAAATTCTAAAGGTACCCAGGGTTTGTGGGTTGCCCTGGAGGGGACCCAGAAATTAGCCAAAATACAGCAACATTTTGTTTTTTTGGGAAAAATGGGAAAAAGTGCTGCAAATGAAAGCGTCTGTTTTTTCCCCTGCAAATGGTATCAACAAAGAATTTGTGGGGCTGAAAATCAACATTTTACCAGCTTTTAGGGACTGACAGACTTTTATCAGAAAACACACATTTTTCACACAGTTCGGGAATTTTACTGGGACATAGCCTATTTTTGCTATTATTTGTGCTTTCAACCTTCTTCCAATTAATGGTAGAAATGGGTATGAAAGCAAAAATGGATCCTGGAAAGCTACACATTTTAGAAAATTAAACAAAATTCTGAATTCAGCAAAGGGTCATTTGTGTAGATCCTTCAAGGTTTCTTTACATAGAAACTAACAGTTGAATATAGGAAAAAATAGAAAATTAGTTGAAAAAAACGCCATTGGTGCCAACGTTTGTTTCCACCTGTAACTTCTTCTAATTGTGACAGCTGTTTGAAAGTAATATACCAGTATATTCGCTGGACCCTTTTGAATGTGGGGATATATAGGACTTGTAGGTTCACCAATCGCCCGACAAACCCAGAGCCAATAACTGAGCAGCGTCTTGCAATGTGTTTTTTATTATGTACCGGGTATATAGCAATTAATTTGGGAAAATATATACATGGAAAAATCGGTATGAAAGACACCCAAGTATTTCTGAAATTGGAAAAAAAATAGAGAGTTTTAAAACAGTAGATATTTGCAAATTTTCAAAATTGGGAGTACACATACTAGCATGAGAATTATAGGTCATTTTTCAAAATGACTTCTTTTTTACACATTGTCTTTCATTTGGAAGGTATAAATGCATCGAAAGTCAATAGGTAATAACATTTGCTCTACAATTCTGTGTTACCCTAAGTCTCCCGAGAAAAATGGTACCTTATTTGTGTGGTTTCTATTACCCAGAATCCTTTGCAAGCCTTCAAAATTCTTCCAAAAAACACAATTTTCCTCACATTTCTGTGGTAGAAAGTTCTGGAATCTGTGTAGATCCACAAAATTGCACCCATCCCACATTCCCCAAAGCCTTCCAAGAAAAATGGTACCTAACTTGTGTGGGTAGGTCTAGTGCCTGCGACAGGAAATGGCCCAAAATGCAACGTGGACACACCACATTTTCAGAGTGAAAACTGACCCTTTTTTGCAAAATGCTTAGCTGTAGATTTTGAACCCTAGCTCTGATGGCACCTAGGGAAACCCAGCATACTCATACATTTTATTTAAACTAGACACCCAGGGGAATCCAGGTTGGTGTGACTTGTCTGGCTCTCACCAGGTTCTGTTACCCAGAATCCCTTGCAAACCTCACAATGTGTCCAAAAAAACACATTTTCCTCACATTTCTATGGTGGAAAGTCTCTGATGAGACCCAAGTACGTTCTTTTGACCCCATCTCTAGTTACGCATTAGTTGCTCCAACTAATCCATTCTAGTGTAATAATAAGGTGTTTTACAGTTGTGATATATGGGAAAACGCTACTTTGGGTGATTCTGTGACTGGATGCGACTTCATGATTTTCTTAAGCACACAATGCTAGTTATCTTGATTTAGAGTACGTCCCTACTAGGATAGGCCACACCCCTGTAATAAATGTGCCACGCCCCTTTTAGAGCACCCTTAGTTTTTTTTCCCACTTAAAGCCCTGTGTACTCAGGTGTCATAGTTCTAACGCCTTGTGAGTAAAGCCTGATATGGGATTTGTTCATCAATTACAGATCCTGTTCAAATGCAGCAGACCACAATACATTCTAGCATCATGGATACAGCCAGCATAGAGAATACTTCCACTGATGTTTGCAAAGCAGTTGCAGAGACAGAAAAGGATGTGTTGTAAATTTTGCTACCGTTTTTGAGTTCTCAATTCACTACTCCTACTCTGCGCTCTCCTTCTGCTTTTCTACACCACTCTTTCTATACCCCCATTAATTCTTCTTTGTTTCTCGCGCTTCAGACTCTCGCTTTTACTCGCATCTTACTCTTCAACGCGTCTCTCAATTCCCAAGACCCCTCTCAGCCTGCATTGTCTGCCTCATTTTCCACCAACCCGCCTGTATCTCACCCTGCCCCCTATCCTATCACTCTATATCCTTTACTCCCTCTCCCTGCACCCCCACCCTCCCACCCCTCCCGGACTAACACACTCCTGTTAAGGGCCAGGCGGCAAAACAGTGGCGGAGTTGAAGGAGTACTGGAGTGAGGGGCACGTCAGTCACATCACTGAAGTAAGGGAGGCTGTGCCTGCGTAGCTTGTCCCTAAGTACACAAAGGACAGCTGAGACAAGTCCGGAGCCCACAGCCTAACGCAAAAGTACACATGCTGCAGGACACAGGCGTCTCTTCCACACCACTGGCCTCCTTCAGTCTGGGCACCTCGCCCAGCCTCATTCACTCATGGTGGATCTGTCTCTGTCTCTTTTGGTTAATGTCGTGGGACGGGACAGATCTCCGCCAGCTAAAAGTGCTGCAGGGATGTCCGTTTATATGGACGGGGGTGCAATACTGACTCTGCCCCAGTGGGTATGAGTGTGTCCACTGACTCTCTCTGCTAGCATCTTTGTTTTGGGACAGTTAATGTGGCAGTCTCAGGACAGTCGTGAATCTGTCTCTCAGGAATTAGGAGTACCGTGTGCGAGAGTGTGCCTCTGGAGGGTGCTAGAGTGTGTCTCAGGTGTGTGTGAGAGTGCACCTTTGGGGGTGCGAGACTGTGCCTCAGGAGCAGCATTACTCAGTGAGGTACCAATGCGTGCTTCATGGAGTGTTGCCTCAAGGGGGTGCGCCTCAGGGGGTGTGAGAGTGCGCCTCACTGATTTGTAAGAGTGCGACTCGGATGTGCGAGTGTGTGCCTCAGGAGGTTGCCTCAGGTGGTTGCTAGAGTGTGCCTCAGGGGAATGTGAGAGTGTGCGACTGGAGTGCGCATTTAGGGGTGCAAGAGTGTGCCTCTGGAGCAGCATTCTTCAGTGAGGTACGAGTGCGTGCTTCATAGTGTCAGTGGGTACCCAAAATGCGAGTGTCGTCTCAGCAAGTTGAGTGAGTGTCTCAGTAAGCATATGTATATCCCTGTCTTGTCACGGTGTACATGAGGTAGAGAATTTCGTGTGCTGCGTCTGTCTCTCGAATACACAGCAAGCCTGATGGCGAACCCAGTGACTGGATCAGTTCACCATGCAACAAAAGTGAAAGGAGGAGAAGCCCCGCGACAGGGTTAACCCTTCAGTGCCCAATGGCAACAATGGTTGTGACAGCAGGCGCCTGACCCCAGTGCAAGTTGCAGCAAAGACAGCACAATGGTGACCGCTGTGGTGTTCATGGCAGACACTGCCAGGATCATGTCCCCTGCAGAGTCTCCCTTCTCCCACCCCCAACAAGATATTTTATCCACACTAGTGTAAATGCAATGCAATGCAATAGTTTTCGCATTTACAAACATTTTAGCTGTTGCCATTTTAAATTACAATGCATTTTATTTATGTTTTAGAAAAGAAAAACAAAACCAAAAAACAATGTCATTTACAATGTCAATAGCTCAAAATAATGTCATTGTGAGACCTATTGCATTGTAAATGCTTGTTATCGGGAGACCTGGGGGAATGCTGGGTGGTAGAAAATTTGTGTCAGCCCGGTGATCCTAAAATTTTCCCACACAGATATGTGAGAAAAAACTTGATTTGTATAACATAATTGAGGTTTGCAGGGGATTCTGGATACAAAAATGTTAGTGGACTCACACAAGCCATACCTTGCTGGACTCCCCCGGGTGTCTAGTTTTCAGAAATGTATGGGTTTAGTAGGTTTCCGTAGATGGCTGCCGAGCCCAGGGCAAAAACACAGGTTACACCCCCTTCTAAAACCAGGTTGTTTTGTGAAAGGTAATTTTGATGTCTCCTCAAGACGTTTTGGGCCCTTGCCTGACGCGGCTTCTTAACCCACCCACACAGTGAGGTACCTTTTTTATTGGGATACCTGGGGAATGCTGTGTAGAAGGAAATTTGTGGATCCATGCAGATTCCAGAACTTTCCCACACAGAAATATGAGAAAAATTTGACTTTTTTCAGCTAAATTTGCAGGGGATTATGGGTAGGGACGTTTTGGTGGACCCATGCAAGCCATACCTTGCTGGACTCCCCCTGGTGTCTATTTTTCAGAAATGCGTGGGTTTGGTAGCTTTCCCTAGATGGCTGCCAAGCTTGGGGCCATGAACTCAAGGGACCCCCCTTGCAAAACCAGGTTGTTTTGTGATAGGTAATTTTGATGTCGCCTCAATAGGTTTTGGGCCTCGCGGGTACTTGACCCACCCACGCTAGTGAGGTGCCATTTTTATCGGGAGACCTGGGGAATGCTGTGTAGAAGGAAATTTGTGGATCTACGCAGATTCCAGAACTTTCCCACACAGACATTTTAGAAAAAAGTGATTTTTTCAGGTAAATTTGAGATTTGCAGGGAATTGTGGGTAGGGAATCTTTTGACTTTATAGCTCCTTTTTTGATGATTCATTTTGTGCGCCTTAGGACTCTACAAATGCTATCCGGTGCTAACATACATATGCTTCTCCCCCAAAATATATGGAATTGGTGTATATTTAATTAGCATATTTGATGTACTGGTTAGTCTTTTGTAAAATGCTATACCATAAACCCAGGGCCTGTACTTCAAATGCTACTAGTTGCCCTGCAGTACTAATTGTGTCACCCACATAAGTAGCCTTTCAAACCTGCCTCAGGCCTGCCACTGCAGTGCCCGTGTGTTCAGTTTACTGCCACTTCAACTTCTCATTTAAAATTACTTGCCAACCCTCAAACTGTCCTTTAATTACATAACAATCATATCTAACATACACCCGAAGTAACCCTAAGAGCAGGGTGCTTTGTAAGTAAAAGGTAGGGCATATATCTTTATGTTTTACATGTCCTGGTAGTGACAAACAGCCTATTTTGCTTTTCGCCACTGTGAGGCCTACACCTCTCTTTGGCTAGCATTGGAATTTCCTTAATACGCATTTAAGCTGCAATTCCTGATTGAGAAGGAGTAGCTCTGTCATGTTTTATATAATTGAAAGGATAATAATAAATCCTCTTTACTGGCAAAGTTGGATTTAACATTACTGTTTTATAACTGCTGCTTTTAGAAAGTGGACATTTCTCTGCACTTACAGCTCTGTGTATCTGATGGCCTGTCTCCAATACACATGTAGGGTAGGATACAGCTACACTTTGTGCATCCCCTCTAGACTTCCACAACACAGGAAGTATAGGTGTGCCTGAGAACCCATCTACATACATCTGCATTCTGATGGCCTTGTCTGGGAAGGGAGGGGCTAGAACTTCATTTGAATAGTCAGTGTCCTGTCCCAGCACAAAGGATTGATCACCCCCAACAGACAGCCTGGCAGACAGGACTGGATTAAAAGAGATACTTGTGCACTTCAGAAAGCTGCTTTGAAGTCACCTCCACATCAAACGCAACTTTGGGTATAAGTACTGGGTCTCTGAGCCCCTAAAATTAGACATTTCTGGATCATGAACTAAGCCTCTGTCAGAAGGACTGCTGTGTTGCCTAAAGGTCTCATCTTTGGACTGCTGTCTTGGAAGGCCTGTTTTTTCATGTGTTGCCCTGCTGCCTGCTGCTCTCTGACTCTGCTTAAGGAGAGCTAGACTCAGACTTTACTTCAAGTGATCTTCAAGGACTTAACACAAAGGGTTCCCTGAGCACAAATGCATGTCTCTGTTGATATTACAGATAATATCTGTTCACAAATAATTGTCCATATCAGCGATAGGCTGTATTATCCTGGAACCCATTGACAGCGAAAACGGACTCCACAGACGAGGTAGTCGGTACTCAAAGCGCGCCATATTAAAGCGGTCCGTTCCGATTAATTACTGATTAATTACTGATGCGATATTATTCGTAAATCAGTATGCATAAGGGACAATTACAATTAGATAAAATTACAATTATTTATAAAACAAATAAAGAAAAAAGGATATCCTACATCAGAGACTATTGCCAATAATAACAAGTTTACCAGAACTGCCCATCGATACTGAAAACACCATATTGTCACAGGCTAATTTGAGTTGTTTACCTAAGCACTTTTGGTAATCTATAAATGTTATATATGAGGCGAGCTGTTAGGTTACCAACACCTAACCACAAAATTAGATTGCTCGGTTAGATCAAGTTCTTAGTTACCAATGTAGAAAAAAATGTATATATAAGCTAAATAATAAAGGTCCTTGATTTGATCCTGTTTTGTATGACATTAGGAGTGAGAATGTTTCAGGGTGAGTCCTGATTACTTTTAAGAGGTATAGGAACTTTAGTACCTTGGTTGTTTAGCACACAGCACAACTATTGCACTGATTAATACTTAAATCACAAATGGGATTGTAACTATCAACCGTGGTATTGGTGTTTGTGAGGTTTGTTTTCCAATTGTTTCTTTTTTGTCACGGTTTTCCTTTATTATGGCACGTTTTGGTTTTATATTTTGGCAGCTTTTGGGCATCCTTTTCCTGTTTATCTCAATATTCACTACTTTTTTGGTGAAGCACTTTCCTTTCTCGATATCCCTCATGAGTTGCTGGTGAAGGTATTTTTTGACAAGACTTGGCTCCCCGTTGTATGGGGTTTATAATTGGGTACATATTTATTGTTACAGCCCTGAAGAAGTCATTGGGTAATGTCCCTTGACGAAACACGTGTTGGCGTTTGGCTGTTGTGTACTGTATCAAGACTGTGCTGCTGTATCCACAAGTCTTCGTGAACATCCATGAACTAAGAAAATAAAAATAAGAACTTTTCATACTTTGGATGCGCTGATATGGACAATTATTTGTGAACAGATATTATCTGTAATATCAACAGAGACGTGCATTTGTGCTCAGGGAACCCTTTGTGTTTTGTTCTATTGTGTCAGCAATTACTCTGTAATTGCTGTTTCCTGACAGCGTTAGATGGTAGCTGTCTTTGGTTCCCTTGAAGCCACTTAAGAATACATATTTTTCTCTTCACTATTTGCTATATGGGCTATGCGCTGGTAATACCTCACCATCTGTTGCTATAAACTGATCTTCAAGGGCTTGTTGGCTTGCATTCAGTTGCTTGAGACTCACAGATGTCAACGTGTCTACACCCGATCCTGTGCCTGGCTCACTGGAAGTGGCCCAAATACTTGTAAGACAGATTTTCTCCTGTCTGCGTTTAACAGAACTGGCACATCAACCTGGTTGCGGGAGTAAAATCAGCTCATTGCATGGGAATTAGTACTTTGCCTCAAGAGATGGACACAATGGACAGCGTGTCACCACCTCTGCAGCTTGGTGAGAGCGACGCATCCCCTGGACTGTGCTGTAGAACCCGGCGCATCGCTCAATGCCTCTCGATTCTGGCACCTGTCTTTGGAACTGACGCATTGACTTTACTGCCTAGAGAAGATTGATGAATCTCACTTTGTTCACCGGGCATGCGTGAGTCCTGTAGATGGCCTGTGCTTCATCGTGGTTGCCCAAAATGTTGCCTTTTCATGGCAGGCCCAGCGCAATTTAAATTATCCCTTTTAGTGCTACTTGCTTCTAAGGCGCTTTACTGAATGTATTTCTTTAAAATTCAATATCTCAACTTCTACTTATTGGATTATGTCGTTTTGGTCTTGTTTTGCTCAGAATACAATCATCTATTTTTCTAAACCTGTGTGGAGTCTTTTTGTGGTGTATTAATTGTGTTACTGTGTGTGTGCGCTTATGTGTGCTGCATAAATACTTTACACATTGCCTCTTTAGATATGCCTGACTGCTCTGTGCCAAGCTACCAGAGAATAAGTATATGTGATCTTTTAGTGTGTACTTAGCTTACCCTGACTAGAGTGGTGGTTCCTGCCTGGTATGGGTGCATACTAAGCCAACCAAGAATCCCATTCTAACACCATCGTCCAGAAACATGTCAGTGATCAGTGTCCTGTCAGTGGCATTCTAAAATCCATTGGCCTGGTATAGTCCAGGATGGGTTCATGACCGAAAGTTCCCGAAATGAGTGTGCATGTAGCTCTGAGTTCTTTCAATAACCTAGACAGGTGAGATATAAAGTGGTCCTAAGTAAGATGGGGTCATGGACTGACCCCAGAATCAATTATGTTGACCAAGGGGGTAGGTATGTTTCTGGTAGGATGTCCTTGTTTCAGAATCAATTCTTCTTAAACAAGGAGATTTAACAAAAGCATACCAGTCTTCTATGGCTTACCATCACATCAAAGGAGAGTTTTCTCACATTTCTTGAAACTTGCAGAACATTCAGCATCACTGTACTGAGGATTTGGAGATATGGTCTGGGTGGGGCGTAAGACCCTAGATTGGTGAATATAGGAAGGAGGGGAGCTGGAGAGACTATGGGCGCTAACTAATCGTTGAGTAGTTTGATACAGTTACCACACCCAAATGATATGTTACAGGTGGAGAGTAACAGATCTGCAGGCAGGAGATCGAGTAGATAGTTAGGTCTTTAGAATCTCTCTGCTGTGTCCACAGTGTTGAATGTGCCCATTTAACGGTGAATGACAAGTGTTAGTGCCCTGAATTAATTCCTAGTTCAGGTGTGATAGCTTTCTGTGGAGTATCTACCTTCTGGCCACATTGCAGGGAAACTTTTCTAGGGGTATCAAGTGCAGAAACATTGGAATGATGGATACATGATAGATAGTTCTGTGAGAGCAAAGAACGTTGTGGGATAGTTCTGACAGTGACTCAACAGCAGCAGCAGCTTGCTTCGGCTTTAGAATGTAAGTAGGTTTGATTATGTGTAGAAAAATTGCTCAATAGTGGCGAAGGACAGAAGTGGTGGATATATGAAGCCCTTGCCCTGATGCTTTGTTGCTGATGTAGGCCATGGCATATATCGGGAGACTACTCATCGACTATAGCCCTCGGCCGGGCAGAAGCAGCTAAGAACATTGCCAATAAACAAAGCAGTAAAAAGAGTATTTCACTGTTGAAAACATAGCAAGAAGGTATGGTAGGGTGGTGCATGGGCTAAACCACATATCTGAGAAAGGCATAGGAAAGGGGCACAAGAACTCACAGATTCCTCCGCTGACACACCCAAAATGAGATGTTCAACATTGGCTGACCTTTCCCCCATCCCTTCTTGCAAGGGTAGCCTTATTTGTAATGATGGTGCTACCTCACTTTCTCAATGTACTCTTAAACACGCCCTACCCTGTCCCGCCCTCCAACTTAGAGCAATTGAGAACGAAATTCTCACTCTATTGTGGGAAGGTGGCCCTGCACATTTTGCCATTAAAAAGCTTACTAGAGTCGTGTTCGAGGGGTATAGCCCTGCCAGACATACCACGGTGTTATAGGGTGACCTTGAAGAACTTGCATGCTTGGTAATTACATGCATGATTCCATCACGAAACCCTTCTGGGCAAACGGAAGGGTTGTCCCATTTGCTGAGCTCCAAAATCAATATCACCTAGCGCCCACTGAAACCTATCACTCTCTACAAATTCAGCAACTATATGCTCAGCAAAGCAATTTCCCTCACCTATCGCAAGATGGTCAAAAATCCCCAGCTACCCTGCGACAATTCCGTGAACATTGAGAGAGGAATCTTGGTGGTATAGACAATGAACAATGACCTGAAGCATTGGCTTCCCACCGAGAAGTGGCCATTCACTCTAGATTCCGTTTGGTGCAATTAAAGATTCTACACAGATTCTACTAAGCATGCACCACAACGGTAAACAATGGGTATGGGGGCATTCGTATTGTGCCCTAGGAACAGTGGGAATATAGGTACGTTTTTCAATATGATCTATGATCTTAACATTATTGGGATGGGGTCACCCATTGTTTAAACAATGTCTGTGGGTGTGAGGAGGGAGCCTCTGTAAAGTGGTGCCTTCTGAACATCTGGGGGCCCCTGACCTCATCTGCATTGATCAACTATGGATGACAATGAGTTTGATAATTGCCAGGCACAATATGGAGGGCACGTCAAGACCCTCAACTGGGTGCCTGAAAATAGGACATGAACTGGTGTATGTTAGCAGAAAGAGCTGTCAACATAGGCAGGGGTTGCCCTGATAAATGGATAAAGATATGGGGAAAGTGGAATGATTATCCAGGGGGTCAATGTGCCCCTGCTGTCACTACCAATGAGGCTGCAGAACAGCTGGAATGTTCTCGACTGTGGGCCATCCTCCGAGGCTGGGGGCTAAGCGGGGGGAGGTTGTGGAGCATCAGAGTCTGTGGAAACTGTGTGTCAATTTGATGTTGCTTCAATGCTACATAACATTTTATTTGTTGAACTGTGCTACTTTGCACATGGGTACCGTAAAAGTAATAAAAAGATTTTGGAAAAAAAAACATTCACAGATTCAGTCAAGGGTCTAACCACATGCAGTGCAATAGGAGTAGCTGTATCAGAGGAGATCAGAACGTATCCTTGCCTTTCCCCAGTACTTCCAAGACCTTGCACAGGCTCTCCTTTCCACTTTCCTCCAATTGGTCAGTAATGATGGGTAGTGAGCACCGCAATGGGGGAGCTTCCGTCGTCAGAAGATACTGCAGTTGTATCCATGTCAAATTACTTCATGCTAGCAAGGAACCTCTCAAGATTCTGATATACTGTAGTCAGATGATTTGACATCAATGGTGAACCACATTGAGTCAGGTTCTAGAAGGATTTTCCTAATATCCTGCTTCATGAGTCTCAGCAACAGAGCTAAAAAGATCTTTATTTTCAAACTGGTGTTGATGGAGAGGTCAACTGATATGGTGATGTTGTGGCTCTCAAAGGAATACACACCATGTCAAGTGCAGCTTCAATACCCTAGTGAGCTTGTTAGTTCCATAGGAGCAACCTAATATCAGCCTCGGGGAGTCCTTCATTGAGTTCCTGTGTTGTATTCATTGTAGCCTATCAAATTGAGGAGAGGGTGGAATTCGATACACAAACGTTTGGGGAGGAGTTGTGTTGCCTTCCAAGGTTATTCTGGTAAGTGTGAGGTCTGCAGATACTGTAGTCTGGTATAGTTTTTGATCAATACCTTCCTCTCTGTGTTGTTTGGAGGCCTTTGTAGAGAAGGCTATGGTGCAGTGCTGGTGTTGTGCCCTCTGATGAAATGCCAGTGTCCAAAACAATACATTGTGAGCAGCAAGTTCACAGAGATGCATGATGCTTTATAGTACACACTTGGTATGGCAAGGCTGCTCCCAATAGCCTCAGGGAGCTTTGTACACTGCAAGCACCGCAGTTAGACTTGTGACTCAGAAAGTAATGAGTGCAGAATCTCCGCACATGTGGCAGAATGTTCACACGAGTGTGGAATATCTGCACTGTAGTGCTTAGTGCAGAGATTCCACCCTGAATGTGCAGGTTCCTCCACAAGTGCAGAGATTCTTCGGGAATCTGGCCCACAGTGGTGGGGCCAGAGCTGTGAAAAGGTAGGGCCGAATTCGACCAAGAACCCTTCGGTATTTGCCCGGCGTTAGTCGCCTCTCATACCATTCGAGATTACCAAACAAAGAGGCAGGCGCTGGAGACAGGAAGACGAGAAACAGGAGTTTATTCCGACGGAGCAGAACACGTCAAATCAGACAACAGGGTATCTTCTCGAGGTGCTCTAACCGCATCTCTGAGGCCTGGCCTCGTATACACAGGTTTATGGCTTTATTACATACACTGCATCCGTAATGTTTCTTATAACATCCTCGGAATCCCCGGTCCAGGCCCGTTCCCACACACATCTACAGTAGAGTTCCCACCCGACCTCAGCATGTGGTGGTTATCGCGCAGCTGGTCATTCCGCTGGGAACGGGGATGTGTGTGATCAGTCGGATCTTCGGGGTGCGAAAGCATTGATTAATCCCCGTTCCTTTGATGTGCGGCGGGGTCCTACTGTAGGGGGCAATAAACTGCATCTGTTGGGCTAGGTGATGGCCTGGGATCAGGCCGGACAATCGGGCAGGGAGGAAGAGGTTATCAAAAGGGCCTGTTCTTTGAATGAGATGAAAGAGCGAGGGGGTTCAGTATGGGATGTGGCTCGGAGACAGGGTCGTGTTAGAGGTGCGCCTATGGCCCAAGCAGGAGAGACCGGGGGCTGTCGGGCGCGGGGGAATGCTTGCGAGGCCGGGGAGTGAGGGGGAGAGACGCGCAGGCTATTGGCAGTGGGCAGAGAGGCCACGACACACAAAATGGCTGCCACTTACGTGCATGATGGGGCCTAAAAGGGACAAGATGGCGTGGCCACTGTTTCACGATTTTCACTTTACTTTCAACAGTGGCTGTGGTGAACATAAATGAACGCCGCTTATAGATACCTAATTTTAGTCATTTTCCACAGTCCCCAGTTTTTATCATAAGTTAGTTCATTCCTGTTCATGTCACAGGTGAGGATGTACAAGCTGACATTAGTTATACAATTTGCTTTGGTAGCCCATATGCATTACAGGCAGATGGAAAATAATTCTGCTATCAATGCAGACAGAATCGTACATAACCATACGTAGTCAATGTGATGGGCCGGGAGACAGTGCATACAAAATTACATTAGCTGCGTCATACGTTAGACCTTGGAGGCGGGGACATTACTTTAGACGATGTAGGAGATTCGTTCGAGTACAAACATGATGTCATACAAAAAAAAATTCTGGCAGGATAAGGGCTATTATCACTTGAGGTCTGGACTCCATGGGGGTCAAAACTAGACAGCATGTTCATGTGCATAACTGGTGTTCTACAATCATCAAGATACAGAGTTAACGCCTTCTTAGTTATCCATGTACAGTTGAAAGTGACCGATGTAAGGTTTTCGAAAGCTCAATTGGGTGATAATCAATACAAAGCGGTTGGGAGAGGAATTCAACTTAATACAAGGGACAGTCAAGAGGTGGCAATGTTCAAAAGAAAGGGGGTTCGTCTTTCCAGTGTCTTATTACAGCGAGCCATCACTGGTAGGCTCTCATTGTTTTTCTTCTTTCGTTGGCACTGTTGAGCACCGGCGGTGGAGCTATGCGTCCAGCTCGGATTCAGATTTCGCGTTGCAGGGTGTGGCCACTCTTTGCTCTCGGACCACAGTCCTGATTGTCCTGTCACCTAACTAATCTACCATAGGTACTTTTAGTCGGGGTACCCGTATTCCGTTCTTCTTTCGGGACAAACCCTATTCTATCTTTTGTGCTGTGTTTCTTCTTTAAGTCAAGTTCAAAAACTCCATATGGAAAAAGGGGGTGATGGGGGTGTGCTTTGGGAGGCCGAGGGAAAAGAGGGTGGAGTGGGATCGGGTCTGAAATGGACCAAGGAGGGCAGACATTTCAAGCAAATGGGCCCATCAATCGGGCACAATGGGCTGGGACTTTCGGCACGAGCTCATCAACATGCAGGGGCTTCTGGACAGCCCTTCTTTCCTTCACTTTCCACGTTGAGAATGGTGCCTTGTCCCGCAACTCTTTGCTCTGTGGCTCCACCTTGGTCGAGGTCATAGACATTCCCCGATCTGCAGCCAGGCTGTGCGTCACGTCCGGCCCCTCTCCTCCGACGACTGCACGTTATCTTTAAATGAGTACAAAAAAACAAGTCTTAGAGAACTGGCAGGGGAAGATGTTTACACACTTTTAATTTCTCTCCCAACCCCAAGTAGTTGGGGGAACGTTCATTGGTCACGATAGGGTGGATGCTTAGTAATCCTTACATCGGTGTATGCTGTTAACTCATGCATCATTGCTGTGGTGCAGGTCTGCAAGTATCTTTCTATTTTCAAACATCATGTCTGTCTGGTGTTTATTCCTGTTATATTCGCGAGTGTGGCAAGAAGTCTGATATCCAACAATTACATGGTTCATCGAATTCAAACCCGCTCCTCCAGTAGAGACTCGTGTTTTTCTAAAATAAATCCTGTTAAGCTATATTTTTCTTCAAGGTCTGCTAATTCATAAAAAGTGTGAAGTGCTTATTATCATGGGCTTACAGCTACTTTTCTGACAGCAACGGCTAACTTTTATCAGTTTTTTTGGACGATTTATCTTTAAAAACAAGGTCATCAGCTACAGTCTTTAAGATTTTCTGGGATGGCTGGTTACAGAACTGGGACGTTTCGGACATTCTACTTTAGTGCAATGGGCGATGGTAATCCGAATGATGAGGGTGGTGTTACTAAAGCACTAAAACAAAAGCCACTGACATATAGTTCCCTTTTAAGGGTCAGATTAGGGGACATTAGTCGTCTTACCTGTCCTTTCTTTCTCAGCCAATTAAGTTCCATAATTTTATAGAAAGGAGAGGTAGTAATATGGCAAAATACGATCGTTTTGTTTCTGTCAAATTGTTCAAACACTGTCATGTCTAAAGCCAATTATACCTGTGCCGGCGAGGTACAGTGTCGTCATTTAATCAAAAGGGAGCAAGGGAGCCCTCAGAGAGAGAGAGAGAGAGAGAGAGAGAGAGCGTCATGTGCACCAAATAGGCTATTAGTACACGTACAACATAAAGAGAGAGAGAGAGAGAAACGTGTATAATAATAGGTTATTCAGTGCACACACATATAGAACAGTAAATGTAGTTGAGCTTATATAGCGCACAGCTACCCCCAGTGGGTTGCCCGGCGCTTGCTTAGGGAACCCTTCCTGGTATTCCCCTGTGAGATAGCAGGGTATCCACAAGGTGAAAGTCAGGCATCCCACCGCGAGGGGCCGTTGTGGAGATTAAGCAAGCTATTGCCCAGAGTCGCAGAGTGTGAACCCGTGAGTCGAGGAGGCACCGGGCGAGAATTATCGAGTCCGTGGAATTTTTAGCCCAAGACCCCGCCGAGGCGGGGAATTGAACCCTGGTCCAGGACCGATCTCAGCTTCCGGGTCTGCTGCCTCTAACCCCTGAGCCACATTTCTCCACTACGGGTCGGTTTCACGTATAAAACACAAGCTGAGGGAAAACATAAATTCATAGTTTACGTACACACAAATACCAGATAAGGTGCGACAGTACATACATCAAGTGCGGAAACCTAAGACAGAACACAGAGCTATTTTGGGCAAAAGGACTTTGTCATGCATGTTGCGTATTCTCAGTATTCCCGTTAATTCATTTTGGAGGTCGAGCTCTTTGTTCTCCTTCCTTCCTAATAGTAGACAATTTTTGTTGGTAACCTCGCTTCACAAATACTTACTCCTTTTTAATTGGTCGGACACTAGTCCAGTCGCGCTTATACTCACGGTGGGGTCTTCCAACATCTAGCAAATGATGATCCAAGCTGAGGTAAAGGAGGGGTGTCAGTCGGACGTGCGATGGTACAATTCTGACTTTTCTATGAGGGTGGAAGAAGAAGGGGTAAATCTAAAAAATAACAATATCACTAATATCTGGGCTGAGGGGGATTCTGGATGAACCCCAACCCGGGGTACTCTTAACTTTTCTTATTTAGTCAGCACATAAATTGACTCACTGGTGCGCATTATTTTGGGTGTACATTTGGGATATCGGTTGGGGTTGGGTTCGTCGTACTGAAATAAGCCTTCAAGTTTCTGGTGTAGGCCACTCTCCCATTCGCTAGCTCCAGAGAGAGTCGTTCCTAAGTAAGGAAAGTGCTATATTTTTATTCCTTTTTCACATGTAGGTATCATGTTCGGGCTTAATTTTCCTATCCCATTAACCGTTCGATCAACGCCTCAATCACACAAAAAGCCTTCTTTTATGGACCCAGACGTGCGCCACACATACGCATTCATACCGTACAAATCAGGGCCCATGCGCACATTCATACCATACAATTTTTCACGCTCCCAGAGATAGCTCCTGCATATATTGTACCGTCTCACACAGCTAGCCTATTTTCCACGCGTGGAACACGGTGCGGTTTTAGGTCTTCTCCATACTTCAGCTGAAATTCCGATGTAACCTGCAAAAAGAACAAGAGGGGGGGGCAGCGTTCAAAGCACATCAGCGCGCATAAACACGAAAATGTTTTTTCCTACCACGTATTTAACTTATCTCTCTGGGATGCAGTCCCTTACGTCTCGGCATTGAAGCCCAGAGGAACTGATAGTGCGGCAAAGATAACCAATGGTAGTCTGTTCATTACATAGATCGTCCGAGGGTGGTAGTACAGACCGCGTGTAGGAGAGGGTCAAAGGTCAGGGGTATTCAGTATAAGGTGGGGGGTGACGGATTCATGTTTTCATCGAGGAAAAGAAATGGTTTACGGTGGTTTAAGGTCGTTCCTGTTCGCAGAGCATGGTATTTAAAAAAAAAAAAAACCCTATCAATCTAAATGACTGGTATGATGCTAGTTCCATATATATTTTTCTTTCTAAAACTTTGATTGTAAAAATGTCAGCATTCAAATACGGGTTTCCAACCATACAGGCCGGCCACGGGGCAGACGGGAAACGCATGAGGTAAGGAGAGATTACACTGTAGTATAGGAGTAAGTAACGAGCGAGCCATTTTAATTGAAAAAACTAAACGTGACAAACAGTTGCAGGATCAGTGAAGGTTGATTTTATAATTGAAAGTATAACGGGATCAGTTACATTAAAATCGTCCATACGCACACCATGGGCGAGTATCGTGAGTAACATTACTTCGGAGCTTTAATAATACAATAATCAATAGTAAAAAAAACGACATCAATAGGGTTGTCCGCATGCCCAGCCAGTACTCTTCCCCGCCCGCCATGTGCACAAAGACTGCATACATCCCCCATAACATCAAGGCTAAGTAACTAGAATCGTCATAAGGAGTTGCAAGTCCCGCCCATACTGGCGCCATTTTGGTCGAGGCCGGGCGGGTCCAGAGTATAGTTCAAATGCCTCCAATAACTAGTGGCCGGACCAGAATCCCTTTCGGCAGTTCAAAAAAATTCCGTTAACGCCAGCAGAAAGGACAGGCGGCATGAACCGCGACTTGAAGGCGAGGAAGGCAAAATCTTCCCTACTGGGTCACGCTGAGGTCCCACCGGAGCTGATCGAGTTGGCAGTCTACAGTGTCTCTTAGTAATTCGGACAAAAGCTGGTGTCAGCATGAGAGCACCACCATCTTGTGACAACGTTGTGGCCACTCCGGAGAGCGGGACAGCAGGCGTATCCCTCCACATATGCGCTGAATCAGTCTTTCCTACGGCACCAGATGTGGATAAGGCGGCGGTCACCCGGGGCAGCGGCATATGCATGGGGGATAGTCGAGCAACAGTGGCGGTTGCCCCCACCGGAAGCCCGCGGGAGTCGAGGGCCAACGACTCTCGTAGAATCTTTAAAACTGAGAGGACGTCTTCAAGAGTGGGGCTCATGCCCGAGCAGGCAAGCATCCGAGTTCCATGGTAGCCCAGAGCCATCCTAGTGGACCAGGCCCAAATCCGGGGAGCCGGCCGCCATCTTGAGAGCCCCCCAGCAGCTGCCCTTCACCATGGCCACCGGAGCGGCCCCTCCCGGTCAGCCAGCCGTGGGGGGGTCCGCGAGTGGAACGCGAATGGCAGTCTTGGTGCAGGAGAGGAACCTCCATCTGGAGGTGGAGGGGGCTGTCCGCGCCGCTTCTCCACGGGCGCCCCACGCCATCTGTGGGCGCCCCACGCCATCTGCGGGCGCCCCACGCCATCTCCTGGCGTAGGTATAAAAAATGGCTGGACCAGGCAACAAAGGGGGGAGCCATCAGCAAGGCATCCCCCGCACACAACTTGCTGGACATCACCTCTGGATGATCCGGGGACGGGCCTCGACGCGTTGGGTTGCCTCCGGCCTATTCGCACAACGGTCCTCCACCCCAGGCCGCCACCGACGCTACCTCGCCGGCTGATGGCTTTTGTAGACTTTCTTATAGCCCAAAGCCTACTAAAAAGTAGCCCAAAGTGGCCCAACATTGCTACTGCGTCAAGCAGACGGCGAATGCATGGGGATTGATGTTACAGCCGGCTGCCATGTAAATAGTTGTATAATAAATAGTTGTATAATAAAACGTTTTAACATGTTACTTTGCTGGAGTGTTGTATATATTTATAATATTTACATAGGGTTTGTCGTTATTTGGGCGGGGTGGGCGGCGGAGCCGAGCTGTCTTGCGGCCATCATGGCGTCGAGCTCGGCTCTTCTCACCAGTTTCATATTTCTCATGAGGGGTTGTTCCTAATGTTTCTATTTTAGCGGGGTCAAAAAGATCCCATCAGTGGCCTACTGATTTTGCTCGATTCCTTTTGTTTTTCCTAACGATTTTTATGTTATAGTTTGCTATCACGATACAGCGGCTAATCCGTATTTTTATATATATATGTCCTTTTTATTAGGGGTGTCCTCCGGTGGAGCCGGATGGTTCACCTCTAATAAGCGGTCCGGGCTGAACCAACTACCAACAAACGGGGCGAAGATAGGCATGACGGGTTACAAAGGGGACAAATGTCTGCACTACCTATCCTTCACTATCCGCAAAGACTAAACAGAGTATTGCGACTCTGTGCTTATTTGTGAATAGAGAATAACCCAAAGAGAACCAATTCCGAACAATCAATGTTCGGATAAACAATCAATCAAATGAGGGATAAAAATAGGCACGACGGATTACAACGGGGGCAAAAGCCTGCGTTATCTACCCTTCACTATCTGCAAAGACTAAACAGAGTATTGCGACTCTGTGCTTGTTTGCAAATAGAGAATCTCTCAGAAACAATCAAATGAGTAATACTAGTATTTTCAAACAATCAAACAATCAATTCGCAATTTGTCGTGTTACACGACCTTACCCGGACCGCATGGACAGTTTCTCATCTTCCGCTTCCAGCACCTGATCGTCCTCTATTCTCCGTAATTGCTGTGGCACTCCTGATGGTTCCCAGTCAGGACCGTAGATCACTCGAGAGAGAGGTCTGCTCGGAACCAGTGAAGTTCGGATGATTGGCTGCCAGACGAGGGTCTATCGGGCAGGTGCACTTCCCGATCGTTGCAGTCGTTCACTCTGTCGTTGGGACCTCTCCCACTGGATCCACGTGTCGCTGATGAGCCCCAGGTTGGGCGCCAATTGTGAAAAGGTAGGGCCGAATTCGACCAAGAACCCTTCAGTATTTGCCCGGCGTTAGTCGCCTCTCATACCATTCGAGATTACCAAACAAAGAGGCAGGCGCTGGAGACAGGAAGACGAGAAACAGGAGTTTATTCCGACGGAGCAGAACACGACAACAGGGTATCTTCTCGAGGTGCTCTAACCGCATCTCTGAGGCCTGGCCTCTTATACACAGGTTTATGGCTTTATTACATACACTGCATCCATAATGTTTCTTTGAAGGACAGAAAAGACATCCTCGGAATCCCCGGTCCAGGCCCGTTCCCACACACATCTACAGTAGAGTTCCCACCCCGACCTCAGCATGTGGTGGTTATCGCGCAGCTGGACATTCCGCTGGGAACGGGGATGTGTGTGATCAGTCGGATCTTCGGGGTGCGAAAGCATTGATTAATCCCCGTTCCTTTGATGTGAGGCGGGGTCCTACTGTAGGGGCAATAAACTGCATCTGTTGGGCTAGGTGATGGCCTGGGATCAGGCCGGACAATCGGGCAGGGAGGAAGAGGTTATCAAAAGGGCCTGTTCTTTGAATGAGATGAAAGAGCGAGGGGGTTCAGTACGGGATGTGGCTCGGAGACAGGGTCGCATTAGAGGTGCGCCTATGGCCCAAGCAGGAGAGACCGGGGGCTGTCGGGGCGCGGGGGAATGCTTGCGAGGCTGGGGAGAGACGCGCAGGCTATTGGCAGTGGGCAGAGAGGCCACGACACACAAAATGGCTGCCACTTACGTGCATGATGGGGCCTAAAAGGGACAAGATGGCGTGGCCACTGTTTCACGATTTTCACTTTACTTTCAACAGTGGCTGTGGTGAACATAAATGAACGCCGCTTATAGATACCTAATTTTAGTCATTTTCCACAGAGCGTTGCAGCATCTCAGTTACTGTTGTGGAGCCCTATTAAAAAATTGGCCAGGAGATCACAGGTATTGGCATAGGAAGCCTGGTCCCATAACAGAACTATGATGCTGTGACGAGTTAAGCATTGTTGACCCACAGATACAGGAATCCACACGGTGGGAGCTATGGCAGTCAGATCCATGGGCACCGGGGCCATGGTCAGTGCATTATCTGTAGTGGCCTTGAACAACGGTGTAACCTTAACAAATGGGCCCAGCCACCAGGCAATCACTTACCAAAGTTTTGTCATCAAACAAGCACATAGTACAGCAGAGGTTGAAAGGGCACCCTCCTTTGGTTGGTTGGATCACAGTAGACCAGCAGGGCCTATGCGTCGTGGTATGCACCTGCTTCAAGTGCATCAGTGAATCCATGAGTTATGGAGTTGCAGCTTCTCAGCGTCAACTTGGAGGCTGAGAGTGGGTGCAGACCTGGCCTAGTAACTTTGCTCATAAGACCTCATATTGCTCATAGTTGCGAAATCTGCTACCCAAATCCAACATCACACTGGTCCCCAGAGGCAGGCAGTCAGCTCGCTCACACTTTGCAGCAAAAGAAAGCTTCATGTCAGTTATTTACAAAAATTGTTAGAAAAACAACAGTGGTTCACTTACGCCTAATTGTCTCAAAAGTGTTAAAAAACACCTTCGGTCTTAAGCAATTTTGCAGACTAAACATCATAAAATATATCAAATGCAAGTATAAATGAGGTACACTACTTACTGTTGTAATGCAATGAATGTATTCACTGCATATTATTGAAAACGTTTTCTGTGTATATCATGATCTAGTGGTCACTGATAAGTGAAAGAAATGTGTAGTGGTAAGTGAAAGTGTAATAACATGCATCAATTCAAAACAACAAGATGCTACACTCCTTTTAGGAATTGTTTGATTAATAAAGAAGTCAAGTTGATCCAAGGTCGAGGGCGTTTTGATCTCATAGAATTAAGATCAATATGAGAACAAGGTATGTGAGCACCTAGCATCTTGTAGGAACTTGAGGAAATTTGCGAAAAAGGGCTGTCAATCAATGAAGGAGATAAAAGGAAACCGTAACTTGAAGTGGTTAACCTTGCATCATGCTAAAGAGCGGCTGGTGCTGCCGTGTCTCTGGGATCCGGAGCGGAAATGGTATAGGCACGGGATACCTTATCTGTTATTGCCGCCAGGTAGGCTAGTGAGCCGGAGAATTGATAGTCATGAATTGTTACAATGAATTTCCGAATCCAAGTAAATCGGGATGCCAAGCGGGAGCTCCAAGGTCTGTGGTAGAACACGTTCTTCTGCTCTGCGTCACAATTGACTCGGCTATCCCTCGACACAGGAGGCATATACTTCCATTCACAGACCACCCCGAATTCTCCTCTGGGATCTTGTGTACTCTTAGGGTCACTAATAAGCAGAAAAACATTTTTCTATGTCATCTCCCACCATATAATTGGGCACCAGATCTTTGGATATATGGACCTTCTTGTCTCCTTCAGACACTGAGTGTATGCTGCCACCATTGCTGCTGGATTCTGATTGCTTTGCCCTCCAGCTCTCTGAGACTTCGCTCATGGGTCAATTTGTTTTCTATTCTAGAACCAACTTCCTCTCCACCATTTTGAGTTGGGCCATCTGTAGCCTACACTCCTTCTCTGCCTTCCTATCCGTCAGCTAATTTGAGGATGGCAATGTGAAGCTACATTGTTTACTGCTTTGGTAGAGAGTTCCAACTTAGGAGATGGGTCCTACTCCTCCACTGAAAGCTGTGTTTCATGGCTGATATCCGGGTCCTTATCCTGCTCATTCATCTCAACCTCATCAGCCTGCTCCTCTGTGGCTGTTAGTATTTGGTGAACCTTCCACCAGGCCCTCAGAGCTTTCTGCAGCTCCAACTTTTTGGTACCCTTCTTGGTGGAGAGTTCCCTCTCCTTGCACAACTGTTTGGTCCAAGTTGGCCAGCTCGAATTCCATTGCTACAGGTATGGTCACAGATAGTCAGGTAGTAGTAATGAGAGTAGATTTGAAAAAAGAATTAAAAGAGGCAAACAAGGAGAAGGAATGCAAAAATGTGGGGGGCAATATCACACTAAGGCTGACAGGTCTAACATACACCAATTGGTGGTGCTTTCTGTTTTTTTTTAAAAACACTTTAAAAACAATAAGTTAAATGCATCCCGACAATTCTTACAGCTTTAAGTGACCTCTAACAGTCAATTTTGTTCATTTTTAGGAGTGTGATTGCTGGTTGATAGCATCTGTATAGGCAATTAGCCTTCCAACAGAGGCTGTGGTCTCCTGACAAATACCCTGGGCCCCGGCACAAATTATTATTATTGTTTATTTTTACAAATTAAACACTGACAAAGGAAGAATTAGGTGGTGAAAAAGAACCTACAAGAATGAGATAAAGGTTCAAGGAGGGAGTGTCTGGTGCTGGATGAAAGAAGAATCATGACCAATCAGGTTTGGTATTTAGCATCTCTGATATTCATAGTGCCAGCCTGGGCTTCTGAACAAAACTTTAGGCCCTGGCACTTATTTTTTTACAAATTAAGCGGTAACACAACTGGTAATATTAGGGTGAAATAATCCTAGTCCCCAAAATGTTTTCCAGGTCATTTGCGGCAGGTTTAACTAGGCACAATACGCCAGTTTAAAAATGGTCAGTACATTTTATGCTCCATTCCGGAGTACTCTGAATTCAAGAAAAGAGGTATTTAGCATATCTGGTAAATATCTCATTCTGGGTCCAATATTTACTACCCTCCATCCCACTTATTGATGGGAGTATTTTGCCACAATTTGTAAATATCATACCCTAGCATGAGATATTAACATATGCAATGTTTTCTACGTCAAAATTAGGCATAACACGCAGGATCGATTCTTACACACCAATTTCTGCCAGCTTTATCTTCTTTCAAGGCCTTCTTCCCTGATAACTTTCTGGAAGTTAGACCTGCTGGGATATATCAGAGGAATCTGTGATGGTATAATAATCATACAGCTTGTATTTACAATCCCACTCCACAAGGGTGGAGGTGTAGCCCTGAGCATATAATAATGGTCTACCTATAAATTTGGCTGCATGATTCTCCAAGGAAGAAGACAAAAGGCTTTGCCCTTGAAAAGCTGCCATGTTGAGTTTTAAACCTGGTATCATTGGAAAATGGATGTAAGCAAGGATAGTAAGGGTTTACGCAATTACTGTTTATGGATGAAAATCAAAGATTTTGCTGCTGATCAATGTTTTCGCATTGTCAACATAACTTTCTACTAATTACTTGCATGTTCACAGGATGTCACTACTAATGTAAGATTACCTAAAATACCTTAAATTAACATGGCTTCTCTGTCAGTGAGAATGTGCACACTTTTTTTCTCAATGTTTTAAGTGTAACTCCTTCATTATAAATGTCAATTATAAACTTTTTTTGTGCTATCATATTTAGTTACATGCGGCTGCAAAGTTGTGCTCAATGGCCCCTTTCCAAAGAAGAAGACATAACTTAGTGTATTCGTTTTAAACTATCCACATATCACTGTAGGTCCCATGAAATAGTTCTTGTAGCAAAAATAATGTAACGTTTCTGATTACTGTGTACATTTAAAAAATTCAATGCTGGATCCAACATTTACAGTGCAAACCAAAGACTCTTGTAATAACAGCTCTTACGAGAAAAGGGATAACATTTACCAGAAAGAAGCTAAAGATACCTGTAGTATCCTGTATGTGTATTTAATCCTCTCACCTTTTGCTTTCTCCCTAGAAACTCATCCAGTGTGAATGTGCTGCGTGGAATGTTGGTGTGGTGGTGATGAATGGAATGTTTGGGGTGCCTGGGAAGTGAGGTGTGATTGTTGTTGTATGGGCTGAGCAGCAGGCAGGCTGCGCTACATGAACTTTCCAACCTGTAACTAAGACCTAATGAATCTAAATCTGCATTTGTAAAGCAAAACTGCTCACCCTTTTGGGTCTCAAGGCGCTGGGGGCTGTCATTGAAATTGAGTGAGCTATTGCCCAGAGTCACATGGTGATGAGCTGAGCTGACGCTGGAGCCGGGGATCAAACCGTAAAGCTTGTGCTCCGAAGCCAGCTGCCCTGGCCGCTGCGCCACACTTCTCCACATTCATCTACAACACTTCAGCTAATCGACTTCATCATTACAATACCACTATTTCCATGCGAACATGAGACAGCTCTACCATCAGCCCAACCAAATGTCACCCCTACCAATATAAACTCTTCCATGCTCACTCCTTGAAGGAGAACTCCACCTGAATGAGTTCAAACCATAGCACTATCAACATTTAAGAAACCTTTTCAAATACGACCACAGTACAAGCAAATGCACGAGAAAACTTTTAACATTTTTTGTTGTTGTGCCTGTTGCATGGTTTTTCATGAATATTTGACGACTGGGTAATGTTTATTTCCATTTCACAATATTTTATCGTTGTTTTGTTTTATGTGTTTGCTACAACGTTTGGCTTTTGCTGGTGATTATAAGAGCAAGCAATGGCTAAAAAAATATTTAATGTTTCCTACAAATGAGACAGAAATGAGTCCATAGTGAGGAGAGGCCTTAATGGCTCCTCGAGGATCACGCACCTACATTGTATTAAGGTATACTTCATGCTCAGCAATAAAAATAAATGTTATATTTCAGTAGGCAGTGTTGCATAAGGTCTCCAAATGTATGCAAGTACTTTTTAAAAGAAATCTTGAATTTTGCTTTAGAGTGAGGAGGTTATGATAATTAACGACTCTCTTCAGGTCTATTTACTTCCAGCGGTTGCCATAAAGTTGGATCGGAATGACATAAGTAGCTCTAATTCAAACATTCTGACTTCCTCTCGAGGTACTTCTGTAAATCATTAGGTTTTATTGTGACTTCATCCTGAGTTATATTTATAGTTATTACTCTATTTATGTGAACTAAGGGAATATTAATTCCTTGTAAAAGTCCACAATTCCCCATTTGTGGCAGCAGTTTACAATAGGCGGCAAATCATATGTGATCCCTTAGGCAGTTATGTCCGCACAGTCATCACCGAGGGCTCCTGGGAATGTGTCTTTGATTCCGTGGGAGTTGCCCTTTCATTTCAGGCATAGGCTTGGCGCAGCGTCATTTAGATGCCTACGTTATTCCAGGCACTACTTATATGGGAGGGAAAGATTGTTATGCAGCTTAATTGGTTTTGCGCGACAAATGTCTGGATTACAATGAGTTGACAACTCCTTTGGTACTTTATGCCCACTTTTTTGCATCGGCACGAGTTATAACTTGCACATGCCCATGGATTCTAGGGTAAAAAAAAATACCAGTTACATGTGGCGCTGCTGTGTTGAAAAGGCATAACATGGTGCTAAAAAAGAGGTTGGAGCCAGTCATATGGACCACTAAGGGCAGATATGCATTAAGGCTTTCAATTGCTTTAGGCAACCAATCAACAAAAGGCCTTATGTATGACCCTGCTTCTAATAGAGGGTAAGCAGAAAAATGTTTTATCTAATGACCCGAACATCATTCCATCAGAATTGGGAAAACCCAGCTCTGAAACACCCAGGTGATTATGTTGTGTACACTTATGTGTAAGTGCATTATCAAGGGCGCACGTTGTAAGCACAGTATAAGATGATGAACTTAGTGAGCTATGCATGGAATAACTTTGGCCTGCTCTAATTTTTAATATTATTAACAAAAAACAATGGCCCAACCCGGAATAGATTATTGGCTCAATGAATCAGTACTCACAGTTAATAATTTTTGTTAACTCAATGAGTGTTAGAATTAATCACCTCTTATGGATTTAATCCAAAAGTATTCATTGCACTTAAAAAGCATCCACCTCGAGAAAACTGATTTATTCAAAAAATGTATATATAGGAGTTTTAATGAATTGCTCCAACACAGCGAGAAAATTTCATATATACATTAGTAAAAATTTCAAAAAACGAACGGTAACAAAGAGAGCAGAGTGCTTCTACAAGGGTGCCGGAAAAAAGAAAGAAAAAGTGGTTTTGAAAGAAAGGGTGTAAGCCTCAACAGAATAGTGACATAAGGTTTTATAAAAGTCGAGAAAACAGTGCTGTACAAAATTCAGCAAAATATAGATTAAGGCCACTGATTGCTTATTTCACTTTTAGCATTTATACATTCTTTGACTGGCATGTATAATGTCTGAAAAAACAGTGGTCCTATTTATTGGAGAAGAGCGTCGACGTTTCGACCCGTCTGGTGGTACAGGGGTAGCTGGGGACCTCGACCTGCGGGTCTTCCTCAGGACGTATATGACACAAACTTCGTACCGTGGTTATAAAAAGCTGTGAGCCTACAATAAATTAAGGCAATATTCAGGTGGGTGCATGAAATTAATACTTAAAATTGAGAGGTACGTCGACCTCGATTGATTTCTTACCCAGAACTTCTTTATATGGGATGGTCAAGATCCTCCTAGATCTGGATGGTCTTAACAATCTGATTGGTCACAGTCCCACTCCTACAGTTCCTAAGATGGAGTTAATATATTAAGTTGCTAATCTAGATGAGTATCTGTAATTGTTGTTTTTCAAACACCATTAATAAAGGCTTACCGAGTTAATGGTCGTTTGCCTTCCACATAGTTATTCAGTGGATGATGTTGAAGATAGCATATAGGACTTAATCCGTTACTGCAAGGGAACATATAATGAGTGTGTTTAACCGTGATATCATTCAGTAATTTTGATCTATTAGTATGGAGGGTAAAGGGAAAAATTCATACCTTACAGTATTCTTATACTTCATAAGATAGTATAGGTGAGGTTCAATCTCTGCGCCAAGATTTCTGCGAAAACAGGCAGAGATGAGTGTTACCTGGGTTATGTTTGTTTAAAGGAGGTGGCACAGCATATTATAGGTGGCGGATACCTCGTAATCTGTTAATTACCTTTTGGACTCGCAGAATGGCCGCCCTCACTTGGGAATGTTCGCGAAAGTCGACATTATCCAAACCGAAAAACAGGACGCTGCATGAAAAAACATAAGTTCAGGTCAGAGTCGCTGTGGTTGTCTTACAGCCTCAAGGACTCTAATTTGGATAGAATACCGGGAAAATCTTACCGAGTGTGTTTGTATGTTGGCGGCGACTGTTCAAATCCAGGGGTCTCGTAACGCGGTGACGTCACACGGACGTTTTGAGCGCTCGAAGACGAATAGACATAAAGAAAGGACTCAGTGGAGTTCTCGGTTGGCCCGTGGATATTGTATCTTGTGGACCAAAACACCAAGAGTAGGTCGACGTAGAAAAGGGACTCAGTGTGATTCGCCCATGGTCATTGTATTTAATAATACAATACGTCACGGAAGATTGAATACTGAATAAGGCGCCCACTCAATAGATCATCTGTTATTTAACACTGCTACTTGTTTGCTGATTTCTTCATATTCATTTAGCCCCCGCTTTATAGTGTCGAATAGATATATAAAGCGGCACTCACGGAGGCTCAATACATGACTGAAGTCTCCTCCTCTGGGGTTTGGTGTTACCTTTTCAAGGGCACACCATTTGAGACTATCAGGTGTATGTTCAAATTTTGTAAAATGCTCCACAAGTGGAGCCCCCTGGGTCTTACATTTGATGCGGCTCACGTGTTGCAATATGCAACACTTTACTTTTTGTGTAGTTTGTCCAATATATACGAACCCGCAAGGGCATGTAATCGCATAAATAACTCCACTTGAGTTACAGTTACTGTGTTCTTTTAACTCATATGTGTAGTTGTTGTGTTTGAAACTTTTAATTTCTTGGGTTAATGGACAAGCTTTACAGTTTCCACATTTCACGTGGCCCTTTACTGGTGGCATCCCCCATAGGACAGTTTGACTGGGTGGGTTTTTACTAGGCAGTAGAGCTTTCACAACATAGTCTCTTATATTTTTTGCCTTCTTAAAAGCATGTAATGGCAAAGGGGCATTCCCAATTTCATCAGCGATCATATGCCAGTGTTGGTTAATTATTTTTTTGATCTTGTTACTCTTCGTGGAATAGGTAGTAACGCACACTATCCGATCCTCTTTTTGTTTCTGATTATCTCTCACTTCTAAGAGGTGTTCTCTGTGATTATACCAGGCGCGTTTACGTGCCTGTTTTAAGAGCCTGATCGGGTAGCCTCTATCTATCAGTCGGGATAGGAGGCCTGCTGATTCGTTGAAGAAATCCTCCTTCCTGGTGCAGTTCCTACGCAACCTCAGGAATTGTCCAAAGGGGAGGTTATCCCTGAGGTTGCGTGGATGGTGGCTGCTGTACCGGAGTAAGGTGTTCCGCTCACTACTCTTACGGTATAGGCCGGTGTATAGCATACCCTGATCAGCATTGATAGTAATATCCAGAAAACTAATTTTGGACTTATCAAATTCTACGGTGAATTGGATGTCAGTTGACCGTGTATTAAGCCATTCATGAAAAGAAGTTAATTCCTCTGAGGTGCCATTCCATACAATTAAAACGTCATCAATATAACGACGCCATAACCCTATGTGGTTAAGGTAGGGGTTGATATCATTAAGAACATGTGCTTGTTCGAAGGCATCCATAAAGATTATGGCCAGATTGGGGGCAAAGCTTGCCCCCATCGCCACTCCCTTTGTTTGAACATAGTACTTGCCCAGGAAAGTGAAAAAATTCTTAGTCATAGCCAGAGTTAAAAGTTGAATGATAAATTCTGTCGGTACATGGTGGGGTGCCGGACGTGAGTTTAGGACTAACTCAATAACTGTCAGTGCTTGCTTTTGCGGAATATTTGTATATAGAGATTGGATGTCCATTGTAGCAAGTAGACTTATACTTGGGTCATATGGGCGTCCATCTAGGAGCTGGATGGTTTGCATCGTATCTTTAAGGTACGTAGCTGTCTCCTCTGCTAAAGGTTTTAAGAATGTATCAATATACTTGCACAGGGGCTCCAGGAGGGAGCCACAACCGGAGATGATCGGTCTGCCCGGTGGATTCTGCATTCTTTTATGAATTTTTGGCAAAGTATAAATGGTAGGTGTTCTGGGATGTTTGTTATTGAGATATTCGTGCTCATGTTTATTGATGAAGCCTAAATCTAATCCTTGTGTGGTAATGGATTTGATTTTCTTTGTTATTTCATTAGTCGGGTCCCCTTTTAATTTAGCATAGTTACCTTCAACTTCTAGCTGGGCAAGAATTTCATTTGTGTATTGGTCATAGTTTTGTACGACAATGGCTCCACCCTTGTCGGCAGGTTTAATTACTATATTGGCATTTTCTTTTAGAGTAGTGAGAGCTATTCGTTCTGCCTTAGTAATGTTATATTTAACATATTGTCTCTCTGACAGAGTGTTCTCTACATCTCTCAATACCAATTGTTCAAAGGCCAAAATCTTTGATGACATTTGGTGAGCAGGGGGGTTGAATTTAGATGGGGGTCTCAGGCCACTTCCAGAGAAAACGGGATTGTGTGGAACTTTTTGAAAATAATGTTTGAGTCTTATTTTTCTAAAGAAGTGATGTAGCTCCACTTTAAGATTAAAGGAATTGGGCATCGAGGTTGGTACAAACGAAAGGCCTTTTTCTAATACACTCTGCTCATCTTGGTCTAGCTCATAGTTTGAGAGATTGATTATTGGATTCTCAGGTTTTCGGACTACCATCTGTAGTGTTGTCTCCTGGTTTGTATCTCTCCGTGTGAGTGTGTCTGACCTCTGCCTTTGGTTTTCCCCCTGCCTCTGTTCCAGTTCTGTGATCTTGGGCCCCTGGGCCTCCCCCAGGGACGTCCTCGTCCTCGTGGTTCCCACCATTGGTCCTGTTCTAAAAAATTGGTTTGGTCTGGATAGTGGTTACCAGAATTGGTTGTGTCAGTGCTAGTGCCTGCTTGTTCGGAGTCACTATCAGTGTTGCTACCAAAAGAGGATCCTGAAAAGGTAGTGAATTGTCTGTATCCTCGTCTACCTCTACTGGAGTAGGTCCCTGGTTGTTCTCTTGTATAATACCCTTCCTGTAGGTATGGGTATACAACCTTTTTATCAAAAAATGTAATGTCTTTGGCTACCTTGTCTAGCTTTGTGGCTTGGGTGTATAAGTCAAATTCACGTATTGTTTTTTCCACACTTTCTAAGGCCTCTTTGGCATTAATTAGGGCTTTGTCTTCGATGATCTCTTTTTTGAGGTCGGCTATTTCTTTTATTAACCTCTCAGCTTCTGTCACAGCTGTCTCGATCCCCAACACCATCCAATGGCGTGAGCATGTATTAGAAACAAAGCTGAAATGTTCTTTAAACCTAGGGTTATCAACAAAAATTGCTGGTTCGTTCCTCACTCTTAACCCTACTGGGATCACGTTTGCTTTAAGATATTTTGCCAAAGTATGCCCGTGGAGTCTCGTTCTTATTAATTTTTTCTCTAGACGTTCTAATTTAGCAACTTTCTCATTTAATGTGATATCAGTGTTGCTAGTATCATTTCCCAATATACCACTAGCTCCTTCTTTGCTCAATAGCTGGTCAATATAGTCTTCCGTGTAAGACAGTGTTTCTTTTTCGGACATGGTATTCAAAAAGACACACTCTGAAACAGATTCACAAACATATAATCCGGTCCCGTAAAGGATGGAAAGACAAAGAGTCAATCAACAGTTATTACATGCGACAATTAAACATTTAGAAAAAACCCTCGCAGGAGTCCCTGCACAAGGTAACCATTATAAAAATGGGGTAACCCAAAACCGGTTGTTGGACCTGGGTAATCAGAATTATTAACAAAAAACAATGGCCCAACCCGGAATAGATTATTGGCTCAATGAATCAGTACTCACAGTTAATAATTTTTGTTAACTCAATGAGTGTTAGAATTAATCACCTCTTATGGATTTAATCCAAAAGTATTCATTGCACTTAAAAAGCATCCACCTCGAGAAAACTGATTTATTCAAAAAATGTATATATAGGAGTTTTAATGAATTGCTCCAACACAGCGAGAAAATTTCATATATACATTAGTAAAAATTTCAAAAAACGAACGGTAACAAAGAGAGCAGAGTGCTTCTACAAGGGTGCCGGAAAAAAGAAAGAAAAAGTGGTTTTGAAAGAAAGGGTGTAAGCCTCAACAGAATAGTGACATAAGGTTTTATAAAAGTCGAGAAAACAGTGCTGTACAAAATTCAGCAAAATATAGATTAAGGCCACTGATTGCTTATTTCACTTTTAGCATTTATACATTCTTTGACTGGCATGTATAATGTCTGAAAAAACAGTGGTCCTATTTATTGGAGAAGAGCGTCGACGTTTCGACCCGTCTGGTGGTACAGGGGTAGCTGGGGACCTCGACCTGCGGGTCTTCCTCAGGACGTATATGACACAAACTTCGTACCGTGGTTATAAAAAGCTGTGAGCCTACAATAAATTAAGGCAATATTCAGGTGGGTGCATGAAATTAATACTTAAAATTGAGAGGTACGTCGACCTCGATTGATTTCTTACCCAGAACTTCTTTATATGGGATGGTCGAGATCCTCCTAGATCTGGATGGTCTTAACAATCTGATTGGTCACAGTCCCACTCCTACAGTTCCTAAGATGGAGTTAATATATTAAGTTGCTAATCTAGATGAGTATCTGTAATTGTTGTTTTTCAAACACCATTAATAAAGGCTTACCGAGTTAATGGTCGTTTGCCTTCCACATAGTTATTCAGTGGATGATGTTGAAGATAGCATATAGGACTTAATCCGTTACTGCAAGGGAACATATAATGAGTGTGTTTAACCGTGATATCATTCAGCAATTTTGATCTATTAGTATGGAGGGTAAAGGGAAAAATTCATACCTTACAGTATTCTTATACTTCATAAGATAGTATAGGTGAGGTTCAATCTCTGCGCCAAGATTTCTGCGAAAACAGGCAGAGATGAGTGTTACCTGGGTTATGTTTGTTTAAAGGAGGTGGCACAGCATATTATAGGTGGCGGATACCTCGTAATCTGTTAATTACCTTTTGGACTCGCAGAATGGCCGCCCTCACTTGGGAATGTTCGCGAAAGTCGACATTATCCAAACCGAAAAACAGGACGCTGCATGAAAAAACATAAGTTCAGGTCAGAGTCGCTGTGGTTGTCTTACAGCCTCAAGGACTCTAATTTGGATAGAATACCGGGAAAATCTTACCGAGTGTGTTTGTATGTTGGCGGCGACTGTTCAAATCCAGGGGTCTCGTAACGCGGTGACGTCACACGGACGTTTTGAGCGCTCGAAGACGAATAGACATAAAGAAAGGACTCAGTGGAGTTCTCGGTTGGCCCGTGGATATTGTATCTTGTGGACCAAAACACCAAGAGTAGGTCGACGTAGAAAAGGGACTCAGTGTGATTCGCCCATGGTCATTGTATTTAATAATACAATACGTCACGGAAGATTGAATACTGAATAAGGCGCCCACTCAATAGATCATCTGTTATTTAACACTGCTACTTGTTTGCTGATTTCTTCATATTCATTTAGCCCCCGCTTTATAGTGTCGAATAGATATATAAAGCAGCACTCACGGAGGCTCAATACATGACTGAAGTCTCCTCCTCTGGGGTTTGGTGTTACCTTTTCAAGGACACACCATTTGAGACTATCAGGTGTATGTTCAAATTTTGTAAAATGCTCCACAAGTGGAGCCCCCTGGGTCTTACATTTGATGCGGCTCACGTGTTGCAATATGCGACACTTTACTTTTTGTGTAGTTTGTCCAATATATACGAACCCGCAAGGGCATGTAATCGCATAAATAACTCCACTTGAGTTACAGTTACTGTGTTCTTTTAACTCATATGTGTAGTTGTTGTGTTTGAAACTTTTAATTTCTTGGGTTAATGGACAAGCTTTACAGTTTCCACATTTCACGTGGCCCTTTACTGGTGGGATCCCCCATAGGACAGTTTGACTGGGTGGGTTTTTACTAGGCAGTAGAGCTTTCACAACATAGTCTCTTATATTTTTTGCCTTCTTAAAAGCATGTAATGGCAAAGGGGCATTCCCAATTTCATCAGCGATCATATGCCAGTGTTGGTTAATTATTTTTTTGATCTTGTTACTCTTCGTGGAATAGGTAGTAACGCACACTATCCGATCCTCTTTTTGTTTCTGATTATCTCTCACTTCTAAGAGGTGTTCTCTGTGATTATACCAGGCGCGTTTACGTGCCTGTTTTAAGAGCCTGATCGGGTAGCCTCTATCTATCAGTCGGGATAGGAGGCCTGCTGATTCGTTGAAGAAATCCTCCTTCCTGGTGCAGTTCCTACGCAACCTCAGGAATTGTCCAAAGGGGAGGTTATCCCTGAGGTTGCGTGGATGGTGGCTGCTGTACCGGAGTAAGGTATTCCGCTCACTACTCTTACGGTATAGGCCGGTGTATAGCATACCCTGATCAGCATTGATAGTAATATCCAGAAAACTAATTTTGGACTTATCAAATTCTACGGTGAATTGGATGTCAGTTGACCGTGTATTAAGCCATTCATGAAAAGAAGTTAATTCCTCTGAGGTGCCATTCCATACAATTAAAACATCATCAATATAACGACGCCATAACCCTATGCGGTTAAGGTAGGGGTTGATATCATTAAGAACATGTGCTTGTTCGAAGGCATCCATAAAGATTATGGCCAGATTGGGGGCAAAGCTTGCCCCCATCGCCACTCCCTTTGTTTGAACATAGTACTTGCCCAGGAAAGTGAAAAAATTCTTAGTCATAGCCAGAGTTAAAAGTTGAATGATAAATTCTGTCGGTACATGGTGGGGTGCCGGACGTGAGTTTAGGACTAACTCAATAACTGTCAGTGCTTGCTTTTGCGGAATATTTGTATATAGAGATTGGATGTCCATTGTAGCAAGTAGACTTATACTTGGGTCATATGGGCGTCCATCTAGGAGCTGGATGGTTTGCATCGTATCTTTAAGGTACGTAGCTGTCTCCTCTGCTAAAGGTTTTAAGAATGTATCAATATACTTGCACAGGGGCTCCAGGAGGGAGCCACAACCGGAGATGATCGGTCTGCCCGGTGGATTCTGCATTCTTTTATGAATTTTTGGCAAAGTATAAATGGTAGGTGTTCTGGGATGTTTGTTATTGAGATATTCGTGCTCATGTTTATTGATGAAGCCTAAATCTAATCCTTGTGTGGTAATGGATTTGATTTTCTTTGTTATTTCATTAGTCGGGTCCCCTTTTAATTTAGCATAGTTACCTTCAACTTCTAGCTGGGCAAGAATTTCATTTGTGTATTGGTCATAGTTTTGTACGACAATGGCTCCGCCCTTGTCGGCAGGTTTAATTACTATATTGGCATTTTCTTTTAGAGTAGTGAGAGCTATTCGTTCTGCCTTAGTAATGTTATATTTAACATATTGTCTCTCTGACAGAGTGTTCTCTACATCTCTCAATACCAATTGTTCAAAGGCCAAAATCTTTGATGACATTTGGTGAGCAGGGGGGTTGAATTTAGATGGGGGTCTCAGGCCACTTCCAGAGAAAACGGGATTGTGTGGAACTTTTTGAAAATAATGTTTGAGTCTTATTTTTCTAAAGAAGTGATGTAGCTCCACTTTAAGATTAAAGGAATTGGGCATCGAGGTTGGTATCAACCCCTACCTTAACCACATAGGGTTATGGCGTCGTTATATTGATGACGTTTTAATTGTATGGAATGGCACCTCAGAGGAATTAACTTCTTTTCATGAATGGCTTAATACACGGTCAACTGACATCCAATTCACCGTAGAATTTGATAAGTCCAAAATTAGTTTTCTGGATATTACTATCAATGCTGATCAGGGTATGCTATACACCGGCCTATACCGTAAGAGTAGTGAGCGGAACACCTTACTCCGGTACAGCAGCCACCATCCACGCAACCTCAGGGATAACCTCCCCTTTGGACAATTCCTGAGGTTGCGTAGGAACTGCACCAGGAAGGAGGATTTCTTCAACGAATCAGCAGGCCTCCTATCCCGACTGATAGATAGAGGCTACCCGATCAGGCTCTTAAAACAGGCACGTAAACGCGCCTGGTATAATCACAGAGAACACCTCTTAGAAGTGAGAGATAATCAGAAACAAAAAGAGGATCGGATAGTGTGCGTTACTACCTATTCCACGAAGAGTAACAAGATCAAAAAAATAATTAACCAACACTGGCATATGATCGCTGATGAAATTGGGAATGCCCCTTTGCCATTACATGCTTTTAAGAAGGCAAAAAATATAAGAGACCATGTTGTGAAAGCTCTACTGCCTAGTAAAAACCCACCCAGTCAAACTGTCCTATGGGGGATCCCACCAGTAAAGGGCCACGTGAAATGTGGAAACTGTAAAGCTTGTCCATTAACCCAAGAAATTAAAAGTTTCAAACACAACAACTACACATATGAGTTAAAAGAACACAGTAACTGTAACTCAAGTGGAGTTATTTATGCGATTACATGCCCTTGCGGGTTCGTATATATTGGACAAACTACACAAAAAGTAAAGTGTCGCATATTGCAACACGTGAGCCGCATCAAATGTAAGACCCAGGGGGCTCCACTTGTGGAGCATTTTACAAAATTTGAACATACACCTGATAGTCTCAAATGGTGTGTCCTTGAAAAGGTAACACCAAACCCCAGAGGAGGAGACTTCAGTCATGTATTGAGCCTCCGTGAGTGCCGCTTTATATATCTATTCGACACTATAAAGCGGGGGCTAAATGAATATGAAGAAATCAGCAAACAAGTAGCAGTGTTAAATAACAGATGATCTATTGAGTGGGCGCCTTATTCAGTATTCAATCTTCCGTGACGTATTGTATTATTAAATACAATGACCATGGGCGAATCACACTGAGTCCCTTTTCTACGTCGACCTACTCTTGGTGTTTTGGTCCACAAGATACAATATCCACGGGCCAACCGAGAACTCCACTGAGTCCTTTCTTTATGTCTATTCGTCTTCGAGCGCTCAAAACGTCCGTGTGACGTCACCGCGTTACGAGACCCCTGGATTTGAACAGTCGCCGCCAACATACAAACACACTCGGTAAGATTTTCCCGGTATTCTATCCAAATTAGAGTCCTTGAGGCTGTAAGACAACCACAGCGACTCTGACCTGAACTTATGTTTTTTCATGCAGCGTCCTGTTTTTCGGTTTGGATAATGTCGACTTTCGCGAACATTCCCAAGTGAGGGCGGCCATTCTGCGAGTCCAAAAGGTAATTAACAGATTACGAGGTATCCGCCACCTATAATATGCTGTGCCACCTCCTTTAAACAAACATAACCCAGGTAACACTCATCTCTGCCTGTTTTCGCAGAAATCTTGGCGCAGAGATTGAACCTCACCTATACTATCTTATGAAGTATAAGAATACTGTAAGGTATGAATTTTTCCCTTTACCCTCCATACTAATAGATCAAAATTACTGAATGATATCACGGTTAAACACACTCATTATATGTTCCCTTGCAGTAACGGATTAAGTCCTATATGCTATCTTCAACATCATCCACTGAATAACTATGTGGAAGGCAAACGACCATTAACTCGGTAAGCCTTTATTAATGGTGTTTGAAAAACAACAATTACAGATACTCATCTAGATTAGCAACTTAATATATTAACTCCATCTTAGGAACTGTAGGAGTGGGACTGTGACCAATCAGATTGTTAAGACCATCCAGATCTAGGAGGATCTTGACCATCCCATATAAAGAAGTTCTGGGTAAGAAATCAATCGAGGTCGACGTACCTCTCAATTTTAAGTATTAATTTCATGCACCCACCTGAATATTGCCTTAATTTATTGTAGGCTCACAGCTTTTTATAACCACGGTACGAAGTTTGTGTCATATACGTCCTGAGGAAGACCCGCAGGTCGAGGTCCCCAGCTACCCCTGTACCACCAGACGGGTCGAAACGTCGACGCTCTTCTCCAATAAATAGGACCACTGTTTTTTCAGACATTATACATGCCAGTCAAAGAATGTATAAATGCTAAAAGTGAAATAAGCAATCAGTGGCCTTAATCTATATTTTGCTGAATTTTGTACAGCACTGTTTTCTCGACTTTTATAAAACCTTATGTCACTATTCTGTTGAGGCTTACACCCTTTCTTTCAAAACCACTTTTTCTTTCTTTTTTCCGGCACCCTTGTAGAAGCACTCTGCTCTCTTTGTTACCGTTCGTTTTTTGAAATTTTTACTAATGTATATATGAAATTTTCTCGCTGTGTTGGAGCAATTCATTAAAACTCCTATATATACATTTTTTGAATAAATCAGTTTTCTCGAGGTGGATGCTTTTTAAGTGCAATGAATACTTTTGGATTAAATCCATAAGAGGTGATTAATTCTAACACTCATTGAGTTAACAAAAATTATTAACTGTGAGTACTGATTCATTGAGCCAATAATCTATTCCGGGTTGGGCCATTGTTTTTTGTTAATAATTCTGATTACCCAGGTCCAACAACCGGTTTTGGGTTACCCCATTTTTATAATGGTTACCTTGTGCAGGGACTCCTGCGAGGGTTTTTTCTAAATGTTTAATTGTCGCATGTAATAACTGTTGATTGACTCTTTGTCTTTCCGTCCTTTACGGGACCGGATTATATGTTTGTGAATCTGTTTCAGAGTGTGTCTTTTTGAATACCATGTCCGAAAAAGAAACACTGTCTTACACGGAAGACTATATTGACCAGCTATTGAGCAAAGAAGGAGCTAGTGGTATATTGGGAAATGATACTAGCAACACTGATATCACATTAAATGAGAAAGTTGCTAAATTAGAACGTCTAGAGAAAAAATTAATAAGAACGAGACTCCACGGGCATACTTTGGCAAAATATCTTAAAGCAAACGTGATCCCAGTAGGGTTAAGAGTGAGGAACGAACCAGCAATTTTTGTTGATAACCCTAGGTTTAAAGAACATTTCAGCTTTGTTTCTAATACATGCTCACGCCATTGGATGGTGTTGGGGATCGAGACAGCTGTGACAGAAGCTGAGAGGTTAATAAAAGAAATAGCCGACCTCAAAAAAGAGATCATCGAAGACAAAGCCCTAATTAATGCCAAAGAGGCCTTAGAACGTGTGGAAAAAACAATACGTGAATTTGACTTATACACCCAAGCCACAAAGCTAGACAAGGTAGCCAAAGACATTAAATTTTTTGATAAAAAGGTTGTATACCCATACCTACAGGAAGGGTATTATACAAGAGAACAACCAGGGACCTACTCCAGTAGAGGTAGACGAGGATACAGACAATTCACTACCTTTTCAGGATCCTCTTTTGGTAGCAACACTGATAGTGACTCCGAACAAGCAGGCACTAGCACTGACACAACCAATTCTGGTAACCACTATCCAGACCAAACCAATTTTTTAGAACAGGACCAATGGTGGGAACCACGAGGACGAGGACGTCCCTGGGGGAGGCCCAGGGGCCCAAGATCACAGAACTGGAACAGAGGCAGGGGGAAAACCAAAGGCAGAGGTCAGACACACTCACACGGAGAGATACAAACCAGGAGACAACACTACAGATGGTAGTCCGAAAACCTGAGAATCCAATAATCAATCTCTCAAACTATGAGCTAGACCAAGATGAGCAGAGTGTATTAGAAAAAGGCCTTTCGTTTGTACCAACCTCGATGCCCAATTCCTTTAATCTTAAAGTGGAGCTACATCACTTCTTTAGAAAAATAAGACTCAAACATTATTTTCAAAAAGTTCCACACAATCCCGTTTTCTCTGGAAGTGGCCTGAGACCCCCATCTAAATTCAACCCCCCTGCTCACCAAATGTCATCAAAGATTTTGGCCTTTGAACAATTGGTATTGAGAGATGTAGAGAACACTCTGTCAGAGAGACAATATGTTAAATATAACATTACTAAGGCAGAACGAATAGCTCTCACTACTCTAAAAGAAAATGCCAATATAGTAATTAAACCTGCCGACAAGGGCGGAGCCATTGTCGTACAAAACTATGACCAATACACAAATGAAATTCTTGCCCAGCTAGAAGTTGAAGGTAACTATGCTAAATTAAAAGGGGACCCGACTAATGAAATAACAAAGAAAATCAAATCCATTACCACACAAGGATTAGATTTAGGCTTCATCAATAAACATGAGCACGAATATCTCAATAACAAACATCCCAGAACACCTACCATTTATACTTTGCCAAAAATTCATAAAAGAATGCAGAATCCACCGGGCAGACCGATCATCTCCGGTTGTGGCTCCCTCCTGGAGCCCCTGTGCAAGTATATTGATACATTCTTAAAACCTTTAGCAGAGGAGACAGCTACGTACCTTAAAGATACGATGCAAACCATCCAGCTCCTAGATGGACGCCCATATGACCCAAGTATAAGTCTACTTGCTACAATGGACATCCAATCTCTATATACAAATATTCCGCAAAAGCAAGCACTGACAGTTATTGAGTTAGTCCTAAACTCACGTCCGGCACCCCACCATGTACCGACAGAATTTATCATTCAACTTTTAACTCTGGCTATGACTAAGAATTTTTTCACTTTCCTGGGCAAGTACTATGTTCAAACAAAGGGAGTGGCGATGGGGGCAAGCTTTGCCCCCAATCTGGCCATAATCTTTATGGATGCCTTCGAACAAGCACATGTTCTTAATGATATCAACCCCTACCTTAACCACATAGGGTTATGGCGTCGTTATATTAATGACGTTTTAATTGTATGGAATGGCACCTCAGAGGAATTAACTTCTTTTCATGAATGGCTTAATACACGGTCAACTGACATCCAATTCACCGTAGAATTTGATAAGTCCAAAATTAGTTTTCTGGATATTACTATCAATGCTGATCAGGGTATGCTATACACCGGCCTATACCGTAAGAGTAGTGAGCGGAACACCTTACTCCGGTACAGCAGCCACCATCCACGCAACCTCAGGGATAACCTCCCCTTTGGACAATTCCTGAGGTTGCGTAGGAACTGCACCAGGAAGGAGGATTTCTTCAACGAATCAGCAGGCCTCCTATCCCGACTGATAGATAGAGGCTACCCGATCAGGCTCTTAAAACAAGCACGTAAACGCGCCTGGTATAATCACAGAGAACACCTCTTAGAAGTGAGAGATAATCAGAAACAAAAAGAGGATCGGATAGTGTGCGTTACTACCTATTCCACGAAGAGTAACAAGATCAAAAAAATAATTAACCAACACTGGCATATGATCGCTGATGAAATTGGGAATGCCCCTTTGCCATTACATGCTTTTATGAAGGCAAAAAATATAAGAGACTATGTTGTGAAAGCTCTACTGCCTAGTAAAAACCCACCCAGTCAAACTGTCCTATGGGGGATCCCACCAGTAAAGGGCCACGTGAAATGTGGAAACTGTAAAGCTTGTCCATTAACCCAAGAAATTAAAAGTTTCAAACACAACAACTACACATATGAGTTAAAAGAACACAGTAACTGTAACTCAAGTGGAGTTATTTATGCGATGACATGCCCTTGCGGGTTCGTATATATTGGACAAACTACACAAAAAGTAAAGTGTCGCATATTGCAACACGTGAGCCGCATCAAATGTAAGACCCAGGGGGCTCCACTTGTGGAGCATTTTACAAAATTTGAACATACACCTGATAGTCTCAAATGGTGTGTCCTTGAAAAGGTAACACCAAACCCCAGAGGAGGAGACTTCAGTCATGTATTGAGCCTCCGTGAGTGCCGCTTTATATATCTATTCGACACTATAAAGCGGGGGCTAAATGAATATGAAGAAATCAGCAAACAAGTAGCAGTGTTAAATAACAGATGATCTATTGAGTGGGCGCCTTATTCAGTATTCAATCTTCCGTGACGTATTGTATTATTAAATACAATGACCATGGGCGAATCACACTGAGTCCCTTTTCTACGTCGACCTACTCTTGGTGTTTTGGTCCACAAGATACAATATCCACGGGCCAACCGAGAACTCCACTGAGTCCTTTCTTTATGTCTATTCGTCTTCGAGCGCTCAAAACGTCCGTGTGACGTCACCGCGTTACGAGACCCCTGGATTTGAACAGTCGCCGCCAACATACAAACACACTCGGTAAGATTTTCCCGGTATTCTATCCAAATTAGAGTCCTTGAGGCTGTAAGACAACCACAGCGACTCTGACCTGAACTTATGTTTTTTCATGCAGCGTCCTGTTTTTCGGTTTGGATAATGTCGACTTTCGCGAACATTCCCAAGTGAGGGCGGCCATTCTGCGAGTCCAAAAGGTAATTAACAGATTACGAGGTATCCGCCACCTATAATATGCTGTGCCACCTCCTTTAAACAAACATAACCCAGGTAACACTCATCTCTGCCTGTTTTCGCAGAAATCTTGGCGCAGAGATTGAACCTCACCTATACTATCTTATGAAGTATAAGAATACTGTAAGGTATGAATTTTTCCCTTTACCCTCCATACTAATAGATCAAAATTACTGAATGATATCACGGTTAAACACACTCATTATATGTTCCCTTGCAGTAACGGATTAAGTCCTATATGCTATCTTCAACATCATCCACTGAATAACTATGTGGAAGGCAAACGACCATTAACTCGGTAAGCCTTTATTAATGGTGTTTGAAAAACAACAATTACAGATACTCATCTAGATTAGCAACTTAATATATTAACTCCATTTTAGGAACTGTAGGAGTGGGACTGTGACCAATCAGATTGTTAAGACCATCCAGATCTAGGAGGATCTTGACCATCCCATATAAAGAAGTTCTGGGTAAGAAATCAATCGAGGTCGACGTACCTCTCAATTTTAAGTATTAATTTCATGCACCCACCTGAATATTGCCTTAATTTATTGTAGGCTCACAGCTTTTTATAACCACGGTACGAAGTTTGTGTCATATACGTCCTGAGGAAGACCCGCAGGTCGAGGTCCCCAGCTACCCCTGTACCACCAGACGGGTCGAAACGTTGACGCTCTTCTCCAATAAATAGGACCACTGTTTTTTCAGACATTATACATGCCAGTCAAAGAATGTATAAATGCTAAAAGTGAAATAAGCAATCAGTGGCCTTAATCTATATTTTGCTGAATTTTGTACAGCACTGTTTTCTCGACTTTTATAAAACCTTATGTCACTATTCTGTTGAGGCTTACACCCTTTCTTTCAAAACCACTTTTTCTTTCTTTTTTCCGGCACCCTTGTAGAAGCACTCTGCTCTCTTTGTTACCGTTCGTTTTTTGAAATTTTTACTAATGTATATATGAAATTTTCTCGCTGTGTTGGAGCAATTCATTAAAACTCCTATATATACATTTTTTGAATAAATCAGTTTTCTCGAGGTGGATGCTTTTTAAGTGCAATGAATACTTTTGGATTAAATCCATAAGAGGTGATTAATTCTAACACTCATTGAGTTAACAAAAATTATTAACTGTGAGTACTGATTCATTGAGCCAATAATCTATTCCGGGTTGGGCCATTGTTTTTTGTTAATAATTCTGATTACCCAGGTCCAACAACCGGTTTTGGGTTACCCCATTTTTATAATGGCTAATTTTTAATATGACAGCTTACAGCAGTTCACTGTTATGTTAGTATTTACTATTAAAGTATCTGATATTCAGATCTATCATTTAATGATACAGTTTTTCATGTGAACAATGACAGTATATCCTGCGAGGACTGCTCAAGCTACACAATCCCAATTGGCTACACCAGATATTAGTCCTCAGACTATCAATGATGTTATAGGTAAAATTCCCGCCAGACAAGAGGAAATTCAATTCTGGATTGTACAAAAAACAAAATAGCTTGAAGCAGTGTTTCCCCTTGTGGGACTCCAGGAAAATACACAGAGGGGCAGATTTACAAGCCCCTTGCGCCTCTTTTACGCCGCCGTTGCGCCATGGTGCGGGGTACTTACAACGTGACGCACCTGGGAGATGTGTCACGTTGTAAAGCCCCGCGCCACATGTAGGCGTTCTTGCCAGGGTGGTCGTTCCGGTGCAGGAACGCCTCCTAAAAGTGGCTGAGTCAAATCTACAAGATTTCACTCAGCCACTTTGAAGGCAATGCTGCGTCAAAACCCTGCGCCTGCTTGAAGCAGGCGTAAGGATTGACACAGCATTGTAAGGATAGGGCACCCCGAGCCTTGCTGGAGCTGCGTCGCGCTTGCGATGCAACTCCAGCAATGCGCCGCCTTTACGGCAGCAGATGCGTCACGCATATTTCCATTTTTGCCCAATGGTGCGCCACATTGTAAATGCGGCGCATCCATGGTGGAGTAGCCGTGACGCACAATAACTGGGAAAAATAGAAAAATTCTAATGGGTACGTTACTCATCCATCATCAGCATATCCTCAATAAATTTGAAAATTTCATTCATTCCATTCACTCACCAAGAATGTACTACAACTATTTACTCGATGTACTACAAAGACCAATAGATTCACTTATTAGACATTTCATTTAGTTTACAAATGCATTAAAAAGATGTGACATAAAAACGCTGAAAATCAGCTAGACAGGTTAAAAAGCAATCTAAACGTATTAATAATCACAAATAAATACAAAGATATAAATTGAACAAACATAAAGAGAGTATTTCACCAGACCTAAACATTTGGTCTTGGAAAGCTACACGTCCCCTATTGAACTATATCTTAGCTACATTACTTGACCACATTTGTATATTTTTGCCGTTCAAGTAGTGTGGAATCGGGATTGTGTACTAATTGATGTGCGTCGACCCGTTTCGATGGGCTCACAGTTTATTCCATCTTTATCAAGACCAAAGGATCACTCTCATTTAAACATGATACAGTTGTGAATAACTATGCACCTTCTAATTACAATGTTTAAATATTGTGTTGACACCACAACTTCTATAGCCCAATCCAGTCTGGCTATCGGTTAGAAGTAGTAATCAGAAGGCTTGCTTTGAGGGGAGCTCTGTGCACTGTAGATACATATGAGCTCCACTGCTACTTTCTTCTTTCCACTGGTTTTTTTTGTTTTAACAGTTCACCCTGTAAATATGGGTACGAGGGGCCTACTTTTATAGAGGTACCATCTGTGTCCTCCTTTTGTATTTTGGGGGGACCCTCCGGGAATGGTTGGTTCACGAATTGTTTTTGATACATTCAGTGTCTATATAAAGACATCTCGTTCCTGCGTGCCGTCCGTTTTTTTTTTTTTTGCTCATATGCAGGGATACGCCAATTATTGTAATTCTGCCCCAGAATTCTTATGGTATGCTTGCTGATGGGTATTGTTCTCCCTGTGGAGGACTGCACCACTTGTGGCACAGACTTTGCTGCAGTATATACCAGGACTCATGGGACACCCTCACTAGTTGTTTTGCCAGTGGTGCTTAAACAGATTCTAAATTAGTAAATGGAAGCACCTGCCCTGGATTTGGGGATGAAACTGGTGGGCAATTTTGCCACAGTGTCCGCCATAATGTTGACTAACATTAAAAGGGAAGCAGCAGAGTTAGCGGTACACCAGCGTCTCAGTAACTTAACTCTGAGAGAACAAGAGCGAGAGTCACCTAAAATTACTGATGAAACTTGTGCATCTATAGGCAGATATAATTTGGGAGCTAGACCTTCGAAACCGCAAATTAAGAGTAATCCTGAAAATGATAACTTAAGCAAGCACCCAAATCTTCTAAGAAGAAGTGGGATAATAAGAAACAAAAGGAAAGACTAATCACTGGGCAGATTTGCTCAACAGGAGGTCACTGAAAAGCGCTATAATTTGCATAAACATGATCATATTAAAACACCTGACAGGTATAAGGATACTGATACACGTTCATCTTGTTCCTTTCAGGATACATCTGAAAAACGATCGGAGAGAGGTGGATGGTCCTAGTGCAGATCAGAGGAATACATGAAACTAATGAAGGACTCACAGCGCTCTTCTGACAACATAATCAAGTAGGAAGACAAACCTAAACAGTAAAAGCCTAAAGTCAAAAAGAAGAAGGTTGCAGGATTTGAAGTCAAGCATGCCACAAAAATTGAAGATGCTTCTTCTGAGCAAGGAGTGGACTCTGACGATGCTGGAGAACTCACAATAGTTTGCCAGAGCCTGACGATTGTTGGGTGGCAGTAGCGTTCAGTGACTATATCATACTAGGGTGAGCATCCAGCATCGTTTATACGAGATGGAACTCCAATTGGATGGGGAGGTACCAAGATACAATAATGTTCTCTTTTGAGAGAACTTTTCATTCAACTACAATATTCTCTTGGTCAAAAAAGAATGGCTACCTGAATACGTGATGGATTGCCCAGAGGGAGAGACAGTAATTGTACCTGCCTTTTCCAACCTAGTCTCAGAATCAGTTAAACATTCATGTGCAAAAGAGTGGGCATTAGCACTGACTCCTGCATTATACCATAACCATTTGGGGTGGTATGATGGTTCCTCTTATCATGTAATACCAGTGAGGTCGACCCTACCACCTCAAAGACAATACCTCATTGAAAATAAGACCAAAGAAAAGGTTAGAGAGATTGTCACACAACTTGATTTCCACGGTGTAATAGAAAGTTGTACCTCTCCTATGAATAATTCCTTGTTTTCAGTCATGAAACCAGATCATTCATATAATCTAGTATTAGATTACAGACATCTAAACAAAGCTACATGAAAATCCGAGGTACAGAATGCACACAGTGCACCACCAATGAACAATATAGTGCATAAAAAATACAAAACAACACTAGATATCTCAAATTGATTTTTTGCCAAATATAGCACCTGAAAGCAGGTATTTGATTAAATTTAGCATGCTTGCACCCAAAAACAGTTCTGTCATTTGCCCCAGGGTTATAAGAACAGCCCTGAGTTGTTTTATCCCAGGTTACAGAACTTTTACCAGATTTTGACAACCAGGAATTGTCTTACGTCGTTGGCATTTATTTAATGAATGATGACCTTTCTACATACTTGACAAGAGTAAATCACATAGTTCTGGGATTTGATCACATGGGCTACAAATTCAACTTACAAAAATCAAAGATTTCCCACCTCAATATTTTGTTTCTGGGATACGAGCTGTTAAGTGAAGTCAAAAGCCTTGCGATACACTCCTTACAGAAGTGTGAGTTCTTACATGCACCAAAGACATTGAAGGAACTTCAATTCACATTTGGATTCCTAAATTTTGGCAGAACTTACATTCCATATTACACAGACCATGTTAAACCATTCTACAGCCTGATTCATCCAGACTTTACAAGCACACAATGGACAACAAAAGCACAGATTTTGAAATCAGTATAAGCTAACATGCTCTCTTCAAAACACTTACACACATGAGTCAACACCACAAACCAGGTGATCCCTAATATTGTGGATACATCAGGATATACCTATGTTACATTCAACGAAGAAGACACTGTGCAAACTGCATATAAATCGCATTTATACACCAATGCTGAGATGTGTTTTGCACCTACAGAAAAGATTGTGACCGCGGTACAAACTGTAGTAGTGAGAGAGAGAGAGCATTGTCTCAGGGGAAACAAATAGTTGTCTTGAATCCAGTGTCAGTCTTAGAGGCTGTCACAAAAGCTAAAGCATTACATCCAAGATGGAACCAGTGGGCAAATTCTCTTATCACAAGTGATGCCGATTAGAGATTTGACTCCACACTACAAACACAAGCATACTTGCACTATGAAAATTAGTACCCTCTGTCTAATGAAGTTATGCCTCTCGAACAGTATGATTAAATCAGCAATACTGATGGTTCTGCACAGCCTGCGGTAGGGAAAAACAGCAATACTCAGTTGCATGCTCAGCCATTAAGGGTAGAAGGCAAGATGGTGAATTCAAACCTGAAAAGGCCTACTAACAGCTTTAATTCTGGCACTTAAGAATATGGATCCCGCTTTCCCACACTTATTGTGTGTGATTTGTATTATTGTGCCCAATCTTACAATGAGTATCTACACTACTGGAGCCAGAATGGATTCATAGATTTCAAAGGGTACACCATAAAGCGCAAAGCGCTTTGGGGAAAGGTGGCGAAGCAGAAAGAATGCTTGTCACAGACTCATGTGATTCACACCTTGAGTCATCAACATGTAGGAATCCACACTGCAGGAAATTCATTGGCTGATAAAGCCACTAAAGCAACAGTACAAACTGCTGCTGTCGCTGATATTACTCATTCAAGTACAAGAATACATAAAGACATTATGATGTCTGTCAACACTGCATATGAGGACACCCACATGCCAAAAGGCTTCCCAGCAAAGTACTTTCACCAGTTAAGTGTGTAAAACATACCATCTGCTCACATTCCCAGAGTAGGGGATAGAGAAATATCCAACTCAGATCGCAGGTTACGTTTAATACTAGCAGCACATGAGTGCTTAGCATCTGCACACTTGGGGATAGCAGCTACATTTTCACTATTGCAGTAACGCTATGGTGACCAGGTCTATACGAACAGACTATTGAGTTTATCCTTAACTGTGACATCTGCCAGTAGCTGAAGTATTCCATCATAGCACGTCCAACATAAACCCCTCTGTTGATCTCAAACAAGCTGCTCACTTGCATTTATCTAAACCACTGCAGCCCCTTACAATTGGATGGGGCTTATGAATATATCTTAGTTGCAGTGGATTCCTGCTCTCGATATATGTGTCTATAGCCACAGTGATCGGCTGATGCCCAAATTGTTATTAAAAGATCTGCAAGTCTTTATTGGGCATATGCAGTTGGCACATTCCATTCAGACCAGGGGCTGACACTCACCACTAAGGCTTACAAAGACAGCATGGAAAAATTGGGTGTGACTGTGTTGTACTCCTCCCCCTCTCATCCTAAGGGAAATGCGGTTGAGGAGAGAGAAAAAACGGGACCTAAAGCCGTCTTTAACAGCAATGGTATTAGGCTCAGTTCGCAGTTGTGCCCATCATCAATATGGGATCCACAGAGCACTCAACAATCTGTCTAGAAAATCCCAATATAGTCGGACTCCCTACGAGATCCTGTTTGGGGTGACTAAGATGTGGGTACCTGACCTCGAGAGTCCCAGCACAATTGCAGGAGAAACACCCTTTGACATCAATGGATATTTGGCTGTTTTACAGGTACTGAATTGCTTCAGGGAAGCACAGAGCAATGTCCAAGTAAAACGCACTACCACTGGGGAAGTGAAGGAAGCACTGCCAACTGCTGGTTTCATCACCAAGATTGGTGAAGTGGTCTGAGAGAAAATAGTGAACAAGAAAGAATTTGGGCCGTTTTACAGAGCACCTGTACCTGTCCTGGCTGTTAAAGGCATTAGAACTTTCTTTTACCGCCCCTTGCTGGTTGCAAAAGCAAGAGGTTAGTTGCAATAGATCTCATCAAACCGCATCATGTGACCAATTCCACATAGTGGGCCACGTGGGATCCTGAGTAGTTACCTGTGTCCTCTCACTACTAAACGGGAGGTTCCATTGGAAGCTTTCATCAGCAATTACGCTTCTTCTCCATGGCTGGGAATAGCAAAAAATGAAGTCACTTTTCTGCCTGCTACACCAACAACTACAACACAAACAACTTGTACAGAAACCTAGATAGCTATTCGGAAACCCAACATGGATGGTGTTTACGTGACATTTCACAATTCAAGTCTCCTCCAAGTGCTACATAACCTACAGAGTTGCCAAATAAAGATGGAACAGCCTCTGGCTACTTTGTCGACTTATATGACTTCTCTTCAGATTTATCAGAGCCACCATTACCTCTACCTCTCTGAGATTGATTGCGTGTATTCTACTTTTGACAAAAAAAATACGTACTTTGTTCCTCCATGTCTGCACCTGTGTATTACAATTTCTTATGTTTCCTTGTCCTTTTGATTGGTTTTGTGACAGTCTTTTTCCTGCTTCTGAGCAGACACTATCTCTCAGAAAGCTCTGCTGAACAATTGGGGAACTTGGTTTTAACATCCTATTTTTCATTACACAAAGTGTGAAGTGATCTTTCCCTGCTGAACATTTCTGCTGGTCCAGTTCCTGATGGAATTGTTTGGGATAGGGTATTGTATGATATATTTGGCCCGATTTAACTTTTACAAATACCATATGTATTTCGCATTTCTGTAAATGACTTTATCACCCCTTGTATTGTCTCTGTTGATTGGCACATTGATACAGTGCATGAACTGCAAGACGATCTAGAGTATTCCTCTGTTTAAATACAGAAGTAATGTTTGATGGCATGAATAATTATGATGAAATGTTCTGTTTTCAAAATTATGGTGACCACTTCTTGCACAAAGCCAGTACTGCATGTGCAGTATTTAGTTACATACCATACGAACAATGCCCCATATCACCATGGGTAAGCTCACAAACATTTGCACAAACTGTTGCATATTTCTCTGCCCAAGATACAACTGACCCAGTGCCTTATTACTATAAGCTCACACCATTACCAGCAAAGAAAAATATGCTCACCAACACAAAGCTCATATATTCTGAATATTTCCTTTTCCAGTTGTCCACACAAGGGTTTAACTTTTAGAGATACATTGTTGATTTAAAATCCATTTGGGGAACTAGCCTCAGAGGAGAAAGGTATTATTTATAGCATGCTAGATACCACATCATCTAATGTTACTGAACAAAACTGTACAGCAAACTTCGTGTCTTGGCTAAGATAAAAGATTTAAATTCACCCAACATTTCCGAATTTGCACATTTTGCAAACTGCCAACAGTTCACAAACTACACAGAGGAAACATTAGACACCGTGCTTTGCAACGTTTTATTTTGCTATTTTTTTAATTGATTTTGCAAAAACAAACATAAACAAACAAAAACATGATTATGCATTATAGTATAACAATAAAAGAAAATAAACATAAGCAGTAGTGAATATACATGGTACCTCATTGGTGTGGTAGATATCCGCTTATATACTACAGATATATGCAATATATTGCCAGTACAATGTTAAATCAATTGAACAGGAATTATCCAACCCTTCGATTTGCACTCCCTAGCAAACAGGCCTCCACCCAAAGTGACAAAGATGAGTACTGAACATTCCATACTGGATATATCCCACTTTCAACGTATCATAATCTATACAGGAGGCTTGTGTGATTGCATTCCCCGCAAATTCAGAACTCCCCATGTATCTGCTCCTGTCAAAGGGAGAACCAGAATCAGACAGGAGCTAAGCTTTGCCAGCTAAGTAACTCTGGTATAAGCCCCATGAATTTGTAGGCCTACTCTGAGGTGGAAGTAACTCGCTATATACATCCGTTTGTGTGTTACAGAACAATATATCTCTAGACCATTGTATGGCGGTAGGGGGAGGACCACGGACCCAGCGCATAGCCACCACCCGCTTAGCAAGCAATAAGCCTATATCTACCAACCTACGGATATCTTTCTTCACTTGTTTAGAGAAACCCAGTAGGGCTAGCATAGGGTCAAGAGCCAAGTGCATTCCTATGTTATCACTCAGATTTTGGAAAATAAGTGCCAAGAATTTTACAATATCCGGACACAGCCAGGCCAAATGTAGGAATCCTGCCTGGTCCACATTACATCTCTCGCACCTCGCAGATTCTCTGAGGCCATATCGATGAAAGCGAGCCGGAGTATAATATACCCTGTTCAGGAACTTAAAGTGAATAAGTCTGTGACGACCGTTCAGGGATATATTCCTAGTGGCATTGCAGCAATAGCTTCATTTATCATCATCTAGCGTTACGTTTAAATCAGCTTGCCACTCCAGTCTAGCTTTAATGTAAAGGTTCTTGCAATAATCTTGTGTCATGCAATAGATTTTTGAGACTAGGTGGCTCGGGGAATCTGTTCTCAGTACCAATGAAAAAGGACCCACCTCTGGAGGTTCTAGCATATTGTCCCCAAGCATATCTCGGAGCGCATGTCTGACTCTGTAAAACTGGAACATCACCAGCGGAGTTATATCTTGCTGGCCATCCACTATTTCTACCCAGCTACGTCCTCTACCATCCTTGAACAGTTCTCCTATTTTTGAAATACCCAGTAGCCTTAGGGCGCGTAATACCCAGGGTTCATTAAGGATTGTCAGCCACTGGCAAAGTTCTATTGGGGCAATTGGGGAGTACAACATCGAGGAAGCCTGTCTTTTAACTATGTTCTGCCAAGCATGGGATGTGGCGTTGATAGAGTCTAACAGGCCTGTACAATGAGATGGGGCCTGATACAGCACATCCACCAGAGAGGAGGGTACAGCTGCGACCCTTTCAATGCGCAAGTGTGGAGGAGGAGATTGCTGATGCAACCAATAAAAGACATGGGAGCACTGTGCCACTCTGTAGTAAAGATCCAGATCTGGTGCACCGTGTCCCCCCATAGAGTAAGGTAATGTCAGTATTTCCCATGCAACTCAGGCTGTTTGCCGTCCCCGGCCAAACATATCAATAAAGATCTTACACATTAAAAATTTAGCTGGTAGAACCATGGGGATGTTTAGGAACAGGAACAGAAACCTAGGGAGCACCACCATCTTCATGAAGGAGATACGTCCCAAGAGCAATAATGGCAAACGCACCCATTTAACAATATCCTCTTTCAATTTGGTAACTGCTTTACCAAAATTGTCCCTGAATACTATATCGGAATTAGAATGAACCTGGATTCCTAAATAACGCACTGAATGAGCCGACCAGGTCAATGGAAAGTCTAGGTCCATCGGCTCCATGGCCGAGGTGAGGGGGAAAATTATGGACTTAGCCCAGTTAATTTTGAGGCCAGAGTATTCTCCATACTGAACCACTTCCCTAAGCACCAGGGACAGATTTACCCCTGGATCTCTAATATATAATAAAGTATCATCAGCGTAAGTAGAAATTATTAGATTATACCCTGGAAAGCAGATACTGTGATGGTTAGGGTATTCCCTAAGTGCACAGGCCAGAGTTTCTACAACAACAGCATAAAGTAGGGGCGACAGTGGACATCCCTGTCGAGTACCCCTAGTGATTTTTATAGGAGAGGTCAATAAATCACCCATTCTAACCCTGGCCATAGGGGAATAATAGAGGACCGCACTAGATGCAGCAACAGGTCACCAACTCCCATACACCTCAGCACCACTGTCATAAAAGACCATTCAACAGAATCAAATGCCTTTTCTACTTCAAGAAAGATGGCAGTGGCTTTGATATCCAGATTTGTGTTTTGGATAGTGACAGAACTGTGAGTAAATTATGCGCAAGAGTGCATCCAGGGACAAATCCTGTCTGCTCTGGTCCTACCAGTTGTGGCACTAGTGGTGCTAGACGGTTGCCCAACCCTTTTGCGAACAATTTGGTAACTACATTTAATAATGACAATGGCCGGTATGATGCGCAATCATCAGTGTTTGTCCCTGGTTTTAATATGGTAACAATTAAGGCCTCATGTATACACTGGGGAATCTTCCCGCTTCCCCCAATCTCTTCAAACAAACCAGGTGAGGTACCAGGAGCTCCATAAACTCTTTGTAGAAAGAGACCGTTAATCCATCCTGCCCCGGGCCTGCGCCGGACTTCATAGAGCTTAAGGCGGTCTGCATTTCCCAGGCTTCTAAGGATCTCATGAGGAACTCTCTTTGTTTATCTGCTTGACATGGAAGTTTGATGTATTCCAGATAGTCCAGCAACGCAGCATCATCTGCTCCCCTTTTAGAGCCGTATAGACCTGCATAATATTCCTTGAATCAGTCCGCTATGCATTGCGGATCTCGTAAAAGATCTCCAGATGCAGAGTGCAATTCTGTAATATGGCTGCCTCCTTTCTCGCTTTCAATATGGCTGCCAGGGTAGCTCACGGGCATTCCCCTCCGATATATGTTTTCGCTATTGCATATATCCCCAAATACTGAACTTCCCTATCTGCAGTCTCATGGTATTCTTCTAATAGCTTTTTGAGCTCTTCCAAGATTTGGTCACTCCCATCTTCCTGTGCCTCCCTCTCTAGCATAGCAAATTTATTTTCCAATGATTCCAATGACCCTCTGATGGACCACAGTATGCCTGAGTGTTTGGCCATTGCTATCCCTCTGATATACACTTTGAATGTTTCCCATACCATGGCAAAGTGGGGAACAGAACCAATATTCGAAGCAAAGAAGGTTTTAATCACTTCTGAAATTTCAAATTTAAATACCGGGTCAAGGAGGGCATATGGAGGAAACCTCCAAGTGAACGGGGCTGGTCTTTTTGATGGACTTGTAATGTCAAGCTGTATAGGAGAATGATCAGAAAACGAGCGGGGTGTATATTACAATTACCAATCAATGCACTCAAGGATCTAGAAGAGAACCAGTAATCAATTCTAGTCTGCAAGTCATGTGGGGCTGAATAGTGTGTAAGGACCCTATCCCGCTCTGTCTCATACCCCAAACATCAACCAGGTCCAACTCCATGATAGCATCCTGTATCACCCTAGCCGCCAAAGATTTTCAATGGGTCGGGCCCCCTGAGCGATCTAATGTCAGATCTAAGACACAGTTAAAGTCGCCTCCCATACCTGAGGAACCATTGTTAGATTGCACCTGCGCTCTAGTAAAGCATGATAGAACTGCGGGTTATCAAAACTAGTGTCATATACAGTAACTGTCATGAAATCCATTCCTCTTCCCTTGCACCGGGAAATGGCATACCTGCCCTCTCTATCGGTCTCTATACCTTCCAATAAGATATTAGAGCGTGGATTGAACCAGGTGATGACCCCTCATGCATGAGTCGAGAACCCCGCAGCATAAAATTTACCTCACAGTGTTTTACATGTAAGCATTGTGTTATCTGTGGGCATATTGGACTCTTGTAATAGGTCGACATCTACATTATGTCTAGTGAGATATGCTATAACTTTTCTAGCCGTCCTGAAATCGTTCAAGCCTCGAATGTTCCATGTTAACAGTCTCAACCTATCCACTGGAGGTTAAGCGAGGGATCCATTTCATGTTAACATAGTCCCTGCGTATTTCCCAGGATATTCTCCAGATTCAGGGCAATTTCCCCAGCATTCCAATAACTATTGTGTACACTACAAGATCAATTACATCACAAAAACCAAAAACAATAATGACTAAAACAACAACCAAGAACCAGTCCCATATTCCTCCCCACCACCCACGCATGCAGACCCCAATTTAGCACAGTCAAAATCCCTCCCTCCCACTACCCTATCGTCCCAAAATAATACTAATACGAACTTTGGGTGAGTAACACACAGGGGCAGATGCTACCTCAGCTCCAATAAGAGCCTGTCTAGTACAATGTACCACATTGCAATCCAGCAGGATCTAGCGCATCCTTGACAACTTAGAAATTAGATTCGCTATGTAATAGGAGGGCCAACAATCTGATAACTGATCTAAACCCACAATACCTCTCCCTCCCAGTAGAATGATAAGATTCGATTATACTTGCAATGCTTGGAATTATGATGAACCTGGAGGGGGGTTCAGATTCTCAGGATACAGACTGTTATACTTCCACTACAAGTGTTAGTGTGAGTCAAGGTCCATTCAGAGCAGTTCAGTCCAACAAATAGCAAGTGAGTTTATCCCAGAGACGCTCCTTCAATCTTGATCCTCCATTCCTCTGCCAGCAGCCTCATCTAGTTTGTCTGACACTCGATTCCTCGATTCCTCGCTTCCGCTTTAGAGTGTTCATGTAAGGCCTTCTGCAATGATTTTGGGTCCATGAGAATTCTGGACTGTCCATTCATAGTCACCTTGAGCCTAGCAGGATAGAGCATGGCATAATCTTTGTTTTGTCAACGATATTGCAATTCTTTCTTCTCTCTAGCCATCTTTAGGGCCGCCCCATGTCTCTGTAATTTAACAATTTGGCTATTATCGGACGTGGTGGAGCACCAGGGGGTGGTATGGGGCCAAGAGAGCGGTGAGCTCGCTCTACCACAAAAATGTCCGAAAAGTGCCCCGAGCAAGAAGAGTAACTAGACGTTTTTTAATAAAGATCTCCATGTTCCCTAATGTAGTAGACTCCGGTAGGCCCGTAATTCGTAGAGTTCTTCTCCTGGACCGTCCCTCCAAATCTTCGACCTTGTCCTGGAACACCGTAATCGTTTTCGCCATTCACTTTTGTGTAGTGTCCTCTTTGGTCTGTGCTTTTTCCACCTCGGACATCCTCTGTTCTGTCATGTCTAGCCTTTCTGAGTGTTTATCAATGAGGTCTGACATTCTATCCATGCGATACACCATCATATCTATTTTCCTATCAATAGTCGCCAGGCTTTTCTGCACAGCCGCTGTCATCTGTTTTTATGTCTCCCTCACTGTCTTCTGGCGCATCAGATTGTTCATCAGAAGTACGAGCATCTCCCAGGTCCCTAGTCCTTGATTTCTGTCGTTTGAATTGCAATTTGGATTTTGACTGGTCGACTTTCCCCATATTGAAGTCCGAGGGGAAGTCCAGAGTCACCAAAGTACTTGCCACTATACGTGTACTGACCTTATGTAATATCAGGCTCCACACCAAGCACCCACATAGATAAGCTGTATCACATGCTAAAGTAATCTGTGTGTTTCAGTGGGCGCTATTTTGTTGAAAAGCTGGTATTACAGTTGGCGCTAGGGTATGGGAACCCCCAGCCTATTCGGTGCAGAACATGTTGCCGCCATCAGGTGAGCGAGAACTGCTGTTTGCTCTGTAATTAGGCACCTTGAGACATGTCCAATTGATTTAGGAATGTCTTTTTGAATTATCAAAACTAAGGAGAAGAAATGCTCAAAAACCTCAGAATTATTGGTCTCAGGTTTATCGCGAATATTTAATATAAACCTCCCTTGACACCTTTCTGTGATTTCAATATTTTGGTGGTCCAGTCTGGGGAGTACAGGACCCAAGCCTTCCTTATTTTCCTCGAGCACAGTTGGCAGAGGTTTGCCACTAAACACTCTGCTTGGAATGCAGACTTTGGCAAAAATCTGCCAACCAACTAGGTGAAGAGTTTAGCAGTGCCTTCACTGAAACAGGACATTTGCAGTGCTGCTGTACCCAATAATGATTAACAGTAAGGCATTATTTAAATGCGACATTTACCCTGGGTGATAGAAACCCACCTGGTTATTCATTCACACATAGCACTTCTTATGTGATGCATTGTCTCTGATAACAGAACTTCAGCAACCCCATTGCCGATGCATTCACACGTCATATATTTATTTTAAAATAATCACTGCAAAACGCTGTCACTTTTAGACGCCCAAAGGGGCTGCATACTGGTTACATAGGTTCAAGAGTCAGATCAGTGCTACAGTGCGCCCTTTAGCAGGAGCATTTTATACACATACGGCCACATGCATCAATGTTGCCGTTTGCGAATCCTTAATTGCGAAAATTGAGGAATCGCAATTAAGGATTCGCAAACGGCAATGCATGATTAATTCGCTTTTTTTTTAGCGATTCAGTATTTTTCCTTAATTGCGATTCACAATTTGCGAATCGCAATTAAGGAAAACCCTTCCCATTGATTCCTATGGGCCAAGAGGCTGAGTCAAGAGCAGTGTGCATGAGGAATCAGGCGTGGCTGGTACAGGTAAGAGGAGTGACAGCAGTGGGAAGGGGTGGGGCATGGCAGAGGGAAGTCGACATTTGACGGGATAGGGAAAATAAAATGAAACCACTCACCTTGCACTCGCCGCATCACCAACTCGGCGATGAGGCTAGCACAAGCTAAGTGGTTTTATTCATTTTCCCTATCCCGTCGTATGCCGCCTCCCGCCCACCTCACCACTCTTACCTGTACCGGCCACGCATGCAAGGACTGAAGTTTACCTGCTACGCCATGTTAATGTGACTATATGGCATTTTCGTGTCTACTGTTAAAATTGCACTTATGTAAGGTAGGGGGGCCGAGCAATACTCCCCGCATGGAAGTCCATGAAATTCGGCAGAGTTTTTTGGTAACTCTGCGGAATTCTGTGGAGTGAAACTCCACGAGCTCCGCACAAGCCTAGTTGTGACATGGCCCCATGGGTGCTTTGATTATATATACACAGAACCACTTCTTTGTTTCGGGAGAGGAGCACTCAGCTGACACTGCAGAGTCAATATAATGCTGGAATTCTAGCTCAGCTGATTCCTGCGTACCAACACGAAGGATGTCCAGCTCTACTTCAAGACGGCCAGCCTGATAACACTTACCCAAAGGTAATAGGGAGTTAAACCACCCGGGCAGGGATTAGGCAGATCACTCACCCTAGGCAAGACTAGATTACGAGGTGCTAAGTAGGAGTACACTATACACAATACTTATATGCCTGCATATATAAACTGCCTTAACACAAGGGTGCAAATGTTCATCTTTTTCACTGTTCTTGTAATGATAATTACTCTAATCTGTTTGACTCTATTCATTATTGCAGCACATGTATTTTATACTAGAATCATAATGGTCCAATAAATATTTAAAAGCCTTTCTTGAGAATTTCTTTGGGTATGCATGAGAGACCAAGCAACAGGTTTCTAGATTTGTTACAACAATTTTCTTGGGGGGGGGACAACATATCCTGAGGTTGTGCATGGAATCAGTCTGACACAATCTGACGTTTATGTTGTTCAAGCAAACAATTATAAATCTGATGTACAAGCTGCATGACTTTCTGACATATGTATTTATCATGAAACAGTGTTAGAAGTATACTCTCAAGATCGATATGTGATATTTTTTAAATGTTCCCTAGCCCAGCACCTGTTCTTTAATTATTTTTTCTGCACCTCTCAATGGGGGCAATCTCCTACTTTGCTTGGAGTATCCTGGGAAAAAGGTTGCAGTTGCTCGACCCATTCCGGACACTATCAACCTCCAGAATGCGGCAGCATGGTGTTCACTTCCAGGATACGTCAATGATATGCTGGTAAAATCAATAATGATGTAACCAACATATGGGTTGGACCAGAGAGAGTACCGTTAGTTCCTCCCAGGTCAATCCTAGGATCGAGCTGGTGAATGCGGCTATTGGGAAAGCTAAATATAGCTATTACTGCTTCCAGTTCCTCAATAGCCATGGCCACCAGCTCTATCCTCTTTTTTCTGTTGGGACATTGGGAGGAAGGATGGAGGAGGGTCCCTGCTCCTTATACCCTTCCTTCAACTGAAGTAATGAACCAGGAGGTGTGGATTGAAAGGGAACGAGCACAGATTGTTCCTAGTTCATCTCCTTCCATTTCCCACTTCTTCATTCATTTTATACAGCTCCTTCATCTATCCAATGCTGCTCTGTTCAACAGAAGGTTTATGAGAGGAAAGAGCTGTGTGCCTGTGCCTCAGCAAAGTGCAAGACACTTAAAAAAAAAATCTTGCCCTAACAGAATAATCAAAGCAAAATCTGCCCTCTTTCTCGGGCACCGTTGTGCAGTTACCTTCCCCAGCAAGGAGACAGGCTGAATTTTCTTAGGCTAAGAAACAATATAAAAAGATCTGGCTAATATCTGGAGCACAGAAATGTGCACTAAACGATTCCTTACTTGTACTATTACTGATATGGCATATATTTTTCTGTTTTGTCTTTTTGTGTCCTTTCTCTGAATAAATTCAATAAAATCATTTTGAACATAAAAAAAATAAGAAATGTGCACTAAACAGGAGCGAATTGCGGCTTGGTATTTTTCGTAGGTCAACAAATAACCGCAAAAGCGTCTGGCTCTTAGCTGTGGCATAAGTACACAATGCTGTGCCCCTGCAAGGAGCCGGAGGCTGTTTGGATTTTTAACCATTGCAACTTCAGTTGGCGATTGAATATCACCCCCATCTCATAATCCCTCTCAGCTTCCGAGAACAGTTTGCTACCCGCAGTTAAGGGGGAAGGGGGGGGGGGGCGAACTGCTCTCTCTGTTTCATCAGGTAACGTGAATCAATAGCGGAAGTTTACTGCATCCTTTTCAAATATGCATTGTACATTTAGCAGTCAGGACCTGTTGAAGAGTGTGCGTTTCCCCTGCACTGGGTTGGTGCTAGGTGTCTGACTCTGTCCCAGTCTCTCACCACCCGTGAACATCAGAGACATGGCACACTTTTCAGCGGGATACCTCTCTGACAGCAATATTTCATCAATGGCATCGCAGGCCTGTTTCTTTGTGCGCGAGATAAAAGAGTGGCGTTTAACTGCCCCTCATTCCATGTCATTGTATCTAATCTGTAGGACTTGTAATGGCATTGTGTGAAGACTAAAAGGCACCCTGCGGATAAGGACCCCCGCCCTGCATCACAAGACGTGGGGGGAGGAGGGTGTCCTTTACACCACAGCATAAAGACCATTTCCGAACAAAGGGCCCTATTCAGAGTTTAGCAATGAGGCACTCCGTCACAAATATGGTAGATGTCCTATTTGTGTCCCTGCAAGTGCCTTGCAGCCAATGGCACTTGTAATATGGCGGATGGGATATCGACCAGGTTGTGATAGAGAATCCTGTCTGCCAAGCTCTAATTATGGCTCCGAATTCGAGCTGCTGGAACTCCTGAATCTGGCCCTGATACCTTTTAAAAACCTATGAGATTATAGGAATTTAGTGTTACTGGAAAGGATGGCTTTTAATATTGGGAATTAGCCTTAGATTTGTCTACGGTTTAGTACAATCACATTGGTGGGTAAAAGATTGCGAGCAAAGCAGTGCAACACGAATGGCATTTGGAGTTGCCAATTTTTTCTCTGTAATACCATTTGAAAGTCACACAGACGAATATATGATCGTTGAAAAAGCAATGAAATGCATTTAATACACGTGATCATGATACTAAATCAGGCTTCAAATAACTTCACTGTTGCACTGGAGTTGAACATTTGAATTAACTTTTTGCAATGTTTTCAGCCTTCTAGGTACAACACGCATGTGTCTTTCCCACCAGTTTGCTGTGAGTTTTTTAACTGTTGAATACACTACAGAGATCCCCTGAATAGGGTAGCACTCGCTTTCAACTTATAAAAATACAACAGAACGTGCTTAGTCTCTTGATCTAAGAGTGTGGGACAAGGGCAGCAGCCCAGCCCAGTGCCACGCTTCTCATGTTAGTCTAACGCATTTTGTAGATTGTCACGTCACATGTGGCACCTGCACAAGATCAGAATGTTAATAATAACTGAGCACTCATCCTGTCCTGCCTGATCTGGTTCTCTCTGCTGCGTTAACAATGACAATGCGGCAGAGGCGAGCATATTGCAAAATACTCTGGCCCAGATTTACTAGATTATCATGTAGCGAGTGCAGCAAATACTGCACTGCATCAGAAGGAGAGAGCAGGAAAGCGCCATATTTACAGAAATGTGACACACTCCTTGCTCTCCCTTGTGCCAGGGCAGAAATGTGATGCCGTGCAGCACGGACACACCTTTGAACCATAGTGAAAGGGTGTCTCCGTGAGTATAGCATAGGTTTACCCTTCCAGTACAAAATACTATGCTTAGAATAACTTTACATCTTTTCCCACTTAGTATGTGTACTGTACAGTGCAGCACACATGCAAAGTAGGAAATGAAAGGAGAAATTAAAGCATTTTGTCCTTCTCAGTGCCTATTTGATGATGGCGCAGTTTTTTGCTGCAAATTCCTGTCTTTTTTAAGTACTCAGGGTTTTGCGTCAGTCTCCTTGGGTAGTTGCATGGGAATGCCCATGTGCCACCCATGGAAAGTCCCACTGTCGCTAAGTAATACAAAGCAGTGCTATGCGCTACTTTGCATTACTTTCAAGTGATTTTCCAGCGCAGAACAGGTTTTGCGCTGAAAAGCAAATCGGAAAAAAATGATTTTGTGTTGGTTTGCATCACTTATGTGATGCAAACATGGTGAAAAAGCTTAGTAAATATGCCCCACTGAGTTTTGTTTCAAAGTGAGCAGTGCACCCTGTCACAAGACACCAACAGTGCAAACGGTGTGTGGCGATCACCTAGGCTGAAACTTGCCATCTAACCAAGAAAAATTAAATGGTTTCCAGACGTCGGCATCAAACTGAAGTTAACTCCAACTGTTTCTGGTTGTAACATTCCTTTGCTGCGCTTTAATTTCCAGTTTGACCCCTTAAGCCCACCCAGCACCTCGTGTTTTCCCAAGATTAAAAACACAGGCCCATAGATCAAAATGCGGGGGGAGGAGGAAGTAGGGGAGGGGGGAGGGGAGGGGAGGGAGCGGCCACCAGCTCCAGTACAGAAGTATGCATTTCTTTCTTTCCATGCGTTTACCATTTCTATGCTCCTACTAGAACCCATCTGTAACCCAGGGGGAGTCACCTCAGCCAGCACACACAAGTCCAAACCTTTCAGCAGACACAGCAGAGCGACAACAAATAAGAACACAGGTCAACCACTGAAAGCGAGGGTAGCGCACCTAGCACAAGCCAAAAGAGAAAGCGAAAACAAGACTCCACCATGACCACACTAGTACAAAGTAATCTATGCACAGACCTTAAGGTAATATCCCTCAACGTGAAAGGCCTAAACCACCCTGTAAAGCGTAGGAAGACTTTAGAGTACCTAGCGAAACTAAAAGGAGATGTGAACGTCCTTCAGGAAACTAGACTCTCGCATGAAGATGCAAAGCGCCTCAAAGCTAGGTGGATAGGCGAAGTCTTCTGCTCACCAGCCAAACAGAAGAAACGAGGAGTAATCACCATAGTAAGCAAAAGAGCCAACCTAACCCTAGAGAGCAGCCACGTAGATAATGAAGGGAGACTACTTGTCACGAGCCTGAATAGGGGGGAAGAGATCATACACGTAGCCTACGTCTACGGGCCCAATGTGGACGACAAAGATTTCTGGCATACTGTAGAATCCACACTAGCTGATCTCCCACAAGGGGACCTCCTCCTACTTGCAGGAGACATGAACCAAGTCCTAGACCAGCACACGGATAGACACCCACACAGATCGAGTCATGACTCCCAGAACGTAAACATCCTCAAAAACATTTGCACCAAGCTCCAACTCAGGGATCCGTGGAGGCTACAACACCCGGATGCTAGGGAATACACTTTCTACTCACACCCACACAACTCATACAGTAGAATTGACTACATCTTTATGTCAGACACACACACACACACCTGATTGACCAAACAGACATAGCCCCAATAACCATCTCAGATCACGCACACATATCCCTCTCCATAAGTGGTAGACACAACGACACACCGAGTCGCAGATGGAGACTCAACAGCGACATCCTGCAACACCTGGGCAACAAAACAGAAATGGAGGGGGCCATTAAGGAGCACCTAGAACACAACGACAACACCGAGGTGGACAAAGGCGTCATTTGGGACGCCCTAAAAGCCACAATACGAGGCAAGCTAATAAACATCAAAGCCAGGATGAACAAAGGGAGAAATAAGAAAATAGCAGAACTAGAGGAGCAGATCAGCGACTTAGGAAAAGGGCTCTGACAAAAATACACTAACTACCCTGACAAAGAAAAAGTATGAGCTCAATAAGATACTAAGCAAAAGAGCAGGCACGTGGATAAATAAATACAAATCCATAAATCTCTGCTCCGCCAACAAAGCAGGGAAAGCACTAGCGTCATACCTGAAAGGGAAACAGAGACAACACTCAATTGCGGCAATAACTGATAAGGCAAACAAATCACAAACAACCAACAAAGGGATCCTAGAAGTTTCCAAACACTTTCTACCAGGAGCTGTACAGTGCAGACAAGAACCTAGCTGCCGATGGTGGGGCAGAACTACTTAGCAAGATTGCGCTACCGACACTGACAGAAGAACAGAAGGACACACTAGAAAACGATATTACAGAGGCAGAGATAGACACAGCAATAACAGAACTCAAGGCAAACAAAGCACCGGGGCCCGATGGTTACACGGCGGCGTTCTACAAGAAATTCCTGGGGCAGCTAAAACATACCATGGCTGCAGTCTTCACCCACTGCATCCGCTAAGAACGAATGACAGACTCCATGGCCGAGGCAAGCATTATCGTTATCCCCAAAGAGGGCAAAGACCCCCAACACCTGCGGAACTACCGCCCAATATCGCTCATCAACGTAGACTGCAAAATCTACACAAAAATCTTGGCAAACAGACTTAATGGAGCCCTGCCACACCTCATCCACAACTCACAATTAGGCTACCTCAAAAACAGACTATCCCAGGACAATACCAGACTCCTCTGCCATCTCATTAACCAAACAACACAGAGCACCGACCAGGCGGTAATGATAGCTCTAGATGCGGAGAAAGCCTTTGACAGAGTCTCCTGGCCATTCCTCAACCTGTGCATGGAGAAATTTGGCCTAGGCACCAAATACAGAGGCATGGTCATGGCGCTGTACAATAGTCCTAGAGCCAGGGTTGTCGTGAACGGGGGCTCATTGGAACTACTAACACTGGAGAGAGGGACGAGGCAAGGGTGCCCACTGTCACTAGCGCTGTTTCTGCTGGCGTTGGAACCACTGTTGGTAATGATAAGGGATAACCCGGCCATTACAGGTGTCCAAATCAAAGACAAGACGGTGAAACTCGCAGCGTACGTGGACGATGTGCTAATCACGACAAAAGAACCGTCTACCTCAATTGCCGCACTGATGCAAACCATAGAAGAATACGCAAAGGTCTCAGGTTACAAACTAAACAGGGACAAATCAGAGTGCAAACCCATGAATGTTCACACAACAAAAGCGGTACTTGGCAACTCGGGCCTAGCATGGCAAACAAAACCCCTGAAATACCTGGGACTCCTCTTCGGCAAAGACCTTGGAACAACCCTAGACCATAATGAGGAAGCCACCCTGAAGGCGGCAAAGGAGAGACTTGACCCGTGGTCGCCCAAATACATAAGCTGGTAGGGTAGAGTGGAAACAATTAAGATGATGGTGACACCACTCATCATCTACGCACTAAGCATGCTGCCTCTGACAACAACAGAAGACTTCCACAAAAAACTAGACAAACTGATAAACAGATTCATATGGAAAGACAAGAAACCCAGGATCAGCCTACAGAAACTGAGACTCAACAAAGACCTGGGTGGGCTAAACATCATGAATTTCGAAACGTTCCAAACCGCCTGCCTAGCTAAACAAGGAATCGTCTGGATTACCAACACACAAGACTACGAGCCTGTATGGCTAGAACTTGAAACGAACATTCTAGACAGGCTGAATCCCATTGCTATGCTCACAGCGAACAAACACCCGGCAATGCAAAACCCCATCATCAAACACACTAAGACGGCCCTACTAAGCATGGACAAGCAGATGGGACAACGTATCAGCGGCACCAAATGGGAGTCAATCTGGTTCAATACAAGAATACAATACAAAGGGAAAACGATGAATAACGAAGCCTGGATCAAGAGAGGAATCACCACCCCATCACAATTGGAAAAAAACAGCACCCCACTTACCTTCCACACCCTCAAACAGACACACAACCTACCAGACATAGAACTCTACACGTTCCTTAAAATCAAAACAGCCATAACTAAGGTGAACCTAAACAAGGAAATACCCACTATCATACAATACATGCACAACCTCAACATGATAGGTCATCAGACATCGCAGATCTACATACTCCTGAGTCCTAAAACATCAAAACTAAACGCAAAAGCAACAAACTTTTGGGAAACACAGTATAACAGACACTTTAGTGAGGAAGAAAAGGGTAGATTATGGAAGTCAGCCACATCCAACAAAATTACGCCACAACTCGCACAGACAAAATACTGGCTCCTACATAAAGCCTTCTGGACTCCTGCCAGACTAGCAGAAGTAGACATAAGAGATAGCGACACCTGTTGGACTTGCCACAAGAAGAGGGGGGACCTAGAACACCTCATCTTCAAGTGCCCTAAAGTGAGAACCTTCTGGAGGAAAGTGAGTGACTTCATCAACACTGTCATAGGGGAAAACATACAACCAGGGTTCATTGGTCTAGCCACTGCATTCATGGCGCCAGACTTAGAAAGTAAAGAAGCCAGAGACCTAACTGACCTCCTACCTACCGCAGCAGTCAAAACCATATTAGCGAACTGGAAAAACACAGCCAAAGCAACATTCAAAAGCTGGGTTAACTGGGTCAGTTTCTTCAGAGGAGCAGACAATATCACTGGGAAACTCTCACCCAGCCACGTGGCCAAGAACAAGATGTGGGCGGCGCTGGACGCACATCTGGGCTCACACAAACCCCCATGAACGAATATCCCATCAACGCCTACCGCCAGCATGCAGCTAGAGCGAAGAGGGCAACAATATAGTATTGATGGACGCCCCCCCTTTCTTTTCCTCCTTTCTTCTCCTTTTCACGCTTGACAGGGGTCTCACAGAACTTACAGTGAAAACCAGCCTATGCAGAGAATGCAAGTACTATGTAACCAAGAACGCGCCAAGAACCCCCTCCCTGCATCACTGCTGTACTGTATTGAAGGAAATGTTCTCAATAAAAACTTTTGAAATAAAAAAAAAAAACACAGGTTGGCTACTACTGGATCCATGAACCAGACTTAAAGCACATTGTCATTAGCTTAATATTACTGTATTAAGAATCATGCTGCAAACAACAATATCTTAGAAATAGTAGCAGGATCCCTAACATGAGACCTCATTACCTAAGCATGAATCCCAGCTTCTTATAATCGCAAACTCTAAATGTAGCCAGTGCTGCAGAGCTCTCGTTTACCAGTTCTATGCTCGAGTATTTCATCCCGTTGACGTTTCTCCCAGGATACAAAGATATCATTTTCTATGAGCTACTCTTGCACAGAACTGGTATACTTAAGGGCTCTGATATGAGTATAAAGAACAACAAAAGGAAAATCCACCAAGACTGGCACTATTCAGCTTCTCATGTCCACTACCTATTCGAAATGTGTTTCATTATATTGACATTATTGCTTTGCTCTGCCACAGCCTTTAACACTGTCTCAACCGTGTGCCTGGTGCAATGCCTTCATCAGGCAGGTGCCAGAGGGGAAGACCTCAATTCAATCTCTGCCATTACTCTCTCTCCAACAGGGTGTAGGTTGTTAGTTGAGGGGGGTTTTCAGCTAAGGCCTTTAGCCTTCCATGCGGGGTCCCTCAGGGGTCTTCATTGAGCCCCACTCTTTCTAATATGTACATTGCTCCTCTCGCTGAACTAATACATTCATGCAGTCATCAAGCACTATCTAATATGCTGATGACACAAAGATTATTGTATCCATCTCTGACAACTTGACCTCATTAGCTAACACATTTAATTTCTGAATGACCAAGATTAACATCTGGATAAAAGAAAAAACTGAGGTGCTGGTGTTTAGTGCACAAGAATCCATATGGTCCTGCTCTTGGAGGCCAGAACAATGTGGCCTGTTTAGGTGGCCAGAAATGTTTAGGTAATCTTCAACACTTCCCTGAACTTTGACTCATAGGTCAATTGTATCACGAGTACCTGCTTTCACATAATCAGGTCTCTTAGGAAGGTCTTTCCTTTTATTCCAGTTGATTTGCTTCACTAGGTGGCCATTGCTTTTGTCTCCTCTAGACCAATTTACTGCCATATGAATATTAATGCCCCCTCACTGAACAAGCGACAAATGGTGCAAAATGCGCCTGCGCTCCTTATTCTTAACACTTCCAAACAAGTGCCTGGCAGAGATGGATTTAGAGTGCTGCATGCATTGGCTTCCTGTAAGGAAGTGCATTGTTTTTAAGGCTATTTGCCTAGTCTTCCACTCTTTCTATCACAAAGTGTCAAAACATCTCTCCCCCTTCTTAAGATGGTACACTCCAGGCAGGTCACTGAGATCCTCTTCAACTAGCAAAGTCTCCTTGCTTCGGGTCAGCGGTCGGTCCATATCAGGGGCAGCTGCCAAGTTATCGATTTTGCTGCATGCCCACATCGCTAGACTTGACTCCTTTGCCTCATTCAAGAAATCATTAAAAACATGGCTTTTCTCATCATAGGCTCTCAGATTTTTGGTGCTTAGGAGCTCTGTTTTTGGGCTTAGCACTTAGATCCCCCGGGTTTATCCCACTATATACATTCATTTTTCATTTTATTTCACATAAGATATGAAGGAAATCTATGTCTTTTTGAAAAGTGCCCAGGACACTACGTTTAGTGATAGTGGTTATTTGTACAACTCTAAAGTTGGGGTTATCAATACTATTGTGATTCGGGGGCATTTTACTAAATCCTTTCTCTCTTGCACACTGGCTCACATTTAGAAGCCAACAAAGGTGAGAAATTTAATTAATAATGGCAAATGGTCTGATAGTCTGTGCTTCCACAATTCTCCTCATAAGGATTATATCCAAGTTGAGTGTCTGTGCCTGTCTCCCATAACAGAAAAGGTTCCAAAACTCAAGAGGGAGACATGAACATACTTACTTGAATTTTGACCCATTTTGGTGATAGGCGTAGCACCTGTATTTGGGCATTTGTTCAGCCGCCACTCAGAAAAGCCTGCTAAATTCAGGCATTTCTGAAAACTAAACACCAAGGGGAGTTTAGGGTGGATCTCACTACGTTTTCTTACCCAAACCTCATACTTACGGTGAAATCTCACATTTTGCTCTCTTTTCCCTGATGGGAACTTCCAGATTATGCAAGGCCGCACTAAATTCCTACCTTCCAGCATTCCTATACTTTCCCCAATTACCAATCCAATACTCTTTATTTCGGAAATATACCATAAAAGAGATACACAATAAAAATACAAGAGCCACAGAAAGTTAGACTTAACATCAACAGGTTACGAAAGATAAAACCACCAAGTCATAAAAATACAAATAAGATTCATACATGGCCCCGCAAGTACGTAAAATAATAGGTCCTAGCTTAAAAATTAGTATAGAGTTAACCATGCATGAAATATAAACCTGGACAGTTCAAATACCAGATGTGGGGTCTTGTTGGCTTGAAGGATCCTATAGACTTCCTCTTTCCTTGAGGTGCCTAATTCCCCCAAAATAGGTATCAACCATTTTACGCATGGTCCTTTGTAGGCTGGACAGGAAAATAGCAGATGGGGGTAAAGCCTGCCTCTTATAACTTCACATTTGACACTCCTGGTCCATACCATTCAATGCTCCTAACCATTTTGACTTAAAAATATTGAGGGGTAGGTTTGCATGTCTAAACTGGACATACAGTTTTTAGCTGAATTTGGCTCTATATCGTCAAACATTTGAAAAAATGAGTTAGATAAAGTGCCTTGTGTATTCATTAGAAGGTTGCTGCATTTGTAATTTTTTTTATTGATTTTTTAACTCATTCACTGTAATTATTGGGGAGCAACCCACTGGATCGTTCCAGAGATTGGGCAAGCCAATCTCCATGAGGGAGTCTTTGACAAATTTGATCCAGTGGAGTTTTATTGCATTCAGATGGCTGATAATTTCTTCCAATCCATTTCGATATAATGAAAGTTTCGGGGTAACCGAGATAGTTCTCCAAAAAATAAGCAGGTCGCAGTTCTATCTTGTCCATAATTAGCCTGAATCCCAAATCAAGCCTCAATGGTAGTAGGAGAGTGCTGACTGATAGACACAAAAGCCACCTTATAAATCTATTTTCTACCATTGTCAAGGGTTTTTGATTTTTGTGACCCCAAATCTCTGCCCCATAGAGGCTTCCTGCAAGTGCCTGGTGCGTGTATAGTTTAACAACGGGTGATTCAAATTTGTAAAGGGACCCCTTGTATAGCTTCAGCAACCCATGCTTTGATGCTCCAGTTTTTGTCTTTTGGTGACTTGCGATGGCCAGTCTAGTTTCTCATCCATCAAAGGTGGTGTTAGACCATGTAGAGGGACAAGGTTTAAAAACCATAAATTTGGTTTTGTTGATATTAATTTGCAGCCCTTGATCTCACAGATTCTGCTAAAACCATCAAGCAGTTTCTGGAGCCCTATGTGTGTTTTGGAGAGTAAGAGTGTATCATCAGCAAACTTGAGGGTTGGAAACCTCATGTCTGCTAGACATGGGGCATCCTAGTCATTTCTATTAAAAAAAAAAACATTAGATCATTTAAAAAACGAAGCAAAAAGGGTGGGTGCCAGAACACGACCCTGTCTAACACCATGCATCACAGGATTGGGCTCAGTGACTTCACTGAGTTTACCACATCTAGTTTGCACATAGTTGTTCTGGTGCAATCTATCTATTATGTTGCTAAGGTAAGCTGGGATGCCTAAATCAGCAAGATGTTTCCACAACCGAGATCTGGGGACCAGGTCAAATGCAGATATAAGGTGAACGAAGACTGCATACAACTTCCCTTTCTCAAGGCTTATGACCTTGCAATAAATCAACTGCAGTCTAAAAACCTGGTTAACAGTGGAGATATTCCCACTTGGAGAAGACAGAGTATGGTACTCTCTTCGAGCAAGTGCTGAAGCCTACCTAATATCACCCTAACATGATTGACCAATTCTACACAGACCTAATCCCAATTTGTTGTGGAGTCCCTCAGGGGTCCTCCTGGAGCCCCACCCTGTTTAATATATATGTCTCTCCATTGGCAAAACTGGTTAGATCCTTCGGGCTGGAGGTAATATTCTATGCAGATGGCACACAACTAATTGTGTCTATCCCAGACGATATAGAGGTCGCAGCCGTCAATTTTAATAACAGTATGAGGTCGGAGGCTTTCTGGATGAGATACAACTACCTTCAAAGAAACAGCCACCAAATAGAAGTTTTGATGTTTGGTAATCATCACCCCGAATGGACCGACTCATGGTGGCCAGAAACATGGGGATCATGTCCCTCTCTAGTTGAATCAGCAAGAAATCTTGGTGTCTTAGTTGACACCTGTTGGAAATGGCCCTTTTTGCAAGGTTATCCCCAAACTTTTTTGCTTCTTCCTCCTTTATTTTTCCTGACCTGTGGTTGTTGGCAATAGGATTCTGGGCACATTACCACTGCTAATCAGTGCTAAAGTGCATATGGTCTCTGTGTAAATTGTTATTGTAATGGGTTATCCATGATTGGCATATTTGTATCACCAAGAAGTCCCTAGTAAAGTGCACTGAGTGTGCCAGGGCTGGTGATTCAAATGCTATGGTTGGTATGGTATGGTTCTCTGACCACTTAAGGACTCTCAAGCAAGGAGCGAGGAAACTAGAAAAAAGATGGAGAACCTCTCACCTCCCTGAGGATAAGAATAACTACTGGAAGGCTCTCTCCTTCTATCATAAAGCCATACGCAATGCCCGAAAGGCGCATATTACTACCCAAATTCATGAGGCAGGAAACTCCCCCAGAGTTCTTTTCCAAATTATACAAACTTTTGTCAATCCCCCTGCGTGCGAAGCCCCGGATATGTCTTCTCAAAAGTTATGCGATGAAATCTCCTGTTTCTTCGTCGATAAAATTGAGAAGATATATGATAAAATATTATCTACAAATCAGAACTCATTGTCTGATATCACACCTCAATCCAACCCCCCTGATCCCATATCTGACTTGCAGTCGCTGGACTGCTTTCCTCACATTTCACTTCAAGATACACTGATCGTTATAAATCAGATCAAAAGTGGAAGCCCAGAGGATATTATTCCTGCCAGACTAATGCCCCTTTTAGCGTCACATTTGAGTCCAATGATAATGGATTTGGTTAACCTTTCTCTTACCTCAGGTATTGTTCCCAAGGAATGGAAAAGAGCACTTGTCAGACCTATAAAGAAAAACACCGCCTTATTATGGTCTGACCTGACAAATCTAAGACCTATCTCTTTGCTACCTTTCCTTGGAAAAATAATTGAAAAACATGTTAACCGCCACCTTTCCGCACATGTTGAACGAGTGCAGGCCTTGGACGAATCCCAGTCAGGATTTCGCCCGAAGTACAGCACTGAATCCACGCTACTGTCTGTTACAGACGATCTCCATGTCTACCAAGATAAGGGCCTTTCTGTCATCATGGTTTTGTTAGATCTGTCGGCAGCGTTCGACACCGTGTCCCATCCAATTCTGATACAAAGGTTGTCAAACGCTGGCCTGAAAACCAAGGCCCTGGAATGGTTACAGAGCTTCCTGGTCGACCGCACCCAGAGAGTCACCATGGGTGCATACCGCTCAGTGGAAAATAAAATCTCTAAGGGGGTGCCACAGGGCTCCTGTCTGAGCCCTACACTTTTTAATATCTATTTGGCACCCCTGGCAGGAGTACTGCGTAGACACGGCTTTGTCCCCGTGTCTTACGCAGATGACACACAGCTCCTGTTCCCCTTTAAAACTCTTTCCACTGAGGTCAGGAACTCCTTTTCATCTGGCATGAGAGAAGTGGCTAGATGGATGGCGACCAACTATCTCCAGTGTAACGTCAACAAGACGGAGATCATGCTCTTCGGGGAAGCTAAGATACTTTGGACCCCAGATTGGTGGCCACTAGAGCTGGGAGCAGTCCCTGAACCAAAACAGGTCGTGAAGAACCTAGGAGTTCGGTTCGATCACGACCTGTCACTAAAGCAACACTCCACCTACATTTCAGGGATATGTTTCCACACTATAGGCTTGTTACGCAAAATCTTTCCACTCCTTCCGACTCCAGTAAGAAAAACTCTCGTGCAGGCACTGATTCTGAGTCGGATCGATTATTGCAACGGCCTACTACTATCAGCCAATGAAGGAGTTTTGGATAAGCTTCAGATCATCCAGAACACGGCAGCCCGCCTGGTTCTGAATGCTCCCCCTAGAACAGCCTCCAAACCCCTTCTTGACCAATTACACTGGCTCCCTGTTAGACAAAGGGCAAAGTTCAAGATATGTTGCTTGATTCACAAGTGTTTGAATGGACTAGGACCTGTCTATCTCGAACGGAAATTTGTTCCCTATGTCCCGTCGAGATCACTTAGATCAAGCAATAGTCTTCTCCTGGTGGTTCCCCACATTAAAAAAGTCAGACATGGAGGCAGAGCACTGTCCACTATGGGACCCAAGCTGTGGAACAGACTCCCCCTGGCTCTGAGACAAGTTAAAGAGCATTTAACATTCCGAAAATTGCTAAAGACCATTCTGTTTAAAAATGAAATCTAAATCACTCCCCCATTTGCATGTCATTGATTACCGGTCAAAGCGCAGAGATACTCCTGCCGGAGTGATTCAAGCGCTATACAAACTCACAAATAAATAAATACTAGTTGGCCTGCAGCACTGATTGTGCCACCCACTTGAGTAGCCCTAAAATGGTGTCTCAGGCCTGCCACCCCAGTGCCTGTGTGCAGTCTGTGGACTGCCATGTCAGCCTGGCCAGTGTCCCCACTGACCAGCCCTAACCCTTCCCTTTCTGTACACATTGGACACCCCTATGGAAGGCCCAAGGTACCCCCCTGGGCAGGGTGCAGTGTATGTGAAAGGTAGAGCATGTACTAGTGCAGGCGACATGCTCTGGTAGTGAATTACAGCCATTTTCGTTTTTCACTATTGTAAGGCTATCTTGCCCATAGGCTATAGTGGGGAATGCTGTGTACAGTGGTTACCTTCATATCTTCCCATAGGAGCAAGATAGGACATAAAAGTCTGGTATCCCTGAACTCAGAATTTAATAACATATCTTTTAGGAAAGGTGGTTTTTAAATCCTGTGTTTGAGAACAGCACTTTTTAGAAAGTGGCTGTTCTGTTGTCTGACCTTTCTGTGTGCTTTGGCTGTTTTTGAATTGACTGTCTGGTTTGTGAGTGACAGGGCTGGGGGATTCCAGGAGACAGAATGAGTCCGCCCAGTGGTGAATAGAGAGATCTGCATCTAGATGGGAGGGAGGAGTTGCACCTGGGACCTGAAAAGGACTGTGCCTGCCCCCCACAGTGCTGGCTCCACCCCCTGTGGTGCGCCTGATGTCTCTGCCCTGCACTGTGAAAGGAGAGAAGCAATCATGTCAACAAAGTGCTCCAGGGCTGTGCTTTCCCTCCACAATGCTGGCTCCACCTCCTGCTGGGCGGCTGATGACCCTGCTCCTCTCTCTGAATGGAAAGGAGAGGCCAGGAAAACAAAGTGCTCAAGGAACGCCCAGAACTGGTTCAAACTGATTCAAACCAGGCTCAGAGCCCTCCTGCACAAAGGGAACAAAGAATTTTAGGGCTAAAAGTACAGGACCCCAGACTACAGAAAATTAGATCATCCTGCAATCAAGAAGGAACCTCTGCCAAGGAGAAAGCTGGAAGGCTGAAGAAGGAAGACTGTCCTGCTGTTGCTTTGCTGGACTGACCTGCAGTTGCTTTGCTGCCAAGGAGAGGGGAAGGACTTTGTTGTTGTTTGGTCCCCTTGCTTGAAGAGATCTCCAAGGGCCTGTTGTGAGCTGACCTCCTGTTAAGAAGTCCCAGGAACAAAAGGACTTCACCCCCCAGCTTTCCCTGAGCTCTGCTGAGAGAGTTCTGCTCTTCATGCTTGCTGAATCCGACTTAGGGGCATCTGGAAGTTGTGGCCTGCTGTTTGGAAAGCTGGAGAGCAAGAAACTATCTGCAAATTTTCACGCATCGCTCGCTTGCGGAGCGCATTCTCGTCAGTGCGAGGAAATTCCCGCCGCCGTGAAGATCGAGATTGCCGCTGCAAGAATAGACACACCCTTCGCTTGCAGAACGCATCGCTCCAGTGCGGGAAAAGTACCATCGCTGCGAGTATCGTCGCAGAGCCTGTCATCGCTGGGTGAGACCATCGCACCACTTGCTTGCGTACCTCATCACGTCGCTGCGAGTATCGCCGCAGAGCCATCGCATCGAGGGGCCGCGTGAGGAGAAGATCGACGCTGCGCCCGCACATCGCCGCCGCACCTGGGATTGTCCCAGTCCTGAAGATTGTTGCACCGTGCCTTTGCGAGACGCTCCCTACGGAACCTACGTACCGGAATTCATACAAGATATTGCCTCCCTCCCCATACAGACCGGATTCGTCGCAACACGCCTGCTGCGTCCAGCAGGGCTGTTGCATCGCCTCCCCACAGTCTCAGGAGTGAGGCATCGCTTGTTTTCCACCGCACCAGCTACTGTTTTGGAACTTTGTCACATTTAAAAGTACTGTTGGCTAAACGTGACGCAACTGTGAACTATTTTAACGCAACCTTAAGAACTCCTTTGAAACCATAATCTTGAACTTTCAATGGTGGATTTTTGTTGCTTTGGTCTTGTCTAGTTTAGATTAAATCCTTCTATTTTTCTAAACTGTTGTGGAGTCAGTTTGTGGTGTTTTCACTGTATTACTGTGAGTGTTGGTACAAATACTTTACACATTGCCTTTGATAAGCCTGTCTGCTCGTGCCAAGCTACCAAGGGGGTGAGCAGGGGTTATCTAAAGAGTGCATCCTTTTTACCCTGACCAGAAGCAAGGGTCCCTATTTGGACAGTGGTACCTACCTCTGCCAACTAGAGACCCCCAGTTCTAACAACACCAGTATATCTTTCAACCACAAGTTTAATAGGGACTGTGTCCTCTCAATTTTGGGTGATAAGAACCCTTAGAAAGACATTCTAATTTCTTTCCCTTGCCGCACGGAAGCATGCTGCTGTTTCATTGATTTTATCGAAAATGGATTACTGCAATGCCCTTCTTTTACATATAAATAGGGCCTCCATCAATAAACTACAATTGGTGCAGAATGCGACAGCAAGACTGGTATCAGATGTTCCAAAATACCATTCAATTTCGGCTGCCATCAAGAAATTGCACTGATTCTCAGCAGAAAACAGAATTCTATTTAAAGCTGCGAGTATTGTGCACAAGGCACTACGCAATTCAGGACCAGAGGGAATCATGCACATCTTTCACTGGTATGTCCTCACCAGACAACTGCGTTCAGCCAATCACATTGCCTAGTTGTCCTGAGATATAGGAGTTCACGATGGGGAGGAAGAGCTTTCTTGGTCGCAGATGGTAATCTTTGGAGCACTCTTCCTCTATCCATATCCAGCACAGAATTACATCTACCATTTCGTAATGTCTTGAAGATCTGTCTTTTTGCATTGTAAATTTGGTCTATGAAGAATTGCTCCTACCAGATATTTGTAACTGTTGCCGCACCTTGACGGCTTCGGCTATATGTTCGCGCTATACAAATTGGTCATTCACTCATTCATTTATTCATTCACCCTACTAAAAATGTTTGCGTGCTGTCTAAAAGGCTAATTGACCTCCAATTGGCAGGATCCAAGGGTCAACCTTTCTTATAAATGGGGAAAATCTCGCACTCGGCCCACATTTTTTAAATGCTGGCCCCGTTTGAAATAGCATTAAAAACCACAGTAAATTAGGGTATCCAAATATCTATTTCTGACCAGGGATCTTGTCAATGCCAAGGGCTTTATCTGGTGGTATTTTTGTAATGGCCTCTTTCACCTCTGTACAATTTATCAGGCGAAGTTGTCTTTATCCCTCCCTGACCCTAAATCCAGGGGGGTGACTGGATGTTCTGGAACTAGGACCTCATCATGGTTATGTTGGTATAAATTTGTAAAGTGGGCTCCTCATGCCTCTGCCGAAACATTGTTGTCAACTTTAGATCTTCCTTCCCTGTTCTACGTGGCAATTAAATTCCAAATTAGAGTTTTGTTGTTATCGCTTGCAGCTGCTAGGAGGAATACCCAATGCCATTCCCTCGTTCCCTATGCAAGAGGAGTTTTGTAGACAGCTCTCTTTTCATGGACATCTTCCCTCCTACAGGATTTAATAGCAGTAAGCAGAGCGCTCTTGGCCATACTACATTCTTTGTTGAACCTGTATGGTACGCAACTCCGTTGACAATTGGCTACTGGCTTCTCTGAAAAAGTCCACCTTTAAATTATTAAAGAATGATAAAGGTAGAGTGTCAACCTTTAATGTGGCTGTTTCCTCAAAAGGCCCAGGCTTCAGAGTGAAAACTGTCTCCATCGCTTGACCCACCTTGTTATATAATGATCTCAGGGCCCTCTTGGACCTAGCCTCAGCAGACCACTGAATTCTACATTTATTATTCATGAGCTTACACCTCTCGTCCATTGGTTGTCGGAGAGACAAATAAATGTTGTGCTGGTGGAAATTCCAGCTCCACCTCGAGGGCATTATGGTCACTATTGTGGCGTGCAAAACCACCATATCCTCTAGGAAAGGCCAGAGCTCAAAACCCAGGAGGATATATTCAATAAGGCTCATGTTGCCTGTTCTATTAAAGGTGTGGGTTCCTTTTCTGTCAGATTTCGTTCTTCTGTTCCACGCTGGAATCATGCAATTCAGGGATAGGGAATTTAATTGTATCATCAGGGGGGACCCCTTTTTGATAGGGGGAATGTAGAGTGCGGGGGATATCCAAGTCCTACCATCCTCCGGCTAAGAGTGATGATTAACCAATTCCAGGGGTTCCAACTGACAGTTAAACCCCCCCCCCACTATTTTTAGCACATCAGGGTGAAAGCCAGTTATGTGTGGAATTAGCACTTCTATAATAGGGGAATCCTGGCACTTGACAGACGGTCTTAGATAGATAATATAGATATTAGCTAAACTTCTATTAGGAAATGTAATAGATACACAAAGAATGTCCTCAGCTACTGGTTCTATCCCCAGCACCCTACATCTTGCATGTACTCCAATCCATGTCATTAATACCCCAGAAAGCCTTCCCTTCTATGCGACCTGGTGTTGGTACAGTATATAGCAACATTTGAATGACTGATTTGCCTAGTTTGCCATGCTGCTTGCAAAAGATAAGTGTTGAAGGTGTTAATATAGTTAAAACAGTCGGCATCACCCAGTTTGGAACCCAGCCCTGCAACATTCTACAATATTATCCTTAATTTCCTATGAATCCCTGGAGAGTGCATAGTTAGCTCTGCTCCTCAAAGATACGCCATGCAACTCCCACCACTGAATCTAGTGGCTTGTCAACTATTGGGGGGATTAATACATTAAGGTCTGGTGGCTTGCTGTTAGACGGGGGTCTGGCGCCTCAGCAGCGGTCAGAAGAAACCCCAGCCTCACAAGCTATTTCTTGTTGTGCACTGTATGGGTGCTAGAGGTCCTGATCTTAAGTTTCCACCTTGGCTATAACCATGAAAACAAGCCTACATCTTCTTCCCCTAGGTTGCCCTCTTAGATAATTTAGAACTCAAAACATAAATATGTCTGTTTCCTTCATCATGTCAATCAACAAGCTCCATAGGCCCATACCTATTGTGCACTGGAATGTTGTACAATTCTCCTAGCTGTGACTGGTTGGGTTTTGGGTACATGGGGCACAAAGAAGGAAGGTTAGTGATGGTTTCAGGCAACCTTGAATGGGGTTGTGAGAGGGGCTTATAGAAATAACCCAGGGGAAATAAACTCACCAAGACACCCTCATAAGTCTGAAGCCACTCTTACATAGCAACCTATGGACAACAGTAGGATGTCTAAAGCTAAGAACCAGACAATTGCCAGGCCAATCCTTAGGTCCTTTACCAAGCCAGCCCACACGCCATGTAAACAGAATGTCATTGGCCATCTCAATAGGGAAGTCCTATATTTCCCCAGCCAATTAAGGCACTTGTTTCTTAATTGTGTGTGGGTTTCCCTTAGTTCATCGCTAAGTCCAGGGACCCCAGTCATCACAACCACATAGGGACATGCTTACGGGGGCAGATCAATATTTGCAAGGTCCTTGTTTTCAAAGGGAGGTGTGTCCACCACTCTCTTGTTTTCCAAAGTACTCCTATGATTTTGGAGAAAGATATCAGTTGTAAGGTTGCTGATCTTGGATCCAGTACCCACTGCATTCTGCAAACCCCCGGGCAAGCCTGCATAGCTTCCTTTGGACAAAGGTTTTGAGGGTTTGTGGAGTCTAGCACCTACTGTGAGAGAAAGAGACATTATTGCTGGGGCGGTCCAGCAGCGGGTTAACTTTAGTCAAATAGAGTACCCTAGATTTGATAAAAGTAAATGGATCAGCCCCTTGAGTTGGTCCATCACAACACCCACAAAGGGTGTGCAGTCTAAATATCGAGTATTTATTTTCGAATGGACATAATATCGACTCCAGAATATCGAGATGGCATTAATATCGAGGTAAGTAATATCGATGTATTTATTATCGATTTTCATGTATGTAAAAAAAAATCGATTGAAAAAATATCGAGTAAGTAATATCGATAGTAAAAAATATCGTTTTTTCTAGTAGTTTAAAAATATCGAAAGTCAAAATATAGGTTTTAAGAATATCGAAAGTTGTGTTATCGACAGTCATGATATCGACTGTCATAATATCGACTAATAATATCGATATAAATAATATCGAATATTTAAATGTACACTGTTTTAATTTTTTATTACTACATTTATTGTTAAAATATATGTTAATTTTGTATTTATTTATATTGAAATTAAATGAAAAAAAAAATAATTATAAAAAATAATTTAAATAGTATAATAATTTCTAGGAGCGGGTAGTGGGTTTTTAGGGGAATAGGGTGGGAAGTAATTTAATTATAATTAATTAAATATGTAAATGTATTAATTGGTAGTAATATTTAATTAATTGTTAATTAAATAATATTTTTTAAATATATAACATTTAATTGGTAAATAATTTAATTTAATAGATTAATTGCTAATTATGCTAATTTAAATAATTTATGTCATGTAGCGGGTTGTGGGTTTATAGGGGAATAGGGTGGGAAGTAATTTAATTATAAATAATTAAAAATGTAAATTTATTAATTGGTAGTAATATTTAAATAATTGTTAATTAAATAATATTTTTTAATTATATAAAATTTAATTGGTAATTAATTTAATTTAATTGGTAATTAATTTAATTTAATTGATTAATTGCTAATTATGTTAATTTAAATAATTTATGTCATGTAGCGGGTTGTGGGTTTATAGGGGAATAGGGTGGGAAGTAATTTCATTCTAATTAATTAAATATGTAAATGTATTAATTGGTAGTAATATTTTATTAATTGTTCATTAAAAAATATTTGTTGATTATTTAAAATTCAATTGGTAATTAATTTAATTTAATTGATTAATTGCTAATTATGTTAAATAAAAATAAAAAAATCCTGTAGCGGGTTGTGGGTTTATAGGGGAATTGAGTGGGAAGTAATTTAATAATAAATAATGAAATAATAATATTTATTTAAGGTATACACAGTTTACCACGCAACTTTTACAACGCACTACCATTACAACGAAACTTTTACAACGCAAATACCATAACAACGCATGTATTTACAACGAATGTTTTTACTACCCAGGTACTTTTACAATGCATACCATTACAACGTAAGTATTGGTAAGTATATAATTATATTTAAAATGTTATAGGTTTGGGTTTTTGGGTAAAGGGGTATTTTTAGGGTTCAGGGTCAGTTTTGGGTTTTTGGGTAAAGGGGTATTTTTAGCGTTCAGGGTCAGTTTTCAGTTTTTGGGTAAAGGGGTATTTTTAGGGTTCAGGGTCAGTTTTCAGTATTTGGGTAAAGGGGTATTTTTAGGGTTCAGGGTCAGTTTTCAGTTTTTGGGTAAAGGGGTATTTTTAGGGTTCAGGGTCAGTTTTCAGTTTTTGGGTAAAGGGGTATTTTTAGGGTTCAGGGTCAGTTTTCAGTTTTTTGGTAAAGGGGTATTTTTAGGGTTCAGGGTCAGTTTTCAGTTTTTGGGTAAAGGGGTATTTTTAGGGTTCAGGGTCAGTTTTCAGTTTTTGGGTAAAGGGGTATTTTTTGGGTTCAGGGTCAGTTTTCAGTTTTTGGGTAAAGGGGTATTTTTAGGGTTCAGGGTCAGTTTTCAGTTTTTGGGTAAAGGGGTATTCATAGGGTTCAGGGTCAGTTTTGGGTTTTAGGGTAAAGGGGTATTTTTAGGGTTCAGGGTCAATTTTCAGTTTTTGGGTAAAGTTGTATTTTTAGGGTTCAGTGTCAGTTTTGGGTTTCTGGGTAAAGGGGTATTTTTAGGGTTCAGGGTCAGTTTTGGGTTTTTGGGTAAAGGGGTATTTTTAAGGTTCAGGGTCAGTTTTGGGGTTTTGGGTAAAGGGGTATTTTTAGGGTTCAGGGTCAGTTTGGGGTTTTTGGGTACAGGGGTACAGGGTAAAAATAACGTAAATTTAAATTTACATTAAATTACTTAAATTAAAATAAATTAAATTAAATTAATTTCAATTATAATTAATTAATAAAAATATTATATAGTTACCAATACTTACGTTGTAATGGTATGCGTTGTAAAGGTATTTGCGTTGTAAAAACATTCGTTGTAAATACATGCGTTGTAATGGTATTTGCGTTGTAAAAGTTTCATTGTAAAGGTATGCGTTGTACAAGTATGCGTTGTAACGTCATACATCTTTTATTTAATTGTATTTAATAGAAAATAATTGTAAATTAATTTATAATTATCAAAAAAATTATTGGTAATTAGTTGTAAATTAGTATTAATAGGTAAGTAATAGAAATAATTATAGTTAATTAGTAATTTTAATATATTAATTATTATGTAAAATTAAATAGTTAATCATTTTTAAATAAATTTATATTGATATTATTTTGTAATGTATGAAGTATTTACTTTCCCTACTGTTGCACCCACTGGAGTGGGAATAGTAATTAGTATGGGTTCAGTGTCCAGCACCTTCCATGAGTTTACAATTGGTGAAGTGGGAATTGTAATTTGTATGGCTTTAATGTGTAGTATGGTTTTGTGAGTTTATAATTGGTGCAGTGGAAATAAGAAAAAAAATTTTATACAAATAATTATTATTATTGGTAGGATACTATATTAAAGTTTTAAAATTACATAGAAAAATGTTGTATTAATTATAATTATTGTTATTGTAGTAGTTAAAAGATAAATACATTTTTAAAATTATTAAAATTTAAAATGCATTTTTAAATAGAATATTTCATATGTAATTAATATTTATATAGAATAATAAAGAAGGAAACATACACAGGGTTAAATGGAATAAATGAAAAAGCTTATTAACATATAAAAAATAAATTGTAAGTAGATATGTATTTTTTATTTCTATTGAAAATTGTAAGTAAACAGTTTTTATTATCCAAAAAAATATATGAAGTGCATATATATGTTTTTAACAAATAAATGATATTAACATAATTTTATGTTTATTCACATATATTGTAATTTAAATAGTTAAAGAAACAAATTGGTAATATGTACTTTTCATTTAATAACAATTATTTTATTCACATAGACATTGAATATATTGTCATAGATAAATATGTATATTTTTTTATAACAGTAAAATTTTTGTTTTTTACAAAGTAATCATATTTATTTTTACAAATTAATATTATGAATATTGAACATATTTATAATATAAATTTTTACATAGATAAACACACAAATACATTTTTATATACATACATAATGTTTAAACTAATATTAGCTATTTTTATAAACAAATTATTTGTAACAAGGTTATATATGCAAATTTGTTTAACATATAGATTATTTTCAAAATGTATATATAAATAATAAAATATTATTTAAAGTAACAGATAACAGTTGAATAATTATTTGAAAGTAATGAATATTTAAGAAATAATTTTCTACAATTTAAATAATTATTTACACTTCATATAATACTCAGTGTATTTTCTTAAAGTGTTGGAATATAGAAATGAAAGAGGTTTTTGCTGTATACAGGGACTACTTTTTAACCGCGTAATGTTATTTAGGCTTATTTGGTGCTTCAACAGATCGCTGTTGGATGCTGCTTCGCGTTAGAGAGGGTAAGTTTGTTTTAATTGTATTTTAGAAGTTAATGAAGTTAGTGTTAGTGTATGTGTGGTGTGTTTAGGTTTATGTAGATAGGGTTATTAAGAGAAGATTGTGTTTTCGGTGTTAGGTAGAGTGTACGATATTTGATTTTTACCGCGTTTTAGTTGTAGGTGTGTGACGTGAGCTAATATGTTTAAATGTTACACAGATAATATGTTTGGTGTGTAAATATGTGTTTTTATATATGTATGGGTGTTTTTGTGTGGGTGGGTATGTATTTTATTTTTTCCAGGTTGTCGTTGCGTTTTACTGTTTTTGAGGAGGTCCTTCTTTTTCGATCAGAGTTGTGTGACGAGTATTATATACTCTTATTTTTGCACACAAATATTTTGGTTTTCAAGTTTTCCAGGAGCGTTTTTTTTTCAAAATTACTATTTTCGGGTTTTCAATCGTATATCGTGTGTATTACATTGGAGAGGAGTCGCTATGGATTTGCTTGTATTTTTGCATTTGTTTTTGGGCTTCCATGGATTGTATGGGTTTTTGCAATGGTGTCGTATGGATTGCTTGGAATTGGATTACGTTTGAAGGTGCAACAGAAATGTAAGTATTTACAAAAAATGTTATGGGTGGGGAAACTGTTTTAATTTTTGCTTTAGTTACGTTGTATGTAACATTTTGTAAATACATTATCTAAATACATTTTATATATGTTAATATTATGTATTTGATAATTTAATTGCAAATTGTTACATGTAAAAATCAAGGAATTTAGAAAAAAATGCTTAATGTAACGTGTATAGTTATGTTATGTTTTAAAGAATAGTTTTTGCAATCATTGATAGATATTCTAGTCCTTTGCTAGTTGGATAGAGGGTAACTTGACTTTGGAGTGTGTTATACATTTTTTTCGTTTCTTTGGTGAGTTTAGGTCCGATCAAAGTTACTGATTGCTCCATTCGGAGCTCCTGGTAACTCTGTTCTTTTTGTAAGGATTGTATTAATTTGTGAAGGGTAGGCGTTCCTCGGCCTGTAGTTGCTTGGAAGGCATTGTGCCATCCTTCAACTGCATTGTTTGTTTTTGCTTCCTTATTTAGTGTGCTAAGGTAGACATTCCACCAAGCTATTTGGTATTTGGGTTGTCTTCTATGGCCTGATCTGTGTAGCCTTCCTACCCATGTGTCTTCGAAGTAGTTAAGCATAGGGCTTAGTCTTTCTTCGTTTCTTTTATAGTAGGGGCTGTCTATTAACAAGTTATAGTGCTCAGTTACATCTGTCAGTGGAACATAGGCTAGGGCGATGAGTTTTTTTATTTGATAAGCAAATGTGCTATCAGTGGCATATTGGATACTCAAGGTAGATTTTTGTAGATGTCGCCAGATACATTGGTTAAAATGGTAATAGCAACCTTGTATTGCTGTGTGTGGGTATGTTTTAAGGATGCTGTTTATCATTGCTTTTTCAAAGTCAATGATCATTTTTTGTGGAAAATAGTTGTTAGTATGTTGATTGACTTCAGTTAGTATTTCTTGATAGGTAGCTTGCTGTTTGTTTGGTAGAAGGGCATAAAGGAATGGAATATTAGCATTTTGGAAATGACCATGGATAGTGTATAATTGATAAAAAGGTTTGGGGCATACAGAAAAAGTACCGTCCATCATCCAAGTTTGGCATTGGGTAAGTTTAGTCATGTTGTTTGCTGTGGCAAACAGTATAATTCTTTTATCTTTAGATTTGTTGTCATAGAGTATAAAATCATCTTTATTGTGAGTTACAGAGAGTTCAGGGGGAATTTGCACTTCTTCAAATGTTTTTGGTGTGGGAGGAGTAGTGCATGTTGCTCTTTTTTGTCTAGCTACAGTTCTTTTAAGGGATTCGATAGATGGTAATTGGCTAGAAGCATGTTGGGGAAGTACACTTAAATGGTGTTTCAGAATAGCAGTTGTTGGTTGATCAGTACTAGTACTAGCTTCTGTAAGGGAATCTAGCATTTGTCTAATCTCTATTTCTGTTACATTGGGTGGGTGATTATGTTCCTTAGTATAAGTAACAGTAGTTTCCTGAGTTATAGCTCTACCATAACATTTGTTGGCATAATATTTCGTACACTTCCAAAAAACTTTCAAATCTTTTTGTTTCTCTTGAGTGTAGACATATCCCATGTAACAAAGAAGCATTTTCCCTTTTTGTGAATAAATGAATTTAGCTCCTTCAGTCATGATTGTATTGTAGTGCTAGGAGGTAATTAAAAGAGAATGTCATTACATTTTTTGAAAAAATTATGTTGTATTCTAATAATACAGTTTAATACATTTCTGATTTACCTGTAAATCTTTTGATGATTTCAAGTAGTTCTTTTCAGGTGTTGATGTTCTTCAAACTGTTATTTTCTGTGTATATATTTTTGTACCTGTGGAAGTTGAGAAAATGTGTACAAATATTTTATAACTATTTATGATATTTTGGTAGAGGTTTTTAGCTAGTTTCTATTTAGTTACCTATCTATTAAATGTCGAAGTTACATTTAAATTATATACTTACTTATTTATATTTAACTTTTGATGTCCAGGTGTTGTCTAGGTCTTCTGTATTTTCTTTTTGTCTGTAGGATAAATAGTAAAAAAAACCCATATATTTTAGGTATTTGGCTTTTAAACATAGGTGTGAGGTTTGAGAGTTACATTTTTGATGGAAAATAATGTAGTAGTACTTACTTTAGATAGGTGTAGCTGTCTTTATGTTGAAGTCAATAAGTTTTCTTTCAGAAATCCTGCAGAGTTTCGTCTTCCTTTAGTTAGGAAATTTAGGCAGCATTTTTAGTTTGCTGTAATCTTGTTTACATAGTATTAGTCTAATAGTTTCTGAAATAGGATTGGTTGTTTAAATTGATAGTCTGTTTTTATTTGTGGATTTGAATTTTTTAACCTGTTATGCTAATTGCTTTCCTTATATGGGTGACGCCAATTAACGTTTATTTAATGTGTAAGGCCTTATTTAGTATAGGTAATGTTATCTTTATATTTTTAAAGTGGAGGAATATATATAATTTGCAGTAAGAAATGTTTAGTTGTTCGAAACATTGTTTATGTATTATAAAATGTATGTTTGTATTTATTTTGTGGTATAAATGTTATGAAAATATATAGTATGTTTTATAGCTTTATAGAAACAATTAGTGAATAATTATGATTAGTATGACTAAATTTTAAGATAATAAAGTGATTTATTCAAGGATGTAGTAATTTCGATATTTTAAAAAAACGATCAATTTGCTATCTATATTTTTGTATTCGATATTTTGACTGTTTTTCATTTAAAGATGTGATAATCGATGTTTTAGAAATCGATAATGTTGTTAGTCGATATTGTTGTAGTCGTTGTTTTCTTTAGTCGATAATGTGGTTTCGATATTTTTGTGTTTTGTTGTTTAAGTATAGGCAATCGATAATTTTGTAGTCGATAATTTGTCATCGATATTTTGTCCAGTCGATATTCGGTCTGTCGAGGTTATGTCAGTGATCCCCACAAAGATGTCTATCCACTATTTTATTTATTTATTTTTAAAGTTTTATTTAGCGCCAACGTAGCTATCAGAATGCTTCACAACTTGGGCGGGTATTACAAGAGTATACATAATACAACAAAATAGTCGTGCAACATAGTTAAGGTATGTGGGATACCGACCATGGAGATGAAAGTTCGATAATCTTTGCTACATAAATGAGCATGGCAGGTGAGTACTGGGATTCAAAGGTGTCCAGCAATCTTATTTTCAATCAGGTGGTAATCAATGAGCAGTGGGCCAGAGCTGTTTAAGGCAGGAACTTAGCCATTAGGATTTGTTTTACTACCTTTTTGAAGCTAGTCACAGAAGAAATTCATTAGACTTCCGGAGGAAGAGAGTTCCAGATCTTTGAGGCAGCGCATGAGAAGGCTCTGTGGCTCATTCTCATTTTGCAAAAGATCTGTAATTCTTTAAGGAGGACCCCCCACCAGACAGACCTGCATAGCGTGGGGGTAGGGGGCATTAAATATAGCTGGCAGAAATAGTGCCAATCCTTGGGATACTGCTCTCAATGTGTGCAGCCATAACCTGTTGGAAATATTATGTAGTGGATGGCTACAGACCCTGAATACAAAAGAGAGACCAGTGAATGCTCTTCATGTTCCATTAATGGCCTTATTTGACTACTCTGTTGCTGTCCCACAGAGAAATAGAAACCCATAGCCCTACTGGTGATGGCGGAGTAAAGAACCAATGCATTCTGTGCCTATGGTACACCACTAAGTGCCTAGTATTATGCTCAGCTCTTCATCCCTCAACATGCTGCTTGAGGGTCGGTAGGCCAGGAAATCCGAGAGGCCGTCAGGAGGTTTCACTTTCCCCCTGAGCGGGCGGTGGTGAGTACTGGGGATGATCCAATGAATTTCTGTCATAACTGGGCCTAATTATCCTACTCCATGGGCACAGGCGCAGAACAAAATGGTCAAATTTGCTTTGTTGGGCACTGGTGAGGAGAAAGAGACCATGCTGCAGGAGGTGTCCGAGTCTCGGCAGAACCTGCTGCCAGAGCAAAAGCTAACACTGCAAGACATTATGGCTGCCATTACGGGCGTGCGCACCTCCTTAGAGACTCGCATTGACACTGTGAATGTAGAGGTCTTCCTTATATGGGCTGACCTTCGGAAAATGGACTCTCGCGTGAAGTAGGTGGAGGACATTACGGCGGAACTGCACAAAGACACTGCCAATCTGAAACAGTCATTCACTCAACTGCTAGATCAGCAAACCAAGATGGCACACCAGCTTGACGAGTATGAAGGGCGGGCACACAGAAACAACATACGAATCTTAGATGTCCCGGAACAAGCGGAAGGGCCTGCGGTGGTTCTTTTCATTGAGGAGCTGATCCTGAAAAAGTTACAACAGAAAAAAGTCTCTAACTATTTCTCCATTGAACGTGCCCACCACGTCCCTGGTGGAAGGCATAGACCTGGAGCCCCGCCGAGGCCTATTATAGTATGAGTCTTATATTTTAGGGATCGAGACATTATACCTCAAACCGCACTTGCTATTTCACCGATCAAGCTGGAGGACATTGCTGTTAACTTTTTCCCTGACTTCACTGTGAGACTCCAAGCTCAGCTTCACAGTTTTGTGGCGGTCAAACAGGCACTGAAGGAAAAGGAGGTCAAGTATGCCATGCTGTTTCCTTCAAACTCTGAGCGGAATCATATGGCAAAGACTTTTTCTTCTCCACACCTGAAGAAGCATGGGACTGGTTGGAGGGTTGGCGCTGTGTGGAGAAACCAAACAGAGACTGCGATGGCGTACCTCATACCAGCAGATCGGAACACGGTGCTGGCCAACGTGGTGACCTGCCCAAAAAAGTGAAGGAGTTGGTCTGAGCATCAAGTAACCGAACAGATCGAACTCTGAGGTCTGGTATGGACACATTTAGCCATGCATGATGACTCTGAGGTTGGGCGGTGCTATAACTGGAGCACTGAGGGGCCTTTTCTTCACACTTAATTCTCATTTATGCCCACGATATATACTCAAGGGACTGGATAGCAATTTCTCCAACATTCTGGCGGGGGGGACCCAGTTGCAAACCCAGTACCTTTAAATCGAGGGGGGAAATATAGGCACTCTGCCTTGTTGGGTAGTGGGTAGTTTCAAACCCACTGGCAGGGGAGTTGTTGGTTTTATTTTGTTTTTGTTAGCCAATCATAATCTGTGAGCAGTTGGACTTACTCATTGTTTCTCCCACTCCGAATTTGTGGTATGTAATCAGGTTTATTCCTAAAAGGTCTTGCCCATGGGTAATCCTCTATATTTCCATCCAGTGTATATGCCGAGTGGTCTGTCTATTGTTCCTCCAGAGGGGCCTCTGAGCTCCTGTAGATCTCACATGCCTACCATATGGTTGAAATAACAACATAACCTTCACTGTCCGTTCTGACATGGAACGTCAATGGACTAGGGGACAAAATTAAAAGAGGTATAGTGCTACAATATCTTAGGAGACACATCTTGTAGGAAACAAATGTCAGGCTCTTACACGGAGGGGATCCAAACTCCTGGTTCATGCGGGGTTCATCTCTGGCTCTAGAGGCACAGGTGTCCTAGTTGGAAAGGTGTCCTAGTTGGAAAGAGCATTGCACTCACTCTGACATGCACATGGGCAGACCCCTAGGGGAGGTTCGCAGTGTTGGAGGCTAGCTGGGTAGGAAAGCAGCTTAGTGTACCTTCCCCCTGCCCTGGGCAAGGAGGTACTTCCGGATCTTGGGAAAATCATTGTTGACCTCCCTACGAGAACACTAATAGTAGGGGGGATTTTATTATGACTATATATGATCAGATAGACAGATATTTCCGACGCCCCCTAACCAGCCCAGCAACACAAATGGAGGATTTCACTCAAGCAATGGGCCTGACGGATGTGTGGCGCTCCCTAGAGCCCGACGTGATGCACTACACATTTTATTCCAACGCACACAAGAGCATGTCCCACATTGACTATTTCCTCACACACCTGACAGACATCGGGCACTTTAGGTAGTGAAAGGCCTTGTCGAGAGGTATTTCAGACCACTCCCCAGTGTGGGTTGAGTTTACTTATTTTCAGCGCACACACCGTAATAGTATAATCCTTAATCCATGGTTACTCAAGGTCTCAGACATAAGGGGGAGCATGAGCACCCAAACACAACACTACTTTACTGAAAATGTTTGTTCCGTAGACTCACCATTGGTCGTGAGGGAGGCATATAAGGCAGTGATTAAGGGACTTGCATTAGCATTAAAAGTAGGATATGTCCGAAAGCCGAACCAGCAGTTGCTTACTTTAGAGACTTGAGCTCCAACGGTTGGAACCACAAAATACACACTCACCTAGTGAAGCCACCACACATCAATTTGCCATCAAACAGCTAGAATACAAAACCTTGGCAGAGGAAAAGACGCGGGCCAGGCTGTTACAAAGGCAACACAAGATGTATGAGATGGGAGACAGGGCAGGCAAGATGTTACCCTGGTTGGAGAAACGAGAACAAAGGGAGCGCTGGGCACCTACACTGACCCTACCTATAACAGGGCAAATTACTACCATGAGGGTGTTGCGGACACCTTTGCAGACCACTTAGAAAAGGTTTATACCTCCTCCAGCAAGTAGACATCAGAGAACTCGCGTCAACTGTTAGCAGACATGCCCCTACCCACTTTATCCATGGTTGATAGGAATGCTCTAAAGGAGGATGAAATTTGCCGGGCAATCACTAATACCCAATCGGGGAAGGCAATGGGACCTAACAGCATCCCTATTGAATTCCTTCAAGACTGTGGCCTCGCGAGTCACCCCCCCACCTTCAAAATATGTTCACTGAGAACTTTGACAAAGGTGTTATACCTGACGATCAATAATTGGCATCTATTGTTGTCAATCGGAAGCCTGGCAAACCTGTTGACAATTGCGGTTCCTATCGACCATTCTCTTTGATCAATGTCGAGGCCAAGGTCCTGGCCAAACTCCTGGCTAATCATTTTATCCCGATAATCCCATCGTTAATCCATGCCGACCAATCTGGCTTTATGCTGGGACGGAACACAGCATTGAATATCCGCTGTCTCCACAGTGTTTTGGGGAGGTAACGATATATAGATGAAGATGCTGTAGTGCTCTCCCTTCATGTCTCCATGGCGTTTGATTCCATTGAATGACCCTATCTCTTTCAAGTGCTGGAACGCCTGGGGTTTGGCCTGAAAATTCAGGGCTGGATTAGATTGCTTTATACGGAACTGCGTGGCCAAGTCAACGTTAACAATCGCTTTTCCCAGATGTTTGCATTGCGTAGGGGCACCAGGCAGGGTTGCCCACTATCTCCCCTTATCTTCTCTATGATCCTGGAACCAATGGCATCCTGGGTTTGAGGTGACGTGCTACTGAGAGGACTAGAATGGGAGGAGGGACATGAAGACAGAATATCATTATATACAGATGATATCCTGGTGTATTTGGCGCCCCCGTGTGTCCCTAATTCGACTCCTAAATATCTTCACCAACTTCGGCAAATACTCAGGGTATGCCATTATTTGGGTTAAATCACTTTTATTTGTTCTCAAGGGCTCAGTTCCTCGACTTCCTACGGGATGCGTGCTTGAAGTGGCCACTGGCGGTTTTTGGCACCTCTGGACTTTTATCACCCCTGATCCTCAACTTTTTAGTGACAGGAGCTTAGTTGCCCCAGTGCATAGACTAAGGAATGATGTCGCTCATTGAAGATCCTTGCCACTTTCGTTGCTAGGCTGGACAGCCTTGTTCAAGGTGCTCGCTCTACCACGGTTTTTGTATGTCCTTCAGAATTGCCCATACAACGTTTCTGACTCTTATTTTGATAGTATTGACAATGAGGTTAGATCACTGCTGTGGAGTGGGAAGGCACCTCGTATAGCTCTGCATAAATTAACTAAAGGGTGGTACGATGGGAGATTTGCCCTTCCGAATATGCAACTTTACTACTGGGCGTCACAGCTTGTGGTGGTAAACCACTGGCTGTATCGCTCTCCGTTGGACCCAGCCTATATGCTTGACAGATATCAGATGGGTTGGGTGGGTTACCTTGCTGCTCTGTATGCAAAGGTCCGAAAAGGTAGATGTCTGGGCCCCACGGGCTGCACGGTGAAACTTTAGCATCAGGCTACTAAACGCTTAAGCTGAGCTGACGTACTGACTCAGTCCACTCCAATATAGAACACCCAGAAGTTAGGAACTTTCTGCAACCAACCAGAGTTCGACAAATGGGATGTGATCGGACTCTCCAACATAGGCCACCTTGTTCAAAAAGGTAAAGTCCTAACGTTCCAGGAGCTGCAGGAGAAATATGAAATGGCTTGGGGGGAGACGTTCCGATATTTACATATCCGTCGTTTTTTTTCAAAAGTCAACTGCATCCAGTGGGGTTTTTTGCCCTCCCATAGGCAGAATGAGGGTCAATTCTCAATGTTCCCTCGCAGGGAACGGAGGGCAGGGGCCAAAAGAACTTTAGGGCTTTAGGGACGAGAGTATGGCCCCATAACATTTGTTTTTTTGTTTTCTTTTAAATGCATATGTGTGTTACACTTCAACACCCCATTCTCCCTCACAGGGGGGCATAAAGACTGTTGGGGTCTTTAGGAATTAGTTTAAGGCCCAGTGACTAGGTAGACCACCTCTTCCTCCTATTTTTTCCTTTCAAAATAATTTCTGTCATAAAATGGGCTTCATGCCCCCTTGAGGAGGCAGATTTTGGGTTAAGTTCCCACAATCAGCTTTCTGAAAGACTGCTAGGTCTGTTATGGGGTGTTGGCATACCCTGATGTCTCAGCAGGCCACCCCCACTGACCTTTAAAAAAACTCTGGCATTCAATGGACTTTCTGCCTCTCCTGGATTAGGCCAAACTGGGGGTAAACCCCCCAATTATCTCTCCCCTTCAGTAAGGCAAAAAGTATGTTTATTAGTTTTAGGTGGAGGGGGGAACTTGCCCATTGTCTGCGAGTTGACTCCCCTCATAAAACGAAATCCCTGGTGCCTAGTGTACTTTTTGCCCCCTGAGAAGGGGTTAACCCTTTTAAATCTCCTCCTCGCCCACCCCCCAGGAGCAAAAATACTATTGGGGCCTGACCCGATGCCAAGATGGCCCACTCCCAGCCCTTGTTTTTTTATAAACTTCTCTGACATACTGTATGCTCTCTTCACAAACAACTCATAATTCCAATGGGCCAGGTATGTCTTGTTATGAGACCCTTCAGAATGAATGGGCCATTCACAGCTAATAAATTGAATAATGCACATTGTTTTCTTCTACGTTATAATTGAAAACATTTTTATATATTCACATATTTTATTTTGCTGTCAAAGTGTTGCTCTATTTACACATGATTCAGAAAAGGGGGCGGTGATGAACAGAGTGTCTGAATTAAGCAGACCACTCTTACCCAGTCCAAAGATCAGGGCTTGATCCATCACCGTTATTTAGCTCACTGCCCCATCCCAGCTCAGAACCTGGATAAAAACGGTGATGGATCAAGCCCTGATCTTTGGACTGGGTAAGAGTGGTCTGCTTAATTCAGGCACTCTGTTCATCACCACCCCCTTTTCTGAATAATTTTGTCCACCATAAGCGTGGAAGGGTATACTCAGATGTGAGTCCCTTGCTCATTGCACCATCAGGATTCAAGCAAGCCGGGCCGACGACGCCTGAAATGGCAGAAACCGGTCCCCGGAAGCTTGTTCCCTTCCCAGTACAAGAATTGGCTTGGTAGTTTGGTTTGCCCTGTTCCCATCATGCACTGGGACAGGAACAGACTAATTTGCATATAGCCAAGTTCTGAGCTGGGATGGTGCAGTGAGCTAAAAAACGGTGATGGATCAAGCCCTGATCTTTGGACTGGGTAAGAGTGGTCTGCTTAATTCAGGCACTCTGTTCATCACCACCCCCTTTTCTGAACTATTTACACATGGCCAAACATTCTAACTTTATTGAAACTGTTAAATGATAAGTATACAAGTCTGTATTGGGCATTAGTCTCCACACCATTTCCTTTGAGCTTCCCTCACTTGCATGACTAATCTTGAATAGAGAGTCAGGAACGATTGAGAAGCCAACTTTTCATTACAAACTATGGGTCATATTTACAAGGAGTTAACGCCGCCAGAACGTCACTTTTTTTTGCGACGTTCTGGTGAAGTTAAGTCCTTCACCTTCTTTACAAGGAGGCATTAAGCCACTTACATAGCTTAACGCTGCCTTGTAAATAATGCCCCTATTAAGGCAGCACTTAGTGTGGGGGGCAAAGGGTGTGGCAGTGGGTGTTCTATCACAACACCCATTTTTTTACGCTGCCCCATATTTACAAGGTATGGGGTAGCACATAAAATAAGACCAGAAAATAAGTGGTGTTAAAGACTAAATACGAGGGGAAATGTATTTCTTCTTGTATATTGCTATTACGACATGTGCTGCATTCTGCAGCACACATGGATAGAGCAAATTGCCTGTTAAGATTGCTCATGTGCAGGAAGATGTCCCTTCCTGCACATAAACAATCCCACCTGCAATGCAGGCATCCTAGCAAAATGGTGCTGGGGTGTCTGTGCTGGTGCAAGGCAGCTTCTTTAGCATCAGCACTAGTGGAAACACAGGGGTGCACCATATGTTTGTAAATACAGCGCATTCCTGCAATTTGAAACTGACGGAGCAAGGCATTACCAATTTTGGCTAACACCGTACTCACCAGTTTCTTGAACATATGCCGGTTCTCAAATGTCTTGGTTTGTGAGGAACGCCTTGCTGAGTTGCCCTTAGGATTGCAAGTATGGGGGATAAACCTGACACTCCTGAAAACTAAAATGCTACATTTTAGAGTCACAAACTTGATTTAAATAGATAGTACCACGGGTGTATTTTATTGAGCTTTTAAGAATTGTGTATTGGGTAGGTGTGTGCAAAGTAACACAATTTTTTTCCGCTTAATTTTATGAAATTACATGCTAATTTAGTAAAAGTATGCTTTTGGGGCTAAATGTGCTATGCTGGTGTCTCATAAGTCTTTTGTCATAGGAACGCAATACCTAGTACAGGAGTCTAGTTCGAGGTGAAAATGTTGTATTAAAAAAAGCAAAATTGCATAATGCGAATCTTTGATAAATGTCACCGATTCGATACAGCGTGAGTTCAGAATTAGAGCAGGTTTTACTGGTGCAATTAAATTTAACCCAGGCCTAGTTTTTTGGGTCAGACATGTTGCTTTATTCTTGCTGTGGTAATTGATTTCTTCGAGTTGAATGGGCTGTGTGTATCTATACTTGGTTTCACATGACAATTTTATTTGAAGACTGGCTTTTTCCTACAAGATTACACTTTTAAATAATAATAATGGACTGAGGCACAGAATTCAGCTTTAATGAATCCACATACACCTATTTCAAAATTTTGAAAACCCAAATAAAGCTGCCTTCTTGAGTACCAGTCTGCTTCAATGACTGTCAACAAAGCCGAACAGAACTTTCCATCTCTGCTTCCCTCTGGGATCCCCTTCGTTTGGTCTGGAAAGTGTTCAGAAATATTGCTACAGACATCACGCAGGGATAAGGAAGGGCAATGTTAAATGCGCGCATAACTTTCCCTCTCTACCGCCCACAATAACCTGATACCTGTCTGGTTAAATCACAACATATGGGCATGGATCAGTCCGCTTGAGGCCTCAATTTGTTGTTTTTGTTGCATTTCTTTTATTAAAAATGCCTTGTTTGAATATTGCTGTCACGTTCTATTTTGTATCTCAATTACAGTCATGTTCAGTGTCACTTAACTCAGGATGACTTGTGCTAAATAGCTCACTGTCTGCCTGCTTGCAGAGAAGTTCTCCCCCACAATAAATTCCTTATCCCCTAAAGTACAGGATGTGGTGGGGTTCCTCCTTGTAAATAGTCTTCTCTTTCCTACTTTGAATCGCAAGGAATATATCACCTTTTGAGCAAAAGTCTGACCATGTACCTCCTCCAAAAATGGTCACAAGTTCACGTAATTCACTCCCCAATTAAAATGTTTTGTAGCACTCCAAGGAGGGTCATTTGTTGAGGTCTGGATGAGTCGCAATCACTCTGAAAAGTTGAAAGAGCGCCATGCTGTTCTGAAAATTGTAGGGGTGCATCATAATCACTGATAGTCCGCACCCGCATATTTAGAGGACTGTATTAATGTGTGATTATTAGAGGAATAGTACTGAAACTGCATATGTTAGCATGTTTAGAAATGTAATCATGAATTTTATGTAGCTAAGAGTAGAGTTTAATAGGAAATGTGCTTTAGATAATGTAATATGTATTAGTTCAGGTGTAAAGTGATGCATTAGGATTAAACGTGCACCATATTAAATTTGCACATGTATGTTTGCTTATTCATGTGATTGAAGCAGTGCATTAGATGATTGCCGAATAATGCTTATAAATGTGACATTAGAAAATGTGTGTTTAAATGCACGAAGGCCCGATCGCATATAAGCACAAGAAGAGGCATATTTGTGATTTCTTATGTTAGCTAAAAGATGAAGGCCCGAAATGTATTTTCCTTGGGATGGCTCTTTTTCCTTAATTAAAAGAAGACAGTGAAACATGTGTGTGTGCAAGGTCGAGTTGTTTACAAGTTTCCAGTTGCAGGTGCAAGGACACATGTCTCGTTAGGCAGAATAACTATTTTGTTTTAGGAGGAAGGATGGTAGGAGCAGGCGCCATGGGAGTCAACTGGAATTCAGATAGCATGTTTTAAGCGAAGATTGTGTCTGGAACTCAAGGTCGCCCCAACGGTTCTTGGATGAAGTCAGAGTTTCAATGGAAAACCACTGAATGAAGATCTGCCTGAAGGGGTGTGTCCCGGGTGTGTTCACTGTTTTGGGATTTTGTATTAGGGACAGTACCCCAAGGTTGGAGCAGAAGAGGGCTAGAAGGGAAGCGAGAAGGAGCACCTTAGAACGAGCTCTGTAGCTTTGGCTACGTACCTTTGCAAAGTGAGTGTACTTCTGAGGAAGTCTTCACTGCTGACACCTTATCCTCTTGCCTGAGAATGATTTTAAGTAGGGATGCCACTTTGTTGTTAGTATAGGAATAGATTAATGATCTTTCTTTCTTTTAGGCCAATGCAGTCATCGCTTCAAGTAGGGACTGTCATTGTTTGCCTCATTCTTTGGAGATCACCCTGATTATCATATTGAGTCGTCTGAGACTCTTGCGTAGGATTATGTTTGCATTAGTGCCCGTTTATATTCTTAACCTCTTGCTGAGGTGGTTGTATATCCAACTGTTTTTGGCTTTGTAATACATCTTTAAAAATGTATTTCTGTAGTTAGTTGTTTCTTGAATCAGATTGATTTGGTCAATGGTAAATTAAAATTGAAAAGAGTTTCTTCCCTTTACACTTCTTAGCAGACATAAAGATCAAGAACGGATGGAGGATTCTTAGGGTGGGTAAGATAAGATTAAAAGTTCCGATAATATTCTGGCGTCATCAAAGTCAAACAAAGTCAAGACTCAACCAGACATCACAAGAGGTACATTTTATGATCCTTATATTTGGTGATTGTTGGTGTGACAGATGTTCTTTTTTTAATATGCACATTAAGGGATGTTTCAGGTAACATATGAGAGCTAAAATCACAGAAGTTAGCCAGTTAAAGTTGCTGCAACTGCCCCACCCCTTTGAAGAAGGAGAGGGAGGTATTAACCAAGGGAATAATCTGGACACAAAATTAAAACATATATTTTTGTGGAGGTGTCTGTAGATCCGTGCAAGCCCTCTAATCACTTGGGGGCAAGTGCATCAAGCCTGCAGTTTGCGATTCCCAAATAGCAAATAGCAAATGTTACCGATTTGCTATTTGGAAATCGAAAAATGGTATGCATGTAGGAATCGCAAAAAAATCTGCGATTTCTTAACATTACCCAATAACGATTCGGCAAATAGCGAATCGCTATTAGGTAATATGACTCCATTAAATCCTTTGGGCCTTCAGGCTCATAGGAATGAATGCTATTGTATTTGCTAATTGTGATTACCATATAGGTAATCACAAATAACGAATGTAAAACCAAGGCTGCCCGTGGGCCTAAGACCCCCCTAAAGCACCCCGAGAAAAATTCAAGTGTGCACATGCACAGCACACACATGCCCTAATGTTTGCGCTACACGCACCTTGAAAAATGCCCTAGAAGTCAGCACAGAGAATGCACAACTGGACATGCATGCAATACAGAAGTTTGGAACAAGGCAGAGAATAACATGCCAAAACAGAGGGCTCTTGTCAGCACAGACCATTAAAATAAGAATTCAAGTAGTTATATGACGAAGGAAGTTTAGTAAGACAGAAAAGGCCCCAAACGTAGCAGCACTTTTGAACCTGATGCCTGTGCAATGACTTACAATGAAATTAACTCCTACGGATTCATGGTGCTGATAAAACAAAACATATTTTTTTATACCTTTTTGTAGGCCCGGGGACAGAGTCCCCGTGTTCTAATATGGCTTCCTCAACATCTTTGTTAATTTGGTGGCAGCCAATCGGATCATTTCTCTCGATATGTCACCTTCACAGATCCTCTGTATCGTGAAATATATAAATATTTTGAACCTTAATTTCTCCAAAATTACTTAACAGATTTTCACCAAATCATAAAAAGCACACTTTCTGGCCCAAGATCTAGTTGTCTACAACATATGCTGTAATTCCATTCAGCAGTTTTGTTGATATTGCTGTTCAACTTCCCTGTTTTCAGGAAACCCCCGCGCCGCACGGCCCCCAGCTGTATGTGCCCCTCGTGCACCCTCGCTGCTGCTCGCAGCCTCGTCTCGCCCTCAGCCTGCCTCCCTAGCTGCCGCCTCTGTGCACTGTCCCCCAGCTGTGCTATATTTCTTTTCTGTTTCTCTGCACTTTGTATTTGTTTTTTTGTGAAGAACTGTTGTGCTCTTAGCTAATTGTTGTGTCTGCCCCGCTCTCCGATTTCCGCCGTCGTCCTCACGGCCACGCCCCTTTTTCATGTCCTCCCCGCTCCCGCCTCCCAGCTGCTCCTCCCTCCCACTTGTCCATAAATGGAGACCGCGCGGCGCAGGTGAGTGTGACCTGTTTTCAGGACACCCCCGCGACGCACGGCCCCCAGCTGTATGTGCCCCTCGTGCGCCCTCGCTGCTGCTCGCAGCCTCGTCTCGCCCTCAGCCTGCCTCCCTAGCTGCCACCTCTGTGCACTGTCCCCCAGCTGTGCTATATTTATTTTCTGTTTCTCTGCACTTTGTATTTGTTTTTTTGTGAAGAACTGTTGTGCTCTTAGCTAATCGTTGTGTCTGCCCCGCTCTCCGATTTCCGCCGTCGTCCTCACGGCCACTCCCCTTTTTCGTGTCCTCCCCGCTCTCGCCTCCCAGCTGCTCCTCCCTCCCACTTAGCCATTAATGGAGACCGCGCAGACGCGCAGCGGGTGCGCCAATTGTGCGCCGAAGGCGCGTCAAAGGCGAGCCCGTCTGCGCCCGTGAGTGCCTGGACCGTGCCCAGCGCCAGGACCCCTGGCCCCCGCCGAGGCAAGACGACCTGACAGACCTACAACGCCGCCGCTCTCTACGCACTCAATGCCGGCCGGAACCCCGCCTGCTGCCGGGCCACCCCGAAACACACACACGGACCCTTCACCTGCAAGACCTGCAAGTTCACCTGCCTCCGGACCTGCACCGCACCCGCCAAGCCAAGCACCAGCAGCATCCTGCTCAACACCCGCTCCGTCCACAGACACGCCGTGGAACTCTGGAACCTCCTCGACACAACGTCACCAGACATCGCCTTCCTCACGGAAACCTGGATGAATGCCTCCTCAGCCCCCGACATCGCCATCGCCATCCCGGACGGGTACAAGATCATCAGGAGGGACCGCATCAACCAGACCGGAGGAGGCATCGCCATCGTCCACAAGAACACCATCCGCATGTAAATGTAGTTGAGCTTATATAGCGCACAGCTACCCGCAGTGGGTTTCCCGGCGCTTGCTTAGGGAACCCTTCCTGGTATTCCCCTGTGAGATAGCAGGGTATCCACAAGGTGAAAGTCAGGCATCCCACCGCGAGGGGCCGTTGTGGAGATTAAGCAACTATTGCCCAGAGTCGCAGAGTGTGAACCCGTGAGTCGAGGAGGCACCGGGGCGAGAATTATCGAGTCCGAGGAATTTTTAGCCCAAGACCCGCCGAGGCGGGGAATTGAACCCTGGTCCAGGACCGATCTCAGCTTCGGTGTCTGCTGCCTCTAACCCCTGAGCCACACTTCTCCACATCATCCACGCATCACGACCAACTCCGACGACACCTTCTCCGCCGCCGAGCACCTCCACTTCCAGATACATACCGACCCAAAGACAACCCTCAGAGGCACCCTCGTCTACAGACCCCCGGGACCACGCACACAATTCAGCGAAGACATCACGGACTTCACCAGCCCGCACGCCCTCCCCTCCGCCGACTACATCCTCCTAGGGGACCTCAACTTCCACCTGGAGAACAACAAGGACCGCAACACCGCCGCCTTGCTGGACAACCTCGCCAACCTCGGACTCAAGCAACTGGTCAACACCCCCACCCACTACGCAGGCCACACGCTCGATCCCGTCTTCTCGTCCAGCAAGCACATCACCTTCAGCCACTCCACCGGACTCCACTGGACCGACCACAGCTGCGTCCACTTCAGCTTCAGAAGAACCACGACCCACCACCACCCGCAACAGGTTCCTCACAGGAGCTGGAGCAAGACCAACGCCGACCAGCTCACCACCTCCCTCAGCCAGAACCCACCCGCCAACACAACGGACCCCAACGAAGCAGCCCGCAACTTCACGCAGTGGTTGACCGCCTGCTCCGACGACCTCGCACCACTGAAGAACCCCCCATTAGACCCAGAAGCAAGAAGGCCTCGTGGTTCACCGACCAACTCAAGGACTCCAAGAAGACCTGCCGCACCCTCGAGAAAGCCTGGCTCCTCGACAAGACCACTGCCAACATGACCGCCCTCAAGCACGCCACCCGCAAGCACCACCAGCTTATCCGCACCACCAAGAAGCAATCACTGAAGGAACGACTGGACAACAACGCCCACGACAGCAAGGAACTCTTCAGCATCATCAAGGAGTTCTCCAACCCCAGCACCGGCAACAACGACATCACTCCTTCACAAGATGTCTGCGACTCTCTCGCCTCGTTCTTCCACCGCAAGATCGTTGACATCCACAACAGCTTCGGCGCACCATCCACGCACCCAACCGTCGAACCAACGCCCCCCACCGCCACCCTCCGCGCCTGGACCACGGTGACCACCGAAGACACAGCCCGCACAATGAACACCATCCACTCCGGATCTCCAAACGACCCCTGCCCCCACCATGTCTTCAACAAGGCCGACTCCACAATCGCACCCCAACTCCGGAACATCATCAACACCTCCTTCAACACCGCCACCTTCCCGGAGAGCTGGAAGCATGCCAAGCTCAGCGCCCTACTGAAGAAACCAACAGCGGACCCCACCGACCTCAAGAACTTCCGGCCCATCTCGCTCCTCCCTTTTCCTGCCAAAGTCATCGAGAAGATCGTCAACAGACAGCTTGCCACCTTCCTCGAGACGAATGGATACCTCAACCCCTCGCAGTCCGGGTTCAGAGCCAACCACAGCACAGAGACCGCCCTCATCGCAGCCACCGACGACATCCGAGCCCTGCTCGACAACGGGGACACAGCGGCACTCATCCTCCTGGACCTCTCTGCAGCGTTCAACACTGTCTGCCACCGCACACTAGTTCAACGCCTCAGCAACATCGGCATCCAAGAGAAGGCACTGGAGTGGATCATCTCGTTCCTCGCCGGAAGAACACAGAGAGTTCGCCTCCCCCCGTTCCGATCCGAGGCCACCGAAGTCATCTGCGGCGTACCGCAAGGATCATCACTCAGCCCCACTCTCTTCAACGTCTACATGAGACCTCTTGCAGCCATCGCAGGCCAACACAACCTCAACATCATCTCCTACGCCGACGACACCCAGCTGATCCTCTCCCTCACCAGAGACCCTGACACCGCCAGAACCAGCCTACACGAAGGGATGAAAGACGTTGCCGAGTGGATGAAGAACAGCCGCCTGAAACTGAACTCAGACAAGGCGGAAGTCCTCATCCTGGGACCATCGCCCTCCGCCTGGGATGACTCCTGGTGGCCCCCCGCCCTGGGCACCGCTCCCAAGCCAACAGACCACGCACGCAACCTAGGCTTCATCCTGGACTCCTCCCTCTCGATGACCAGACAAGTCAACGCCGTCTCCTCATCATGCTTTCACACCCTTCGCATGCTCCGCAAGATCTTCCGATGGATCCCGACCGAAACCAGGAAGACGGTCACCCAGGCACTCGTCACCAGCCGACTGGACTACGGAAACACCCTCTACGCCGGATCCACAGCCAACCTACAGAAAAGACTCCAACACATCCAGAACGCCTCCGCCCGACTCATCCTGGACATCCCCCGACGCAGCCACATCTCCGGCCACCTGAGGGACCTGCACTGGCTCCCTGTCAACAAGAGGATCACGTTCAGGCTCCTCACCCACGCACGCAAGTCTCTCCACGACCTGGGCCCCAAGTACCTCAACGACCGCCTGACCTTCTACACGCCCACCCGCCAGCTACGATCTACTAGCCTTGCCCTCGCCGCCATACCACGCATCCGAAGAGCCACCGCCGGAGGCAGATCCTTCTCCTACTTGGCGGCCAAGACATGGAACTACCTCCCCATCCACCTTCGGCTGACCCAGGACCATCTCGCCTTCAGGAGGCAACTCAAGACCTGGCTGTTCGAGCAGTAGTGGACCACTTCTCCCAAGCGCCTTGAGACCCTTCCGGGTGAGTAGTGCGCTATACGAGTGTTATGATTGATTGATTGATTGATTATAGAAAAAGGACTTGAGAAAACACATTCCCCCCCCCCCCCCCCCCCCCCCACACACACACTTTTTCTTGGGTCCCGCTTCAAGAACCACCTAGAAACTTTCCTGGAAGGAGCTGAGGTGGATAAGACTTTTTGTTTGGAAAGGTTCGTGAGGATTTCTTGAATGGTGCCAAACTTTTCCCGAAACCAAAAAATCTGTTTCCTATGGAAACGGGGTCCTAATTAAAACTACCTGACGGCCACTGGGAAATATATCCACATATTCAGATAGATAGATAGATAGATAGATAGATAGATAGATAGATAGATAGATAGATAGATAGATAGATAGATAGATAGATAGATAGATAGATAGATAGATAGATAGATAGATAGATAGATAGATAGATAGATAGATGGATACCTTACTGCTGGCTTGGCCATTGAAGGTTTTGAGGTGATCAGTCAAGCGGGCCAAGAAAAGGGGGTTCCCTAACGGGTTTTTCCCATTCATTTTCCTGCAGGCATTTAAGACACAGCTACAGCCCAAACTGCAGAATCAATTTACAACAAATTTGGCAGAAAGTTAGAACTTCATCCAGAAAGAATGCTTTTTATGGTCTTGTGTAGATCCGTTCAGTAGTTTTTAGGCAATTAAGGCTCGAAAACTTTGTAGATTTCATGCCACAGAGGATCTGCAGAAGAGCCAAAGATTTGCGTACTCATCCACTTGTGATTGGCTGGCCTAAACCAGGACTGGACTGGGAATCAAAAGCAGCCTGGGCAAATTTTGTCAGACCAGCCCTTATACTGCACATAGTGAGCAAGGAAGTGCAGTGAGTGAGCCTGACCACTTCAAGGGATGACTTGGGAGGGTTCTTCCCCAAATACATTTTTGATTTTTTTTAAAGATGCTGCATTTCACAACACATCTTTTCATTATAGAAGCGTGTCCAGTCATTGAATGGATGTATGTAGTTTGGAGACATGGCTACCTGGCTCAGTGAACAAATGAATACTTAGATGACCGAGGTGAGGATGGGTGAGTTAATTCAAGAATGGATAGTAATTAATAAAGATGTTGAGCTACCTGCAGCAAATGGTCTCAATGCACTGACCAGGTGTGGGTTCTCTACTTTGCATCTTAGCTTCTAAAATAAAACATAACCCTCCCCAAACTCTACTATCATGACTCCTCATGAAACATGCATAGCCTGGATGTATTTAATACAGTACACTGGTTTATTGTCTCAAATAATTAAACAAAGAATTAAATACAAAGCATAAAGTTTGATCTAAAATACTTGCCTTGACTATTATGTGACATAATCACTATGGCACAACTGCATGTGACTTAAGGAATCCTCCTGTTCCACTCCACTCCAAATGTTTTGTCCTGAAGTCAAGCACTCCAAGTGTACTTCTATAGCTGTCCTCCTTGTGCTAGGATGATAAAAGGTGTAAGAAATACAGCGGATAGTTTGGAGGATTAAGCACCTGCGAGGCAGGTCAGAGATCTATTTGTTTGTATTGTGCCTGGGATAAGACCCAGTATTACATACTTCCCATGTTGATGCATGCATTGGCAATTACAATAGGTCTGGCATTAATGTGCTGCACCCTGCACTCACACAGACACACAACATTCCCTTCTCTTTCATGCACTTCCATAACCTTGCCGCCACATAGGCACTTCCTACACTCACACTTCTGACCACTCATGCTACACTCACACAGGCACAACTCACTCTGTATGCTTACAGACAGACACCTACCCAGCCATTCTCAAACACTTCTCTCTCTGTAGTCCTGCCAGCACTCCTTTACACTGCACTCACACAGACGTTGACTAGGAAAGCATCACAGAGGCTGTTTGGGTGAGAGATCTGGTCTGGGGCATCAGGAAAGATAGTCAATAGCATGAAGGGGGTCTGCCAGGCAAAAGAACACCAGGTGAAGATGTAAGGGCAGCATTTAGTGTGTCAAGGGAGTAGCTGAAGATAGATGGAAAACAGTGGCAGCATGAATGGGGTCCAGCAAATGGGCAGGGATAGGTGATAGATGCAGTGAATGAGGAGACCAGCAATCAGGGGTCCTGGCGAGCACCCTGAAGCACACCTGGCAGTGGAACAGGGGCAGCAGAGGTGGGGGAAAAGTTATAATTCTTTGACAACAGAATATAAAGGCCAAATATTATGTTAACTCCTGCAACTGATGCACCCCTCCTTGTGACCGCAGACACTGGGTTAGATGTACAAAATCCAGCACTTTATGCGAAACCTTTCCTTAGTAGATTTCAACAGATATCTTTAATTAATGTTCAGTGTTGCAGCACTTTAAGGCGACACTTGTGCAGCTCGAAAAGCATTAAAACCAAATTACATTATTAATAGGTGGGACAATGTGATGCACCCAAGATTACAGTTGTTGTCACTTTAAAAAAAAAGGACTGGTAAAAAATACCATAAATAATGACCAATATAAGCAAAACAACAAAAGACTATTTATAGAAGTTACTGCCTTTCCAGACTATGCATTTCCATTGAGGTGCCAGCCTTGTGTTATTCCTGCTCCTGGTAGCCAACAGCAACATAATTTTTCTCAGGGCCTTGACAGCAGCAGTAAGCACACATGGTCAGTATATAAAATAGCATAGGATGTGAGTGTAGGGATACTCTGCCCCTGTAGGCCCTTTGGGGTGGACCCAGAGGGACCCTCCAGGCCAAAAATGAGCCCACCCCTGGAGTCCTGCTACATAAGGGGAGGAGGGTGCGCGGCCCCCATCCCTGAGCCTATATAGTTCCCGGGAGCCCACCCCCTTGAACCAAAATATGCACAAATGGGAAGAGGGATGAAAACCCCCCACCCCAAGCCTTCAAAGGACCCGAGGCCACATCCATAGGGCTCAATATCTTTAACGAAATGGGACGGAGGCCATGGTGCCCACCCCACAAGCCTTCATAGGGCCAGGGAACCCACGACCCGGGTTGAAATATGCACAAAAGAGGAGGGGACCACACCACTTCTCACTTCGAGCTTTCAAACGCCCTGGAGATCCTACCCCCGGGGAACATATCATTAATTAAAAGGGAGGAGAGCTCGAAGCAAGTTCACTTGCTGTGTCCTGGGGAACCCTCCCCAGGACACAACAGCACCCCTACCTGGACCAGCACGGCCAGGGAAACGTGTTTGCTCCCTTGCTCCCACCTGGCAAAAGCATTTTTAAAACTCCTGCCAAAAGGGAGCAAATACAAATTCTTCTCCCAGTGGGCAGAAGCTTTAAAAATGCTCCTGCCAGCAGGGAGCAGACTTGAGATCTGTTTCCCTGATGCAGGCAGGAAAACAGATCCAGATATTCTGCCCACCTGGAGGGAGCAGCATAAATAGCTGCTCCCTTCAAACAGGAGCACTGCTGGCTCCCTCAGCATAGAGCATAGTGTGTGTCTTTGGTGGGCACGGGGCACCCACCAGAGGCCCTGCTAGATGGAGTCTGCGGGCTAAAATAAGCTTGGGTGGGCTATATGACCCCCTTCCCTCCCCTTAAAACAAAAAAAGCCCTGGATATGGGGTCTTCAGGCCCTAATGAGATTCAGGGAGGTGGGCCAAAATGGCCCCATCCCCTTCAAAGTACTTGAGGCCCTGGGGGATGGGGTCCCCAGGGCCTATTGAGGATTGGGGAGGGCGCCACACAGCCCCATCCTCTTTTTTTTATTTTAATGGCCCTTGGGATGGGGTCCCCAGGGCCTAAGTGATTACATTTGAGTTGTTATCATTGATGTCATAAATGATGTCATAGAGCATGTGCTGAGTGAATAATATGTGATAGTAATTTAGGGGTGCAGATCATTTGCAGATTTACCCACGGTGGATCTGTAGGAGATCCATGGTTCCAGGGGCAAAGCAAGGCCCTGATTGGCTAGCCACAATGTGACAGGAAAGTTGTGGCGACCACTTTGTTTGTCACTTGGCCTGGGGGAGGGAAAAACAAAGTTTCAAAACGTATAAGGGATCAGGGTAGAGGTATCCTGACCCTATAGGACACATCATGGGCAAGAATGTTTTGGGGCCAGAATGGAGAAGCTGATTCCCCATGGTAAACAAGTGAAACCTCACCTACTCATACACCATAGCCCCTCCGCACTCAACCAAAGGCCATGCACAGTGTTGGATTTTAGGCTTGCGGGGGTATTGGCCGCACGGCCTGGCTGAAGGCCATGAGCTACTGTGCTTGTATTAATGTACTGTAATTCTATATTTCTTTATGTTAATAAAACCATAGAATTTTACTGAAAAAATAAAGGTTACATGGACCTTATAGTTAGGTTTACGCTTTACCCACATAAAACCGTAGAAATTCAGCTGCTATAGTTATACCTACAGTTATATTTATCTGAAGAAACTATAACTTGAGCAGTTAAGTCATTTTAGGCTACGAGTTATAGTTTCTTTACATAAGGATAAGCACAAATATAACTGCTGAATTTCTATTTTGTGTGGGTAAAACGTGAACCTAACTATAAGAGCCCTGTAACCTTTGTTTTTTCCACTGAATATGTTTATATATATTCTACATAGTGGTGGTAGCCAATCTGTAGTTATAGTTAGGGTTTCCAAAGATAGGAATTTCTCAGATTTTTGGTTGATAATAACTATGCCACCATTTAGCGAATCTTCATGAACCTTTGCAGATCGATTGTTTTTTCCCTAATTGGCAAGCGAGGCAAGGTTCCACAGAGATTCATCAAAAAGGTGCAAAGATATAAGCAGTGTCCTAAAACACATTTTTCCATCAGTGCAAATTCTATAGACTTTGAACTCAGGCATAGTGGAAGAAGAGGCAGTCGGATCTAGATGTAATTTGGCAAGCATATTGTTTATGGTGTGTAAATAACCCTATTTGGCTGTAGAGGTATGAAAAGGGTGAGTATTTTTAAACTTATAAAGCACAGAATTTTTATGATTTCACAGGCCGGGTGAATCGATGGTAATTCCAAGGTTCTTGCTGATGGCAGGGCAGTATATGATTGCCTAATGACTGCCTTTACAAAAGTAAAAGACAATCATGTTTTTAAACATACTTTGGCTGTGTTCTGGCTGAGAGCCATAAATAAAGGTAAGTTGTAGGTTGAATATTTTACTTTGTTAAAGTGTTATTATTTAGTGAATATTATTTATATGTTTCTCTATATTTAAAAAAAAAGACAGAGTACATCAATACCACTTAGGACATACCACAATACTTAAAAAAATAACAAAAGAATATAATTTTTTTAATACACTGTATGTTAGAACTTTGATCCTTAGGGTGGTCTTCCCCCAAACTTGTTGCCTGCTTACCTCAACATTTTGCTGTATCATTTTCTTGGCCGTAGGATTCTGAGTGCTTTACCACTGCTAACTACTACTATAGTACATGTGCTGCGCCCTTAAACATTCTGACATTGTTTTATATATGATTGGTATATTTAGTTTACTTATAAGTCCCATGTAAAGTGGTATACCACATAAGCAGGGCCTGTAATCTAAATGCTACTAGTGGTCCTGCCGCACTGGTTGTGCCACCCACACAAGTAGCCTTTCAAAACTGTCTCAGGCCTGCTATTGCAAGGCCTATGTGTATGTTTTACTGCCATTTAGACATGACATTTAAAACCACTTGCCAAGCCCTTTTATTGCACACACGTCAACCCGAAGATATGCCCCTGGTAGTCCTTAGGGCCAGGCTCTGTGTAACTAAAAGGTAGGACATGTAGTTTTAAGTTTTACATGCCCTGATAGTGACAAACAGCTACATTTGTTTTTAACTACTGTAAAGCCTACTCCTCTCATGACTTAGCATTGGGAATTCCTTAAAACACTTTTAAACTGTAATTCCTGATTAGAAAAGAGTAGTTGAATCATGTTTCATACCTTTTGAATGGTAAGAATAAATCATCTTTACTAGTAAGTTTTAATTGAACATTACTGTTTTAGGAATAGAACTTTTAGAAAGTGGACATTTCTCTGCTCTTACTGCTCTGTGTGCCTTGCTGCCCGTCTCCAATACACGCCTGGAGCGGGTGAAAGCAAAACACTTTGTGCATTCCATCTAGACAGACATAAACACAGGAAGGTTGGGTGTGACAGAGTACTCATTTGCATTTATCTGCATTCTGATAGATCTTCTTGGGCAGGAAGAGGGAGGGGGAGCTAACACTTACACATGAATAGGCAGTGTCCTATTCCCACACAAAGGTCTGATTACCCCCCACAGATAGCCTGGAAGCCAGGACTGGGTTGAAAGGAACCTGTGGACTTCAAGGGCCTGCTTTGAAGTCGCCCCCACTTCAAAGGCACATTTGGGTATAAGTACTGGGGTCCTGACCCTACCAAGAGTGTACACTACAAGGTCTGTGAAGAACCCTGCCAGGAGTAAAGACTGCTGTGCCACAAGGATTGCCACTTTGCTCTGAAGGAACTGGTTTCTGCTTTGCTGAGCTGCCCTTGTGCTTGCTGATCAATGCCCTGCTGAGGACAAGGAACGGACCCATCTCACTTGAACTAAGAGTGACTCCTAGGGATTGCTTGCTAATTCCCTGTACTGAAGTCTTAGGCCCACTAAAGACTTCCTTCAACTCTGCAACAGCATCTGGACTCTGCCATCTGTGATTCCTGACATGCCAAGTGGTGCCAATCCAGTCCTATGCCCTCGAAAGGTGATTTATGTTGTCCAGAACAATCAAAATAAATGCAGTAGCGACTTTGCGCCGATCAGAACTGATGCATTGCCCTTCAACGTTAATGCAGGAGCCAATCGATAACACCGCCTTGATGTGAAAGTGGCTCGATGACAACAGACAGCTCGGCTCGAGGTCGTGCCTTACTCGTAAAGGGTTTCTTCATCACCTGTGAGAATCGGCACTGACACCTCAAAACTTCGACACTGCTCCATCCAAAGTAGTTTATTCAGGGGGACCTTTATAAGTCCTGTAGCTGTCCTGCCCTCCATTGTGGTCAGCCTGAACTTTGCGTTTGCCCTAGTCGAACACAACCTCAAGTAATCCCTTAGTGCTATTGACTTCTAAGCACTACCTTTTGGTTTAATCAGGTTCTACTTATTGGATTTTTTAAATTTTGGTCTTGTTTTTACTCAAAAATGTATTCTCTATTTATCTAAACCTATGTGGAGTATTTATGTGGTGTGTTCATTGTGTTACTATGTGTGTGTGTGTGTTGTACAAATACTTTACACATTGCCTCTTTAGATAAGCCTGACTGCCAAGCTAACAACGGGTAAGCCCAGGTTATCTTTTAGTGTGGATTTAGCTCTCCCTGGTGAGGATTGCGGTCCTCACTTGGAGTCTCCACACTCGGGGTCAGAACCTCTGCAATGAGAATTTTCCTTCTGCAACTGTGGGGCCTCCACCACGAGTGCATTGCATTTTCGATTTTTTACATATTTACTTTATTTGAAAAAATGGCAGAGCACAGCGTTACTGCCTAGAAAGTACTGCAATGCTTACAACATTTCTTTTAAATGTAATTTATAAAAAAAACTGTAGTGCAGTATATTTCACAGATCTAGGGTACTACAGTGTACTCCGTAAGCATTTAAAAATATATACAGAAAAATATTCAGACATTTTCCTACCTATTACTAATTTTAAAAAGTGGAAATAGTTAGGGAATAACAATAAAACTTAATACTTACAATATCTAAAGACTGTAACCCAGAACACAGCCAAAGTGCGGTGAAAACTACACAGCTGCCTTTTTTTTTTGTAAACGCAGCCATTAGCCAATTATATGCTGTCTTGTGATGGTTATGTACCACGGTATGTTGTGGCCCAATATATAACTAAGGGCCAGATGTAGGAGCCCAAATACCGGTCGGTAACGGCCGATTTTGGCCATTACCGACCGGTATTTGGAGTTACAGATGTAGGGCCAGATGTAGGTCGGCAAATACAGGTCGGTAATGGCCGATTTCGGCCGTTAGCGACCGGTATTTGCAAATGGAGATGTAGGGGCCTTAAAATTTACAGAATCGGTATATTTACCGAATCGGTAAAGTTACCGATTCGGTAAAATACAGATTCTGTAAATTTACCGAATCGGTAAATCAATATGTAGGTGGCACTGAAAACAGTGCCACAGGCCCTTACCGATTCGTTATTTACCATGTAATACTATTGCATGGTAAATAACGAATACCTGTGTACATGCACATCTGTGCATGTACACCTGTGCCATGTGCCACACATACATACCCTAAGGGCATGTATGTGTGCCACAAACCACAAATAGGGGTGCAACAGGGTGTCAAAGTGACACCCTGTCCCCCTTGGCAATTCGGTAATTTTACCGATTCTGTAAGTACCGAATCGGTATGTGCCATTGAATCCTATGGGCTTCAAGGCCAATAGAAATCAATGACAAATACCGATTCTGTAATTACAGAATCAGTAAATACCGAATCCTACCGATTCGGTATTTTTTACCGAAAAATTACCTACATTAGATTTACCGATTCATGAATACCGAATCGGTAAAATTCGGTATTTATCAATCGGTAAATCTAATTTACCTACATCGGGCCGCTAGGGGGCCTTAAATTTACAGATTCGTATATTTACAGATTCGGTAAATTTACCGAATCTGTAAATTACCGAATCGGTAAATATACCTAATCGCAATTTTGTCATGTAGGTGGCACTGAAAACAGTGCCACCGGCCCTTAAGAATTCGTTATTTACCATGACATACTATATCATGGTAAATAATGAATTCCTGTGTACATGCACATCTGAGCATGTACACCTGTGCATACATGCCCTTAGGGCATGTATGTGTGCCACATGGCACACAAGCCAGAATCAGGGGTGCAACAGGGTGTCAAAGTGACACCCTGTCCGCCTTGCAAATCTCGGTAATTTTACCGAATCGGTATTTACCGATTCGGTAATTGACATCGATTCCTATGGGCCTCAAGGCCCATAGAAATCAATGGCAATTACCGAATCGGTAAATACCGATTCGGTAATTACCGAATCATACAGATTCGGTAAAAATTACCACATTTTTTCCTACATCTGATTTACCGAATCTAGAATACCGAATCGGTAATATTCGGTATTCTAGAGTCGGTAAATCAGATTTACTTACATCGGGCCCCTGGTGTTTTGTTACTCATAACTTTAACAGTACTTAACCATTTTCAGTTAATACCAGAAATCCCCTTTACAATTCATAATCTATGTTCCTGTCAAATTTCATCTAAGTCCTTTTCAGACACTTTCATGCTATCCCCCAGATTCATCATGCTCCTCTTTTGCGAGTCCTTAATAGCGGATATTAAGGAATCGCTATTAAAGACTCGCAAAACGGGATGCATGTAGAAATCGCTAAATTTATAGCGATTTCTACATCTTCCTTATTTGAGATTCGCTAATTGCTAATCGCAAATAAGGAATGACTCCCCATTCATTCCTATGGGCCAAGGCCTATAGGAATGAATGGGGAGTCAATCCTTATTTGCGATTAGCAATTAGCGAATCGCAAATAAGGAAGCGATTTCAAGGGTGTCCAAAGGACACCCTGTAGCACCCCTGAAATGATGATTTACACTTTTGTTGCGCACACACATGTCCAAAGGACATGTGTGTGTGTAACATCCAACTTAGAAAAATGCACTAAAGTGCATTTTTCTAAGTTTTCGCTATTTACCCTAAGTCAGACTTCGCGGTAAATAGCGGCCAAAAATTACGAATTCGCAATTCTAAAATGGTACATGAATTGCATTTAAGGAATCTCAAATAGAGATTCCTTAAATGCAATTCTTCGCAATTTAGCGATTTCAAAATTTGCGATTTTTGCATTTGGGATGATGAATCCCAAATGCAAAAAAAGCACTCGCAAAGGGCCAGATTCGCAGAATCTGGCCCTTTGCGAGCCGATTTTTCCATCATGAATAAGGCTGTATGTCTCTTTGAACTAGACTCTACTACTCCACTCACCATTTCACTCTATGACGCCTTTCTCTACGCCACTCCTCTCTACACCATTTCACTCTACTCCAATCTACTTTACACCAATATACTCTCTACCACTCCACACTAAGCCACTTGAATCTATGAAACTCCACACATTCCACTCTACGCTATTGCACTCTACGACACTCCACGCTACAGCACTCCAATCTATGACACTCACTCTATACCACTTCATTTTACGCCACTGCACTCCATGCTATCCCATTCCATGCCACTACACTCTATGCCACTCTACCTATGTCACTCCACTCTACACCTCTCAATGCTACACCACTGCATGCTAATTAACTCCACTGTATGCTAGTTCACTTATCACTACTCCACTAAATGCCTTGCTAATGTACACCAATCAACTGTACACAACTGCACTCTACACCACTCGACTCTATGCAATTTCAATGTACAACACTCAACTTTGCACCACTATATGCCACTCTAGTCTATGGCATTACAATCTACACCACTCAACTTTATGCCACTCTGCTCTATGCCACCCCAGTCAATGCCAGTCCACGTGACGGATAGTATGCCACTCCTGCAATTCTACTCTATGCCACTGCACTTTACACTACTCCACTCTACACCATTCAACTCTATGCCACTTCCCTGTTTGCCACACCACTGTACGCTATTTCGCTGTATGCCACTATACTCTACGTCACTCTGGTGTATGCCACTCTGCTGTATGCCACTCTACTCTAAGGGCCAGATGTAGGTAATTCATATTTACCGACTCTTAAATACCGAATTTTACAGATTCGGTATTTAAGAGTCGGTAAATATTAAGGGAGGAGATGTAGGTATTACAGATTCTGTAAATACCGAATCGTTAAGATTCGGTATTTACCGATTCTGTAATTACAGATTCGGTATTTCCCATTGATTCCTATGGGCTTTGAAGCCTATAGGAATCAATGGGAAATACCGATTCTGTAATTACAGAATCTGTAAATACCGATTTTAGCAAGGGTGCAGGGGGTGTCACTTTGACACCCTCTAGCACCCCAAAGACGGGCATGTGAGCCATGTGGCACACAGACATGCCCTAAGGGCATGACTGTCTGTCACATGGCTAGGTGTGCATGCACACATGTGCATGCACACCTGGATTCGGTATTTTACCACCCAATTGGATTGTGTGGTAAAATACCGAATCTGTAAGGCCTGTGGCACTCTCAGGAGTGCCACCTACATTTGGATATACTGAATCTGTAAAAATACCGGTTCGGTATTTTACAGAATCGGTAAATTTGCCGAATCGGTAAATTTACCGATTCTGTAAAATATATGCCCCTACATCTGAAAACCCAAATACCGGTCGGTAACGGCCGAATTCGGCCGTTACCGACCGGTATTTTGGCTCCTACATCTGGCCCTAAGTCTCTTAACTCATGCTATTCTGCTCTACACCACTTGATCCTATGCCACTCACACCCCTCCACCCTATGCTATTCCACTCTACGCCTCTCCATTTACTGCTTCTCCACCCTATGACATCCCACAATATGCTATTCCATTCTGTGCCACTCAACTGAATGTCACTCTACATTACTCCCTTTATTCTATCTCACTCTTTGCCGTTTCACTGCACCTCACTCAAATTTGTGCTATTCTACTCTACGCCACTCCAGTATACACCGCTACACTCTAAGCCACTCAATTCAGTGCTACTCCACTCTCTTTCAATCTACTGTATTCTATTTCAGCCCATGCAGTTCCCCTCTATGCCACTTCACTCTACACCACTTCAATCTATGCCACTGCACTCTATGCTACTCCCCTGTACACCACTACCTTCTATGCTATTCCACTCTATGGCATTCTGCTCTACTCCACTCAATGTCACTCTACTGTATGGCACTCAACTGTACATCACTCAACTCTTCGCCATTCCACTATACACTATTCCACTCTACGCTACTCGACAGTACACTACTCTATGCCACTCAACTATATGCTATTGCACTCAATGCTATTCCACTCTACGCAACTACACTCTACGCCACTCTATTCTATGCCACTCCATTAAACGCCACTCTACTCTACAGCACTCAAATCTCTGCCTCTTCACTTTACCCCTGCCAAATCTATGTCACTCCGTTCTATGCTATTCCACTCTATGCCACTTGACTCTACACTACACCATTGTGCGCCACTCTAGTCCTTGCTATTTCAGACTATGCCATGGCACTCCACGCTACTCCACTCTATGCCACTCCACTGTATGCTAATCTACTCTATGGAACTCAACTGTACACCACTCTACTCTACCCCACTGTACTGTTCACCACTTCAGTAAAGACTACTCTGCTCTATGCACTTCCAATGTACACCACTTAACTGTACGCTACTCTACACCACTCCCTTCTATGCTATTCCACTCTTTGTCAATCCACCTTCTGCCACTCCGTTTTTCCCTTTTCACTCAACACCACTCCACTAGACGCTACTCCACTCTATGCTACTCAACTGTATGCCACTGTACTGTATGTCACTCCAAGGAATGCCACTCCACTCTATGCCACTCCACTCTACACAATCAACTCTATTCCACTCCATGTCACTCCACTCAATGCTATTTGACTCTACTCCACTCTACTGTACACTACTCTACTCTACTGCATGGCAGTCCACTCTACGCCATTCCCCTCTATGCTATTCCACTCAAAGTCACTCAAATTGACGCCATTCTGCTCTGCGCTACTCTAGTTTATGCCCCTCCAATCTATGCTATTCGACTCTATGCTGCTCTACTGTACACCATTGCACTGTATGGAACTCTGTTGTATGCCAATCCATTTTACACTATTCCAATGTAATGCCACTGGATTCTGTGCCACTGTACGCCATTCCACTGTATGCCACTGCAATCTATAAAATTTCACTATAAGTCACTCCAGTTTTTGCCACTCAACTCTAAGCCAATCTCACTCTACACCATGCCCTCTACGCTACTCCACTATAGGCTATTCCACTCTATGCCACTACACTCTACACCACTCCACCTAACCGCACTGTATTGTGCACCATATCAGCATACACTACTCCACTCTACGCCACTTAACTCTGTACTATTTCACTGTACAGCACTTGACTGTATGCCACTCTATGGCACTACACTCTTTGCTATTCCACTCTACACCACTCTACTGTTAGCTGTTCCATCTATGTCGCTCCACTGTATACCGCGGTACTGTACATCACTCTAGTGTATGCCACTCCACTCTATGCCACTCCACTTTACAAAATTACACTCTATGCTACTCCACTCTACACCACTCCATTCTACTCCATTCAACTCTATGCCACTCCACTTTATGCCACTCCAATATACTCTATTCCACTCTACAGTACTCTACTCTTCGGCACTGTACAGTATGCCACTCCATTGTATAACACTCCACGCTACGATATTATATTCTATGCCACTTGACTCTAAGCTACTTTATGCCCCTCCACTCTATTTTATTCCACTCTTGGCCACTCCACTCTAGGCTACTCCACTCTAGGCCACTCCACCCTACTCTATTCAACACTATGCCTTTCGACTGTCCTCCACTCTATGCTATTTCACTCTACTTCACTCCACTGTATGCCACTCCACTCTAGGCCATTATACTCATACACCACTCCAATGTATGCCACTCCACTCTATGCCAATCAAATCAATCCCACTCCACTCCACTCCCCTCCACTTTACGCCAATCCACTCGAGGCAATTCTACTATATGCTATTCCACTGTAAGCCACTACAGTCTACACCATTTTGCTCTATGCAAGCCAGTCTACAGCACTCTACGCTATTCCATATTATGCCACTTGACTCTACACCACTCTACTGTATGACACTAAACTGTATGACACTCCTCTCTAGGCCACTCTACACCACTTGACTCTGTGACACTTTATACCCCTCCACTTTGTGCTAGTCCATGCTTCGCCACTCCACTTTACAACACTTGATACTTCCCTATTCGACACAATGTCACTCGAAGGCATGCCACTGTACATTACTTCACGCCACACTATGCTAATCTACTATATGTCACTCCACTACACACAACTCAACTTCACGCCACTCCTTCAATGCCACTCCACTTGACGCTGCTCCACTCTTTGTCAATCCACTCTATGCTATTCTACTCTACTCTGTTCCTCTCTTTTGCCCCTCCACTCTATGCTACTTCACTCTACTTTATTCCACCCCATGTCACTTTACTCTATGCCACTATACTCTACACCACTACAATCTATGCCAGTGTGCTCTATGCCACTTCCCTGTATGCCACTCCCCTCTATGCTATTCCATTCTATATCATGCCACTCTGACACTCAGCTTTTGCTTTTAGCCTGAACAAGTGGGTGAGTATCTTTTGGCTCTTAATATGTGAGCCTAAACTTTTAACATTCCAGGAAATAACACATAATGTCATCTAAAGATAATCAACAATCATGGAATATAAACTATACTTTTGTTGAGAAGTAAAAAATAGTAAACAACATGAAAAAACATTCTCTAAAAAAGGACGAATAATAAGAAATAGAAAGAGAAAGCAGAAGGAGAGCACAAGAGGAAAGGGTAGAAAGGAGGAAAAGTGAGGAGAGAAAAAAAGAGATTTCAGATAAAAAATAAAAATAGGATATACCAAAGAAACAAACAAATATGGAGGGTGAGGAAGCCACATGGAGGAGAAGACATCTGAACTCCAGGGCAAATCGGGGAGGAGGTCAGACCATCCAAACGAATGATAGATAATCATCTAGGGCCAGATGTAGGTAGGATTGATTTACCGATTCTTAATTACCGAATTTTACCGATTCGGTAATTAAGAATCGGTAAATCTGAGGGGTGGGTATGTAGGTATTCCAGATGTGCTGGAATACCGAATCGGAGTAAAATCGGTATTTACCGATTCGGTAAATACCGATCGGTAATGCCCATTCATTCCTATGGGCTTTGAAGCCCATAGGAATGAATGGGCATTACCGATTTGGTATTTACCGACTCGGTAAATACCGAATTTCACAAGGGTGCAGGGGGTGTCCCTTTGACACCCTCTGGCCCCCCCAAAACAGTCTCGGGTGCCATGTGGCAGGCATACATGCCCCAAGGGCAGGTCTGCCTGTCATATGGCAGAGGTGTGCATGCACACATGTGCATGCACACCGGAATCGGTATTTTACCATCAAATTGGATTTGATGGTAAAATACCGATTCGGTAAGGCTTGTGGGACTCAGAAGAGTCCCACCTACATCTCAAATTTACCGAATCGGTAAAAAATACAGATTCGGTATTTTACAGAATCGGTAAATTTACCGATTCTGTAAAAATAAGCCCCTACATACCATTTCATACATACCGGTCGGTAACGGCCGAAAATACCGATTTTCGGCCGTTACCGACCGACCTACATCGGGCCCTTTAGACACAGGAAAACTTCACCTGACATGAATGAAAAAGAAGGTATGAAGATGAACACATCATGTAAATACAAATTAGTTATATAGCATCATAACAATAAACAATGTTTGGTAAAGACAGAAGAAAAAAGCATCATGCAGTAGTCATCTGTGTAACTTCCCTGTTTTCTTCTCTGCAATTGTCCAACAAATCCTGTAGTCTTCATAAGTCATAATTATTCTTTTTATGAGTTACTTTAAAAAGACAGGGGTGGAATAGTCAAAATCTGGCATTGAGGCGTGGAAGAGTTGGTCACATAGCCAGACATTTAATTCTCCTGTCTGCTGCAGTCTTGGCAAAGTCTTGGGAGAAGAATAGGGAAGATCCATGCCAAGATTAAGGATCCATCTTGGTTTATGAGAAGAAGAGGAAGTGCATGGACTATGTCATAGTCTATGAGCTTCCTGGATATTAAATATGGGTGACTCAGGGAATCCAAGAAGTTTTTGGAAGAAATGATTGAAAAAATTAAGTATGAACAGAGCCTTCTAGACCCTCTTCCAAGAGTGACTTGTTGTGAAGTAGCTTGAATTCATTCCACTTTGTGCTCCATTTGTGTGACTCTACAGTCACTGATTGACGATTTGTCATTGAGGTTTTGAATGCATCTTTTTGCTTCTTTCACATATGACTTTAGTGCTCTTATTTTCTCTAGGAGGAGTTCCATAGATATAGGTGGAGGAGACTTAGTTTGTTAGAGAGGATGTTTTTTAACTCTCTTCTATGAAGAAACAACAATGGTGCCACTAATTTTCTTTACAGGTTTGGTGACAGAAATCAGTAATTTCGATGCATTAACTGACGAAGAGGAAGAGTGGGTAGTAAGTTCTGAGTCATACAGAATGTTCACTAATAGAGATAAAGGATTAGTATTTAAATAAGCAGGAAATCAGGCTGTGGGAGTGTACGAGTAGAAGTATGTTTGAGAGTCTTTGTTCTCCCTATAAAACTTATAAAAGAGGTTGGCAGTAGCAACTTTCATATATATATAACTGTTGTATCAAATAGCAGGCAATGTTGGGAAGAACAATGATGTTATGATGAGACCAACAAAGTGCCCACCACTTTCTGGGAAGTTTTTGATTAAACTATACTGGTCAGGAAGATCCCGCGCGTGGCTTGGATGCCGCGGTGGAGTGGCAGTCTCAGCGTGAGCTCCGCTCCACAGCGGGACTCGGAAGCTTCTTCAGAGCCTCTTTTTCCGCCACTTCATGACCGGAGTGGCGGACATTGCCTGCTGAATATGCGGTGATACGCTTGACCGCATTTGGACTTCCTCCGTGCCTCTATTTCACCGCTGCAGATCGCGGTAATTTTTCCACATTAGAGACGCGGATGGACGCCATTTTAGGTCGCTGCGTCCATGTCTCCTTCTCAGCTTACGACTTTCGCTACTCCAATCAACAACTCTACTAACAATTTAGCAATCCTGTTTGCTGATAACCCTTTGAACTAATGGTCGTGGGAGTGAACATTATTCAGGAATATAGCTATTATAACGTGTGCTTCCACACGTTTTGGCAGAAAGCTATACTTCACCAGTGAGGCATTTATTTACTAATCTCCACACTAATTGACCTTTTATGTATTACACATTATATGGAGTGGTGAGTCCTCCTTGCAAGTCATGTTATGTGGTTGGAGTCCGCATTGTGCTTAATTTTGAACACCCCCTAAGCCTCTTTCAGTTTGTGTCAATATTTTACATACTGGAGATGTGGGAGGCCGCCATTTTTGGTAGCTGAGCTCGTGTCTTTTCATTATGTTATGCCGCTGGATCATTGTCACAATGTCTTCAATTACTTTGTATATTTTCTATAGTTTTTTGATTGAGATGGAGGATTCGGCTTTGTGATTCCAGTAACCAATTGGCTTTTTCATGAATGCCAACCTATTATATCTTGTGCATGATTTTCCTCATACACTTATCAAATGCAGCACTCTTTTGCACTAACAGTTTTTTTCTGAGGAACTCTACTTGTGCATTTTGAAGGTTGCCTTTACTCTTCTCTTCACTTCCAGTTGCATTGTTATTGGATCCCTACTATTTTCTGCTTTTTCTACATCACTTATTGTGAATATCTTAATTTTACTCCAGTCTTTTGGCGAGTTCTTTACACGCTACAATGGCTAATGATATCCACTATGCTAGGTTCTCCGTATCTGGTACAAAACCAAAGAGACATAAAAATGACCCACCTTCTCCTATTCATTCATCTCAGAATCCGGTTTTGGACTCTATTTTAGATTAAGTCTGTGGTCTTCAACCGTTCATGTCTGCAACAAATGAAAAGCTAAAAAAAATTGAGGAGAGATGGATTGTTATGGAAGTCAAGGTGTTAGAACTGGAACAACCTGTTAGCGACATGCAGGATGCATCTATAAAGATTCCACTACTAGAGCAGGAAATTCATAAACTGAAAATTCACACAGAGGACCTTGAAAATCGAAATTGTAGAAACATCTTACGCTCGTATGGTCTTCCAGAAAATATTGAAGGTTCAAATATGGTATTGTTTCTACAGAAATTCCTTCCAGAACTTTTGGATCTTCAATCTTCATCTACTCCCCTCAACATACAAAGAGCACATTGTCTGGGGCTTTTAAACTCTAATGCTACAAAGCCACATGGCATGATCATGCATTTTCTGGAGTTTACTGAACTAATGCATATTTTGAAGACTGAAACGTCGTCTTATTTGGTCTGCCCATAATATCTTCATTTCTCAGGATATCTCCAAAGCAACACAAGTCGCAAAGAATGCCTCGCTTTGCAACCGCAGATGAGACATCTTAACATTCAATATTGAAACCTCCATCCTTGTCTCTGCAAGATCACTCATGATGGTTGTTCACGTTCTTTTGATGATCCGGAAAAGCTTAAACTTTATCTTTAAAACCTCTCATCCAATGGAATGGACACCAATACTTAACGTTTATAGTTTTTTAGGATTGCCACTCTGAATTCATTTTGCATGTTTATTCAACTTTCTCGGATTATAAATTTTCTCTTATATTCCTGAGGTTCTCTTTCTCTCTTCTCCCTTATTCTTGTTTCTGAGGTCCATTACATCTTGTGTCACTCTGCTCCTCCTCCTTTGATTTCTTTCCTTCTTACTGATCTGGTTGTCATGCCTTGATTTGTTTGCTGGCTTCTTCCTTCTGTTTCTTTTCTTTTCCTTCTTTCCTATTTTGCACTACTTTTCTTGTTATGTCCCAGTTTTAATTTTGTTCTTTGATAATTGTTTGTCTTTTAGTAATTCATCACATTTTATCTCACTCTTTATCTTATTTTTTAATAAGTACTGTACTTCTGCTAAGTCTTTCCTCTCTCATATTGAACAATGTCTTCTCATTTTCTCCCACGTTCATTTTACAGTTTTGTGTCCCTATTTCCTCATCTACCACTCAACCCATCGTCATGGTTAATGTGGTCTCGTGGAATGTTCGTGGTCTTGGTCATCCTGTCAAGCGTCAAAAGGTATTGTCTCATTTAGCTAAACTTATTGCCCAGGTTGCTTTTTTACAGGAAACCCATTGTAACGACAAAGAGTCTCTTAAACTCAAGCGTCATTGGGTCAATCAAATTGTTTTTTCTCCTGCTATTGATCTTCATGGTGGAGTTGCTATATTATTTCATTAGTCTACTAATGCACAGATTTTGTCATCAGACTGTGACACCTCAGGTCGTTGGGTAATGGTTGATGTTATAATTAACAAAAAACAAATCACCTTCTTTAATATTTATGGCCCTGTAAAACCAGATCCAGAATTTTGGCAATCTATAAAATTGAAATTGCTATCAATTTCTTTTTCACACATTGTGGTTGGTGGTGATTTTAATAACTGGTTGGACCCGTTCACAGATAGATACTCTAATTATAAATTTAAACCAGATAAATCCCACAAATCATTTCAGTCAACCATTGCCTCTCATCCTTTATTTGATACGTGGAAGACATGTAATCCAGAGATTACAGAATTTACTTTCTATTCTCCTGTACATCATACTAGATCTCGTATTGAATATATTTTAATTTCCAAATCACTGTTACCTTGCCTTCAAAAATCTGAAATTGGTTCTATTTTTATTTCCGTTGATGGCGCTTCAATAATTCTCTCTTAAAAGATCGTACGTTTCTGTCAGAACCCACAGCCTTTATTAAGGATTTTTTTTTGTCCTTAATAAATCAATTGATACATCAGTACACAATAATTGGGATGCTTTTAAAGCCTCCTTTAGAGCTTTCACTATTGCCTACTCTGCAAAGAAAAAAAAACTATTGAATGATAAACATAAAGAAACATTAACTCATCTCAAGGCATTAGAACATAATTAGTACTCTTCCAAATCCCCATCGTCTCTGCAAGAACTGATTAAAGCTAAATACACCCTAAACAAAATAGTCACTACAGATGCTTGTAACATCCTTCTCAAGATTAAATCGAAATATCATGGAGGCCAAAATAATGCAGGGAAAATGTTAGCAAATTATTTAAAAATGAAATCAGAACGTAAAGTTATCTGCCCTATTCACTCAGAATCAACCAATGCACTCCTCTCAACGGATTCTGAGATTATTAATACATTCCAATCATATTACAATCTTTCATATACGGACTCTACTAAACCATCTCAGGAAGACTTTACCTCTTTTTTTCAAGATATTCCCAAACCTAAAACATCACCAGATCTTTTTAATCAGCTTGAATAGGATATCTCTCTTCAAGAAATGTCTAATGCTCCAAAATCCTTACGAAAAGCGAAGGGTCCTTGCCCTGATGGATTTTCAGTTGAGTTATTTCTAGCTTTTCCCCCCTTTTTTGTCCCTAAATTATTGGAACTGTTTAATTCTTTCATATCTAATTCTAAGGCCTGTGGATCTTTTTTAGAAGCCCTCATTATTGTAATCCCAAAACCAGACAAAGATTCCTTCTTTTGCTAAAAATTTCGTCCTATATCACTAATCATTTTTGATTGTAAAATATTTGCAAAAATCTTAGCATCTCGGCTGGAGAAAATTATTCCCATGATTATTAATCCAGATCAAGCTGGTTTTGTTAGAGGAAGCCTGGCTTCTGATAATGCTAGAATGGTTTCCAATATTCTGGCTCTTAGTAAAAAATATCCCTCTCCACTAGCTGCATTATATTTACATGTAGAGAAAGCCTTTGACTGTGTTAACTGATTCACACATTAAATTGGTTTAGTTTTGGCCCAAAATGTCTTTCATATATTAAATTGTTATATGCAAATCCAAAAGCTTGTGTTTTTGTTAATGGTCTTTTTTCCCCATATTTTAACCTTCAAATAGGTACTCGTCAGGGTTGTCCTCTTTCCCCATTACTTTTTTTGTTATGCTTAGAACCTTTTCTGGAGCGTATTAGAAGTAATCCTCTCATAACTGGTTTTAAAATGAAATCCCATCCAATTAAATTATCTGCTTACGCTGATGATATTCTTATTTATATGTCTAATCCTGAGTCTTCCTTGCCCCCTTTTCTACAACAGATTTCTGCTTTTTCTAATGTTTCAGGATATAAATTAAATTACTCTAAGACCGATATTCTTCCCTTAAACCCTTCATGCTACAAACATATGTTTGACTCGACCAACTTTGCTTGGTGTCCTCAGAAAATTAAATATCATGGTACTTGGTTCTCCTCTAACATCCGTGATACATTACTCCATAATTTCACTGCCTTAAAACATAAAATTACAAATGTATTAACTCTTTGGTCTCCTTTATTCTTATCATGGTGGGGCAGACTTGATACAACTAAAAGGATGATTTTTCCTCAGATATTGTTTTTACTATCGATGTTGCCATTTAAAATTGCTAAATATTATTTTCTCCAGATTAATTTGTTATGTATTAAATTTCTTTGGAATAATAAACATGCACGTATTGCTATATCCAAACTAATTTCTCCAAAATGCGAGGGGGGTGTAAGATTTCCTGATTTCCAATTGTATCATACTGCTTTCCAACTTCGCCAATCTTATGCTTTATCTAAAGATTATCACGATTTACCTAAACGTTCATGAATTAAAGTTGAATGTTCATTACTAAATGATTTTTCTGTACAATATATTGCATACATGACTAAGTGTATATTTATTTCTAAATACCCAATTTTGAAACACTTTCAATATCTGTTGCATAATCTTTTCTTTAACCCCTCCCATGCTCATGACGAGCTCAGCTCATCATGAGACACAGTGGCCATGTGCTCATGACGAGCTGAGCTCGTTTTGACCATTGCGCCGCGCCCACGTAGGGATAATTCCCCTGCTGTGCTGGGCGTTCCATTGGAACGCGCGTGGTCATGACGAGCTCAGCTCATCATGAGCACACGGCCACCGTGGCTCATGACGTGCTGAGCTCGTCACGAGAACCGGGACGCTGCTCGCGCCCCCCCAGCACAGCGGGGGAATTAGCCCCACAGGCAAGGGGTTAAAACATTTGACAAGTATCAATCCTTTTTAGCCTCCTAGTTATGGTTTAATAAATACATTACATTTCGACACAAATCTTTCTACTACAAACAATGGAAAGAAAAGGGTATTTTATATGTCCTTCAAATGATTGTGAATAATACGGTCTTAACCTTCATTCAACTACAAGAGTCCTTTCACCTACCTGATTCGTGTATCCAACAATATAACACTTTAGCCCCCGTCTTACAAGAATGTGTACAGAGTTTTTCTTACTCACCCAATTCCTACTTCCTTCATACCTGATACCCCCTTACAGCAAATTCCTTCTGATACTATACCTGGTGCTTCCTTTATATACAAACTTTTATCTACGCCGATTAGCGTACGTAGCAAATCAAGTGTTGAACTTGAATGGAAGCAAAATTTATCGCAGACATTATCTGTTTCTCAGTGGGATAAGTTTTGGCAAAACCTTTTCAAGACATCCAAAGCTGCTAATATCACACAATCCCTATATTTTATTTATAATAGAGTTCTTATTGCTTCCCTTCTGTTACATAAGTTCAATCACTCTGTCTCCTCATCTTGGTGGTCATGTCTTACTAATGATGGCTCTTTATTGCACTTATTGTTTTATTGTCCGAAGGTGCATGTTTTTTGGAAAGCTATATGGTCAAAATATATCTTGATTTTTTCATGCCAGGTTTCATTTAATGTGCACAATGTTTTTCTAGGTACTATGTCACCAGATTTTGATCAAATTAACTAAATCTATTTTATTTGATTTATTTCTTGCTGTGACGTTTAAAGTTATATTAACTGGCTGGAAAGACAATTCCAAATGATCCTTCTTACTTTGGTGGAAATTAATTTGTGATGAACATAGACTTGCTTCTGTTCCCCAGTCTTCAATTCATTTACAGACTAAATCTGATTTATTACGGTTACCTTTTTCTACTTTTCTATCATCATCATCTGAATCCTTACTGTATACTATTTTACATCCTATATTTCTTCCCTTTCGTTCTTCTTCTTCTTTTCTTCTTTCTTTCTCTATTTCTCTTTCTTTGTGTTCTTTTTTCTCTTCCTTTTCTTTAAAAGATACTATTCTTTTATCTTTATATTTTATTCATTTCCAAATACACACAAGTTATATTTTTTATAGAAGCAAATTAGGTTGTATATAGTTTTCTTAAGTATTCCTGTTTTTCATAGGTACTGTTAAGGGAATTTCAAATAATATAAACGTTCTAACATATTGTACCTCCCTTAAGTTAGATGTTGTCTAATTTTTCGATTGTTTATTACTTATACTTGTATACTTTTTTATATACCAAAGCTGATGACTGTACTTGTTTATTCCTGTGTTCTTTATCTTCAATAAAAACTATTTAACTAAAAAAAACTATACTGGTCAGTTGCATTATCATGGCAAGAGCAAAACCACTGCTCCTGAAATAGTACATCCGGCAAAAAAAAAGAACTATATATATATATATATATATATATATATATATATATATATATATATATATATATATATATATATATATATATATATATATATATATATATATATATATATATATATATATATACATATATATATATTTATATATATCAGATAATTGAATGTAAAAAGGCAGCTGCTGAAGAGTGGTCTCATGCATGTACGATGAAGAAGGTGAACACTTGTTAGTTCGTTAATATGCACTGTAGTAGAAGTCTGTGGTGATGTAAATCCCATCAGTTCTAAAGCTGTAATTATTAAAAGGCTACAGCACTGGAGCAACACAAATCTTGCATGTGTTGCTTTTGCAGGCAAACATTACAAAAAAGAAACAGGCTGTATCTAAAACCAGCATGAAGAATTAGCGAAATAGTAGAGGCACGGTAGAAAAGGAAAACAAAATGTAGGCGCAATTTCAGTCAGGAGATGCACCCGCCACAAACTAAGCAGAAAAGGTAGCTGAAAAAACTCTTACCATGCCAGACGAAATAAAGCGCGAAGGTCAAGAGAAGTACCCATAGCGGTTGTCCTGCCAAGCCTGGGCTAAGCGCCGCACAGTCTGCTGTAGGCGACCACCTCTCCCGAAACGCATTGAAGCCGCGCTAAAAGGCGGCAATCTTCGTTGGCATCAAGCCATACCCACCAGTTATGGAGTTATGAGAAGCTAGATCTGAATTTTTGTCTTCCCTCTTTAAAATATTTAGGGTGTACACAAGGTCAGGTCACGTTAAGTGGGTCTAATGTGGACCCTATAAGTGTAGAAAACCAATGATCACAGGTCTCAGGTTTCCCATGTGTGAGCAGCTCATCAAGCCCAGTGATTTGCTTTGCATTCTTCAACTAGTAGTACTGGTTTTATGTTATCATCGGGACTACAAAACCCAGAATGGAAAGAAAAAAAAGATCTGGATTTCCTCTTTATGAAAGTGTGTTTATTTCGGTAAATAATAATAAAACGGTATCAACAACCTACCAAAAGACTAGAAACGTTGAAGAAAAGTGGTAACACATGAATGTAATCTGTGTGGCACTATTTTGTTTTCTTTTTTTATGAGGAGGGTTATGGTATAATATTGAATTTGGAACCGCTGATATGAATTATCAGTCTTATATGCGCACTTAACGGCTGCGTATTTCACATTACAGTCCTCACATTGCTGAACGCTGCATTAAGAGCACCAGTGAAAGGAACCTATCCAAGACTTAATTAAAAAAAAAAAAAAGAACGATCGATATCTGAAGATCTGGGAGGGTTGAAGGAATGCCGCTGACCGCGTGACCTGCAGGGGAACATGGGCGGGGCAGCGCCTTAGTCCCACCCGGCAAAAACTCCAGCCGACACTGGTGGGGCGCCCCGCCCCGCATCTACCATTCACAGGCCAGGGGAGGGCCTACATGTGGGAGGGGCGAACCCCCTATACCTAACGCGGTGGCCAAGGCTCGGCCTCTCTCATCCCAGCTTCCTGCGGCTCAAACGCTGTTCCGGTCGTCTGCTTCCTGGCTGCCCCTGCCGGCCTCGGTACCGGTCGTCCTGCGACTACATGCCACGTTGGTATTGAGTCGGGTTTTCCTTCGACGCGTTTTGTGGTGAGTGCTGGTGTCCGTGAGCCCGCTTGCTGGTGTTTTTATCGTAGAGGAGCACAGAGCGGTAAGGGAAAAGAGCGGAAATTTTTTGGGATGTTTGTTGTCCCCGATGCCGAGCAGCTGTTTGTGTGGCCGGAGGCGCCGAGGGAGAGCGTGCACGGGATGGATAGTCAGGCCGGGTTCATCAAGGGTGCTGCATGTTTGGGTATGCCTGGGTCGTGGAAGTGCTTTGCCGTGGCTCGGGAGGCTCTGCTGTTGTAAGTTGGTTACGCCGTGATTTTACAGTGTGGAGCGTTTATTTGCGGTTGTGGTACTGCAGACTCGGCACGGCTAGCATCGCGGAACTGGGGATTGTGATTGTCTGGGCGAATTTTCAGGGTCGTGTGAAAGGGGCCCCGTTAATCTTGTATCCCGCGAGCAGTGTTTGTCAGGGGGTGTCTAACTGTGGGAAAGATCGGACTAGGCTTAGGTTGGCGGGGTGGACATTTCATCTCCCTAGGGGGAGGGGTAGCAGCGACGCCTTACAACGCATTCGCAACCCCCCTCCCTGCCTCAATATGGCCCGATCGGTAACAGCGGCATGCACGTTCCTCCTCTACCCGAAGTTTGCTAGGCCAGGCGGTTGGCCCGCAGTGGCCCTGGTTCGCGGGTCATCAACATGATTTGCAGCCGAGTCAGCCAGTCTGCTCGGAAGTCGGTTTCTAGAGGCAATTTCTGGTTGATGGATTCGGGCTCCTTGTCGTGAGCAGGAATCCGCTTGGATAGTGGACTATGATGGGCAGGAGAGCTTTAGTTAATTTAAGGTGTAGCATCGCTATGTGTCTAGAGCGAGGTCGAGGGCATGGCGCGGAGTGCCCCTTAGCGTGTGCAGTGTTTACCTCCAATTGTGCTTGGTTTTCAGGGAGTGAATGTGGCCTAACAGTTAGGGCGGTCGACCGCGGTGCTGGGGATCCGGGTTCGAGTCTCGGTCGGGACGCGCAACATTACGTGATTAATTTCTCCGTGCCTGACTAAAGTGAATGTATCCGTCTGCAGCATAACTGGGGCTCATTTAAAGTGCCCTGATACCTTCAGGTCTAGTTCGTGACTAAAGTGAATGTATCCGTCTGCAACATAACTGGGGCTCATTTAAAGTGTCCGGATACCTTCAGGTCAGTTCGTGCCGTATAACCGAGGAAAGCAAAAAATATAATTTCTGGTATCCTGCTCACACGTCGTTTTCCTCCTGTGTTGCCCACCGTTCGCTACCTCATGTGTGTTGTTTTCTCATGGGTGACACATTTAAAGTGCCATGATACCTTCAGGTCTAGTTCGTGACTAAAGCGAATGTATCCGTCTTCAACATAACTGGGGCTCATTTAAAGTGCCCTGATACCTTCAGGTCTAGTTCGTGCCGTATAACCGAGGAAAGCAAACAATATAATTTCTGGTATCCTGCTCACACGTCGTTTTCCTCCTGTGTTGCCCACCGTTCGCTACCTCATGTGTGTTGTTTTCTCATGGTTACACATTTAAAGTGCCCTGATACTTTCAGGTCTAGTTCGTGACTAAAGTGAATGTATCCGTCTGCAACATAACTGGGGCTCATTTAAAGTGCCCTGATACCTTCAGGTCAAGTTCGTGCCGTATAACCTAGGAAAGCAAAAAATATAATTTCTGGTATCCTGCTCACACGTCGTTTTCCTCCTGTGTTGCCCACCATTCGCTACATCATGTGTGTTGTTTTCTCATGGTTGACACGTTAGCCTGTTCCAAATAAATCAGCTTGAAGAATCCCACACAGAAAGACCAAGCTCCTTCTGCCGTTGTATCCATGGCAGTTACCTGCTCCTCATGTTTAGATCCTATTGAAAGGGCCCTGGACAGCGGAATGAGAGGCAATGAACAGTTAGGTCCAAACGGGGAGCTGTTTCCAGATCACCTCACTAACACTGATGTTATGGGATCAGCGCTTGCTTTGTAGTCCTTCGAGTATTTACGGTTGTGGTGCATTCGGCGGTACTATCGCTAGCGTTTTTTCTTCCTTTAAGCAATGGGGTTATACGTTGCCTACCATTTGGGAAGGTAGCGCCTCGTTGGGGCGGAGATAGTTCAATGTTAGTTCAATTAGATCTTAGCAGTCTGCACATGCCGTTGATTCATTTGCTTTGTGCTTGTGTGTGCCATGTGTTGCAGTATTTACCCCCAGGTGCTTTCCTTGTGTGTGTATTTCGGTGGCGTGAGACACTCGGCTGAGTACTCTCAGTCCTAGGCTGCTGTGCGCCATTCAATTTCCTTGTAGCCTGCACACATGTCGATTTCTTCCTCCGGTGTACACTGGCAGTTTGCACATGCCTTTGATTCGTTTGCTTTGTGCTTGTGTGTGCCATGTGTTGCAGTATTTACCCCCAGGTGCATTCCTTTGTGTGTATTTCGGTGCCGTGAGACACTCGGCTGGCAATCCCAGTTCTAGGCTGCTGTGCGCCGTTTAAATTCCATGTAGCCTGCACACATGTCGATTTCTTCCTCCGGTGTACACTGGCTACCCATGTGTTTTCTTTACTCACGGTTGTCACTTTTGCCTCATGTGATATAAGTGGCTTTATATTCACTACACGGGCATCATGAATGCTCATATCAGGGATCATACCAAATGTAGCGAGCAGGGCGAATGCAGAGTGAATGATTGAGCAGCTGGGGAAAGATTTGTGTGAAATATGCAAAGTATCGTTGTCTGTTCCCCATGCAGTGTTGAGAATTCCTATACCGCAATACTTCCAACAACGGAAGACCTGTTTATTTCCCCCGTGTTTAACAGATACATGAATCCGAACTTGTGTAAGGAGACTAGTGCTCATGTAAAGTGCTACGACGATGCCTTTAGACTGAGCTTGTGCTATGGATTTACATTCCTTTCTCTTCGTCATCTGAGATAAGACAGATTTTATTTGCACAAAGTGAGCAAGGGGAGATATTAATGTATAACTAAAGAGATTCATTCTTGCTCTGACCACCCGTAAATGATATGTCTACACCTTGAATTTAATTGGAGGTAAGTATAAACTCACTGAAATATCCAGCTATAGTTGTTGCTTAACAGCAGTGCAACTCTCTTTAATATTCGTGTAAAACTTTTAATGCATGCTGCAGGGCCATGACACGGAGGAGCACGGGAGGCGGGTATCTATCCGCCTATTTTAGGCATTGGTAGAACACTACCTGCAGGCATGGTGTAGTTTATTGAATGACACGGTCAGGAAGTGCGAAAAATATGAAATTGTCCGAGGCAACCACACTTACATAAAGAAAAGTCTTAGTTATTTGTGTCATTATTTCGCGTACAGCCTTAGCGAGGATATTTGGTATCCCTCAACGGTTTGAACAGCAATCGGAGATTACGAACAAAATATGTTTCATATCCGCATTTTCCCTTGTAATTTTGTAAATATGAGAATGTCCTTGATGAAAAGGAGACTCGTATAATGTTAGCACTGCGCCCATGCTACAATTGACCCACAAAGTAAATTCACCGGCGTTGGCAGCCTCTAATTAATAAACCATTAGACCGTTCCGCTGGTGGACCAGATCTAGACAATTAAGGGGGTGGTTTCATTTAATCAAGTGGGCAGTTGTTAACTAAGTTCAATTCCTTGAGCCCCTCCCACCCGTGTGAATGTATCAGAGTCATACGATTAGGATTCTGCGAATCCCACCATCTTGCAGGACTGTCTGAGTCTTCATCCTCCTGGCCATGTCAACCCATTCAATCCCCATCCCAGACATAACCGCGAAGTGCCCTCGAGGTATATTGCAGTGGTTAAATGAGTATGGCGGGTCTATTGTTCCTGACCAAGACGCTGCAGGCAAGACGTAATAATGACACATATTACTATACAATGATAATCACAATTTGATTTGTTTTTAGGGAGTGCCCCACGTTTCACCCCTGCCGAATTTAAGTACTGTAAGTATGGCCTAATGTAGCAGTTGGGAATTTACAACCTCAGATGGCTGTAAGAGGTAGAATCAGTCAGGAGGTAGAATCAGTCAGGTTACTTGTAACGAAAGTGACGAACATCCAATACACCTATTGTAAGTCGTCTAGAATATAATGCATTGGTAATAGGAGCAAATGCATGGGTGTCATATGTGGGAAGGGGTAATCCATCCATGAAACTCAACTCAGGCACTAAGTGTAAGTCGCTAGTGAAATGTGGATCACTGCTAGCGCAAGGGTATACAACCAACCCAGAGGGCCATGCACAGGGCCCAACCCAGAGGGCCATGCACAGGGCCAATTTGCCAGATATACATGAACATTGCGATTCACGAATATTCTGCAGGACATACACACTCCAAGCGCAGGCCAGGACATCTCTCTCAATGGAAAGTAATTCAGTTCAGGTTGGGATAGAGTTTGCAAGGCGAAGGCTATAGTAACCTCTTCACCTGATTTAATTTGACTAACAACATCTTCCTTGTCAGTAAGATGTAGCTCCATTCCCAGGAAAATAACGTTTGTATGTGCAGCTGTTCCAGTAAATGTGTGCACTCCAGGTGGGTAAAGTTTGCACATCTCCAAGGATTACCATGACCGATCTTGTTCCTTGGCACACGTAATCTTGTGACCATAATATGGTACTTCACTAGACTAGAATGCCCACTTCTTTAACTGAACTGTCATGCCTTATCCTAACGTGAAGGAATATGCTCTAGGTTGGCATTACTCTTTGCATGCTACTACCCCTCCTGTCTTCTCAAAGCAATAATGCATAGTTTTGGAAAATCTGAAACGTCATGAACAAGGCGAGTTCTCGAGGTGTAGGGGGATGGCATTGAACAACGATATGTTATTAACAGCGGTACTTCAAAACTTGGAAAGGCCTCTAGCTATTATGCCATATTTACAACATAAAACTGGAAGGACAATTTGACTGTAAATCCATTGTCATAATTACTACTGATGCTGTGCTCACACAGCAAGAAAACGATTCTGACTACAGGGTAACTTTCACATTCCCATCACTTTTGCTTCCTGGGACTAATATCACTGGTTTTTCCATTAGCATCAAATAAAATCATGCAAATAATCACTCGCCGATCCCCTGTATCCCATTTTCCGAAGGAAAACAGCTACCTTATTGCATATTAAGCGAAACAAGGAAAGGTGAACAAATATGATAATTTGAAGTAACCTCCTTTCAAGTTTACAGAGTGAGAAAGAGTTCAGACTTCAGGCGAGCAAAGAAATAACTTCTGGAAAAGAGCCAGAAAGCAAATTTCTGAGTGTTAAATTTCTAACTGGGGTGACCGTAAATACTTATAACCCCTGGAGTTGACAGTACGCCTATTAATTTGGGGGCAGGCGAAGGGAGTGCAGGTCAAGAGCTACTCAAACACGCAAAGGCGATAGGAGGAATGCTAGCAATTTGTCTAACCACTGGCAGTCGCTCGGAGTAGTAGTTTAAGCCATAGGCTCTTTGACCACCATGCCACTTTAGATTAGACCCGGGCAGCGTCTTAAAATGACGAAAGAGGTTCGGGGTAATGAACCTGGCTTGCAGGTTGGAGCCATTTGCATAGTAACTTTGGAAACTATTGCAGAATAATTTTTAGATAAGATATCTTGAAAGAAGAGAAATTATGGACATAGAGTAGGCTATGATTAAATTAAAGGGAGACCCAAGAAAAGATAAGACACGTGCATAGAAGGGGGGAACCTGAAGTCCATTTGACGGCAGTAAGCTACAAGTGGGAGCCACTGAGCTGCTTTGGTCAGAAATTGTCCCTCGCAGGGTCTGGAGGGGAGCGCGATCGCCGGTTGTGATAAAGCAGTCCCGCAGGAGGGTCAACAGATCCATGCAGAAGTTATGGAAAAGAGAGGCCTGGGTGTCCTTAGACATGCAATCCTACAAGAGGAACTGAAGGGTATCATGCAGGAGGCCTTGGTAGCGATGGGCAACAGCGAGCTCCTGTGGGTGAGGGTGTCCCTCGCAGGGCTAGATCACCGGTAGCAGTAGAACATTCCCGCAGGCTGTCAACAGATCCATGCATGAGTTCATGGGACGAGAGGCTTGGGTTTCAACAGGCAGTACCAATACAGGAGAAAACTGAAGGGTACTACAACAAAGACAGGGTACACTTGTCTAGATTGGGAGTGGACATATTCCTCCCGGACTTACAAGAGGTACGAAACAGCGACAGGAAGTAGCTAGGTGGGTGGGGGGCTCTGTCATCGACGGAAGCCTCCTCCAGAGCTGTGGCAGAGTTACAGGGTGATCTGGAAGCAGACGGGTACAGTAAGGGTACCTCTGCGGCAGAAGGGTACAGTAAGGGTACCTCTGCCTGGCACAGTAAGGGTGCCTGAGCCAAGGACCAGGAGCCGAAGGAGGTTCCGGGAAACCGCGACGGCGCCCCGTTAGTCCTTCGGGCGGTCGGGGGGCCTGAACCGACCGGGGGTGGCCCACACCGCTCCGCCCCGACAGGGGGGGCTGGAGTATAACGAAGTTGGTAATGTGCTGCACCGTCAGAGCATCGACTCGCCGTGCAAGATGGCTCCTTAGGCATGCGGGACAGCGAGGGGCTGCCTGCTTTGGATCGCCTGTAAGATGACCCACCTTAAAACGTCATACGTGTGTTGTATGAAATAAACCTGCAACAGTTCTTTCCCATAAATATGTCTCCAGAGTTTCATTGGGGAGGAATTGTGTGTATGTTCAAGCAGGCGGGAGTGAATGGCGGTGTGGGCACTATGCCGCTGTCCCCGTGACCTGCAGGGGAACATGGGCGGGGCAGCGCCTTAGTCCCATCCGGCATAAACTCCAGCCGACACTGGTGGGGCGCCCCGCCCCGTGTCTACCATTCACAGGCCAGGGGAGGGCCTACATGTGGGAGGGGCGAACCCCCTATATCTAACGCGGTGGCCAAGGCTCGGCCTCTCTCATCCCAGCTTCCCGCGGCTCAAGCGCTGTTCCCACCCTGAACCCTGACCCAGCAGCTTGAGCGGCGGTGCGAAGTAATAGAATGTTGTAATGTTTTCTTTGTGTTGCAGGCGGAGTTACAGGGCGATCTGGAAGCAGACGGGTACAGTAAGGGTACCTCTGCGGCAGAAGGGTACAGTAAGCATGAGAAGGGTCATCTATTAGACCCAATTTTCTCTAATATCCCCCGGCTTACGGCCAGACCAGCCTATCCTCTCCCGTGGACGGACCATTCTTTAGTCTCGGTGGAATGGCAAGTCAAATTGCCCTTAACACCGACACACCAAGCGTTTTTGGTGGACAGAGCCTGGTCCAGACTATCGATCAGTGACTGGTCCCTCAAACTGGCAAACTCGCGACCTTTGTCCGAGTCAGACCCGATTAAAGGAGATGCTAACTTTAATCGATGGCTGAGTGCCTCGCTCGATGCCCTCATTCCGATGAAAACAGTACAAAAGAGGGAGAAAAGAATTGGTTCCGCGCCATGGTTTACGGCTGAACTCCGCCTGCTGAAAAAAGGATGCAAAAAACGGGAGAGGGCTTGGAGGAAGAAATGTGATGTTACTAAGCGAAAGGAATACTGGGTAGCGATGAGGGGCTACAAAGCTGCCCTTCGATTAGCGAAAGCCCAATTTTTTGAGGAACGTATACGACTAGCATCAAACTCGTCCAGGGAAACTTTTAAAGTGGTGCAAGAGCTCCTCAAAGTCCCTGAACCGGCAGCCACACACGACAGTCGGAAGTGCAAGGAGTTGGCTGACTTCTTTCACACTAAAATAGAGAGGATACTTAATTCTCTACCCCAGACTACACAACCTCAAGGGACCCAGGAAGAGTATTCCTCAACTCAGTTGAGAGAGCGATCTATATTTCTGGACACTTTTGGCCCAGTATCAGAAGCCGAAACACTAAAAGCTCTGATTTCCATAAAAAGTGGCTCCCCTATGGACCCGGTCCCTTTCAAATTTCTAAAGCAAGTAGCAACTTCCATTGCGGCGCCCATTACGGACCTGATGAATGCATCCTTCTCCCAGGGCCTGGTGCCACCAAGCTGGAAAACAGCAGTGGTAAAGGCACTGTTAAAAAAGCCGAATCTGGACATGGCGGAACTGGCTAACTATAGGCCTATATCTCTGTTGCCAGGTCTCAGCAAAATTGCTGAGAAGCTAGCAAATCACCAACTGTCAAACTTCTTAGAGTCGAATGGTCTGCTCCGAGACTCGCAGACCGGCTTTCGTCCTGGTCAGAGTACTGACACGGCCCTCCTGGCAGTCGTGAAAGAATCCAGACGCATCTTGGATTCGGGAGGGTCAGTGGCAGTGATCCTCCTGGACCTGAGCGCTGCGTTTGACACCGTGAACCATCGGGTGCTGATTCAACGACTGTCAGAGGTGGGTGTGGTAGGGGCCGCCTTGAAGTGGCTTAGTTCATTTCTTGACGGTCGGTCATACCAGGTCTGGGAAGGCAGCAATCGGACCACATCCATCCCTCTCCAGTGGGGTGTGCCACAGGGCTCTTCCCTGAGCCCGACATTGTTCAATGTTTATATGGCCCCCCTGGAGGATGTGGTGGCCCCTTACAACATCAAGATCATCAGCTATGCTGATGATACTCAGTTAGTGGTCGCCCTTCCTCAACTGGTAGATAACCCCGATCTGCTGCACTCATGCCTGGTGGATGTCCACACCTGGATGGACGACTCCGCTCTTAAGCTGAATGGCTCTAAGACAGAGATTATGCTGTTAGGGAACAAAGCTCCCTCATTGCCATTGACATGCTGGCCGAGCTGTATGGGCAATCTCCCCATTATGAAAGAGGAGATCAAGAGCTTGGGGGTCTGGATGGAACAAGATCTCTCCTTCAGAACTCAAGCAAAAAAAACGGCAGGAGTGTGTTTCGCCCTGCTACGTGCAGCTCGCAAAATCTTTCCGCTTCTCCCCTTTTCATCGAGGAAGCTGCTGATTCAGGGTCTTATAACATCTCGCCTTGATTACAGCAATGGTATCTTTCTGGGTGCCCCTGAATCCACCTTTAGCAAATTACAGCAGGTCCAAAATGCGGCGGCCAGATTGCTCATGGGCATTCCCAGAATTGAATCAGCTAGACCCGCCCTCAAGGCTCTGCACTGGTTACCAGTGCGGGAAAGAGTAAAATTCAAGGCACTCTGCATAGCCCACAAAATTCTTCAGGGTATTGGACCACCTATCCTAAGAAATCTTGCAGTGCCTTACAAAGCGAATAGAACGCTGAGGTCCGATCAGAAACATCTGCTCCTTGTCCCTAGAGTAAAAAGATCGCGCACCGGCGGGAGACGATTCTCTGTGAATACAGCAACGCTTTGGAACTCTTTACCCTTAAACTTAAAACTTCGCGCTGAGACTTGTACTTTGCGTTTTCGAAAAGGTCTGAAAACATATCTGTTTCCTGCGTGATTTGGCTTGACCAACTTACTGTTTTAACTGTCGATGCTCTGTTTAAAGCGCCGGGATGCTCCAGGGTAACTGTGCGCTATATAAAATTTTAATAATAATAATAATAATAATAAGGGTACCTCTGCCTGGCACAGTAAGGGTGTCTGAGCCAAGGACCTGGAGCCGAAGGAGGTTCCGGGAAACCGCGACGGCGCCCCGTTAGTCCTTCGGGCGGGCCTGAACCGACCGGGGGTGGCCCACACCGCTCCGCCCCGACAGGGGGGGCGGGAGTATAACGAAGTTGGTAATGTGCTGCACCGTCAGAGCATCGACTCGCCGTGCAAGATGGCTCCTTAGGCATGCGGGACATCAAGGGGCTGGCTGCTTTGGATCACATGTAAGATGACCCACCTTAAAACGTCATACGTGTGTTGTATGAAATAAACCTGCAACAGTTCTTTCCCGTAAATATGTCTCCAGAGTTTCATTGGGGAGGAATTGTGTGTATGTTCAAGCAGGCGGGAGTGAATGGCGGTGTGGGCACTATGACACCACAGCGCATTTGATATTGCAGTCAGCCCCGCTACAACTGCCGCCATGTTTGCGTCCGTTCGTTGCAATTTTAACGGTTCTCAAGAAATAGGAGAAGGGTGGCGACAGGAAAAGACGGCCAATCCATGTTTTGCAGAAGACGAGTGGCAGGATTCCACTGCAGTACCCAGGCGGCCCCCCACATACTGCCCCATTGCTTCGCCTGCTGCTGCCAGTGGCCTTGCGATGCTAGGGAGGACTTTTCTTCCTATCGCCTGGGCTTCTCTCCATCACTAACCCTTTGCTCACTGAGCAGGTGGGTTTCCAGCGTCATACCTCATTTAACAAGAAACTAATACCGATCAATAACCCTTCCTCTGTCTCGCCGGTCAGTGTGTTATTACTGATCCTGGCACACTTCCCATATCTGGTTATTAATGCGCGCGCAGAGTGAACAGTGGCTGATCTATGGAGGGGTGCTGTTAGAGATGCGCCTTTAAATGCAGGGACGGAGGGGCAGATTTATGTTGCCTGACGCATCTCTGAAAATCAGCAACGATGCGCCAGGAAAGATACGGCAGGCAAGTATATCCTTGCGCCACCCATGATGCGCCGCATTTAGAATGCGGCGCACCATGGTGCAGGAATAAACAGATGCGTGTCGCATCTAGGGAGTGAAGTTGGCGCAGTGCTGAAGTTGTGTTGCATGCGGCACGCAACTCCAGCACTTTTCCAACTTGACCTATCTGTTAACGTGATGCGTCAAGCCTTACGCCTGCTTCAGGCAGGTGCAGGGTTTTGACGCATGAGCGTTAGTAAAGTGACTCAGTGAAATCTTGTAGATTTCACTGAGTCACTTACCAGGGGCGTTCCTGCGACAGAACGCCCCCCCCCTTTGTGTAAACGCCCACATGAAACCTGACGCAGGTTTCATGTGGCGCAGGGCTTCACAACGTGACGCATCTCTCAGATGCGTCACGTTGTATATACCCCGCACCATGGCGCATCTTTTGCGCCGCCGCTGCATCACAAAAGTGACGCAGCGGCAGCGTAAAAGAGGCGCAAGGGGCTTGTAAATCTATCCCGGAATGCTTGGAAAGGAAGACACAAACTGCGTCAGCCGCATCTCAGCATTCACTACAGAGAACATCTCCGTGTTGAGGTGGTCTGACCGTCGTCGCCTCGCCAGTGTGACATTCAATTAGTTGCAGTGGGGCCCTCAAACCGTTAGGACTGATTGAATGCCTTTCAAGGTAGTACATGAGCCAGCGAGAAGCTGGAGCAACCCGATAGTGGAAGAGTACTGCCATTTGAGCTTGATCTCAAGCTCAAATTGGGGTCCAATTTGAGACCTACCAGAAATGGGGCATCTAAACATTGGGAGATGTCCTATCCACTCTACTCTCAGTTTACATCCTTTAAACAAATGTCAGGTCAAGGGAGATGGGAACAGCTTCATTGTAAAATGTGCAGCAACCAGCCTTGGGACTTAATCGGTTTGATATATGAAAGGATTTTATAGTTGTAAAGCCTGTGATTTGCAAAATCTCAAACTTTACAATTTTGAAGGAGGGATGTGAGAGGGGCTACTCCTCTTATGGATTGCAACAGAGTGTATCAATGCCTTGAGATGGCAATTGCATTAAAAACCATTCATGATGTTCAGTTGCTTGAAAAGGTGTATATTGACTTTCAAAGTGAGAGATGCACATGAGGGACAGCACTTTGGGCGTGGGCATTCACGGCGTAGGTCTGGGGGACAACTGCATGATATCCTGGATATCCTTCACATCATGCTTGTTGTTTTATTTCAGCCTGCATCTCTTCAAGAGACAGAGGATACAATAAAAAAAGGCATTTTGCAAATGTGAATGCTGAGATGGAGATCTGCTGATGTTCTTTGGCCCAGACTGGCCGTAGCGGGCACAGGGTGTTTCCCTGGTGGGCCGCTAGGGTGGAGGCCGGTTTTGGGCCACTCAGGGGCCGTATTTGTTATGAGGGGGGGCCTGCATTATCGGTCCCCAAGTGACAAAATCGGCCGTAACCGGCCCTTGCAAACAGCAGTTGGCCAGAGCCGATTTCGGTTCCCAGTCCGGCCCCCCGAACCTCACATGGAGTCATTATATAGGCTGCAAGCCAGTCCAGGGTGGAATCTGATTGTGCAGTTTTGTCATTAGTAGTGTGTTTGGGATTAATCTGTTGATTTCCTGTATATATTTGGTTGTATGTGTAGTCGAATCACTAGTGTTGTTTGGTGTTTGTAACTTCAGGCCATAATAGTTTTGAAGATATGCCACCCTGAAAGATCAGCATGTACATTGTTCGCTGTGAAGTATGTGCTTGAAATGTTTGCAATGTTGATAAGTATGGCCCCTTTACGGGACCAGTGTATCCATTTAAATCAGACTAGATTTGGGGTGTTAGTATAGTGTTTTATATGTTGTCATAAAGGAGTATATTGTTTTATGAAGACTGGAGTTCTGTGGTAAGCTCCATGATGTCCATCTCTATGCTGCATGTCATCTGTGTGTCTGCCTTATTCTGCAGAATGATTTTGTCCTGCTTAGGATTTTTTCATTTGTTAGAAAGGTTAGTACTGTTGTGAGCTCTCTGATAACGAGCTATAATGAAGATCTGAGCAGCATATTAGTTCAGTGTTGTTATTAATATGTTCTGCTGGATGTTGTGCTCTCACTTTGAATACAAATATGTTTTTTAATAGTTTATAGGCATTTGATTTTTCATTCCCTGTCTAGAAAATGACTGCCACACAGGTCAGTCCTGGTCTTTTGAAAGATCTCTATCATTTGCAGTATCCTTGCATTAGGACCTTCAGGAGACCCAGGTGAAAATTGTGGGTGTTGTGTCAGAGTATTTAGTGCAATTTCATGTTAGTCTTGTTACATGAAATTCCCAAAATGATCATATTTTGGCACATTATGTAATTATACGCAGCACGTGGTAAAAATTGACCAAGAACGCATGGGGACAAAGAGAACAGCAGACGTGAGTGATTGTTGTTTGTGTGGCTTTTGCTTCCTTGCACTATTTATTTTGTGCTAAAATGCAGTGGCGAATGTCAGTTTTGCATTTTGTGTAATATCAAGTAAATTTGACAAAATGTTACATAGTTACGCAAAAGCAAATTATACAATGTTTTGCACATCCTTCATTTATAGTTAAGGAAAGTAAAGTTATATGAGACATTATAGACCTTATACATGAGGATACTGTGCTCTTTCCTTAATTCAGGACGCTTTTGTCTGCAGCAGACATCAGTCGTTCCTTGCACGGTGTCCATTAATATTAATGGCTGCCACTTGTGCGGCTCGTATATTAATTTAAACCCACATAGGAGCTGCACTGAAAGGCATTAATAAAATCGCTGACTCGTTCAGAGTCAAGGGACAGCACTGCATGTATCTCATACCTCACAGTTATCTTCGCACAGAGGAGGAGAATGAGTTGCTTTAGGTTTCCCCTCCCTCTACCACCCCAGTCCCCCTCTCCTCAATCCCCACATGTGAACCCTCCTGGTCTTATTACTTATTTTAGTTATTTAATTTATTTTACGCGTTTTTATATAGCGCAGACTTTACCCGAAGGTGTCAGATCGCTTCACAATAGGAACAGTAATGATACATGATGAAAAAATTACAAGTGATCAAATTAAAAAAGCAACCGTTATTACATGAGGCAAACGTGAAAATTGTGGGCAAACAAAATAAAAGAGGTAGCAATCGGTACATTACAGGAGGAAAAAGTGACATGTGTGCAAGTTACAAAAGCGTACACATTACCAGTAGAGGTATAATACTGCAATAAATGGCAGACACTCAAACACAAGAACAAACATTACATAGGCAATGGTGGCACTTGTGCAAGTATCTAAACCAAACAAACTGTAAGAGGTAGCAAACAGTGTGTTACAAGAGAAAAGTGAACTGTGCATGTTACAAAAGAGTACCAAACACAGGTAGAAGGATAATACTGAAACAAAGGGCAGACACTCAAAGCCCAAGAATACACTGGGAAGGCACTTCCATAGTCTTGGAGAATAGAATTTTCTATAATGGAAGGTCTTCCTTCAGATAATAGAGAGGGTGTGAATTACATTTGGAAGTGTCTTTGAAGGAGAACTTTGAGGTCAGTTTTGAAGGCCTGGGAGGAGGTGGTGGTCCGGAGCTGAGGCGGAAGTGACTTCCAGATGCTCACCGCATTGCCTGAAAAGGATTGGGCCATCGATCTTTCCTTCTTGAAAGTGGGAGGTTCAAGTAGTAAATTTTCCGCATTATGTGATGGTCTAGAGCCTCCAGACAGTTTCAGTTTATTCGCCAGGTAGAGAGGAGAGGAGGAGTGAAAGGCTTTGTGGGTGATACAGGTAGTCTTGTAGATAGCTCTAGCCTTGATGGGAAGCCTGCGTGAAGAACCGGGTTATTTAATACCCAGCGGCGCCAGGAGCACGCCCAAAGCCTTCGGGTTCCACCTGTCTTAGAATACAGAGACACAGAAACTTCTTGGTGGCGTCAAAGATCAAATTTATTGGCTGCAGCCAGTAACAGAAGTCCTAGAAGTCATCACGGTATGAGTTCTCAGGAGACTGCTCAATTTTACAAAGCAAGTCATCCCTTTTTATGCCAAACATTATGCTTCAGGCAAACATTCCTTGTTTACAGTTTAACCAATCACATGTTTCTACAACAAAAGTATCGCATAACAGTAAAACCCACTTTTCAGTTGCCCAGCCCATGATCAATCATCGGTCAAACCCAACATTCTTCTTTAGACAGGTCGAACGAACCCATAATAAAAAAGGCCACAACCCAATCATAAATAGACCATAAAGAAAGGAGCAGAAACAGGTGAGAGTAGGATAAGGCATATTTGTGTGCAATAAAACTTTACGATGTCCTGTGCTCTGATCCTTAATCTTGATCAGCTAAAGGGCAGGAACTGGTTTAACAAGGTCGGCTTCAGGCAACAGGGTCAGATCACTCAGGTCAAACAGGAGTCAGCACGAACTGGAGCTAAGGTGTACATGTACTTAAAAGACTTGTTCAGCCACAGTCATTGGCCTATGTGGGCAACCACAAAATGGCTGCCATACACAAAATGGAACCCAAGGGTTCAGAACGAAATCCCTAAATACGTAGTGAATCCATCAGTCTAACATGACGAAAACACTCATACTTGCCGCACGAACTAGTTACGGTTCGCTAATATCGAATTCATAACGAAACCATGACCTTTATGGAACGGGTTCAGAATTCACGGAACCTCAAACCCTCCTTTTGCCCTTACATAGGCAATCACCTAAACTCACGTCAATCTGAATCCAGGTCTATATTCATCAGATCATCAAGATGTTGCTGGAGCATAATCCTATTACTTAGTACCTCTCTTGGGACAGGTCTCCTTGCACACATAGTAGCACAGAGGCCACATATAGCAGGAGCGCACTGCACACAAAGACAGAACAGGAAAAGAATCGCTAAAGCCATCCCAATGATCATCAGAATCTTCCATCCCCAGGTCGATAACAGTTCCCAAAACCATCCAATCAACGACCAATCTCCTTTATCCACATTTATAGACTCAGAGATCTTATGTAACCTGGTATACCGTAGGAGCATTGTCTGGTATGAAAACGCAGCAACTCAATTGGATCACTTTACATACCCCTCCTCGATCTGCAAGTATGACGTCTAAAACCATTCGATTCTGTAACGTCAATAGGCGATCCGCTTGAAGCTCAGCGGTCAGATTACTAAGGGCACCGGCAGTTTCATTTATGGTGGATTCAACCACTCTCGTTAATTGCCGTAAGTTTCTACTGTTTGCCATAGGTCCCCAAAACGGTAGGAAACCCTTGAAACAGTCTCCCACTTCTTGTCCAGTGGTATCTTCCTTACTGAAGACACCCCTAACGACTCTCGTTCTGTGGTAATCTACGGTAGTAGTGTATGTAGGAGGCAACAAATATGCAACATAACATGTTCCCGAAAAATCAGGGGGCAACCATGTATATGCTCTATCATAGCAGACAAAATACGTGCCCTTAGCTGCTAAAAACGGTGGGGAAGTTTGAGACGCAAAGACATACGTCTGAGTACAAACACTCTTCCCTAACTGAGCTCTCGGATTCTTGCCTTTCCCTTGCAGACAAAAATGACCACGATGGGGTACAATCCAAATCGGAGGTGACCTTTTTCGTCTCTGCTTCTCACCCAGACTAATACTATATCCGGTTGCATTCCAACCAACATATGCCATTAACTCATCTCTGGGAATAGTTCTATAAGTATCGATCTCTCTACTCATGTTTAAAACTCCTTTCACCAAAGCTTGGTTACTCGTGTTCTCTCTTCCAAAATGCGGAGGATAAACCTCAAGGGTATAAAGGAACATAGTCTGAAAAGCTCACAAAGACTCGTTCTGACTAAACGGTAAAATCAAATAGGGAACACCTCTATCCGTAGTATGTGGCATAAGACCACACACCCAGCAATTAGTGATGTTCACCACCAACTGATGTTGATGCAATAACTGTATGAATGAGTTATTTACGAATTCTGACCTTCTAATCTGTTCGTTTTCAGGTAAAGTATGAAAAGAACGCAAAGAAGTAGTAGCAGGTAAAGTCGTAGGTTGGAAAATGGGTGCAGAAATCAGTTGAAGAGAAAATACAAACCAACCCACCAAAGCTAACGTCTTGCTAAAAAACATCAAAAGACATGTGATCAGAAAACATTTGCTATGCATAATTTTACACAGTTTCTTCTTAATGTTCATTTTCTCAACGGCTCTCTCAATCTCAAAAAACTCCATCCTCTAACCGATACTGTTCACGGCGGTTGGTTTTCTTCTGCTAAGGAATGCTTCTGTCAGCCCAGGGAACTCCCTTAGACCAACCAGAACCGTCGACCTTGCGTCTTCGTCTTGCACTCTTTAGTCTTTACACCGTGACCCTACAGCTGAACCCGGATGGTGGTTCACAAAAATATACCAAAAAAGTTTCTTGGCTGAGAGAGTTCAATTCCTAAGAGAGTTCAGTTCCAAAAATCAAAAAAAAGGAATTCATTTGTTTTATTAGTCCATTGTTTCTAGGACGTAAATTATAACGCTCTTTTCCAGGCCTCGTTTGAGGCTGAAGCAACAGTTCAGGTTCAGTAGTGTCTAATCTTTGAGACACAGGCACAGCTTCTTGAAGGACATTGTCATCTTCTTTCTCGGAGCCTCTCCACACAACTCAGCGTCACTAAACGGTGCAAACTTCGGCACCCTTTCAGTCTCTGAATCTGCAATACCTTCACGGACCCACTGGTCGTATGGCAGAGGCAATGGCGCCCTCTTACAATGTACGCCGTGGATCCAGTTTTTCTTCCCGAAAACCTTTACTGAAGTCCTCGTAGATAACAGGACTTGGTACGCTCCATTCCAGCGGGGCTGATCATTCTTAGTCCGCTGAAAATTTTTCACCAGGACCCAGTCACCGGGATTGAGGATGTGACCTGGGTCCGCAGAAGCTGGCGGCAATTTATCATGAACCTGTTGATGTAAGACACGCAATTTAGTCGTCAAGTCATACAAGTAGTCCACTAGCATAGGGTATTCGATGTCACTAAACTTATTTGGCCTCGCCACTCCCCAAACGTTTGCCGGACGGCCAAAGACAATCTCATACGGACTAAGGCCTATCCGGGAATGTACTGTAGTTCTAGTTGACACAAGTGCCAATGGTAAAGCATCAGGCCATTGAAGACCAGTGCTCGCTTGAATCTTAGCCAGCTTTAACTTTAACGTGCCATTATAGCACTCAACTAAACCAGCGGATTGGGGATGATTCGCAGCGTGGAATTTCTCGTGAATTCCCAACCCTTCACACACCCTCTTCATCACCTTCCCCATGAATTCACTTCCGTTATCACTCCATACCATCCTTGGCAACCCAAACCTAGGGAAATATTCTTTGACCAGGACTTTGGCAGTGGACGAGGCAGTATTATCTTTTAGGGGGTATGCTTCTACCCATCTAGAAAAGGCGCAAACAACTACAAGGACATACTTTAAATTATTGCACCTTTCCATGTGGATGAAATCCAATTGCAAAACCTCAAACGGATACGTCGGAGGAGCAAAGTGACCAGCTGGAGTTGGGGTTCCCTTGCCAGGATTATACATTAAACACACCATGCAATTCTTGACCACATTCTCCGCACACTTGGGAATTCCAGCATTCTGCCATACTGGAGCCAACAACTTACACATCCCTATCACACTGATGTGAGACAAACCATGTGCCATAGTAACCACTGCAAGCACGTACGCATCTGGCAACATCCATCTTTGGTGTTCTGACAATTCAACCCAACAACCAGTCGAATCCAATCTACCCGTAGTTTCTCTCCAAACATTCTTCTCACTTTCAGTAGCTTCAGCCTGTATCGATTTCACACTCTCAATCGTATCTTCGCACATTCCAACATCACCAATCCATCTCACAGGGCCTGCCACATACATTCGACTCATCAGATTTCTTGCTGTGTCTTTCGCAACTTCATCCGCAAACGCATTATCACGGCCAACATCATCCGTAACCTTCTGATGAGCACTACACTTCACAATCGCAACTTGCTTCAGCGAAGTAAGTGACTCGAGAAGCTCATTCACCAACTGTCCATGCTGAATCTTAGTCCTATGGGATGTGAGGAATCCCCTTTCTTTCCACAAACGTCCGAAACTATGGGCAACACCAAACGCGCACTGAGTATCGGTATACACATTCACTATCTTTCCTTCAGACAAAACACACGCTCTCGTTAATGCAATCAATTCCGCTGCTTGTGCTGAATTATAGCTCACTCGTGCAGTTTCAACAACTGTATTTAATGTCGTCACGGCATATCCTGCAGTCGTTTCACCATTCGGAAGCTTGTAGCATGAACCATCAACCCATAACGTACCATCAGGATCCGGAAGAGGAGAATCTTTTAAATCGATCCTACCCTTCGTCTCCTCTTCCGTCCTCGGAAAACAATCATGCTGTTCCTGACCATCTGTATCCACAGACGTCGGCAACAATGTTGCGGGATTTAATACATTGCATCGCTTAATATGCACATGACCAGCCAAAAGTGTCAACTCATAACCCGACAACCTTGCACTAGTAAGGTGTTGAGTTTTTGTCCGATTTAATAAAGTATCCACTGCATGTGGAACCATCACAATCAACGTATTATCCATCACCAGTCTAGCAGACTTTCGGCTAGAAACAGCCGCTGCCGCTGTAGCTCTCAAGCAACTCGGCGACGCTCTAGCTACCGGATCTAATGTTGATGAAAAATACGCGCATGGACGCTGCTTGTCCCCAAAAGATTGTGTCAACACTGACAACGCACATCCCTCTCTCTCGTGCACATACAACGTGAAAGGCTTGTTATAGTCTGGAGTACCCAACACAGGAGCAGAACACCATGCATCACGCAACTCAGAAAAACTTTTCAGACAATCGTCAGACCACGGAAGAGGATTCGGTGTATCTTTACAAGTCAAAGCCAACAGAGGTTTCGCTAATAGAGAGAAATTTGGAATCCACTGTCTACAATACGACGTGATACCCAAGAAAGCACGCACTTCTCTCTGTGTGCATGGTACAGTCATTTGCGCAATCGCTTGAATTCGTTCTGGGGTCAACCTTCTTCCCTCCTTTGACAAGAGATGACCTAAGTAGGTCTCTTCTTGGAGACAATACTGCAACTTAGAAGGTGACACTTTATGATGCAAGTCCGACAAATGTCGCAACAAAGAAAGAGTAGCTTCTTTACAAGTTTTCTCATCATTAGCGGCCACTAACAGATCATCCACATACTGAATAAGAGCAGCACCAGCAGGCAGCACAAGAGTATCAAGTTGAGTTTTCAAAGCCTGACTATAGATAGAAGGACTTTCACAATAGCCTTGGGGAGCTCTCTTAAACCGGAAGCTTCGGCCTCCTAAAGAGAAGCCAAAAATATCTCTACTTTCCACGGCAATTGGAATGCTGAAGAAAGCATTCTTCAGATCTATAACCGAAAACCAGGCAGCTGAAGCAGGAATCAAAGTCAACAAAGCAGTAATATCCGGAACAACTGGAAACTGTGGCACAACAATCTTGTTAACCTCTCTAACATCGATCACAAACCTGTAAACAGGTGGCTGAGAAGAGTCAGTGCGTTTCAGGACAGGCAAAACAGGACTGTTACACACATTACCTCTCGTTTCTTCAATCACATCTTTCTCAATCAAATCATAGATGATCGCTAAAAGCGCTCTTTCACCATAGCTAGAAATCCAATATTGGGGAATACGCGGCATTTTAACATTCGCTTTAAGCGTTACAACATAAGGTGGAATCTCCAAAAGACCCACATCATTAGGACCAGTAGCCCAAAGAGTAGCTGGGAGAGAACGCAATTCCGGTGGAAGCCGATCTTTAGACAAATTCATCTGAGAGATCACTTTCTTACCCAATGTAAGCTGTTCTCCCGCAGGAGAACAACGTAATGTTGCATGCATCCTTTTCAACAAATCCAAACCCAACAAATTCTCACCACAACCTGTCGTTAAAATGAGAGGTGCTTCCAACTCACAAGTCCCTATAGAAAGAGACAAGGGACTAGAAACTGGGTTACGAACTGGGGCGCCAGAGAATCCTACTAAAACATTAGTTAAGCCAGACAAAGGTGCGCCAGGGAGTTTAGAGTGCATGATAGAACTCTTCGCTGCACCAGTATCCAAAAGAAAAGGCTCTACCACACCCGATGTGGCTACTGCAACATAAGGCCCACTCTGATCTACTGGAACCGACACTACTCCCTCTCTTTGTCCATGGCTGTCCTAGCAATCATTATAATCAGCATTCTCACTCTCAACATAATAGTCATCAGCATAGTACTGAGTCGACTGACCAGATGCAATTTTCTGTTGATCAAAACAATTCATAGAATTCTGTGGGGGAAAGGAACGTTCGTTCTGAGGAAACACACCACGTCCTCTACCCCTAGACATTTGCTGAAAACCACCACGGCCTCTCGGGCCATCATACCACTCGCGCGCTGTCGCAACACAGGGCACTCATTTTAATAATGGCCTTCCTCCCTACAATACGCACACTGATTTAAACCCAAGGGTGGTCTTGGAGGAAAATACCCAGCGTTCTGTGGCAGTCTCAGAAATGGGGGAGGTTGCTGAAACTGTGGGCGTTGCTGTGACTCTTGCTGATTCAAGCGAGGCGGATACGCCTGCTGCAAAAGAACCTTTGTCTTTAAGTCTTTGGTCTTTTTCTCTACTCTGTCTTTTCGTCCTTATCCCTATTCTCATAATACTGTGCAGTCGCCAATATCTGGGCCGACAAGGAAACAGCCCAAGAACTCTCAGAATCTTTCAATTTATTACACAGTTCAGAAAGTAAGTTAAAGACAAACTTATCTACGAACAATCTTTGTCCACCTTCCGTACTCATATCTTGGCCACTATGATCTATAAATGTTTCTTCAAACCTAGTGAAGAAATCACATACACTTTCATCTTTCTTCTGCTTACATGCTGCTAACTTATCCCAATTCACTCGTAAAGCAGGCATCATCGTCTTCATTAAATAAATAATTCTGCCAGGTAGATCTGCCACTAGAGCTTCAGGTTTAGCACCACCAACCTGTCTAGCATCTGCAGCAGCGATATTCACCCATGAATCACCTAACTCAATCGCATGATCCTCATGACAAATTTTTGCCCACAGAGGTTGCGGTACCACGTTACCCAACAGCATATCTATATCGGCTAAATTCATGATGCATGCGTCAACTGTCTGAGACAATTCTTTGTAATAACCAGCCGGATTTTTACGGGGATCAGGTAAAGACTATTTAAGGGCCAAAACTTCTACTCTCTTCCATGGCACATGTACCCATACTCTTTGAAAATCTGCTGGTATAGCTGGGGGAACATTATTCGCACCAGCAGCTACCTCATCGCGCCATACTGGAGGAACTTCTCTGATCGGATACTGTCTCACTTTCCTCCTAACTGCGGAATCAGGTTCAAACAGTCGCTGAAAAGGGAAATCGCTCCTTAACGCAAGTACCATCGCAACTGCATTCTCAATTCCGGGACCCACTATCGTCCCTTTTGCAAACTCAGACTGGACATTTAGCAATTCTACAGGGACTGAACCCAAATCATTATCTTCCCATTCCTCACGAAGGAAAGTACACATAACTTCAAAAACATACCTTTGCTTGGGTGCTTCCCACTGCTGGAAAACATCCATAACTGACTCTAAGTTATACCTCGAAACATTCTAAACCCATCTGCGAGCCAAGAGATCTAACACTGCCCGTTCTTCGGGACCAGGTAGCTGACTCCTCATTTGTTTACGTGCAGAAACAGGGGTCATACTCAATGACCCAAAGAAAGGAGACAAAAGACCAGTAACAGTCGTTGTCGAGCAGAAGGAGAAGCTGTCATAAGGACAGGAGACAAAGTATTTTGAGGTGATAGAAGCGTAGGGTTAGTAGCAAGAGAAGTTGAAGGTACAGGAGAATAAGGCAAAGTAGTTCCAGACAAAACCGATAGCAAAGTCGGCGGCCCCAGAGGAGGCTGCGCAGTAGGAGGAAGAACCAGCTGAGGAGGAGCGGTGACTGAACAGCAACAAGAGGTTGTGCAACTGGAGGTTGCGGAGGTGCCGTAGCACTCTGTGCATAAGGGGGTGGTAATCTCAACAAATGTGACATCAAAGGATCCTTCTCAAGAAGAGATGGCAAAGCTGGATAACATTTATCAATAGCCATATTATGTTGCCTATCTGACATCTCAATTGCTTTATCTTCTTCATTTTCTTTAAACTGCCTAGCGGCTTGCATTATTGATACATCCTTTTCTCTTTTATCTCTTTTAGCCTGTTTAATTTCTCATTGTCTGGCTTCTTTACGCCAAAGGCGAAAGGAGTCAAACATTGCCGGCCGGGCTTTCTTCCTGAATAATGCAGCATCCAAATTATTTTAAATCTCAGTATTGAAACTACCGTGTTGGGGCCATCGTAAGACACCATCTTTCCTAGTGTAGCGGATCCATACCTCATTATACGTAATGGGAACCACGCCTTGTTTAGAATAGAGCTCATAAGTCGGAGTTCCAACCGGAGGTATCAGACCCGAATCCTCCAATCGGGAATCCCTGTTGCAACCACAACCAAACCAAGTACCAAATTTGCTACGATTAGGCATCTTCGCTCACTAATCGAGCTTCAAACTTCAAGGGATTATCTCTACCGATACACTCGTAAATATACAAGACCCTCGGCTTTGGAAATTGCAATTTTCAAATCAAAACTAAGGACCAAACAACTAAGAACCAAAGGACCAAAAACTAAGGACTGGGAGCGACCCACTTATACTTAACTGAGGTATCAGTCATGCCACCAGAAGACCCATCTATCGTCTCGCCGTACAAAGCATCACAAATGGGTCCAAGACAGGGCGACAGTCAGGGCAGCGGTCCTTCGTAGCCGTCAGGAAGGCGGGAAGCCTCGCAGAAAAGACCTTCAGTCCACATTCGACATGCCGGGGTCGATGAAGTGGTGGCCGTCCTCCAGAATTTCCTCAGGAAGCTCCTCACGATCTTCAGGCTTGGACCGGTACCGCTGAAGTCGCCCCACATTGGAAGCGCCGACTGAAGAACCGGGTTATTTAATACCCAGCGGCGCCAGGGTCATGCCCAAAGCCTTCGGGTTCCACCTGTCTTAGAATACAGAGACACGGAAACTTCTTGGTGGCGTCAAAGATCAAATTTATTGGCTGCAGCCAGTAACAGAAGTCCCAGAAGTCATCACGGTATGAGTTCTCAGGAGACTGCTCAATTTTACAAAGCAAGTCATCCCTTTTTATGCCAAACATTATGCTTCAGGCAAACATTCCTTGTTTACAGTTTAACCAATCACATGTTTCTACAACAAAAGTATCGCATAACAGTAAAACCCACTTTTCAGTTGCCCAGCCCATGATCAATCATCGGTCAAACCCAACATTCTTCTTTAGACAGGTCGAACAAACCCATAATAAAAAAGGCCACAACCCAATCATAAATAGACCGTAAAGAAAGGAGCAGAAACAGGTGAGAGTAGGATAAGACATATTTGTGTGCAATAAAACTTTACGATGTCCTGTGCTCTGATCCTTAATCTTGATCAGCTAAATGGCAGGAACTGGTTTAACAAGGTCGGCTTCAGGCAACAGGGTCAGTTCACTCAGGTCAAACAGGAGTCAGCACGAACTGGAGCTAAGGTGTACATGTACTTAAAAGACTTGTTCAGCCACAGTCATCGGCCTACGTGAGGGCAACCACAAAATGGCTGCCATACACAAAATGGAACCCAAGGGTTCAGAACGAAATCCCTAAATACGTAGTGAATCCATCAGTCTAACATGACGAAAACACTCATACTTGCCGCACTAACTAGTTACGGTTCGCTAATATCAAATTCATAACGAAACCATGACCTTTATGGAACGGGTTCAGAATTCACGGAACCTCAAGCGGAGGGTGGATAACATGGGTGTGATGTGGTTGCTTCTTTTGGCCCCATAAATGAAACAAGCTGCTGAATGGAGAACAGATTTAAGGGGGGACAGGTGGGATTTGGGGAGGCCAGTAAGAAGAGAATTGCAGTAGTCCAGTCTGGAGAGGACCAGCGATTGGACCAGGGTTTTAAGGTCTTGCTCCAGGAAGAAGCGACAAATTCCCCAAAGAAGGCGCAGTTGGTGTCGAGCAGACTTTGCAATGGAATTGATGTGGGAGATTAGATTGAGTTTTTTGTCGAGTATGACACTAAGGGATTTTGCGCTGTCGACAATGATGGGTTTATTGTTAAGTAGATTCATCTGATCCTTCCATGATTGAACCGAGGGAGGAGAAAGTGAGGAGGAGAGGAGGAGGAATTCAGTTTTGGAGGGATTCAGAATCAGTTGATGAGTTGACATCCAGTTTTGAATGGAGTCGAGAATAGATCTTAGGATGGCGAGATCGTGAGTGGTGGCAACCTTGAGGTAGATTTGAGTGTCATCAGCATAGAGATGATAGTGGATCCCGGATTTACTTAGGAGAAATGCCAGTGGTTCTAAATAGAGATTGAACAATGTGGGTGCAAGTATAGAGCCTTGAGGAACACCTTGATCTACCGCCAAAGGAGATGAAAGACTGTTCGCTATTTTGATCATTTGGGATCTTATATATAAGAGGAGTGCTTCGTTTCATTGGGCTTTGACTGTTCTCCCCTCTTCTACATTGTAGATTGTTTGCCTGTGGTAAGGTAGTACGGGATAGCTAGATAACTAGAGAGATAGATAGATAGATAGATAGATAGATAGATAGATAGATAGATAGATAGATAGATAGATAGATAGATAGATAGATAGATAGATAGATAGATAGATAGATAGATAGATAGATAGATAGATAGATAGATAGATAGATAGATAGATAGATAGATAGATAGATAGATAGATAGATAGATAGATAGATAGATAGATAGATAGATAGATAGATAGATAGATAGATAGACTTTATTGTTTCAAGGTATTAAAATACGTGAAAATATAGCAAACAGAAAAGAATAATGAGACACTGTAAAAACGACTGGTAAAAAGTCTGACAAGTGACTCTAAAAAAAGACTAGTCTTCGTAAGGTGCCAGTGCTTCGATTTTGAATAAATTTAAACCAATTCTAAAAAAAAGAAGGTCTTAAGCTCTCCCACAATTAAACAAGCATTTGCAATTGAATTGAAATGAATTGAATTGAGTTCTTATATAGCGCAGCTGCCACCCTACGGGTATCCTGTCGCTCAGACCTGAGAAGCCAACCTAAAAATCAACCGATAGGCTAAAGGGGAATAGAGGAGGGCTAGAAATCATGCCTGGGAAAGAGCCAAGTTTTCAGGCTCTTTCTAAACTCAGCCAAAGAGTTGGCTTGTCTAATGTTCTGAGGCAGCTCATTCCATAGATGAGCGGCTGCAACACTGAGAGCCCTCCCCCGCATCGTAGAGCGTCAAAACCTGGTAGTCATCAATAGATTTGCGCTGGAGGAACGGAGCTGCCTCTTGGGATTGTATCAGGCAAACTTCTCCTGCAATGGGACAGGACCCAAGTCGTGTGCTGCTCTGTAGGCAATGCAAAGTGATTTAAAGTGAATCCTTTCTTTGATGGGCAGCCAGTGAAGGTCTTTCAAAGCCAACGTTGTGGAGGACCCACGTTGCCTGTTTAGCACCATCTTCGCTGCCATGGACTGGACTCTCTGCAGCCTCTGAAGAATACATAGCGGTGCTCCTAGATACAGGGAGTTGCAGTAGTCCAGCCTACTCAGCACAATATTCCTCATTACAAGTGAGCGCGAGTCTTTGGGAGGTAGTGGAAGAATCTGTCGTAGCATGCGCATCAATGAAAGGCACACGCTGACAGTCTTGTTAGCCTGGGACTCCATTTTGAGGTTATCGTCCACCAAGACTCCCAGGTTACGTACTGTTTTGGCTGGAACCAGAGGCTCCTCATCAGGAGTGAGTCTGAATTCCAGAGGTAGATGTTGGGACATTCTGGCCGTGGGGCAGTATACCACCTCCGTTTTCCTCCCATTAAATTGCAAAGAATTTCTCCTAAGCCATACCTCAGTCTGGCGCATGCATTCCTGGAACGTACCCATGGATACTGCTTGTTTTCCCTCCAGGGAAAACACCAAGTGAGTGTCGTCGGCATAATTGACCAGGTCAATGCCAAAGGATTTAATAATGGGGAACAGGGGCTGTAAATAGATATTAAACAATATGGGAATACTCGCAGAGCCCTGCGGTACCCCATGATGTACTGGGGACTTTCTCTAGGTGAACGGTGTCATAGTCACCATCTGCTGTCTTCCCGATAAGTAGGATTGCAGCCATTGAAGGGCCCTTCCTGACACCCCTATCCTCTCCAGTCTTTCCACCAGTACTGCATGGCTCACCGTATCGAATGCGGCTGACATATCCAGTAATACTAGAATGGTATAATTCCCATTGTCAGCACGCATTCGTAGATTGTCTAATACGGTGGCCAGAGCAGTGGAATGCAATAGGTCTTGCATTTACGCGAGTTAGAGCTATTGTTATTGTAAATGACTGCCTTTTATTTATGATTTGTTTTTGTAAAACATAAATAAAAGGCAGGGTCATTTACAATGCCAATAGCTTAAACTTGCGTAAATGCGATAACTATTGTATTGCAAATGCTTCTCTTCACTCTCACAAATGAAAGCACCTTCTTATGTACCTGGATGTACAACACCAGCTATACAAAACTTATTGTGTTTGAACTAATAAAGAATAATGTCGCTCCATCTTTAAGAACGCCTCAGGCACATAGACCTGTTACCACACAAACACACATAAATACTCACGCAGACACAAACAGACCGTCTAATTGAAGCACCGTGCAAGAATCGTCCCAGCGGCAAACAAATAACTGAAACTGAAGCAGAAGATCACAGCTGATATAAGCATTTGCTGAGTCATTTGTACAATTGAATCTCATTAAAAACATCTCAGGGTTAAATAAATGGCCAATAAACACTGATGTGTCAGTTTGGTTCAGAATTCGGATTGTAAACTAGTGCGCCTAATATACAACCTACCACGTGTAATGCTCATCACTTACCAGCATTACGTTTTTTTTAACTATAATTATGTTTTTCATGTATAACATAAATTGCAAATTTTACATAATGCACCGAGGCACTCCCATTTATTTTTGCCAGACAAGAGAGGCAAGTCAGAGGAAGACACTCGGATAATTTGGGCAGGATCACACAATGCAGAGCAGAAGCAACCAATTTGCAAACCCGAATCCCTGGCTCCGAAGAGTGCAGTTTAGTTACCAGATCTCTTCTTCTCATAAGCATACAAAACAAGATACGCTGTAGTTTTGAAGACACGAAACGTGAGGGTAGTTGCGTAAAAGAGTAATAAGGTGAAAGCTTCCTCATGCACCCTAATCAGAGCTGGGTGACTCGCTGCGGGGTCCCCAGCTACCAGCGACATATCTTTCCACTGAGTGACTGACAATAAACCCACAGAGCATGTACACATATCCACTGGGACCGTCCACACCAATATACAGAAAATCAGAGTACATACTAGTGCACATAATTAATATAGGAGCACGTGGCAGCCAAAACTGGGATCCAGACAGCGAAACTGAGGTGTGAGGTGGTCCTGTCAGGATCAGCAGCAGGCAAGGGCAGCACAGATGGGAGGGAGACTGGCAGCAGCAGATTTAGAAGCAGAGCATACATGAAGCGAACTTACCGGTGCCCTAGAGAGAAGTGTTCGACATCTCTCAGCTCCGCTACGGTTCTGAGCAGGCAGCTTCAACACTCTGAGGTGGGGTTGAGAGTGGCGTGTGGGTAGATAGAAGACTGACCCCAGTCAGTGCACGCTCACACCACCTGGGGCTCAAAATGCTGGGAGGGGGGGCCTTACCAGCGAGCGTGAAGCATGCACCAGATCGTGTCACTGCTGAGCAAGTGGGCAAAGAGCGAGCACCGATTGGCTAGTGCTGGCCCTAGCCTGCTTCGCATCCTGCTGATTAAATCTGAGGCGCTCCTGAGCCATTTCAGTCTGCTCTGTTCTCATGTGTTGGTACTTTTCCCAAGCGCAAGCTATGCACGCACAAACACATCGGATCCTGAACGCACTGGGACAAGCAGGCAGTACAGCCCTGGAAGGAGTGGACGTGGATACAAATAAAAAACGCGAGAGCAAAATAGACGGTTGTGCATGTGCACATCTCCTGTCCACGCAGGCACAGCAAGCAGGAGACAGGGAGGGACAGGAGAGGTGCATGTGTGCACATCTCCTGTCCGTACGCGTGCACATGTCCTGTCCCCCTTCGCCCAAGAAACCGACGACAATAGAACTTGGCGTGCAGGGCATGCGCTGCATCGCTAGGCGAGACCTAAAAACATTAATGCTTAGGAATTTCGTGGTGCGAGGGCCAATAGTTTTTGATTTTCTTTTAGGAAATTTCACGCCCGGGCTATTAATTGTGGGTTCATACTGCTCAGAAAAGCAAGAACAGCAGTGTTGCAGTCCTTTATTCCGTGATTGCGAAATATCAGTTTCAGCAAAAAGCCTCTAAGCTTCTTTTAAACTGGGCAGAAACATATCACGTGTGCTAGGGTTTCCTTCAGTAAGTTACATAGCTGACATTACTGATGAAAAGACCCAGTTAGTCTTCCAAATTTGTAGGCCTTTAAAGGGATGATCCCACATCTCAGTCTTATTAACTCATTCTTGATTAATATTTTCATGTGGGAGGCTAGGTGCGCGGCTTTCCCTGGTTCTTGATGTAGGGGGTCGAGTGAGATTTCAGGGACAGTTCATGAATATCTGTGACCTTTGATGGGATCCTTGCCGATTTTAGCAACAGGTTTGCTGAAAGCATTGTTGACAAGTTAGGAAGTAAAATAATCATCTCCAAGGCTTTCATTGCAACCCTCAAATAACGTTCCCATGGTAGAGATTTATTAAGGATGCCTCGATGCATCATTTCTTTTACTGACCCTGGATCTGCCATGGTCTACTTTACCTATTATCCCAAGAATCTGTCTTTTGATGTTAATACCTGTTGGCAAAGTCTGAATTCCAGGTGATCCTGTGAGGACAGAGCAACATTAGGAAGGTTAAAAAGTCATCTGTAACACCTCAATTGGTCTTTGTCCAGCCAGACGGAAAAGTTATCATTAACATTAAGGTTCCATACGCAAGAGTGGGTATACATTTGGCATTAATTGCATTGTATAAACCTGTGAGATCTGGCCCATTTAATGATTAAGCTAGCCTTTTGAAGTTCATCATCATTAACAAGGCGGACACTTTAAGTGTGTACCATATGAACCATAGGAGTTGAAATAGATGCCTTTTAAGCAGGAGACCTGAACTCCTCAGAGCTATAGTCATTGCTCTACTATGGGGCATGTGTCCTACTCATCATAGTATAGACCATTTTAGTTATTTATTTATTTATTTTTTAAAGACCTTTATTGTCCACAACAAACACAATACACAGCTTCTGGCCAACAACCCCGGGGCAGGCCGCCATCAAATTGTCAGATACTTTGTTCAATTTTTTACACAGCCTTTCAGCCGCCATCCCTGGGGCGCGGCGGCAGGTCACTGTCACCCCTGTGGGTTTGACTACCGCTCAATTCGAATTTTAGAGGTCCATTTTCTCTTAAAACATTGAACACTTAACCAACTAGTAGTTACCACTTTCGGTCCCTTATGTTCCTGGCTTTGTGTATTATATCCCCGTGTGGTCCTGAACAGGCTCCCATGTGCCAGCGTGCGCTTGCCCAATGTTTGTGGTCCACTCTGACCCACCCTCCGTGTGTAGTGTCCTCCCCCATGCCTCCGCTGCCATATGTCCCCCCCCCACTCCTCCCAGCTGCGTGTGTATCTTCCCTCCTGTGGAATGTGGCCTGCCTCCACTCCCCTTACTCTAATGGGTCATCCTCTCCTTCCTCATCGGATGTCAGTGATTCCTCCTCTTCCAGTGGTTCACACAGGTCCCCCCTAAATGCATTCCACGGGAGCCATATCTTGTTCCACTTACGCGGGCACGCTCTAAGTGTATATATTGTTCTTTCCACCAACATGACCCTGTCCATGGTCACGCACCACTGTGTTAGCGTCGGGGTGGTTTCCGCCCCCCACTTCTGTGCTATGTCCCTTTTGGCTATCACCATACCTAATGTGGCCCATTGCCGCCCGTGTCTGGTGAGGTCTGTGGGTTCCCATAAGTTGAGTAGGCATCTCCGAGGGTCCGGAGTCAGGGACACCTCCAAAGTAAGTGAAATGGTCCTCATGACCTGTCTCCAAAACTCCTGAATGCGGGGGCATTCCCATAAAGTGTGGAACAGTGTCCCTTCCTCCCCGCAACCGCGCAGGCAGTACGGGTTTTGTGTTCTGTGGATTGCGTAGAGCAACGTACGTGTATAGTACACCCTGTGTAAAATTTTGAGTTGCACAAGGCGAAATCTCGCTGATATGCCCACCTCCCTGGGTGCCGCCAACGCCTCATTCCATTCCGACTCGTCTTTGTCCCCTACCTCCTCCACCCATTTGGCTTTTAGCGCTATGGTCGGGTCCGTCAGGTTATTGACTAGCTTGCGGTACGTGAGGGAGGTTGCTCGCTCCTGCATGAAGTCCGTAAGCAGCCTGTCCTCTAAGGGTGATGCTTCCGGGAGTGTCGTACCGCCGGGAATGGCAGTTAGTAACGCATGTCTCACCTGTATATACCGATACTGCTCCGTGGGCCCCATCTCATACTGCTGTCGCAATTGGTCGAAAGGGATCACAGTACCCCCCTCCCACAAATCTCTCACTGTGGATATGCCTATGTTGTCCCACGCTACAAAGCCCTTACTACTCCTCAGGTTACCCAGTGCCCTCGTGTCCCACAAAGGGGTCAGTCTTGTGATCTTCCCTTTCCATCCCATTTTCGCCTGTGCCCTATGCCACAGCGACACCGCGAGCTTCGTGGGCCCGATGAGTGTACGTGCCTTATTTTAGTTATTTTTTATGGGGGAAGGGGAGATTATATTTGTTTATTTAAGGCAATGCAGTAACATTGTTATCATCTAGATAACATGTTTAGGCAGAGCGAGACCTAGCAAAAATGAAAACATGGAAAATAGGCGAAGAGAGGAAAAAGTAAAAGTTAAATATTGCAGCAAAGGATTATTGTAGAAGCTATAACACAGGCAGTCTGGAACAAGAAATCCAGAGCTTAAAGTGCAGTTTCCTGACTTGACTTGAATGTTTGATCTTTATCTCATGTGCCCTGGTTGGGTTTTCTTATGTTTCTTTATGTTGCTCGCAAGGCTGGAAGATAGAATGTAGATAAAAATGTAAGAGACAAAGGTAACAATATATGTAAAAATAGTGAGGAGATATGAGAGGGCAGTGGGATTTAAGGAGTTGTTATCAGAACCGTCTTTAGCTCTGGTAGCGACCAGTGCAACAGTGTTTGTTGGTGCACCCCAATAACCATCTCGCACACTGATTCCCTCACTACCACCCTTTAACAGTGCCCCTCAAGTCTCCATAACGGTATACAACGTTTACAACGCGCGCGTTACAACGAAGTACCATTACCACGCGGTTATAACAACGAAAGTTGTTACAACGCATTGCGCTGGGGGGCGCTCAAGGATAAAAAATCATTTAATTTACTATCCCAACACCTTCCCTACTATCCACGGGGACTGGTGTTGGAATAGTAAATTATATTTTTTAAATTTGCGCCCCCCCCAACGCAAGTCGTTGTAACGACTTGCGTTGTTACAACCGCGTGGTAATGGTACGCGTTGTAACAGTGTGCGTGGTAGTGACATACATCCCTCCATAACCACTCTCTCTCTCAGATGCATTTAATCCATTTTATAGCACCGCTCATAACAGTGCAGGGTGCCAGGACACTTTTTATCACACACACACTACACAGAGACAATCAATCATGAGTGTGTAAATTAGTGTATAGCAAATTTTACATAAGACAGACGACTACAAGGTGTAGGAGTCACATGTTATCCACACTGGTAGACAGTATAGTTTAATAGTGCTTGGTCTGGAGAAGCACAAACTCAGAATTTAAAACATAACTCCATGGTTGGGTGTTCTCTTTAGTAATCTGAATTGATTTCTATCCAAATGAATCCTTTTTCCAACATTAGGATAATGAAAGACTCAGAAAAAATCACCACACTCTCATCTATATCTTGCAGTTTGCATGCAGCTTTTGGCATGACGGTTGATAGCTCACTGTTCTATGTTAGAATTATTAACTTATAAACTGAAAGTAACAAAAGTATCTCTCAGACAAAAGTAGTAACCCAATGATCTATTTACATTATATGCCCTTTGTGATCTGCATGGTACACGTTCTTTGCAGCAGATGTGTTAACCCACTGTGCTACCTTACAATGACTCAAAACATCCACTTCGCTAGGAAGATCATTAATCTCCTGAGTTATCATTTTTACTATTACCTGAAAACTGCTGCAGGCAAGGAACGCAGCAGCAAGTGCTTTTTGCTGTTCAAACCATAATATAATTACAAAGAAGACATTCCCACCCGAAGTAAGAGAATTGTGCGGTTGCACTGGTCACACCGCTCTAGAGCCGGTGCTGGTTGCTGTTGATAATGTGGGGATTATGTAGCTAATGAAACCTGAGATCCAAGTTCCTATCTGTTTCTGAAACTCCTAGGGCCCGATGTAGGTAAATCCCATTTACCGATTTTGAAATACCGAATTTTACCGATTCGGTATTTCAAAATCGGTAAATGGGATGTAGGTCCCAACATCTAGATTCGTTACCGAATCCTTAACAATTCTTTAATTACCGATTCGGTAAATACCGAATCGGTAATGCCCATTCATTCCTATGGGCTTTGAAGCCCATAGGAATGATTAGGCATTACCGATTCGGTATTTACCGAATCGGTAATTAAAGAATTCACAAGGGTGCAGGGGGTGTCACTTTGAAACCCTCTAGCACCCCCAAAACGGGCATGTGTGCAATGTGGCACACAGACATGCCCTAAGGGCACGTCTGTCTGTCACATGGCACATGTGTACATGCACAGATGTGCATGTACACAGGAATCGGTTTTTTACCATGGATTTGTATTCCATGGTAAAATACCGATTCTGTAAGCCATGTGCTGATGGAACATAGGCTACCTACATTGCATTTTCGGTAATTTTACCGAATCGTTATCATTACCGAATCGGTACATATTACGAATCGGTAAAATTACCGAAAATGTGCCCCTACATCTCGATAGCCCTTTACCGATCGGAAACGGCTGAAAATCGGTATTTTCGGCCGATTCCGATCGGTAAAGGGCTACCTACATCGGGCCCTTAGTCACCACAATCGTGCAAATTCACATTATATCAGAAGTGCCGACAGTTAAATGCAGCCCAATGAAACAGTGTTGTTCAAACAAATCTTCCACCTTGTGTTTATATAACTGTTAGAAGACCAATGATAAAGGAACTGCTGTGTTCAAACTGATCGTCAGGGGACCAGCCACTTATGAACAACTTTCACAAACCCCAGGGTATCCTCTATGGTCTTCCATACCTCAGCTACCACAGTGCAATAGGCACTTGTGTTGGATGTAGCGTGGCCTATGCCAAATACCAAAAGCAGCTTGTCTAGGTAGAAAACCACTGATGACATTGCAATATCAGGAGAGGTGGTGGGCACAGCCCAAAATGTGTCCTGTGTGTGATACATATCGTAGGAAATTGGGTTACTGGTTGTGGGGTGAAACCCAACTCGGCAGCAATTCCTGTCAGTGCGAAGTAATAAGCAACCCCAAATTAACCTGTTCTAAACCTTCTGGTAGCTTGGTACAAAGCAGTAAAGCTTAACTTAGAGGCAATGTGTAAATTATTGATGCAGCACTTCAAACAGTAATAAAGTAAAAACACAACAGAAGAAAAATCTCACATCATTTTAGTCAAGAGGCTTGAGAAGTGAAGTCCTGTATCGAGGATGCTTCATGCTGCATCAGTTCTGAGGAGCTGCCTGCTGCAATGAAATGTCTAGGGTCAGGGATGCATTGCCCAGCTTTGGGTTTGCCCACAGAACCATAGCTGGGCTGCAAGAGTACCATTGGGCCCACTTTTAAGGATCTAGGGCTGGGTGACAATATTTGAGGGGCAATACTCATAGCAGAAAAAGTCCAGGTACTGGGTTCAAGGTGGTTGGGGCCTTTTCAGGCCCTGAGTTTCTGATCAGGAGGCCAGTGAACTAGCCCTTGGAGTCTCAGTGGTAACCATTGATTCAAGATGCAGGTCCTGCCATCTTCAATCAGGAAGCAATGCAGCAGGGCAGCAGAGTAGCAGTACAGCAGAGTAGCAGTTTGTATTGCAGCAGAACAGCACAACAGTCCTTCTGAGTCTTCCATAAGTCCAGAGGTGTACTAAAGAGTTGGCTTTGAGGGTCCAATATGTATATCTAGTGCCAGTTTTGAAGTAGGAGAAGGCTCTGGAGAGTTCCATCCCCAGATGTGCTTGGAATTTTCTGACTCCCTAGCTTAACCTCAGTGTGTGTAGTGGCACACAAGACTAGTGTCAAACCCTTTGTGAGGCTTTGGATGTGCAAGTGCGGTAAGTGACAGCTCCTCCCCCCTTTAGCATAGAGATGGCCCATCCCACCAACAGATATTCCCCCTTTGTCTCAATGTCTGGCAGCGGTACACAAAGACCCACTGCCATCTACACTATGTCATGTGACCCAGCATACAGTCCAGAGGCATCAAATGGTTACTGCAAGAAAATGGCAACTTTCTCAGGAAGTGGCATTTTCACCATTGTAACTTAAAATCCAACTTTACTATTAAACAGTGTTTTAAATTTCAGTTCTTTAGACACCAAACTTTTTATTCCTACTTGCTCTCAATTGAAAGTTAGCACTTATTAAATGTAATAAGATAACTGAATGTTATCCTATGGGAGTGGTAGGCCTTGCAGTAGTGAAAAAACAAATATAAGAGTGTTTCACTACCACAATATGTAAACCATAAACACATATCCATTGAAAAAAATACACTGCACCCTGCCATCTGGGCTTCCTATAGCCTACCCTAGGGGTAACATATATGCAGGGCCACTGGAATTATGCAGCAGGGAATAGCCACATTATGTGGCAAGTTTAAGTAAATTATGTGGCAAAAAAACACACTTTATGTGACAAAATGTGCCATCATTTCTAATAGTAATCGTCGGTTTTAAACTTGGAAACAGTGTCTGGGAATTGGTCCATCTCATTAGTACCAGTTAAATATCCAGCTTAGGCAATATGCAACAGAAAAGTGACCAGTCCAGCTTTGCAGAGGGCCTTCCATTCCACCGCAACATGTGTTGCTGCATTTTTTGTAATTTTTGAACCGTTTGAGCTAGAAACCCATTTTGTAGTTAAAATCTGCAGATTATGCTGCAGATTATGAATTACGTGGCAAATGCGGCACATCTATAATGATGAAAAATAGCAGCGGGAGCACAATTGCATAATTATGTATTAAAGGAAAGGTTTAGGCATGGCAAAAGGTTAAGAGGCTTAAGTAGGTGGCACCAGTAGTACTGCAGACCTAATAGTAGCAGTTAATTTACAGCATCCTGGGTACATGTAGTACCCATTTACTAGGTATTTACAAATAAATTAAATGTGCCAAGTGGGTGTACAACAAACTTACCATGTTTAATGGAGAGGGAAAAAATACTTTAGCACTGATTAGCAGTTGTAAAGTGCACAGAGTGCTTAAAGCCAACAAAAACTGGTACACAAAACAGGAAGGTGAAGGCAAAAAATTTGGGGATGACTCTGAAGAAAGGGCCAAGTCCAATTTATGGTCTTGGAAGTACTCAGCCAGATACAGAAGTTGAGTGCAAAATTAAATGATTGAGAAGTGATTTCATCTGTGAGTATGTTCACCTACTAAGTGGCTGCATTCTGAATGAACTGAAAGCAGTACACATAGGGGTCGATTCCGATCCAGTAAAAAGCGCTCCGAATTGCCGTTCGGAGAGTTTTTCCCATACGAATCGTACCCTGCAACGTCCCCCGTACATACGACTACGTACGATCCGTACCGGGAGCTGGACTCCGTACGAATCGTACAGGGACCATACGAATGAATTCCCTGTACGAATCTCCCTCGGAACCCGCTGTACGCGACATCTGTACGGTTCGCGGCTGCTTTTTCCGAACCGGCAAGTACGATTCGTGTTGGGTACATGATTAAATCATGTCATTTACTGTGATGATTCTGCATGTTGCTTGCAAAGGTCATTCAACACAAGAAAATTCAAAGGATATTTGCTCTGGCTGCATGCTATGAAACATTCTCCAATGCTCCCACACAGTTGTGAGATGTGACTAGGTAAAACCTCTGATTAACTGCTTTAATACCATGAAATCCTTTCCTGAGCCATACTGGGTTCCCGGAGCCTTCAATCAAGAGTAAATGGGATCCTCCCTTGGTGCAAGTTGGTCCATTAGTGGCCATTTTATTGTAGCCCATGGAAAATCATGTCATTTCAATGGTGCTAGTTTGAAACAAAGTTTTCAGTTTTCAGGACAGGCTGGTGTAACTGATTGCTGTCGGGTTAGTGCATAGCGTGACGTATGCCTGACTCTTCTCACAACTTACAGTATGTCAATAGCATTCAAGTAATTAGATCGCTCAGAGCCAGCTCCAGGCCTGATCACCCACCTTTAGATGGTGACTGAATGTCATAGTCAATACAGTATTTCTACACATATAGCTAACTTTTACAAAAGTGCATTATTATTAGATATCATGCATCCAAACCACTTGCAAATACATATATATGCTGCCAAATCAATTCATCCCCTTGGGTTTAGGTTGTGGCCGTGGAAAAATGACTTTGCCACTTAAAAAAAAAGATGGATAAAAGGGCAATCATATTAAAATGGAAGTCATCTTAATATTTCGCATCACCTTTGTAATTATTCAACTTGACAGAATGAACTTCCTTCCTAAAAGTGTTCTTTTGTTCCTGTCAAGGAAGTTCAACTTTTAGAGAGTACTCTTGAGTTGGTCACACACTGTAAAAAATCTTTTCTTCAATGCGATAACCCAGATACTGTGCTACCATCCACCATTCCTCTTATATTTCATCTCCAGGTCGACTTTAGTAATCATTAGAGACCTCACAGGCTTGGGGTGTATTATATGAGCATATATTGTTTCATCAGTGGGCTGTATAGTTTATTATTATTTTTTATTTATTTTATTTTAAACGTTTTATATAGCGCTGGCTAGACCCAGAAGGTATCAGAGCGCTTTACATGCGAATATAATATGAGGCAAACATGGCATACACGTAGATAAAAAGATAGTGAAACAACATGTAAAGTATACAAATCAAGAATAGATATATGTGCAAAAGCTATACACTTCAAGTAATTAGGAAGATGATGTTCGGAAAAAGGACAAATAGTTACAGAACAAATATAACATGATGATTTGGAGAAACAGGTGCTGGTCAGTGGTTAGGACCCCCAATATTAATTTGGCCAAACATGGCATACAAGTAGATAAAAGAATAGTGAAAACAAATTGTGAGATATACAAATCAAATAGATTAATAGGGGCAAGAGCTGTACACATTAAGTAGTTTGCAGGAGGATGTTCAGGAAAAGGATAAATACTACTGACATTAAGTAATATGGTGAATTGGAGATTAAGTACAGGTCCCAGGTTATGATCCCCAGTAATAATTGAGGAAGTGAATTTTTAGGTCGTTTTTGAAGCTGAAATAGGAGGGGTTATAGCGCAGGCTTTTTGGGAGGGCATTCCAGATGATAGGGGCATTACCAGAGAAGGAGTGTGATTGTGTGGATTCTTTTTATGCAGTGGTTGGATTAGAAGGAGGGTGTTGGTGCTTCTCAGAGGTTGTGTGGTGCCTGCAATGAGGAGTTTCTTGGAGAGGTACTCTGGAGTGTTTTGGTGGAGGACGTTATGAGTGATGCAGGCAGTTTGTAGGCAGATCTACCTTCAATAGGGAGCCATTTAAGAGATTTGAGAGCTGGGGAGATGTGATTGAAGCATTTGCAGTCTGTGATGAGCCTGGCTGCAAGGTTGAGCACAGCTTTGATTGGAGTAAGGTCGGTGGACCTTGGGGATTCCGTTGAGGATGGCGTTACCATAATCAATATGTCACAGGACAAGTGAATGAACTACAAGTTTAAAGTCATCAGTAGGTATAAAGGGTTTAATTTTCTTGAGGTGATGGAGAGTGCAGAGGGCTTCTTTAGCAGAGTTTTTGATGTGGACATTAAGGGTTAGGGTGCTGTTGATAGAAATACCAAGAGATTTGACTGAGTTGGACAGGGAGAGTGAGCAGTTGAGTGCGTTAATGTCAGAGATCCAGGATTGAACATGAAGAGGGTTATTTTTAGGGGAGAAGAGAATGATTTTGGTTTTGTTAGGGTTACGTTTTAAATGATTGGAATGGAACCAGGTTTGGATCTTGGTGAGGGTGTTGTTCAGGTGTAGGATATCAGCGTGATTTTTAATCTTGCAATAGATTTGGGTGTCGTCGGCGTAGAGGTGGTAGTTGATGCCTGCTTGTTTAAGAATGACAGTGAGAGGTTCCATAAAAAAGTTAAAGAGGAGGAAGGGAGAGAGAATAGATTCTTGGGGGACTCCAAGGGAGATAGAAGTGGGGTTAGAAAGACAGTTTTGAATTCTGATTTGCTGAGCTCGATGTTGTAGGAAGGAGACAAACCGTTTGTAGGCTGTGCCATTAAGGCCGAAGCGGGTCCTAAGCACATTAAGTAGGGCTGAATGGTTGACTGTATCGAACGCAGCAGAGAGATCAAGGAGGATAAGAAGGCAGATTTCGCCATTATCAAGTGAGTGGTGGATGTCATCAATGACATTAACCATTACCGTTTTGGTGCTGCAGTATTTCTTGAAGCCTGATTGAAACAGGTCGAGTAGGTTGTAGTTTTCGATGTGTTTATATAGTTGTAGTAGGACTCATTTTTCCAGGACCTTTGAGAGTAGGGGGAGGTTAGTGATGGGGCAGAGATTGTTTAGGTCATTGGGGTCAGCTTGGGGTTCTTGATTATGGGGGATATTTGTCCAAGTTGAGCGGAGGTGGAGATACAGCCAGTGGAGAGAGAGGTGTTCATGATTGTTGTCCAGTATGGGGCGATGATATGCTTAAGGGCAGGGACAAGGTTAGATGGTAAGGGGTCTCTTGTGTGGGAGGACGGTTTAAGATTACCAATTATTTTAAGGACTTCTAGCTCAGTCATGGGGAGGAAGTTGAGCAAGAAGTCAATGTTCTTTAATTGTGAGTTAGAGAAGTTGGATTCCAGAGATGTGGGAGAGGATAGGTGTGGGGAGTGGTTATGGGGGGTGAGGAAGTAGTCAGGTGAGGAGAGAAGGGGTCAACTGGTCGAGGGGATGTGGAGAAGGCATTAGAGGTAAGGACAGGATTGCATTGGGAGTCAGAGGGGAGCTTTGTGGGAAGGAAGGATTGATCAATTTTGGCTATCTTTTCCAAGAAGAAGTGGGAAATTTCTTCAAATCTGGCTGAGGAAGCGATCAGAATTGGAGGTGCGGGGGAAGTTTGGTTTCGAATGATTTTGAAGAGTTCCTTCTGTCTGTTTTTGGCACGATCAAGTTGAGTGCGGAAAAAGGATGCCTTTTCCTTGAAGATGTATTTTTTGTACTTGGATCTAGCTCTCAGGAGTGCAAGATGGGAAGGAGATGGATGGTGTCTCCAGGTTCTTTCCGACCATCTAAGTGACCGTCTCTTGTTATTAAGCTTGGTATTAAACCAAGAGTTGGAGGGCGTGTTTCTTTGGTATTTGAGTTTAGGCGGGCCAATTGGTCAAGTATACCGGTGACAGTATTGTTAAAGTGTTCAGTGAGCTCATTGGCATTTTGTGAGGGAGGAATGAGAAGAAGTTGAGCTTGGAGTTTAGACTCAAGAATGCCCGGGGGGATACGTTTTAGAATTCTGGACAATTTCTTAGGTCTGATAATATTGGAGGTGGGGAGATTCTCAGTGGTAGCAATGGTGAACAGTATAAGGTGATGGTCAGACCAGTCAATGAGGACAATGTTGGTCATGGAGGCAGATGTTTGTTAGAGTGAATGGCGTCAAGGATGGCTCCTTTAGTGTGTGTCGGGGACAGACATAGTTGTTTGAGTTCATTGATCTCAAGTAGATTAGTGGGGAGGGAGATGGTGGGGTCATCGGTATCATTCCAATGGAGGTTCAGATCCCCAAGAAAGGGATTTTTTGAGTTGGTACAATTAAGTTCTTATATGATGTTCATCTAATTTGCCGTCAGTACTACATTCCTATCTATGTGGCAGAGGTTCTCAAAAGTGTCTCTTTAAACTGAAACTATTGTGACTATTTTCTGTCATCTCCAATATTTATTACCTGACTAATGAGGTTGCAACTGAACTGTGTACACTGTCTACCCCTTTGGAAAACAAACAACCAAATGATTGGTAAGATTGAGAGTAAGTGTAACCTCAAACACAATTTTAGCCACAGGCACATATAAAAATAAGTCTGTCAATCAATCAGTATTTGGTAAGTGTGACTACTCATCCATGAGGTTTTCAAGGTGCTGGGGGGGGCTACAGGTCTGACTGCGCACTGAGGTTCAGTTGAAGAGCAAGGTCGTGAGATCTTTCCTGAGTTGGGTCTGGGACGGGGATAGCGTGAGGTGGAGAGGAAGGGTGATCCAGGTTTTGGCAAAGAGGTTGGAAAAGAATCTTCTTCCTGTCCTGGGTTTGAAGATGCAAGGGATGGTGGCAAGGACCAGTTGGGAAGAGCAGAGGTGTCTGGTGGGTAGGTGGAATGAGAGGTGTGGTTGTGTTATGCTGGTCCGAAGTCATGGAGGGCTTTGTAGGCATGTGTGAGTAGCTTGAAGGTGACTCATTTATTGACTGGGAGCCAGTGGAGTTCTCGCACGTGTTCAGAGATGTGGCTGCGGCGTGGGAACGTTGAGGACCCGTCTGGCTGCAGCGTTCTGCATGTTCTGTAGTTTTCTGAAGAGTTTGGGTGACGCCTGCTTAGAGTGCGTTGCCGTATTCGAGCGTGCTGCTGATGAGTGTGTGGGTGATCATCTTTCTGGCCTCAATGGGGATTTATCTGAAGGTGTTTAGAAGCAGGTGAAGAGTGTAGAAGGATGATGAGGAGACGGCACTGATCGGGCGATTCATAATGAGCTAGGAGTCCAGTATGATGCAGAGGTTTCGTGCATGGTCCATGGGAGTGTGGGGGGCTCCTATTCCTAAAGCAGCGAGCCACCGGGAATTTTCCCAAGGGGAGGTGTTGGGCCCCAGGATGTGGACTTTGCTTTGTCCAAGTTGAGCTGGAGGCAGCTTTCTCTCATCCAGGAAGTTGTTTCTGGCGATTGTGGGCTTGTTGGTGAGGGAGAGAATCAGCTGGGTTTCATCGGTGTAGGAGACGATGTAGAGACTGTGGTTCCTGACTATGGCTGTGAGTGGGGCCATGTAGACATTGAAGATGGTGGGGCTCAGAGGTGAGACCTGGGGGACTTCGCAGCCGATCTCCATGGGTTCTGAGAGGAGAATTGGTAGTCTGACTCGCTATGTTCTACCTGCAAGGAAGGAACAGATGCAGTCCAGGGATTTGACATGGATGCCAGCACCATAGAGGCTCATGCTTAGTGGGCAGTGGGAAAAGGTGCTGAAGGTGGCCTGGAGGTTCAGGAGGGTGAGGGCTGCTGTTTCCTCCTGGTCAAGAAGGGAGTAAATGTCAGCGGTGGCAGCGAGGAGGGTGATCTTGGTGCTGTGGTTGCTTCGGAAACTGGATTGAGAGGTGTCTAGTACATGGTTGGCTTTGATGAACTTGGAGAGTTGGGCGTTGATGGCCTTCTCAATGACCTTTGCTTGGAAGGGGAGCAAGGAGATGGGTCTGAAATTCTTGAGGTCTGTTGGGTTGGTGGATGGTTCCTTCAGCAGGGGTTTATCTTGACATGTTTCCAGTCATCGGGGAAGGTGGTGGTCTTGATGCACCAGTTGATAGTGTAGCATAGTTCATGGGCGATGGAGATGGCTGCTCTGTGGAAGATGTGTTGCGGGTAGGGGTCCGAGTGTACTGCGAAGTGAATGCTCTAAATGGTCTTGAGAGTGTTGTCTCTAGTGAGCGGGCTCCATTTGATAAGGATCTGTTGGGGGGCATCGCCATGGCATGTGGTGGTGGCAACAGAGATGGGTGGGTATTGGTCTTGTGGTGGAAGTAGGTACTGAATTTGTTGCAGAGGTCTTGAAAGGGTGGGACTTTCGTGGTCTGGCTGTTGGGTTCCTTGATGATAACAAAGTATTCCTTGCTGTTGTGTGTGCTGGCATGAATTTTGTCTTGGTGGGCCATTTTCTTTGTAGTTTTCAAGAGGAGGTGGCGTGCATTGATGGCGGCTTTGAAGGCTGAGTGGACATCCAGTGTGATTATGTTCCTGCATCTCTTCAACAGCCATCCACAGGTGTGTCTGGACTCATGCAGGGTGGCAAGGGATCAACTGGCATTCTCAGAGTATTACTTGCCGGGTGCTTTCTTGAATGGCGCCAGTATGTCAGAACAGTTGAAGAAGATCCATCAGTGGAGGTTGTGTGCTGAGGTACTGGCATCTGTGGATGTCGGCAGTGTGGTTGGGCTGAGGGAGGTAGTATGATATTCTTTAGTGACCTTGTTCCAGTTACGGCGTAGAGGACAGTGGGTGCCGTGGGTCCCGTGAAGGCGCAATGAACGCAAGGGTGGTCGGTCCAGAGGAATTTGGAGATGTGTCTGTAGGTTATGTTTTCTCTGGCAGAGAAAATGTGGTTGAACGTGTGTCCTTCTGCATGGGTTGGAGAGTTGACTAGCTGCTTGAGTCCGATGTTGACAAGGTTCTCTAGAAGGGATGGGTTGTTCTCTCCATTGGGGTTGTCGAAGTGGAAGTTGAGGTTGCCGAGTAGGATGTAATTAGTAGATGCGAGAGACTGGGGTGCAATGAAGGTGGTCGGTAGATGAGGGTAAAACTAAAAAGTGGTGATGGACGGAGCGTTGACAATGCAAATACTCACCCCAGTCAACTGATCTGGGTTTAATCCATCACCGTTCTTTAGCTCACTCCGCCACCCCAGTTGAGAATGAGGTAGATGAGGGTGCCATTGAGGGTGGTGCTGGGAGGACAGGGAGGGAAGCAGTTCACTGACAAAGTCCATCAAGAGAGCTGTTCTGTGAACATGCTGCAAAGTACCTTCTAAAAAATGATAGAGAAGTTTCCTCCATATCAATATCAGAAGAGACAAAACCAAAGCACGTTGTGACGTACTGAGTGGGAAAACCAGTCATAAGAACCAGCAGAGGATGGCACTAAAGAATTGACCTTTTTGGGGTCGGAGGGTAAGCACCCAATAAGAGTGAAATTGAAACTATGGCAATGTTATGATGTAAGCACATCATCTTGAGTTCCCTTTCAATTGCATGTGTTCCGTTGGTAAGATTCTATGTTAGACTGTGAAGTTGAGGGAATTCCAAGGTTGGGTGTTGTTTCCTGCACCTTGAGAAGGACTGACACCAGGTTGTGTTACCAATAAAGCACACTGGAAGAACTCTACTTATTTGGTGTGGAATAGTACTTTCATCCAGTAGATTTTGGCAATGACTTGGGGTACTGTGGAAGAAGGTGGACACAATCTGGGTCGTACACACTGTGAGAGATGTTTGCGCGGCACCGGCATCAACTGGATTACTGAAGCAGAGGTCAGTAGATTTTGATGACTACCCATCTTCCTGTCTTGTGGGAGTTAGGCGTGGAGTGCAAGATTCACCTAGACAAAGTCCTGTTTTGTTTATATATATATTGGAGAATCTTACCCTTGCAACTCCACAAGCACCTTCACAAGGACACAGAATCCATTGGCCCGCGGGTTGCTGCTCATGAATAATCCTGTGCATTTCTCTCAGTATCGTCACAGGATTGTGAAGCCCGACGCCGCTCGTCATTGAAGAGCAGTGCATTCACGTTGACTGAGGCCATTTTAACTATGGTCAGAGCCATCACCAGATTGACGCGAGTTTGACACTGCTCGTCATTGAAACGGAGCATACTCATGCTGTGGGTAGCCATATTTGTTCAATTTTTTGCATGCGTCATTTACAGCTTCGTACACACTGTAATGTGACAGTGTAATGTGGAGACGCTACCAAGAGAACCCAAGAGAACTTCCAATGTTTACAACAAATTGAATTTTGTCAATTTCCACTCCATATATTCAAAAAGCCATCCTGGGGACAGGCAAGTCTGTGTGATGTGGTGATCTGCACACCCTTTACGTGTGCAAGCAAATTCATTACATTAAGAATATGCACAACTTTGTTATTGGTGAATTGATTAATTCAATAGTTATCTACACACCTATTTTTTTTAACTGCGCATAATAGCACATTATAAGCATTCATACATATCTATGTGCAGGTATTCTTTCGGTGATCTGCACACCTGAGTTATTCTGACTTATACAACCTATTCATTTATATTGGATACACTAAGGGCCAGATGTAGGTAGGCGTTTACCGGCCGGTAACGGCCGAAAACCGGTAAAATTGGCCGTTACCGACCGGAATCCAGGAAATGAGATGTAGGAGGCCATTAATTACCGATTATTGAAAACCCGAGTCGGAAACATACCGACTCGGTAATAAAGACCCGGTAAAAATACCGTGTCGGAATCTACCGTATACATAAATACCGAGTTCGTATTTTCCGACTCGGAAAATAAGAAACGGTAATAATTGCCCATGGAGATGTAGGTAAGCCCAAAAATACCGAATCTGCAGAAAAACGGTATTTTTTAGTCGGTATTTACCATGGATTGAAAGCAGGTGGTAACCAAGGGAGGGCTATAAAAAAAGTCCCAAAATGCACCTCAGGACCCATGATGGCGGCTTTTTACATCATAGCAAGACGGCAGAGACTACAGGCAGCAGGAGAGAGAGAATGGCAAAGGGAGGAACAAGTGTACAGGCAGAGGATAACACTGTTCCAACTGACAGAGCCTGAAATACTGCAGAGGTACAGGCTACACCCAGACACCATCAAGCAATTGATCAGGGACCTACACCCACTCCTGGACCACCCAACACCCAGGGCCCATGCCATCCCACCTCATGTCCAGGTGCTATGTAGCTTACACCTGCTGGCCTCAGGGAGCTACCAGAGTGTGATAGCTGTAGTGGGTGGCGTGTCCCAGGGCTGCCTGTCCCGCTTCTTCAGGAGGTTTCTTGACGCCATGATGCAGAGGATGGGGCATTATATTTCATTCCCTGTTACACCGGCTGAATTAGCAAAAACCAAGACAGACTTTTATCAACTGGCACACTTCCCTCACGTGATAGGCTGCATCGATGGCACCCACGTCCCACTCTGTCCACCTGCAGCCACAGAGCACATATACAGGAATCGCAAATCGACGCACTCCATCAACGTCCAGGTCATATGTAATGCAGGGAACCTCATCACTGACATCGTAGCCAAGTTCCCCGGAAGTACCCATGATTCTTACATATTCCAGAATAGTGGAATATACACACGCCTACTTGCCGGAGAATTTGGAAATGGATACCTGCTAGGTAAATCACAATGACACACCCTGACACTCACATCAGATCTACGTCTCATGTACTTGCAATTAATGTCTATCTTTCTCCCCCTAGGCGACAGTGCATATGCCCTGCGGTCCTTTGTGCTCACTCCCTACCTCAACCCATCCACCAGGAGTGAAAGGCGATACAACGTGGCTCACAGATCCACACGAAACGTAGTTGAGCGCACATTTGGACTCCTTAAGAGCAGGTTTCGCTGCCTCCACAAGAGTGGAGGTGCACGGCAGTACACCCCAATCATCTGCTGCAAAATAATAGCGACCTGTGCAATGTTGCATAATCTCGCCACCAAGCAAGGCACTGAGGTGGAGCTCACATATCATGAGGACATTGATGACGACCCAGAGGAGGCAGAGCCCCAAGCTACAGTGGCTGCAGCAGCTACAGATGGGAGACTGAGACGGGAAGAGGTTACACAACAATATTTCTGAGTGAGTAAAGAGACACAGGCATGAATGTAACTTTGTGTAAGTAGTTTAATATTCACTACGCCACAGCATTGTTAGCTCACATTGGGCTCACTATATCAAACACTCCATGAGTGTGTTGTCACGGTTAACACCACCGTGACTACAGCCTTGGGTGGAGGGCAAAGTCATTGTTTGTGGCCACGGGCCACAGGGCGGGGCTGCTGTGGCTGTGAATCAATGTTCTCACTCTGGCCTGTCACACTTCCCCGACGCCTGCCACTCCTCCGTAAGTCATGCACAGGAGTGCTTGCACCACTCCTGCTGGTGGACCCCTCGCTTTCGGCAGCACAAGTGTCGCCTCCAGTGCCAGTCTGATGCGCGAGCACGAGCTCCATAGCAGAGGTCATCCTGGCCATACCTTCAGTTAAATTAATTCATTTATTTATTTATTTATGCGATTTTTAGAGCGCGCAAATACCCCCAGGGGTGTCTCGGCGCTATACTGACAGAACTCTCATAAATTAAAAGGTTCAGTTTGAGAATAACCATGTTTTGAGCTTTTTCCTGAAGTTGATCAGGGTAGGGGCTGTTTTTATTTCAAGATGAAGAGTATTCCAAAGCTTGGCAGTGGCGGTGGTAAAACATCTGTCTCCCCAGTTAGCTTTCCTTGTCCGTGGAACCTTTAGAAGATGCGCAGTGGAGGAGCGCAAGGTTCTTGAGTATTCAGGTGGGCTGAATGCTGTTTTTAGGTATAGTGGTCCCAGATTATTGATAGCTTTGTAAGCAATGCACAGAGCTTTGAATTTGGTCCGATTTCTTACTGGGAGCCAATGAAGCTGTCTGACAGACGGGGAGATGGATGAAAACTTGGGGATGTTCAGTAAGGTTCGGGCTGCGGCGTTTTGAACCGTCTGCAGTTTGTTGATGACCTTTTCTTGGGCGTTTAGAAGGAGGGCGTTGCAATAGTCTGTTCTCGAAAAGACCAGAGTACTGACGAGAGTTTTTCCCGCGGAGGAAGGAAGGTATGGAATTAATTTTTTTATCCTCTTTAGGGTGTGGAGAGATGAAGAAACCACAGAGTTGGCGTGTTGTTGGAATGTCAATCTGTCGTCGAATATGACGCCCAAATTGCGCACCTTAGACACTGGTTGAGGGGGTGGTCCCATCTCAGGTGGCCACCATTGGGGGGACCAGGTGGGCTCTAGTTTCCCGAATGTCATCACCTCCGTCTTATCGGAATTCAGTTTGAGACAGTTTGATGACATCCAGGAACCTATCGCCCTCATTCCCTCTTGGAGGTTGGCGGCGACCTTTGTACCATCGTTATGCACCGATAGCACCAATTGAGTGTCGTCCGCGTAGGTTGTAAGGGCTATTCCATAGGATTTTATGACCCTCGCTAAGTCCGACTCATATATATTGAAAAGTGTCGGACTCAGCGAGGAGCCCTGGGGTACTCCGCATGGGAGAGAGAAAGTCTGGGAGGTGTAATTTCCCATCTTCACTGTCTGAGGGCGGTCTGCCAAAAATGAGGCAAGCAGTGTTTTAGCCTGTTTTTTTATTCCTATAGCTGAGACACGGTCGATCAAAGTGACATGATCGACCGTGTCAAAAGCTGCTGAGAGGTCCAGAAGTATTAATATTGCAGCTCCTCCCTTGTCCATTGCAACTCTTATCTCATCGGCTGCTTTTAAAAGAGCTGTCTCTGTGCCATGACCCTGTCTGAACCCGAACTGGGTATCGTCAAGCAAATTATTTTGGTTTATGAATTTAGAAATTTGTGAGTTCATAATTTTTTCAAAAATTTTGGCAGGGAAAGGGAGACAGGCAATTGGTCTGTAACTGGCCGGAAGGGAAGGATCTAAAGTAGGTTTTTTCAGAAGAGGTTTGATTATGGCCTCCTTCCAAACAGATGGGTAAACGCCAGATGAAAACATTGCATTGCAGATGGAGGTAAGAGCGGGAGAGATGGCTTCCGGGACAAGATTAAGAACAGCAGCGGGGCAGGGATCGGCTGGTGACCCTGATTTGGTCCGGGCGACCAAAAGTTCGATGTTTTCCTGCGAAGTAGCTTCAAAGATTGAAAAGGTAGGTGCCTGAATGGGGGAAATTTTCTTGGGCGAGACGGAGGAAGGGGAGTGGGTAAAAGTGGTGAAGATGGCTCTGACTTTGTCTTCAAAGTAAGTGGCTATTGAGTCTGAGAGCAACTGTGATCCATCAGTTGGTGGTGCAGGCGGCTCCGACAAACGAGTAACTGTCTGGAATAATTCTCTTGTGGAGTTTTTGGCTTTATTGATTTGAGATGTGTAGAAATTAGTTTTTTCCGAAATAATGAGCTTTTTATAATTTGAAAGAGAGCATTTGTAAGCAATCTTATCGGTAGGAGAGTAATGTCGGCACCATTGTCTCTCTAGATTTCTGCAATGTTGTCTTAGCAGTCTTAGGGATTCGGTGAACCAGGGGGCTGAAGGAGACTTTCTACTGCGGTGGATGGTTTTTGTGGGGGCCAATTTGTTGCATGCAGTGGTTAAATTACTCAAGTAGTTGGTAGACGCTAATGTCGGGTCTTGTTCATTAGGAGTGGTGCTATTAAGCATCAGTTCAGCGAGAAGGTTGGTATTTATATTTTTCCAATCTCTGAAGGTGACAGAGGAGGAAGAATTTTTGGGAGGGTTAGGTTGATCGATTTTTATAGAAAAGCAGATAGCTGCATGGTCCGTCCAGGCGATAGGAATTACCTTGGTGACGGAGATAAGGGGGTTGTTAGTAAACAGTCCATCCAAGATATGTCCAGCTTGGTGAGTAGGCTGTTTTACGAGTTGCAGAAACCCGGCAGCAGCTAGGTCATTGATTATCGCTGACGTGTCTGGGTCCTCCAAAGTTTCAAGATGAAAATTAAAATCTCCTAATAAAGTGAAATTAGGGGACCCTATTGAGGCCTCGATTAGGTTACCCGTCTTTGCGAGGAATTTTGGCCAGGAGGGCGGTAGATCAGCATGCCTCTAAAAGACTGTTTGTCTGATAGTTCTATGGTGAAGTAGAGAGCCTCACACTCCATGAGGTTGGATGGCAAAATATTGATTTTAAAATGATCTTTATAAATAATGGCAATTCCTCCGCCTTTCCGTTTCGGTCTATCTAATCTGCTTACGCAGTAGTTTGTCGGAGTGGCCGCTCTAAAATCTGGACCAGAGGCTTCGTCACCCCATGTCTCCGTGATGAATAGAAGATCTAGTTTGTACAAGTCAATTAGGTCGGAGATTTCAGTTTTGTGTTTGGGAAGGGATCGCACATTTATAAGTGCTGCTAGGACCTGTCGAGGTGCAGTCATGGAGGGGTGATAGTTATCTTCCGTGCAAGTAGGGCATTTGTACGGACCAATATTGGGGTTAGAGTATGATAGGTGTGGTACGGCATGTGGCCAGTCGGCTGTGGCTCTGATATGTAATAACTGCGTGGAAGTATAAGTGAGGGCCTCTGTGTGAAGTCGGGGGGAAGTTAGTGGGGTAGGGTGGGGGGCCCTAGGCTCGTCCGCTGCGCTTCCGGTTAGAAACCATGATATATAGTGCGTGACAACGTGCTAGGGGGCGTGGCCAGCGTCAGTGGGCGTGTCCGCCAATCAGCCCAATGGCGGAGTAGCTCCAGTGACGGTCTCCCGTTTCAGCGTGTGGTCCGCTGGCCGGGGTGTAGCCAAGTGAGGAGTAAGTGCAAATGCGCAACACAATAATCACAGCAATAAGTTTAAAAAGTATTAAAATATGAGAGCAAACTCCCGGCTTTCGCCTCAGGAGCGGAATTCTGAAAGCGACGCGCTCGTATTCAGCTCGCGCTTTAAAGACGTGCTAGGGGGCGTGGCCAGCGTCAGTGGGCGTGTCCGCCAATCAGCCCAATGGCGGAGTAGCTCCAGTGACGGTCTCCCGTTTCAGCGTGTGGTCCGCTGGCCGGGGTGTAGCCAAGTGAGGAGTAAGTGCAAATGCGCAACACAATAATCACAGCAATAAGTTTAAAAAGTATTAAAATATGAGAGCAAACTCCCGGCTTTCGCCTCAGGAGCGGAATTCTGAAAGCGACGCGCTCGTATTCAGCTCGCGCTTTAAAGACGTGCTAGGGGCGTGGCCAGCGTCAGTGGGCGTGTCCGCCAATCAGCCCAATGGCGGAGTAGCTCCAGTGACGGTCTCCCGTTTCAGCGTGTGGTCCGCTGGCCGGGGTGTAGCCAAGTGAGGAGTAAGTGCAAGTGCGCAACACAATAATCACAGCAATAAGTTTAAAAAGTATTAAAATATGAGAGCAAACTCCCGGCTTTTCGCCTCAGGAGCGGAATTCTGAAAGCGACGCGCTCGTATTCAGCTCGCGCTTTAAAGACGTGCTAGGGGGCGTGGCCAGCGTCAGTGGGCGTGTCCGCCAATCAGCCCAATGGCGGAGTAGCTCCAGTGACGGTCTCCCGTTTCAGCGTGTGGTCCGCTGGCCGGGGTGTAGACAAGTGAGGAGTAAGTGCAAATGCGCAACACAATAATCACAGCAATAAGTTTAAAAAGTATTAAAATATGAGAGCAAACTCCCGGCTTTTCGCCTCAGGAGCGGAATTCTGAAAGCGACGCGCTCGTATTCAGCTCGCGCTTTAAAGACGTGCTAGGGGGCGTGGCCAGCGTCAGTGGGCGTGTCCGCCAATCAGCCCAATGGCGGAGTAGCTCCAGTGACGGTCTCCCGTTTCAGCGTGTGGTCCGCTGGCCGGGGTGTAGCCAAGTGAGGAGTAAGTGCAAATGCGCAACACAATAATCACAGCAATAAGTTTAAAAAGTATTAAAATATGAGAGCAAACTCCCGGCTTTTCGCCTCAGGAGCGGAATTCTGAAAGCGACGCGCTCGTATTCAGCTCGCGCTTTAAAGACGTGCTAGGGGGCGTGGCCAGCGTCAGTGGGCGTGTCCGCCAATCAGCCCAATGGCGGAGTAGCTCCAGTGACGGTCTCCCGTTTCAGCGTGTGGTCCGCTGGCCGGGGTGTAGCCAAGTGAGGAGTAAGTGCAAATGCGCAACACAATAATCACAGCAATAAGTTTAAAAAGTATTAAAATATGAGAGCAAACTCCCGGCTTTTCGCCTCAGGAGCGGAATTCTGAAAAGTTGTTTAAATTGTTGCAGCACTGCACTATGGCATCCTGCATCGTCACTGACCGTCTGCACAGCACAGTGGTAGCAGTGGCAAACCTGTTCAGGGCCTTGGTTTGCTGTCGCACATCCACACGGGCCTTGCGTCTCTCTAAATGGTACCTGTCCAATTTGTCACACAGGACAGTCATGCACTGTGTAATATCAGATATTCCTGACGCCATAGATTGCATGCTTTCTGCCATTTCCCCTATGCCCTTGCCTACTGCTTCCAGTTTTTTATTTGTTGTGCGTGCCTGCCTCTGAACCCCCATCATCGCTTTTGCCTGCAGGCGCTGCACTTTCACCATGGTGGCCTCCAGTCCGCAGAAGACACCCTGAACTTGACGCACATCCTCTACCTCCCGTGGCCGTCGCCCTCGGACACTGGCCCGCGTGACTCTGGGACTGGGCTGATGCTCGGTGTTGCCTCAGTCCTGTGTGTCACCCTCCACCTCCTCCTCCGATGATGTTTGCAGTATTCTGCGAGGGGGCACATCATGGCACCTTACTCTTCCCAGCACTGGGGATGGTGATGTGGGGGTGGGTGATTGTTCAGCCGCTCCTGTGTCCTGACTACCGAATAGGAGAGGGGATTGTGGATTTTCTGCAATTGCCTCCTCGGGTATCGGGGCTGCCTGCTCTTGGTCCTTCCCTCCGTGAGATGTGCTCGGTCCGGCTCCTTCCCTCCTCTTCTCTCTAACCTCTGCTGTGCTGCGCATTGACTCTCCTGTGGACAGACATGGACATTGTGTCAGTGATGTTGTTCACCTGTGTCATGAGATAAAATACACTTCTATTGCACTTTTGCCTGTCTCTCATTTGCCTATGCTAGTTGTCTGTTGCTCCCCTTGCTGCAATGCACGCTGACTGCTCTGAGGTATCTACACATGACTACATTTCCCAGGATGCATTGCAGGACATTAGTTAAACCTGTTGTGGAGTCTGATTTGTCCTGTGAGGGGAATAGGTAAATGGGTAAATGATAATGTTCTTGCATCTTACCTGGTTTCTTTGCTCCTCTTGCTGAGCTGTCAGCGTCTCCGATGCCGTGAATGCATTCCTTCTCAAGGGTGGATGCCACCATCTCCTCGATGTCGGTGAGTCTGGGGGCTCTGTTTCTTCCTCCCCCTGTTGCAGCACTTTCCTTGCGGTGGGCAGCAAGTTTTTTCTTGGTGATGATGCGGATGTCATACCACCGTTTTTTTAGGTCTTCAAGGTCACGGTGGGTGACACCAATGGCATTTACCTTGCCTTGTATGTCCAACCAGGTGCTGCGTTTGATTGATTCAGCAACATGCAGAGTTTGCTTTCCGAATATTTTGCCATAATGTCTAACAATCTCGGAAATGAGCACCTGCAGTTCCTCCTGGCTGAACTTCTGCTTCCTTTTGCGCTCTGCAGCATCTCTCTGTGCCTCCTGGCTCTCCATCTTGCAGTGTTGTTTGTCTCAGGAAAGGCTGCTCCACACTCTGTCCTCCTGCTCTCCTGACTGTTGGTTTCTGCACCTGCATGGGCGTGGCCTGTCCCAGGTACTGGGGTGTGGTGCTTGGATCTGATTGGTTAGTTCCCCTGTGGCTTTGGATTTGGGTGTGGTTGGAGTACCTGATTGGTTCACAGGCACACATGTTTGTCAGTTTCAAATCTTCGACGGATATTACCGACACGGTAAATACCGGGTCGGATTTTACCGACTCGGTATTTTCCGGGTCGGGAGTTGCCATTCATTCCTATGGGCCATGGCACCGGTGGATCAGTTTGGGTTTTTCCGTCTCGGATTTTACCGTGTAGGTATATTCCGAGTCGGTAAATACCGATTCCGATTACCGACAGATTCCGAGTCGGTATTTGTTACCGGTATTTTTACCTACATCTCATTTTCCTACTCGGTAATACCGAGTCGGTGTGAAACGGTATTTAAGAGGTGGTAAAAATTTTATTACCTACATCTGGCCCATAGTCTTTAATTCAACAGTCATGGCTGCTCATAGCAATAGATTAGAACCTCATTATTTTTTTGTAATGTACCTGGCACACCTGCAATTCCTTGGGAAGATTGGGTGGAGATGCTTCAAAATTACATTGTAGCATTAGATGGTAAAGAATTCTCTGCAGCAAGGAAAAAAGCATTATTGTTAAGCGCCTGTAGCTGTGGGATCAAATGGTCAACCCATTTCAAATGTATACAAAGAAGCGATCAAGCGCCTGGAAACTAGGTTTGCTAAGGAATTGAACCTGGTCATGGTACTGTACACATTTTATACTCATCCTCAAGTAGAGCATTAATCCATCAATGAATTTATGGCAAGACTGAGGGAGCTTTCGGTTAAATGTTGCTTTGGTACAATGACTGAAGAACTTATTTGTGACCAGCTTATCGTCCAATGTAAAGATAAAAAAACACAGGAAAGACTTGGGCAGTGAAGGATCCCTCTCTCAGGAAGGCGATTGAGATCGCAAAGGATATCAAGGAATCCCGAAGGTGTATGAAGGAACTTAATAGGAAAGGAAAAGCTGGGAAGGTCTCAGCAGTAGACAACTGTGGCCATGATACTCAGGAGGTAGTACATATCACTACAGTGACATTAAATGACGTTTCACTATCAACAAAAGGTGCAGGGGACATTACGTTCAGATGTGTAAAGACAATAGTGGGTGCAACAAAGAAAGTTGACCGAGGGTAGGGGTAGTTGGGGAAGCCCTGGATAATCAGTATGGTGGTAGAATACTTGTGGTTGATGTGGTCTCCAAGTATGACAGTGTTTGTACCAAAGCAGTTGAAGTGAGGAGACTAACACGGCTGGTAGCAGAGTGTGTGGTATGTCTGAAGGAGGTGGATCTCATTGTTGATTTGGGCTCGATGTATAGCATTATCCCTAATGAGTTGTTTGAAGCACGATTAGGTGGAGTAAAATTAAAGCCAAAACACATTTGTCCTGGAGGGTTTCAAGGTGAGCCCATTGATTTTGAGGGATACATGGAAGGAAACATTCAATTTGATACATGATGCACAAGGGGTAAAGTCTATGTTTCTGTGGGAGCACCCCCGAAATTGGGGTGAATGCATCAATTTGATCTTAACATTGTTAAAAATTCTGGTGCGACCAACCAGATAATGATTGTTGACAATGTACATTTATCTGATGTGTTGGACGGGGCAGCGTAAGTGTTTAGTAAATCCCTGTGCTGCTTAACCCCTTCGCCGCGGCGCGAATTTTGCAGCGGTGCAGGCGGGGCTAGGGGTGAGCGTGGCGCTGCAGTACTCATGACGGAACCACGCCGCCATGAGGCATGGGCAGCGTGTGCTCATGATGGCGTGGTTCTGTTAAGACGTCACCCGCTCATTAATTCACCCACACAGGCGGGGTATTAATGTCGCGTCGGCGGAGCGGCAGCCGCATGATGGAACCACGCTGTCATGAGCACACGCCGCCCCTGACTCATGATGGCATAATTCCGTCATAAGCACGCATCGGGTTAAAGAGGTTTGTTCACATTAGTTGAAGGAAAATGGTGTACCAAGATAACACAAACTAAGGAGAGTACCACGTTCTGTGAGGGAGTTAAGGAGTTATTGAGTGGCATGTTGAAAGAGGGCGTAATTGATCCTGTAGAAGCCCCGCAATGGATATCTCCAGTGGTGATACCCAGAAATCCGATGGCCGCTTGAGATTCTGTGTGAATCTCAGAGCTCTTACCCAAGAGATAATCACAGACACATTTCCCCTCCCAAACATCAATGTGCTGTTGGTCTTGGTGAGGAATGGTAAGTACTTCTCCAAATTAGATTTGATGAGTGCTTACCATCAAATCACATTACACGAAGACTTAAAAACTCTAAAAGTGTTTATTACTTTTGAAGGTACTTATCAGTTCACTCAAATGCTGTTCAGCTTAGTGTCAGCTGCAAGTGTTTTTCATGCAAAGAAAGAAAGACCTGTTGCATTTGCATCACGTACTCTTACTCCATCACCTCAATGTTATCAGTTATAGAAAGGGAGGCGTGAGCTGCCGCCTGGAGTGCTGAATATTTTTGAGTATATCTGTGGGGAGTTACTTTTACCGTGCGCACTGACCACAAGCCATTAATGAAAATATTATCATCTAATGGAGCAGGGAAAGGTTCCGGTAGGCAAGCTAGACTAGGAGCAAGCCATCAAGAATATTTGCATGTGGTCGAATATGTACAAAGCTGGAGGAATGTTCAGGCGGACTGCCTATCTAGAATGCTGTTGGATTGGGAAAGTGTTGATGGTGAAGCAGTAAGGGAGTTGGAGGCGGAAGGCGCTGAAGCCTCAGTGCAGGATGCAGGACAATGTGGCTTGGGAGCATTCACCTTAGTGGAATGGGAAAAGGAAATGAGAGTAGATGGACTGTCAAAGATGTTGGCAATTTGATTCAGCGGGGTGCGTTGAGGGAAAGCATGTCGTCACAGTCAGTGCAGCCTTACTTTAAAATCTTAGATGAATTGTCATTGTGTAGTTGGAGTGTCATAATGAGAGGAGATTGTTTTGCCACCCAGTTAGGATTGTGACAGAAGTTGTTTAACTTAGCTCATGAGGGCCATTTGGGTCAAGGTGTGACCAGTAAGAGGCTTGAAGAAGAATTTTGGTGGCCAGACCTTGATGATTAACTTAAAAGGTGGGTGGAGTCCAGTTGTACTTGCAAGGAGAGTAAGAAAAGGTTGAGGGTACGATGTGGAGGTGAAGGAGAAACATTGAATATCTTGGGAAGCCTTGGCATACCATATGTTTGGACTTCAATGGACGAATGGCGGATTTATCAAGGGAATTAAGATTTGCGATGGTGATTGTGGATGTTTGTATCAGATGGATAATTGTGCACTTCATGAAGTATGTGACCACTAGAAGCACCATTTCAGCTTTACAGTATGTTTGAGGATGAAGTGTATCCTTCAGTTCTAATAACTGACAATGGTATTTAATTAACCTCACATGAAATGTCAACTTTTCTTAAATTGTCCAGTGTACAACACCTCTTGTACAATCCACAAGGAAATGGTATGGTAAAAAGGGTCAACAGATTGTTGAAGGGTACCATACAAATGGCTATTACCGATCATTGTGATGTAAGAAGAAGGGTGGGCAACATGGCGTGGGATTATCGCACCACTGAGCATAGTGTTACTGGTAAAATTCCTTTTCAAGAATTACAAGGGCGAATGTCAAAAACCAAGTTAGTATCTGCATGGTTGCAAGATGGGCTGAAGATAGAAAGTCAAGGAATGAATAGCCCTGGTGAAAGAAGGGAAAACAGCATAGTCATCGGGGATTGGGTCAAAGTAAAGTCAGGAAGAGTTGCAAGGGGACTTTCTAAGTTCAGGGGTCCCTTCCATGTTGACATGGTGGGAAAAACTTTTGTAACCTTGGACAATGGTGGAAGGTGGAATTTCAGGAATGTGGCATTTTATCAGAAAGGCTGCGTATGTGTGAAGAAGGAGGACGAAAGGTGCTCGAGTGTGATGTTGATGAAGGAAGAGGATGTTAGAGGTGTACACAGTATTGGTCCTGGGCCGGATTTCTCAAGAAGTAGTAGCAGAGGTAGACCCATACCCATGGGCGATTTACCAACTTCTGTGGGTGTCTCTAGAATTCGGAGACCACCTTCTTACCTTAAAGATTTTACATCTTAGAATTCTAATCTGTTATCTTAAGGATGTTGTTATGAGTTCACATTTCCTTTTGTTTTTTTCCTTTGTTGTGTTTTTTCCTCCCAGTTTTCTTTAGTTTAATCACAGTGAAGGGAAGCGGGTGTGTTAGGATGTAAACACATAATCTTGAGTTGCCTTTCATTTGCATGTGTTTCATTGGTAAGATTCTATGTTAGAATGTGAGGTTGAGGGAATTCCAAGGTTGGCAGTTGTTTCCTGCACCTTGAGAAGTACTGACGCCAGGTTGTGTTACCAATAAAGCTCACTGGAGGAACCCTACTTATTTTTTGTGGAGTAGTACTTTCATCCAGTACAGGCAAGTAGGATATTACTTAGAGTTTGGTGGGTTGTCACCATAAGCAGCTTGCCAAGAGAGGCATTAGTGGCTGTGCCCTGGAGAACAGCCATGACAACGCGGGGATTACCCCGCACTGCCATTACAACGCGGGGATTACAACGAAAGTCATTACAACGACTTTCGGTGGAGGGCGCTGTTGGATAGGGAATAGTTTAATTTTCTATCCAACACCTTCCCTACTGTCAACATGGGCTGTAGTTCGAATAGAAAATTAAACTATTCCACTATCCAGCGCCCTCCAGCGAATGTCGTTGTAACGACTTTCATTGTAATCCCTGTGGTGTAATGGAATGCGGGGTAAAAGCCCGCGTTGCAATGACATACAACCCTGTGCCCTACCACATTTGTGAAAGGAAGGAAAAATGAGATTGACAGCGTAGTCTGGTACTCTCTGACTGGCCTTTCTGTATCTGGAAAAGCACAGAGCAGTACAGAGAGACACTGAAATTGTGAAATGTGAAACTTCAATATTAACCTAGTCTCACATGTGGAGTGTGTGTCTGTGTGGTACTGGCAAAAGTTGGCTAATGCTGCCATACATGTGAATATATGCCTTAACTCGGGGCAAGCAATGGACTCACTTAAGCCAAATTGTGTGCTCAGTCCTGCTGTCCTGACCTGGATTCCTTGTCTCAGTGGCTCAGTGGCTAACACTTAGAAAGGTCATGTGTGTCAACCAATGAGACGAGCAGGTGGGACGTGGGAGGCTAATGTTGTTTCCTGTAAGCACCTCTGCCCTCAGTACAGTTATCCTTCTCTGGTCTATCCCCTGAGATACAGACTGTTCCAGTGTTTGTGCTTGTTCTCAACATGGTTCAGGAGTCAGAGAACTATAATGAGAATTGTCTGTCTCTTGAACGATGCTGAGGCCACAATATGGCTGCTATCACTGGGCCAGCAGCCCCCTCTATTCACCCTTCCTGCTATTAATGTTCCTAATGATGATGTGGACCAGTAGAATGAATACCTGGTGATGCAGAGCCATGGAGTATAGTGTGTGTATACTCACTATGCACACACTACACTACACTATACTATATTAGTGTGTCTGTGAGTGTGGTCTTTGTGTTTGTGTTTCAACCTGCTTCTGTGTGTGCCTTTTGTATTTGTGTATGGTTCAGAAGGTGGAGGCAGGAAGGGAGGTGACTAAGGCTTACTGCCTCATTTTCGAAGTTTAACAACTGCCCCTGTTCACCATCAAACCTCCTGGGTGGTGGGGCACTACCTCCGCCAGTACAGTTCCCCAGTCTGCATCCAAATATATTAACTAATTAGGGGTGGTTGGTAATGTCTGCCACAAAATGATTGATTATAGTAGCTTTTATGATAGCATGTACACTAAGTTGATGATCCATAGGACCAGGGGATCAAGGGCCAATAAAAAGCTCTATTCTTCCACAATTAGGTGTATTTTTTAACCACTTAACCGCAGTGCGAGTTCCGCCACGGTGCGGCAGTTTGAAAGAGTGGGCGGGGCCGCGTTGGCCAACGGATGTGTGCAGCACTACCAAGGTAGTTCTTGCGACGGCCGTTGGCTGATGCGTGCAGAAAAGGGATTAAGCTTGAGGGCCTTACAGTAAACAAATATGCATTGCATAAATATATTGTGAAACCCTATGGGAAGATTTGAATGTTCCCTTTATCAGCCAAGAACTCTAGTGACAACTGCTAATTATGGGGGTGGGTCTCTGTCTCATCACTTATCTATGTTTCCAGGTAGCCATTAATAACCTACTAAAGATTAACAGATACCCGGAGGTCCTTTACTCTCCTCCCCGGTGCCTCCAGGTTGCTCCTGTAGCGTGAGACTTTGGGATGACCCCTCAACAGTATTCCTAGGGCCCCTGCCTTCTGTATGTCATCAGTAAAGGTACAACTCTAGACACTGTCAGATTATTTTGTGCACTACTCCCCGAGTGGCGTAGACACACTTTATTTATCCCATCAGGAATGAGCCAAGTCCAGAGAATGTAATCTGCAACAAAGTAGTATAGTGGCCGGATGGCTCACTACATTCCTCATAACCTTTAATAACAAAATAATAAATTGCCACAACACAAATTAAGAATACCTTGCTTCGGGATGTCAGTCTTTATAACCTTCTATGTTCCTCAACACACAAAGACCCTCAGTCTTTGGGTGGGTCTAGGGTTCTCCCATAGTCGATAAGGATTCACTCGCTGAGTGGGGGCGTTCCACCCCTGTCGAGTGAGCTGGCTGGTGAAGTCATTGTGCTTTTTCTAGACCCATTTGTCAGTCCACCAGTTCCACTGTCCACACCAGGCTAGGCACCTACAGGTCTCCATCAATGGCACTGGGACCTGTTAGTAACATCTGGTCACCTTTCCCATCATCCTGACTCAGATCTTTTGATGTTTTCTTGAACCAGGAAATATTTTGGGAGATTACTGTATCTCCCCTCTTAGCGGTGATCATCGTGCCACACACTCTGACAACTTTCCAGATTTCATGTTCAAAAGGAGTTCTAAATTTCCAACCAGGGTGTCGGTCTTTGATTACAACATGATCTCCCTAGAGGATTTCCACTTCCTGGTCTTTCCTTGATTGACCGGCCTTGTCGTTGTTCATCTTTTTCTTGGCATGGGCAGCGGCCACATCCAGCACTCCTGGTTCCCACTTGGAACTCCCGGGCACTAGGTCTCTCACTGGTCTTCGCAAAATGAGTTCACTTGGTGAACATCCTGTAGTGCTGTGGGGTGTCTGCCTATATGCCCTCAGAAATTGATGGAGACATCCTTCGATCTCCACCCCTTGATCAACCCCAATCTGAAGTGCCTTGTTGAGTGTTCTCATGAACCTTTGAACCACCCCATTGGCTTGGGACCATTGGGGAATTATCCACCGGTGTTTGACGTTGAGGTGATGACAGGAATCCCTAACCTCTTGGCCCTGAAAAGGAGGACCATTGTCAGTCTTGACTTTATCCTGTAATCCTAACATGGCAAACATCTTGTCCAAAGTGGGTTTAATATTCTTAAAGGCAGTGGATTAAAACAGCTCTTCAGCAGGAAACTTAGTGTTGCTGTCTACCACAACCAGTGTCAATCATCCATCTGGAAAACTGCCAAAGTCCATGCTTACTGATGACCATGGTTCAGTGTTAGGGCTTTCTTTGACCACTGGCTTAGTTGTGGGCTTTGCTCTAGTAATCAGACAAGAGTGATATCCGCGCACCATATCCTCGACCATCCTGTCCATTCCTGGGAGCCACACTGATCCTGACAATGCCCCATACCCGTCCTGGTCTCTCGTTCTTTGTTCGGGAGACTGCCACTTCATGCTAGAAAGTTCCTCCACCTGAGTTTTCCCAGAGCTTCCTTCACCCTTTTGATACATTCATCTTCTTGGTGGCTTCCACTATTTCCTCCAGAGACTGGGCTCATGGGCATTCTAGTTCCATGGTCACTCTCACAAAGTATTCTACACCTTTTTCGGTTTCTTGTTGCAGCCTGGGTCTGCTACAAGGGGGTGGCACAACAAATAGTCAGTCGATTGTTGATCCCTGGATGGTACACACCTTGAAGTTGTACTGTTGAAGTTTTACCACCCATCTTTCTTTCCTGTGCCATCTATTTCGCGCTGTTCCTCCAAACAATGGCACCAATGGTTTGTAGTCAGTGATGATCTCAAACTGGTGGCCACACAGGTAAATGTGGATATGTTGAGAAGCCCATATGATCGCAAGAGCTTCACTTTCGAGATAGGCATATCTCTTCTCCACCGCCAACAGTGCATGACTGGCTTAGGCAATGGGCACCAATTTTCCTTGGATATCCCACTGTAGTAGCACCGCCCCTAGTTCTGCCGGACTGGCATCCACTATAGGTTCTGTAGGGCTCCCCGGACTGAAGTATGCCACCGTAGCTCCTTGTAACAGAGCCCCCTTTACATCCTGAAATGCCCTTGATGCTGTGCTGGACCATTCCCAGGCTTATCTTTTTTTGTGAGGGCCCCCAGAAGTTCAGAGATAGTCGCCAGCTGGGGAATAAGACTCCCCCAATATTTAACCATCCCAGGAAACTGCACATCTCAGTAGGGTTCTGGGGAATTGTAGCCGTCCTGATGGCCTCGACCATCACCGGGTCTACTTGTAGCCCTCGTGGGAGAATCTGTAGCCAAAAAACTCCACCTTGTTTGTATCAAATGAACACTTACTTTTATGTAGTCGATGCACATTCGCTCTCAATCGCATGTGATGCTCCTCCAATGTTTGCGAGAAAATCAGGACACCATAAGTGACATTTAAGACCCCCCACTAGTCCAGGCAAGGCTTCCCTAATGGCATCTTGGAAGACCTCAGTGGGAGAGGACACTCCGAAGCTCAGTCTCTTACATCTTCTCAATCCTACATGAGTCAAAAATTTTGTAACTTATCGACGGAATTCATCTAACATCTGCTGGTGGTAACCAGAGTTGAGATTAACGTTCAAAAAGCATTTTGCCCCTTTTATGTCTATAATGATTTCATCAATTGTCGGAATGATGTGTCTTTCTCTGCATAAAGCTTTACTTGGCAAACACATGTTCACACATGATCTAATTGCTCCTGGCTGCTTTGATTTTGGTGTAATCACCAATGGGGACACCCATGGGTTGGGCCCTACACTTTTTCTATCAACCCCGGTTTCTACAACTTGTCCAGTTCCGCTTACACCAGGGGTCGAAGATGAAACAGGACACACATGTGATGCAGAGCTACTGGCTTAACAGTTTTTTCAATATGGAGTTTCACTTTGACGTCCTTCAAGCACCATAGCCCTCTCGAAGAGTTCCAGAAACTCAGCCATAATTTCCTCAGCATGTGATTGATGAAATTGTCGAGCAAACAGCACAAGCCCCAGATCTTCCACTGCAATCCCAATAGCGTGCCTGAACTGTCTCATGACATGAAATCTGGTCTGTGAGGCCACCTATCCATGTCGAACTTCCACCTCGATGAACTCCCTGCAAGGGAATGGGCATGGTGCCTCCATAAGATCTTTGCTTTGGTTGTCATTAACTTGAGATGCGGTTTGTTAGACCTGGCACCATTGGTGTGGGTCTCCCTTCCATTTTTTGCTGTTGCCTCCTGTGTTTTTGCTGTGTGTTGGACCCCGTTTTGATGGTCTAGATGCTTTGGGCACTTTGCCACTGCTGTTCAGTGCCAAAGTGCAAGTACTCCCTTTGTAAATTGCTGTTACGGATTAGTGATTCCATGATTGGCATATTTGAATTACTTGTCAGATCCTAGTATAGTGCACTGTGTGTGCCAAGGGCCTGTATATCAAATGCTGCTAGTGGGCTGTAGCACTGATTGTGCCACCCACTGATGCAGCCAGCAAATTGTAACTCTGGCTTGCCATTGCAGACCCGGTGTGAAGTCTGGGACTGTTGTGTCGACTTTTTATGTTATGTTATATTATGTTATTAGGATTTATAACGCACACAGCTACTCAAGTGTGTCCCGGCGCAAGTGAACACACTTGCCAGTCCCTAACCTTCCCTTTTCTTACATGTCAGGCCCCGCCATAGGCAGGGTGCAATTTATGTGAAAGGTAGGACATGCCCTGAACAGTGTGGCATGTCCTGATAGTGACATATTGCCAATATTGTTTTTCACTATTGCAAGGCTACCTGTTCCCATAGGCAGAATAGGGAGTTTGTTTAGAACATCTTATAAACATAACTGGCCATAGGAAGAAGGTAGAAGGTTAAAGTTTAGTAGGCCTGAACTCATAATGTTAAAATGCATATTTTAGGGAGAGTGATTTTTACATTCTGTGTTTGAAAATACCACTTTTAGAAAGTAGGTATTTTCTTGCCTAACCAGCCAGTTTGCCTCTGCTAGGTTTGTGTATTGGATGTTTAGCTTTTGGATGACAGGAGCTGGAGAGGGACAGCATCTCCAGAAGTCTGATGAGTCAGGGCTGGGCTGAATAGACCTAGGATGCATTTAGATTAGGGGAAGGAGATTTCCTTTGACCTGGATGGGCCTGGTCTACCTTCAACAATGCTGTCTCGACCTCCTGCTAGGAAGCTACACAAGTGAGGACAGAACTGGTTTTGGCTGGGTACAGACAAATTATTTTGGTGTAAAAAAAGAAGGGCCCAGACCCCAGACTTTTAAACCACTTCTGGGAAATCAAGAGGAACCTTTGCCAAGGAGAAGAGCTGGATAAGCTGAGGAGGAATACTGTACCTGTGCTGTCTGTGGTTGGCCTGCAGTTGCCGCTTGCTGCCAAAAAAAGGACAAAAACGACTTTGCTGTTTACTTTGTCACCTGCTTGAGAAAAAGATCTCCAAGGTCTTGAAACTGAACTTGCCTTTTGTTCTGATATCATAGGGACACAAAGACTTCACTCCTTCTGTCTCTCTACATCTGGAACTATTGTTTTAGTTGCCACAGAAGATAATTGCAACACCAACGCCAACGAGCGATGCCATGCCCCACCGACTCTGAAACAGACATCGAGGCCGCTGCCTGCACTGGAGCCCAGGACGCCGTTTGTGACATCCACCACGCAACGTCCTGACCCGCACCATAGGTCCGACCTCACCGACACCGGTGCATCATCAACGCGGAGCCGATCCTTGACCTGGGTTACTCCTGAAATCCATCGATGTTGCAACGTTGTAAGGAACACCCGCCTCGCAGCGTTCATGACGTCACCTCCCCGACACAGTAAGGAACCGACGTCTCACCTCTCCTGCACCGCATTAAGGAACAGAGGCATCACCTCCCCTGAGGTCATAGGGAACCGATGCCGCCTCGGCACAGATGATGCATCACCTCCCCGACGCCAGGCTCTGTCTTTGCTTTCATCGCTTTCTTTGTGGGCCCAACTCCATGCACCCCTTGGCGGCGCCGTACTTTTGGATTTTACTCTGTCACGACGTAGTTATAACTCCAGGTGGAGTTATTTGTTGCTACAAGCTTTATCTGAGTGAATAACCTATTTTTAAAGATATCTTGATAACTGTATTGTAGATTTTTGGCGTTTGGTCTTGTTTTGATTTAGATAAAAAAAGTACACATTTTTCTAAACTGGTGTGGTGTCCTTTTGTAGTGCTTTCACTGTATTACTGTATGTGTCTACACATGCTTTACACACTGACTCTGAGATAAGCCTTTCTGCTTGTGCCAAGTTACCAAGGGGTTGAGCAGGGGTATTTTAGGAGTGTATCCCCCTTACCCTGACTAGAAGCAACGGTCTCCATTTGGACAAAGGTACCTACCGCTGCCAACTAGAGACCCCCATTTCTCAAAGGGTTCCAGTGGAAGATAATGCTCTGCTTCTAGAATGTTCACAGATGCTCCGGTGTCAATGAGAGCTGTTATTGGACTCCCACTGATGTCTACACGGCACATGGAAGGAGGCCTCCTATTATAGTTACTTCGCCCTGTGAATGATATGGTGAATACTTCTTCATCCTCATCGTCCTCTTTCAGCAAGCGCGTCTGCTGACACACCATATATTTCTGGTCCTGTGCCTCCTCTTCATCAGAGACCTGCTTGATCTGACCAAATTTCTTGTATTTCCCCACACCAACTGATGGTCGGGTTAAACTCTGACACGCTTTGCGAAATGCCCCAGTTTCCCACATTTCAAACAGGGTTTTCCTGTTGCAGTGTAACCTCTCGGCGGTGACTATCAAGTCCACAGTTTCCACATGCTTTCCCCCTGGAAATGACAGCCCATACCTTGATGACCGTGACCTCAACCCTGACTCTTACAGGCTCCGTCTGCGGGAAGGACGTAGGGCGGCGAGCGAATACTGATTCCACTTCTCCAACTCTCATGTCCGCAAGTTCATGAGAACGGTCAAGTATCAAGATATCGTCTAGCGATATTCCTGGCTGCCTCTTGATTAACTTCCTCAGGTAGGCAGAGCAACATCCCTGAATAAGCTGCGCTCTTAGTTCAAACTGTTTGTCAATCCCTGTGCAGGTACTGGCCAATTTGTGCAGCCTCTCAAAGAACATGTCAACCGTCCCACCTTCCTGGTGATGGGCTTGTCTCAATTTGAAATGTTCATAATCAGGATTTAACTGAGGGTCAAATTGCTTATTCAAAGCTCTCACTGCCAAGTCATAGTCATCAACATCTCCTGTATTGGGTAGATCCTGACACAGTTCATACAGTTCATCACCCCACATGTGTTACATTGTTGACCGCTTTACAGTGCCATCTATCTCTTGGGGGGCACAAAAGTAATTCTCCTGTCACCGAATCCAATTCCGCTATCTTAGTGCCGTGGTGGCATGGTCTGTTAATTGGCTGAACAGTGGAAGTGCTGCGAGGGAGGAGTGTGAGCAGCACTCTGGTGTTTTTTCACAATTCTCATTGGCTTGAACGGACATGCTGCCCAGTGGACTCTAGTGGCCCATTGTCCAAAACAACGGTTTATTAGTCCCTGCAGTTCAACTGAGCAGCAATTCTGTACCGTCAATGTTCACTTACCCTCTTTATTCAATATGCCGGTCCGACCGCACCCAGGGCCTCTTTGATTCACAGTTCCCGTTCTGCATACAGTGCAGCACCGTGCTCTCCTATTGCGTGCTGGTAGGCCTAGGTGGTAAATTCCATTCCACTTGTGGAATTTGCAGAATTTGGGTAATTTTGCGTTCAGCGGAGAATGCGGAATCAGAAAAAATTCCGCGATCCGCGTCTTCACGGAATTTCTTTGCTTGTTCGGTGCTTTCAAAATGCGTGTTTGCAAGTTATTTCCCACCAAGCACGCAAACAGCGTTCGCGAACGGGAAAAAAGCATTCAGCGAGTTCGTGGAACTATGCGTGGTTGCGGAGATTTTTTACCGTTTTGTGGGGTTTCGCGGAGTTTCGCGTAGCACGGTAGGCAAATGCCACCCACCCCTAGTTCGTAACTATGTCTAAAATTCTCTTATTTTTATTTCTACCTTTCCCTAATGTCATTGGAATGTGGTATGTGGCGTTGTCTGCCTGCTTCACTCACTGCAGGCGACCTACTACTTGGCTTTTTTCTCAGTACAGGCAGGGCCGGACTGGGAACCACAACCGGCCCTGGCAAAGTGCTAGGGCCGGCCCCCCCTCCCCACTCTGTTCCCAGTCGCATCCATGATGAACGCACAGCAGTCGCACCTACCAGGCGCCACAGGACCTCACCACTGCTGCTGCTGACACCCCTGGTGCCAAACGTCACCACCAGCAGGCTCCGCACATTCTCCTCTCTGCCTTTGACAACCACCACCGGATTCCCCGGTAACGACCCACACTGATCAATCGCCTCCTGCAGCTTCACTGCCAAGCCCCCAGCATTGAATTTCACACTGCGCACCAGGTCGCGCTGTGTATCGGTGTCGAAATCCTCGTCGCCAGTGTAGCAGGGAACTTTAAAAAGACCCCCGCAGTAGTCCCAGGGCCCCATCCTCCTGTCTGACATCTTTAAAGGTACGACACTGGACACAATCGGATCATAATAACGTGCAATACCCCCGAGTGGTGCAGGCACCTTTATTTATCCCCTCGGTACCGAGCCTGGCCCCAAGGAAGTATCCTGTAACAAAATAGTATAGTGGCCGGATGGCTCACTACAGCTCCTAATACGGTGTTATGTAGAGGTGCGCATGGTATTATCATTCAAACACTGGAGGCATATGGGCACGGTGTCTCCTACCCCTTGCACCTTTCATCTTTATGATAAGCACCGCCTTTCTCAATACCTTTATTTTCAGAATGTTTTAGTTGGCATGCTTCATTGGTAGCACCACATTGTGGTTATCAGGAAAAGGCAAAACGGACTAGAGACTAGTGTGAGAGAAGACCAGAAGTATGATCATGGCTTCTCATTCTCATGAAAAATAATAGCCAATCCAAAGTCACTTGTCGTCAACCACACCCTTTGCCCAAAATCCCAAGGAGGAAGCAAGTATACCTTTATATCCAATTCACACCGGTCCACCCATGCAAACAGGGTGCCTATTTCAATCCTAATAGTTATAAAGTAGTTCCTTTGTACGTCTTTGTAAATCACGTACCTGTTTTTTTAACAGTTCGATGTACAGTACACATTGTAAAAAAAAACACAAAAAAACCTTTCCTTGGTTCCTGCGCGCTTCCTTTCAGAGCTTCATGAAGGGCATTTTCACCACAGGCATTGAAAGGTTAATATTGAGTTTGCGTGGGTGCTTGTTTCTTTCCTTCATTTTGTAATATACATTCTTGTCTAATAGGCCTTGTTATTTCATGAACCTGTCACCACTGTCTTAATTTACTCAGCCTTCAAAGCGTAATTTCATATCTGCAGCGATACAATTAACCAGAAAGATTTTCAGAGTCAACAAAAGCCGCAGCCGTTTCTCTTCAGTGCTTTTAAGGAGTAAAGGAAAAAGAACAGGCGCCGATCAAGGGGAACAATGAGGAGCGTTTACGCTTATCACAGGGCATTTTTAGCCAAATTCTGCGAATCTGCAGTCTGGGTGGCAGTCATCAAAGTTAATTTAACTGGCGCGTGCCCTGACGTTGGAGAGATTTAGCGGCCTCAATTATACAAGGCAACAAGGGGAACTGCTGTGGAGCAAGGTTTTCAAGTTGCTCTTAAGTGTTTCCAGGAAGTAGAAAATTGATTTCCAACAGGCTTGTGCTATCTCCGCTATTTACAACAGCAGGTAATTTGGCAACATAAAATAAGGACTTAAAACATCTTTATTTGTTCCCGCGTGACATGTATAGCAGTGTTTGTTCTGAACTGTGCCTTGCAGCTGTCCATCCAAGCTAGTCCGCAGCAGCTTTCCATCTCTACTGCCGCCATCTTGAATCAAATGTTTTGTTAGAAATCTATAAAGGACATGACCAGTCGATGGTGCAGGCGCTCTGTCACAACAGAGTGAAACTCCTGTTCTGCTGAAGTTTCATTTTCCTAGACCCCGGTGGAGTAACAAACCTCTTGTTGTTTGTTTCGGAACTGAAAAATGGCAGTGCGCTGTGCAGTGACCTGGTGATGAACGTTCACTTGCCAAAGGTATGGATCCATCTTTGTCACATTTTCAGAACTTAAGTACTGTGATGTGTAGCAAGGTGGAAATATTATGTGGTATGGCTGGGGCCTTACCATGTAATATTAACACAGTACCCAAAAGTGGACCTCGGATTTGCACTAGTAATCCTTAGCTCAATCCTGGTAAAGGGCCAAAGAGCAGTCAGTCTTACTTAAGAGGAACATGTGTTAAGCATTTCAGAGCACCAACAAGGATGATAAGTATAGGAAACGACTCAAAAGAAATTCAAAAACATTTATACAAATAACTTGAATTATTATATAAATTTAGACACCAAAATGAAATCAATGCAACATGTATAACCGGAGTTATCGACTTGAAAGTGTTCAATAAATCAGTACTTGGCAGAGCGGTCACACGTTACCATTACGGTCAATGGAGAAAACACAAGATGACATCTGTCACTTGCAGGGTGATGTCAACAGAACCCACTTGAAGTAAATCGCTTGCGGATCCACAGACCAAGTTTTAACAGTAAGAACAATTTTACCGACCTCTTGGGGAAGGGATGCAAAGGTGTGCTAGCTTTCCTTGGTGCTGAAACCCAGGAGTCACAGCTGTTGAAAAAGCACACTCTATCACTTGCAGGTTGAGTTCAGGGGAGCCCCTTGGAGGTTCAGCTTGGAGGGGCTCTCAGACCGGGAATCACCAAGCAGAACAGCTTTACCCAGCTCGGGTGTCTCGGGTGTAGAGGTGTACCTGGCTATACGTGGTGCTAAACACACACTGAGTTTACCAGGCAGGACAACACAGGCTGGATTCAGATGCAAACACTCAGCAACATAGCCACTGGGTCAGATGCTTGATGGTACAGGATGATTCCCTCTTGCTGAAGCGTTGAGTAAAGTAGTTAGCAGTCGACATGACCACCGAGAAAACTTGGCAGCAGTAAACACAACAGTTTGGTAAATCTTCTTCCAGACATCCAGAGGAACACTGTAGAGGGCTGAGACTCACTGAGGATCAGGACTATGTTTCCCAGAAGGGATCTGGCTGGCTTCTTTCAGGCAGTTCCTTGACAGATTCTGGCAGACAGTCATTCTTTTGCTTCAGAAGTGCAGTTTGTTCCTGCCAACTGCAGGGGACTAACACCTTTAGCCCTAGGTAGTTCTGGTGATGCGTTTCAGTGCAGAGGGGTTCACCTTACTTTTGAAACTGGTCTCTGGTCCGGGACGAGTTGTACTCCAGCGGCTGCAGGGTGGCTGCCACAGGTGCAGAACTTCGAGCCTGGTCTTTGTGGAGCCCTAGCATTTCAGACATGCTAGTAGGACATGCACAGTGGGTGAGTCCTCATTACCTTTATACCAACAGTCTCATCTCTGCACCATGTTATTTGGACACTTGGGGATTTGACTTAATTCAATTGTTGGACTGTTAGGCTTGTAATCAACATTATGGGGAAGCGCACGCTACCTGGTGCTAAAGATACTGCTATTAGATTTACAAGTAGCCCAACGTTGGACTCCTTCTTGGCCTGAGAAGCAGGAGTTCTCTGTTCTGAGATTGACTTGTCAGAACGTAAATTATCCCTAGATGTGGGGGAAGGCTCTAGTACTTTGATAGGGGCTATGCCAGCACATGGTTCACAGATTGTATCCCAAGTTCAGCCATCCGTGGATAACTATAGCTCCTTTAATGTTTCCCCTGTGGCCAAGGAGCATCTCCAAGAGAGTGTTTTGCTGGAAAATCCACATAACAGCATTTGTCCACCTTTACCTAAGAGGAACTGACAACTGAAGTGCACTGGACCAGCTAAGGGCCCATCTAACTTATTAACGAACCAGGACAGTTCTGTCAATTCAGAGACTTTGGGTGTTACTTTTATGGATTGGGAAAATGTGCTAAGCAAAATTAAAGACATTATCAAGCAAAGTATTGCCCCCCTGATAGAAAGTTTGATTGTGCAGGATTCTGCTGCTGCAGAGTTATCAAAAGTGATCGGGACTGATAAGGAGTCTATTAATTCCCTTAACTCCCTTCATTATAAAGGGCTTAAGCCCTCTTGTACGAATGTTCCAACTGCTATTGAGGTTCCACCACAGTGTCCAGCTCCAGAAGGCCCGGTTCTTAGTGCTACCAAGTCCCCCCAGCAGCCTCACCAATCTTTGGTACTGCATGCTCCTAGTAACGCAACATTAGGTGGGAGGCATTATAACATTCAAACTGACCTTACGGAGATAGGGGCAGCAGGGGAAGGAGGGATACAATGAAGAGCTGGGATCCCTTGCTTAAATTTGCCTCCCGACTGCGGTCCTTATGTAGCAATCTTGACAGGAGTGCCACACATTAGTGCACAAACTGCGGAATCTACTCTCCAAATAAAAAACAAAGTTTGTCATTGGTTGATTAATAATGCTAATTTTAATCTCAATGATTTTAAAGACAGGGGATTGTGGCATAATTAATTTTAGGACTCCTGCTTTGGCCAAACAACTAATTCATTGCACAGCTTCATTGTCTATCAATGATACAGGTATCAATATTTTCCCGCTTGTTTTTTTCTTTCGATGTTTATGGTCTAAGTTTTCAGCATGTAATAGCATGAGAGCCTATCCTCCTAAACAACTTGTGGTTCCGACCTCTAACAGATTTCTCCCCTTAGGTGACCTAGTCCAAAATGACTGACTCAGGGGTCACTCTCTCTGTCTACATAATCATAAGACTCCTAGTTTAGCTCAATGCTCACCTAGTAAATCATCCATTGACTACACCCACTTGTGTGTTAAGATCTTACCTTAAAGTTCTTAGTTGGAATGTTGCTGGCATAAGGAACACATTGTTGGACCCAGAATGGCTACATTTTTTATTCAGTTTGATGTTATTATTCTTCAGGAAACCTGAGCCCAGGCCTTGGTCATCTGTGAAGTTTATGAAAGCTTTAATGTGGTAGCAACCCCTTCCCCTGGCTGTGATTTGTGTGGTGGTTTAAGGACCCTGGTTTGTATTTCAAAGCACTTAAGGATTTTTTAGTCGCCCTTAGAAACAATTGGATACAGACGTTATGGGTGATTAACTCCAATGATTCCCATTTCCTTTTGGTGAACTTCTATAATTCAATCAGTGACCATGGATGTCATATTGAGGCCCTGTTTGAGGCACTATCCATTCTTGAGGCTAGATAATATGCATATTTAAAAAGTTTTATTATAGTAGGTGGGAATTTTAACGCTAAATTGGGAGTATGTTGAACTTCTATACAGCCCTTTTTGGTTGAAGATCCTTTACCCAGTGAATTTGCTCCTGACCAAAGGGGTCGCAAGCTACTTGACCAGACAGGCTTAAGCAATGTAATGTCGAGGGGAGCTTGCTCACCCATTGAATTGACCACTTTTGTTGGCTGGGGGAAAGGGACCACTATTCAATATATTTTTATATCTAGGTCACTTGATGATTGTGTTAGCACATGGGTGGTGCATGAAACATGCTTTAGTGATAATAACCCCATAGATATTAGGTTAGTAGTTAAAGCTGGTTTAGGCACAAGTCCCACTCTGGGCTTGACTGGACTAACTGGGCTTAGGTTGAAGTGGCGTAATTTACCAATTCCAACTCTGATACAAACTGTGGTTAGAACTAATCTTGAAATTATCATGGAGCCTCTATTAGCGTTTGATACATCACCTGCCATAGTTCTGGAGACCTTTGTTTGACTAAATATCTCCACAAAGGGTATTATGAGTGACGTGATGGGCAAGCATAGGGTGACACATATGGGCTGGTTTGACAAAGCCTGTAGGTTGGCCAACAAGTGCTTGTGTGAGGCTCTTAATCTTAAACCTCGCAATCATCATGCTATTAAAGAAGCAAGAATGGCTTATATGGGATGAGTGGACCCGTTGCTACACATAGAGACAGGGAGAACCTGCGGCATCCCCAGATACGAAGGCATGTACATCCAAATATAAATTTGCATAAAGAACAGCACAACCATAATAAAGATTGACAATAGGGTCAGAGGCCCGGGAATGAGACTTCTCTCCTGGAACGTAAATGGACTGGGGGACATAATATATTTTTTATTTTTTTTATTTTTATCTCGATACCCAGTTTAGTAGCCATTTTGTTCCATGCTTCTCCAAGTCATCTGGTTTGGCCGCTGCAAGGACTGCGTAGAAACTGCGGATTGTGCAATCCCCACCCCTTTCTATGTTATCCAAGATATCATTGTTGGTAAAACCTGCAGCCCCTCCATGTTTATTGCTCAAAAAAGCTCCAAACCTGTAGGTATTTGAAGAAGCTCTTCCTATCAATGCAGAATTTAGTCTCCAGATTCGTAAACTGGAGAACCCCACCTGGCCCCCACACGTCCCCTATCTTCACAATCCCTTTTTCTGCCCAATCTGCCATAACTGAATCCAAAAAGATCGTCGCTGGTAGGGGTCTGTTTTTAAACAAACGCGTATATCTGTTGAACCTCCCCAGCCCAAATTTCTTCAAAAAAGCAGCCCAGATTTTATGGGCGGCCCAAACTGTCTTAAACCTTGTCCTTTTAAAGTAGGAAGAACCAGTACAATTAAGGAAAGAATTCTCCGTCTCTGCGCCCAATACAGTTGCATAAACCTCTGTAGAGAAAAACTTGATTTTAGGATCCAATCCCCCGCCTCCAATCAGGCCTTGCATATACTGCAGGGCCGCAGCCCAGTAATACATCCTGAAATCTAGGGCCCCCCAACCTCCTCTAGCCCTAGGGAGGGTGATAAACCTATATGCCCTCCTTGTTTTGCCATGAGCCCAAATAAATCTATTCAGAACTGACTCTATTCCATTAAACCATTTAGCCTAAAAAAAAAACGGTATTGCACAGAAAAATAAAGAAATTTAGGTAGAATTAATTTGATTTTGATAATATTTGTGCGACCTACCAAAGATAAGTGGAGATTGTGCATTCTCTCTAGATCAGATCTTACTTTAGACATTAGGGGTGCGATATTCCGTTCCACTACGCCGTCTAGATCTGCAGAGATCTCTACACCTAAATAAACTGCAGAGCTAACTATGCAGCTATCATTACAAACAGTATAAGACCTTTTGACTATCTGGGTCTTGGCCTTGTTGAGCCTATAGCCTGAAACCTGACCAAACTGCTGAGCTTCCAATTATACCTCACCAATGGCTAGGGCAGGATTCGGTGTGACAATTGCCAGATCGTCCGTTTAGGCCAGCGTCTTAAATTCCTTGGCATTTATACTTAAAGCGGGGATGCTTAGGTTAGCTTCCAGCCTACGCAGTAGAGGGTCCATATATAAAGCGAATAGCAGTGGTGATGAAGGACAGCCCTGCCTGGTCCCCCTGTTAATCTGCACCAAGGCAGTGTATCCTCTGTTGACCCTAATCCGGGCTGTGGGTTCTCTATAAAGCGCTTGAACAGCTTGGATATACCCTTCCCCAAGCCATACTATCTCATTACCGCCCACAGGTAGTCCCAAGAGACCCTATCGAACGCCTTTTCCGCGTCTAGGAATAAAGCTGCGATAGGGTCCCCCGGGACTCCTGTGGCATCGAACAGAGTGATTACCTGTCTAATGTGTTGAGTAGTGCCCTTCACTGGTATAAACCGTGTTGTGTAGGGCTGACCATGCCCTCGATCACCCTAGCTAATCTTTTAGCTAAAATGTTTGAAAAAATCTTCGCATCAGAATTCATCAAAGTGATAGGCCTGTAGGATCCCGGTACTATAGGTGATTTGCCTTTCTTTAAAATAACGATAACGTCAGCTCCCCCCCCCAGGACTTTGGAATTGAATTCCCTTGCTGGGCCTGTATTACAGTATTTAGAATCTCAGGGATGAGCGCCTCTTGAAATACTTTATAAAATTCGACCGGGATCTGGTCCGAGCCCGCTGCCTTTCCCGAAGGAAGATTCACCAGTGCTGAGACAACCTCCTCTATTTTAATCAGGGATTCTAAAATTATCTTCTCTTCTTCTGGAAAGGTCGGGCAGAACTGTGGTTAAGATATTCCTGTATATCTGCCTCCCCACCGCCAACTTCCTACCCATAGAGATCTGTGTAAACTTGCCTGAAAATTTCCCTTACGCCCTCTGGTTCAGATACTGTATTACCTTGGCTATCTAGAATCTCCTTAATTTCTCCTGCTGCTAACTTCTGTCTGGTGCGGATTGATAAAACCTGTTCAACCCACTCCCTCAGCTCATAAGATCGTTCCTTTTTGGCTAAGTAGTTAGCTGCAGTTTTACTAGCTATGCCTTCTACTGCTTCAGCTTTTAACACAATAATTTTAAGTAATTGTTGTTCCAAAGGCATATTATGCTGAATTAACAAATTCAATTCCTCCTCTGCCTTAGCTAGCTTTTTAACTATTTCCTCAACTCTGGCCCTCTCAGATTTCTGCTTGTGGATTGTATAGCTCAGTGTCTCCCCTCGGGCTCCTGCCTTGAATGCATCCCATACAATACCTGGAGATGCACTCCCTCTATTAATATCCCAAAATCCACTTATCCAGTTGTTCATATAGTTAATATATCCGTTATCCTTAAGTAAAGCTCTCTCGAAAGTCCAGGTGTTTTCCCTACTACCTACCGCATTTAATTTAATAGTTATAATCAATGGATTATGATCCAATACTATTCGGTGGTGTTTCTCTATTTGGGATCTGGCCAGCAAAGAGTTGGATATCAAAAAATAATCTAATCTAACCAGGATTTTATGAGGTGCTGAACAAAATGTACTACCATCCATTTGAGGGTGCAGTCTTCCCCCCCCCCTTTATGCGTTTCCTGCAGACAAACAAAATTCAGCCGCATTGTTTTAAGAAGTGCCGCTACCCGCAACCTTTTATGAACATCATTCAACCCACAATGTGGCATTTCGGCAAGTCAATAAAATACATCAAAAAGTTATTTTACCTTCTCTACAAGGGGGGACATAATCAAGTGAGGAATGGTACTCCAATATATAAAACGCCACACCCCTGACATAGCTCTACTCCAAGAGACACATCTTGTTAGTAATAACTGTAAAGCCATAGTTAGATGGGGCTATAAAGTGATCGACCATGCTGGATTGATGACTGACTCTAGGGGGTGAGGACATTACAAAGAAAGGCTTTTCACTTAGAAGTGACTCGAACCTGGGCGTACACCTCGGGCGATACGTGGTGGTATTGGGGTCCTGGAGAGGGAGGGTGATAAATGTTGTTTCGGACTATGTCTGCCCCGCATTGCACACACAAATATTCCTTGATATAGGAGATACATTGTTGGAGTTGCTGGAAGGAGAACTCCTGATCAGAGGAGAGTTTTATTCCTTGATCTCTTTGAGTTTAGATATATAGTATTAAATCAAGAGGGAGAGAGAAGCTAAGATCTATTTGGCTTCCAGGTGAAAATCAATTATGAAAGGAGAATTGATCACTTGTACCTGTGCAACCAGGGTCAGGTATGGTGGCCCTATTAAAAACCGTCATTCATGTACATAGGTGGTCAGGAGGTATATCTTTATTATCCGCCTATTTCTGACATGACAGCTTTATCATTGTTTTTATTTTGGGATATGCTATCCTTCACCTGGAGACAGACCCACTGGTAATACAGTAGTGATCAGTGATGAAAAAAAGTGCTCAAGTGAGGTAAGTTAAAGTTGCCTACTCCCCCAAATTAGAAACTTTTTAAATTGATTGGAGATGTGGAAAAATAAAATCAAGGTAGTGCGTATGTAGATAAATTACTAATCTAACGCACTAGGTTGTCCATGTGAGCGGTCGACATGTTTCAGCCCCATAAATGCCCAGCCGGGTCGGTGGGCTTTCTTCAGGACGTTCAATTAAGTGAGGTTGCTAGATTGGTAGCCTAAGTAGGTAGGTCCTTGTCTTACCCTTCCTCTGTGATCATTGCTGGTTATTAGTACCTGTAACTGTTGAGAGGAGAGAGAGAGAGAAGTTTCAAAGTCATGCAATATTGGTAATATAATCTCTTGACACCCAAGAACAAAATTCTATTACAGTGATGCTGGTTACTTTGTTTAAAGGAGGAAGTAACTACATAGTGCTAGTTAAAATTCTTAAACATTGGTTAAAAGCTTTGGAATACATAAGATTAAGCACACAAGAGTCTATGAGGTGCTTATTAGGGCAGAAAAATTCAAAGGTCTGAACACATTGTAAAAAGGCAATCCTTGGTTGTTAAATAGTGCCTGTTAAGCTGTTAGGCGGTTTCCCTGTTTTTATTTTAACTTACATTCTGAATTGTTACAAAGAGACACATGAGTGAGGACATAACCTCTTGTCACGCTGTGGTTATGGCGTGAAAGTAGGTTAAGCGCGTGCCACTTAAATTACAGAAGAGAAGGCGCGCGTGCATGCATCTCTTTAATCTGGCGGTCAAAGTCACAGATGGTTGTGTGATTGTTGTGAGTCTTTATTTAGATATCTTGTAATCCCTTATGTGGGCCATATTTGTTTTTTTTGTTTTGTTATTTTTCAAAAGGCAATCCTTAGTTTTTTTTAATGCGCGCTATGCTGGTAGGCGGTTTGCCTGTTTAAATAGGTCGCATTCTAAATTATCGGAAAAAAATAAGGGGGTGCGAGCATAACTTTTTGTCACGCTGAAGTTATGGCTTGAAGGAAAGTAAAGCGCGTACCTCTGAGATAACAATATTATATTACAAAAAAGAGGGTGCATGCGTAAGCATCTCTTTAAGCTGGCGATGAAAGCGGGGCGTGTGTATCTGGGTCACAGATAGTTGTGTGACTGTAGGGCGCAATTATGTAAATATCTTGTAATACCTTTTGCGGCCCTCCTCGGGGGACCGGCGGGCTTTATTAAACCTGTTCAGGGATGAGTAAAGATTAAAGGAGACAGAATCGCAAGCAGGAGTATTATTATTATGTTTGAAACACGTTATCGTGTTTATAACTGTGATGTCGTGCCGTGTGATGTAACCGGCAGGTCCAGAGCGTAAGGGTCATGTGACCCCTGTTTAATAAAAGGACTAGGACGCGCAGACGTACGCCAGTTGGGCGACGGAAGCGAGTCCTGGCACATACCCGTCCCAAGTGTCCTGTGGTCATTATAGTGTGCCCCTACCCCTTAGGCCCATTCCCAGACACTGAAGTGTTGGCACAGCCACCTCGGACAACACCACAATAACTGCTTTGTGTCAGGCGCATGGAAATACCTGTTGATGCCTGCTCCTGCGACTTGTGCTTGCTCTGTAATTGGTGCCCCGGGTGACGCGGGCTCATGAGTAGCCTCTATTATCATATATCTGTGACTTGTGGAGATAGTAGAGAGACAAGGAACCTCTATATCCAGTTTCGCATTTTGGGAAATGAAATTTTTATTCTATATGTCTGAATATGTTTTGAATGTGATAGTGTTTAATAAAACAAAAATGTAAGTACTTAGTCTGGTTTGATTTTTTCAAGGCCTCTATGAGTCGCTCTAAAATAAGGAAATGGTAGAGATACCCGGCTCGTGTTGTGAGCTTATGATATGGTATGAGTAAAAAAAAAAATTTGAGAAATGTAAGAACTACTTTTTTGGTGATTCTAAATGTTGGTATAGTGGTAAAGCTTATTGATTACGGAAAAACAATGGTTGTAGTTTCATTATTTCATTATCTTCTTGTCCAGTGTGGTATCTTCTTAGGCCACGTTTTGAGATATTTCTAATTTTGTCATACTGCAGTTTAGAGCTACTTCATTCTTATCTAGATACTGAGTCGTTTGGTGATAACGTCTTGTATAATGGATGTTTCAATCCTTATCATTGAGGGTATAGACATTATATCACTGTCGCGATTTCTGAGTTTTACTTTGGTAATCGATGACTGTGTGCATCTTGCTTTTTGGTACTAATAGCATTGATAGTTTGTGCCCATGTGACTCCAGGTGAGTTGTCCTTTGATCCTAGGCAATGCCTTGGAATGTTGTCGTTCAACCCTAATAAGTTTGTTTTAAGGCGATGCACCCAACGTTGCTCTTTTTTGAAGAAGATGCGTTCGACATTCTGGTAGGGATATACCCACAGTGACCCACACAACAAACTAATTCTAAATTGCTAGAATTCCTGAACGCAATGGGATTGGAAGGCATGTGGCATACTTATAACCCCACAGTGCAACAATATACATTTTACTCGGGGGCCCACAACAGCCTCTCAAGAATAGATTATATTATCACATTGCCCAACTTAATGGGGAAGTTCAAAGAGATACAGCAGATGGCAAGGGGAATATCAGAACATTCACCTCTGTGGGTGGTATATTATGAAACGGGGTCCTGACAGGAGGGAAGGACAAAGATAGACCCGTAGTGGCTCAAAATCCTCCCCCCCCCAAAAAAGTAATATTAGCGATAAGAAACGATTTAAAAGAAAACACGGGGTTGGTCTTCTTCACGCTAACACTATGGGAGGTATGGAAACCCATGATACAGGTACAGGCTATTTCCTCAATTGCCAGGAAAGAGAAAAAAGCAGTGATCGAAAAAATCGAGTGCGAAATCCTGAACATTGAGGGTGCTCCAACAGATAATAACGTAAAGGAGACTAGACATATTTTAGCTATCAAAACAAAAGAGTACCGCAACATCACCACAGATGCAGCCAGGATCCAGCATATGGCAATCAAGCATAAAGTATATGAACTAGGAGATAAGACAGGGAAACTGCTGGCCTGGTTGGACCAGCGGGAAGAAGCCGAAAGAATAGTCACCACACTAACCTCAAGAGATTGTGAGCAGCTTAGGTTGCCCCAAAATATTGCGGATTAATGTGCAACCTATTACACTGAGGTGTATTCACTCTCTGAGATATCAACAGCAGAGGAGGTGAAAGAAATGCTCGAAGAAATTCCCATGCCGGCCCTAGATGCAGAGGCCCTGACTTTAACTAAAGAAGACATAACGGACGAAGAGCTGGCACAGGCGATCTGAAACATCCAATCGAGGAAAGCATCAGGACCGCACGGCCACCCAATTGAGCTGGGTAAAATTGCCTGAACAACGTTGACCCCACATCTAAAAAACATGTACAATGAGAGTCGAGAGCTGGGGGCATTGCCTGAGGTTCCACGTCTTGCATCCATAGTAGTGGATGTATGTTGTTACAACGCATGCCTTTACCACGCATGCCTTTACAACGCAGGTATTACAATGCAAGTCATTGTGTTGGGGGGCGCTGGATAGTGGATAGTTTAATTTACTATTCCAACTCCAGTCCCCGTGGATAGTAGGGAAGGTTTTGGATTGTAAATTAAACTATTCCCTATCCTACAGCGCCCTCCAGCGCAAGTCGTTGTAACGACTTGTGTTGTAATACCTGCGTTGTAAAGGTACTGCGTGGTAAAAGTTTAGTTGTAAAGGATGTTTCCCATAGTAGTGATCCATAAAGAGGGCATACCAAAAGACAAATGCACATCCTACTGGCCATCTCACTTGTAAATGAGGAAGCAAAAATCCTTGCCACGATACTTGCCGATTACCTTATCCAAGTCATCCCGCGATTGGTACTCCTGGACCAATCTGGCTTCATGCCAGGGAGGAGTACAGCACGAATACAGCACTCAAACTTTGTAGACTTAACTGAGTGTTGGGAAGGGTGGAGACAAAACAGGAGAATGTAGTGACCATGTCTCTGGATGCTCCGATGGCCTTGGACACCGTAGAGTGGCCATATATGTTCGCAGTGCTGGAGGAAATGTGGTTTGGCCCTAATTTCAGGGCATGGGTCAAGCTGCTTTATGCTGATCCTATGGCACAAGTGGTGGTCAATAATACAACATCCCAGAGATCCCCACCGAGAGGAACGAGGTAAAGGTGTCCTCTGTCACTCCTGATATTCACACTAATGTTGGAACCCTTGCCTTCTTGGGTCCGAAGGGACACATTGATCAAGGGATTGTGCTGAACTCATGAATGACAAGATAGAATATCCCTATATGCTGATGACATCCTTTTGTATTTGGCATCCCCTAAACACTCAATTCACAGGGTGTTGAATATGTTTACCAACTTTGGGAGGTACTCAGGCTATAACATAAATTAGTTCAAATCTACATGGCAAATCCCCGACAATTCCTCTAGAATGCGAGGCAGAGATAGTAACAGAAGGCTTATGCTACTTAGGACTGTTCATAACGACAGACCCAGACCTCTTCTATAACCGTAACTTGTTGCCCCTCTGCAGCGCTTGCAAGAAGATGTAAACCACTGGAAGACACTGCCTCTCTCCCTACTCAGAAGGGCAGCTCTCTTTAAAATGATGGCACTCCCCCATTTTCTATATATCTTACAGAATGCACCATACGCGGAACCCCCAAATATTTTACATCAAAAGAAAGTGAGCAAAGAAAGTTATTATGGGAAGGAAAGCCGCCGAGAATTGCTCACCAAAAACCAGTTTGGGGATGGTATGATGGGGGAATTGCAATGCCCGACATACAAAGATATTATTGGGCGTCCCAACTGGTGGCAATTACCCAATATATGTATCGATCTCTGGAAGATGCAGCGTATCGTAGGGACAGATATGTTCTGGGGGGAGGGTATACATGAGAGCGCTATCCAGCCCAACCAGTCACCTGGCTCTTACAGAACTAACTAAAACCACAGTCCAACAGTGGCATTTGGGCCAGAAACAGATGGGGTGGGAAAATAAGATTGCACAGCACACCCCGCTTTGGGATGCAGAAATACTTGGGCACATGGGCAAACATCAGGGATTCGACAAATGGGATCTCATCGGGATAACCCGGGTGGGAGATTTGTGGATGAGGGTCGACCTATGAACATTCGAAATACTTCAACAAGAGTACGAATTATCTAATACTGAAACATTTAGTTACCTACAGGTTAAACATGCATTGCAGGGAGTAATCCCCAAGGGCGTGACTCTCCCGGACTCCTCTCCGTTGGAAGAGAGAATCTACGCGATTATATGACTAAGAAAGCAATATCCCTAACATACCAGAAACTGATAAATAACTCTCCGGACCCCCTCACCAAACTTAGAGATGGATGGCCATCGCCATAGGGGAAATTGATGAGGAGGATTGGCAAGACGCTCTGCGGTCCCCGAAAGAATTAGCCATATCGAGCAAGTTTTGTTTGGTGCAATTGAAGATACTTCACAGAATATATTACTCGCTTAGCCGCCTAGTGAGAACGGGTAAAATAGAGGATGCCTCCTGTGGAAAGGGGTGTCGCCTGGAGGGAACATATTACCACATGATCTGGGAATGCCCTAAGATACAACAATACTGGGAATCTATCACTCGAAAGATGTCTGAAGTCATTTGGATGGAACGGACCCCCACTCTGCTGGTGTCTCCTCAATATATGGGAACCCACAGATCTTAGTGAGAAAGTGCGGATCTGGGTCACATTGGGGCTCATAATCACAAAACGAATTTTTTTCTGACACAGTGGGGCCCCAGAAGTGCTGTGCATACAGGAGTGGGAGAGGGACCTTGATTGGTGTATGACTGCAAAGAAAATGATATATACAAGTAGTGATAGCCCTATGAAATGGGAGCAGATCTGAGACGTGGAATGCATATTGTGGAAATTTGTGTGAGAGCCCAAGAGAAGAGCAGCAGAGGAGAGTCAACCAAATGGACGATTCCCCGTAATAGAAATAGGCACAGTGCAGAAGGACAAAATGAGAAAAGAGGCTTATCCAGGGTATTGAAAAATGTATATATTGTTATGCTTCCTATCACTTTAATGAAAATAATAATACAAAAAAAGAATGGCTTATAAGTCAGCAATAGGGAAGTGGAAAGCTGAGCTTAATGAAGCTTCTTGGGAACGGCTGGTGTCTACTTGTAATGCTAAGTACTCTAAGTGTTTTTGGGCACTGGTTATTGGTAGGCAGCCCAATGTGGCTACTCCGGATGACAAAAGGTCCTTCTATTACTCCAGCACACTGGATGACTCACTTTCAAAGAGTTTATGATCTCAATATGGATTTGCCTCCAGATGCGAAGGATGATTCTGGTTTGTATCCACTTGAGATTAGGTTTGACCTCGAGGGGGTTCATAAGGCAATCATTAGTAGTCCTTCTAATAAATCTCCTGGTTTGGATGAGACACCTGTTAATATAAGGCAGAAGTACATCTCTGGACCTCTATTACAACTAATGCTTTAAATGCTGTTCTGGAGGTTGGCTTCCCCTTGTCTTGGAAATCCACAACTATTATCCCAGTATTTAAAAAGGGCAATAGGCACAAGCCCTTCTGCTATAGATCTATCTCCCTTTTAAATTAAGTTGTGAAGGTGGTGGGTCATATTGTTTTGCAGTGAGTGGAAGCCTGGGCCCAAGCTAATGACATTATTTTAGCTTTTCGGACACAAGACTAACTGGTCCACCTCTCCAGGAGCAGAACTTATAGGAACCCCTTCTGGGTTGGAAGTATCACCGGAATTCAGGTAGGGGGATCCTTCATGGTACCCAGTATACCTTATTAGAATATACAGACTGCTACTATTTAGCTGATGTGCCCCGTTTTGATACTCTGACCTCAAGCATCGTATTACAACAAAAACGTTCTTTAATACATGTTTGAGTACACAATATAGTCAGTATGTATCTACTATTTAGTGACAGCATGAGGGAGCACTACTTCACCATAAATATAACAAAATAAATTATAAAACTAAACAGGTGGATTGCATGCCCGCACCTTGCCAACCACAGGATTACTCCTATAAGGGAGTCTCAAACACTAACTGTATCAGTCTGTTTTATAGCGATAACCTAAATGATTGGGGGCTTGTGCTTGTTCTTTCTTTCCCCCATTGGTATATGAGTTGTACGAGAAGAATGTACAACACCAGTTTCACATGGATTTCCACACAGTTCTATTCACTTTTTTAGAATTCACACAAGTCGCCAAAGTCACCTTGTCAATAATTTGAAAAGTAAAATGTTCCTACTACCATTGCATACACAAACAAGTGACACAAAGGGATGTACAAAAGTTCCCCGGGAAGAGTGACGGAGAGGGGTGTGTGTGCTAGTGAGTGGGGGGAATCCCCTAGTTGGAACTAGAACCCTCACACACCCAGCAAGCTAGGTGTCATGCTTCATCATATGGGCTCTGCTCCTCGTCAGACTGGCGCTGCAATGTCTGACGGGCTCCCGAAACCGGGGCTCTTTATCGGAGATCTTTTGTTCCCGCCATATGGTGCGTGCGTGTGAGAGGGCCTGGGGAGTGTGGTCGTGATGTGGGTTTTAAGTTAAAAAAGGTGAGTCAGTCCACATACTGAATTTATTCTCGTAGTAGACTCCCTTGGTTAAAAATAAAGAATGGTGGTGTGGGAGGGGAGAGACAATGACCCTAACACTATTAGGGTGAATTGGACTACTACCCTCAATTATCGGTCGACATGTTTCTTGCCTGATGGCAATTCTTCAGGACCTAAATAGGATCGTACCACACAGTGAAAATACTAGTGACAAATATATACAAAAGTAAAGGGTCAAAACTTGCAGGTAGGTATACGACCGTTTTTTCAGTCAGTAATACCAGGATGCAGGCTAGTCAGTCCTGCTGCAGTTTGAATGCCTGTGGAAATGAGATAAGGTTTAAAAAAACATAGTACAGAACAACTGTATTAATGAATTTTACACCCTGAAAGCATAGTGAGCGCACACACACCCACAATAACCGTGTTAGTTAAAAAACCGAGCATAAATGTTGCTAATAGTGGCAAACCATCGATGTGATCAATTAGTACAAGCCATTGCATGCATCGGTCGGAATTGACATGAAGAAACAACATAGTACAGTGCTGTACAATCTGAGGAGTGTAATCTAGGGAACCTTACCCTAAACCGGATCCCTGATGGACCTCTCAGTCTGCTCCCGTGGGACTGGCTGGGGAGGTATACAACCTAGTTTTCGGAAGACAATGGTTTTTTATAGAGTGTATAGTCTCCTGGCAATATAGTTTGGGGTGCTGGCAGGTAGGTGTGGTCTTACCATATGGCTAACGAGACGAGGTAAGGTAGAGTACCTCCCTATGTGCCCTGAGCACTAGAATCGTCCGGTGTGTCTCCCACTGCCACAAACGGCCCGGGCTACACCGACCAAAGGGGCGAGAGCGGACAACAAGGCCAGCGCCCGCAGTCCCCGCGCTGAGCCCCGAACAATGCGTCAGAGAGCCAACGCGAGCCGGCAAAGCAGCCGGGCAAGGTGGCCGCGCCCGCCCCGCATCCATAGCAAGGCGCGCTGCACCGTAGTGCAGCGGGAGACGGCCACCCAGAGAGTCACATACTCCTGGGATACAGTGGGGGTTGACGGAAGAGCTTACCTGGTCAGTCGTTGATGTACCATGGCGTCTACCTGAGAAAATCTCTCACCTTCGGCGGCAGCAGTCCAAGCGGATTCACCTACCCCACGAGCAGCGTCTAGGTAATGACGCAGAGCAGCTGGTGACGATCTCTCTGCGCGGGCAATATTTAAGCGCCACAGAGGCTGCCTGTTGCAGCGTCGTTCTCCATTAAGGGACCGCCCCCACCCATGACAGCGCATGTGTAGTGTAGAGGGCGACTTGCTAGGAGACGGGCTGTTGGCTATGGCGGCCATCTTAGAGAGGTGAAAAGTTCAAAGGAAAGCAGATGGGGAAATAGGATGATAGCTATACCGTTTAAAGGGTTGGGCAGTGGAGCAATTGACTGCGAGTGTCCAAATAACAAGGTTATCAATTGTCAATTGGTCTCAGCGTAACCAGGAAACAGGGACCGCCCCCACCCATGACTGCGCATGTGTGTAAAGCGCGACTTGCTAGGAGACGGTCTGTTGGCTATGGCGGCCATCTTAGAGAGGTGACAATTAAAGGCAAGTAGGTAGGGAAGTAGGATGATAGCTACTCCATTTGAAAGGCTGGGCAGTAGAGCAAATGACTGCGAGTGTCCAATAACCAGGTGATAAATTGTCAATTGGTCTCGACAGAACAAAAAAGCAGTTTTAAACACACCATAACTCGTAATGGACATTGCATAAGGTTGGATCACAGGGTCATGTTCCTAGAGACACCCAAGGGACAGAGTCATTTAATCCAACCAGGTCCAATCGAAGACGATGGACACATCTTTGTTCAATCCTGAACAAGGCTTTTTTGGAAGTGGCTGGGTGGGCTTCTAACACCAACCAAGTGAGACTGTCTGCCGTGTGGTTGTTTTGGGAAAAATGTTCGTATAATCTGGTATGTGTTTTATGGCACCTGATGTTGCTCTTGTGCTCTAAAATCCTTACTTTTACGTGCCTCATGGTCATTCCTATGTAATTTTTGCCACAAGGGCAAGTGATCATATAGACACATTTGGTGCTGTTACAATTGGTGTGCTTACGTAGGTGCCACCGAAATGTGTCAGACAATCTTACTTCTTTACATTGGGATGTCTGAGGGCATGCCGCACATCCTCCACAGGGGAAATAACCTATCACTGGGGGAAGGTCCCACAATCTCCTCTGGTTATCACTGTTGTTATGTCTCGGGCGGGTGTGTATTAAGGCATCCTTCAGATTAGCAGTTCTCTTAAATGCGAATCTGGGTTTGAGAATTTCTAGCCCTCCCGAGTTGATTATTGACCAATGTTTATTTATAGTTTTTTTGAGGAATGTGGAGTTGGGAGTGAAAGAGGTCACACACGTTATCAACTCGTCTTGGACTTTAGGATGTTCTTCCAAAAGGTTTGACCTAGGGTTATTCAAGGCTCTTTTCCGTGACTGTTTTACTAGTCTGGTGGGATACCCTCTGTCTTGTAGTTTGTGTTGTAGCAGAGTGGCCTCCCTTTGGAAATCTACAGTGTCCGAGCAGTTCCTTCTAATACGGAGGAATTGGCCAAAGGGCAGGTTATCCCTCAGGGCCCGTGGGTGATGGCTCTGGAATAGTAGAAGGCTGTTTCTGTCAGTGCTTTTACGAAAAAGAGTCGTGCTCAAGCTGGTAGGGTTGAGGTTAATGCATAAGTCCAGGAAGGGGATGGTGGTGGTTGATATTGTTTCCGTGAACTTAAGGTATTGATTTTGGTGGTTGATCCAGCTGCAAAATGCCTCACAGGTCCTGCGATCACCCTTCCAAAAGACCAGGATGTCGTCGATATACCTGCGCCACAAGGTGATGTTATCACGATAAGGATTGTGTGCAGACTGGATAACTCTTTCCTCAAAGGTTGCCATGTAAATACATGCCAGGCTTGGAGCAAATGTAGAACCCATAGAGGTCCCCTGGATTTGGTGGTAGAGTTGAGAACCATATTGGAAGAAGTTTTCAGTCAAAGCTAAGGATGCACATGCCATGATAAATGAAACCGGAGTTGGAGAGGACCAGTCTTCCAACAGTAGAGTGGACTCCACTGCCTCCAGAGTGGCCTGTTGAGGGATATTGGTGTAGAGCGCCTCAACATCCATCGTGAGGAGGAGGTCCACACCTTCCCTCCCCTCCAGGGATTCAATGAGTCGGAGGACATCCCGAGTATCTTGTAAGAAAGATGGGATTTTCTTCACCACTGGTTGCAGAAAGACGTCGCAGAATTTCGACAGGGGCTCGAGTAGGGAGCCTATGCCAGAGACAATGGGTCTCCCTGGTACCGGAGTGACACCCTTATGAATTTTGGGGAGGGTGTAAAAGTAAGGGATGACCGGGTCCGTGGTGACTAGGAATGCTGCTTCATTTTTGGAGATCCACTCATTTGTCTCGCCCTCAAGTACAAGGCTTGTAATAGTGGTCATGAGTCGTTTGGTGGGGTCAGTATTGAGTGGTCTATAGTGGGAGATGTTAGCAAGTTGACATCTGCATTCCGTGTCGTAATCAACATGATTCTGGATCACAGTAGCCCCACCTTTATCTGCTTGTTTGATCACTATGCTGGTGTCATTTCCAAGTTCAACCACAGCCTGTTTCTCAGCTTTGGACAAATTCGTGTACGAGGAATTGTTAGGTCTGTTATCTAAACTCCTCAATACTGCTTTTTCAAAAGCAAGGATTTCTGGGGGAACCATCGAGTCTGACGAAAGTTGATGGCTTGCGTAGACCAGTGTCTGTTTTGTCCTGTTCTGGTTTGTCTGCAAAAAAGGAACGGAGACGTACCTTTCTAAAGAGTTGCTTTACTTCACAAGTTTCGGTGAAGTTGTCAGGAGTTGGAGTGGGCACAAAGCCTAATCCTTTCTCAAGGATTTTAGTTTCCTGACTGCTTAAAGTTCTATTAGACAAATTCACAATCAGACTCTCCTGCCCCTGGTCGTGCTCCTGGTCTCTACCGCTGTCTGTGCAGCTGATTGGTCTTGCCACTGGACAGTTTTTCGCCCTCCTCGCTTGCGCCCTCTTCCTCTGCCCCAGCCTCTGCCTAAAAAAGGTGGGTTGATTGGGTAGAATTGAGGAGGTCCTTGAGGATAAAAGGGGTACTGCCAGGGAGGTGGCATCTGTGGGGGTCCCTGGAACATTTGGCCATTGTTCGGCACTTGGTTCCAGCCTGGGTGAGGTTGGTTACCACGGTTGTTGGGTCTGTTGTTATCACTGGAGTCACTGCCAGAGGAGCCCCTCCGGCTATCATTATCCGAACTCCCATCAGTGGAGTACCCGTTTTTGTTATTACTGTACCCCTCTTTAAGATAGGGGTATACCTTTTCCTTGTCAAATTTGGCTATGTGCTTCTTAAGTTTGGTAATTTTTTGTTGTATGAGATACTCTCGGTTGTCAGTAATCTCCTGGTTAATCTCCGCCAACTTCGTGGTGAAAGGAGTCTTTTTCATAGTGCTTAGAAATGTGGCTTCGATGGCTGTGATCTTCACTAGGAGGGCATCAGCCAATCTTTTAGCCATTTTGACGATCAGAAATAAGAGGTCTTTGGTACATTTCCAAGAAACGTGACACCAGTCCACCTTAAATTGACTTCTAGGAATAGTCTCGGCATGATGTTCACGATGAGACCCTGTGGAGCTATCTTAGCTCTTAGATATTCCATCATCATTTCCCCATGTATAGTTATCCTGAGCCATTCTTTTTTCAGGGTAGTTAAAGTCACCCAATCCTCAGTGGTAGCACTGGAGGTAGATGCTCCACCCATTCCAAAGAGTGAGGGAGCTGATCTCAATGCCTCTTCGATTGTTTCTTCATCGAAACTAAGACCTGGTACATCCTCCATCGTGAGGTGCTATCGGTCCTGGTCTTGGTAAAAATGGTAGTGAAAAGGTGATAAAGAGAGCCAACTGTACGTAGTGTGTATCAGTGGGCAAAGGATGGTCCTCTCAGTAAAGGTTTGGTTACTGTAGGTAGCGTCGAAGTCCCACGAGAAAGCTCTCGCGCTAAACTATCAATACAAGGGGGAGGGACATAGATAGGACAATGTTTTACGGGGTCCAGTGTACTCGTCCTATAGACTAGTGACACAAAGGGATGTACAAAAGTTCCCCGGGAAGAGTGACGGAGAGGGGTGTGTGTGCTAGTGAGTGGGGGGAATCCCCTAGTTGGAACTGGAACCCTCACACACCCAGCAAGCTGGGTGTCATGCTTCATCATATGGGCTCTGCTCCTCGTCAGACTGGCGCTGCAATGTCTGACGGGCTCCCGAAACCGGGGCTCTTTATCGGAGATCTTTTGTTCCCGCCATATGGTGCGTGCGTGTGAGAGGGCCTGGGGAGTGTGGTCGTGATGTGGGTTTTAAGTTAAAAAAGGTGAGTCAGTCCACATACTGAATTTATTCTCGTAGTAGACTCCCTTGGTTAAAAATAAAGAATGGTGGTGTGGGAGGGGAGAGACAATGACCCTAACACTATTAGGGTGAATTGGACTACTACCCTCAATTATCGGTCGACATGTTTCTTGCCTGATGACAATTCTTCAGGACCTAAATAGGATCGTACCACACAGTGAAAATACTAGTGACAAATATATACAAAAGTAAAGGGTCAAAACTTGCAGGTAGGTATACGACCGTTTTTTCAGTCAGTAATACCAGGATGCAGGCTAGTCAGTCCTGCTGCAGTTTGAATGCCTGTGGAAATGAGATAAGGTTTAAAAAAACATAGTACAGAACAACTGTATTAATGAATTTTACACCCTGAAAGCATAGTGAGCGCACACACACCCACAATAACCGTGTTAGTTAAAAAACCGAGCATAAATGTTGCTAATAGTGGCAAACCATCGATGTGATCAATTAGTACAAGCCATTGCATGCATCGGTCGGAATTGACATGAAGAAACAACATAGTACAGTGCTGTACAATCTGAGGAGTGTAATCTAGGGAACCTTACCCTAAACCGGATCCCTGATGGACCTCTCAGTCTGCTCCCGTGGGACTGGCTGGGGAGGTATACAACCTAGTTTTCGGGAGACAATGTTTTTTTTTAGAGTGTATAGTCTCCTGGCAATATAGTTTGGGGTGCTGGCAGGTAGGTGTGGTCTTACCATATGGCTAACGAGACGAGGTAAGGTAGAGTACCTCCCTATGTGCCCTGAGCACTAGAATCGTCCGGTGTGTCTCCCACTGCCACAAACGGCCCGGGCTACACCGACCAAAGGGGCGAGAGCGGACAACAAGGCCAGTACCTGTTTATATATTCCCTTAGCCCTGAAGAAGTTGTGGTGTAATTCCCTGTAACAGCTACGAAACACGTGTTGGCTAAGCAGGCTTAAAGACCTTGAATTAAAGACATTTGAAAATATAAAGACAAGCATCATTGTGATATTTTATGTAACTTTATATATTTATTTTTGAACGTTTGCAGAGGATTTTGTATATAGCATAAGTGGTGTGCTGGCCATACACGTGGGGATCTGGTGGTTTTTCCCTACCTCATGCACCATGCCAGATTACCTGTATTAACTGATCTGTACTTGTGCTAGACCTTAGAGCACTATTTAGCCTATTGCTGACCACCGACTGTATAACTAATGACATTATTGCCTGGTCCAGAATGGGTTTAGGGAAGGGAAAGGCACAATGGAACAATGTTTAAACATAAACCTTATGATTGGTAAATATGTAGTGGCGAAACAATGGACCCACTTTCTTGCATTTATGGACCTTAGCAGTGCCTTTAGCCAAGTAAATAGGTCAAAGCTTTGGGATACTTTGGCTGCACACGGGCTACTTTCCCAACTGGTTACCTTCCTTAGAACCTTACATATGGATGCAAATGCTTATGTCAGATATGGTTTGAGTGGGGAGAGCACTCAAAATTTTAGCCTTCCATGGGGGGTAAGGCAGTGCTGTGTATTGACACCAATTTAATTTTTGTTATTCAATGATAGCCTGAACACCTTTTTGGCTTCCAACAGGAAAGATTTGCCCAAAGTAAAGTCAGTTAGTGTACCTTCCCTGCGGCACGCTGACGATGCAGTGTTGATAGCCAGAACGGCAAATGGCCTTAAGCAGTTAGTTGACCTATTTGTTAATTTTATGGATGACCTGGAATTGGATACAAGCATTACCAAGACCCACTACTTGGTGTGTGGCAGGAATTTTCCAAAAAGTAGATCCATAGCCATTTGGGGGCAATCAATTAGTACAATGCCTACTTTTCTGTATTTGGGAGTTTCTTTTGACCAACAACATAAATGGCTTACTTGTATAACTAACTGTTGTTCCCAATTTACTCAAGCCTATAGTACTCTGTTCAGATTTTGTTTATCGATAGGTAGCAAACCTATTTTGCCCCTACATGAAAATCCTTAAAATTAAATGAGTCCCTGTACTAACATCTGGTGCTGCAATTTGGGATAGATTAATTACAAGGTCATTCAGCAGGGTGCTGTGTAATTGAAAGGTGGGACATGTACTTTTACATTTTGCATGTCCTGGTAGTGAATAACTTCCAAATTAGTTTTTTCACTACTGTGAGGCCTACTCCTCCCATGGGACAACATTGGTTTTCCTGCAATTCCTAATTGAGAAGAGGTTGAACCATCATGTTTGGTACCTATGGAACTGTAATGATAAACCCTCTTTAATGGCAAGGCTATATTTGTCACTTCAGTGTGAAAATATCCCTTTTAGAAAGTTGACATATAACTGCTACTAGCACTGTGAGCCTGCAGTCTGTCTTTGCTTACATGTCTGGGGTGGGTGACAGCTGGGCATTGTGTGTTCCTTCTAGACAGCCACACACAATGGAAGCCTAGGTGTGACCTGATGGATCATCCTGGCTGGACAGAAGGGAGGAGCTGGGCACAGCTTCACTTACACATGAATAGGCTTTGTCCTATCCACACAAAGGACTTCATAGGCTCCACCATAGTGCGTCAAGAGCCGGGCAAGAGGAAGGACCTCTGTGCAGTTCAAAAGCCTGTCTTTGAAGTCTCCCCCACTTCAAAGCCACCACTGGGTATAAGAACTCCGATCTCACCACTTCAGAACACTTTTGGACCTGTGGATACTCTGCCAGGAAGTACTGTGGTTCTACTGAAGGACTGCCACTCTGCTTGCCTGCTGATCTGGAAGAACTGCTTCCCTGCTGTGATGACCTACTGCCTGCCTCCCTCCTCACCTGGGTGGGAATGACTGGACCTGCATCACTTGACCCCAGAACCCACAGTGAATCTGATTGCTGGTTGGATGGCCTTGAAAATGTAAATGTATTGTATTTATATAGCCCACTTCTACCCGGAGGCCTCGTAGCGCTGTATTCATACCGCTGTGGAACCCATCCTGGCTTTCCTGTGAAATGTCCACTCCTGGGCACCCCCAAGGTGAAGCCAGGCATCCAAGCGCTGCTGGGGCCATTGTGGAGATTAAGCAAGCTATTGCCCAGAGTCACAGAGTGGGACCCATGATTAGACTAGGCACCGAGGCGAGAATTATCAGGTCCGGGGAAATTGAGTCACAATACCAATTATAACCTAGGTCACCGGCACTCTTCTCTTAAACTGTTTAGAAATGATATCCCTCATGTTGCAATCAATTACAACTACCGCCCCACTTTTAATGAATATGGGGTAGGGGGTATATCAATCTCGTGCCCAACTTAAAAAAGCCTGTCCCTTTAAACAGACAGATGTGAAACCATTACCATTGTGAAAAAAAATGTGTGGAAGCGAGATGGCACCTCAAGGGCGCACCACCAACGGGGAACCTGGCAGGTACTCACCAGGATAGCCCTGTTATCATCATTGGTGCCATCAAGCTCAAAGAAAAAGTGTCCAAGTGAAAGCAAATATGTGTTTGCAAAAAGAAGTGCAGTGGAAGAAACAAAACACACAAGATAGTGTCACACAACATAAAACATACGCACACAGCACGGACACACAAACTTTATTCCTGTTCTTTCGTGCTGGTTGCATAGATTAAAAAAGTGAATATGACTGCTGCTTATACAGCCATATTCTACTTGCCGGCATGTTTCATTGCCATAGTGTTCATCTGGCAATTTCTTCAGGGCATGCAATTTTTTAAGCCACTGCTTTGGACACCGGGGCTTTACAACCTCTAACGGCAGCTGTCTCTCATACTGGCCGAGAGGTACTAAAAACGCGTATAGACTAACTCCTTCTGTGAGTTATCTGGCGTCCCCTTCCGGGGAAATTGAGTCCAAGAGCTGCCGAGGCGGAAATTGAACCCTGGTCCCGAGCCAGACCTCTGCATTAGGGTCTGCCGCTCTAACCATTGAGCCACGCTTCTCCTCTGATCTAAAGTCTCCAGGACATAAAAGGCTTTGAACCACCCTGCGTCTGCACCTGCTCTATGGCTTCTTTGAATCAGCCTTGCCAAGTGGTACCACCCTATTTATGGACTCTTGAAAGAGGGCCTAAGGTGTTTGTTCCAGTAGAACTGACCCATCCCCTGTCAAACCAATGCATCACCACCACTGTGCGGATCAGAACCGGCGCGCCACTGCCACAGCATGGATCGAAACTGGCACATCACTACCACTGTGTGGATCGACACTGCTGCATCACCGCTACTGCGTTGATCGGAGTTGATTCATTGTCTTTAGATTCACCAATGAGCAATGCCCTTCCTGGTGCAAGGTCCTCGCATCCCCTTTCATGGCAGTCTCGTTGATGAAAGCTTCGTATCGCCACCCTCATCGACAGGATCCTCGATTTTGACGCATCCAGTACTAAGGTAGTTTGGTTTAGCGGGCATAGCCTGGTCCCTGTAGCCGGCCTGCACTCCATCGTGGTCAGCCTGAACTTTTTGTTTCATCCTGGTCCAGCCCCACCAGATGTCCCTTTTTGGCGCTATGTGTTTTTAGTGCTATTTTCCCCTAAAACTTAAAACTTTAAAAGTCAATATCTCTGGGTCTACTCAGTACATACCGGAGCCCCCTCCCAGTCAATCAAGAATTTAATTTCTAACATACTCGAAACATCTGGTAAGCTATTACAGGCAAATCTTGTTGTCCGATGTATGTACAACTTCTGAAACACGAGAAACAGGCTTGTTATTTATTGATCTCTTAGAAATAGCATAGAGCCTAGAGATAGGTCCGTGAGGATGTTAGAACTACAAATTGTGATAATGATGTTACAATTTTCCTTGTCAATTTCACTGTTCATGAAATACACAGCTGCTTCTAATTTGTATCTTCTGTGATTTTACCACAATAGTGTATGTACAATATCAGTAATTTGAAAACAACTGTTTTAAAATAAATATGTAAAAATGCATATTCTATGTTAATATTGGAGAAAAGGAATATAATTATTGACAAGACTCATCAATTCTCAGCAGAAGAACTGTTTGACTGAGGTCGAGTAAAGGTTCACTGCATTGATCTAATAAAGTACCGACAAGGAATATCAACACAGCAAGTTAATGAATCAGAAGATCTGAAGAGGAAACCACATCTAAATTCAACAAACATTTAGGAGTAAAACCTAGAGGCATTTGACATGAGCAAGGAAAGCCCAGGCAACTCAGTGTTGCCAGGCAAAACATGAATCACAAGGACACTGATGCTCTAAGTTGTAACCTGGATTTAGATGGTTTGCTAAAAGGCTAATGCCTCTTCGTCTTTGTTATCTTGGGCGATGAAATGTCAGACATGGTCTAAGGATGAAAGCACATGGACAGCCATTTTGCCACAATTACCTGTTTGCAAAATTGGAGGCTTCAGGCATGAACAAATAACCCAAAGTGTTGATACTGCCTGCCTAGTACAAACCTCAATGATTTAAAAGCCTTTATTTAATTATTTAATATAGTAGAACCATGCCCTAGTTTATTGGGGTGCTTTACCTTGAAGCATGTGTAGAGTTGATAGAAAGAACAGAACTACAACTGTGAAAGTAAACAAAAGATGTACAGTGGATAAAGCCAGATGAAGAGAAGTGTAATTGTAGATGATCAACAGCTGTGAAAAAAATATCAGCTATAACAACAAAGATACTAATTGTCTTTAGGATTCTAGAATTCAGGGGAGGTAGGATTTTAGGAGAAGCTGTGTTTTTAGAGCTGTCTGAAAGAGAGAAGCAATGTTCTGGAGACAGCTCAAATCAGTTCAATATTTTTTGAAGATGCAGCACCAAGAACTGTAGAGGAATTTTTGGATAACTTGAAGAAGAGACTGGTGAGGCAGTATCTTCACTGGGGTTTTCAGGAAGACCACCTGAAATGGATATCTTGCATGCTAAGTTCAACTTCTGTAGCTTTATTTCTGTGAAACCAGTGCAAGAGGTTTTGGAAATTATTTGCGCCTTGTTAGGCTGCCATTGTGGATTTGTTTTAGATCTTGGAAATAGAGTCACATCTTTTCAGGTCAGCAGTAAGGTGACCTGCAACAGGGATAGTAAAAAAATGGCCCTTTACAGGTTGGCACAGCAGGAGCAGTGATGTTTATCAGTCCTACCAAACTTACAATTCCTTCACTCTGCTATACCACACAACACTGAAGGGGTGTTCTCCTGCGCCATCTGATGGTTCTCATGCACTCTCAGACTCCTACACTGACAGCACCCTACACCCGACCCCCATACTCTCACACTCACCAGCAATTGACTGCTCAATTCTCCACACTCTCATGCATGCTCCCAAACTCATGCTCTCTCAACAAACATGCCATGGAGGTCTGGAACCAAAAGGACAAACACTCAATGGACCTGCTGTTACTCATGGAATCAAAGCAGAACCCTGCATAGGCCCGACAATGCCATATCCATCAAACCAGGTTACAAGATTGCCAGATAGGGTAGACAACACAAGTGCATCAGCAAATTCACCATTCGTAATCAAGGACACATTCAGCTGGAACACCTCCTTGGACACCACCTCCAGCAACATGGAACACCTGTCTTTCATGCACCGCATCACAGACAACTTCTCCATGATTGGCATCCCCATTTACAGACCAGCAGGACTATGCAACAACTTCTGCGACACCATCGCAGACTGTGTCGCATCTCTCATCATCGAGTCCAGCATCTCTATCTTTCTCGGAGGCCTGAACTTTCACCTGGAAGACTAAACCAACCCAAACACAACTGCACTACTCAAAAAGCTAGGGGATCTCAGATTCACCAACACATGGAATGTCCCACACACCTCCTATAACACATTTGACAACATCTAAGAAAATAAGTGCTAATCAATCACCTAGACAATGCCCTCATCAAATTCACAACTTCTTTCCTGTACCACCACAGAACATCCACTGCTAGGCCAGTCCACGAAGACTGAACAACATTCCAGAGGAAACCTGGACAACCAAACTCTCAGAACACCAGTCAGATAGAAACAGCAGCCTGCCCAAATCCTTTACAAACTTCAACAATAGGTTCACAACCTGTACTGACATCCTAGCTCACTTAAGCCCTACAAAGCCACAAGATCCAGAACATAATCTATCGATTACATGGAAGAGCAATGTGACATAGAAAACAACTGGAGTGCAGATGGTGAAAGCACAGTGCCGGCTCTCTATGCAGCTTCTACTAGGGTGGGGGAGGTTGGTGGCAAGAACACAGGTGGTATCTTTCCTTTTTGATCTCTTTATGTAGGATTTTAGAAAACAACAAAGATCGGATGGAGGCAGGCCTTTTTCCTTCCAAGCTTGAAGCTCCTTGAATAGGCAAGTGTTTGGGGCTCAAATAAATGGATCTCTTTTCAAATAATTGAACTCTGTGTGTTTTTTGTCCAAGACATAAAGGCCTCATTTACAAAAAAATGTTATGCAGAGCAGTGGCGCAAGCCATTTTGCTGCGCCAAGCTGCATCATTTTAAAATCACAGGGATGCATTGTATTAACAATATAACACATCTGTGTGCTTTCTGCTGCTATAGAGCACAATTGGCTGCCGTGTCCCATCATGGGCACTCTTGCGTCACGTTGCAAGGTTGCCTGCGTTGCGAGGATGCCTTCCAGCACAATAACAATCCTTGATGGCCTTTTCCTCTTTAGCATAGAAAGAGGAACAAACTAGGAAAAATAAAAGTATTTCTCCTCGCTGTGCCACTCCTACACCTACACTGGGAGGGATAGGATTCTGACGCATTCCCAGCCTTACAAAACTTTGTAAATCTGGGAATGTGTCAGGTTCCATGGATGCTGCGTGGGAACACACACAGCAACACCCATGGAACCCCCCTTTCCCACAGAGCAATGCATGAAAGGTGCCCCTACTTACGAGAAACTAATTAATAGGTAAATTCCTGTGCAAACTCAGAATAAATCCACTATTACCTAAAATTGATTATTGAAACAATAACACAAAGCAGAACAAACATCACACCCGAGACATCCTCTGCCCCTCTTTCCAGTATCTTAAATTTCACTGCACCATAAAGCCTTTTACAAGCAGCAAATGCAGACCTGCCAATGCAACCAGCCATGCACAAAAGTATTGTTTGCATGAAAAAAAGAAAATATATAACAAAAACAAGAGAGAAATTAAAGTACCTTCGTCCTTGAACACAATCGAACGTTTCAATGTCGCTGGCTTGACACAATCACTGCTGTGATGTTTAATTGGGGATACATAAGCAGTGAGTGCCAAGGTAATTGCAGACTGTTAGCCATGGAGACAAGAGTCTGAATTATATATAAATTACGAAGTGTGAAGTTAAGAGTGCAGTTTTAGAACAATGGAGCATATTTACAAGGGCATTGTGCCACAGGAACATCACTTTTAACAATGGTCCTGTGGCTGTATGTCCTGCGCCATATTTACAAAGTGGCAATAAGCTACTTTTTGTGGCTTAACGTCGCTTTATAAATAGGGTACCCTTTCAAGCAGGTATCTGCATTAAAGGGGTATGCAATGGGTGTTTCTGTGGGCATTCCACCTCAACACCCATTGCTGTTTGGCTCTGCCCCAGGTGTACAAGGATCTCTAAATCTGAGGCAGTGCCATGCAAGAGCAGAAGGTAGAATAGATAATTTAATTTCTCCTCGGTTTTTCTTTTTCTATTCATGCTGCATTCTGCAGCACACACAGAAGTAACAAATCACCATTATTCATTGTTTATGTGCAGGAAGGGACAACTTCCCGCACATAAACAATAATTCCATGCAATTTTGGCTCAAAGGTGCCTTCATTGAAGCTAGGTAGCTAATTTTAGCACCAACACTACAGAAAACACAAGGGAGCAGCATATTTGTGTACATATGGTGCATCCTGCATCTTGAAAATGTCAGAGCAAGGCTCTGTCAAATTTGGCACATCTCCACCCCCCAACATTTCCTTGGCCATATTCCCCAAAGATTGAAGAAGAGTGTGGCTTCTACAAGGGCTTCATTCATTGTGTTGATTTTTTTTCCCTTGAACCAGTTGGTCTGTTCTTATTTTTCAATTTGATAATTCTGTTGAAAGATAGGTCGAGCTGTACACTAGGAAGATGAGCAGGGTATTTAGAACTGGAATTGTCTACCAATTAGATATGCATTTATCCAGGGAGACATTTCAAATTGTGGGGGAAGTTATAACTCCTGGAATTCGACAACGTGTACTATGGTGGTTTGTTGAAAGCCTTCAAAATAAAACACTTGATCAACACCCTTTGAGACCAAGGTGACCCCAATTAAGGTTTTTAATAGAGAATGTTACTGTTTAATTTCTTTCTTGGAGAAGTTTTCTAGCAGAAGGTTTTTTATCAGGGCTTTTGCAACAGCTATAAAAAATGTGTTTTGCACAGTTGTTCAGTAGCTTATTTGTAATTATTTAAGCCTTGTAAACTTGTCAAAGATAGTACAATTTGAAAAAACTGTCCGGAAGTGTCTGAAGGAGAAGTCTCCAAAACTCCTATCTCAAACTGCTACTAGCCTGTTATGATTTTGACTGGTTACAGTATTATGAGGAATTTCTGTACACCCACACAAACATTATACCGTTAGGAAATCGTCTCCTGTAGATCTAGATCCACCCTTAGCATTAACCATCCACACCCCCTCACAGGAAATGAATAACTACAGAGAAATAAAAGTTCCAGTCAGTATGTTTGTTTGGGTGAGAGCAGAAATCTGTTTGAGTAGAAAAAAGTGCTTGGTGGGAATGTACGACTAGTACTGGGCAAGTGCCCTGGCATACTCTGAATCTGGTAAAGGCATAGTGCCCATTGATTCCAATAAAGATAATCAAATCATGCATGGTTTGTCTTATCTGCGACGACATCCCAGGAGTGTCGACAAAAAAAGGGTAGGGAACCCGTGCTCGTGAGTGAAGTGAAGGTGGGTCCCTTCCTTTCCTCCTGAAAAAGAAACACAAAAAAGATATCAATATCAAAAGAGATACAACTTAAAAACAATGCAATACAAATAATGCGTATACTATCATACTGCCTGGAAAATTGAGTTTCTAAAACATCCAGAAGAGCAAAAACAAGGGAGAAAACCTATTCCTCTTTGAGGTTAACAGCAAGTTCCTCATCCTGGTTCAAACCCATTGTGTAATGTGGTAATCGTGTCCAGGATCTGATACCAGGTCATGCTTATATGTGGTAACTGCCAATGGATTTCCATTTTTCATGTTTTTACCATGCTTGAGAATGTACTTTCTTAAGGCTGAATACCTATCTCTGACCAAGGTTTTACACCATTCCAATATGGCCAACACATTTGATCCTCATAGCATTTTTAAGGACACCCTAGGGATGGTGATAGCACATGTGAACAAGGCTGCTGGGCAGCCGAAACTCATTATGTGAATAAACTGTTTCATGCAATAACTTGGTGCGGACTTTGCTGTAGCCTGGGAGCACACCTACTGAACTTTGTGGATATATATATTAAGCATGGGCTGAAAATTCGTTCCGCTCACGGAATTTGCGGATTTTCCGCGATTTCGTGATCCGCAAATCTCGCGAAATCGCGGTAAAATCCGCAAATCAGCAGGGATGAATTTTCAGCCAAGCACTTACAGGCTTACAGCAGCAGACGCAAAAGTTGAAGCTAATTTTTTGTAACCTTTTACAAAAGGGTTACAAAGAAATTAACTTCAACTTGGGCACCTGCTGCTGTAAGCCTGTAAGTGCTACCTGGCGGACTCGTTGCCTACTTGCAACTATTCTCTGACCCTGCTCTGACCCTTGAAGCAGGGTCAGAGAATAGTTACAAGTAGGCAATGAGGCGCCTGTCACGAAAATTAAACCTCAACAGGAAGCACTGACAGATATAAAAACAAGCATTTGCAATGCAATATTTCTCGCATTAGGAAAGTTTGAGCTATTGGTCTTGTAAATGACAATTTTTTTTATTTATGTGTTGGTTTTGAAAATAGCTAAATTAATAGTTTTGTCATTTTCAATGCCAATAGTTATAACTTTCGCGAATGTGACACCTATAGCATTTGTAATGCAACATGTTTTGTATTTACGTGACTTAGCTGTATTGATATTACAAATTACAATGGCTTTTAATTTTTTTTTAATAATTAATACTTAAATAAAAGTGATTTTAATTTATAATGGCAATAGCTTAAACTTTTGTAAATAACTTTTGTGAAGATTAGGTTCAGTGTATTTTATTGTGACGAAAATCCAAGAACAGAAGTGAAATATTAACATCTTTTTGTGACATTTGTAATAAAGTTTGAAACATTGAGAGAACATATTTGAACCGTTGTTGTTGAATGGTTGCGCAGATTGATGCTGGGGTGGTGCTGAGTGGTGCTGTGGTGGTGCTGAGTGGTGCTGTGGTGATGCTGAGTGGTGCTGTGGTGGTGCTGAGTGATACTGGGATGGTGCTGAGTGATGCTGGGGTGGTGCTGAGTGGTGCTGTGGTGGTGCTGAGTGATGCTCTGGTGGTGCTGAGTGATGCTGTGTTGGTGCTGAGTGATGCTGTGGTGGTGCTGAGTTATAATGTGGTGGTGCTGAGTGATGCTGTGGTGGCGCTGAGTGATGGCACTGAGTGGTGCTGTGGTGGTGCTGATTGGTGCTGTGGTGGTGCTGAGTGATGCTGTGGTGGTGCTGAGTGGTGCTGTGGTGGTGCTGAGTGATAATGTGGTGGCACCGAGTGATGCTGTTGTGGCGCTGAGTGATGCTGTGGTGGCGCTGAGTGATGCTGCGGTGGCACTGAGTGGTGCTGTGGTGGTGCTGAGTGGTGCTGTGGTGGTGCTGAGTGATGCTGTGGTGGTGCTGAGTGGTGCTGTGGTGGTGCTGAGTGATGCTGTGGTGGTGCTGAGTGATGCTGTGGTGGTGCTTAGTGGTGCTGTGGTGGTGCTGAGTGATAATGTGGTGGTGCTGAGTGATGCTGTGGTGGTGCTGAGTGATGCTGTGGTGGCACTGAGTGGTGCTGTGGTGGTGCTGAGTGGTGCTGTGGTGGTGCTGGTGGTGCTGAGTGGTGCTGTGGGGGTGCTGAGTGATAATGTGGTGGTGCTGAGTGATAATGTGGTGGTGCTGAGTGATGCTCATTCATTGTGTTGATTTTTTTCCCCTTGAACCAGTTGGTCTGTTCTTATTTTTCAATTTGATAATTCTGTTGAAAGATAGGTCGAGCTGTACACTAGGAAGATGAGCAGGGTATTTAGAACTGGAATTGTCTACCAATTAGATATGCATTTATCCAGGGAGACATTCCAAATGGTGCGGGAAGTTATAACTCCTGGAATTCGACAACGTGTACTATGGTGGTTTGTTGAAAGCCTTCAAAATAAAACACTTGATCAACACCCTTTGAGACCAAGGTGACCCCAATTAAAGTTTTCAATAGAGAATGTTACTGTTTAATTTCTTTCTTGGAGAAGTTTTCTAGCAGAAGGTTTTTTATCAGGGCTTTTGCAACAGCTATAAAAAATGTGTTTTGCACAGTTGTTCAGTAGCTTATTTGTAATTATTTAAGCCTTGTAAACTTGTCAAAGATAGTACAATTTGAAAAAACTGTCCGGAAGTGTCTGAAGGAGAAGTCTCCAAAACTCCTATCTCAAACTGCTACTAGCCTGTTATGATTTTGACTGGTTACAGTATTATGAGGAATTTCTGTACACCCACACAAACATTATACCGTTAGGAAATCGTCTCCTGTAGATCTAGATCCACCCTTAGCATTTACCATCCACACCCCCTCACAGGAAATGAATAACTACAGAGAAATAAAAGTTCCAGTCAGTATGTTTGTTTGGGTGAGAGCAGAAATCTGCTTGAGTAGAAAAAAGTGCTAGGTGGGAATGTACGACTAGTACTGGGCAAGTGCCCTGGCATACTCTGAATCTGGTAAAGGCATAGTGCCCATTGATTCCCATAAAGATAATCAAATCATGCATGGTTTGTCTTATCTGCGACGACATCCCAGGAGTGTCGACCAAAAAAGGGTAGGGAACCCGTGCTCGTGAGTGAAGTGAAGGTGGGTCCCTTCCTTTTCTCCTGAAAAAGAAACACAAAAAAGATATCAATATCAAAAGAGATACAACTTAAAAACAATGCAAAACAAATAATGCGTATACTATCATACTGCCTGGAAAATTGAGTTTCTAAAACATCCAGAAGAGCAAAAACAAGGGAGAAAACCTATTCCTCTCTGAGGTTAACAGCAAGTTCCTCATCCTGGTTCAAACCCATTGTGTAATGTGGTAATCGTGTCCAGGATCTGATACCAGGTCATGCTTATATGTGGTAACTGCCAATGGATTTCCATTTTTCATGTTTTTACCATGCTTGAGAATGCACTTTCTTAAGGCTGAATACCTATCTCTGACCAATGTTTTACACGATTCCAATATGGCCAACACCTTTGATCCTCATAGCATTTTTAAGGACACCCTAGGGATGGTGATAGCACATGTGAACAAGGCTGCTGGGCAGCCGAAACTCATTATGTGAATAAACTGTTTCATGCAATATCTTGGTGCGGACTTTGCTGTAGCCTGAGAGCACACCTACTGAACTTTGTGGATATATATATTAAGCATGGGCTGAACATTTTTTCCGCTCGCGGAATTTGCGGATTTTTCCGCGATTTCGCGATCCGCAAATCTCGCGAAATCGCGGTAAAATCCGCAAATCATCGGGGATGAATTTTCAGCCAAGCACTTACAGGCTTACAGCAGCAGGCGCAAAAGTTGAAGCTAATTTTTTGTAACCTTTTACAAAAGGGTTACAAAGAAATTAACTTCAACTTGGGCACCTGCTGCTGTAAGCCTGTAAGTGCTACCTGGCGGACTCGTTACCTACTTGCAACTATTCTCTGACCCTGCTCTGACCCTTGAAGCAGGGTTAGAGAATAGTTACAAGTAGGCAATGAGGCGCCTGTCACGAAAATTAAACCTCAACAGGAAGCACTGACAGATATAAAAACAAGCATTTGCAATGCAATAGGTCTCACATTAGGAAAGTTTGAGCTATTGGTCTTGTAAATGACATTTTTTTTTATTTATGTGTTGGTTTTGAAAATAGCTAAATTAATAGTTTTGTCATTTTCAATGCCAATAGTTATAACTTTCGCGGATGTGACACCTATAGCATTTGTAATGCAACATGTTTTGTATTTACGTGACTTAGCAGTATTGATATTACAAATTACAATGGCTTTTAATTTTTTTAAATAATTAATACTTAAATAAAAGTGATTTTAATTTATAATGGCAATAGCTTAAACTTGTGTAAATAACTTTTGTGAAGATTATGTTCAGTGCATTTTATTGTGACGAAAATCCGAAAAATGGGGTGGTGCTGAGTGGTGCTGAGTGGTGCTGTGGTGGTGCTGAGTGATGCTGTGGTGGTGCTGAGTGATGCTGTGGTGGTGCTGAGTGGTGCTGTGGTGGTGCTGAGTTATAATGTGGTGGTGCTGAGTGATGTTGTGGTGGCGCTGAGTGATGGCGCTGAGTGGTGCTGTGGTGGTGCTGATTGGTGCTGTGGTGGTGCTGAGTGATGCTGTGGTGGTGCTGAGTGATGCTATGGTGGTTCTGAGTGGTGCTGTGGTGGTGCTGAGTGATAATGTGGTGGCACCGAGTGATGCTGTTGTGGCGCTGAGTGATGCTGGGGTGGCGCTGAGTGATGCTGCGGTGGCACTGAGTGGTGCTGTGGTGGTGCTGAGTGGTGCTGTGGTGGTGCGGAGTGATGCTGTGGTGGTGCTGAGTGGTGCTGTGGTGGTGGTGAGTGATGCTGTGGTGGTGCTGAGTGATGCTGTGGCGGTGCTTAGTGGTGCTGTGGTGGTGCTGAGTGATAATGTGGTGGTGCTGAGTGATGCTGTGGTGGTGCTGAGTGATGCTGTGGTGGCACTGAGTGGTGCTGTGGTGGTGCTGAGTGGTGCTGTGGTGGTGCTGGTGGTGCTGAGTGGTGCTGTGGGGGTGCTGAGTGATAATGCGGTGGTGCTGAGGATAATGTGGTGGTGCTGAGTGATGCTGGGGTAGCGCTGAGTGATGATGTGGTGATGCAGAGGGCAGAAAGGCACAAAAGCAGTCTAACAAAGGGCAGAAGGGCAGAAAAACAAGGGAAAAACGAGTCTAACAGAGGGCAGAAGGGCACAAAAAACCAGTCTAACAGAGGACAGAAGGGCAGAAAAACAAGGGAAAAACGAGTCTAACAGAGGGCAGAAGGGCACAAAAAACGAGTCTAACGGGGCAGAAAGGCACAAAAATTAGTCTAACAGAGGGCAGAAGGGCACAAAAAACGAGTCTAACAGAGAGCAGAAGGGCACAAAAACAAGGGAAAAACAGAGGGCAGAAGGGCACAAAAAACGAGTCTAACTTAGGGCAGAAGGGCAGAAAAACAAGGGAGTAATGAGTCTAACAGAGGGCACAAGGGCACAAAAACCAGTCTAACAGGGGGCAGAAGGGCAGAAAAACAAGGGAAAAATGAGTCTAACTGAGGGCAGAAGGGCAGAAAAACAAGGGAAAAACAAGTCTAACAGAGGGCAGAAGGGCACAAAAAACGAGTCTAACAGGGGGCAGAATGAATCCCGCCCTGCGTGTTTGTCCACGAAGATGCCACCTTTTTGTGCAATACCTCTACTCAACTGGAGTACTTTCTACTGTCTAATCAGTAAGTGCTCCCTCGTTGGCTAAATGTATAGGGGCAGATTTACAATAACTGGCGCATCCCCAGGGATGCGCCAGTTATTGTGCACCGCAGCTCCGCCACCCATGGTGTGCCGCATTTACAATGCGGCGCACCATGTGGCAAAAACGGCACAGATGCGTCACGCATCTGTGCTGTAAAAGCAGCGCATTGCTGGAGCTGCGTCACGCTTGCGACATAGCTCCAGCAATGCTCTGGGGGGCCCTATCTCCCCAATGCTGCATCAGGCCTTGCGCCTGCTTCAAGGAGGCGCAGGGTTTTGAAGCAGCATTGGCCTAAAAGTGCCAGAGTGAAATCTTGTAGATTTCACTCAGCCACTTTTAGGAGGCGTTCCTGCACAGGAACGCCCTCCCCTGCGCCGGAACGCCTCCTGATGGCGCAGGGCTTTACAACGTGACGCATCTCTCAGATGCGTCACGTTGTTAATACCCAGCAGCATGGCACATCTTTTGTGCTGCCGCTGCATCACAAAAGGTCTCGGTAGAGGGTGGCAGTGGTGAACCAGAGGGTGGCAGTGATGAACCAGAGGGTGACAGTGATGAACCAGGGGGTGGCAGGGGTGAACCAGAGGGTGGCAGGGGTGAACCAGAGGGTGGCAGTGATGAACCAGATGGTGGTAGGGGTGAACCAGAGGGTGGCAGTGGTGAACCATAGGGTGGCATGGGTGAACCAGAGGGTGGCAGTGGTGAACCAGAGAGTGGCAGTGATGAACCAGAGGGTGGCAGTGCTGAACCAGAGGGTGACAGTGGTTACCCAGAGGGTGGCAGTGGTGAACCAGAGGTGCTGTGATGAACCAGAGGGTGGCAGTCGTGAACCAGAGGGTGGCAGTGGTGAAACAGAGGGTGACAGTGCTGAACCAGAGGGTGGCAGGGGTGAACCAGAGGGTGCTGTGATGAACCAGAGGGTGGCAGTGGTGAACCAGAGGGTGGCAGGGGTGAACCAGAGGGTGGCAGTGGTGAACCAGAGGGTGGCAGTGCTGAACCAGAGGGTGACAGTGGTTAACCAGAGGGTGGCAGTGGTGAACCAGAGGTGCTGTTATGAACCAGAGGGTGGCAGTTGTGAACCAGAGGGTGGCAGTGGTGAACCAGAGGGTGACAGTGCTGAACCAGAGGGTGGCAGGGGTGAACCAGAGAGTGGCAGTGCTGAACCAAAGGGTGGCAGTGGTGAACCAGAGGGTGGCAGGGGTGAACCAGAGGGTGGCAGTGGTGAACCAGAGGGTGGCAGTGATGAACCAGAGGGTGGCAGTGGTGAACCAGAGGGTGCTGTGCCCATACACGACTGCATGGGTAACTTCGCCATGCGAGCGGCCCGTGAACACGCAAAAAGCCCCGCGAACACGCAAAAAAACCCGCGAACACGCAAAAAAACAAAACTCCGAAAATTTGCACGAATTCGCGGATTTTGCAGATTGCGAATTCGATTTCGCACGAATTCGCGGAACGAATTCACCATACTTAATATATATACATATATATATATATATGTATATATATATATATATATATATATATATATATATTCATCACACCAACTTTTAAATGTCAAAAGAAGGAAACTCGAGCCGCTCATTCCATAAGCGTGATGATTTTAATTAAGCAAGCAAAATAGTCACATGCCTGTTCTATGACCTTGGTTGAATAAAAATTTAGCACGCAGAATTGTGTAAGCAGTAACAATTCCAGAATCAGGCAGTGTATATGTATTGTTAATGTCAGTACAATATTTTACATGCTTTGTGTCATATTCAAAAAACTTTGGCATCGTTGAGTCTAAAAAGGAATGGTTTCAATGAAAACTGTTAGACTGTTGTAAATACTCTAAAATGGCCGCCTCCATAGGTCCACAAACCTGAGGTTATGAGAAAGTAGTCCTACTTTTATGTTTATACAATTTTCTTTGTCCAATCACTTTAAAAAGCACAAATGTATTAACTGAAGTCACCCGTGACCAAGGTGCGGCTGCACCGAAACGCGCCGGGCGTTTGTGACTATTTTGCTTGCTTAATTAAAATCATCACGCTTATGGAATGAGCGGCTCGAGTTTCCTTCTTTTGACATTTAAAAGTTGGTGTGACGAATTTTAGAGGATCGCCTCCTCACTCGAGCCCGCCGCCACCAAGTGGCTGGGGGATCGGCCAATAGTGGTGTGTAATATATATATATATATATATATATATATATATATATATATATATATATATATATATATATATATATATATATATATATTTATATTCTGTAATTCCTTTGTACAACTAATCTGCTGCTATTTTCTACTTACTCATATTTGCACTGTAATTTGCTGCTTTACACTTTTCTATCAGCCCTGGTCCACCGTGGCTGCTACCTCCGATTGTGCGGAGGGCTGACATCACTTTCTCCATGCAGTCCCGCTTTCTTTGCGGTGTCAGTGGTCTAGGTTGCACTGCCTATAAAAGCAGATGCAAACCAATGCGCGCAGCAGGCGCACCACAGGCTCGCATAAGGCAAGCCCGTCTGCGCCCGTCGGTGACCCATAGGCATCCGGTGCTGGCCAAACTGCCCAGTTGCCTGCCTGTGAGTTCTCCCCACTATGGTACAATAGGGACCTGGTATTTAGGCTTATGCAATCACCACCATGTCAGTGTAGTGTAGCCGACATGAGCTTAGATGCAGACTTCTGCTGCAATAAATGCAGCTGGTTTCTTCCTCAAGCCAGGGCCCCTGCTCCGAGGTCCCTCCCTGGTGACAATAAGGGCAAAAATATTCAGAAAGCTCAAGACATTAAGGCTGTTCTGATAAACTGTTATTCAAAAGCATGCTTCACACATTCATGGCTTACTTTTAGATGAACAGCAGGATCTTTTATTTCTCACTGAGACATGGCTATCAGACCCCTCCCTCCCCACTATGACCCTGGCCATCTGTACGGGCTACAAAATTCTTAGGAAGGATAGATCTAGGGGAAAGGAGGGGGGTGTTGCTATAATCTATAAGCATGATTTGGACTACACCCTGATCTCGACAGAAATCATAGAGTATACAGAGTCTTTAGGTTTTCCTTCCCTCATCAAATTATCGCTGGGTTTCTAATCTACAGACCCCCGGGCACAATTTGTTACTTTATCACTTCGTTATATTCAGCTATTACCTCTCTGGCCCTAAAACACAATAATTGCCTGATTCTGGGAGATTTTAGCATACATATGGATCAATCAATCAATCAATCAATCAAAGACATTTGTAGAGCGCACTACATACCCGGAGGGTCTCAAGGCGCTTGGGGGGGGGGGGGTGGGGCGCTGCTACTGCTCGAACAGCCAGGTCTTGAGCTTCTTCCTGAAGGAGAGGTGGTCTTGGGTCAGGCGCAGGTCGGGAGGGAGGGAGTTCCAGGTCTTGGCGGCCAGGTAGGAGAAGGACCTTCCTCCTGTTGTCGCTCTTCGGATGCAGGGGACGGCGGCGAGGGCGTGGTTGATCGATCGGAGGTGGCGTTTGGGGGCGTAGAAGTTGAGGCGGTTGTTGAGGTAGCTCGGGCCTTGGTCATGTAGGGCTTTGTGTGCGTGGGTGAGGAGACGGAAGGTGATTCTCTTTTTGACGGGGAGCCAGTGCAGGTCTCTTAGATGTCCTGAGATGTGGCTGCGTCGGGGGATGTCGAGGATCAGTCTGGCTGAGGCGTTCTGGATCCGCTGGAGTCTCTTCTGGAGCTTGGCGGGGGTTCCGGCGTAGAGGGCGTTGCCGTAGTCCAGTCGGCTGGTGACGAGGGCCTGGGTGACCGTCTTCCTGGTCTCGGTGGGGATCCACCGGAAGATCTTCCGTAGCATGCGCAGGATGTTAAAGCAGGATGCGGAGACGGCGTTGACTTGTCTGGTCATGGAGAGGGAGGAGTCCAGGATGAAGCCCAGGTTGCGTGCGTGGTCTGTCGGTTTGGGTGCGGTGCCCAGGGTGGGGGGCCACCAGGAGTCGTCCCAGGCGGAGGGCGAGGAGCCCAGGATGAGGACTTCCGTCTTGTCTGAGTTCAGTTTCAGGCGGCTGGTCGTCATCCACTCGGCTACTTCTTTCATCCCTTCGTGCAGGTTGGCTCTGGCGGCGGCGGGGTCGTTGGTCAGGGAGAGGATCAGCTGGGTGTCGTCGGCGTAGGAGATGATGTTGAGGTTGTGTTGACGTGCGATGGCCGCGAGGGGGCTCATGTAGATGTTGAAGAGGGTGGGGCTCAGCGAGGATCCTTGAGGGACGCCGCAGATGACTTCGGTGGCCTCTGACTTGTACGGTGGTAGACGGACTCTCTGTGTTCTTCCGTCGAGGAAGGAGATGATCCATTCCAGTGCCAGTGATAACAATAAAGATCACCATTCTACTCTTTTGCTGGAGATGATGCAGACCTTTAAGATGCTTACCTCCATCTCCTTGGCCATCCATGAGAAGGGTCATACCCTTGACCAAATTTTCATAATTTTGACCTATTGTTTGGCTCACCACTTCCCAAGGCAAGTCTGTTCTGATACTGCTTGATCTGTCACGGCCTTCGATACAGTCCCACATGAGAGGCTCTTAAACAGACTTAGAAATATTGGCCTGTGTGGGACTGCCCTCTCTTGGATGTCCTCTTACTTGGGTAATAGATCCCATGACATCTGGCTATACCGTTCTCTTCTACGGTTCCTGCCATCAATGTTGGTGTCCCCCAAGGCTCCATTCTTAGCCCCACCGTCTTTAATATTTATCTCTCTCCCTTGGCATCCATGGTAGAGGAAGAGGACACCAAAATTGTTTCTTATGCTGACGATACTCAGCTTATTTTCTCTTGCGATAAAGGTTCCGACTTTGACGGGGCAAACATCAAGTCCTGCCTCACAAAGGTTTTCAACTGGCTTAAGAATGATCAGCTTAAATTTATTCCGGATAAAACTGGAGTTGTTTTCTTTGGAAAACTAGAACACCCGATTGGAGTTCCTGATGGCCCAAGGATCTTCCGTCACCACCCGCAGAAAAGAGAAAGCCACAAACTTGGGAATATTCATAGACAAAACACTGCCGATGTGCTCTTAGATCCAAAATCTTACTGGTGCATGCTTCGGTATACTTAGAATGCTAAAAACAATTTTGCTGCTTCTACTGCTGGAGAGTATAAGGATTGTGGTGCAAGCTCTACTGACATCAAAGCTTAATTACATCAATTGCCTGTACCTTGGCCTTTCCAAATCCATGACCCAGCGATTGCAAGTGGTTCAATACACGGCAGCGAGAGCCATCCTGAGATCTAGACCTAAATCCAGTATGACTCCGATTCTCAAATCTTACACTGGCTCCACATTAAAAACCGGATAGACTTTAAGGCTATGACCATCTTTTTTTAAAGCCTTTTACAAGGCTGGAGCTGGATACTTAATCAAACGAGTCAACCATTACTCTACATACAGACCCTTGCGTTCTCCCAATGCCAACCTGGCCATTGTGCCCACAATACGCCTTGCTCATACTGGAGGTAGATCCTTCGAGCTTTTGGGTGCAAAATTGTGGAATGGCCTTCCGGAGACTCTGAGGCTTGACACAGACTTACTCTACTTTAGGAAGAGTTTAAAAACCTGGCTCCTTAATCAATAACGCCTTCTTCCACTCACCTCCCCCGCTGTCTATGCGCTAGGACACTCTAGCCTAAGTAGCTGTGCGCTTTATCAAATATTGTATTTTATTTCATATATATATATATATATATATATATATATATATATATATATATATATATGTATATATATGAAAAAAATCCCCTTCCTCGTAAAAGATTAAATCGGCACTCAAGTTTTGTCGACATGTGATCAAGGGCATCCTGTGCCCGAAACGCGTCATGCCGAAATAGGACCTTTGGAGGATAATAAATCTACCTTCTAAATACTATCTACTGCGTGGTGGTCCGTGTATCTGTGGTGGTGGCGATATACCGGTGAAACAGAGACTGGAATATATATATATATATATATATATATATATATATATATATATATATATATATATATATATATATATATATATATATATATATATATATATATATATATATATATATATGTATATATATGAAAAAAATCCCCTTCCTCGTAAAAGATTAAATCGGCACTCAAGTTTATTGCATGAGTGACATAATCATCTACGTGTTTCGGCTGCCAGACGCAGCTTTGTTCATGATGACGAGTACCATTTTCTGAAACTTTTTTATACATTCGAACTCTGATTAAACTAAACATAGAAAGAGGACAACTGTTGAATATCTCCATACTCCAAATCTGTTAAACATCATCGCCCTTTTGATACGTACAAAATCATTGCTGTTTATCTCTTAAATACCTTATTTTTGCAATATCAAAATTTCAAAACTGATACGTTCCTAAAATTCTTTTTTTAACAAAATAAGATCATTATTACTTCTCATATTTGCAACACTATGCATACAATTGGGAAAGTTCCCATTACAAGCGATCCTCTATATTAAGAGACTGGGGCAATCATACGGTTTCTTCTTCATGGCTAGTGCTTTCTCTAGTGTATTCCTTATATTCTTGATATAATTATCATAGTGATAAATCTAAAGTGCTACTAACAGTAAAGTGTTTTCGGCTTGTGAAGTGCCATGTACTGAAAAACATCCTCATTATTACTAATTATTTTTGGCATCTTTCACTGTGATACATTTTACTCGCTCCATATACTATACATATTTTTGTCAATTCATTTAAAAAAAATGTAATAATTAATACATTATGGGCCAGATGTAGGAGCCATTTACCGACCGGTAAATGGGTTTTTGGGATGTAGGGGCACATTTTTACAGAATCGGTAAATTTACCGATTCGGTAAATTTACCGATTCTGTAAAATACCGAATCGGTATTTTTACCGATTCAGTAAATCTGAGATGTAGGTGGGACTCTTCTGAGTCCCAAAGGCCCTACAAATTCAGTATTTTACCACCAAATCCAATTGGGTGTTAAAATACCGAATTCAGGTGTGCATGCACATGTGTGCATGCACACCTATGCCATGTGACAGACAGACATGCCCTTATGTCAATTTTTGGGGTGCCAGAGGGTGTCAAAGTGACACCCCCTGCACCCTTGCTAAAATCTGTATTTACCGATTCTGTAATTATAGAATCGGTATTTCCCATTGATTCCTATGGGCTTCACAGCCCATAGGAATCAATGGGAAATACCGATTCGGTATTTACCGAATCGGTAAATACCGAATATTACCGATTCGGTAATTCCACATCTGGAATTACCTAAATCTCCCCCCCTCTATTTTACCACTTCTTCAATACCGAATCGGTAAAATTCGGTATTTAAGAAGTGGTAAAATAGATTTACCTACATCTAGCCCTATATTTTTTACCTCTTTTCAATTTCACGAACGTTTCTAATTAGAAATAGAACCCCATTCCATACACCTCTATACTCTATGGAGGAAAGAAATTGCCCTCAATACTAAAGGAGTCATGTAAACATATCCTTCTTTACGCTTGATTGATGCCTTCTCACAATATATTTTCAATGCTGTAAAATAAATAACTGAAACTTAGTATTTAAATTAATCTGCTACATCTGTAAAGTGTTTTGTGCTGATTTACATGTCCCCTTTTATTGTTCTAATTCTTTTAAAATAAATTTATTGAGCTCTCTTCGAGGATTGTGTTTCATGGGAAGCATTTTTAATACAGTTAACCATATTTAACCCATTTGGGGCTAGATTTAGGTGGATACATACCGGTCGGTAACGCCGAAATTCGGTAAATTTCAGCATTACCCACTGGTATTTAGCCATGTGCAATGTAGGTATTACCGATCGGAATCGGTAATAAGGAATCGGTAAAAATAAGGGAAACTAGTTACCGATTCCTTATTTACCGATTGGCAGACAAAAATACTGAATCCTTAAATAAGGAATCGGTAAAAACATCGGTAATGTGATGTACCAAAAATTGGTAATATCTAATTTGCTAAAAATCGGCATTTAAGAATAGGTAATTAGCACTGACTCAAAGCAGGTGGTAATCAGGTGTACCCGTTTTCTTACAGGTTACTTCATCTGAGGAAATTATTTTAATTCTCATTAATCATTGGTAGACCTTATCAAAACTCTCAATCAAGCTGACCCTAGAATTCAGTTTACTCATCATATGGACAAATGTGAGCTGCCTTTTCTGGATGTAATGGTTACACTTAAAGGAAATACAATACACACAGCTGTTTACAGAAAACAGACAGATAAAAATACAGCATTATTTCACAAGAGTTTTCACCCCATGCCCTTGATCAATAATTTGCCAGTATCGCAATTCATGAGAATTAAAAGAATTTCCTCAGATGAAGTAACCTGTAAGAAAACGCTTGAAGAGCAAAAGCAGAAATACATAGCACGAGGATACCAGCCTGAACGTCTCGATGCACAAATTGCGAAGGTGGATAAAATGGCTAGGCCAATTTTGTTGCAGAAAAAAACCAAAAAAACGAACAAACGCATGGTCTTTGTCTCCAAATATTCCTCATCCTCAAGAGACATCCAGAGAATTATCCTAAAAAGATGGGAAATACTCGAAATGGAAGAAGATTTCGGACCTCTGTTTAAAGAGAAACCTATGTTTGCTTATAAAAGAGCACAGAATCTAAAATAATTACTAACAAATCGTACCAAAACAAATGTGCCGACAGATGGCAGCACACATAAAGGTACAGGCAAATGCTGGAATTGCAAGAACTGCAATAACGCAATTACTGGAAATATTCTATCACACCCTAGGACAGGTGAGCAAATTCAACTAAGACATACATCTACATGTGACTCAGAACATTTAATTTACATGATCAAGTGCCCATGTGGACTTGAATACGTGGGAAAAACTGAGCGCAAATTGAAAATCAGGCTATCTGAACACAAAAGCAGAATAAGGAATAAAAACAAGACCTCACCGCTAGCCCTACATTGGATGGAACATCTTCACACCATAGCACAAATCAAATTCCAAATAATTGAACTGGTACCTAAAAGACTTGATTTGGACAATTCCAAAATTTTACTACAACGTGAAGTTTTTGGGATAAAAAAACTACAGACTCTAGCTCCTTCTGGCCTTAACGACAAACTGGAAATGGCATGCTTTCTTTAGACTGCACCTAGAACACATACATTCACATGCGGACATTTGCCAACAACACTAAAGGAGAGTTTTTTTGTACAAGTACTTTACCATACACACGAATAGGAAGATGTTTTAATATGTGCAGGACATAGATGACTCTGACATACACGTGTTGTTACGAAAAATTGAGGTTCAGCCTTCCACCCAGGCCTATATTCCCCCTCCCTTCCCCCCCTTCCCCTTTATCCCCCCCAACCCCCCGTATCACTAATCATCCCCTTCAAATACAACATCATTGTATATATAATCTAACACACACCCCAAGGGGGACAAATCTTTATTTTTATCTATTTCTTGGCATCTTCTCAACTACTGTTTACCATCATTGCTTTGTAAATACATTCGATCAATCTTGAACATTATTAAGCTCAAGAGCCATATGAAACTCCTCGGACCCCTTGTGATATTTCAACGTTTAAACATGGTGTTCTACAACCGGCCGTACACTTGAGTAGTCGCTCCAGTCCCATTTCTTTGTCCATAAGACTCGTTTGTATCACGGACGAAGAACGCACTCATTACTTGAGTCGCGTTGCGAAGAGGCGGAAACTGATCAGTTGAGCACATCGAAGCTCGAGGTAAGCTGATCGAGCATTTAGTTACCATTATCTAGTCCAAGCATTCACGCTAAACAGGAACGCATTACTTAATACGCTTTTCATTCTATTTCTCCATAGACTTCACACACTTGCGGGTCGACTAAATATCCCGCGTCTGCGGGTAAGTTCCACAAATTCTTCGTGGTGACTCGATATCTATAAACAAGGAAGTGTTTTAAACAATCGTGCACTTATTTTTTGACTTCACAGCAACTGCCGGGATCAGCTCTTTGCTTTTCGTATCTCCTGATCAAACGTAACCTAACGCAGGTCAGTCTTTTATTATCAAACACGCAATGTTTTTTTTTGTGTGTGCTGTTTAAACAAAACTTGAATATCACTTGTTCATATTTTCAGGTTGCCACTTTCACTACCTAAACACCTGTGAATACAAGTAAGCTGTTTAACTAAGGTTATAAAGTTGAAGTTAAACAAAACTCTATATCTTTTCTCTTCAAATAGCTACCATACTTTTATCCTCCACATGTAGGTTTCAGTAACGAACAGTGGCATTTCGCATAGCTCAGTACCTTCAATATTACTCTAATTTGGTAAGAACATGGTGAAACCTCTTTTTCTCGCAAATTATCCCTTTAGTGTTCATCACCCCAGCCCACGCATTCACTATGTGTTCATCTCCAGACCCCGCAAAAGGCACCAATAGTAATATGTTTTCCTTTATCTTTATGTCTCAATAGAACCCCCGACGAAGGAACGTAATTGTCCCGAAATGCATTGGGCTATGTTTTGAAATGTATTGTGTAAATCTTAAGCTTGATTCTTATAATTTATATTTTTTGGCACAGCAGTGTTTACGAACTGTATGCAACAAATGTATTGACTCATGTTGAAATGTGCAATGTACTATATTGATTAAAATACAATAATGGAATACCTCTTAAAGTTGATGCATGTCAGAGTCCTAGCTGCTTTCAGGGGCTAGGCCACTTTCAGATTCTCCAGGGATGTTAGCAGACATCAATCTGACATTGCACACATATCGAATTATCGAATAAGTTTAATTTAACAGTGTGCGATCTTCACACACATTCATTGATGTTGCAAAGGATGGCACACTGCATCAAATTCCCCAGCACACAGGCAGAACTGCTGAAGACCAAGTTGGACTTTTATCAGAAGGCCCAGTTCCCACACGTCATTGGTTGCATTGATGGGACACATATACCAATCTGCCCCCCTGCTGCGACTGAGTACATCTACCACAATCGCAAGTCCACACATTCCATCAATGTACAGGTCATATGTGATGCGTCTAACATTTTCACCTTCATAGTTGCAAAATTTCCAGGGAGCATCCATGATTCATACATATTCAGGAACAGTGGGATCTATACCCGTCTCCTTGCAGGTGAATTTGGAGAAGGCTACCTGCTAGGTAAGTACATTTGACACCCCCTGAAGTATACACCTGTTGCTGCGATTGTAGACTGTGAATTACTTACTTACTTCTCACACACAGGTGACAGTGCCTATGGGGTGCACTCTTTCATCCTGACTCTGTACCTGCACCCATCCACCCTAAGTGAAAGGAGATACAATGTTGCACATAGATCGACACGCAGTGTGGTTGAGCGAACATTTGGACTCATCAAAAGCCGGTTCCGCAGCCTGCACAAAAGTGGAGGTGCATGGCTGTACCATACCAGCCCCTGGTGTGTTGCAAAATCATAGCTGTATGTGGCATGCTGCATAACCTTGCCACTAAGAAGGGTACACCGGTGGAAAGGTGTGATTCTGAAGAGGAGGATGAGGATGAGGAAGGTACACAGCCACAGCACAGCGCAGCAGGCAGCGCAGCTGCAGCAGATGGGAGACAGAGATGGTCAGAGATCACACAAAATGATTTCTGAGTAAGTAATGATCAAAGCCAGGTAATGCATATGTATCAGGGTGTTTAATATACTTTACAACAGGCAATTGTCCAGCACACCGTAACACCAGCTAAGTGTCCAAAAGGGTTACGTCACCCACAACAGAATGTGATTAGAGGTCTGTGCCTATTTCTTGCACCCTCGCACACCAGTGCTGCATTCTGCATGCACACTGTCCTCAGCAGCACTGTGTCCTGCAGCAGACCCATGCCTTACACTGCACCTCCTGCTCTCTGGCAAGGGGGTTTTCAGTGCTATGGCTGCTTGCCTCCTCACTCTCCTCCATATCCCCTGTACCAGTGGCAGCAATCTGGTTAGTCTGCATCACCTCTATGGAACTGGTGACTGTGACCAGGCCCTAGGTAACCTCACAGCTGCACTTTGCCATCTCAAGTTGCATGGCCACAGATCTTCTACTCAGCACATGGGTCGCATTGCACAGCCTGTTCACGGACTTGGTGAAGCCTGCAATTACCTGCCTGTCTCTCCACCTTGCAGCGCGCTCCCCATCCATTCTGCCACATAACTGCCTCACTGCCTCCAATACCTCCTTCATTCCCTCGGCCACAGTATTGTTGAGGCAGTAGGTGGTCTCCTTCATGTCGTACACCTACCTGTTGTTAGCCACCGTCTGTCTCTGAATGGCCCTCATTGTCTTCCCCTGCAGGCGCTGGACTTTCAGCATTTGGCCCTCCAGTTTTCAGCATTTGGCCCTCCAGTCCTGAGAAGACACTTGATCCTTCAGCATCAGGACTTTGTGACCTCTGTTGCCTGTGATACTTTCCACCACGGGGGACTGTGCCCCAGATGGCTGTGTGTCTTCGCCCGGTGTTGTCTCTTGGCCTTCCTGCCTGTCCTCCTCTATGGCATCTATCTGCTGGAGTGGAGCCACTGTGTATCTCTTTGACCGTGGTGGCGGGGCTGTTGGTGCAATGTCTGGAGGTGACATGACTTCCTCCTCACTTCTGTTTTCCTCCCTGGGGGCATCAGCAGTCTCCCCCTCTGCAGCCTGTGGCGCTGTTCCGCCTGTAGATACAGAATGTACTATTACTCACTTTTCTTACAGCAACTGTGTGCAAATAAATTTCACAACTGACATTCTAGCTGTCTGTCCTCTGCTATATCCTCTATTGATGTATGTGACTTGCCTGTGCTTATTGGGGAGTGGCTGATTTGCTACCCATTGATAGGGACTACATTTCCCATGATGCATTGCTGATCTTACATAAACATGGTCTGGAGTGGGATTGTTGCAGAGGGGTTGGGGTTAGGGAGGAGAGACAGCATGCTGTTTATGCGACCTACCTTGTCTCTTGGATGGTGTAGCAGAGCTATCCACATCCCAGATGCCACTGACTCTCTCTGGCTGGAGGGTGGATTCTACCAGTTGATCTAGGGCATTAGAAGCAGGCACTGTGGAGCTTCCCCCACCTGTCTTCTCAGCTTGTTTTTGTCGCTCAGCCATCCTCTCCTTGGCACGTGCCCTCAGGTCATACCATCGCTTTTTCAAGTCCTCAGTTGTGCAATGTGTGACCCCAATTGTGTTTATCTTCCCCCAGATTGCCATCCAAATGCTCCTTTTCTGGGACTCAGGGACGTTTAGTGATCTCTTCCCAAAGAGCTGGTCATGGTCTTTCACTACTTCCTCAATGAGGACTTCCAACTCCCTTTCATTAAACTTGTGCTTCCTTTTCCTCCCGGCAGCATCCTTCCCTTTCTCAGGTGTGGCCATGGTGCAGTTCCTCTGTGTGAGCTGGGTGTTGGCTGTGCACCTCCTCTGCTGTTGCTCCTGCTCCCTGTCTCTCCAACAGCTACAGATTCAATGCACCTGCATGGGTGAGGCCACTTCCTTGGGAGGCCATGTGGTTGCTCAGGATTGGCTGATTTGACAAATACAGAATTTTTAAATTACCAAATCGGTATTACAGAATCGGTAATACCGATTTGGAAATGGGGTATCGGTAATTTTTTACCGATTTCTGTGAAATCACAAATTTTTAGCGAAATTTACCAAATCGATATTTTTTACCGAATTTTTTCCTACATCGCAAATACCGATTCCTTAATACAGATTCGGTAAAAATCGGTATTAAGGAATTGGTATTTGGGTATTACCTACATCTAGCTTTGGTTCCTTGCTATCCAGCTCTAGGACGAAGAACGTTTATAATTTCCTTAATTCTTTTTAATCTGTCCCCACCACTTCTTCTCTTTGGTATCTGCGCATTGCAGCTATAACTCATTAATGCCGGGATGCTCAGGTGGTCTTTTTAAAAATGTCTGGCCACTGGATAACTACAGTCCTTATTAAGTATGTCCCTACTGTGCTGTGATATTCTTTTGTGGACTGGTAGTGTGGTGCTCCCTACATATATCTTCCTGCAAGGACATTTCAGGATATACACTACGAAACTTGTTTTACAGGTTAGAATTCCCCTTACTTTTATAGTTTTATTAAAAGCTGTCTTTAAAATGAAGATATTCTTCCCATGCTGGCATGCCTTGCTTTTCGAGCATTTTCTAAAACCTTTCTTTTATTGGAGCCATGTTTGTTGTTATGTATTTCCTAAAATATCACTCTTCACTAAATAATCTCGTAATGATCTAGATTTTCTTTATGTAATCGGAGGTTGTTTTATTGTCATCTGACCTAAAACCGGGTCTTCTGTAATAAAGTACCAGTGCCTGTTCAGAATTTGATGAATTTCCATATGTTCTACAAAATATGTTGTTATGAACCTGTGTGTTCTCATGTCTTTCTTTTTGTTGAAGTTTTTGGTGGCTCAAAAAGTACATTCTCTCTATTGAGACTTCTTGCTTTGTTTGATGCTGCTTCCAAGATTGCAGATGGATAACCTCTTCGTAGAAAACATGTTTTCATCTCTTGTTCTACTTTGCCCTCTTTGCTCTGTACAACCCCCAAAATTGTATGCTTTTAATCAATAGGATTGGATGTGAGCTGCTGGCATGGAGAATTCTATTTCCAGCCAATGGTTTGCTAAAAATTGTAGATTCCAATGTACACTTTTTCATCCAAATCTTAATGTCGAGAAATTCTACAGATTTTTTGCTCCTATGTCCCACAAAATTCAGATTCAAATCATTTTCATTTATTTCTGTGATGAAATGATCAGCTTTTGTCTCTGTACCCTGCCACAGCACAAAGACATTGTCAATAAATCTTAACCACATCATGATTTTTTCTGACCAATGTTCTAAACTCAGCCCCCTGAGCACCTGCTCCTCCCACCAGCCTAGATATGAATTAGCATAACTGGGGGTGAAGCAGGTGCCCTTGCTGTTCCTTGCTCTTGTTGGAACAACTCATTTGCAAGCAGAAAAATTATCTTTGTCAAGCGCCATTCGATCATTTCTAGCAACTTCTTGTAGTGTTCTGCAAATCTAATGAGTTTCATACATAAACATTTTTCAGTTGCTCTCAATCCATCCTGATGGCATATACTTGTATATTGGGTTGTGACATCAAGAGTCAACAAAACCTTATTTTGTTCCCATTAACGTCACAAATGTGTTTTAAAAATTCTGCTGAAACCTTTATATATGATAGAAGAGTAGTGGTAATTGAATTTAAAAAGAAATCAATGTACTTAGAGAAATTTTCAAAGATACTTCCCTGTGCCGAAATTATTGGTCTCGCTGGTGGTTTCTTTAAGTCTTTATGTATTTTTGGGATCATATAATAGATAGGCAAGATTGGATGTTCCTGTTTCAAAAACCAAAACTCATCCCAACTTAAGAGGCTCTGATATTTTCATGTGCTCAATCTATTTGTGAAGCTTTATTGAACATCTTCATACTTGTCCATGGTTATCCTCTTATAACAGTCTCTTTTATTTAATTGAATGAATGGCTCAGTTTTATATAGGTTTTGTCCCCAGAGGACTATATTGAATCCTTTGTCAGATGGCTTGACTATTATCTCAGGCTTTCTTTAGATTTTTTCAATTGTTTGAAAAATCTTTCTTTCATTTGGGTTTAGTTGTTTTTTGTGATCACTGACTGTCTAGTATTAGTGTCTTAAGTCTCTTATGACATGTTACGAAAAGGTACCCAGATTATCCTTATTCATCTTATTCATATACTTTGATTTAGATTGAAATGGAGTGGTGCCTTCAGTTTCCAAATTCAAATTTACTAATTCAGCATGATACATGCTAGAGGGTACCACATCATTCTGAAAATCCTAATTCTCCTCCTGTAATGATCACCTATCCTCTCAAATATTTAGATCTGACACAGTTAAGTACAATGGTGCACTTCTATCCATTGTTTCCATTATCTCCAGATTTTTCATATTTGTATTTCTAATTTTGTGTAATTTTGTAAGTTTTAATCTTCTCACAAACTTAACCCCTTCGATGCTCATGACGAGCTCAGCTTTTCATGAGGCACAGTGGAGCTGTGCTCATGATGATCTGAGCTCGTCATAACAGCCGTGGAACGCCCACGCGGAGCTAATTCACCTCCTGTGCGGGGCATTCCATTGAGTGGGCAGAGTCATGATGAGCTCAGCTCGTCATGAGAACAGCTCCACTGTGCAGCATGACGAGCTGAGCTTGTCACGAACACCGCGGCGCCGCGCGCAGCCCCCCACACCGCGGGGGAATTAGGCCCGCATGGAAGGGGTTAAATAGGTCCATCCTGCTGTTGCCATAATTAAATTTGTTCCTGTGGCAGTATGACAGTCCTAATTCTAAAGTGCCCACATTTTCTGTAGATAAATATGTTGAACTTAAATTGACTACTGTATTAATCTCCTTTGTTACTTGGTCACTTGTCTCAAGTTGGATCACATTCATCTCCCTGTTGTTTCTTTGCATACTCCTTTTTCGCTCTTGGCCCCCTTGCCTTTGCTTCCTTTTCCTCATGGTCTTCCTCATCCTCTCGTTTTTTGGTGGTCTGTTCTTTGATCCAATTGCAAAAAAACATAATTCAGCAGCTACTTTGAGTCGTGTATATACTCCTCCATTCTCATTATTTCATCTTGTTCAACTTCTGATCCAGAGTCCGAACTTATCTCACTTTGTGAGTTTTCTTGTTGATATTATTTACTATTTTAGACTTTTTGTCTCCTTGCTGTGTCAAATCGTTTGGCAAACGTGTATATTTCTCTGTTTTCATAAACCAGCCCATCCCGTACGAACTTTTCTGTCTTTTATCCTCTTTTCATATTTATCCAAGTGGCCTTTCAGATCACTCTTAAATTTCATGATTCTTGTTTGATCAACTTCTTTATCTAAAATCACTGATAGTTCTTTTATTTTTTGGATGAACTCAGTTCTCTCAATTTCCACGTATTTAATTAATATATGGATCATGCCCATTGACCTTTCTGCATGCCCTTTAATAATCCAGGATTTGGGTTTTCATAGGTTGGAGTGATCATAATTCTTCAACCCCTTGGCACTCGGCCCATTTGCACATATTGTTTTAAGGAAGCAACCTCCCACCAACAAGATACTTTTCCAATTGTTGTAAATTTTTCCCCAGATCATTGCACCTAGATAATACTGCAATCCCGTTTTCAATATTATGACTTCTGGTGACAGTCTCTGTGAATAGTTTTAAAGCCTCGTGCACCTGCGCCTCACATTCCTCATCACTCATTTTCACTATAAAATGATGTGATCCCACTTTGATACTTGGTCAAATGTATTCATTTTCCTTTATCACGAGAAAACCAATGACACTGATCCGACTCCCACTTTCCTTTCCGCTCGCCACTTACCGGAGTCGGAGATCAGCATCTGGCAGAGATCATCTGAGTCCCGTCTCATGATTATACTTTCTCCGTTTCCCTTTAGGTGGTGTATGTCGGGGCTGCAGGGCTATGGGGGGCACACCTGCCTCGTTTGCTCCTGTTATGCGTATTGTTGCGGATGCTGGAGTGCTTCCTAAAAGCCGGTGCTGCCAATTACTAGACATCCGCCTCATCCCACAAATCATGAAAAAAATCACCTTCCTCTTAAAAAATGATCTTGGGAGCTCTGTGGGTTTCACTCAAGTTTATTGCATGAGTGACATAATCATCTGCGTGTATCAGCTGCCAGACGCAGCCTTGTTCATGATGATGAGCACCATTTTCTGAAACTTATTTATACATTCGACTCTGGATACACTAAACATAGAAAGAGGACGAATGTTGACTATCTCCATACTCTGAATCTGTTAAACATCAGCACCATTTTAAACCATACACATTAATTGCTGTTTATCGCTAATAGAATAGCTTATTTTTGGAATATTAACATTTCAAAACAGATACGTTCCAAAAAGTTTTTTTTAACACCATAAGATCATTATTACTCTTATGGTTGCAAAACTGTGGATACACTTGGGAAAGTTCCCATTACAAGCTATCCTCTATATTGAGAGACTGTGTCAAATATAGTCATATATATTTATGTTTATCACAGAAAAAATCCAAAGCAACGGTTAAAGTGACCTTCTAGTTGGCAAACTTAACATTTTAAACGAATAATAAACTTCAAATCACTTTTTATAGTTATTTCAAGTAAATATAATGTACGCCCCTGCCATGCACAGTGCAGCCATCAATAATCTCATTTCAGTTGTCATCAGTGAAATTATCAATAATGTTATAGAATATATGTTAGACTTGGCATCTTTTGGAATGTTTTCCCTGTCTTTTTGAATTCTGACCTCCCAGTTTTGACTCTAGTTTTGCGTGTTTACTGTCTCTGCACACTTTCTCACTGCTGTTCAGTGTTAAAGTGCAAGTGCTCCTTTTGTTAATTGTTGTTATGGATTGGTGATTCCATGATTGGACACTTGATTTTCTTGTCAGTCCCTAGTACAGTGCACTGTGTGTGCCTAGGGCCTGTAAATCAAATGCTGCTACTGGACTTGCAGCACTGGTTGTGCCACTCACAAAGCAGCTCTTCAAAGGTAACTCAGACGTGCACCCACTTGCCAGGACATACCCTTTCCTTTTCTCACATATTAGTCACCCATAAGGTAGTCCCAAACTATCCCCTGTGGGCAGTGTGCAGTGTATGTGAAAGGTAGGACATGCCCTGATGTGTGTGGCATGTCCTGATAGTGAAATACTGCCAAATTTGTTTTTCACTATTGAAAGGCTATCTGCCCCTTAGGAAAGCATGGGAGTGAATGTATTACATCTTATAAATATAACATCCCATTGGGACTAGATATGAAAATAAAGTTTAGTATGCCTGAACTCAGAATCTAAAGATGCATCTTTTAGTATAGGTGTTTCTTACATTCTGTGTTTGAAAATACCTCTTTTAGAAAGTAGGGGGCTCATTTATGAGCCCTTGCGTCACTTTTATGCTGCTGGTGTGTCACTTTTTGTGACGCACCCAGCGGAGTAAAAATTTGCCTTGTTGCACCATATTTACAAAGTGACGCATTTAGGTAGATGCGTCACTTTGTAAACCCCTGCGCCACATTATACCTGCGCCAGGTATAATGTATGCAAGGGGGGCATTTTAACGCAAGAAAGAGTCATAGAAGTGACGCAGTGAAATCTGCAAGATTTCACTGTGCCATTTCTTGGACGCTAATGCGTCAAAATCTTACGCCTGCCTCATGGCAGCCGTTAGACTGACGCAGGCACCAACAACATGGGACTTGCCCATGTAAAAGTACACATTGCTGGAGTTGCGTCACTTTTGTGACACACTCCAGCAATGCGTCACTTTTGCTCCTACAGATACGTCAGAAATACTGACGTATCTGTAACTCCTTGCGACATGATGCATCATACTGTAAATATAACGCATCGTTAGTGTCGCATGGGGAGCGCAGTGAAAAGTGATGCATCGCTGTTTTCATGCAGCGATGCGTCACTTTTCGTAAATGAGGCCCTAGGTATTTTCTTGCTTAGCCATCCTATATTCCTCTGCTAGGATGTGTATTGACTGTCTGGCTTTGGAGTGATATGGGCTGGGGATGTGCAGTGACTCCAGAGAGTCTGGATGAGTCAGGGCTGGGCTGAATAGACCCGGGCTGCATTCATAGTAGTGGTAGGAGTTTTTACTAGCACCTGAATCGGCCCGGTCTGCATTTAGAGTAGTGGGAGGAGATTTCCTTGCACCTGAATGGGCCTGGTGTGCTGTAAACAATTCTGTCTCTACCTCCTGGTGGGAAACTGGGCCAGGGAGGACCAAACTGGTTTGAACAAGGCACAGACACTCCCTGCCTCAGAAGACAAAGGAATTTGGAGAACAAATATTGGGGCCCAGACCCCAGAACTTTAGAAGTCTTTTGCACCAAGAAGACTGCCAAGAAGAAGAGCTGGAGAAGCTGTGAGCAGCTGCAGCTTTTGTCTTGGGCAGTGAAAGGACTGGACTGAAATTCCTGCAACTTCTTTATTGAGTTTCTCTAAGGGCTTGAGGTAGAGCTTGCCCCCTGTTCAACAAGTCTCAGGAACAGCAAAGACTTCAAGTTATTCTGGCATCAGCACTGGGGACTGTGTGTTTTGTGCTGCAACAGAAGAAAAAGCAACCCGATGCCGTCTACAACACAGTTGCCAACTCCATGTCCTGTAGGCACTGCAGAAGGCATCGCCACATGCTGCACCGCAGCCCTGGTCTCACGGACAACAATGCCTGATGCAGCCACGAGCCACTGCTTGCACTTGACCTGTGGGCACCACACTTCGCACCACCTCGCTTCACGATGCCATCTCGGTATCCCCAACAGCGCCGCTCCATGCCGACATCGACGCTGCTGCTTGCACCGTGGTTCGAGGACACCGCTCATGAGTTACATGTCGCACTGTACTCATCCCACACCGCAGCCTTAGCCTACCGATGCTGGTGCCATTGACTCCAGTCAGTCAGCCAGCAACATCGCTTCAGCAATGACGATGCCGCTGCTGGCACCGTGACCTGCCAGCACCGCAACGAGCACCGCATCACTTCGCACCGCAGCTCTGGTCTCACTGATGCCGCTGGACGACCGTCAACAAGCTGCTGCCTGCACCGCGACCTGAGGGCACCATAAGCGGCACCGCTGGACTTCGCACTGCAGCCCAGATGCCCGGTGGCGCTTCCGACTTCAACCGCGAGGAGTTTGATCTGCAACGCATGTGACTTCAAGGGCCTGATGACTTCTGCACCAATCTTTGGAACCAAAGCTCATCAAGAAGTCGCTGATGCCCTGCATTTCTAAAGGTACTGTTTTGCGGATCTTCTCGACACGGTAGCTGACCAGCGATGCAGAGGTCAGCCAGAACTGGTTGGATTTGTTGTTCACAATGCCGTGATAGCCCCAGACGGTGCTTTCGACTTCAAGGAACTGTTCTTCAAATCTATTTTGATTACTGAAGATTTCTGAAAACTGTACGGTGAATTATTATCGTTTTTGGTCTTGTTTTGGATATCCAAAATATTGGCTAGTTTTCTATACTGGTGTGGTGTCCTTTTGTAGTGCTTTCACTGTATTACAGTTGGTTATGTGCAAATGCTTTACACACTTCCTCTAAGATAAGCCTGACTGCTCGTATCAACCTACCAAGGGGGTGAGCAGGGGATATTTTTGGAGTGTATCCCCCGTACCATGACTAGGAAGAAGGATCCCTACTTGGACAAAAGTGCAAACCCTTGCCAACTACAGACCCCCATTTCTCCCCATTTCTAACAATATGTCATAAGTGTTATAATATGTGAGGAATAAGCAATTCATGCCTAATCTGTCACGAGTGGGCTCTCTTTGATGCGGATGGCCCTGCCCAACTCCCCGAAAGCAGCCAACCACCTGCCACGAATGGCCTTTGGCCATGCACATTTTAGAGTTTGCAGAAGGGCCTGGCCTGCTGTCACGCTCTGTGCCCAAGCGCCTGAGGGCAACCCACCCCTGCATAGCGCCACCTGTGTGCGCACCCCCCACAATGGTCCACCCCTGTGGCGGTCTTCAGCCAGGCCCTCTGCCCGACCGCCATGTGTGGCAATCCTGTTGTGTGCGGCCTTATGCCATGCATGACATGGGGCTGGCCACAGTTCAGAGAGATTTGAAAAAGTCAAACTCCATAGAGAGCAATGTACAATTGATAATTTTAATGTGTTGCTTCTCCCTACTAAACACCTATGTAAGGGACAATGCAACGAAACCCAGCAAATGCTGCTGTAAAATAACATGCAGAGCCTCAAGCAGGCACACTCTGCATTCCCATCACAAGTTACTGCACCCCTGTAATCCCTGCTGAGAGAAGTCGCTGTGACATTTATTTCTCCTGCAAAGAGAGAGAAGGAGCTACTCCCCATCTTAGTACCATGGTCCATTGCTTTGTCTTATGCAAAGCTGATGGGACCGAGTAGCTGCTCCCCTCAGTGGACAATCCGATAAGAAACACACCCACATTACATTACTCACTGGTATGTTGCCCCTTTTTCATATGGAGCGTTGAATTTACCATTTACACATCCCTGCATAAGACTCTATTACATTCTAATTACAATTACATGACTAATTCATTTTTAGACAGTGTTAACATTAATTGTGCTACTTACTGCTGTATTTCTAAAAAAAACACCTCATCGTAAGCATGTTGCAAAGTGTGTAATAGAAATATTACAGCCAGAAACGTTCCCCTTGTTATGTTAAGTTCCAATACATAAAGTGTGGGTTGGCTTGATTGACTTTAAACCTCTGAAATACTTTTTTATCGACTGATGGTTGCGAATTCATTGTGCTGCCTGACCAATGGATGTTCACTGGTCATTTCAATTTAACTAACTAAAGCTGGCCTATTTTGTTTCAAAGACCACAATTTTTTCATCCTTATTAATCCCTGTGCACGTTCTCCCTGAGCGTAGCCCTAAAAGAACGCCTCTGTTCATCTTGACCAGTTTGAAGTCCTCCTCTTCTATAGATGAAATGTTGCCTCTCTATGCTAAACAATAATTCCACATGTCTAGAACTCATGAGCTCTCCCTTCAAGTTGAATTCACTCTGTCAACACTGAATGCATTATGCTATTCCCTGACCGCTCTTATATCCAAACAAATATGAATATTTTCTGTGCAATTTTTCAGATTGAAACAAAACGAAGTTTCTTCTGCCTCGAACTGGTCAACAATGACTAGGATAACTCATTATGGGATGCAATAAAGCTCCCAGAACTTTTCAACCTTACCTACGTTTGTTGATGTATTACGTAACTAAAGAGGTGAGAATTCTTTACAGATGGTGTTGGCATCCATAGAGTACTCCTGATAAAACAGGAAAGCATGCTTGTCTTTTGTTTATAGCAGTAAATAAAAGCAGAGTAGAAAGAAAGATTTATTCTTTGTTATGAAAGGATTTTGTTTCACTGTCCATGCCTTAGCGATGTTTACTTAGCAACATTCCAAGTTGACCAGTCATTTAAGATGGTGCTCCGACCTAAGAGTGCCACACAGTTTAATTATACTCCAGTATAACGGAGGACAGTATTAAAGGACAATGACGTTTCTCTACTCCGATGAAAAGGAGATACAATTAATTGTTACTGAAAAAACATTTGTAATAATATATGCTCGATTTATAGGATGTATGACGTTACAACGCATACTTTTACAACGCATACCTTTACAACACATTTTTTACAACGCAACATCCTTTACAACGCATTCCATTACAACGCATGCCATTACAACGAATTTTCTGAAAACTACCTTTACAACGCATTCCATTACAACGCATACTACCTTTACAACGCATACCATTACATTGCATGTATGGTAAGTATTGGATAGTGTAGGGGTAAAAATTACTATTCTAACTCCAGGGGGTGCAACAGTAGGGTAAGTGTTGGATAGTGTAGGGGTAAAAATTACTATTCTACCTCCAGGGGTGCAACAGTATGGTAAGTGTTGGATAGTGTAAGGGTACTATGCGTTGTAATGGTATGCGTTGTAATGATATGCGTTGTAATGACTGCGTTGTAATGACATGAGTTGTAATTGTATGCGTTGTAGTGTCATGCGTGGTAATGGATGCGTTGTAATGGCATGCGTTGTAAGGGATGTTGCGCTGTAATGACTGCGTTGTAATGGTAGTGCATTGTAAAAGTTGAGTTGTAAAGGTTGTTTCCCCAATTTATATAGTTTATTTTTATCTATGTATGTGCTAATCCACTGGTGTCCATTTTGAGTCAGTACATACAAGTATTAAAATAGATAGTAATGTTACAAGGCGAGTTGCATAGTTTCCACCACTCCACGTACAATGCAGCATTGTTTACCTGTTACTTGCCACGTAATTAAATACATTCTGTTGAATAAACTATTTCTCCAGTATTGCATAAATCCAAGGGGCCTGCCATCAGAATGACTTCTGTGGTTTTCTGTGTTAAAGTTTTGATCTCTTTGTGCTCCTCCTGCCTGCCACCTACTTCCAGATGTCAAGGGGCCTTCTTAGAGTTGAGCATGACATCGGACAGAAAGTTGCAGGTGTCCAATCTGCCAAATTACAAGTGCACTGATGTCAATAGTGAAAGTCCAGCACAGCTAAATCCTAAATAAGACTCAGATCCATCTCTTGTACCAGACCTGTGTTCACCTTGCCGCGGGTTTCATTTTTCAGAGGTAACTCTGCAGCTCACCCTCCATTCCTTTTTAGTCTCTGATATGTGACACGAGCCTCAGAGCAAATCCTCCTCCAAGGAGAAGCTGTCATTCTTCTGCGACAAATTTAATTCGAGCATGTCTGCATTGCACCTTCAGTACAGTAATCAGGAAATCACAGCAAGCAAGGGACTCGGGGGCTGCACTATAAATTTGCCAGGTTTATAATATGCTTGGCTTTATCCAAACTCTCCAGCTAATAAATTCATCACATTGTAAGTCTGCATTTGTTCTTGCAGGAAATGTGGAAAGGTAACATATTGCTCCATGGTGTGAAATAAAAAAGTCAGTGAGGCATGAGATGTGTTTGTTCAGGTGGTTAAGATTTGGACAAAATGCAAGTCCAATGAATCTGTTTTCAGTAACCTTGAAGTGATGGATCCTATGCTATATATATCGGACACACATATTATTACATTGTCTTTTAGCAGCAAATTCTTCAACTCTCACCATATTTAATATACATTTGCATGACTTAAATGTTGAGGCAGTAATGATAAATGTATGTTAATGAAGCTCTCAGGTACTCATATTGAACATTTTAAAATGTTCCCTAATCTGTAAGCCATTGAGGATATAGGGTGGACAACCTATAGCAGCGTTGGTTGCCTAGCTCTGTACCGCAAAGATTTATCTGTGACATATTTTCAAGATACCAATTGACGGAGTAAATAGACACACTTTAGGATTTTGGGATAAATATATTCCACATTAATATCTTCAAAGGCTGGCATGCATACAACCAGCATTAATCAATATTGTGAACCTCTGACCGAATGCATCTATACCTGCTCAAAAGAGTGTTGCTTATGCTGTGGCAGTATTTTTGTGTTGTGGTCAGCTAGTTGTTTTGTATCTCTGTTTTAAAGGACAACAGAGGGTCAAATATAGTTTGGCAGAATAGTGCATCTGCTATAGAACTGTGAATGCACCATTCCATTAAACTTGTGGTTCCACTGTGGGAGGACTGCAAGACTTCTGATAACAGAGCTTCAGCTGGATCCTCCATAGAAAACCTTTGACCTGAAGACCAGTCTGCCAACGGCACCTTATGTTTTGAACGGAGTCCCCTGTAAAAATTTTAGGAAGATTGGATTTTTTCCAAGGCACACCAACACAAATGTAGGCTGGGTTGATAAGTTAACCCCCTTGTGTTTTGGTCCTTGGGACTACCGTTTTGTTGTATACTCCACCCCAAATTGAGAGGAGGTACATATGTAAATTGGTGTATATATTTATTCTTTTGTCTCAAGGGTACAGAGAAGTGTTTTTGGTACTGTATAGTGTTTTGTGTATTTGTATATAATGTACATGTGATGTGTTGTATATAGATTGTGTTATTTGTTGATATTGTGCCTCTCTGGCTGTTCGCTCATATATGTGTATATGAACTAATATATACTTATGCTGCGTATAAATCACAAATCACAATATAATTGATTGGTTATTGTATGAAAATCAAAAGTAGATTGAGCCCTTCAGTATCACTGGTTTCTACTTTTTTATCCTTGGATGTCTCCTGCTCAGGTACGGGAGGGTAAGGTGGGCAGAACCCCTAACCTTTTTTCTAGTCAGTCTGCCAACGGGTCATGCTGATGGTCACCTCGCCCTTTTTAGGATTGTGTGACCCTCTCTCATTTTCACTATCTGGAATGACCACACGAGGAATGGTGGTCCGGTTTCGTAAAACTGCACATGGGACCTAACATGCAGGAAAAAAAACTCCTTGTGCATCTGTCCATTGTTATTTTGTTATTCAAGAGCAAACTACTGCTTTAGGGGGTTGGTCTTGCAGAACACATTACTTCTCCAGGCAGGCACTTCATATATGGTGCCCACTCAGCAAAGTTTTCTGGAAAGCTGCTTGTTGCCCATCACATGTAAAATGAAGTTTGCTAGAAATGGGGGTTTCCAGTTGGCAAGGGTTTGCACATTTGTCAATGTAGGGACCCTTCCTTCTAGTCTGGATAAGGGAGTTACACTCCTAAAATTACACCTGCTCACCCCCTTGGTAGCTTGGAACGAGCAGTCAGGCTTATTTTAGAGGCAGTGTGTAAAGCATTTGCACATAACCAACAGTAACACAGTGAAAGAACTACAAAAGGACACTACACCAGTTTAGAAAAATATCCAATATTTTATATACTAAAACAAGACCAAAAATGTTAAAAATCTACAATACAGTACTAAGAAATCTTCAATAAACAAAATAGACTTGAAATTAAGTTCCTTTAAGTCAATAGCTCTGTCTGGGGCTATCATGGCGTTTTAAACAACAAATCCAAACAGTTCTGGTGGACCGTGGCGTCGCAGGCCAGCTACGGTATCGGGAAAACCCGCAAACAGTACCTTTAGAAGTGCAGGGTGGCGGCAACCTCTCGTTGAGCTCCGAAAGCACGGCGTCTGCAGGTGTCAGTTCCGGAGGTTGGGACAGGAGTTGTGGGGCCCTTGCAGTCTGCAGCAGATCGAACTCCTCGCGGTTGGAGTCAGGAGCGGCGGCGTTGAAAGTCGTTGGGGATGCGGTGTGTAGTGCAGCAGTGCCATCAGGTCACAGTGCAAGCAGCAGCTCGGTGATGGTCGTCCAGCGGCGTCAGTGAGACAAGGGCTGCGGTGCGAAGTGAAGCAGTGCTTGTGGCGGTGCTGGCAGGTCACGTGCAAGAAGCTGCGTCGTCGTTGCTGAAGCACTGTTATCAGCTAAGAACTAGAGTAGATGGCGCTAGCATCAGTAGGCCAAGACTGCTGTGCGGGATGAGGAGTGTGCATCATGTGCCTTATGAGTAGGGCCCTTGAACCGCGGTGCATGCAGCGGCGTTGATGTAGGTGTGGAGCGGCATCATCGGGGATACCAGGGTGACAACGTGAAGCAAGGCAGTGTGGAGTGCGATACCCACAGGTCATGGTGCAAGCAAAGGTTCGGTGACGGCATCAGGTGGCGTCGTCCGGAAAGCAAGGTTTGCGGTGCAGCATTGTGGTGGTGCCCTCTGCTGTGCCTTCACGACACAGAGTCGGCAGTGGTGTTGTAGATGGCGTTGGGTTGCTGTTTCCTCTGTTGCAGCACAAAACACACAGTCCCCAGTGCTGAGGGCAGAATAACTTTAAGACTTTACTGTTCCTGAGACTTTTTGGACAGGGGGAAAGCTCTACCTCAAGCCCTTGGAAAAATTCACAAAGAGGTTTGTAGAAAGTTCAGTCCAGACCTTTCACTGCCCAAGACAAAAACAGCCACTGCAGGCCAACAGACAAAGCACACAGCAAAGGGGTAGTTCCTCCTCACAGCTTCTCCAGGTCTTCTTCTTGGCAATCTTCTTGGTCCAAAGGAGTTCTAAAGTTTAGGAGTTTGGGCTACACTTTTTACAGCCCAAAATCCTTTGTTCCCTCAGGCATAGAGTGTATGTGCTTAGTCCAAACCAGCTTGGTGCTCTCTGGCCGCCCAGCTTCCCAACAGGAGGTGGAGGCAGCATTGTGCAAGGCAGACAGGGCCTATGCAGGAGTAAGGGAAATCTCCTCCCAAACTCTAAATGTAGACCGGGACTTTTCCAGCCAGCCGTGACGCATCCAGACTCTCCTGAGTCACTGCACATCCCCAACCCCTGTCACTCCACAGCCCGACAGGCAATCCACAAACCTAGCAGAAGCATACTGGATGGCTAAGCAAGAAAAGACCTACTTTCTAAAAGTGGTATTTTCAAACACAGAATGTAAAAATCACCTTCACTAAAAGATGCATTTTAATATTCTGAATTCAGGCATACTAAGCTTTATTTTCCTATCTGGTCCCAATGGTAAGTTATACTTATAAGACGTTATAAATTAACTCCCATGCTTTCCTATGGGTCAGATAGCCTTTCAATAGTGAAACACGAAATGCATTCAAATTCATGACCAGGACATGTCACGCACATCAGTGCATGTCCTACCTTTCACATACACTGCACCCTGCCCACAGGGTTACCTTGGGCCTACCTTAGGGGTGACTAATATGTCAGAAAAGGGAAGATTAGGGCCTGGCAGGATGGTGCACTTGCCAGGTCGACATTGCAGTTACAAACTGCGCACAGACTCTGCAGTGGCAGATCTGAGTTACCTTTTCAGGGCTACTCATGTGGGTGCCAGACTCAGTGCAGCAGGCCCACTAGTAGCATTTGGTTTACAGGCCCTGGCACACTCAGTGCACTTTACTAGGGGCTGATTAGTAAATCAAATATGCCAATCATGAAAACACCAATCCATATTACAATTTACACAGAGAGCATATGCACTTAACCACTGATCAGCAGTGGTAAAGTGCCCAGAGGCCTAAAACCACTAAAGACAGTTCAGGAAAAAATAGGAGGCAGAATCAAAAAGTTTGGGATAACCCTGCAAAAAGGAAAATTTCCAACAAAGTTCATATACTTGAGGCTGATGGGGGCATCCACATATATGTGCTTTTTTTATTAAGTATAACATTTGTGAATATTATGCACAGTCATCACCAGTTCAATCCATTGCATGTGATGGGATTTGTAAGTTATGATCACTGAGTTCACATTCATTGGAGTTTGAATTAACATTGAAAATAAACATTTATTATACAGTACAAAAGGTATTTTCCAGATGAAGACTCCAAATAGCTGTCTATCAGAGAACCATCTAGAGGTTTCACTGGGAGCAGCATGGACTCCTCTTTGAGGTTGGTAACTTGACCCCTGCACATTTGGCAGGACCTTTGAATTTGTAAAATGCCTTGACAGTGATTGGACCTCTGTTGCTGAACTTTTTTCAGAGTGTGAAGCCGGTGTAATGTGCAATTCCTCATAGTTTCCAAGGTCCTACAGAATCTCTGCTTGTCTGCCCTGCTGCAGCCCTTTCCCAGTATGGAAGCCCTCGGCCAACTCAAGAAGTTCTGCTCTGCTAGGAAGACGAGTCTTTAGCCTGAACTCGCAGTACTCCTCATCATGAATCACCGGTCAACCTCATCAGGCTCCAGCATTCGAGAACCTCATTTAAGACCCTCAGACCTTCTCCAGCGAGAGAGATGATCTTCTCTGAAGCTTAACCAATGCAAGTGTATTTGAGACAACTGTGACTCAGACTTACTAGCAAATGCCTATTTGCAAAATCTCTTGTTAGTTTTTTTAGTATCTTTGTTGCTTTCTTTTGCCTACAAACATAATAAGTTTGGGATGGACTGTTCCCATGAGGAACAGGGTCAAGACTGATCTGCATATGGCTGTGTCCAAACTGGGGTGGCTTAGTGAGCAGAAGAAGGATGATGGATTAAACCCAGATCTGTGACGGGGAAGGAGATGGGTGGGGGGTGAATGTCTGTAAAGTTTCAGCGCTCCGTCCATCATCCTATTGTTTGTGCTTTCTTTTGCCTGCCATGTGTGGTGGCCCAGCACCCAGTGGCTGGCCAGCTACATTGAACCAGGGACATTTGAAATCTACTCTGAACCCTTAATACATCTTATATCCTGACTGGAACATCCTGAAGTTTGCAAACCTTCCACTGTACCTCCAGTGTGTCAACATTAACTCCAAGACACTTCCTCTTGCTTTGCAGGTACCCTTGACACTAACGATACCATTGTATTTTCTGTCTGTTGTTCTATTTAAGTCTTGGCAAGCATGTAGACTTATGAGCACAGTGAAATAATAAATACATAAACACTTGAAAGCATCCTATGCATCTTGTTCTATTCTCGATTATGTTGTTGTTTTATTCTGCCTGTCTCCTATTTCCTTAACATTTGTAAAGTGCTCTGATATCAGTAAGGGTCATGTTTGCGCTATATAAAACTTTATAAATAAAAAAAATGATAAATGTTTGCAGGAATGTTTATGAGCCTCTATTTGTAATCACAGTTTCCTTCTTTGTTAACCTTCATGAAAATTAGCTGTTTATGAGTGTTGTAAAATCACAGACATACTAGTTACATTAGTTCTTTGCCTGTTCTCTTCTAGGTGCCTTACAGTGTCACAAATAGCAGAGATCTGTAATGATTAGAAAGGTTCACAAACACGGTACAGTGTTTACTCTGTGACAATGTTTCAGTACTCTATTGGGTTTACATCTGTTCTAACTCTTGTCTGGAAGCCCACATGAGATTACCATTCTCTTGATGCTTCACTGCATCACTACTCTATAAAACTGAATATCGTTTGGTATGGATTCATACTGTATTTCGTTCACTTTCACTTTTATGTGATTGCCATTACATTGGAAATACATTTAAGATAACTGAGCTTTTAATGAAAGTGTTATGTACACACAGCCCTTGGCATGATGTTTATCAGTGTTTGTGCCCTTGATAACTGTATTGCAATATACCCACATTCACCCCACATGCCCTCTCTTGAGTTAAGCCTTTGGCTTCTCCTCCACATTTCCCCAGAGAGTCACGTGCATTGAAGTTAACCCGCAATTTGATTTGCAGATTATGTACATTGAATGATGACTGCAGGAGCCCTTGGATTGTCTTTCAGACAGTGAGCATCCCTTGCTCTCTTGTGCTCGTTGAGCTTTTGGCAGCTTTTGATATGATCCAACACTAGACGCCCCAGAACATCCTCAAAAGTGAACAGGGATAAATGGAACCATTTTGAGAAGGTTCCCCTCCTACCTTGAAATCCACTTTCAATAAATGAAGCGTAGCATGAATCTAGTTGATCCTGCCCTCAATTACCGCACATTCTGCGGGGCTCAATACTATTCCTGACAGATTTCAATCTTAACCCTTAATCTTTCACCTGACTATTGAATCAATCAAATATTTCATACTGTCTTTATGCAGATGACACACACATGTTCCTGAAGCTCAAACCTGCAGAGGACATCAGCTCACTATGCTAACCATTAGAAGACTTACAGCCATAAATGACATTTCAACACCTAATACTAAACCCCCTAAAGACTTAGGGGCATATTACCAAGCAATAGCGATAATTATCGCTATTGCTTGTTTAGAGACAAAATTTTACCGCTGAGCTGCGGCGATTTTTACTGCAGATAAACCTTGGTATTACCAAGGTTTATCGCAAATGCGATAAAAAACGGCAGCAATGCATGAATATCGCTGAAAAGTCAGCGATATTCATGCATTACCGAGCTAATGCTCTTAGCCATGTTATCCACCTCCCATTGGATAACATGGCTAAGAACTGCTCAGGGCAGGTGTTAGCTTTTGGAGATATTTGCGCTTAGCGCGAATATCTCCAAAAGTTGGTAATAGGAGATAGCGATGTTAGCGACTGTTTCCAGTCGCTAACATCTTGGCACGGCCACTTTGCATGTCATTAGTGATAAATGTCACTGACATGCAAAGTGGCGCCCAAGATGGTCGCTATCTCCTACTAGCTGTCGCTAACTGGTGTTAGCGACAGCTAGGTAATAGGGAGATCATTTTATCTCCGCTTTCTTGGCTTTTAAAGCCAAAAAAGCAGAGATAAACCCCCTTGATAATATGCCCCTTAGGGCCTTATATAGAGTTTGGTGGACCGGTTACTCTGTCACAAATCTGACGGATATACTGTCCACTGTGATACCCGTGCCATTGGTTATAATGCACTTGCAACAAGGCGAATGGAAGGTCTGTCATGTTTACAGAGTAATAACCTGTTCACCAAACTGTAAAACAGGCCCTTAGTGCCTACTCATCTCCCTACCACAAAGCTCAATACCTGTCATATCTTGATCTGATTCTCTTATATATAACTGCAAGCCCAAAATCTTACGAAAGCACAAAAACTCTTGGCTTCTCATCTAGGCAAACTTATGAAACTTCAATTGCATATAACTGCATAGCAAAAGAATACTCAATATCAGTTGAATCATCTGGGGCTCTGGAATGATAAAACCATTTTTACCAAAGGCAGACTTCAAAATATTGGCAGAGTCACTGGTTCTATCAAGATTAAACTAAGGACGTTTCTTGCTGGTAGGGATTCTGAATATTCAACAGACCGCCCTGGAAGCACTCTTCAAACAAACTTCAGTTCTCCGCACAGAGGTGAAATATTTTGAACATATCACTGGTGCCCCATAGAAGCTAAAACGCTTTCAAAATTGCGTACATTTCATGTAAAACGATGAGTAGGGGCTTTCCAGGATACCTTGTACTAAACTCATCCCTATGGGATGCCCTATGAAGTGTAGGATCTATGTACCCCCGAGGTTTAAGAAACAAATAATTACCTCTCACTCTTTTGTCAGACACAACTTGAAAATATGGAACTCAAACCCTCCTGCAACAAGCATGAATTCATCCTTTCAAATCCTTTAAAAGGGACTTGAAACACCTAATCTTCGAGACGTATCTGCAAGAATGATGCAATAAACACAGGCCTGCAGTTTACATTGATTCTAAATCCTGAACTGGAATATTCTTATTTTTCTGCTAATGTCTGTATGATGACCACTGTATATTCTCTGCCTTTTATTCCTCTGTACATAAGTATAGTTTATATAAAGTGCTCTGACACTCCTGAGGGTCTCATTTGTGCTATACAAAATAAATAACAAATACATACTTACTGGCAGATGCAAATAGCCTTTCATCCAGGTGCTAGTTTTTCCAGCCATCTCTTATTAATCAAACTTAGAGAACACATCATTTCAAGTCTATGGCATTTACTGACCTGCAATCCTAACACCAGGTTTTCAGTACCATGTGGCCCTCTGGAGCCATGTTATGCATGGGGCACACTGCCCCGATCGGCATGGCGGAGCACCTTTATCTGAATGTGCCTGGGGCAGAGCACCTATTACAACAAATACTGTGTTTCCAGTGCAGTCGTGAGGCTATGCCTACACTGGGTACAGTGCATTGGTGAAAGGCAGACAAACTCTAAAACGTAACTAGTTGCCTTTCACTGGTGGTGGCAGCCTGACCTGCATTTTACAGGAGGGCAGAGATCCTCCTGCAGGCTAGTGGAGTGACTGACTGCATCTACCAGACTCGTGTGGAATCTCTGTGTCCCCCTCTAAAGAGTTGCCCTTGGGGGGGCTCCTTAAGTGTCTGCCACCTCTTTCCCTCTGCTTCCACTTCTGTAATATTGTGCCAGTACAGAGGGACATGATTCCCTTATTTACATGAGACCATGACATTTAGCTCTTTGCATGGGCCCTTGACATATAGGGGATTGCTTGAGCATTTGAAGCCTCTTCTCTAAAACCATAGTGCCTTGTGGGAGTAAAATGCAGTCTTGCATGCCCATTGCACTCCCAGAGCCCAATAAGTAGTTTATCTGCTCTCAACTCTTTCCCCTATTCATTAGAAATAAGACACAAAGTTCAAGTAACTGAGATAATGAGTGTGCACACCAGTATATACACACCTGGAGCAAAGCCTCATTCCTTGGACCATCCTTCAGTTGTGATTAGGGAACCAAGAAGAAGAAACTTGGTCATATCTGGTGATTTTGACCCAATTTACTCCATTTATTTTGGTTCCTTGTGTGAGTCAGCCCTGACGGATCTAGTGGTTTCATTCAGTCATTTGCAAAACTCTGTGCAAACCTTAGTGAGCATGTTTAAAAGTGTAAGGTGGTGGGGCGTGGCCAAGATGGCGATGGAGTGAGAAGTGTGGTGAAGTCCCTCCGGCGCCGAAAATTGCTTAGCATTGATATAGCCCACGGAACAGTGATTTTTCGGCACCCCACCTGTCGGTTGTGGGTTCCCCCGTCGGGTGACGCGGTCCGGTGGTGGAGTCCGGACCCCCGGAGGCACGGAGACGGAGACGGCTTGCTGCATGTGCTCCGGCGAGGAGAGGCCTAGCGATCCCCGGCCTCGAGTGGGAAGAGGGGCCGGACCTCCCAGTCTGCAACACGAGGTGCGGGGCCCGGCGGACGGCCGTGGTTAGAAGCGGCCCGAATTAGCTGGGGCTGTGCTTCCCCTCTCCCGGTGGCGTCGCGGGAGCTGCAGGACCCAGGGAACAGAGCCGGATAGCCGCGGTGGGACCTGCCAGGGAGAATCGGGCGTGCCGCCCAGCAGGGGCGCCTGGTGCCACTACCGCGGCGAGTCTTTTTTCCCTCCCCGGGCCACTGTCCTGAACTTGGCGCCACCGCGGCCTGCGTTGGTGAATTGCTGGGGCCCGGGGGAGCGGACGTGCCGCCACCTTACCGGCTGGTGGGCCACGTTGCTGCGAACTTCGCCATTGGAGTGCTTGGCCTGCCGCGGCGCGGTGCACCGGCGGAACGACTGGGTGCCCTACCTCACGCTCCAGCGTGGCAGCTGGTCTCTTGAAGCAGGGAGGATTGCCTGGGGGCCCATGCCCGGAGACATCTTGACTGTAGTGACGCCTGGTCTCTAGCACGGCTGAGGAGTGAGGGCCGACGGCGATTGGGGTGCGAGGCCACGGAGCGCGGTTCCCCCGGACCACTGAAGATCCTGGATGGCGCGTGGCTTCAGCCGACTGGACAGGTCCTGGGCGAAGCGGGCCCCGATCTTCCCTGCACTGTCATTCCCAACCAGTTGAGTTGTAGTGTTCTAGCTGCACAGGTGGCGTGGCGGAGGGGCAGGGGTTCTTGGAAGTGGTGAGAGGCGAAGAGTACCTTATACCGAGTGGGGATCAGGAAACCTGCCAGAAGACCGCTGACGCATACCTCCCACACCTGGGCCAGGATCAGTGCTGTGAAGGTGTAAAATCGGCTTGGGTGCGGTGGAGGAGGAGGTTGGAGCCTCCCAGCCCCTGCATACCAGAACGCACGAAAACGGCGCAATAGCCTCCGCACAGCGTAAAGGGAGGACTGGTAAGGATGGCCCCTCGAAGGGATCCCAGCAGCCGGCGTCCCCTGGACCTAGCGGTTCGTCCAAATCGAAGGATGATGACGCCCCTGCAACCAAGGCCTTTATGATGGAGCTCTTCGCGTCCATTAAAGAGGACATCTCTGACCTTCGCTCTCAGCTAGCGTCGGATCTCCGCGATGTTAGGAGGGATGTGGACGGTATCAGAGAGCGGGTAGCTACGTTGGAGGATCATGACCTAAGTGTGGGGAATGATGTACACCAATTGCAGCAAGATGTGCTTTGGCTCAGGGAACAGAACTTGGACCTCCAAGCACATGCGGAGGATTTGGAGAATCGGTCCCGCCGGAACAACATCCGCATACGCGCTGTGCCCTGGGACGGGAATTCGGGTGACCTACGGGGCTATGTCTTAGCACTCTTCTTGCAGATTCTAGATGACGACGACCTACACGAAATCAGGATGGACAGGTTCCACAGGGTCGGCCGGCCTAGACGGGGTGGAGGGCCACCCCCCGATATCTTGGTCTGTGTACATGACTTTCAGTTAAAGGAACGCATTCTTCAGAAAGCGCGGGAGACCCCGTCGTTGCAGTTCCGAGAACATCACCCCCAGTTGTACTAGTACTTGGCGGCATCGATGCTCCAGAAGAGGCGCGAATTTCGCCCGGTGACTACCTTTCTGAGGGAACGCAATATATCCTACTCCTGGGGCCACCCTTTCCGCATTATTTTCAGATGGCAGAACAGACTGCCACAGATCCGATCTCTTCAGGTGGCGAAAGACCTCCTGGGCCTGGAGGACACGGCCCCACCCCCAGATGGCTGAAGCTCTTCGTCGAGGAGAAGACGGCGGTCCTCCTCTTGACATAGAGTGGGATGAGAGACGGATCGGAGAAGGCCGGATCATGCCGCCAGCCTACAGGAGAGGGGAGATGCAGTGGCTTCTGTGGCCTCGGCTACAGTGGCGGAGTCACAGCATGGCTCCGGAGGGACACGTTTTTCCAGGTACCGTGGGTAATTTTGTACTTTCTGGGAAGACACCCCGGTCCATGGCCTTCGGGGCGCACCTTAGGGTGCTCCGTCCTTGCCCCCTGGAGGACTCTACAGACTTCTCTACACATTGGGAATGTTCAGAATATTGCTCCTCCTTATTCCTCTTTTTTCTCTTGTTGCTCTCATTTATTCTTCAGATTTCTATACACTAGGACTGTTGAGGTTCCTGTTTTCTCTCTCTTTTCTTGCTGCTTCCTACTGCTCTACTGTCTTGGGGGCAGACCTAGGAGTTCCTTGGGGGGGTGGTATTACAAAAGTTTGTTGGGGGTGTACGGGGAGGGGAGAGAGTAGGGGGGTAGTGGTGGGGATGGGTGTGAATGGGTGACAGCGCTTGTTGTTCTATGGTTTCTAAGTGATGTGTCTCAAGACGGTTTCTGTTTGGCTTCTGGGGTTCTGGAGGTGTGCCCTTTGACAGTGGGGTGGTGGGGTGGCTTTACGGGAGGACCTTGCCTTTGCCGGAAAGCGGGGAGAGGGGGTGATGTTTGGGGCTGCTTGGCGGGGAGGTTCTGGTGGGCTGGGGGAATGTGGAGGTCTAGATTGGCCAGCATTGTCTCGTTCCTGGACACTCTTGCAGGTTGTCATTTCACCGTGTTGCTAATAGTCATCGAAGGTGGATGTAGAGGGAAGGGGCGGGGTGATGCGGGAGTAGCGAGGGTGGGAATGTTGCCTGAAGATGCCTCTTAGTATTGGGACATGGAATGTTAAAGGCCTGAATTCCCCGCAAAAACGTCAGAACGTGTGGAAGTATGTGACTGACCACCAGCTTGATATCGTGGCTCTCCAGGAGACTCACTTGGCGAGTAGGGACGAACTTCGGCTTCGGCACAAGCATTTTCCCCTCATATATAGATCGTCTACTCCTACGAAACACAGGAGAGTGGCTCTTCTCTTTCGAGCAGCCCTTCATTTTCAGCCTATGAACGTGCGCAGCGACAAAGAAGGTCGTTGGCTGATGGTGAAGGGTCTGGTCCATGGTAGACTGAGCACTTTTGTGGTGGTGTATGCCCCCAATGCGGGTCAAAACGTCTTTCTTCAGGGCCTGCTGCGGAGGATAGGTGACTTTGTTGAGGGGCACTTGTTTCTGCTGGGGGACTTTAACTTAGTGTGGAGTAGAAAGATGGATAGCTCTGGCTCCCAAAGGGCTGATGCAGGTTTGTTCTCTGCCGAGACGCAGCGGCTTCTTGGTGACCTGGGTTTACTCGACAGATGGCGCTCCATGCACCCCCTGACCCGAGAGTACACCTTTTTCTCCCATGTCCACAACTCCTACTCTCGCCTTGATCACATTTTTCTTAGTCAAGCCCTCAGGGGAGATGTCCGTGACTCTAGCATATTCCCGCTGTCTGTCTCTGATCATAGTCTGCTTGTGCTTGGACTCCGCTGGTCGCCGGCGGGCGACGGGCTTCGAAAGTGGTACTTCCCGGCGGCAGTTGTTAGGGATGATCCCTCAAGCAAGGACTTGCAGAAGGCTATTAGGGAGTTTTTTGAACTCAACCCAGTGTCCGATACGTCATTGTCCACTACCTGGGACGCCTTTAGGGCATCGCTCAGGGGCACCTGCCTGGCCCTTAACGCTAACCTCAATAGGATGCTGCGAAAAGAACGAGAAGAGTTGGAAATAGAACTTACAGCCTGGAACGGGCGCACAAACTAAATCCATCTAGGATGACCCTCCGCCCGTTGACGGCAGTTAGGGGGAAATTGAGGGACCACTACAATAATAGAGCGGAGTTTACTTTACTAAGGTTGCGGCACCTCTCGTACTCCCAAGGGAATAAGGTGGGGAGGCATCTGGCCCGTCAACTCAGAGAGAAGAGGGAACGGGATTACATAGGAGGGGTACGAGATGTGATGGGAGAGCTGCAGCACCGTGACGAGATTAAAGCTGGCCTCTTTGGCCGCTTCTACTCGGACCTATATGCGGGGGATACGCTCGACTCCGAGGCCCAGCGGGATTATCTGCGGGGTCTGCCCATCCCGCAGGTTTCAAGGGAGTGGCACGAACTACTAACAGCCCCGTTCACTCGCGACGAGGTGCTTGGTGCCATTAAAAACCTAAAACTCCACATCCGGGGCCGGATGGCTATACCGCCCTCTTTTATAAGACGTATGCCACTGAGGTGTGCGACTTTCTGGTCTCTCTCTTTAATGATATGGCTGACTCAGGCGCTTCGTCTGGCTCGCTAGCTGAGGCCGTCATTTCCATTATACCTAAACCTGGGAAGGACCCTGCTCTGTGCTCCTCGTATCGCCCGATAGCCCTCCTCAATCTCGACGCCAAGCTGTATTCCTCGGTTGTGGCTAGCAGGCTCCAAGATCTGATGCCGGCACTCATACATCCGGATGAATCTGGATTTATTAAGGGCCGTGAGACCCATGACAACATTAGGTGGGTGGTCCACTTAATAGAGAAAGCTAACAGGTTCCAGATCCCGGCGGTTTTAATAGGCCTCGATGCTGAAAAAGCTTTCGACCGTGTGAACTGGGGCTTCCTGTTCCACACCTTAGCTGCTTTTGGTTTTTCAGATAAGTTTCTCTCGATGGTGAAAGCAAACTACTGCCATCCCCGCTCTAGAGTGTCGGTAAACGGCCATCTGTCTGTTTTTTTCTCGCACTCCCGTGGCACCAGGCAGGGCTGTCGCATTTCCCCACTGCTCTTTGCCCTGAGCATTGAACCATTGGTGTTAGCGGTGCAGGAGCACGAGGGAATTCGGAGGCTTCCCTTTACTGGGGAGCAGCACAAAATCTCCCTATTTGCGGATGATGTGCTGCTCTCTATTATGGATCCAGCACACTCTCTACCACACGTCCAGGAGGTATTATTGCGATTTGAGGGGGTGGCCGGCTTCAAGGTCAATTACGACAAATCTTATGTTCTGAACCTCAAGCTGTCACCGGCGGAGGTGGAACGGGTGCGGCCTCTCACTCCGCTGGCCTGGGCCTCCAGCTCCATTGTGTATCTGGGAGTACGTTTGACGTCCACTATTGGGAAATTATATTCCGCGAACTTTCCACCACTGTTGGCAAAGACCCGTGCGGATCTGGATCGATGGAAAACCAAATACATATCGTGGCTGGGCAGAATTCACGCCATCAAGATGGTACTCCTCCCCAGATACTTGTACCTCTTCCAGGCGCTCCCCATCTCTCTAGACGTGGACTTTTTTCGACGCCTTAAAACCCAGATGCTCCGGTTCATCTGGCAGGGGGGTCGAGCGTGGTTCTCCTTCACAACTTTGCGACGGCCAAGGGGAGAGGGGGGAGTGGGCCTTCCTGATATGCATCTGTATTACAAAGCGGCACAATTGCGAGTGCTGGTGGAGTGGTCTCAGCAGACTTTGGAGAAACACTGGCTACACATGGACAGGAGTGTTGCGGGTAGATCCATCTGGGACCTGGCCTGGAAACCCAGGAGAGACAGGCCCCAGAATGCCTACATCGCATGCAATCTGTTGCCCCCGAATATTTATAAATGGAGTTCTTGTAAGTTTTTGAAAGTCAACCTACATTAGCACTCCCACCAGTACCGCCCTGAAGGTCTGGGACACGTTGGCCACCGATGAACGTTGGACTACCTTCCCGTCCCCATTCACGCCTATACACTTTAACCCGGATTTTCCATTGGCGCTACAGGAGGGGCCCTTCAGGGTGTGGGGGGAGGGGGGATGTAGGGCTTTAACCCACCTGTTCCACGGCTATTCTCCACTTACCTTTGATAATTGTATGAGGGACTATGAAGTCACCAGTCAGAGCGATTCCATCATGCCCAGCTACTTCACTGGGCCACCTCTCCTAGAGTCCTCGATGCAGCCACGAGCCCTCTCTCGCCTTTTGAGGCATTCATCCTCCGGACCTCAGCCATGAAAGGGGTCGTATCCTTTCTTTAACAGCTACTACTTACCTCGGCAGTGGCGCCTCGCCCCCGTTATATGGGGCAATGGGAAGAGCTCCTGGGGCGGGACATTACAGACAAGGAATGGTCGGCACTCTGGCGCGATATTGCCATGCACAACCACTCGTTGGACCTGAGAGAGGCCCACCTTAAGACGCTTATGGACTGGTACTTGTACCCGTCCAAGCTCCATCGTATTTTCCTGTCTACTTCCGACAGATGCTGGAGGGGCTATGGTCTACTTGGGGATTTCCACCACATCTGGTGGGACTGCCCGATTATTCGACCATTTTGGGAAGAGATCCTTTCCCACATTAAGGAGATCCTCGGTTACCCGGTGGACGACTCTATAGCCTGTGTGCTACTGGGCCTCCGAGACCCACTCGTTGAGCATCAGACACGAGCGGATAAACAAATCCTGTGGTTATGTCTGGGAGCTGCAAAGCTCACTCTGGCATCGGCCTGGAAGAAACAGGAGGCCCCGGCGATTTCCTTATGGCATGCAAGACTGTGGAAACTGCTTGGCACGGAACGAGTAGCGGACATCTTCCTGGGCAACTTCAAAAACTTCCAGTTTCACTGGGGCCCCTTGGTCCGCTTTCTTTCAAGGGGATTACCATCTGCAGTCTGCCCATCCTCCATGCGAGCCCTCCATTTATTTCAGATCTAATACGAGAAACCACAGTGAATGATTTATGATTGCTGTTGTCGCCGCCACTACGGGGGGGGTGGGAGGGGTGGGGGGGTATTGTCTTTTTGTTAAATTCCTGTTTGAGGCACCCACACGGAAGATAGGGCTGTTCAGAGCCAGACACGATAATCTGTGTGCACGGGAGGCTCCTACTGGCAGCTGCTTGTCTAACTCGATGGCTCCTGGGTATTATGTGCGAGCCTATTCTGCTCATTTGGCCTAGGACACTGGCCTCTGCTCTGCCTGATGATTGCCTCCGTTGCTTCACACCGTTGCTAATTGCCTATACTTATGCCCCCTGCGTGGGACGATGTGCGGGATTGCCGCTGTTATCTCTCACTGTTCTTCTATTAAAACAAAATAAAGATTTTACACACAAAAAAAGTGTAAGGTGAATATTCATGCAGCAATTGAAGGGGCGGTCTTCAGAATCAGATCATGCATACAGTTGACCTTGGGTTTTGTCTATGATATCAACATTTTGTAAGCCTCATATTTTCCCTATGAAACATTAGTACCAGTGGTTCGTCTCTATTGAATGGGAATGCTTCTAACCATACTACTTAAATTAACAAATTTTAGGTTGACTTTCAAAAACTTACAAGAACTCCATTTATAAATATTCGGGGGCAACAGATTGCATGCGATTTGTATGATGTATGTATATATGTATTTTCTATTCATGATTTTTTATTAAAAGAAATTGGAAAGAAAACAGTGTTGAATCAGTAGATTTAGGCATAGTCCACAACATTAGGGTCTAAAAAAGGTTTTCCTCTGTCAAGCAGAGCAGCTCCTTCCTCATCTCCAATTTAACTGATTTCTGAGAACTAACTTTTCTCCCTGGCTCTAAACCCTCTTTCTTTATAGGACTGTCCTTGCAACACATTACAAATGACAGTAGATGAGAACTTTGCTCAGTGATACCTCCTGCACGACTTCATTCTCAAAATAGAACCTAGAAAAACAGCATTTTCCGAATTTCAGTATACTTGTACGTATGTTTGTACATGGTATTTCTATAGCGGAAACCTAGCCAAACATGTATGGAGCACTGTATAGTATCCAAAGAAGCAGAAAGTCAACAAGGGATAGGAGAAATATCTGGTTTATGGATGCTTAATGCATTGGGATTTAGTGTTCTTTAAAGAAGTGATTCTTCAACTCTTTCCTAAATTAGAGCAAGGTTGATGAGGTCCTGATGAATATGGGGATGTTGTTCCAGTTCTTGGGTGCATAGATGGAAAAGGCCTGCTCTCTAGTTTGTTTTCTTTTTACACCTCTTACTCTGCAGTTTGAAGGTGTCCTGACTTTTGGCGGGCTGGGAACCATCAGACATGATGAGCTTATTTACAAGATAAGTGGGGCTGCTGGTTGTGATAGCTTTAAGAATAATGCAGATGGTTAACAAGAAGGTGTGAGCTGCCAAGGAAAACCATTGTAGTTCCAACAGGATGGGGGGGGGGGTGTTCTGATCATATTTATTCAGACCCTGGTTAAGATATGCTGTGGTATGAAGGATTCCCTTTTGTGTTGTGTCGACTGGTGAATCTTGATGCTGTTGTTTTTGAGTAAGTGGATCTACGTAGAGGTTGAAATTGACAGAAGACAGGACGGAATCCTATGGGGACTCTATTTGTTAAAGAGGTCTTTCGGCACGTTGAGGTGCCCATATCATGACTGGCATGTGAGCGATTGGCTGGTAGTTGGTGATTTCATCAGGATCTTCTGCAGATTTCTTTCGGAATGGGAGAATTTGGCCTGTCTTTGGAGCTTCTGAGAAGATGTCATGCTATGAGGGAATTATTGACAATGGTAAGTAAGAGAGCATGTCTCGAGTGAAAGCCTTGTTGTACCACGATGATAAGACATAAACTTCATAAAAAGTGGCCTTGAAGGTGTTTAGTATGTCTGTGAGATCTGTGAGGGATAGGACATTGAAGGTTGACCATTGCAACAATATATATAGAAAGGGATAGGAGTAAAAGATAAAGCAGGCTTGGTGTTGTTAATGTTCTGCATTTTTTCACTTAAGAAGAGATTGATGACTTTGCGCTTTCCTGTGAAATAGGAATAGGTAGGTCTGCAGGAAGTTGATACAGTGCATGATTGTCTTGAAAAGCATTTTGTGTCTGTTGGTGGCTTTATTCATTGGGCTGTTATAGTACTTTGCTTTGGCTGTTGTAATGAACTGACTGTATGTTTTGCGGAAGGACTTCAGAATTATGAGGTTATCAGGAGTTCGGTTGTACTTCCATTTTCTTTCCGGACTTTGGATGGGTCATTTATTGTCAGCAAGATATGTAGATTACAAGGGTGGTGATGACTTCAGATTGCACTCTAGTTTTTCAACTCGTCTTGTCTGGGAGATTGAAGTCATCAAAGAGGGTGGTGTATCGGACAACAAGAAGAAAAAAAAATCTGAGGATTCATCAATGAGGTTCTTGCACTGCCTGGGGGGTTTATGCATGACATGGAAGGTGGTGATCGGAGCTGCAGAGAATGTAAAATCGCATGTCATCAGCTCCATGGAGTTTGTGGGTTACATTCTTGCCTCAGATGTTTCTCTAAGTACAAACCAGCCTAAGTCAGGAGCAGCGCCACTTGATTAGTTCACTGAGTGGCGCTATACAGAATCCATCCATTCATCTGTCTGGTCATCTTTTTATCAATATTTTTTCACCTTATTTGGCTCTCTTCTATATTTTTTGTCTTCCAAACCCTAAGTCTACTTATTTTGACATTGTATGCTGCTTGAAATTCCAGATAAGGTTTTTATAGAATAACTTTCAATTATGTTTGCAGTCCTGGCAGGCATCGACTGTGATGAATTAATGTTTGATGCTTTGGAAAAGTAGCCAAAATGAAATAACCCTTGTGCTAGGCTGTGCCTAGATTTAATAAAAAGCATTATTGCTTTTAATCTTGTTTTCCTTCAGCCTTACCTTGAATACTAATGTGATGAATCAAGTGGAATGGGACGCGAAGGAGAGAGAGTCGATTTACTGTTAACATCTCAGATTTGGATTCAATCAGATGTCATTGTGAGGGAGGGATTGATAGACTATGGCAGCTTCTCCACCTTTCCCCTCTGAGGAAGATTTCAGGCACACTTAATTCTTAGTTTTCAACTCATGTACTTCAGACCGTGCAACCTCAAAAGAGTCATTTGAACTGTGGCATATCCTTTGGAAATAAATGCATTTGAATCATGTATTCCCAGCGATGTATATAAAAGTAGCCCTCCAACTGAACAAACCTATCATTATATGTCATGAACCCGATCCATGATGCAGTAAAGTGTGTCTGTGTGCGCGTGCATGTATGTGTGTGCGTGTCTGTGCGTGTGAAAATAGTCAGTCCATGGGACTGAACATATTGCATCTGTGAGGAAACAAAAACTGGGCCACTGGAATTATATGATTCTGTGGCCATGTTGTTTTCCCTACAAATGTGAATTTGCCACATAATCCACCATCCATTGCATAATCTGCATGTTTCACCCCCCACCAGCCTCCCCAAAAATGTTTCTAGCTCAAATGTATTAAAAGATACAGAAAAAAGAGTGTCACGCATGGTTCCACGCTTTGGCAGCTAACTGGTTTCTTTTCATTTGTGATTGCTCCAGTGTGGTGTTAAAACGGAACTATTGGGTGCAGCATTTCCCAAACAGTATTTATAGTTTGTTGAAATGACAATAATATATTATTGCTACAGAATGTGCCACACTGCCACACAATTTCATTTTTTCTTACGGCATAATTTTGTAAACTCTGCCTTATAAATTGATCCTGCGCTGCTGTATATAATTATTATTTTCCAGTTAAAAAGCTACACACTAAAAGAGAGGTTCATAACACAGGAACAGCCCTTTCCATGATTATGAAATAGCTGTTTCTACTATGGCTAGAGAGCAGACATGCAAAGAGAAACAAACACTTCTTGCTTGGGCGACGTTTAACCTTCACTATCGTTTTCACGCGCCTTACGTCTGAGAACAGTTTGCATCCGCGCCATGGATAGAGCGTGCAGCCTGAGCCCTATCCATGGTGCTGAAAGCTGTATCTACACTTCCCTCTCTCTTGTTACAAGCACTACAAACTCGTCTTGAGCCCTGTCCATGGTACTGACATTAATCATGTGGAACGTGGAATTTGCTGTTTTTGTCTTAATAAAAAGCTACCACAAAAACATGTTGTTGCTATTAATATTAGTTGTCTTATTATTATTAAATGAGCATTCATTTAATCAGTCGTTCACTCACAATAGAGTCTCTTGACACTTTCAAGTTACCGGTCTCATAGGTATGGGAGCAGCTACAGCATAACAAACCAACCAAAGGTTAAAAATCCACATTTATAACTCCTACTTCCAATGTGCACATACATTCAAAATTCTAACCATGGTTCACTCCCAGGACTAGGACCAATGAGGGAGAAGTCCTGATACAGACTTTGCTGCTCCCCGACTGGAGCCGTTACATTTTCTATTTAAGTTCCGTAGCAGATGTTGAAACATTCTTGTTTGAATGATGAACAAGGGTTTTTATTTTAAAGCGCCATACAAAGAATAGACAAATTACATAAAACATGATGTTAATACATTTAGTAGCAAAGCATACAGATCATAGGTACAGAGAGCTTCATACAGTTCTAAGTACAGTCCGTCAAAGATTCACCTTCTAAGGATGAGGGAATAAGGTCGCTGGAACAGAGAAATCAACATGTCTTTTTTATAGGACTTTAGACAAAGACATTCATGCATTATTACATGAGTACATGGTTTTAAGTTTATGCCCCAATAGGGAACAAGCAGAGGAAACATTTTTATACAGAGTACATTCGAAGTTTTTCTCATGGTGGCAATACATTAAAGCCATTCTCACAGTTTATTTCAGTACCTGAATTGATACAATGTATGACATAACCTGGGACAGTTAAAATATCCTTGGTTAGGTATAGTCATGGAAAGTCTCAGGGATCACTCTCTGTGTATTAGTGAGAGTCTCACAATTATTTATTTAGAACACGAAAAGCATTGGTCATCATGTGATATATTGTGACCTCTGGCCAAAAGGGATGAAAGAGTAAACCCAATCGAGGTTAGCGTAACCTCAATTTATGATTCCTTTAATATGCAACAAAATAAAACAACACACACAACTTCTTTGAAAATTCTGGTTATAATTCTGGTTCTGGTGCCATCAAATATATTGTGCACCATACATGCATATCTGAAGCAAATTCGTTTCTTCACTGACAACCAATGTTTTTGCAGTAATGAGGATGACGCCATGATCTTATTTTTTTAGATTGAATAATAGTCTTGCCCCAACTTACTGGTGTTGTTGTAAGTGCTGGGTATCTATTGTCAGTGGTTCCCAGAATTTCTGTCTTAAATGGATATAGAGTATGCAAAATTCACAAAATCAATGTTGGATTGAATGACTGTGTTGGTTACTACAGTTCTGAGAGGGAAATCAAAAAAGGAAAGATATTGCATAAAATATGTTAATAGTGAAAGCAGGTTTGGACACCAATGCCATATTCGATCCTGATCTCAAGGTCCAGCAGCATTCCTAAATTCCTCACAACCAGGATAGCTCAAGGCAGTTACCCATCTATCCTTGCTATAACTAAGGCCCTGATTTTTATTTTGCCATTAAGGATATTCTGCCACAATGACGTTGGAGTAGCCTTACTGCCAAGAGAACAGTGCACCTGCCTGATTTAAAAGTGGGTCTACCATTGGTGTAACCAAAGGGGAGATCAGTTCATCTCCTCTGTGGTTCCACCCCTCTGATGGACTGACAGAGTAAGAGCTGTCGAAGGTTGACCTCTATTTCTGCCCATCTACTGTAGATAGGTGGACACACAGTTCAGTTTTCACTACCCGTAAAACTGCTCAATCCTCCTCTTGCCATGGGAGAGAACATCCATAGTGAGGGGAGCATTATTTTTATTTTCAAAGAGGAAAACCCTGCTTCGGGAAAATATTTGATAATCAAAAAAACAAGTTTGACAGATAGCCCCTTTATTTAAGTTGACTTAGCTGTGCAACAAACTTAACATGTGATTGACAGGAACTACCTTGATGTCTGTTCCTACCACTGCTTTTGAAATGACTACCAGCTTGGTGATCCCATGGCCTGATGGATGGTCAGTGCTCTGCCAGGCCAACAGGGAATACTCAAACCACCAAAAATTAAATCAAGTCCTACATTTCACAGAAATGTATCTAAACCACCCTAAACCATCAACTAATTTTTCATCGCCACAGGAATAATTCCAGTGTGACTAATCTATCTGAGCCTGTGCACTCATGGAGGGTGTTAATCTGACTTCACTTCCAATTTAGTCATCAACTTATCCTATGCGCCATATGCCACACATTTACCCCTTTAATTGTGACTACGCTTTAACATGTCTGTTTCAGGTTTAGCCCCTTTTTAACAGGCCTCGACCATAATCTTATACAACCCAACCGCTCCCTATGTCTACGCCGTACTCGAACGCAAACTAAGGCAAGGCACTCATCAGCCCTTCCTTCACGGAGAGTAGACGCCCCTGTGCATATTTGGCCGGCTGTCCAGAATCATAACAATTATACGCGTCGGGGCAGCAGAATTAGATGATCCAGGCCGTTTGAAGCAAAGAAATGTATGCAAGAAAGGAATCGAGTCGCGTGGTGTTGAACAACATACCATAGTTAAAGTTGTAGGTGCTATTGTCTTACTCTAATTTTCGTCTGGGTCACTTAATATTTTAGAATCTATTCCTGCACTAGGAGACCATATCTACCATTTTGGAAAGATCTTCAGGGTGAGTGCTTACCTACTTTGCAGTTTAAGTCGGATACTTACAAATGGTTAGTCTAGTTGTTCCATCCTTCTCTGCATTCTCATGTCCTGACCCCTCCTGCTCCTGCATTAGAAATGGACCAGATTAGTACCCTGTCGGGCCATCGTATCATATCAGTACAAGATACATCCACCGTTGAGTAACAGGAGAACCCTTTTGCAAATCTTTTGGGACCTTGGTGACAGATTATACTACGGTGATAAAGTTTCCTCTTACCCTCATTCTTATATACACCCAGGCACAATTATAATTTCACTAAACCTTTGGAAGCTTATTAATTTTTTTAACTATTTTCCTTTACTCCCAACTTTTATATTTTGTAGTATAGACCAAATGTTGTCTCGAGGCATCTCGGTGAATGACTCCAGGCCACTTTGGATCTATTTCTTTTAAATTCACAGGTTTGGGTTACAAGATGGCACATATAGGACTGGATATACAAAACTAATCACTAACTATTTTTTAAGTAAATCTAGAGGGAATATGTGACCTTGACCAAGATGTTCCTATTGTATCTGTTTTTACAGGATTTATTATCTAATAATATGGCTTCCTCATGAAGGCTCTTTAGCCAAAATGTGAGTAGGAGACCGGACCATACAGCCATGATAGATAAAAAAGAATAAATTATATAGTCCTGCAGATTGGACTATACAGCCATGATTTATGAATTATGTGGTCCTCATAATCTCAATATTGTTTAGAATAGAAAAACTCCAATATATTATATATAAGAAATCCCTGCTATCAGATATCAGTCTTACAATTATGAACATCGTTACATTTAGAAAAGTATGGTATTATTATGTACGAATATTAAGATATATTGAGTTGTTTCATTGCTCAACATTGAAGAATGAATGAGGACGCCTGACTGTATGATTGAGATCAATATGATAATTGGACTGGATGGCATGTTTTAGAGGAAATATATCATATCATTTGTATAAAGATTGATATGGATATTTGTATTGCTTTTTGTTAAAATAAACATGCTAATTGACTATATTCGGGGTCGTGTTGGTCACCAGTAAGGATGCCTCAAATATAGTATAGGATTATGCCAGTGGTGATGACATAGTTGCCTAAGAATTTTATAATACAATTGATTTATGTGTCCCTGTCTTACGAACCTGATTCATCTTCAGAGGAACCCCAGTATATATTCTTAGTTGTCCACCTTGTGTTTGATAGATCTCTCTCGCATTGTGGAACGTACGTAAAGAATGATCCCTGGTCAAATATGTCCCAAAATGTTGTAAGGCATATTTCTAGCCATGGTCTGTTACTCTATGTTTTGTGATGTGAATTATGGGTTGGCCCCACTGAGGGATCTCAAGAGAATATGGTACTGTTCCTCCCAACGCATTGTGAAGAGTTGCCAGCGGGTTCTAACTCCTTGCTACAGGACTGGGAAAGAGGGATGACGTCTCTCAGTACTTAGTAGCCAGCCCTATATTGTGCGACTGGGTAATGATACTTAAAGGTCTCAACGTTTCAGACCAAACAATTAGGCATCTGCTATATGCATTGAGTCTCGGATAGTGGATGAAGTGGGAAAAGGCAGGATTTTGTCCATCTGATCTTTTAATCCTGACATCGCATCCATCTCAGGAAATACGTTCATCACCTCAGTCAGGGCAGCGTTTTTTTCCTCATAAATACAATAATCTGTCAATCTATCATCCGTATATAAGGAAATGGCATGCCAATGATTGTAGACTCTAATTCATCATTCTAGGATCCTTCACCTCAACATACAAGCCAATAGTTCAGAGTAAGCAATATAGGGGACAGGGGTGCTGCTCTGTCTAGTTCCCCATTTCACTTCCCATAGTGCAGATAGTAATTGTCCCTTCCTCAATCTAGCTATAGGTTCTGTATGCAGCAATGATACCAACTTCAGGAAGTCGTGATCCATGCTCATTTTCTTAAGAACTGCCATTAGGTAGGACCAACACAGTATATCAAAAGCCACCTCTGTGTCTAGAGTGGGCACCCAATTAGTGTCTCTTTCCCTTGAGAGCCTGGCCATGACATGGAGCAGTCTGTTCAGGTTAAAGAATGTGTTCCATTCTGGAATATATCCGTTCTGGTCAGGCTGGATAATTTATTTCACTAAATACATTAATCTGTTTGTCAGTGTCTTTCCCAGAATCTTATAATCTAAGTTTAAAAGAAATTGAGGGCAGTTTAAGAGAACATCAAAGGGATCATGTTCCCTCCTTCGGTCGTCAGTTATAATGCCACTCTCATGGACTGTGGGAAGGCACTACAATGTTTAGGAACTTGAAATACCTTCAAGGCCATATTTACTTACAATTCATGCAACGCAGTGCAGCAAAGCAAGTTGTTGCATTGCACAGATGGGAGAGAGCTGAAAAGCACTATATCCATGAAGATGTGATGCTCCTCAGCTCTCTCCCTGTGCTGGTGCACTTGTGGCTACCTAGAACCAATATAGGCACCCTTGCACCATAGTGCACGGGTACCTGCATTATAGTAAGGAGTGTTTTTGTGAAGGAAGGAACACCTCTCTCTGCAAAAACAACCCATAAAGACATTTTCTTTTTCTATGTGTGCTGCAGAATGCCGCACGCATAGAAAGAGGAAGCAACAAGGAGAAAGAAAATAATTTCTCCTCATTAAGCCTGCTTGAGAAAGGCATCGTTTTTTAGCACATTTCCAGGTTTACAAGATTGAGCAAATCTGGGTGTGTGCCAAAATTAATGGGTGGACGCATGGGAATGCCCATGGCCTGCCTAAGTAAAGCCTCCATGATGCAAATTAACACAAGGCAGTTCTTTGCACTGCCTTGCACAACTTTGTATTTACTAAACCTCACCACAAAGCCAGGCAAGGTAGATATGTGTGGCTTGGTAAATGCCAAAAAGGATTTTGTTTCGGAGCTGCATCATTAAAGTGAAGCTAGTTAATGCAAAACCTTAGTAAATGTCACCCTCAAACTTTAGGAGCTAATTGGGTTTTGTAACAAGCATGTAATTCGACTGGAAAAACAATTGCACACAGGTTTTTCCCCTTTCTAACTGATCAAGATTCTTCGACCATCAGTGGCACTTCTAGTGATTAATGTTGTTCTGAGGTGAGCGTCCCGTGCTTCTCGCTTCTAGATATGCTTGTATCTTTGGATCTGGCTTTTTAAGAGCATTATCATATAGTTGCTCATTAATATTCAGCAAATATAGTGTTAATCTTCATCTGTGTATTGCATATACTCCCTGTTTTTGTGTGAACTAAGCAAATAGGGGATCCAGGGGCCTCTGATTTTAGCAGTCAATTCAGCATTTTGCCAGCCCTGGATTCTTCTGTGTGTCTTCTAGCTATGTGATTTTTATAATCAATGTTGGATATTCGAGATACCAACTCAGAATACCCAGTTCTGCCCTCCACGAGTTGTCATCTAGCTATCTGATTCGTAGGCACCACAATTTCAAGTGTGCATATGAGTTTTTCTTTCTCTTTCAGTCGGTGCTTAGCCCGACTCTGTTTAATATCTTCATGACCCCTTTGGCGGTGCTGGCAGAGTCCTTTGGGGCTCAGATCATGTCATACGCCAATGACACCCAGCTCCTTATCACTTGCGGAAAGGGGCGGAGTTCAACGGAGAGAGCATCCGTGGGTGCCTTGGGACTGTTTTCGACTGGTTTCAGCGAAACAGCCTCAAGTGCAACCCTGATAAATCAGAGGTGCTTTTCTTCGGGTGTCAGGTTGACCCGAGCTGGCAGGATTGGTGGCCCGTGAATATGTTTCCTCCCTCGTCCTCTTCTCTGGTGGCTAAGAATCTTGGGGTCAAAATTGACAACAGCCTATCTCTTAAGTCCCAGATTCTGGGCATGACTGGCACTTGCTATGGTCTCCTTAAAATGCTGCGCACGTTTCTTCCCTTGCTCCCTCTGATGCATAGGAAGACGACGGTCCATGCTCTTATCTGCTCCAGGCTCGACTACTCTAATGTTTTATACTTGGGTCTTCCGGACTATCTACTACAAAAACTCCAGGTGGTCCAAAACTCGGCGGCACGGGCGATTTTGGGCCTACCCCGCCGTACGAGAGCCTCTGACCTGTTACTTTCTCTACACTGGCTCCCTGTCAGGAAGCGGATTGTTTTTAAAGCACTTACTCTGGCGCATAAGGCACTCCATGCGGAGGGAGCTGAATATATCCAGAAACGCCTTGCTTTCTACAAACCTATCAGATCCCTTAGATCGGAATCTCTGGGTTTGGCTGTTGTCCCTGCTGTCAGGAAAGCAAGGGTAGTGGGACGCTCTTTCAAACTTCTAGCTCCTCAGCTATGGAACACCCTCCCCCTGTCGCTCCGCTGTACTTCGAACCTGCTGGCCTTTAGAAAAGGTCTGAAAACGTGGCTCTATGGACAGTGATCGGTCTGTTCTTACCTTTTTTCTGCCTTCTTCTGTAGTTTTGCTGTGGGTCAGAAAGCGCCGGGACACTCCTCGGAGTAGCCGAGCGCTATATAAGACACCCATAACATTAACATTAACATCACTTCATGGAATAGATTGCGCCTTAAACCATAATTTGTTTTTATACACATACCTCTCAAAATCCCCTTGAAGTCTACCCATTTCAACTCTCTCATCAGTGGGCGTGCCATCTTTTTCTGTAAAGCATTGGTTTCTGCTTCCAGTAATACCCACCAAGTAAGGGAAGTCCAATAAAACCTCCACTGCCATGTGGGGATAGTTAGTATACCCCCCAACCCCTCCAACTCCAAAGTCATCTTGAATGGATTATGGCTATATAGCAAAAGTCATAGATGTGCTGTGAAAACGACTCTACTAATGGGCTTCAACACGATCAAAAACATATCTATACTGGAATGTAGTTGATGTACCGGGAAGAAGAAAGAATACTCCCTTGTGATTGGGTGCATGTCATGCGATGTGTATTTCAAATGTCTATGTATCCTCCATGTATTGAAATTAATTAAAGTACTGTGACACTGGGCTCTGGGCAATGATGGGAATGAACAATCAAAAGAGTGGATCACAAACATAGTTGAAATCTTCACTTCATATGGAATTTGTGTGGAGTTTGTGAAAAAGGTTTAGTCTGTCCAGATAGGCTGCCTTATTGGAGTTGGGGCCATATGAAAGTGTGGGCTAACGGTTCCGCATTCAAGGTTCCTACCTTTGCTATCTGCCTTCTTATGAACTATAATAGATGCACTTCCAGTGCCTCCCATTTCTGCGCACTTCTGGCATACAGGGCCTTATTTATGAGGCCTTGTGACACTTTTATGCTGCTGTTGCATCACTTTTTGTAACACACCGGCCATGTACAAAATGCACCACATAGAGCCCTATTTACAAAGTGGCGTATCTAAGCAGGTGTGTCACTTTGTAATGCCCTACACTACATTATACGTGCATCAGGTGTAATGTGCTGGATTGGGCGTTCCCCTGCAAAAAGCCTAGAAGAAGTGGCACAGTGTAATCTATCAGAGTTCACTGCAACACTCCTAGGCTGCCACTGCATCAAAACTAAGCATGGGCGGATTTTGCGAATTGGCAATCCGCGAACTTGCGGAATTTACGTATTCGCAATCCGCTAAATACGCGAACTCTCGCGAATTTGAGGATTTTTTTTTTGTGTGTTCGCAAGGGTTTCTGCCAGTTCGCGAGGGTTGTGTACCAGTTCGCAATTGCGAACTTACTTGTCGGCTCGCAACGGCCGCGACTATGTTGTTTCTATGTCTGGTTCATCATCACAGGTTCACAGCACCCTCTGTTTCACCACTGCCACCCTCTGGTACACCCATGCCACCCTCTGGTACATCACTGCCACCCTCTAGTTGGTTTATCACTGTAGATTATGGGGGTGAAAAAAAGCAAGCACACCTGCCCTGCTTCAACTGACATGAATTAATTTGGGGTTGATTAATGTGTCACTGAATTTAAACTTCCAGTCTGGCTGGCATCTGCTTCCTTATCTGTAATTTGCTTTCTGTTGCAGTGCAATTTTTTTCACAGGACCTTTGTGGCCTACTTGTAGCTATTCTCTGAGCCTGCTGTGAGGGTCAGAGCAGGGTCATAGAATAGTTGCAAGTAGGCAACTGAACTCTGAAGGGGCCCCTCAGGAAGCACTACAGGGAATGGTTACTAATGATAAGATTGAACTTTTGCACCCGCTGAGTGCTTTCAGTTTTGTCTGTAATTGCTTTCTGTTGCAGTGTAATTTTTTTAACAGGACCTTTGTTGTATACTTGTAGCTATTCTCTGAGCCTGCTGTGAGGGTCAGAGCAGGGTCATAGAATAGTTGCAAGTAGGCAAATGAACTCTGAAGGGGCCCCTCAGGAAGCACTACAGGGAAAGGTTACTAATGATAAGATTGAACTTTTGCACCTGCTGAGTGCTTTCAGTTTTGCAAAAATCCAAATATCCAGCAGCATCCACAAAAAGTAACCCTTCCAGGTCAAGATCCAAATCAAAGTGACCAGCACATGAAGAAAGCACTGGGAGGAGCCTGCTGGACAGGAACAGGAAGTTGGAGACTGTGGGGCACTTCCTTCCTCCCACCCCCCCCCCCCAAAATGTACTCCTTGCAAAGAAAAAGTGAAGGCAAATGTCAACCTGAGGAGTTATTCTGATAAAAATCATAATTTTCAAGGTTTATGCTGCCTGCTGGTAGATTTCTTGTGCGAAATTGCAAATTTTGCAATCTCGCAATTGCGAGATTGTCGCTGCCCACCGCATCTACGTGTTCGCAAGTGTTTACTCCCGCGAAATTGTATAGTATTCTAGTTGGCAAGTGCGACCAAGCAAAAAATCCGCTTCGCACGGATTTTACGAATTTTCGGCAAGTTCGCGAGAGTTCGCGGATTGCGAATTTGCCGAAAATCCGCAAAATCCGCGAGCGGAACGGATTTTACGCCCATGCTTAATCAAAACCTTATGCCTGCCTCACAGCAGGCATAAGACTGATGCAGGCCCTTTCATATGGGGCTTGTCAAATGTGAAAGAACACATTGCTGGAGTTGCGTCTGTTTTGGTATGCAGACTGAATATCGAGTAAAAAATATCAAATTGCACAAATGTCGAGTAATAAATATTGTGGTTCAGAAATATCAACAGGAAGAATATGGTGGTCAAGTATATTAACTTAAGGTAAGTAATATCGATTTATATATGATTTGCAAAAATATAGGGGCATATTCACAAGGAGCTATCGCTGAATGAACTGCACTTTATTGCAGCCAAAGTCCTGATAAATTTACCCCACCATTCCCAAGCAGGTGCTAACAGCCCACAGCACCATTTTTCACGTGATAGTAGCCGCAAAAAACATCGCCTCAGAGAACCCCCGCAAATATTGCTAATGAGATGCAGAGTAGGCGTTCCCGTGCACAAAGCCATGACAACACCACACCTCAACATTCACAACGACTAGACAGATCGGCGATAAGAACACAAAGCACGCGATATGGTGCATTAGCAGCAACAATTTTTCACCTGCTCTGACCTGGTGCAAAGTCGGATGGTACCCTGCACCACAATAGGGTGCCCCGCCCAGGGCATCATCAGAAGGGCAACAGATGCAATGGAGCCACTCATAATGCAGCAGAGACACCCAAGAGGTCCACAAAACCCACTCGGCATACCCCCCCACCGCACCACCACAGAGGCAGCGCAGACAAGGACAGCGGCCCCACAGGAAACGCACCTGCCTCACAGGCCCAAGATTTGACAATGTCACTGTTCACTACAGGCTGAAAGGGACAACCATCATAGGCAATCATCGCCTAACAGGCCTACAGCACCAATACAGCAGACAACCAACATCCCACCCCACACCAAGCTGCTGGCAGTGCAACACCTGTTGGCCCCTGGCACACCCCAAACAACACCCGCCAGAGTCAGCGGAGTCTCACAGCCAGCCACATCCAAGACCCCCATGCCTATCCTGGACATCACCATCCCCCTGGCACACCAGTCTCTATATGGCCAACGCAATGCGCAGGAACCGCTGGAGACGAAGCAAGGACCATACGCCATAGCCGGATGCACGCACGTGTAGGGGGCAATCCACTACACACATGTCCCACATGTGCCCCCTGGTGACATAGCACACAATCTGAACAACAGGAAGGACTCATCACATATTTTTGTGCAGGCAACATCAGAACACCGAGGGACCTTCACCAATGTCGCCTCCAAATACACTGCTAGTGTGGGTGATCTCTTCTCCCTCCAACAGTCCAACACCAACCAGCCGTCCCAGGATGGCACAAAGGGAAATGCACAGACCCTTGGCAACTTCCCAATTAACACCCCACTAACCTCAACTCCACAACCATGCAATCCACAACTCTTGCAATGCACATGTCACAAGTCCACCACCAAGATGCACAACATGCCCACCCACCAGACACGATAGAACAACTCACAATGGTAACCTAGGCAAGCCGTGAACATGAACAATTTACGGCATGGCACCTCAGGCACACAATAGACAAATGTTGAGACAGTTGGCAACCAGGCATATGTGAAGGATGCAGTAGAACCATGATTGGGAAAGTACACAATGTCAAGAGTCGCGGTGATGTGCAGAACAAATCGCAGTATGCAGAACACACCCATATCCACGGTGACATACACCTCTGGTGAATGGAGTGTAGTGGACAGTGGATGTAACCATATCACCCCAGCCAGTGGGGGTCCTTGTGGAAATGTTGCCTGTTATATCCTACCCGTAAGCATGAGCAGAGTGGGAGGGGCCGGCATATGCCAGGCCAGCGTAGGGGTGTGAATAGAAAGCACGTAGCCCTAGGCGTAGTCCTCCTCCGGAAAGCCCAACGTCTCTGCCAGGGCGGCGCCTCCCACCACGAGGCAGACGACATCCTTGTTAGCAGAGTTGCCTGAGATCCTGTGCACCTGCCAAACCCCTGCCCGCTGGACCACAAACCCGTCAGGGCTGACCCTACGCAGCCAGGCCACACTGATCGGGATCCGAGACAGGCGTGTGTCATGGAGGGACCACCAAGTGCCAGTGTAAGCTCCAAGCACGAGGCCCGCGACCTGGCCAGACCACTGCTGTCCCACATTACTCCTTTTTCGTTAACATATTCTATTGGCGACCTCTGCGGCCCAGTGGGTCACTTAGGTGAAACTGTGTCTTGGCTCCTGAATGGCAGTGTCCCCAAATCCGGGACAACAGCCACAGCACCAAACTCCCTTCGATCAGTGAGGCATAGTTCCATATGCGCATTTTACGACGCATCCTGCCACAAACCCTCTCCAACTTCATCCGGTGAGCCGTGCTGCCACAAACCCTGTCCAACGTCATCTGGCGAGCCGTGCTTCCACAAACCCTGTCCAACGCCATCCGGCGAACCGTGGACGGGGGACCAGCACAACCTTGCGGACCAGTAGGTCTCACATCCAGTACCTAGTCACGAACACCAGTGGACGCACAGAGAGGAGTAAGGGGAAGATGCTGCTCAGTCTGGACGAAAGCCGGGTCACAGTCATGGAGATGACCGAACACGTGGTGCCACTGAACCTGAATTACGCAGGCCGGTGGGGCCACCAACCTATGCCGGCGACACTCGGTGAATGGCCTGTGCTGTCCACTGCCTCTGCCCTACACTGCTCTCGGCCTAGGGTGTGCTCGAGTAGGCCACAGATTTGGAACTGAACATCGATTATACAAAGGCAGATAACACATCATTGCACACAAGGAGAGGCCTAAGAGGATGTCACCTTGCAACTTGGCACAGAGAAAGGATCATCATTACGGAGGGGTTCATACACTACTGAGCATCAATTACCCTGGTGTCACTAGCGCTGTGCATCGCGAGCCGAAAACACATGGCTGTAGGCCACTGCTGACCGCTGCCTATGGCCTACACTGCAGGCCAGTAGGTCACAGAGTCATGAGTCCATATCGGTATACTGGCATCATCCCAGTCTGCATCCCCACCCAGTCCTTGTGTCACTAAGTCTGTTCCCCGACATTCATGGACACTCTCTGGTCGGACAGTGGTGGCGTCTGAGCCTATGGACTAGGGGGCATTTTTCACCCCCATGTAGCTAATACGGACTTGGTGGTGGCAAAGGGCTGTCGCATTCCACTCCTTCATTTGCTGCTTCCTGATTAAATCAAACCTTTCGGCGTCTTGCCCTGGGGGGCACCTTCCACTGTCCCACGGAACACTCCGAAACAAACAATCAGACAATGATGGTTACCCGCTCAGGTCACATGTAACATCTGACTGCACCACAAGTCATCTTCCCGTGGCTGGGTGCCTGTGCCGGCCGCAGTGCATCCGGGCCACTAACTCTGTGCTGGTCAAGTCCAAGACTTCTCCTCCCGGGCAATAGGTTGGACCCTGGACGTGGGCCTTGGGCTCATCAATGCTATGACTCTGTGGCCTTGTGCTGTATGCAGCCTCCGGGCCCAAATGCGTTCCACCAGGGCTCACACACCTAAGCAAGTCCATCCCAATAAAGGGGCCGGGCGCATGTGCCCGTAGCCAGCTCAACATGGTCTCTGCGTGTGTCCCTGTGTTCTTGTAGTATGCATGTGGTCCCTGGGCCCTACGACTTTACATTGTGTGGTGTACCATGGATGCAGATACGTCACCAGAGGCAGCAGGTTGGGGCTTGGACATGTAGCTTTGTCATCACTCACTCCATTTGTGAGGGGAGTTACCAGGGCAATCATACACACAGCCAACATGGGTGTGTGACTGCTAATTGTGAGCTCCTGGTAGTGCTTCTGTGCTGTGCATGTGCAACTGCATGTGTCTCTATGGCATTTTCTCTACTGTTGCACTCTTTGGAGTGCTAATAGTAATTTTTGCCCATCTGCTATCCAACACTTTCCGTACTATTGCACTCACTGGAGTTGAAATTGTAATTTTTACCCCTCCGCTATCCAACACTTTCCCTACTGTTGCACTGAGTGGAGTGTGAATATAAATTTTTTCCCCTCCACTATCCAACACTTTCCCTACTGTTGCACTTTTTGGAGTGGGAATAGTAATTTTTACCATTTGGCTAACCAACACTTTCCCTACTGTTACACTCTTTGTAATGGGAATCGTGACAGGTGCATCTCCGCTATCGAACACTTTCCATATTGTTGCACTCACTGGAGAGGGAATAGTAATTTTTACCCCTCTGCTATCCAACACTTTACCTACTGTTGCACTCACTGGAGTCGGAATAGTAAATTTTATTTCTCTGCTATCCAACACTTACCCTACCGTTGCACTCACTGGAGTGGGAATAGTTATTCTTACCACTTTGCTATCGAACACTTTCCCTACTGTTGCACTGATTGTATTTTGAATTTTAAGTTTAAATATTTTTTAATAGTTCAATGTTTAATTTATTATAGATTTTACTTTTTTTAATTCTTTAAATCATTAATATATATTTTTATTTTGTATATTTTAAACTTGTAACATAAGTTAAAAATAATGGTTTATTAATTGTTTTAAAGTGAATATATATGTATAAATTATTATGTTTTTGTGCTTATTTTTTTATTGAGTTTATTTGTTATATTTTATTAAAATGTATTAAATTTATTTTATTTTGTTAAAATTATATTTAATATTTAATACGTTTAATATATTTATTTTATTTTATATTTATACTTTTGCACTTACAGATACGTTAGTAATACTGATGTATCTGTAACTCCTTGTGACATGGAGCACCCTATATTAAATACAGTGCATCCATCTTGTCGCAAAGAGGGCACAGTGAAAACTGCCACATCAATGTTTTCACTCAGCGATACAACAGTTTTCATAAATAAGGCCCACAATGTGTAGGTCGTCCAAACACGCTGGCTGCTCCATCTCTTGGTTTAGGTATCTGTCAGGTTTAAGTGCACTTCTTGGATATAAGTTATGTCCACATAATGCCTTCTCAAGTGGACTTATGTTTGGTGATGTTTGCTAGCTGCACCAGCCCCCCTCACATTCAGTTAGACTCGTACAGATATATTGTTCCACCAGCTTTTTCTTTACACTGTGTTCTTTAGTCTGCAGTTACTTAGGGAACGTAATTTGTTTGTTACGCTTCTTATCTGTACACAGGCTTGGACTTTGTTTCTGCAAATCCACCTGTAGTATATTTTGTATACATTGCATTTTCATTGAATGCCTATTGGCAAATTTTTCAGTTTTAGTAAAGAGTTACCTGCTATTAATGTGAGTAGCTCTACCTCACAACACTTAGGGGTATATTCACAAGAAAATGTGATAACTACTGCAAGAGGAAGCATAACGCAACTTTCAACATCGCAGCCCATTGCGGGAAAATAACCCCATGTCAACGTGAAATTCACAACAAGATGGAAGCATGTGATAATGCGCCAAATGTCAGCGTGAAAATCCACACCAGTCACAAAAATGCAAAACGTGAACGCAAAAAAACATGCGATGAAGCCAATCGCGGTACGAAAATCTGAGAAAAACAGCCACAGGCCTGCAAATCCCACACGTCTGGTGGGAAACATCACTAAAAAAGAAGAAAAAATAAATAAAAGCAGTTCAAACTGCGCTCCAACATGGATGCACCCGGACCGAGGGCAGAGGACAAGCCGAACCGCACAAGCACCACGGAGGTACTTCCAGGAACCTTGTGTCCGGGGAAGGGCAAGGTCAAGAGGAAGGGCAAGGACAAGAGGAAGAGGAAGACGGGGTTCAATCAGCAGGAAGACCAGGTCCTCGTCACGGAGGTGATAGAAGGAACAGCATCAACAACTGTTCGGCACCTCCACTGCGGCACTGGCAACCCAAATGTACATATGGTAGGCCATCGTCACCAACGTCAATGCAATGGGAGTGTCGAGGAGGTCACTTGCGGCGGTCAATAGGCACTGGCATGAAGTGCACAGCCAAACCAAGGAGAAGCTCTCCACCAACAGGAAAGCAGCAAGGGCGACTTGAGGTGGGAGTCCTGCAAAACAGGAGGAGCTGGATGCGCTGGAGGAAATGGTGGCCACAGTCAGCAGTGTGGAGACAGTGCAAGGAATTGGAGGCCTGGACACAGCATGATACGACCTGACCCGACAGCAACAGGGTGAGTAACAACCAGGGACTGGGAGATGAGGGGAGATGGGCACAATGGCACACATGCACAATTATGTGTAGTACACTGCACACCCACAACGATCATGGAGCATGTCACTGACATATGAAATACAAAAGTGTCAAACGGTCTATCTACAAAGTCTATGTGTGGTACATTAAACTAAAGAAGTCTGTGTCAACTCATCCAAAAACTGTAAAGAAACATAGATAGGTAACCTGTGATCCCTGACAGGATACACATCAGTCACCACTCGGAACCGTCTTTCATCATTTGGGATTCCTGTTAACCAAATAATGGGTCCACTACCGGTTAAGATGGAAGGTCAGATGTTATAACCTCTTGTAAACCTAGTAGTGACCAAGATGGTTTAGAGTGTCACAAACTACCCATCAATAAAAATAAGAATGAGGGTGACTGATTTGCAGTGATAGTGAGAAAGTGTGCTTGGTGAAAAATAAAATTGGGTGAGGGAGCAGGAATGAAGATCATTTTATTCTGTTTTATGCTCACTCCACCAATATTAAAAGAGCAGCAAAGGTAGATTTAACAAATATCTACCTAGATGTAAGAATGGTCAACATGTTTCAGCAAATTAAGGGGACTAAGGAGCCCATTGCTTTCATCAGGACCTGGATATTGAATAATGCTACTGCAAAAGTGTTGTGAAGGATTAAAAAGTGACTACATATTAAACAAGATGCAACATGAAAAAAGATCACCTGAGTTCCTAGGTGTAGTCTTTACTCGCAGATGTTTTGTATGTCACTTCCAGGAAGAAAAAAGACACAGACAAACACCATTAAAATAACCACCAAACCACAGACATAGTAACGTGTAATTAATCCACATTTTAACTGTAACCCAATCGTTTGATATCACAACACATTGGTTCTATAATTTATCAACATGAAGATACTTAGATGTGATGCTTGCATGTAGCATAATGTACTTCGTCTTACCATTGTAGTCGAAGCAGAGGGCTCCACCCCGCCTGGCAACGGCTCAGGAAACGAGGGAAGCACCGCTCTAGTAAAAAGGAAGCAAAAACAAGGATATGTCGTCGCCTCCTAGTCAGTTAAAAATAGTACACATCGCTAGTACCCTGAGGATAATCTGATACGGAGTTCTAATATCAGAGAATATGTGAAAAAACACATAATCAATTAGACCCAGAGTTCTTTTGCACAAATAACTGTTTTTGAGCAAGGGTATTGGCTGATGTTGTCAGGTTGTATACCGAATATCACAGAGACTTTATAGATGATGAGTGTTTGCCTCTGTATTGGCAAAGTATTTAATACTCTTTGGTCCTAATGTGGCCCGATTTGGTAGGCCCCACGCAGAATATGCAGGCTATAGTAACAGACCGCAAAGTATTTTTGCCGTTTGCACAGAACAAGCCATAAACGTAACACAAGGACAGGATTATACCGCCAAAATGAAATCGATCTTTCAAGATGTTAACAAGACTGAAACTTAGCCAGCCGTAGGTTTTACACTCTTCTAAAAAGAGAGTTTCATGGCGGTAGCAGATAACTCGAATAAATCTCACCTCTCCGTCGGTACCTCTTCGCCGCCTTCCGAGACGGTTGGGGAGGTACCAGAACGGATCAGAGACCTCCATTAAGAGCTAATCGCTGATTGGTTCTCATCCGATCATGTGGTTAGATCGTGCAATAGCAACTATCATGACAACCGAGCCCTTAGTCGAACGGAGCAGTTCGGTGATTGGACTATTGCCGGTCATGTGAGCGGACTGAACGTTGTAAATCAGGTGTTTATTGGCTAATCAAAAAGTAAACAGTTGCCTGGAAACGATGTGTATCCCAGCATTTAGATGTCACGCAGATAGTTTTGCGATGTTATCGGTTGCTTAGAGACACAGCCTATCTCAAAGGAATGCAAATGTGTTCTAAACAGCTATGAACAGGTAACGTATGCCAAGTCTTTAAGCGTGTGAAATATACATCTTCACTTCCCTAGATAGGTCGCAATTCATTATTCTGGGAAGATAAAGGTTGCTTTCTTTTATTTATTAAAGAAATGTTTCAAAACATGGGCAGATACCGAATAGGCTCCCTCTGATTTACGTATGCCTCTTCTTTTAACAAATATGTCAAGAAAGAGTGGCCACACATCAAACAAGATCTCTCTTAGCCTAATATATGGGAGGAATGTTACAGTAGACATAGTCACAAAACAGACCAAGGCATGTCACCATTCAATCCGCCTTTGTTGGTTCCCAACTTGAAAACCCATTTTTGTTCTCTACGTACAAGAAAGTTAGTATAATCTGTGACGTGGGGAGGGATGTAGGGTTGCTCGAGAACAGTCCAAACAAACGCAGTTGGTGCATGCTGTTTTTCCAGAAAATGATTGGTGAGTTTGGTTGCCTGTCTCTTGCAGCGAATCGTGCTTTTATGCTCGGAAATACGGATTTTTATTTTCCGAGTCGTCATCCCAACATACTTCAAGCCGCATGGGCAGGTTATGAGGTAAATTAACTTATCGCTGTTACAGTTGGTAAATTTAACTTGTTTCCACGGTCTATTTGTACCTATGTCAATTTCAGTTGACTTATTGGTTTGGGAGCAGGCTTGGCACGATCCACAGGGGTGGTGTCCTACTACAGGTGGAAGATCCCAAATTGTCCCAAGAGCCCTTGGCATTTTGGTATGAGGTCTAGTGTGGACAATACGGTCCTTTATATTGGGACCTCTCTTAAAAGAGAAGAGTGGTGCTTCAATGGTTTTTTGTCCAGAGTTCAGAATGGACCAATGTTTTTTTATTATTTTCTGGATATTATTAGACAAGGTCCCAAAAGTACTGACACAAGTCAATCTGTTTGATGTAGCTTTACGCACTGAAGGTTCCAAAAGGGCTAGTCTGTTGTTATTTTTGGTCCGCTTCATTGATTTCCATACCAGTTTAGGCGGATATTTCCTACAATGAAGCTGTTGTTGTAGGGCTTTTGAATGTGTTTCATAGCCTGCTTTAGTTGAGCAGTTTCTCTGTACCCTAAGGAACTGCCCGTAGGGAAGATTTTCCCTAAGGGATTTTGGGTGATGGCTATCGAAACAGAGTAGGGAATTTTTCGCCATTGGTTTTCTATAAAGCTCTGATTGGAGGCCTTCTGTAGTGGAGAAAATCCTCAGATCCAGGAAGGCAATGTCAGTTTTGCTGGCCTCAACAGTAAAGCGAAGAAAGTTGTTACTGCTGTTTAACCAGTTCTGAAATGCCACAAGATCTTCATGTGTCCGTCCCCATATCACTAGTATATCATCGATATACCTTTTCCATGTTTTTCTCAAGGTGATATAGGGGTTGTTGTTTGTGAGGACATTAACGTGAGTAGCTCTACCTCACAACACTTAGGGGTATATTCACAAAAACATGTGATAACTACTGCAAGAGTAAGCATAACGCAACTTTCAACATCGCAGCCCATCGCGGGAAAATAACCCATGTCAACGTGAAATTCACAACAAGACGGAAGCATGCGATAATACGCCAAATGTCAGCGTGAAAATCCACACCAGCCACAAAAATGCAAAACATGAATGCAAAAAAACATGCGATTAAGCCAATCGCGGTACGAAAATCTGAGAAAAACAGCCACAGGCCTGCAAATCCCACACGTCTGGTGGGAAACATCACTAAAAAAGAAGAAAAAATAAATAAAAGCAGTTCAAACTGCGCTCCAACTTGGATGCACCCGGACCGAGTGCAGAGGACAAGCCGAACCGCACAAGCACCACGAAGGTACTGCCAGGAACCTTGTGTCCGGGGAAGGGCAAGGTCAAGAGGAAGGGCAAGGACAAGAGGAAGAGGAAGACGAGGTTCAATTGGCAGGAAGACCAGATCCTCGTCACGGACGTGATAGAAGGAACACCATCAACAACTGTTCGGCACCTCCACTGCGGCACTGGCAACCCAAATGGACATATGGTAGACCATCGTCACCAACGTCAATGCAATGGGAGTGGGAGATGAGGGGAGATGGGCACAATGGCACACATGCACAATTATGTGTAGTACACTGCACACCCACAACGATCATGGAGCATGTCACAGACAGCCTTGGCACACTGCAGCACACATAGAAACGCCAAGTACGTCCCTGTCCACAATGTGCACAAAGGGGTCCCCTCCATATCACCAATACCACAACCGACCCATTCACATGTGCTGAATCCCGCAAAGTAGCGGCTCTGTGACCCACACTGACTATGCAAGTAACACTGCATGCCCGATAACATGGCAGCAGCCCAAAAACATGAGATGGCCTATGCATCGACATGGAGGTAGCATAGTACGGATCACACCCATAAAGGAGCAGGTCACACTCTGACATGTTTAAGTGCACACACAACCCATACTGTACTATGCACGAAGCAGACTAACAATGCGCAAGTCCACAAAATCTGTCCAAGAGCACATATGACCCAAGTAAAAAACAAATCAGGCTCCAAAAAGCACACAATTCAAAGACACTCAGCTGCAAAGGGAGAAGGCTACACGAACTCAGAGCTGCAGGGGCAACTCACCCACAATGCAGCACACATACAAAGCAATCACAGAACATCAGCAATGACAGCAATGAGGTACAAAGTGCAACATCAACACCACAGGACACGGCTCACAACAGTTCCCGCATGTGCAGAGTAACTGTCCACGCACATCTGACATTGCCTGACACTGTGTGTTGATAATACACGGTTACTATTACGCATCCGTCATGTAGTCGTAACACACTCTGACTGCCATAAAATAGCCAGCGCCACCAAAACAGTGACAATGTACATTGGCATGCAGTCTGAATTTAAACATCTGCAAGTCTCCAAAATACATGTATAACTCTGTTGACCCGCATCTCCCCTTTCACATTGCAGAGGGACAAACAACACCTCTTGTAGGGCACACCACACTTCACATCATTGAAGATGAAGACGACAACCTGCGCATATGTCAAGACACCCTCCAACGGATAATGGACAACTCTGCACACCATCCCCAGGCACAGGGCAGGCCAACTGCCCAGAGGTGAGGCCACCACCTGCACAGAACACACAGCAGGAAACAAAACCACCACAGATGTCTCCCAGCACCCCCGACCAATACATGGAGTTCCTACAAAGTGCTGCCACTGAGCCGCTCCCAGATGACTGCAGCGGGAACATCGACACACACAGCTCCGAACGGGTCTGTGGCATACAGTTATGGTGACGGGTCTATGGCATACAGTGATGGTGCCCCATCACCATCTCAGTCTGTTGCGTCAGTGGCACAGAGTGATGCAGCCATCACCCCGACACACACACCGAACACATCAGACACAGAACCTGTGTCAGGGGAGTATGAAGGGGTTGGGAATTACTGTGTGAGGAAGGAGGCAGTAGCATCCATCACCGCCATATGCCCCTGCCTGGTTATGACCTATGCATCATGCAGAAATACCTCCTACAGACCCCCGGAACACTCTGCAACAATCACCCTGACATGGAGTCCCATTTCATCACTGCTTGCGAATCACACAGCAATCTAGCTGTAGACTGCACTATCCCACTTCCTAATCACTTTTCAATCCCCAAATGACTCTGGGTGGCCCACCACTGGGCTTCCATGTGATGTGGGCTTGGATGGCAATGTACAGCTCCAGCTTCGTCAATCACCTGAATGTGAATAAAACATTCTAAATCACACAGATGTGTCATTACTATGTTCTCTCACATATGGAAGCATGGCTTGATGTAAGGACAATGATTGCACCTGAAGGTACACCCTGGTAACTGACATCTATACGCATGTGCATCCCTGAGACACATGCAAATTGGATGACTGGGAAGGTGAATACTAGGTGTGTCCCCATTGCACATCAACAACAATCTCATGATTCCCCCAAGTAGGCACAGGTCCATGTGTTGAATAGTGCTGTGTGTAGGTGTGACCAAATCGGTAGCAGGCCAGGAGTGGTGTCCTTCATCACATGTGTCAACAGAACTTCACGATGCAAAGCTACTTACACACATCTGTGTGGACACATTCTGTTATGATATATGACATTGCTCCACATGGTCAGAGGTTGGACACCATACTCACATTGCTGGAGTCACGTAAGTGCACATGTCGGCCAGCACCTATCCCAAAATAATGTCTGGCTCACAGAGGCTGAGCTTGCAAAAGGGACACACCCCCAATAAACATGCATCAGTGAGTACCTCACTGTGTATGGACGATGCTCATTGTGGCACACGAGTGGACAATAAAATCAGCACACCTCACATTTAGACACCAGTGGGGTAGCATAGACTTTATTGGCATGTGCGTGTCAGTACAGACAAGCAAAGGCCACTTCCGGCAGGGACATGCTTCAGACACCTACACGCAGCATGGGTACATGTCGATGTTCAGAAAATTTTGGTACAAACATGGATGACAATAATCATGGATGGCAACGCTCCCAGCCCACCTTGCCTTACTGGATGAGCCATGTGTTGTTTGGCGTCTGCCTATTGCCCCATGTGAGGGTGCACGACTCACTGTCCATGGGATCAGCATAGTGCTCTGCCACCGGAGTGCACCGATATTCTGCTCTGCTGACAGTGATCAGGTGAAGGGGTCCAACAGGTTCACAAGTTGTGCTACATTGCCATGTGTGTGCTCTCCCCCAGCAGTGTGTCCGAATTGGCAACGTTGCCACACAACGCTGTGTTGCTCCGACCATGGACCTGCATCACCTTGCACAGGAGTGTGTACACACGCTTTGTTCCACACACAAGCATCCAGAGTCCGGATGATGGCAGACGTGTCCATTGTTGTGGTGGGATATGTGAGCAATCCCCACGATGCAACAGGTTGTTGGGGCCTGTGCTGTGGGTCACTTTTGGATGTGGTTCTAGGAAAACAGTTACTCATCCATGAATGCCCACGCAGCTTAATGTGCAATGTGTTCCAATAGTACGTTGTTGTGTTGAATGAACACCAGGGTGAGCCAATCCATTAACTGGTCCGGGCAGGTGTGCACCAATCTGCAACACAGCCCAATAGGGGGAGGGCCTCGATGTGGTCACTGCACTCAAGGAATTGTGCAATCTCCCATGCACAACTGCCAATACATACACAGTATGTCAAGGCATCCCATGCACAGCTGTTTCGGTTACACTCCTGTTCATGACCAACAGGGGGCGCAGACACAAGTCATAGTCCAATTCATCTACAGTTGTGTTGGATAGGCAGACATCCATGGGACACTTGAATGTGCATGTTTGGCAGTGGAATCAGGGCTGGACGCAGGTGACGTAGGCAATGCAGAAGCTGAGGCTGAAGCTGATCCGCAGCACTGCCAGTGACACTGCACCCAGTAAATGCAGCATACGTGCACAGTCAAGTTCCACATGACGGGGGTTGTGCATGTGTCTGATATGGCCTGCCATTGCCTTGGTGCATTTCGTGGAACCAGCACTCTTCTGTACTGCAGCAGTTGTGTGGAGGATATGCCACAGCTATGAGCAATGATTAGAATGTGTGTGCAGCGTTGAGCTGACTGGGTTGCTGTTTCCATGAGTGTCAAGGGCATCCCATGCGGGGGTACCTCAGACAGGGGCTTCTGTGTGTGGGTTGTAGATAAGTCAGATAGTACATTTGTGCAATGCGTGGTGTGGGAGTCGTCACCATCTGCCATGGCAACTCTCTCAGGGTGTTCCAGGCGCATACTGGACCAAGGTCAGAGGTGCAGGTGTCCTCCCATTTTCTGCATTGGAACAAGGGAGATTTCATCCCTGATGTTTGTTTGACCACTACGTGCGTTTTTGGAATGTGATGTAGCTTTGGTGCTGAGATTGGGACACAACCTTGGGCTCATGGTGTACGGATGGCGATGCACACACACATGATGGCATGTGGTGCCAGGTGCCCTGCGAGGCCTTGCGCTGCTTGTGCAATATCACTTAGTCTCTCTCCCTCGCTCTCTCCCTCTCTTTCCTTTGTTGGTCGCATGGCACACTTTCTTCTTTTGGATTTAGTCTTCCAGGCTGTGTCCTATGGATTGTCCAGTGAGGACCCGATAGGACTCATCCGAATGGTTGTTTTGGCTTTTGCTTGTATGGTGTTTTGTGTTGGTGATTGCATAGCTGGATGACTGATTCTCCATTTTCTGGCCACGCATGTATGTTGATTTTCCTACTTGTGCGACATCAGGCAAAATATTTCTTATGGGATTTGTGGTGTTGGTGTGCTGTTTCTTAGTCCGGGGTGGGGGTTGGCTGGGGGGATGGTGTTTTGCTTCCCTGGGTGTGGTGTCAGTGGGTGTTGTGGCCCTCTTGTGTGTCCGTGCTGTATGTTCAGTTCCTCGGGGGCATCTGTTGTTCTTCATGAATGGCTCTGGGCTGTGCTCCCTTTTGTGGTGCAGACTGTGGTCCGTCTTTACACCAGGTCAGAGCAGGTGTTAATTTCCTGCTGCTAACGCGCCCTATCGTGTGCTGTGTGTTCTTATCACCGATCTCGCTTGTCGTTGTGAATGTTGAGGTGTCGTGTTGTCGTGGGTTTTTGCACGGGACCGCCTACTCTGCATCTCATTAGCGATAGTTTCTGTGGTCCTCTGTGGCGATGTTTTTTGCAGCTGCTATTGGGGGGAAAACTGGTGCTGTGGGCTGTTAGAACCAGCTTTTACATGGGGTGGTAAATTTATTATGACTTTGGCTGCGATAAAGTGCCGTTAGTTCAGCGATAGCTCCTTGTGAATATGCCCCCTAGTGGCTCTTAACAGTGTGTTCACTTATTGCATTTATAGTGAACCTTTACTATTCTTATTGCAGCGTCTTCACTTGCTTGTCACTTCCCGAAAAGGAATGAGAACAATCTTTGAAAGAGTCATATTCGCCGAAACCCCTGTGGCTGTTTTAGGATCATACAAGAAGACTGCTTTGAGATTGTATATTTCCTGATTTTGCAATCATACAGATTATACTTTTGTTGACAGACTAATCATCTGTTTTGCTTCTTGGCCTTTGGAGTACTTACTGCTGGCTCTGTTCTCTACTTTTTTTTAATAAATATTATTTTAGAATAAAACATATGAAAATTGTACTCAGCTTTTAGGAATACATACCTGTTTGGATTTAATTATGGTATACTCCCAATTATTCAGCAAACTAGATTGGTATAGCTATGTGGCTGGCCGCTGCTGGTCTGCATCTGTAACATTCAGAAACAGAAGCAATCTCCCCTTGCCCCTGAAGGTATTATCAAAGGCAGATTCACCACGCAACACTTTATTAAAACATTGCTTTCATCACAGCATATCATTTTGTGTTATGAAACAGTTCCCAACTCCCCTTCCCAGGAGGTAACTACAACAACGCCTACTCCTTGTGAGCATAATTACTGCACAGTGAACTAGAGTTTGTCAGTTTCAGACTATGCAAACTATATTGTCTGGTAGGCTGTTTTTCAAACATGCATGTCTGTGCTGTCCAATATCTTTCAGGACTCATTCTTCCTCAGCAGCCCACTGGCTGCTTCCCCCTTCCCACACATCTTCAAAACATCATGTGTAACTTTCCAATCCCAACAATGTACTTATCCGATCTAAAATATAATGTCGTGTTTGGTCATATGTGGGACCACTGAGGCAAAATATTTCTTAGCCTCAGCTTCTTCTGATCCACTGTCTCCAGTTTCGGTATCGGGCACAGTCCAACGCCAATGCAAAAAAAAACAGGTGATGGATGGAATGCTGAACAACTCAAACTTTCACCCCCAGTCACTGATCTGGGTTAAATCTGTCATTATTTTGCCATTCCAGTTTGGACCCAGCCATATGCAAATCAACCTTGACCCTGCTCCCAATGTTAACAGTCCAGCCCTACTGACATGCCATGTCCTCACATGACCAAAAACAAGCATCTTTGGACTAGTTTCGGGGTATCACCCAGCTAGCTTGATTCTGGTGGCATAGCGACATGCCTGCTTTTCATCCTTCTGTTTGCCAACATTTCCTTCCACACTTCCTTTTCTCACATCTTCATGCTTGACTATATTTTATAAACCCATTCCAGCCAAAAATCTCCAGTTTTCACATGAAATGGGATTACACATGATGCTTGTTACCATTACTGTTTTATTTCGGTAGCAAAAACGTTTTCACAGTTTGATTAAATTGTGTGTGGTGAATGCCCAAGTGAAAGTGGGGCAGGTCATTTAGACATGTATGGTAATTCTGTGTCCCACATTACTCCAGGTTGTTCACTTATAACTGCATAATACGGATTGTGTGCTACCAAGCAGGAGTATTTATTCGGGTGTACAATCACCTCTCTATCACTATCATGAAACTTGCAATTGGACCTGCTAGAGAAAAAGCCTACTTATCCATTTTAGTCGGCCTTTCTTGATTTTTTTAAGAACTCTCAAATCCATATTTTCTGTCACTATAAAAATATACCCAAAACCAATTTTCATCTCTTTCCCCAAGTATGTCCTTCCATATTCAAAGCAAACACAGAAGACAAGGGACCTTGCTATATCAGTGGTAAGGGTACATATCAAGATCTTATGGGGCCTATTCACAAAATGCATTTTGTAGCACTTTAGCAGTACTACAACAGTTCTACTAAAGTTCTGAAAAATGCTATCCACAAACCTGTGAGAGTAAATCTCCAACGCCAACGCTCCAATCTTTTCTATAGGGAAATTCCCACACATGTAAGTTTACTAAATAAGGCCTGGTTACAAGTGTGTCAGGAGTACAAGTTCAGTGTTATTTACTGTATCTTATTATTATGGAATGTGTCAAATTCCTCAACCTTTGCTAAATTTCGGCAGGTCAACCTTGCCAAATATTAACAAAGAAAAAGCAAAGAATGTTCACCGTATCATTTGGGTTTTGGTGAGTTCAACATCTAAATCCTCATGTTATTTCCTAAACTCATAATAGGTGAGAATTATCGGACCCAATCAATATTGTACACTGTACATTGGTTTTTATCAGACGCTATAAATAACACCTAAACTCATATTAGAGGGTTAGGGAGAGGATTAGGGAGGGGCAGTCACCCACCCACAAAAGAGTGATCCAATTGCTATTCAAAGGCTGCACTTACAGCAAAAAAGGACCCAAAAGTGTAATAAATTACTCCATCTTTGAGCTGGATTAATTCCAGCACCACAGATGGCTAACTACATGTAATGCCTCACTGAAACATGTATTATTTAATTATAAAATATTATAACAATTTTCTGAATATATAATTAATGTAAGATTATCTTTATTAAACTATATTTAATTAGTTTTAATTGTTTCTGTACATCACTGCTAATAATGATTTATGCATTCTAATAATGCAGTTTTTTAAATTAAGGTTGGAATTTATTTTGTAATTTAAACTTCAGAATTGTTTTTATTTAATTTAATATACTCAAATTAATTAAAGAATTTATGTAATATTAAGTTATTAGTGCTGAACCATTTTTTAGTTTGCTCTCCTTTTAAAATAAAATATAAAATAATTTTGGAGTAATAATTAACATAAAAATAAATTGTTAAATAAACGTTTTTACTTTTCCCTACACTTTACCATAGGGAACATCCACAGTTGGTTGGAATCTCCATATGGTAAAGTACAGGAAAATACTTGAATATTTATGAAAAATTATAAGATATTTGTAAACATATTTTAGAACAAAATACAAAATGATGCAGCCTAATTAACCCATTTAAACAACTTTTAATACATTTAGATGTATTTTATTAAAAGAACAATATTTTTCTGAAGTTTAAATGAAAAAATAAATTCCAACTTAAAGTAAAAAGTATTTTTTATTATTCAATAATTTTTTTGCAAAGTGATGTGCTGAATTAGTTCAAAGAGAGTTAATTATATCAATATGTTATCTTTAAAAATGTATCTTTTAAAATTAAATAAGGGGTTTAAAATATTTTATAGTTACATAATAAATGTTTTTTATTTGTATATGAATTTTTAAATATTCAGTAATTTTTTTTTTAAATAATTTAAATAATTTAATTTAACTTTATTTTCTACATGGTTTTATTTTCAGTTCATGTCTCCAATACATTCTATGGCAAGGTGTTTTAGTATCCGTAGTTGGCCATGTGTGTTGCTGGACTTACTATTGATACTTTCTTTGCAAAAAAAAAACAGATTATGGATGGAATGCTAAGCTAATCAGTCATTGAACCCCAGTCACAGATCTGGGTTAAATCCATCGTGTTTTGCATGCCATGCCTTTCCAGTTTAGATCCAGCTAAATGCAACTCAGTTTTGACCCTGCTCCCCATGGGAACAGTCCAGCCCAAACTATCATGCCAGGCACTGCTGGAACAGAAACAAGCATCCTGGGATCGGTTTTAGGGTATCATCCCTTATCAGCCAGCCTAGCTTGAATCTGGTGGTGTAGAGAGCACAGGATGCCACACCATTCCAGTGTAGATGTATGCAAATCAGTCTCGACCCTGCTCCCCATGGGACAGTCCAGCCTGAACTGCAGGTCCTCCCTGGAACAGAAACAAGCATTCTGAGACTGGTTTCAGGGTAGCATATGGTTGGATCTAAACTGGGGTGGCATGGTGAGCAAAAGAATGATGGATTTAACCCAGATCTTTTGACTGGTGGAGATAATCTGGAAACCACCCTAAATATCATGTGTTCAACTAGATGTATTGTTATAATAACTCTGATTGATCCATGAACTGCATTATTATCAAACAGACTATACATTTTGATATGAATATTAGAGTGAAATGTGAATGTGTGATGGATGTTTGTAGTTAGGATGCTGCACAAATCATGGTCTCTGTAAAACTATATTCCACATGTTTTTACATTTAAAATATAATGATGAATTCTGAATAGATTGTTTTGCATTTTTCTAACCACTAGTGTCACTATTTTTATCTGACATGTTCTGACATTTTCATTGTTATGAAGTTGCCCTAGATTATTTACAATATGTATTTCCCTGTCTAGGTGAACTTCACATTAGTACCAGGGGGCCCCTTTTCTTTGCAGTTATCATTCTTTATCTGCCGGTCTAGCTTGAATCTGGTGGATTAGCGAGCACAGGACGCCAGACCATTCCAGTGTAGACATATGCAAATCAGACTCGACCCTGCTCCCCATTGGACAGTCCAGCCTGAACTGCCACGTCCTCCCAGGAACAGAAACAAGCATTCTGGGACTGGTTTCGGGGTAGCATATGGCTGGATCTAAACTAGGGTGGCATGGTGAGCAAAAGAATGATGGATGTAACCCAGATCTCTTGACTGGGGGAGAATATTTGATTTGTTTTGCATTTCTTCCATCATTTGCACGTCTTTTGCTTTCTCGCCATAAGTGTGCCGATTATGCCCAGATGTGGTTCCCGGGCTCACTCTTTCACTGGATTAAAGTTAGCCTGGCTGCCGAGGAATTATACCCTGAAACCGGTCTCAAGATGCTTGTTTCTGGTCCTGGGAGGATCTGACTTGGTAGTTCTGACTGGACTGTTCCCATGAAGAGGTGGGTCAAGACTGATTTGCATATGGCTGGGTCTAAACTGGGGTGTCATGGTGAGCAAAAGAACAATGGATTTCACCCAGACCTCTTGACTGGGGGAGGATGTTTAATTTGTCTCGCATTCCGTCCATCATTTGGGTGTTTTTTGATTTTTTGCCATAAGAGAGCCGGTATGCCCAGACGTGGGTCCTGGGCTCACTGCGCCACTGGATTCAAGCTAGCCTGGCTGATGAGAGGTGATACCCTGAAACCCGTCCCAGGATGCTTGTTTCTGGACCAGGGAGGATCTGGCTTGGCAGTTCGGGATGGACTGTTCTCATAAAGAGCAGGATCAAGACTGATTTGCATCTGACTGGGTCGAAACTGGGGTAGCATGGTGTGCAAAAAGATGATGGATTTAGCCTAGATCTCTTGACAATGGGAGAATATTTGTTCTGTTCCGCATTCCGTCCATCATTTGTGTGCCTTTTGGTTTCTTTTTTTGCAGCAGTAACTTACGCTCATAAGTTTGGCTCCACCCTTTTTTCAGTGGATGGAGATGTGTAAGTCTATACTTCTGAGTAGGCCTGGGAAAGATTTTAATTACGCCAAAGTAATTGGAGATATTTCAGTATCTACACATTTCTCTTGTTGTGGTAAGTTACCTAAATGTTGTGATAACTCCAGTTTGAGTAATGCTGGGTTACGCTTCTCACAAAATCACACATAGTTATGAGTAATTTTGTGGTAATTATGGTTGAGAGAATTATGCCAGCTACACCCTCCCCTACTCATGAGTAACTTTACATCTGGATTTTTGGATAGCCAAAAGTAGTACCTCTACTCAAAAGTGGAAGAGCAAGTGTAAAATACCTCTGTGAATATCCTCATAATGCAGTGGCTGACTTAACCACAATTTATTTTTACTCACCTTTATTCGAAACGATGAAAAGTCTGTCAATGAGTGAGTGAACAGTATAACAACACGCCTGCTTTTCTGTTGAACAAATAACATAAATTCTTTGAGGGGCTGTTACCTAACCTTATTCACTGCCCTTTTTCAAAATGCTGGTCATTTGACTGAAGGATATTTGAGGCTGTTTTCCTGTGTCGTCAGTTCCTGTTTGAAGTATACATAAAGGAGGCATCACAGAGAAAATGTATCACAACATGCTGCTTTTTTTTAGCCATGTAGCTTGGAATGCTCCGGTGACCGGAAATGAAATAACTTTCAAATTGTAATAGATATTTTTGTAAATAAATATAGGATATTTTTTATACAAGTCCTGCCTCTCAATTGATTTTTCAGTCACGCATTAACTCCATTGCAAAGTACTTTGACTGGCAGGCAGCACCGAGATTTCAGGCTCTTGGTGATATGATGTCAGTCAGCGCTCGGTCCCAGGATAAGGCAGACAGCTAGCCGCTCTAGGCAAGCATTCTGTCTTTTAACCTGTTATGCAATCCAGCCCTACCTTCAAATCTCAGGCTGTGATAATATGATGGGTCACCTCTGCACAGAGCCCAGCTCCCGGTCCTCGCCCGACTCGCCAATAGGTCGAACACGCCTGTGACGCCCGAGGTAGAAACTCATCGTCCCGTGAGATGCTGAAAGGTTTTTTACCTGTAACAGAACTCGGACAAGCAGCCGTTTGGTTAGCAATCTATACATAGCATTTGCATGAATTTAATAAGTCCTCTATGGCGTGACTTTCAGTTTTGCTTTTTTCTGAAAGGTCAATGAACAAACTGTGCCTCTGGCTTTTTTGCTCCAGCTTTACTGTAGCCTCACCAGGCTCCTTTGCTTCCCTTTTAATTTGGCTGAGCGCCCAGCAAAGTTAAACAATTCTGCTCTGATGAAACAGTTTTTGAGAGGATACTTAATTTTCTTGTTATTGGATTTCTTTGTTTGCCTGGTTGCAGCCATGAGTCAGCTTTTGAACCAAGTAGAAAGAAATTAATACAGCCTCCAACTTGTCCAGCATCCATTATTGAGAAAATGAAAAATGTGTGCTTATTTACCACAGTACTCATAGCCTGGCTGTCTGAGGCAAAGTCCCCAGCATTTTTCAGTTCCAATCATAGGATAGGATTGCTTACGTGCAAAGCCCAAGATATTACTAGCAAATGGCTTTTTTTCCCTTATAGATCACTGTTACAGTGAGAGAAAATACTGCTCCCATGGCCACAGCATGCTTATTAACTTCGTATGATGTCATGACTGTTGCGACCTTTTCGTGTGCTTGCTTAAGAGTCTAACAAATTGGCTTCATTCTATGCAAAAACCACCATGATACAAAAACCACCATGATGCAAAAATAACATAGCACATTGTAGGTGCTAACCCGTAATCCCTGGCCACTAGCGTTAACATGAACTTAAATCCCAGGGGTTTATTTATGAGCCCTTGCGTCACTTTTACGCGCCAATGCATCACTTTTTGTGACGCAGCAGCAGTGTAAAACATGTGCCATGTTGCGTCATATTTCCAAAGTGACACATCTAGGTAGATGCGTCACTTTGTAAACTCCTGTGCCACATTATACATGCGCCAGGTATAATGTATGCGGGGTGGCGTTCTGACGCAAGTGAGCCTCGTAGAAGTGATGTAGTGAAATCTATGAGACTTCACTGCTCCACTTCTAGGACTCAAATGCGTCAATATCTTACACCTGTCTCATGACAGGCGTAAGACTGAGACAGGCACATTTCACATAGGACTTGCCGATGTATAATGACCCATTGCTGGAGTTGCGTCACTTTTGTGACACACTCCAGCAATGTGTCATATTTGCGCCTTCTGAAACGTCAGAAATACTGACATATCTGTAACTCCTTGTGCGATGATACGTCATACTGTAAATATGACGCATAATTGGTGTCTCAAGGAGGGAGCAATGAAAAGGGACGCATCGCTGTTTTCACTCAGCGATGAATCACTTTCCATAAATGAGGGCCCAGGTACATAAAGTAATTTAGTGAAAGAGGTGTGCATATGGTTTTTCCTGGTGAACCTTGAGTTTTTCTGCCAAAACCGTGAAAAAGAATTGATGGTCCAAAGCGCAAAGCAAGCCAGGATGATTTTTTCATGTGGGACTGTAATTTCACTTAACTATAATTCACAAGTATTGAGGTTAGTCACCCATGAGGGAAAGATTTCCAATAATAACAATGACAAAAAAATATGTGCGCTTTACCAGCATTGCACAGTTTTACATTTACAAAGCAAATTTGCAGTCTCAAAGCCAGTAAATCACAAAATCACAGGATTTGTGACAGCAAAATGTATATTTGTAATGTTAAGCCAATTTTGAAATTTAGTAACAGGTTACCAAATCGCAAACTGAGCTGAAAGAAACATAACAGCGCTGTTTCAAAGCAGAGTGTTTAAGGTGCTCCTTCTGAATCGTGATTTGTTAAGGAATCTATCAATGCTTTGTGATCATAATCCAGTTACAAAGCGTTGAAAAGATTCTGACTCCAACGCTGGGATGGTAGCACAGTTGCAAAAGTGAAGGCGTCCCCTTCCTTTACGTCAATGTAAAAAAATGTTTGTTGGGGAGTAGGCAGTTTAGTGAATCAGTGAAACAATAACTGGCCTCAGTCCTCGAAATTAAAAAATCAAAGACAAGTATGGCATTTTCACAGAACATAATATCAAAAGGAAATCATATATAGTAAGCATTACCACAATCTTGTAAACAAAACACAACCACAAATACTACTGTCTCGTATAAAACTGTAGCAAAATGGACACTACTGCTGCAAATGAATATTAAAAGAGAAACCTGCACACCACTGGAATTTGGCGAAGAATATCTCCAGACGCTCATGCTTGTTTGTGGGGGACATTTAATTGGCAGCAAGCTGAGCTCACAATACGTCACGATCAGCATAGCCATACAATCTGTGGGCCTCATTTATGAAAAGTGACGCTTCGCTGCGAGAAAACAGCGATGCGTCACTTTTCATTGCGCCCTCCTTGCGACCCCAATGATGCGTCATATTTACAATATGACGCATCATTGCGCAAGGACTTACAGATACGTCAGTATTTCTGACGTATCTGTAAGCGCAAAAGTGACGCATTGCTGGAGTGTGTCACAAAAGTGACGCAACTCCAGCAATGCATCCTTTCACATGGGGACAGGCCCATGTGAAAGGGCTTGCGTCAGTCTTACGCCTGCTGCCAGGCAGGTGCAAGATTTTGACGCAACAGCGTGCTAAAAGTGACGCAGTGAAATCTCATAGATTTCACTGCGTCACTATTACGAGGCTTTTTGCGGGGGAACGCCCCTCTGCATACATTATACCTGACGCAGGTATAATGTAGCGCAGGGGTTTACAAAGTGACGCATCTGCTTAGATGCGTCACTTTGTAAATAGTGTGCAACTGGAGGCATGTTTTACACCGCCGATGCGTCACAAAAAGTGACGCATCGGAAGCGCAAAACTGACGCACGGCCTCATAAATGAGGCCCTGTGTCCCTAAAATCTTACTAACAATGGACTCTAACCCTTATTCACCCCATAACACTCTAGAACCTCGTCCCCTCTTCTAAACAGCAAGCTCACCATATCTTAACATGATAGATTTAAAGGTGTTTTTATAAGAGCCCTGCATCACGTTTACACCACATACATTGGTACATGCCCAGGGTGCAACATGCTCTTCACTGTCTGCAGCTATGCGCAGGCGGAGGCGTGGTCATCGTACATATAGCACTACTCTCTCCTTGATGCTCGGGACTCTTTACTGACCGAGTGATGCCCGGTGATCTCCATGGTTTCTTTTACGTGGCAGGACTCAGGTACAGTTTAACGCAGGCTCCTTAGTGTGACTTTCTTGATAAGCATGATGTATGCCAATTTCAAGAAGCGTGGTCCACTGAACCTTTATTTAGAGTGGGCTACTTAGCGTTTCAAATCCCAGCCACACCAACCAGATTTGGAAGACCTACGGTGAGGCCTACCAGTATGAGTGAGAATGTCCCTAAAGTGTCACATTCGCCTATTAAAAATTGATTGCTTGGATATACTGGGCATAGAAATAGGAAGAGATAAGGTTCATAGGGTGGTGTCTTTTAACATCTAGGCACAAGGGATCAGGGTTGGTCGACCATCAGGAACCATACATACATTAGAAGCATATCTGAATTTCCTCCAGTCACGTCCCTATTTAATACTTGCTGGCAATTTCAACACAGAATTCGAATCCCTCAATAGTGATGATACTGCAGTCCAAGAGGACGAAGTGTGGTCTATTCCCCAGTTGAAGCTTCTGCCTATTAAAAGGTGAATGCAGGCAGCCCTACTGATGAAAGTGAGGCTACTAATGATCGAACCAAATCTGATCCTAGAGAGGCATGTATGTTAAATAATCATTCGGACAAAAGTCCTATTGACTATATTTTGCTTGAACTAAGGTTGTGATATGTGTTGATGACATAGAAGCAAAGGAAAGACCGAAATGTGATCACAACCCCCTGTCCCTAATAATGACGACTTCTTGACAGGTATGTGAAAGAATTTGCAAAATTAGCCAGCACCAATAATGTTTTACATACATTAGATAGATCGTGGCTAAAGTAGTGCCAGTTCAATGTGAGACAAGAAATCCTGATTAAAATTAGCAAAGAGGTGCAGGTGATACTACGGGCAGTTGCAATCAGAATAGGTAAGGAGAGCTCTCCCATTGATTTTGCTGAGGTTCACAAGGAGCCGTTGCAGGCAATAGCTACCCATCTTGTAATTTCCCCTAATGCCGTGAGAAGGCCCTTGCAGCAAAATAGCAATCTGTGGATTATTAGGGAACGCAGGGAAGCAAGGCTCTCTCTGGCATGGGCGGTCAAATTAACAAGCCCAAGCATGATGGCCAATGCGAAGAAGGTGTATAAGAGCATCCTTCTGAGGACAAAGAAAGAGTGGGATAATAACAGATGGGTAGAGATACCAGAGGCTTGTTTGGCCAGAGACAAAACCCGTATCTGGAAGTTTATTTCTAGTGCAGGGACCAATATAGGACCCTTGCCAGTAAATCATGGCTCAGCCACAGATTGGTTTTTGCACTTCTGAGCCCTGTATTATGACATCAGAGAGAATCCTTTAGTACATAGTAGCCTCCAGACTTTTAATATCCACCATTAACAAAGGAGAACTTTATTGATTCCCTAGCCTCCATTGCTAGATTGATGGCTCCTGGTCCAGATGATTTGCCTAAATATGAGCTAGTACATGACAGTGACACTTGGATAGCTTACATAGTAGCTTTATCTAACGGCTTTGAAATGGGGGCCCCTGTTCCAGAATCATGGCAGAAAGTTAAAGTGATCCCAGTATATAAAAAAGGGAAAAAGTCCCTGCCGGCTAACTATAGGCCCATTAGCCTCATAGATTGTATGGAAAAGGTGTTCTGTCATATGATCATAGTAAAAGTCCAAGACTAAAAGGGATATTGTAAGTCCACTTCAAGCGGGTTATAGAGTCAAAACATCTACTATAGACCAGGTCTTCCGGTATGTTTCAATCTACTGGAAGACTGTTTTGATTGGTGGGGGCAACTTGTTTGTTGCCTTTGTCGATCCCAAATCTGTGTTTGACCTGGTTACAAGGTGCAGGCTTTGGCAGACTTTGCAGGAGATGGGTATGCCTCATGAAACTTTGGCTTTGTTGATTAGCTTTCATGAGAACAATTGCGCCAGGGTTAGATGGGGGTCGCAAGGCCAACTGATGGACAGGATCCCAGTAACGAAAGGTGTAAGGCAAGGCAGATGCCACCCTCTTTTCCTTATATGTCAATGGGGTGGTAGATCATCTCTTGGAGAGCACAGTGGATGTCTTTCCTCTAAAGCCAGCATTGAGACCCCCATGCTGTTGTTTGCAGATGACCCTCTTTTGATATCAAAAACCATGAGTGACCTCCAAATGCTTCTGAATAAATGTAATGCTTTTTGCAAGGTCCGTGGCCTGGAAATCAATGTAGCTAAAACTAAATTCATGGTGCTTAACACAGCAAAATAAATAAAGGGTAACTTGATAGTCTCCTAGAGAGGGTTGACTCATTCGAGTACCTAGGACTAAAACTCTCATTAATGCCCTGTTCCAAGCATATTGAAAAGGATTGCCTTAAATACAGGCAGATTACTGAAGTTATTCTAAAAGGGCATCGTTTAGCTTTTACCAAACCAGTGAAGCCAGCCCTCCAGGTTTGTGAGGCCAAGGCTATAGGTGCCCTGTTATATGGCACTGAACTGTGGGGGTTTGAAGAGGTGTCCGACCTGGAATGGCCAGAAATTGGGTTTTGGAAAAGCCTTGGTTTCCCTACCAGCTAGTACCCCTCTATACCCCTTATTATTGGATATGAGTGTCAAAAAGGCTGCCTTTGAGCCCCCCCAATGCTCCTTGTTGTTTTGTAGAAGACAATGGGTAACACCAGAGCTGAGCCATTACAAGATGTTACAGATCCATAAAATCCCTTCGCTGTGTTCGATCGAAAAGCTGTTTTATCGTGTAAGGCTATGGAAATCTTTGGTTTCATTCAGCTACGGATTCTTTTCCTTCCAATGGGTTACTGAAACAGCAGTAGTAGGGAGTGGCATTACAGAGGGAGGAACTAAATGTGGTGGGCACCTCATTGACAGGACAATTTTTGAATTTTAAAGTAGTGCATGAGTTTGAGATGTATAGGGATTTAATAATTGCTGCGTTAGATAGGAAATTATGGCAACAATTTAGAGAGGGGGCACTTAAATTGAAATTGTTTACGGTCAAATGGTCGAGCCCTGACAAAGGTAACTGCCCCCATTGCCCTGACTGAGAGGAGACCGTGCCACTTGTTCTCCGCATGCCCGGCTTATGCCCAGAATCAGTTAGCCTGTCTGGCACCGTGTGTAGGCTTATGGGGTCTTCGTGCAACTGCTACATTTTTGGGGCGAGCAATTAAATGTTGATGTTTTATACTAGTTAAAACTGTGAATGACCAATATGGGTTTTTATTAATGTAAGCATTTTTGCAAGTTTGAACGATTAGTTTATCATATATAATAACGTGTATAAATCTATGTTGTGAAATGTTTTTAGTCAGCCAGTCAGTCAAGATATACTTTATTTCAACCTCACAAGACCATAAAAGCATATATAAAACATTCTCAAATTAATTGCAATTTATCAATATAGAAATGTTTGTATACACATGAATATAAAAACAGTTGAAAAAAGTTAAAAAGATAAAAGATTAAAAAGTTTGCTAGGCAATAAGTATCTTTTCATAAAAAAACAAAGTCAAATGAATTAAGAGGCGGAAGTAAATAAAATGAGGTGTCCGGGATCTTTGGAAAGTACATGGAATGGGCAGTTTAAGCTTGTACTTTCTTTAGAACTGCACGCTGAGCACACCACATTGAAAAAAGATAACGGGACACAGAGTAAACGATTGACATGCCAATGTCGTATTTCAGAATTCTATAGGCCTGTAGGCAGTGGGAGGTTCCAAGGTTCCTGCAAAGCTGTCTAAGCCAACGAGCCCTTATTGCCTTGTAGGTAGGGCAAAAAAAAAACACATGCAAGTCAGTCTCTGTACAGTTTTTGCAAGACGGGCAAGCTTTTGTCTGGCTACCCCCCACTTATGAGTGACAGCATGTAAGGGGAGTACGCCATGCCTAAACTGCATGTAACGTTTTTGGGCTAGAAGGGGATGTATATTGTCGATGCTAGGTTCTAGGAGGTATGAGAATTTTACATCTAGGAAAGATGTAGTAAGTGTACCTGTCCTGAGGCCCCTCTGGAGTAAATTTAGGTGATAGTCCTTAAAGTGTTTTATCAGGACTTTTCTTGGTGTAATTAAAGAACTTTCTTCTGGGCTATTCCATAAGTCTCCCATTCCAATGGCTACAAAGGAATTCTTAATGTGGGTGAGTCAGGAGATTTTGCTTGCCCCCCTGTGATTGGCCACTTCCCTCAATTCCTCCTTATACGTGGATATCTCTGGGGTGCTCCAAAATCAACGCCAGTAAAGAAGGGGTCTGCACGCTACCTCCTGTACCATTGGGCTTATGCCCAAGTCCGTTCAGAGCGGGTTAAAGGAGTGCTTTTAGGAAGGCCCACCAACTGTCTAAGGAAAGAATTTTCAATCCTTACAAGTTGGTCGGTTGGCCTATGGCCCCATAATTCGGCTCCGTACAAAGCAGCCCCTCTAGCTTGCGCCTTATAAATTTCCAGCCCCGGCCCCAGCATCTTACATACACACTTCCTTTGCTGTTTCGCGAGGCCCCCTGTCGTTTGCGTCAGCTTTAGACAAACCTTCCTGGTTTGGTCACCCCACTCCATGTTCTTGTTGAGGGTTAGGCCCAAATAGTCACGGACAGTGACTTTCTCTAAAGATTCTCCGGCTAGTTGTGGGTTGGGATGCTTTGAGTGGCCTGCATTGAACACCATATATTTAGTTTTCTGGGTATTTATTTCCAGGCCCCTGTTCTTACAAAATAGGTAAAAAAATATCCAGTGCCCTTTGAATACCCATCAGTGATTTTGACAACAGGAGGGTATCGTCTGCGAACATCAAGGCAAATACCTTGCGGCCCGCTAGTTTTGGTGCCTCTAGTTCCACTCCGGCTTCCAAAGCTTCAACTAGGCCATTTACAAAGAGACAAAAAAGGGTAGGGTCTAAAACACACCCCTGTCTCACACCTCTCACTATAGGTATGCGATCAGTGAGATCTCCATTTTTTCCAAATTTAATTTGGGCATAGTTGTTCACATGCAGTCTTTTCAGAATCTCACATGAATAGGGAGGCACTCCTAACTCATGTAGAATAGTCCATAGTTTTTCTCTGGGGACTAAATCAAAGGCCGATTTCAGGTCCACAAAAATCATATAGAGACTGCCACCCTCCAAGATTACTGTTTTCCAGTGGAATAGTTGAAACCTGAAAACTTGATCAATTGTGCATGTTTTAGTACGAAAACCAGCTGGATAGGGGGTAAGAATAGAAAACACCTCCATCCAATTCTGCAAATGGTTTGAAAGCACTCGGGCGAATATTTTTTGTGCAACATCAATGAGACTAATGGGCTGATAATTTGCAGGAAGGAGGGGTGAGCCCTTTTTGTAAATAGGATTAAAATGTTTTTAGATTGTATTACACAACAGGTTTCATTAGTACTGACAAGATCAGGAATGTTGCTATTATCTGTATTTATGGAAAACAAGTTTGGCTTTGCCAAAATAAAGTATTTTATTTTTTACTTTTGAATAAGGCAACACAGCGCAAATTGCTAAGTCACCGTACTCTTCACCTGCGAAGCATTCCATGGGTATTGCGGAGGGTTTTCCCACATAACACTCATGAAATTTGACACTGTCCCAGATTTACAAAAGCATATAAACCTGGGTGGAGCACCAAATCCGTACACCTCCTAAGGTGAGGTAAAACAAGGAGAAATAACTTAATTTCTTCTTGTTTTGTCCTCTTTCCATGAGTGCTCCATTCTGCAGCACACATAGGAAAAGGAAAATACTCTTAGAATTGGTGCCCCTTCCTACACAAAAACAATCCTCTTGGCAACTGAGGCACCCTTGCACCATGGTTCCAGGATGCCTATGTTGCTTAAATACGGTGCATTATTGCCCTTTGACTAGGACAGTAGAGCAAGGTGCCTTGCTGCGCTGTTCTATGTGAAAAAGTCATAAATGAGGCTGTTAGTTCCTAATCCTAAATCCTATGGGTCTTATTTACAAGCCCCTTGCAACACTTGTGCCGTCGTTACGTCACTTTTTGTGATACAGCAGTGGCATAAGCAATGCGCCAGATTGCACCCTATTTACAAAGTGGTACAAAAGGGGGTGGTGATGGACGGAGCATCAGAACCAATCAAACACTCACACCCAGTCAAAAGATCTGGGTTTAATCCATGACGGTTCTTTAGCCCACTCTGCCACCCCAGTTCAGACATGGCCATATGCAAATCAGTCTGACCTTGTGCCTCAGGGAACAGTCCAGCCCGAACTGCCAAGCCATGCCTTCCCTGGACCGGAAACAAGCTTCCTAGGACCGGTATCTGGCATTTCAGCCGTCTTCAGCCAGGCTTGCTTGAATCCAGTGGCAAAGTGAGCAAGGGACTCACGTCTGAGCATACCCTGCCAACTTATGGCGAACAAAGCGGTACAAAAGGGGGTGGTGATGGATGGAGCATCTGAACCAATCAAACACTCACACCCAGTCAAAAGATCTGGGTTTAATCCATCACGGTTCTTTAGCCCACTCTGCCACCCCAGTTCAGACATGGCCATATGCAAATCAGTCTGACCTTGTGCCTCAGGGAACAGTCCAGCTCGAACTGCCAAGCCATCACCACTCCCTTTTGTACTATTTACAAAGTGACACATCTAGGCATATGCATCACCTTGAAAATCCCTGCGCCACATTATACCTGCATCAGGTATAATGTATGCAGGGTGGGCATTCCCATGCCAGATAGCCTCATAGAAGTGACGCTGTGAAATCTAAAAGATTTAATTGCACCACTTCTAGGACACCACTGCGTCAAAACCTTACAACTGCTTGGACCACGGGTATGGAGTGACACAGTGCAATAAGAATAGGCCTCCCCATGCATTGCTAGAGTTGTGTCAGGCTTAAAACACAATTCCAGCAAAACTTGGGTTTTACGCCAACAGATACACCAGAATTTCTTACACATCTGTCAATCCTTACGCTGCATTATAATTACGGCGCATCCATGGTGGAGTAAGGGTTTCTCTCGCAGGCACAAGGTAACTAGTGCATTGCTGTTTTAATGTAGCGATGTGTCAGTTTCTTGTAAATAATTCTCTAAATCTTCAATCACTTCCTCTGCAGCTGCCTGCACTACACCTCATACCTCCCCAGTTTCCAAATTGCCACCATTGTTTCACTGTTGCTTACACTCCCTGCTCATCCCCTGCCTCAACCTGTGCTCTCTCTCCTTCCTTCTAGTATCAGAAACCTTCTCTTAGGTATTCTTTCTGCTCTGCCAGGTCCATTTTTCCACCAATCTTCTAACACTCGCACCGTTGATAGCTTCCAGTTTCTGTGCACCTTGCCTGACTTATCTGGGTAACCGCTGGGTCCAAAAAATATAGCATGGTCTCACTTGTCCTGAACCACCTTCAAGTCCTCTGTTACCATCTTCAGGTGTTCCAAATTTACGATCTGAATCAGATCAGCTTCAAAAGGTTTTCCAAAACCATGTGGGACCTTGACCTTCTCTTTATTTGCCAAAGAACAGGTAGCAGCTTCCTCTAATGTGTTCCACCCAAATTATGCTAACACAGCTGCAGGTCGTAGAGCTGCTTTTTCGAATGCCCTCCTGCTCATTTCACTATGGATAGGCCACAAATCCAGCGCACATTCGTCTTAATTCCTCTCCACTTCCATTCCTACCAAAAATATATCCTGCTAGAACTCGACCAAATGTAGAACCCCTTTTGGCTTTACATAGCCCCATCCCTGTTCAACCTTCACCTGCCCAAATTCATCAGCCTTCACCTTATCCAGCCTAAATCAAACACTCAGGTGCCACTCAAGTACTAAATGAATGTGTCAAAACACGTTCCATCAAGCCCTTCCTCAACACTTCCAGGACTTAGCTATCTGTCACCTTGCTTCTATTTTTGTGCTAGTACCTTCTACCTCTGATCTGTTTTGCTCCTGTACACTGTAATCTGCTGATATCCAACTTCAGGTCACCCTCCATTGTGCACTCATACTCTTTGGATCTTACCACTTCTAACATCCTCAGTTATAAAAGGGCTGTAAAATAGCAGACACACTTTACTCCTGCACCATTGTTCTTTCTAAAATGGTGGCTAATGTAATTAGTCTTCCCCTTTCCTGTGCCCCACCCTTCTCGCTGGCACAGCCTTCAACATTCTTACTTACAAATTCCAGTCCAATTGGTTTATAAAAGCATTTCCTATAGAATACTTCCCCAAATACTTTGCCCAAAATACTCACCACTGACAACCTTTTGTCTATCATCGATGTAAACAATTAGCCACATCTGTCTTATTTAGTTCCAATACTGCTCCATTAATGCCCCTTCCTCTTGTGCAGTTCTGACAGACTCCACCCATGCTTGCTGGTAATTGGCCTACCCTACATTGGTGCCAGAATGTCTTCTGCTAGCTGCAAAGTCCTTACCGTTTTAAGTTCCATATCTCTGTTGACACTGTCTCCCTATGCTATCCACTTCTGGAGCCAACACACTGAATCTCGACCACTAACAGCAAGACAATGCATCTGTCACCTCATTAACCAGATCAGAATGTGTTGCATTTCAAACAGGATGGGTCACTGCAGACACGTTAAAGGTAACAGTCTCAGCAGCCAATGATAATTTGTTGATCACTCCCACTACGTCTATGCTGTCAATGACAAAAGGTACTTTCTTATAGTTAATTTCTCACCTCTAAAGTCTCATTGGCAGTAGTGCCAGAAAAAATTCTAGAAATGCATTTCTATGTTTACGCCGTTTCCATTCCTCAACCTATTGCTCTGCTAACCAGTGACCTTTTCACAACTGGCTAAGGGAAACGTTTTCGCAGACAGGGAACTGGATCTGTGTGCTACCCCCTGTCATTCTGTTATCATTTATTTCCATGTTTTATGCAGTTTTTTTGTATATAGTCCAAACTCAGCTGGGGGACATTGGAGTGCTTTACAAGAGCACCACTTCCATTACATAGGTTTGGATCAGTATTTTTTTAGGCACAAAGAGATTCAGTGATTTGACCAGAATAACAGAATGTTGAACCGACTCCCTAGTTCCAAAGTCGGCAGCGCTGGTTACACACAACAGCCCCACCCTAAGTATTTAGGAATGCAATCCTTGTTAGGATCTTTTGTCTAATCCAGTCGAAAATTCTTATGAAGCCCAACTCGTGATAAAGGCCATGTGTCTGCAGAAAGCTCTGCATTGAGCAACCAAACTACTTGCTAAGTTAAGGTGTCCTAGCAGCTGTTGCAGTTACTTCATTTTGCACGTTTACCTACTACCTCTTCCAATCAGTCTTATAATGTTTTTAAGTTTTTCCTCTGAAACACACGACCCCATGGCTACAGAATTTAACTCAATGCCAAGTAATTTGATGGCTGCAGCTTTACCTGCAGTGCTACCACCCTAACCCCCACATGCATCCTCCCGGCCGTTTGCCAATTCCAAATTGCGAAAAATAGCGAATCGCAATTTGGAATTCGCAAAACGGGATGCATGAATATTTTCTAATAATATTAGCGAATCGGTAAAAATCGCATTTTTTACCGATTCGCAAATATTATGCGAATTCTAATTTGCTAATTCGCATTTCCCATTGATTCCTATGGGCCAAAAGGCCCATAGGAATCAATGGAAATTGCGAATTTGCAAATTAGAATTCGTATAATGTTCATGCATTCCATGGGTGCAGGGGGGGGTCCAAAGAACCCCCCCTGCACCCCTGAAATGTATTTTTAAGTGGATGTTTCACACACACATGTCCTAAGGACATGTGTGTCTGTAACATGCAAGTTTAAAAAATGCATTTTTTTTTTTTTAATTTTCGCAATTTAACACGAGGGTCAACCTCGTGTTAATTTGCATTTTCAATTTCCAAATTCGCAATTTGTAAAAAAAATGATGCATTGCATTTAAGGAATCGCACAAATGCGATTCCTTAAATGCATTCGCATCTTTTAGAAATGCAAAAAATTGCGAATTGTTCAAAAAAGTTTGATGCATTCCAAAAAAAGATTTTGCATTCGCAAACGGCCGATTTTTCCGAATCGCACCGTTTGCGAATGCAAAAAACGTTGATGCATGTGGGCGTATATGTCCAAAACACATTTTCCAAAGGCTTCACCGGACGGCTGTATGCTGTGTGTCCTCTTCTACTACTTACCAACATAAAATCATCAAGGTAGTACAGCTCTTGCTCAGACCCCACCTCCACTTTCGTCACCTATTTTAGGGAAGTGAAGGCACAAGTCACTGAGCATCCTATTGGAATTGCTTCATCAGTAAACACATGTCCTTCAAATTGAATCCCTGAGGAAATTTGGATAAACTGGTAATAACAATTACCCTGACTTTATGTATGCTTTTCCTATCTCTGCCCTATTCTATACCTTTAGACGATCAAAGTGGCTTCATCAATGCTAGAATACAGCTATCATTAAGTCTGATCAATGCAGTTATTAAATAAGCCCACATCTAGCTGCAAGAGGAGGTGGATCAGCCTTAATTCACCTTTTGTCCCCTTTGTAACAAACAGCTAATTGTGATATTATAAAGTCTAGCAATGTTGCCTCTGAAAAGAAGCCCACCATCCATTCTCATTGCAATTCTTTCATCAATTTCCCCTGAACTTTCGCTGTCATGCCATTAACTGTCTGTAATTCCTTTAGATATGGTCCACCATATTCCTTCAAATTCAGTTGAAAATCCTTCCAACTCTCCTTGCACAACTTCCCTGTCTTTCATCAGTTGTTCCCTGAAACAATCCCCTGACCCCTGCCATTTTACATTGTACATAAGGGTACTTCCAGTTACTTCCAGTTACACTTGGACATAAAGCACAACCCTTTATTGTCCCAACATGATCCAACCATTCCACTTTTGGTTCTGGTACTCCTGTTCCCCCAAAGGGGAGGCCTGAAAAAGGCATATGTAGATGGGGTATGACAATCGCCCTGTGGTACTCTGGAATGGGCTTGTGAGGGGAAATCAACTTCAGCCAAATCCTATTGTCAATGTCATCCCATGACTTTGATGGGTCTAGGCCTCTCCCACATCTGAACCCTTCCTTGTATTTCATCCAGACCAATCCTCCAAAGCTTATTTGAGCCATAATGTTTGTTCTAAGTATTTCAACAGAAGACCACCTCCCTCAAGGTACTTCTGAAAGGTAATAATGGCATAAATGATGAAATCCTCTTTCAAAAAGTTAATTTATTTTGGCTCTCTCGGCCACTTTGTCAGTGTCCTTTCTTTCATCCTTGCACCCTGTCATCCTGTGTAGATGTTTGAATACTTCAAGATTTTCACTAGCTTAGACCTTCTCTTTCCCACTTGTCAATCTGACATCACAGATCCCTTCAACCACACCCGTATAAAGCAGCTTCACCCCAGATATAACAACCATCTACTTTAGCCTTACCTTCTCAGTTTTGCTCTCATCTAACTCATTCTTTTGCAAAGGCAGAACTATTGTTCCTTGTGTCATTGCTTTCATCAGTCACCATTGTCTGTTGTTCCTGCCCTGTGGTCACCCTAGGTAACATTCCAAGTCCACTGCCTTCACTGTCACTGGTCGTGCATACTTTTCCTGATTTTGTTGTCCTTCCTGTCCTCTCTTCTTCAAAATTATTTCCCCTAGATTCCCACATGTCTTCTGAAATAAGTTGAATGTAAAGCTCCTATTCTCCTGTTGGATGATACTCCTCACTCTCTCTCTTGTTCTAACTCAACCCCCTTACTACCGCTTACTTTCCCTACAGCACCTTCTCTTCTCCTAAATACTCAAGCTCTGATGTTGTTGCTATGGGGGCTGGGTTTCCATACCATCTCAGTCTCTTCCCAATGGCCCCTCATCTCTCTGCTGCACTTTCTTGAGTTAACTGCCTCTATTGTTTACCTTGCAACTTACCTCACCACCACAGGCTCAGACTCATGGCTCTTTCCTCTCTACTGGCTCTACTAGATACCATTGCCTCCTCATTGCTGTCCCAATCATCCTCTGTGGTACAATCATAACTGATGTCACCTGCACGTTGCTTCTAACTTTGGCGCACATTCTCTCTGGCAACACCTCAAGCTCCTCTGGTTGGATTCCTTCCTCTAGTCAGGATTCCCCTACTGTTCAGTTCCTTCTGTCTCCTACAACACCCTTCCCCTTGGCTGTCCTGTAGCTTGCCTGCTGTAAATAGGTCCCTGATGCCCAACACCTTGCCCTCAGCCATCATGTGCCTCTTCCTCCTTGTGGTTGCCTGTAGACCAAACACCCCGTCTCTACTCGAACTAAGGGCATCTTGAGATGAAGGGTGAGCTATCCAATTGGCCTTGTCTTTGCATCTCTCTACCTTGTCTTTGTTCACACTGGCTTTCAATGCCCCTGTACACTTACTGCTCATAAGTGGTGCCCTTGACTTAATATGGATGTACTCTTGCCCTGAAGAGCCTGCCCTTGCCATAGTCTTACCCATTCTCTCCCGTGACTTGTGTCCTCTCTACTCCTGCCTGTGGTTTGTTCTGTCTATAAATCTCTGATACCACTATCTCTAGGCCCCCAGGCTTCATGCATTCCTCTATTGGACTGCTCCATCCTTACTGCTATCTGAAACGTGAAATGAGGAAAAGGCTTTAATTTTCAGACAGAGCAGATCTCAAGCACTGTCTCATAGCTTACCCTTGGAACTGACAAACCATGAAACGAAAGACAGACTATGCCTGAGGTCTGTTAATAAAATAGGGATTTCTAGACTCTATCTTCTATTGTCCATGATCTCCAGTAATTTACATGACACAGGACTGCTATTTGATTGATGAGTCTCAATTAAATGTATTCCAAAACCTAACTTAAAGTGAGTAGATTATATCAACCACAGAAATATAAAGAAGCTAACGTGTAAAAATGAGGTCACTTTATCAATCAATAAATCAATCAATCAGGGTTAGTAAAGACGGCTATTCACCCATGAAGGTCTCAAGGCACTGGCAAGGGGGGGGGGGGAAGACTTCTCATCCGTTAGAGCACTGAGGTTCAGTCAAAGAGTCAGGTTTTGAGATCCTTCCTGAATTGGGTCAGTGACAGGGATTATTAGAGGTGGAGAAGGACGGTGTTACAAATTTTAGCGGGGAGGTAGGAGGGACTGGCCTCTCTGCTGAGACCCCTCTCTTACCCTTGGATGACTGGTGTACATAGTATGCTGTGGATAGGGACTGGCTTCTCCTTTTACACCTCTCTCTCAAATGACAGATGTGTGTAATCGGATGGGTGGCAGGGCTGGTCTCTTTGCTGAGACCTCTCTCTGTAATAATTAGGTGTGCATATTAAGGTGTTCGGGAGGGTCTGACCTCTCCTTTCAGACCTCTCTGTCTGCTGATACATCTCTCTGTAATGGTAAGTGTGTGTAGTATGGTGTGGGGAGGAACTGGTTCTTCTTTCAGACCTCTCTCTCAGACGATGGGTATTCATAATAGATTGAGTAGGGAGACTGGCATATCCTTTCAGACCCCTCTCTTCGATGACCGGTGTGCATAGTGAGATATGGGGAGGGATTTGCCACTCCTTTCAGAACTCTCTCTCTCTCTCAGATTACAGGTGTGCATAGTATGGTGTGGGGAGGGACTGGCCTCTCTTATGACACCTCTCGTTATAAGAATAGGTGTGCATAGTAAGATGTGGAGACTGGAGAGGGACTGGCCTCTCCTTTCAGACCTCTCTTTCAGATGAAGGTTGTGTTGTAGGGTATGGGGAGGGACTGCCCTATCCTTTCAGGCCTTTTTCTTAGATGACAGGTGTGCATAGCAGGGTGTGTGGAGGAAGTGCAGTCTCTTTTCAGATTTCTCTCTCAGATGACGGGTGTGCAAAGTAGGGTGTGTGCAGGGACTAGCCTCTCTGCAGAGGCATCTCTCTGTAATGTTAGGTGTGAGTAGTAGGGAGAGGGGAGAGACTGGTCTTTCCTTTCAATTCTGTCTCTTAGATGATGGTTAAGCTGTGGGGAGGGTCTGGCCTCTTTAGTGAGACCTTTCTCTGCAATGATAGATGAGAATATTAGTATGTGGGGAGAGACTAGGCTCTACTTTCAGACCTCTGGCTCAGATGATGGATGTGGATAGTAGTGTGTTTGGATGAACTTTTACTCTACTCACAACCCTTCTCAAACTAATAACATAAATTCTAGATAACACCAAACACCATCTCTCTCTAGTAAGACTCCTTCATACACTAAAGAGTGTGAATAGCAGAATGTATTTAAACATCACCTACTCCTTCCTACTTTTCACCCTGAAATTTTTCAGGAAGGAATTCAGGTGGATTCACTTTTTGGGGGGAAGTTTTGTGGCAATTTGTCAAATGAGGCCAAAGTTATTAGCAAACAAATAAAGCTCCTTGTAGCAGACCTAACTCTCTCTCTCTCTCTCTCTCCTTAGAGATATATATATAGGCAGTCGTAACGCGTCACAGATGGCAATAGCCCTTACATTGTGTTTTATTTGTCAACCTTTGCCTGAGTAACAGCACTTTGAAATTCTGATTGGCGTGTAGTGGTACATACCTGTCTGAATGCAGCAGTAATCTGTGGGAAGCCAGGAGCCTGTTTGATATATATATATTTAGTGAAAATGGTGGCCACAAAATACCACCAGAAAATGTAGTGGGTAGCAGTCTAGAATGATCATGAAGGTAAGAATAAACATGGGACTGTAATAAGCACCTGTCACTTTAAAATGGCAATCTAGACAACTGGACTCTAAGGTCCAGTTGAAGGCGTAGTGCCGAAACGCGTAGACCGTCCTTATCTCTGCACTAATGGTGATTATGAATAAATACTAAAAAAGTCCACACTAGCCTGGATCTGTCCTTCATGGTGCCGTGGATTCCTGTTGCTTTGTGAAGTAGCGCTGGCGAATTTGAAAACATATTCATCTGGAGGCTGGAACACACACCAAGAGCGCTTGCGAGCTGAGGCTGAAACAACGGACTCGCTTCATTCAGCGGGATTGAGGTAAAAGCTGAAAGCCGATCGTAGCCTCTGTCACATTTCGCTGGGAGGAATCGACTGCTCGACACAAGACGTCCGATATCCGATATTTGAAAGAATCCAATGAAAATCAGAGGGAACCAGAAGAAATTGCAGAGCAGCACAGAGACGTGAGCCACGGTGAGGGAAACACAACGGTGAGTACGGGAGGTGGAGGGAAGCTGTGTGGGAGGCAGCCTGCTGGGTTATGGTGGTGACGCGAGGGTGCTGCTTCCTTGCTGAAGCTCGCATCACAGAGAGCAACTGGAGCCCCAAGCCGGGATAGGTATGAAACTCAGTGGAGTTGCTGTCATAAAACCCCCTGGCATCACTTATGAGTGAAAACGCCTTCAAACCAGTGAAACAAAAACACGAGTGACATTCTTTGCGAATCCTGGAAGTGTTAGAAAAGCATAACCCAGTGCAGATTCAGTACATATGAAGAGGATATAAAGACTTGAAAAACATATATACTTTACACAGCGAGTGCAGAGAAAAAGAAATATAGTACCCACTACCAAATAAGAAAAAGAACAAAAAAGGGAAAAAAATGAAAAAAGAAACAATTGACTATCAGTAAAAAACAATAAATAAACATACACGAAGCATAAAGTTACCAAAATGGCTGAGAGAAGCAGAAATAGAGCATGGCGAGCAAATGAACTGCTCAATGATGACATGATAACCATGGGCAACCATGGCCAACACAAATACTCAGGATACACAGATAGATAGCAAGAGGAGAACAATCCAGGGGATTATTAGGGAACTACAACAATGCAAAATCATAGAAATAAATAGGTTTTGGAAAAAGACCATTTTGGAAAAATACATCAAATTTAAAAGAGGGCCAACAGGTATCAGAATTTTAATAATGCCAACACTTAATGACCTGGATATGGATACCAACAAATGCTCATTTAAATTAATGAGAACTCTGATTATTCATGTTGAGAGGAAACTTGAAGCAGCAATTAAAAAAATTTAAAAACTAGAAGAGTAATTGGATAAATATCCAGAAAATTAAGGGAGAAAAGATCTGTTGGGGTCCCTGGAAAAGAAAATAGATAAACATGAGGCAACTATAGAAAAACAAAAAGTAAGCAAATTCAATCAAGATCGAATTGATGATGCCAGTGGTCGCATCAACATGTTTGCTAGAAAATTTGACACACTGAGAAACAGAGTTGTAATGGACAAACACACTGGATATGAAACTACAGGCACCGTCGATAGCTCAGACATCAGCCCAGGTGATGAAGAACAGAGTGCCTCAAATTTGGATTTTTGTGGGGAGATGAGACTTATGCAGATGGTGAGACAACAAAGGGGAAGAGGAACAACGCTGGGAAGGGGAAATAATCAACCCCATCCACAAGAAGAAGTAGAAGGTGGATCAAAGAACCTACTGACCCAGTCAAGATATGGTTTTAAGGAACATCCGCATCAACTTATATAAATATTGTCACAAACTAAAGCTTCAAAAATTCTATGAGGAGAAAACCCAAAGATCTAAAAATCCATCAGCCTTCGAGATTTCCCCACTTGACCATAAAGATATCACAAGAATGAGAACACTAAATAACTTGGAAAATAGCAGGGAACCTCAAGCTCATCAATAAACAATCAAAATGAGAGTGATATACAATTTTGTCAGAACATGGGCATTCCCACTGGGATGGGGGGAAATAGCGGATTGAAACAAAAGCTTAAGGGTTTTCAGGAATTTCAGAAAATGGCGCTCTGCCTGGAGTATACGTTGGACAGTATGTGGAGATGAGTTCTTGAGGGTGGCGCGTATAGAGCGAACGGATTAACCCAAAAACCGTTCCAAGACAATCAAAGATTACCCAAACTGTAACACAGCAATGCTCTCGCAGCCACAAAAACAGTGTGAATTTTTTTTAAAAAAAAGGACAATTAGTAGCAATACAGATGAAAGAAAGCAGCAGATCTCTCTGTTCAAGTTCTTTTTCAATGATGTTTTAATTGGATCCAAGCTCAGCCGACACGTGTTTCATCGCGTTAAAGTGGAGTCAACACGACTCTTCAGGGCTGATGAAAGTAAATAAAACATGTGTATAGTACATTTCAGTAAGTCACAATTTGTACATGGATTCATGACATGTATGTGCATGAAAGTGATAGTGACGGATTGTTACGTGCCTGGTGGTCGTTTTTGTGATAAATGAACCATGCACAACCACAAGCACATCCTGGTAACGGTGGTGAAGTGTGATTTACGTCTAAATTATCCTTAGCCAAATGGCGTTTCCGTGTATTATTTGATAAAATATACAAACTCTTATATAATCGCATCAATTGGTATTTCATGCTCACTAGGAATCCGCGTTTGTGGGGTGTCAGGGTGTATGAGTGTTCAAACGCTCAAAGCAATAGGCATGCCAGTGAATATCTCATGCTGTGAGGTGGTAACACGTATCTAAAGAAAGGTACATGCTAATTATTGGCCCTGCTAGTGGCAGTTAATGCATACCTAGTGGATAGCTTCAGGCATCCACGGTTGGATGCGGGATTTCAGCGCGGTAGATGGCGTGTCTACGTTTAGAATGAAGAAAAATATATACATAAATATGTATATATATCACACGGGAGAAAAATAGGAGCGGGCAAAAAAGTGCGTTTCTCAGGGTGCACAAAATGTGGAAATTGCAAAGGCTCACCCTGATAAGATATTGGCGAGTCTGCCAATATGATTAATCGATCAAGGCCCTGGTTCCGGGTTGAGGAGTATGTCTTACACAGGTAAATACGAAGTAAGCACACAAATTGTTGCACGTCTGATTTCAAAGAAGACTGCATGAGAAAGAAAGAAAACCGGGCTGTGTGTAAACTACGGCAAAATCACCTTACTAGAACATGACAGAGTAAGCAATACACAGTACGTGTAAGAGAAGAACCGCATGGTACATACCTATGCACGAGTGCGTGAATAGCCGTACCGGGAGGGGACCCGACTGCTGGAATTGCGAGTTCAAATTTTAGTATAGGATTCTTCGCGGGTAGCTTCAGACTGGGTATGGGAAAAATAACAAAATTGAATTTTAACTCAGTGTCGTCTCCGTACAGAGAAACCTAAGAATCAAAGGGAAACGCAGGTATGCAGAGTGTTGCATCTTTACCTGACAGCCGGTGTCCCTCCTCCGTTGGTTCCCGGTCGCCGTGTTCCAAGGACGGACACGTGACCGGAAACCGGAGGGCTTGAAATAGTCTCAGCAAGTCGTTGCCTAGACTACAAAGATAATGTATCACGTCCCAACGAGACCGCCATCTTGGGTGTACTGATGTCGGTAGTTTGGAGCCTCAAAGCCAACAAAAAGGCACAGATTAATGTAAAGAACCGAAAAGAGTTTATAGAGGTGGGGGCATACTGAATGTATCCTTCAGGGCAAAAGATACAACTTAGTAGTGAATACTCAAACCAGATAACTATATGGTATGACCAGTAATTACGCAAAGATGCTAGCGTAAAGACCATAATAATGATCCCGTGTATCATTGATGACTAAGTAAGAGTAAGTGGCAAAGGCACTAATAGTCATGCATATTGTATTGAGTCGTGCCACCGTTCTCGATACCCGTCACTCATAACTCGGTCAAATTAAGAAAGGAAATTGTACTCAGTGCTTAAGTCCACTCAAGGATCTCAACCACGAGAGCAAGCCACTTAAAAATCCATAAGCGCCTAAAGTAAGTGAGTTATTCCATGAAGTGATAAAAGAAATAGCTGTAAAATGATAGAAAAAAAGAGAACATTATTTATAACGCAAAACGTGGTCGTGATAAAATGGTGACCTATGGCTTGAGCACCCTTAAATAAAAAAAAAAAAAACACAATCCATGCTGTGACTCGTGACATTGTAAAATTCATGGGTATAATCACGTCATTATGTCTCTCAGGTAGTCAGGTACAAATATAATGGTTAATGAGGCTACAGGTAAGTATTACTTCATAGATACTGAACTTTCAAACATTCACAACGTAGTCAAAGAGCAAAAGAGAAAACAGAAGTTCGACGCAGTGTCTGTTCATGTAGACATATTTACAATGAAATCGTTCATGCAGTGCCCATTAAGTCAGACGATTCCATATCATTATTACTGTTATGTCTTCATATAGCGACAATTGCCAATCACAAGCAACAATCTGTACAAACAGTGGGAAGATTAGTTCCCTAGAAAGAATTGAAGCTCCGGGTCATAGTTAAGCCCGTGTTCCACGCATTGCAAACGCATGATCCACGTGGCCTCCCTACGCCTCAAAGTCAGTTCTCTGTTACCACCCCTAATATTTGGGGGGATGACGTCAATCCCAAAGAAACGTACCTTTACTTCATCCTCCAATGGTTGGCAAGCTGCCACATGCAGCGCAACCGGGTATTTGGGATCCCTTTTCTGGATAGCCCGCATGTGTTCCGCTAGCCTCTCCTTAAGGGGTCTGATAGTGCTGCCTACGTATATCAAGCCACACTGGCATTCAATGATATATACTACGTACCTGGTTATGCAAGTGATATTGTGTCTGATTGAATATGTGAAACCGTCATGGCCTTTGAATGTCTTGGTACCATGTTTACACCACACACATAACGAACAGAAACCACATTTGTAAAAACCCAGACTACGTGTAGTGAGCCAGTCTGTGGCCAAAGTGTTGTGTGGAACGGTAGGGCTGAGTTTATTCTTCAGTGTACACCCTTTCTTGTATGTAATGGCTGGTCTGTCTGGTAGCCATTCTCTTAATGTTGTGTCTTCCATTAACATTTTCCAATGTCTATTAAAACTCCTGGAGATTGTTTGATGTAATGCATTAAACTCAGTAATGAGTCTAATTTTTTGGGGAGAGGAATCATTATCGGTACGTTTCTTTAAACAATCTGGTCTCGAGGCACGGCGAACCCTTGTCTCTGCAGAATTTAGAGTCCGGAGGGGATAGCCTCTATTTAAAAATCTGTTTTTCATGTTAGTTAGACAATCATCAAATTCTCTAGGCTCGCTACAATTGCGTTTGGCTCTTAAGTACTCACCATAAGGTATGGCCTGTATCTGGTGTGTGGGATGAGAGCTGCAGGCATGGAGAATTGAGTTACAGGAGGTGGGTTTCCTATAAAGTCTGCTGTGGAGTTTACTGTCTTTAATGTAAAATTCCAAATCTAAGAATTCCATCTTTTCTTTGCTGAATTGCATAGTGAATTGTATACCCCATGTGTTTTCATTGAGATAACTAAAGAAAGAATTCAAAGAGTCTATTGTGCCAGACCAAAGAAGAAAGCAATCATCAATGTAGCGTCCCCAAAATAAAATGGAGTCGATATGTTCAGCACCTTTAGGGCCCCAAATGAGATCAGATTCAAGGGCCCCCATGAATAAATTTGCAAAGGAGGGAGAAAATTTCGAACCCATAGCTACCCCCTTTGTCTGTCTAAACCATTTGCGGTCAAAGATAAAGTCGTTGTTGTCAAGAATGATTTCCATCATCCGTAGTAACATCTTCGTGTGAGCCCACAGCGAAGCTGGACGGTTGGAGAGAATTCTCTCAATTGCCTGCATCCCTAGTTCAGGATTGATGCTGGTGTATAAAGACACCACATCCATTGTAACTATTATGGTTTCAGGTTGCCAGTCAATATCCGACATCATTTCTAAGATGTGTTTCGAATCCTGGATATAGGATGGTAAGTTTTTTACTAACGGACCTATAAAAAGGTCCACGTATTCCGCTAATCTCTCTGTAGGACCCCCAATGCCTGAGACAATAGGTCTACCAGGCGTGAACGCTAAGTTTTTGTGTATTTTCGGAAGAGTATATAGCCAAGGATAGGTTGGTCTAAAGACTTTCAGATACAAGTATTCGTCATCGTCCAAGAGGCCAGATTGTTTCCATTCAAGCAACAGTTGATTGATTAGAATAGTCAGAGGACCCATAGGGTTCTGAGAAAGTGGTTCATAGCAAGAGGTGTCACTCAGTTGCGTATAAATCTCATTATTGTAATCAGCCAGATTCATCACAACCACATTACCCCCCTTGTCAGCCTCCCTAATGATAATGTTCGAATTGTCACTAAGGATAGAGAGTGCAAGACGTTCGCCTTTTGTTAAGTTATCCTTATATTTTATATATCTTAGGTTTCTCTGTACGGAGACGACACTGAGTTAAAATTCAATTTTGTTATTTTTCCCATACCCAGTCTGAAGCTACCCGCGAAGAATCCTATACTAAAATTTGAACTCGCAATTCCAGCAGTCGGGTCCCCTCCCGGTACGGCTATTCACGCACTCGTGCATAGGTATGTACCATGCGGTTCTTCTCTTACACGTACTGTGTATTGCTTACTCTGTCATGTTCTAGTAAGGTGATTTTGCCGTAGTTTACACACAGCCCGGTTTTCTTTCTTTCTCATGCAGTCTTCTTTGAAATCAGACGTGCAACAATTTGTGTGCTTACTTCGTATTTACCTGTGTAAGACATACTCCTCAACCCGGAACCAGGGCCTTGATCGATTAATCATATTGGCAGACTCGCCAATATCTTATCAGGGTGAGCCTTTGCAATTTCCACATTTTGTGCACCCTGAGAAACGCACTTTTTTGCCCGCTCCTATTTTTCTCCCGTGTGATATATATACATATTTATGTATATATTTTTCTTCATTCTAAACGTAGACACGCCATCTACCGCGCTGAAATCCCGCATCCAACCGTGGATGCCTGAAGCTATCCACTAGGTATGCATTAACTGCCACTAGCAGGGCCAATAATTAGCATGTACCTTTCTTTAGATACGTGTTACCACCTCACAGCATGAGATATTCACTGGCATGCCTATTGCTTTGAGCGTTTGAACACTCATACACCCTGACACCCCACAAACGCGGATTCCTAGTGAGCATGAAATACCAATTGATGCGATTATATAAGAGTTTGTATATTTTATCAAATAATACACGGAAACGCCATTTGGCTAAGGATAATTTAGACGTAAATCACACTTCACCACCGTTACCAGGATGTGCTTGTGGTTGTGCATGGTTCATTTATCACAAAAACGACCACCAGGCACGTAACAATCCGTCACTATCACTTTCATGCACATACATGTCATGAATCCATGTACAAATTGTGACTTACTGAAATGTACTATACACATGTTTTATTTACTTTCATCAGCCCTGAAGAGTCGTGTTGACTCCACTTTAACGCGATGAAACACGTGTCGGCTGAGCTTGGATCCAATTAAAACATCATTGAAAAAGAACTTGAACAGAGAGATCTGCTGCTTTCTTTCATCTGTATTGCTACTAATTGTCCTTTTTTTTAAAAAAAATTCACACTGTTTTTGTGGCTGCGAGAGCATTGCTGTGTTACAATAGCGGATTGAAACCCCAGTCCACATTTTGCCCACAACTCCCACCTGGGAATAAAATTGACATCTTTAAAGAACACATGCTATGTCCTAGATCAAAATCAATGAAAAGACATAGGAAAAAATGGAACTTAATATGAGGGGAATACAAAGCTCTAAAAGAACTGAGAGATGACCCACAAATCATAATAAAAGCCTCAGACAAGGGTGGAAACATCGTTGTCCAAGATGTCAAGGGCTATGTAGAGGAAACCACTAGACAAATCACAAATAATAATCTCTATGAGTGTTTAGACAAAAATCCTATAGAAATATGGACAAAAGAATACCATGACAAATTACAACACTGGTATGAACTAGGGTTGATCGACTTTGAAGAGAATACGTACCTAAAAGTCAACCACCCTATTGTTGCAACCATATACTTATTACCTAAAATTCATAAGTCAATCAACAAACCGCCAGGGAGACCAATGGTGGGCTCGATTGGATCACACCTTGAGAAAACATCATGCTTCATAGACAGTTTTCCAATTGACTATGTAACATCACTGCCGCCTTATTTGAAAGATACGACTGACTTCCTCAAGAAAATCCAAAATGTCCAATGGGGAGATGGACCTATGATGGCCACAATAGATGTATGCTCCCTGTATACATTGATTCTACATTCTGATGGCATCGCGGCTGTACAAGAGGTCCTTAAAACCAGATCAGTGAGCTTCCTGGAGCATTCAGCTATGCTCCTAGAAATGTTATCAATTGCCTTACCCATAACATCTTTCTCTTCAAATGTGATCTCTTCCTACAAACACACGGAACAGCAATGGGCACATCGTTGGCTCCCACGTACACAAATCTACTCATGGGAGTATGGGAGAAAGGTGTATTGACTGGCGAGCACAAGTCCAATATAAAAATCTGGATTAGATTTATCAATGACCTGTTCATGATTTGGGAAGGTGAACAGGATGAATTAGAACATTTAATTGAATCACTGAACAGGAATACGTTCAATTTGACTTTTACCTCCACCACTAGTAGGGACAGTGTGATGTTCCTAGATGTGGAAGTATTTATAAAGAATGACAAAATCTGCAGCAAAATACACCCGAAACCCACAGCCTCCAACAGTATAATCCACGCAAATAGTAGACATCCGCAACATCTGAAGTGTAGTATACCATATGGTCAAATGTTGTGAATCAAAGGAAATTGTTCTGAAACAAATGATGTGGAAATACAACTTGACAAAATGAGTGCCCGTTTCTTGGAGAGAGGATACCCATTGGAGGTAATTAAACTGCCAGAACAAAGGTCAACCAGAAATCATGAGAATCTTTGATCAAGTTCCAATAAGAAGATCTGGGTGAGAAAGATGAAGAGGTAGGAGTAACAAGTCTGATCATTGATTTTAAGAATGAGGACAAGGAACTAAAAAAGATTGTAAAAAAAGAACTGGAATGCATTATTACTGGATGAAACTTTGAAAAAGAAAATACAATCATGTCTCAGTATTTCATACAGAAAAACAGCATCAATAGGAAACATATTGACACAGAGACACTTTGAAATCAAGGCCCACAAAAAAACAACTTGGCTAACATCGCCTGGATTCTGGAAATGCCCCAAATGTAGGGCATGTGAATATGGCCAGAACACATCAAAATTTATGTTACAAAGTGGTAAAACAGAAGAGATCTTGGACCACATACCATGTGAGTCAATATATGTGGTCTATGTATTGGAATGTCCCTGCAAAAACAACACTTTGGGAGTACGATTAACAAATTAAAATTAGGAATACTCCAACACCTACGAGCCACCAAGAACAAAGACTTCACCTACCCCATTGCGAAACATTTCTTTGATCATCACGCTAGTAACAATCATGAATTTAAGGACTTTGGCATAAAGATCGTACCCTGAGGAAAGAGAGGTGGTAATAGGACAATAGAGTTAAGAAAAATGGAGTCTAGATACATCCTAGCGATAGGGACAGAGAGCCCTTTCGGCCACAATCTGGATGCGGAACTCCATACACATTTATAATGATGGCTACAAAATAGTGAATTGGACTCCTGAATGAAGGGACAATCTGAGAAACATCACGTTAGGAAGCCGTATATCTATCACCAGAGAGTATCCATCGTAAATAATGAAGGAGAAAGAGGAGAGTTTTATTAACTATTTATGCACATGCTCACTTTTGACAATATGGTATGGAGATCAAAGAATTTTAGGGGTTCGGAACTAATCTCTTGGAAACACCATTCTCTAGTTCTTAGAAATAGAGAATTGGGAGGAAAAAAATAGAGATATAAGGAATGTACTCTATGAACCTTATACTCGGGAAATATTAGTAACTACCAAAAAATCTTTTCAAACTCCTGATTACATAATCACAAATGAGGAGAGATTTTTTAACTTTATTTTTCATTATTTTTCTTTGAAGTAGTTCCAGTGACACATGAACTCTGTATTGATCTCTTGAATGTTCTTACTGATTGTTTGAATTGCTTTTATCTGTTGTAATCAAACTGACCTCTCTTTGTACTTTACATACATAATTTTATCATTGGAGCATTAACTTTTAAGGTGTTTTATTAATGTACTTTTACAGTTGAACCTTTAATGATTTTATGGTTAGATGATTTTACGGATAGATCTATGTGATCAAACTTTGCATGAATTTTTGAAAAACCACTGATACCAATGCTGGTACTCCAACCACCCCTCCTTTCCCCAGAACAAGAATGTTTACCTATTGTATTGTTTACATTCTGCATTGTTTACATAGACCTAGGCTTATCATTGAATGCACTTGCACTTTTTTTTTAAAGGATATAGTTGCATATACTTAGCGTATGATAAAGTAAAACACTTTGGAAAAAGATCGCTAATGTACTTTACATTTAGTGATTAAGTAAGAGTCAAAATGGTTCCACAGAATACCACGGTAAAATGTAGTGGGTACAGTATAGCATCCAGTCGAAGGCATAGTGCAGAAACTTGTAGACCGTCCTTATCTCTGCACTAATGGTGATCATGAACAAATATAAAAAAAGTCTACACTTGGATATGTCCTTCATGGCACTATGCATTCCTATTGCTTTGTGAAGTAGCGCTGGCAAATTTGAAAAAAACTAAAAACATATATATATATATATATATATATATATATATACGTGCTTTGGAAGGCCCCCACAGTATCAAGTTGGCATCAGGAACTACTGGTCTCCGCTTCGGTGGAATTTTGCTTGTGTCCGTGGTAGCGGAATAACTGAAGCCCACCTCCGTGCCTAGGAAGAGAAGAGGCGATGTTGTCTTCATTTAAGGCACTTTGGGCTAGTTGGACTTCCGACCCTGCCCCCGCTGCATATTGACCCGTGGCAAGGGGGTTGCTGCGGTTGGGGAGCTGAAGAGGCGGCGATGTTTGGCCATTACACTCGGTTTGAGGGCTAAGTCATCAGGCATATAATCCACCCCCGCAACACTGGCCCAAATCGAACAAGGCATTCTGGGACTTGTAGTAACCGGACAACAGGTTACTAACAGGAAGTGTTTGAATGGACTACCTACCTTGGGGGCGGACTTGTGCATTATTTAACAGGATGGGGCAGGGCATTTGTCCCCAGATGGACATCCTTTTTCATATTCCCGGCGCTGATGAAGGAGATACAGACGCCGAAATGCATTCGCCATACCGGGTGTGTTACTGCTGAATAAAGGTGCCTCCACTGTTCTCCCCTCCTGTGGCCTCTCTTTCTTCATTTGCTTGGAGGAACTCTTCTCATAAACACAGCGCGAGTTCCAGAGTCGTGCTTTGCGAGGCCCCCGCAGTCTCAAGTTGGCTTCAGGAACTACTGGTCTCCGCTTCGGTGGAATTTTGCTCGTGTCCGTGGTAGCGGAATAACTGAAGCCCACCTCCGTGCCTGGGAAGAGAAGAGGCGGTGTTGTCTTCATTGAAGGCACTTTGGGCTAGTCTGACTTCCGACCCTGCCCCCGCTGAAAATTGACCCGTGGCAAGGGGGTTGCTGCTGTTGGGGAGCTGAGGAGGCAGCGATGTTTGGCAATTACACTCGGTTTGGGGGCTAAGTCATCGGGCATATAATCCACCCCCCGCAACACTGGCCCAAATCGAACAAGGCATTCTGGGACTTGTAGTAACCGCAAGACAGGTTACTAACAGGAAGTGTATGCATGGACTACCTACCTTGGGGGCAGACTTGTGCATTATTTAACAGGATGGGGCAGGGCATTTATCCCCAGATGGTCATCCTGTTTCATACCCCCCGGCGCTGATGAAGGCGATACAGATGCCGAAATGCATTTGCCATACCGGGTGTGTTACTGCTGAATAAAGGTGCCTCCACTGTTCACACCTGCTGTGGCCTCTCTTTCTTCATTTGCTTGGAGGAACTCTTCTCATAAACACAGCGCGAGTTCCAGAGTCGCGCTTTGGAAGGCCCCCGCAGTCTCAAGTTGGCTTCAGGAACTAATGGTCTCCGCTTCAGTGGAATTTTGCTCGTGTCCGTGGTAGCGGAATAACTGAAGCCCACCTCCGTGCCTGGGAAGAGAAGAGGCGGTGTTGTCTTCATTGAAGGCACTTTGGGCTAGTTGGACTTCCGACCCTGCCCCCTCTGCAAATTGACCCGTGGCAAGGGGGTTGCTGCGGTTGGGGAGCTGAGGAGGCGGCGATGTTTGGCCATTACACTCGGTTTGGGGGCTAAGTCATCAGGCATATAATCCACCCCCCGCAACACTGGCCCAACTCGAACTAGGCATTCTGGGACTTGTAGTAACCGGACAACAGGTTACTAACAGGAAGTGTATGCATGGACTACCTACCTTGGTGGCGGACTTGTGCATTTTTTAACAGGATGGGGCAGGGCATTTATCCCCAGATGGACATCCTGTTTCATACCCCCGGCGCTGATGAAGGCGATACAGACGCCGAAATGCATTCGCCATACCGGGTGTGTTACTGCTGAATAAAGGTGCCTCCACTGTTCTCCCCTCCTGTGGCCTCTCTTTCTTCATTTGCTTGGAAGAACTCTTCTCATAAACACAGCGCGAGTTCCAGAGTCGCGCTTTGGGAGGCCCCCGCAGTCTCAAGTTGGCTTCAGGAACAACTGGTCTCCGCTCCAGTGGAATTTTGCTCGTGTCCGTGGTAGCGGAATAACTGAAACCCACCTCCGTGCCTGGGAAGAGAAGAGGCGGTGTTGTCTTCATTGAAGGCACTTTGGGCTAGGTTGACTTCCGACCCTGCCCCCGCTGCAAATTGATCCGTGGCAAGGGGGTTGCTGCGGTTGGGGAGCTGAGGAGGCGGCGATGTTTGGCCATTACACTCGGTTTGGGGGCTAAGTCATCAGGCATATAATCCACCCCCCGCAACACTGGCCCAAATCGAACAAGGCATTCTGGGACTTGTAGTAACCGGACAACAGGTTACTAACAGGAAGTGTATGCATGGACTACCTACCTTGTGGGGCGGACTTGTGCATTATTTAACAGGATGGGGCAGGGCATTTATCCCCAGATGGACATCCTGTTTCGTACCCCCGGCGCTGATGAAGGCGATACAGACACCGAAATGCATTCGCCATACCGGGTGTGTTACTGCTGAATAAAGGTGCCTCCACTGTTCTCCCCTCCTGTGGCCTCTCTTTCTTCATTTGCTTGGAGGAACTCTTCTCATAAATACAGCGCGAGTTCGAGAGTCGCGCTTTGGGAGGCCCCCGCAGTCTCAAGTTGGCTTCAGGAACTACTGGTCTCCGCTTCGGTGGAACTTTGCTCGTGTCTGTGGTAGTGGAATAACTGAAGCCCACCTCCGTGCCTGGGAAGAGAAGAGGCGGTGTTGTCTTCATTGAAGGCACTTTGGGCTAGTTGGACTTTCGACCCTGCCCCCGCTGCAAATTGACCCGTGGCAAGGGGGTTGCTGCGGTTGGGGAGCTGAGGAGGTGGCGAAGATTGCCCATTACACTCGGTTTGGGGGCTAAGTCATCAGGCATATAATCCACCCCCCGCAACACTGGCCCAAATCGAACAAGGCATTCTGGGACTTGTAGTAACCGGACAACAGGTTACTAACAGGAAGTGTATGCATGGACTACCTACCTTTGGGGTGGACTTGTGCATTATTTAACAGGATGGGGCAGGGCATTTATCCCCAGATGGACATTTTGTTTCATACCCCCGGCGCTGATTAAGGCGATACAGACGCCGAAATGCATTCGCCATACCGGGTGTGTTACTGCTGAATAAAGGTGCCTCCACTGTTCTCCCCTCCTGGGGCCTCTCTTTCTTCATTTGCTTGGAGGAACTCTTCTCATAAACACAGCGCGAGTTCCAGAGTCGCGCTTTGGGAGGCCCCCGCAGTCTCAAGTTGGCTTCAGGAACTACTGGTCTCCGCTCCAGTGGAATTTTGCTCGTGTCCGTGGTAGCGGAATAACTGAAGCCCACCTCCGTGCCTGGGAAGAGAAGAGGCGGTGTTGTCTTCATTGAAGGCACTTTGGGCTAGTTGGACTTCCAACCCAGCCCCCGCTGCAAATTGACCCGTGGCAAGGGGGTTGCTGCGGTTGGGGAGCTGAGGAGGCGGTGATGTTTGGCCATTACACTCGGTTTGGGTCTAAGTCATCAGGCATATAATCCACCCCCCGCAACACTGGCCCAAATCGAACAAGGCATTCTGGGACTTGTAGTAACCGGACAACAGGTTACTAACAGGAAGTGTATGCATGGACTACCTACCTTGTGGGGCGGACTTGTGCATTATTTACCAGGATGGGGCAGGGCATTTATCCCCAGATGGACATCCTGTTTCGTACCCCCGGCGCTGATGAAGGCGATACAGACACCGAAATGCATTCGCCATACCGGGTGTGTTACTGCTGAATAAAGGTGCCTCCACTGTTCTCCCCTCCTGTGGCCTCTCTTTCTTCATTTGCTTGGAGGAACTCTTCTCATAAATACAGCGCGAGTTCGAGAGTCGCGCTTTGGGAGGCCCCCGCAGTCTCAAGTTGGCTTCAGGAACTACTGGTCTCCGCTTCGGTGGAACTTTGCTCGTGTCTTTGGTAGTGGAATAACTGAAGCCCACCTCCGTGCCTGGGAAGAGAAGAGGCGGTGTTGTCTTCATTGAAGGCACTTTGGCCTAGTTGGACTTTCGACCCTGCCCCCGCTGCAAATTGACCCGTGGCAAGGGGGTTGCTGCGGTTGGGGAGCTGAGGAGGTGGCGATGATTGGCCATTACACTCGGTTTGGGGGCTAAGTCATCAGGCATATAATCCACCCCCCGCAACACTGGCCCAAATCGAACAAGGCATTCTGGGACTTGTAGTAACCGCAAGACAGGTTACTAACAGGAAGTGTATGCATGGACTACCTACCTTGGGGGCAGACTTGTGCATTATTTAACAGGATGGGGCAGGGCATTTATCCCCAGATGGTCATCCTGTTTCATACCCCCCGGCGCTGATGAAGGCGATACAGATGCCGAAATGCATTTGCCATACCGGGTGTGTTACTGCTGAATAAAGGTGCCTCCACTGTTCACACCTGCTGTGGCCTCTCTTTCTTCATTTGCTTGGAGGAACTCTTCTCATAAACACAGCGCGAGTTCCAGAGTCGCGCTTTGGAAGGCCCCCGCAGTCTCAAGTTGGCTTCAGGAACTAATGGTCTCCGCTTCAGTGGAATTTTGCTCGTGTCCGTGGTAGCGGAATAACTGAAGCCCACCTCCGTGCCTGGGAAGAGAAGAGGCGGTGTTGTCTTCATTGAAGGCACTTTGGGCTAGTTGGACTTCCGACCCTGCCCCCTCTGCAAATTGACCCGTGGCAAGGGGGTTGCTGCGGTTGGGGAGCTGAGGAGGCGGCGATGTTTGGCCATTACACTCGGTTTGGGGGCTAAGTCATCAGGCATATAATCCACCCCCCGCAACACTGGCCCAACTCGAACTAGGCATTCTGGGACTTGTAGTAACCGGACAACAGGTTACTAACAGGAAGTGTATGCATGGACTACCTACCTTGGTGGCGGACTTGTGCATTTTTTAACAGGATGGGGCAGGGCATTTATCCCCAGATGGACATCCTGTTTCATACCCCCGGCGCTGATGAAGGCGATACAGACGCCGAAATGCATTCGCCATACCGGGTGTGTTACTGCTGAATAAAGGTGCCTCCACTGTTCTCCCCTCCTGTGGCCTCTCTTTCTTCATTTGCTTGGAAGAACTCTTCTCATAAACACAGCGCGAGTTCCAGAGTCGCGCTTTGGGAGGCCCCCGCAGTCTCAAGTTGGCTTCAGGAACAACTGGTCTCCGCTCCAGTGGAATTTTGCTCGTGTCCGTGGTAGCGGAATAACTGAAACCCACCTCCGTGCCTGGGAAGAGAAGAGGCGGTGTTGTCTTCATTGAAGGCACTTTGGGCTAGGTTGACTTCCGACCCTGCCCCCGCTGCAAATTGATCCGTGGCAAGGGGGTTGCTGCGGTTGGGGAGCTGAGGAGGCGGCGATGTTTGGCCATTACACTCGGTTTGGGGGCTAAGTCATCAGGCATATAATCCACCCCCCGCAACACTGGCCCAAATCGAACAAGGCATTCTGGGACTTGTAGTAACCGGACAACAGGTTACTAACAGGAAGTGTATGCATGGACTACCTACCTTGTGGGGCGGACTTGTGCATTATTTAACAGGATGGGGCAGGGCATTTATCCCCAGATGGACATCCTGTTTCGTACCCCCGGCGCTGATGAAGGCGATACAGACACCGAAATGCATTCGCCATACCGGGTGTGTTACTGCTGAATAAAGGTGCCTCCACTGTTCTCCCCTCCTGTGGCCTCTCTTTCTTCATTTGCTTGGAGGAACTCTTCTCATAAATACAGCGCGAGTTCGAGAGTCGCGCTTTGGGAGGCCCCCGCAGTCTCAAGTTGGCTTCAGGAACTACTGGTCTCCGCTTCGGTGGAACTTTGCTCGTGTCTGTGGTAGTGGAATAACTGAAGCCCACCTCCGTGCCTGGGAAGAGAAGAGGCGGTGTTGTCTTCATTGAAGGCACTTTGGGCTAGTTGGACTTTCGACCCTGCCCCCGCTGCAAATTGACCCGTGGCAAGGGGGTTGCTGCGGTTGGGGAGCTGAGGAGGTGGCGAAGATTGCCCATTACACTCGGTTTGGGGGCTAAGTCATCAGGCATATAATCCACCCCCCGCAACACTGGCCCAAATCGAACAAGGCATTCTGGGACTTGTAGTAACCGGACAACAGGTTACTAACAGGAAGTGTATGCATGGACTACCTACCTTTGGGGTGGACTTGTGCATTATTTAACAGGATGGGGCAGGGCATTTATCCCCAGATGGACATTTTGTTTCATACCCCCGGCGCTGATTAAGGCGATACAGACGCCGAAATGCATTCGCCATACCGGGTGTGTTACTGCTGAATAAAGGTGCCTCCACTGTTCTCCCCTCCTGGGGCCTCTCTTTCTTCATTTGCTTGGAGGAACTCTTCTCATAAACACAGCGCGAGTTCCAGAGTCGCGCTTTGGGAGGCCCCCGCAGTCTCAAGTTGGCTTCAGGAACTACTGGTCTCCGCTCCAGTGGAATTTTGCTCGTGTCCGTGGTAGCGGAATAACTGAAGCCCACCTCCGTGCCTGGGAAGAGAAGAGGCGGTGTTGTCTTCATTGAAGGCACTTTGGGCTAGTTGGACTTCCAACCCAGCCCCCGCTGCAAATTGACCCGTGGCAAGGGGGTTGCTGCGGTTGGGGAGCTGAGGAGGCGGTGATGTTTGGCCATTACACTCGGTTTGGGTCTAAGTCATCAGGCATATAATCCACCCCCCGCAACACTGGCCCAAATCGAACAAGGCATTCTGGGACTTGTAGTAACCGGACAACAGGTTACTAACAGGAAGTGTATGCATGGACTACCTACCTTGTGGGGCGGACTTGTGCATTATTTACCAGGATGGGGCAGGGCATTTATCCCCAGATGGACATCCTGTTTCGTACCCCCGGCGCTGATGAAGGCGATACAGACACCGAAATGCATTCGCCATACCGGGTGTGTTACTGCTGAATAAAGGTGCCTCCACTGTTCTCCCCTCCTGTGGCCTCTCTTTCTTCATTTGCTTGGAGGAACTCTTCTCATAAATACAGCGCGAGTTCGAGAGTCGCGCTTTGGGAGGCCCCCGCAGTCTCAAGTTGGCTTCAGGAACTACTGGTCTCCGCTTCGGTGGAACTTTGCTCGTGTCTTTGGTAGTGGAATAACTGAAGCCCACCTCCGTGCCTGGGAAGAGAAGAGGCGGTGTTGTCTTCATTGAAGGCACTTTGGCCTAGTTGGACTTTCGACCCTGCCCCCGCTGCAAATTGACCCGTGGCAAGGGGGTTGCTGCGGTTGGGGAGCTGAGGAGGTGGCGATGATTGGCCATTACACTCGGTTTGGGGGCTAAGTCATCAGGCATATAATCCACCCCCCGCAACACTGGCCCAAATCGAACAAGGCATTCTGGGACTTGTAGTAGCCGGACAACAGGTTACTAACAGGAAGTGTATGCATGGACTACCTACCTTTGGGGTGGACTTGTGCATTATTTAACAGGATGGGGCAGGGCATTTATCCCCAGATGGACATTTTGTTTCATACCCCCGGCGCTGATTAAGGCGATACAGACGCCGAAATGCATTCGCCATACCGGGTGTGTTACTGCTGAATAAAGGTGCCTCCACTGTTCTCCCCTCCTGGGGCCTCTCTTTCTTCATTTGCTTGGAGGAACTCTTCTCATAAACACAGCGCGAGTTCCAGAGTCGCGCTTTGGGAGGCCCCCGCAGTCTCAAGTTGGCTTCAGGAACTACTGGTCTCCGCTCCAGTGGAATTTTGCTCGTGTCCGTGGTAGCGGAATAACTGAAGCCCACCTCCGTGCCTGGGAAGAGAAGAGGCGGTGTTGTCTTCATTGAAGGCACTTTGGGCTAGTTGGACTTCCAACCCAGCCCCCGCTGCAAATTGACCCGTGGCAAGGGGGTTGCTGCGGTTGGGGAGCTGAGGAGGCGGTGATGTTTGGCCATTACACTCGGTTTGGGTCTAAGTCATCAGGCATATAATCCACCCCCCGCAACACTGGCCCAAATCGAACAAGGCATTCTGGGACTTGTAGTAACCGGACAACAGGTTACTAACAGGAAGTATATGCATGGACTACCTACCTTGGGGCGGACTTGTGCATTATTTAACAGGATGGGGCAGGGAATTTATCCCCAGATGGACATCCTGTTTCATACCCCCGGCGCTGATGAAGGCGATACAGACGCCGAAATGCATTCGCCATACCGGGTGTGTTACTGCTGAATAAAGGTGCCTCCACTGTTCTCCCCTCCTGTGGCCTCTCTTTCTTCATTTGCTTGGAGGAACTCTTCTCATAAACACAGCGCGAGTTCCAGAGTCGCGCTTTGGGAGCCCCCCGCAGTCTCAAGTTGGCTTCAGGAACTACTGGTCTCCGCTTCAGTGGAATTTTGCTCGAGTCCATGGTAGCGGAATAACTGAAGCCCACCTCCGTGCCTGGGAAGAGAAGAGGCGGTGTTGTCTTCATTGAAGGCACTTTGGGCTAGTTGGACTTCCGACCCTGCCCCCGCTGCAAATTGACCCGTGGCAAGGGGGTTGCTGCGGTTGGGGAGCTGAGGAGGCGGCGATGTTTGGCCATTACACTCGGTTTTGGGGGCTAAGTCATCAGGCATATAATCCACCCCTCGCAACACTGGCCCAAATCGAACAAGGCATTCTGGGACTTGTAGTAACCGGACAACAGGTTACTAACAGGAAGTATATGCATGGACTACCTACCTTGGGGCGGACTTGTGCATTATTTAACAGGATGGGGCAGGGCATTTATCCCCAGATGGACATCCTGTTTCATACCCCCGGCGCTGTTGAAGGCGATACAGACACCGAAAAGCATTTGCCATACCGGGTGTGTTACTGCTGAATAAAGGTGCCTCCACTGTTCTCCCCTGCTGTGGCCTCTCTTTCTTCATTTGCTTGGAGGAAATCTTCTCATAAATACAGCGCGAGTTCCAGAGTCGCGCTTTGGGAGGCCCCCGCAGTCTCAAGTTGGCTACAGGAACTACGTGTCCCTTCTTCGGTTTAACTTTGCTCGTGTCTGTGGTAGTGGAATAAATGAAGCCCACCTCCGTGCCTGGGAAGAGAAGAGGCGGTGTTATCTTCATTGAAGGCACTTTGGGCTAGTTGGACTTCCGACCCTGCCCCCGCTGCAAATTGACCCGTGGCAAGGGGGTTGCTGCGGTTGGGGAGCTGAGGAGGCGGCGATGTTTGGCCATTACACTCTGTTTGGGGACTAAGTCATCAGGCATATAATCCACCCCCGCAACACTGGCCCAAATCGAACAAGGCATTCTGGGACTTGTAGTAACCGGACAACAGGTTACTAACAGGAAGTGTATGCATGGACTACCTACCTTGGGGGCGGACTTGTGCATTATTTAACAGGATGGGGCAGGGCATTTATCCCCAGATGGACATCCTGTTTCATACCCCTGGCGCTGATGAAGGCGATACAGACACCGAAATGCATTCGCCATACCGGGTGTGTTACTGCTGAATAAAGGTGCCTCCACTGTTCTCCCCTCCTGTTGCCTCTCTTTCTTCATTTGCTTGGAGGAACTCTTCTCATAAACACAGCGGGAGTTCCAGAGTCGCGCTTTGGAAGGCCCCCGCAGTCTCAAGTTGGCTTCAGGAACTAATGGTCTCCGCTTCAGTGGAATTTTGCTCATGTCCGTGGTAGCGGAATAACTGAAGCCCACCTCCGTGCCTGGGAAGAGAAGAGGCGGTGTTGTCTTCATTGAAGGCACTTTGGGCTAGTTGGACTTCCGACCCTGCCCCCGCTGCAAATTGACCCGTGGCAAGGGGGTTGCTGCGGTTGGGGAGCTGAGGAGGCGGCGATGTTTGGCCATTACACTCGGTTTTGGGGGCTAAGTCATCAGGCATATAATCCACCCCTCGCAACACTGGCCCAAATCAAACAAGGCATTCTGGGACTTGTAGTAACCGGACAACAGGTTACTAACAGGAAGTGTATTCATGGACTACCTACCTTGGGGGCGGACTTGTGCACTATTAAAAAGGATGGGGCAGGGCATTTATCCCCAGATGAACATCCTGTTTCATACCCCCGGCGCTGATGAAGGCGATACAGACACCGAAATGCATTTGCCATACCGGGTGTGTTACTGCTGAATAAAGGTGCCTCCACTGTTCTCCCCTGCTGTGGCCTCTCTTTCTTCATTTGCTTGGAGGAACTCTTCTCATAAATACAGCGCGAGTTCCCGAGTCGCGCTTTGGGAGGCCCCCGCAGTCTCAAGTTGGCTTCAGGAACTACTGGTCTCCGCTTCGGTGGAACTTTGCTCGTGTCTGTGGTAGTGGAATAACTGAAGCCCACCTCTGTGCCTGGGAAGAGAAGAGGCGGTGTTGTCTTCATTGAAGGCACTTTGGGCTAGTTGGACTTCCGACCCTGCCCCCGCCGCAAATTGACCTGTGGCAAGGGGGTTGCTGCGGTTGGGGAGCTGAGGAGGCGGCGATGTTTGGCCATTACACTCGGTTTGGGGGGCTAAGTCATCAGGCATATAATCCACCCCCCGCAACACTGGCCCAAATCGAACAAGGCATTCTGGGACTTGTAGTAACCGGACAACAGGTTACTAACAGGAAATGTTTGCATGGACTACCTACCTTTGCGGCGGACTTGTGCATTATTTAACAGGATGGGGCAGACCATTTATCCCCAGATGGACATCCTGTTTCATACCCCTGGCGCTGATGAAGGCGATACAGACGCTGAAATGCATTCGCCATACCGGGTGTGTTACTGCTGAATAAAGGTGCCTCCACTGTTCTCCCCTCCGGTGGCCTCTCTTTCTTCATTTGCTTGGAGGAACTCTTCTCATAAACACAGCGCGAGTTCCAGAGTCGCGATTTGGGAGGCCCCCGCAGTCTCAAGTTGGCTTCAGGAACTACTGGTCTCCGCTTCAGTGGAATTTTGCTTGTGTCCGTGGTAGCGGAATAACTGAAGCCCACCTCCGTGCCTGGGAAGAGAAGAGGCGGTGTTGTCTTCATTGAAGGCACTTTGGGCTAGTTGGACTTCCGACCCTGCCCCCGCTGCAAATTGACCCGTGGCAAGGGGGTTGCTGCGGTTGGGGAGCTGAGGAGGCGGCGATGTTTGGCCATTACACTTGGTTTTGGGGGCTAAGTCATCAGGCATATAATCCACCCCTCGCAACACTGGCCCAAATCAAACAAGGCATTCTGGGACTGTTGAGATTTCACCACGCTCCTGCGTAGGTTGTTTCCTTTCGTTGCTGCAAACCCCCAACTCCCCTTCGAACAAACTCAAGCACCAAGGATATGAACTCTTGAATGCCTGGATTCATCCGCAAGAGAAAAGGGGAAGTGGATTGAGAAACAAAGAGAAAAAAACACAGGAGCTCTTCTGACTTCTACTTTTGTTTCTCAATAAAGTGCGCCGGGCTTTCAATAACTGTAGTACAATTACAACAATAATCAATATACTTGTTTACCTCATTATCTCCATCAATTATCAAGGATTGTTCTCATTCAACATACCTTTTGAATATTCAGCCCTGGCTTACACTTCAACAACAATTACAAGTACCTTTTCTCTTGAAACAACCTTAAACGAAATAAACATTCATGATAGTCTGTTCTAAACATGTTAAATACCATCAAGTAATTAGTGTCCAAGAATTAGTGTATTAGTAAAAACTTTAGATGTTTCAACAACTTGTCATACCTGTATTGTTGTTGTTATTTTTCAAATTTGGGTTCTGGTCTGAAAGACAAATAAAAACAACAACAAGAGAAAGATACCACACCCTAAACCAGCCTAGATATGGTTAACACCTCTGGTCTTGTTCAATGTTTGTTGTTTAAATCACAACTCTGATTTCACATTTAACTAAATTCACATTGCACCTTTTATCAAGTGTTGTTTCAATCACAACTTCTGATTCACGTTTACAAAGTTCACAACAAACAATAACCCAGTTAGGTTTTCTTTCTCAAATGTTCCAAAGCTTGTTATTCATATTGTCCAAGTCTCCCAACCTCGTTCGATTTTCGAATGTCAAATAATCAGATTATTCACCTAGAAATTATATCTTTCACGATGAATCTAAGAAGCGACTGACTGATGTCTTTTCTCTCTGTAGAAATGAAGGAGTTAAAGAAACCTTACTTGGGTTCCTGCCGGGGATGACGCGCTGGATGTGCAGGGAAGCGGAAATGAAGATCTGTTCTGAAAGAAGTGTTTCTCAGCTTGCCGTCGGGAAGGGGAAAAGCAGCAGATGCCGTCGGGAGCGCTCGCTAAGATCGGGTAAGTCTCCAGGCAGGACCCAGTAATCAGGAAACCAACCGGGTGGAAAGAGCCGGGGAGGGAAGGAGTGCTGGAAGTCAATCCGTAAGGGCTCAGGACCTCAGGAACCAAAGACGCGAGCCAACGTCTTTCAGGGATACGCGTGATGAGTCTCTGATGAAGCGAAGCATCGGCTTGAGCACAGAGCCGACTTTTATAGTTGTTGGCATGCTAATGAGCCCGTGCTGCACGCGCAGAGCTCCAGTCAGTTTACACGTGCCAACTCAATTATGTATTCGGAAATTCTGCAGTGGCTTCCTTCTTTAGTCAAATAAACAAACATTGGCAAATGCACAAGCAACAATAAGAAACCCTTGCATTTAATTTGAAATACAATCGATTGCTTTTGTTTAAAATGTTTGATACAATGCTGGTTTCATAGTTTCAAGCTTTCCTTGAGTAACCAGACCCTAATCGAATATTAACCCTTAACAGTTCTCCCTCCCAAAGGCCGCCTAATTGGTCTGGGTTTTTCCGGATGCAAAGCATGGAACCTTCTAATTAAGCGTCCAGCATGAATATTTGCTTCAGGTTCCCAAGATCACTTGAATCATTACCCTTCCAATCAATTAGATAGTATAATCTGCCTTTGATTCTTTTAGCATCTAATATCTTGTGTACTTTGTATTCTAAATGAACCCCAATTACAATTGGTGGGGGGGGTTTATCTATTCGAGTGGAAGGATTAAAGGGTTTTAAAAGGGAAACATGAAACACTGGATGAATAGCATATTCATCTGGAAGTCGCAATTTTACTGATACAGGATTTAATACTTCCTCTATTGCAAATGGGCCAATGAATCGTGGTTTCAATTTTCTTGGGCCATCTAGTTGAATATTTTTTGTCGAAAGCCAAACCTGGTCTCCCTGCTTATAATCTGGACTAGGTAATCTATGTTTGTCGGCATTCTCTTTCATTTTAAATTTACTTCTAGCCAGGTTTTTCTTAACTTGATCCTGAATTTTTTGTAATTCGGCTAATCTTTCAGTTACCGCAGGCATTTCTCGATCTGTATTAGGAATTATTTCTGGCAAAGAACGTGGATGTTGGCCAGTTATAAAGTAAAAAGGCGAACAACCTAAAGCAGAGTGCAATGTGTTATTATAGGAGAATTCTGCTAGAGGTAAAGTCTCGTCCCAATTTGATGATACAGTATTAACTAAACATCTCAGACTCTGTTCTACATGTTGATTGACGCGTTCTGTTTGACCATCGGTTTGAGGATGGAAGGCTGACGAAATCCCTAGTTCAATTCCTAGATAGTTGCTAAGTTTTCTCCAAAACTTAGATACAAACTGAGGTCCTCTGTCTGAAATGATTTTGTCAGGTAAACCATGTAGTTTTACAATTTGTTGCAAAAAAATCTGACTAAACTTTTCTGCCGAGGGGATTTTACGTAATGGAATCAAATGTCCCATTTTAGATAGAAGATCTACCACTACCAAAATTGTGGTGAAACCATTAGAGTTCAGCAGATCTGTGATGAAATCTAAACTATGCCAGGTATGCCAGGAATAAGGTGGTATGGTCATTGGTTGTAGATATCCTTTAGGGGCAGAGTGTTGAGACTTTTGACGAGAACAAACTGGACAGGTGCCTATGTATTATTTAATATCATTAAACATATCCTTCCACCAGAAATGTCTCTGAAAAAGTTCCAGAGTTTTATTAACTCCAGGATGCGCAGCAAATCCTAAATCATGATTCCATTTAATTACTTATTGACTTAGTTTCTTATCAGGAAGAAACAATTTATTTTTATGAAAGAATAAATCATTAGCTATGGAATTGTGATTCTGTGATAACCATTCTTTCTGATCAAGTAGTCGCACTTCATCCTTAACTAATTCTAGAAAGGTATCTGATGAGATTTCTGCACAGACTTTTTCCATTGGTATTATGCTTTGCGAGCTTTTACCTGCATCTTTTTGTTTATCACATACTAGTCTTGAAAGAGTATCGAAAGTAATTGTTTCACTCCAGGACGATAAGTGATGATGAAATCAAATTCACTGAAGAATTGCAACCATCTCATCTGTCTAGGAGTGAACGCTTTCACTGTGGAATAAAATTGTAAGTTCTTATGATCTGAATAAATTGTCACAGTGTGTTTTGCTCCTAAAAGATGATGCCTCCATTCCTGCAAAACTGCCTTCACAGCTAGCAATTCTCTCTCGGCAATAGTATAATTTTGCTCAGCTGGCAATAATTTCCTTGAAAAAAAGGCTATTGGATGTAAATGGCCTGACGAATTATCTTTCTGCATTAAAACTCCCCCGATAGCAGTTTGAGAAGCATCAGCCTCAACAAAAAAAGGTTTGTCCGGATCTGGGTGAGCCAGTATAGGGGCTGAAGTGAAAGTCTTTTTCAAAATTTCAAAAGCTTTTTCTGCTTCCGGAGTCCAAGAGAAAGTTTTCCCTTTTTTCAACAAAGAAGTGATTGGTACCACAATTTCCGAAAATTTTGCAATAAAGCGTCTGTAAAAGTTCGCAAATCCTAAAATGCGCTGAACATCTTTTACTGAATTTGGTGAGGGCCAGTTAAGAATAGCCTCAACCTTTTTAGGGTCCATTGTGATGCCCTCAGGGGACAACCAGTATCCTAAGAATTCTACTTTTGAGGAATTGAAAACACATTTCTCCAGTTTAACAAACAGAGAATTGTCTCTGAGTTTTTTTAGTACCAATCGCACGTGCTCAGTATGTTCTTCTTGATTCTTTGAGTAAATTAAAATGTCATCAATATAGACTATGACGCAGATGTCTAAAAGTTTGTGCAACACTTCGTTGATGAAATATTGAAACGCTGCAGGAGCGTTACATAAACCGAAGGGCATCACAGTATACTAAAAAAGTCCAAATTTGGTGCGAAAAGCAGCTTTCCACTCGTCGCCCTCTTTTACGCGTATTAAGTGATAAGCACCGCGTAAATCCAATTTGGTGTATATACTTGAACCTTTTATTTGATTTAGAAGTACCGGGATCAATGGCAAAGGGTAGCGATTTTTAATGGTTGCCTTATTAATTGCGCGATAGTCTATGCAGGCGCGCAAATCACCAGTCTTCTTCACCACAAAGAAAAGAGGCGACGAAACTGGTGAAGTGGAATGCCTAATGAAACCTAATTCCAATAGCTCATCTAAGTATGTTCTTAAATACTTATTTTTTGGTTCAGTTAATGCATATATTCTACAGCATGGTAATTTTGCCCCAGGGACTAGATCTATCCTACAATCATATGTCCTATGAGGCGGTAGAGTGGTTGCCTGTACTGGGTCGAATACGTCATTAAAATCTTGGTACTCTACTGGTAATTCAGTATTTGAGGATTTTTCGACAGCACAACAAAGTGGCAAGATAGGATCTTTTATATCTTGATAACAGTGTAACCTACAATGAGCAGAATCTAAAGTCACTGTTCGTTTTACCCAGTCTATCTTAGGATTATGATACTCCAACCAGGGAATGCCAAGGATTACTCCAAAAGATGGGGTGTCAATCAAATCAAACACTACATACTCAGAATGACCGTTTTCAGCAATAAACAATAATGGTGTGGTGTTGAACCGAATCAGACCTGAGGACAAAGCCGTTCCATCCACAGCTCTTACTGGTTCTGGTTCGTTTTTGGGTATCTGAGTTAACTGTAAAGACTTAGCTAAGGTTATATCGAAGAAATTCCCTGTAGCTCCTGAGTCAATAAGCACAGGGATGCTGTGTCTTTGTTGAGTGGTCAGAATAAGTAGTAGCCTAACGGTAAAATGTTTAGGGACTTGAGTTAATGCACAGGGTGCAAATTGTGGGACCTGATTTAGTGACCTCCTCAAAGAATCGGTCTCAACATTCTTTGAGATGATTAGTTTTCCGATTCACAATCAGTAGTGACAACCGACACCTTCTTTTTAACTGGTCTTACAGGACAGTCTTTTGCAAAGTGACCGGCTTTACCACAATACAAACAAAGATTTCCCTTCCTACGTCTTTCCTTTTCTTCATTTGACAGTGGTCCTTTTATGCCTCCTATTTGCATTGGTTCTATGGAAGAAGTTTTGTTATCAACCTCCTTTCTTTCTGATTTAAAGTGAAGATTTTTAATATCGTGTTTAGATCTTTCACCTTTACGCTCTCCTAATCTGTGGTCTAACTTGACTACAAACTCCTGAAAATCATTAAAGTCATTTGGTAATTCAACTATATGAGCAAGTGAATCTTTTATCTCGTCTCTTAGACCCCTATAAAAAAAGGGAAATTCTTTTTTCAACTGGCCAGTGAGTTTCTGCAAGTAACCTATTGAATGTCGTTATATATGTTACTAAATCCTTAGAACCCTGACGCAGGCTTAATAGCTCGTTATCAGATGCTTGGAGGAAAACATGTTTAGCAAATAAATTGGTCATCGCAGTTTTAAAATTGTTCAAGTTATGCAAAAGAGGATCATTATTATCTACAAGAGGCATGGCCCAATCAGCAGCCACACCACCGAGGTATGAAATAATAAAAGAAACCTTAGAAGTATCATTAATAAAAACCTGTGGTTTGCACAAGAAATGAAGCTGACATTGGCTCGTAAAAGTCGCAAACCTATGAGAATCTCCGGTGAAACGTTCAGGGTTAGCCAAGGGAACAGGAGTGGGAGTAACCACTGTTAACTGCACTGGTTGATCGGACTCAGAAGACGCATGAGTTCGAGAAGAAACTGAACCAAACATTGTTGCACCAAATTTAGGTGCTGCTAAAACAGGACGGCGCCCCTCATCTGAGGAATCCCTCCAAGTAGTAAAAACAGATTTTGTTTTATCTAATTCAGATCGTAACGACTGGTTTTCCGAACGCAATTCCTGCATTTCAGTATTTAACCTTTGAACCAACTGAGTCAACTGTTCCACGTCCATTCTAGAGTACCTTCAAGGTTTGCAGCAATCAAAGGAAACAGTTTGTGGCTTCGCTTTCTGTTGAGATTTCACCACGCTCCTGCGTAGGTTGTTTCCTTTCGTTGCTGCAAACCCCCAACTCCCCTTCGAACAAACTCAAGCACCAAGGATATCAACTCTTGAATGCCTGGATTTATCCGCAAGGGAAAAGGGGAAGTGGATTGAGAAACAAAGAGAAAAAAAACACAGGCGCACTTCTGACTTCTACTTTTGTTTCTCAGTAAAGTGCGCCGGGCTTTCAATAACTGTAGTACAATTACAACAATAATCAATATACTTGTTTACCTCATTATCTCCATCAATTATCAAGGATTGTTCTCATTCAACATACCTTTTGAATATTCAGCCCTGGCTTACACTTCAACAACAATTACAAGTTCTTTTTCTCTTGAAACAACCTTAAACGAAATAAACATTCAAGATAGTCTGTTCTAAACACGTTAAATACCATCAAGTAATTAGTGTCCAAGAATTAGTGTATTAGTAAAAACTTTAGATGTTTCAACAACTTGTCATACCTGTATTGTTGTTGTTATTTTCCAAAGTTGGGTTCTGGTCTGAAAGACAAATAAAAACAACAACAAGAGAAAGATACCACACCCTAAACCAGCCTAGATATGGTTAACACCTCTGGTCTTGTTCAATGTTTGTTGTTTAAATCACAACTCTGATTTCACATTTAACTAAATTCACATTGTACCTTTTATCAAGTGTTGTTTCAATCACAACTTCTGATTCACGTTTACAAAGTTCACATCAAACAATAACCCAGTTAGGTTTTCTTTCTCAAATGTTCCAAAGCTTGTTATTCATATTGTCCAAGTCTCCCAACCTCGTTTGATTTTCGAATGTCAAATAATCAGATTATTCACCTAGAAATTATCTCTTTCACGATGAATCCAAGAAGCGACTGACTGATATCTTTTCTCTCTGTAGAAACGAAGGAGTTAAAGAAACCTTACTTGGGCTCCTGCCGGGGATGACGCGCTGGATGTGCAGGATAGCGGAAATGAAGATCTGTTCTGAAAGAAGTGTTTCTAAGCTTGCCGTCGGGAAGGGGAAAAGCAGCAGATGCCGTCGGGAGCGCTCGCTAAGATCGGGTAAGTCTCCAGGCAGGACCCAGTAATAAGGAAACCAACCGGGTGGAAAGAGCCGGGGAGGGAAGGAGTGCTGGAAGTCAATCCGGAAGGGCTCAGGACCTCAGGAACCAAAGACACGAGCGAACGTTTTTCAGGGATACGCGTGATGAGTCTCTGATGAAGCGAAGCATCGGCTTGAGCACAGAGCCGACTTTTATAGTTGTTGGCATGCTAATGAGCCCGTGTTGCACGCGCAGAGCTCCAGTCAGTTTACACGTGCCAACTCAATTATGTATACGGAAATTCTGCAGTGGCTTCCTTCTTTAGTAAAATAAACAAACATTGGCAAATGCACAAGCAACAATAAGAAACCCTTGCATTTAATTTGAAATAAAATCGATTGCTTTTGTTTAAAATGTTTGATACAATGCTGGTTTCTTCAGTAGATAAGGCAGGTAAAGGCCACTCATAAGCTGGTTTTAATAGTGGGTTTAATCTAGGAGTGAATGTACCCGGTGGACTGCCAACAGAATACCCCGGCTGTCAATCGCACCCATCGAAGCAGAAGAGGATATTAAATCTGTTGGAAGTTTCTAACGGGGTGAATGGAATCAGATGGTCCATTCTCCTGTCCCCATACGCTTGGTCCAACCTCCCTGGTGGCATACAATAGTTTCTAACGGGCACTGCATTCCACCTAAGGTCGTTCCTAATGGGCAAAGGTCTAAAGGCTTGCCCCGTGTAACTGTTGGTGGATGGCATATACATATTAAGTTGAGTGTCAGCTAAACCTCCCGGGAAGAAGGAGGGGCACACAATGGATCTTGGGTAGAAAAAAGTTAGATCGTGTGGAACTATGGCACTGCTCGAGTTCCCCGAAGACCCGTTCAGTATAAGTCTGACTGCCTCTGGGTCTCTAAAGTTTATAACTATAAGGTCTCCCTTTAGATTTTTTTCCCTACTACCCAACCATGGGATGCGCCTAACGTGAACAATCTCTCCATTAACATAGTATGGGAGTGGTCTGTTTAGTCCCAGCCAGTGCAGTGTTTTGTTTTTCAGTTGGGAATACCCCTCCCTTTTACCAACCTCTAGGGTTGGGACGCCAGTAAGCACGACCACAAAGGGCACAGAATCGGGGGGCAATTCAACATTAGGGCCCTGCAATTTATCTTTGATAGGTCGACTCAACCTTCCCCGGCCCGCTCGTTGGTTAGGGGGTGTCAGACTTTCCCCTCCCTTCAGAGTTTCTCTAGTTGCCAATGCAGCTGATTTTACTGCTGTCACCAAAGGGACCTGTTGAACAACTTGCTGGGTAGCTGGTACTCCCGAGTGAGTATTAATGGGGAGATTGTTAACTCCAGTAGTGCCCTTAGCAGGGCCCTTGGTGACAGCCGGGGGCTGGACAGGAGCAATTTGGGCCTGGACTGTGACCCTCGATGGAAGGGCTGGCTTATCATTAATCAATAAGGGCCCTGCCTCTACATTATCAACAAACAAAGACTCAAGATTCCCCAGCCTTTCTTCCACCCTCTTCAAAATATCCAATATTGGGTGCATAAAGGACCTAAGTAGGTGCTCAATAGACTCACATGGAACATTGGACATTAAATCTTTCTCTAAAGGGGGAAGGGCTGACCTCGTTTCACATACTAAATCAGTGACAGACATTAGATCAGATGTATCCAAAACCTCAATGGACGGTGGTACCAGCACCACAGGGGCCGGTGAAACTACCACAGAAGTATCTTTGGCCTTAAACTTGGATACAACTGAAACATTAGTTTTTAATGATTTGCCGAACTCTAAATGACTGAGCTTGCTTCTCTGGGGTGCCCCCCCTCTTCTCCGTTTAGCTGGAGGGGGACCATGGACTTTGGGGACATTGGGCAACTTGCCCTTCTTTTTAGGTAGCTCCCTGGCTGGAAGAGAAGGCACGTTAGATACATTTGGACCTGTAGTATAAATACTTGGGGACGCCACAATGGGTGTAGATGTGGTATTTACAACAACTGGGTGCGGTGAGGTGTCTCTTAGGAGTAATGGAAATTTGTCCAGGGACAGTGGGTCCTCGCTGGAGGGGACAGAGGCAGAGACCGGCAGAGTGGAATCGGCCATCAATTCCAACAAGGGTCTAGTTTTCATTGATTCGATGGAGCGACTTCGCTCAGACCTGCGCTCAGCCATCTCAATATCCTTGTCCAGCTCTGTAGAAGTCCTCGTAAAATAGCCCTCTAGTGTTCCTTTACTACCACCCCCCGCAGACGCTGATTTATCACAATTGGAGGTCATGGTGGAAGTGACCTACCTTCCCAACTGCCTGGGTGGCTTGTGAGGATGAAAGAGGGGTGTCCCGTCCCGTCCTCCTCCATCCCCGGACGGCCACAGACGGCCCGCCCTTTGCCCGGGGTTCGCCCGGCGCTCCCGCGCAGCGGTAGTCTCTGATATTTTTAAAGGTGATCAGGCGGTGGTGGGCGGGTCCCGGTGTCGATGGTGGAGCAGGTGATGGTAAACCAGCAGGGACTCCTGGGAGTTTGAGTCCCTGCTCCGCTGCTCAACCCGCCTTGCTGCACACACACAACCAGTGCACAGGGTCTCCAGTCGTCGCAGCGGCACCCGCGAAGCGGGTGCGGCCAGAGGTAGCGTGAGGCCGGTCCTTTTCTGTGGTGCTATAATCCGGTTCCGTGAAGCAGTTCTCAGCAGTGTCCCAAGGTCTGCAGGGTGGTGATCGTGCTTTTGACCTGTTTGGCGGTGGTGGGCGGGTCTCGGTGTCGATGGTGGAGCAGGTGATGGTAAACCAGCAGGGATTCCTGGGAGTTTGAGTCCCTGCTCCGCTGCTCAACCCGCCTTGCTGCACACACACAACCAGTGCACAGGGTCTCCAGTCGTCGCAGCAGCACCCGCGAAGCGGGTGCGGCCAGAGGTAGCGTGAGGCTGGTCCTTTTCTGTGGTGCTATAATCCGGTTCCGTGAAGCAGTTTTCAGCAGTGTCCCAAGGTCTGCAGGGTGGTGATCGTGCTTTTGACCTGTTTGGCGGTGGTGGGCGGGTCTCGGTGTCGATGGTGGAGCAGGTGAAGGTAAACCAGCAGGGACTCCTGGGAGTTTGAGTCCCTGCTCCGCTGCTCAACCCGCCTTGCTGCACACACACAACCAGTGCACAGGGTCTCCAGTCGTCGCAGTGGCGGGTGCGGCCAGAGGTAGCGTGAGGCCGGTCCTTTTCTGTGGTGCTATAATCCGGTTCCGTGAAGCAGTTCTCAGCAGTGTCCCAAGGTCTGCAGGGTGGTGATCGTGCTTTTGACCTGTTTGGCGGTGGTGGGCGGGTCTCGGTGTCGATGGTGGAGCAGGTGATGGTAAATCAGCAGGGACTCCTGGGAGTTTGAGTCCCTGCTCCGCTGCTCAACCCGCCTTGCTGCACACAAACAACCAGTGGACAGGGTCTCCAGTCGTCGCAGCGGCACCCGCGAAGCGGGTGCGGCCAGAGGTAGCGTGAGGCCGGTCCTTTTCTGTGGTGCTATAATCCGGTTCCGTGAAGCAGTTCTCAGCAGTGTCCCAAGGTCTGCAGGGTGGTGTTCGTGCTTTTGACCTGTTTGGCGGTGGTGGGCGGGTCTCGGTGTCGATGGTGGAGCAGGTGATGGTAAACCAGCAGGGACTCCTGGGAGTTTGAGTCCCTGCTCCGCTGCTCAACCCGCCTTGCTGCACACACACAACCAGTGCACAGGGTCTCCAGTCGTCGCAGCGGCACCCACGAAGCGGGTGCGGCCAGAGGTAGCGTGAGGCCCGTCCTTTTCTGTGGTGCTATAATCCGGTTCCGTGAAGCAGTTCTCAGCAGTGTCCCAAGGTCTGCAGGGTGGTGATCGTGCTTTTGACCTGTTTGGCGGTGGTGTGCGGGTCTCGGTGTCGATGGTGGAGCAGGTGATGGTAAACCAGCAGGGACTCCTGGGAGTTTGAGTCCCTGCTCCGCTGCTCAACCCGCCTTGCTGCACACACACAACCAGTGCACAGGGTCTCCAGTCGTCGCAGCGGCACCCGCGAAGCGGGTGCGGCCAGAGGTAGTGTGAGGCCGGTCCTTTTCTGTGGTGCTATAATCCTGTTCCGTGAAGCAGTTCTCAGCAGTGCTGGTTTCATAGTTTCAAGCTTTCCTTGAGTAACCAGACCCTAATCGAATATTAACCCTTAACAGGGACTTGTAGTAACCGGACAACAGGTTACTAATAGGAAGTGTATGCATGGACTACCTACCTTGGGGGCGGACTTGTGCATTATTTAACAGGATGGGGCAGGGCATTTATCCCCAGATGGACATCCTGTTTCATACCCCCGGCGCTGATGAAGGTGATACAGACGCCGAAATGCATTCGCCATACCGGGTGTGATACTGCTGAATAAAGGTGCCTCCACTGTTCTCCCCTCCTGTGGCCTCTCTTTCTTCATTTGCTTGGAGGAACTCTTCTCATAAATACAGCACGAGTTTCAGAGTCGCGCTTTGGGAGGCCCCCGCAGTCTCAAGTTGGCTTCAGGAACTACTGGTCTCCGCTACGGTGGAACTTGGCTCGTGTCTGTGGTAGTGGAATAACTGAAGCCCACCTCCGTGCCTGGGAAGAGAAGAGGCGATGTTGTCTTCATTGAAGGCACTTTGGGCTAGTTGGACTTCCGACCCTGCCCCCGCTGGAAAATTGACCCGTGGCAAGGGAGTTGCTGCGGTTGGGGAGCTGAGGAGGCGGCGATGTTTGCCCATTACACTCGGTTTGGGGGCTAAGTCATCAGGCATATAATCCACCCCCCCCGCAACACTGGCCCAAATCGAACAAGGCATTCTGGGACTTGTAGTAACCGGACAACAGGTTACTAACAGGAAATGTTTGCATGGACTACCTACCTTGGCGGTGGACTTGTGCATTATTTAACAGGATGGGGCAGGGTATTTATCCCCAGATGGACATCCTGTTTCATACCCACGGCGCTGATGAAGGTGATACAGACGCCGAAATGCATTCGCCATACCGGGTGTGATACTGCTGAATAAAGGTGCCTCCACTGTTCTCCCCTCCTGTGGCCTCTCTTTCTTCATTTGCTTGGAGGAACTCTTCTCATCAAACACAGCGCGAGTTCCAGAGTCGCACTTTGGAAGGCCCTCGCAGTCTCAAGTTGGCTTCAGGAACTAATGGTCTGGGCTTCACTGGAATTTTGCTCGTGTCCGTGGTAGCGGAATAACTGAAGCCCACCTCCGTGCCTGGGAAAAGAAGAGGCGGTGTTGTCTTCATTGAAGGCACTTTGGGCTAGTTGGACTTCCGACCCTGCCCCCGCTGCAAATTGACCCGTGGCAAGGGGGTTGCTGCGGTTGGGGAGCTGAGGAGGCGGCGATGTTTGGCCATTACACTCGGTTTGGGGGCTAAGTCATCAGGCATATAATCCACCCCCTGCACAACTGGCCCAAATAGAACAAGGCATTCTGGGACTTGTAGTAACCGGACAACAGGTTACTAACAGGAAGTCTATGCATGGACTACCTACCTTGGGGGCGGACTTGTGCATTATTTAACAGGATGGGGCAGGGCATTTATCCCCAGATGGACATCCTGTTTCATACCCCCGGCGCTGATGAAGGCGATACAGACGCCGAAATGCATTCACCATACCGGGTGTGTTACTGCTGAATAAAGTTGCCTCTACTGTTCTCCCCTACTGTGGCCTCTCTTTCTTCATTTGCTTGGAGGATCTCTTCTCATAAACACAGCGCGAGTTCCAGAGTGCCGCTTTGGGAGGCCCCCGCAGTCTCAAGTTGGCTTCAGGAACTACTGGTCTCCGCTTCAGTGGAATTTTGCTCGTGTCCGTGGTAGCGGAATAACTGAAGCCCACCTCCGTGCCTGGGAAGAGAAGAGGCGGTGTTGTCTTCATTGAAGGCACTTTGGGCTAGTTGGACTTCCGACCCTGCCCCCGCTGCAAATTGACCCGTGGCAAGGGGGTTGCTGCGGTTGGGGAGCTGAGAAGGCGGCGATGTTTGGCCATTACATTCTGTTTGGGGACTTAGCCATCAGGCATATAATCCACCCCCCGCAACACTGGCCCAAATCGAAAAAGGCATTCTGGGACTTCTAGTAACCGGACAACAGGTTACTAACAGGAAATGTATGCATGGACTACCTACCTTGGGGGCAGACTTGTGCATTATTTAACAGGATGGGGCAGTGCATTTATCCCCAGATGGACATCCTGTTTCATACCCCCGGCGCTGATGAAGGCGATACAGATGCCGAAATGCATTTGCCATACCGGGTGTTTTACTGCTGAATAAAGTTGCCTCTACTGTTCTCCCCTACTGTGGCCTCTCTTTCTTCATTTGCTTGGAGGATCTCTTCTCATAAACACAGCGCGAGTTCCAGAGTCGCGCTTTGGGAGGCCCCCGCAGTCTCAAGTTGGCTTCAGGAACTACTGGTCTTCGCTTCAGTGGAATTTTGCTCGTGTCCGTGGTAGCGGAATAACTGAAGCCCACCTCCGTGCCTGGGAAGAGAAGAGGCGGTGTTGTCTTCATTCAAGGCACTTTGGGCTAGTTGGACTTCCGACCCTGCCCCCGCTGCAAATTGACCCGTGGCAAGGGGGTTGCTGCGGTTGGGGAGCTGAGAAGGCGGCGATGTTTGGCCATTACATTCTGTTTGGGGACTTAGCCATCAGGCATATAATCCACCCCCCGCAACACGGGCCCAAATCGAAAAAGGCATTCTGGGACTTCTAGTAACCGGACAACAGGTTACTAACAGGAAATGTATGCATGGACTACCTACCTTGGGGGCAGACTTGTGCATTATTTAACAGGATGGGGCAGTGCATTTATCCCCAGATGGACATCCTGTTTCATACCCCCGGCGCTGATGAAGGCGATACAGATGCCGAAATGCATTTGCCATGACGGGTGTGTTACTGCTGAATAAAGGTGCCTCCACTGTTCACACCTGCTGTGGCCTATCTTTCTTCATTTGCTTGAAGGAACTCTTCTCATAAACACAGCGCGAGTTCCAGAGTCACGCTGTGGGAGGCCCCCGCAGTCTCAAGTTGGCTTCAGGTACTACTGGTCTCCGCTTCGGTGGAATTTTGCTTGTGTCCGTGGTAGCGGAATAACTGAAGCCCACCTCCGTGCCTGGGAAGAGAAGAGGTGGTGTTGTCTTCATTGAAGGCACTTTGGGCTAGTTGGACTTCCGACCCTGCCCCGCTGCAAATTGACCCGTGGCAAGGGGGTTGCTGCGGTTGGGGAGCTGAGAAGGCGGCGATGTTTGGCCATTACATTCTGTTTGGGGACTTAGCCATCAGGCATATAATCCACCCCCCGCAACACTGGCCCAAATCGAAAAAGGCATTCTGGGACTTTTAGTAACCAGACAACAGGTTACTAACAGGAAGTGTATGCATGGACTACCTACCTTGGGGGCGGACTTGTGCATTATTTAACAGGATGTGGCAGGGCATTTATCCCCAGATGGACATCCTGTTTCATACCCCCGGTGCTGATGAAGGCGATACAGTCGCCGAAATGCATTCGCCATACCGGGTGTGTTACTGCTGAATAATGGTGCCTCCACTGTTCTCCCCTGCTGTGGCCTCCCTTTCTTCATTTGCTTGGAGGAACTCTTCTCATAAACACAGCGCGAGTTCCAGAGTCGCGCTTTGGGAGGCCCCCGCAGTCTCACGTTGGCTTCAGGAACTACTGGTCTCAACTTTGGTGGAATTTTGCTCGTGTCCATGGTAGCGGAATAACTGAAGCCCACCTACATGCCTGGGAAGAGAAGAGGCGGTGTTGTCTTCATTGATAGCACTTTGGGCTAGTTGGACTTCCGACCCTCCCCCCGCTGCAAATTGACCCGTGGCAAGGGGGTTGCTGCGGTTGGGGAGCTAAGGAGGCGGCGATGTTTGGCCATTACACTCGGTTTGGGGGCTAAGTCATCAGGCATATAATCCACCCCCCGCAACACTGGCCCAAATCGAACAAGGCCTTCTGGGACTTGTAGTAACCGGACAATAGGTTACTAACAGGAAGTGTATGCATGGGCTACCTACCTTGGTGGCTGACTTGTGCATTATTTAACAGGATGGGGCAGGGCATTTATCCCCAGATGGACATCCTGTTTCATACCCCCGGTGCTGATGAAGGCGATACAGACACCGAAATGCATTCGCCATACTGGGTGTTTTACTGCTAAATAAATGTGCCTCCACTGTTCTCCGCTGCTGTGGCCTCCCTTTCTTCATTTGCTTGGAGGAACTCTTCTCATAAACAGAGCGCGAGTTCCAGAGTCGCGCTTTGGGAGGCCCCCGCAGTCTCAAGTTGGCTGCAGGAACTACTGGTCTCCGCTCCGGTGGAATTTTGCTCGTGTCCGTGGTAGAGGAATAACTGAAGCCCACCTCCATGCCTGGGAAGAGAAGAGGCGGTGTTGTCTTCATTGAAGGCACTTTGGGCTAGTTGGACTTCCGACCCTGTCCCCGCTGCAAATTGACCCGTGGCAAGGGGGTTTCTGCGGTTGGTGAGCTGAGGAGGCGGCGATGTTTGGCCATTACACTAGGTTTGGGGGCTAAGTCATCAGGCATATAATCCACCACCCGCAACACTGGCCCAAATAGAACAAGGCATTTTGGGACTTGTAGTAACCGGACAACAGATTACTAACAGGAAGTGTATTCATGGACTACCTAGTACAAAAACACAAGAGGGTGCTATTGGTCTATGTGGACTGGAAAGAGTCAAATTTCCTCTGAACCGTGTGTGTATATATATAGAAGAAAGACTGACAGTCAGTGAGAGAAGAAGAAAACCCATCAGCCCACCCATTGTCGGAATTTCATCATCTGGGATGTAGAAATAGCAGACTGGTATCCACTGGTAAACTCACTTTCAGTATTGTGAGTATTTACTAGTACTGGATCCACGAGTGATGAGAAAAGGCCAGAAGAATAGAGACTGTGGGCAGGGTTGTTGCAGTGCTCAAAAGATGTGTGCTAGTGAAAAAGTGTATTAAAATTGACTAACATGGTGCCTGAATGTGACTTTTATTCTGGCGGTCACCATGGTGACAAGGGTTAAAAAGCAGAGTGTGGATAGAATTCCAGCAAATACTGCTATCCTGATGGTAAGTTAACTGATCTTAACTGGTCGACATGTTTCAGCCGTGAATGGCTTTCTTCAGGACCTATGGTTTAAAACACTACTGCAACTAGTATTCAAAAAGTATAAAGTGAAAATTACATACCATGCAAGGATGACCTACCGACTCAGATGTTTGTTGAGTGGTGGCTCCACGTGTCATGGCTATCAAAGCACCTCTTCTAAAAATAAACACAACCATATATACACACACACATGGAGTAGAAGAAAGAAGCAAGTTGTAGGCGAACATCAAACCTCCAGCGAGACAATGCTCATTGACATTTATTCTAAGTAATCACTCACCCAAAATCTGCTTGGGAGTGGCCTCACCTCGCCTGGCACTCGCTCAGGTAATGAGGCCCCGCTCTGAAGAAAAATTGGAAACAAGGAGAATACCAAGTATAGTTATATTACCGGTAAACAGATCCATTTTAGTAAAATCCCCAAATGTATATAAAGTGGACAACTGCCAGACGGCGGTACTCAGCTGGCAAAGTCAGGTGGTGAAGACAAATGTAAAAACAAATGTAAAAATCAGCATGTGTAAAGTTGTCATAAGATGGCCCTCAGGTCATTACACATGTCTGTTTTCTGAAACATGATATGGTGTTTACTAAAGTACTAAGACTGCAACTGCAATATATGATTTCATAGGTTTTGCAGGAATCAGGTTTGTCCAGTCAAAAGAAAATGGCTGAAGAAACAAGTGCTTAGGATCACCATCAGTTTGTAAGTTTAAGAGACAAAGTCACAATAAGTATAAAGTTGCAGCCTTTAACACTTCAAAATTAAAATTAAAACGACACCCTCAAAGAAAAACGTCATTGACAGCATGAAAAATAAATCATGAGAGAGAGTGTGCTGGGCTTACCTGTCCGTCGGTACCTCTGAGCTCGACTGAGCTGAGGGGAAAGTGATTTGACGGACAGGAACAGCAAACTAAATACCTAGTATGCGGACCGGTGAGAAAGCAAGCGCGGATGAAATCCTTCGTTTCCGCTTGCTCTAGGTGTCCAAACCATTGTACGAACGTGCTGCCGGCTATGGCAGCGCAATACGTCATAGAAGTCCGTGAGAAAGTGCGGGCAGATAGAGTAAAGCCCGTTGGATGCTGCCGGAAAATCTGTTCAGTGATTGGGTGGAGCATTGGCCAATAAGCGCCAGGTTTTAAGGATTGCCCGTAGCGCTGAACTGACGTGGCATAGAAGTCCGTGAGAACGTGCGGGCAGATAAAGTGAAGCCCGTTGGACGCTGCCGGAAAATCTGTTCAGTGATTGAGTGGAACATTGGCCAATCAGCGTCAGGCCTTCAGAATTGCCCGCAGTGTTGAAATAACGTGGCCAAGTCAGATCGTAATAGGCCGGGGAGGCAGCCAATCCGATCATTGGAGATGACGTGGCATGTCACGAGCAAAACCACAACAATGTTCCGTGTTTGCTCTTGCGCGTAGGACGCATTAACTGCTCAAGGAGACAATTATAATATATAAAGATGCACGGCTGAGGAGTGCGGACAGACTATGTTGCAAGACATCTATCGGTCAGATGTACAGGTGTGCAGTTGTTTTGTGGTGGCCGGCTCTGACAAGGGGCCATATGCAGTCTAATATTGAAAGCAAGATCGTGTGCCTCAATAAATGTCGCAAAGACAGCGTGGTGGTGTCACTAGTGTGTTTGTAAATGCTATCCAAAATATGGGTCATATATGAGATCTTAAAAGACATAACTAAAGGATCTCATATCCATAACACTGTTGTGATCTCGTTCAAAATACAGTGTCCTATAAATAGCCGCCACAAGAGTTGGCAGTGGCCACATATCAGGACATATACGGATCAGTCACACCAATAAGGAACTTAGATATTAGTGCTCACTAATAGATCGGGGAGAGTACACAGGATCTGGAGAAGGGGCCCAAATATTTCTGGGCTCGTGTAGCTATCAGATCTGGATCCAGGGGATCTCGTCATTGAGACCAATGGTGTCACACTTCATCCTGAAGATCAATTTCTGCTCTTTGACAAACAGGTAGTGAGAGATATCACTAACATGTTGAGGGATATAAGGCTGTTCAAGCACTATCCACTTAAGTTCTTCAGCAGTGTGTTTCATAGTCATAAAGTGGTTAGTCAAGCGTGTTGCTTGTCGATTGCGCCTGATGGTGCTTTTATGCTCATTGATCCTGAGTTTGACCTTCCTGGTGGTCATGCCGATGTAGCGGAGGGAGCACGGACAGGTCACAAGGTAGATCACTTTTTCACTATTGCAATTAGTGTGGTGTTTAAGGATCCATGGGCGGTCTGTACCGATGTCCACAGTGAGAGTTTTTTCAGTCTGTGGGCACACTGAACAACCACCACATGGATAGTGACCCCGAACTGGTGGCATGTCCCACAGGGTGTTAGGACGGTCTCAGGGGGAGGAGCGAGGTCTTGTGTGTACTAAGTCATCACGTAGATTATAGCTCCTCTTGAAAGAAAACAGTGGGAGTGCAATGTTCACTCCGGCTGTATTTAGGATCCGCCAGTGTTTCCGGACGATCTTCTGTCGAGACAGTACTGAACGTAGTAACAAAGGTAAGATTTTCCAATGGAGGTTTGGCAGCTGGAGGAGCAAGAAGGGCCTCACGATGGTTATTGGCGGCTCTCTTACATGCTCTTCGTATCAGGGAACGGGGGTAATCTCATTCCCTGAATTTGCTGCTCAGATCCCGGGAGAGATCCTCAAAGTCACCCGTCTCTGAGCAATTTCTGCGAACCCTCAGAAATTGCCCGAAGGGCAAGTTTTCGCGAAGGGAACGCGGATGATGGCTATGGAATTGCAATATTGAATTCCTCGACATTGGTTTACGGTAAAGTTTGCTTGCCAAATGACCGTCTTTAGGAAAGATCAATAGATCCAAGAAGGGAAGTTCGGTCTTGCTGTGTTCAATTGTAAATTTGAGATGTCGGTTTTGAGCATTGAGCCAGGTTTGAAAGGCAAGTATAGACGTGGTGTCACCATGCCATACAACCAAGATGTCGTCTATGTATCTCTTCCACAGTATCGTCTGATGGAGGAACGGATTACTGTGGTCGAGTACATATCTAGTCTCAAATAGGTGGACATAAAGGTTCGCCAAACTGGGGGCGAAAATACTCCCCATTGAGGTACCAGATGTCTGTAAGTAAAGGGAATCCTCAAATTGAAAAAAGTTTTCCATCATGGCTATCCTGGCGAGTTCCATGATGAAACTGATGGGTGTGATGCTGTCATGCTCTCGGGCTTCCAACAGACTCCTCACTGTCAGTAGGGTCTCCTCCTGCGGAATGCAGGTATAGAGAGATTCGACGTCGAAGCTAACCAGAGTGTCAGTCCCGACGTCGAAAGCAACCTCTGGCAGTAAGCGAAGAACATCGTTAGTGTCCTGTAGATAGGTAGGCATGAGCCGCACCAAGGGCCTCAAGAACACATCCACAAAGGTGGAAAGTGGTTCTAAGAGAGATCCAATGCCGGAGATAATTGGCCAACCAGGTGGTGGTCTTGTTGGTTTATGTATCTTCGGCACAGTATAAAAATACGGAGTCACTGGATGGGTGGTGACCAGGAACCGTGCCTCTTGGGGTGTTATCCAACCCTCGGCCCTGGCTTCTTCCACTAAAGTTTTTATTTCCAAGGACAATCTCTCAGTGGGATCAACCGCTAGTAAGGTATAGGAATTGCAATCATTGAGCTGTCTCAGGCACTCTGCTCGATAAGATAGGGTGTCGAGGATCACCACGGCACCCCCCTTATCGGCCGGTTTGATAGTGATGCTGGTATCTTTGGAAAGTGTATCTACTGCCTTCCTCTCAGCCTTTGACAGATTTTGGTAAGTACCACGATCTGACGGAGATAGAGAACCAATCTCGTGTATAACAGCCTTCTCAAACGCACCAACCATTGGGGGTACTTGTTGGAGTAGGGGTGTAAAAGTAGATTTGGGTTTGAGACCGGTGTTGGTGTCTTTTTCAGTAGGTTCCTGATCATTCTTGTGGTCAGAGAAAAAGAAGTGGAGGCGGACCTTCCTAAAAAATTTCTCAATTTCATTACGTAATTCAAAAGCATTACCATGATAGGTAGGAACAAAACCAAGGCCTTTATTAAGGACTTTGTGTTCAATAGGGGTCAAAGTCCGTGTGCTGAGATTGACAACCAGGTCCTCGCTGCTAGCTGAACTGGTTATTGTTGGCCCCGTCGGCTGCGGGTGTTTGGGGGTTCCTGTTCGTCTTCCCAGTGTACCGTAGGTTGGCCCCTCTGTCGACCCCGGCCCCGGCCCTGTCCTAAAAAAGCATGTTCGTCAAAGAATTGGGGCTGTGGATGGTACTGTGGCATTGGATGTGGAAACTGAGGGTAGCCCCAGGGTGCTGGTGGCCACCATGGGCCTTCTTGGAAATAGTTTCCCTGTCCGGCCCTCCTTCGATTGGACCTGTTGTACTGACCTCGGCCTCTCCATTGGGGGGTCCCACTGGAGCCCGGGTCTCTTTCGGTGGAATCACTGTCGGACGAGGATGTCGAGTAATTTGAGCCATATCTCTTTCCTTTCTTGGTCATGTCAGGAGGTACATAGTTGTCGCTTATGTATGGATAGATCTTTTCCATTGAGAATTTGGCTAGATCTTTTTTGAATTTCTCTATCTTTGTAAAAAAGATTGGGTCTCTGTACTCTTTGTTGGTTTTATTAGCCTCGTCTTGTTGTTTTTGTAAAATGTCTGTCTGAAAGAGTGGTTTTGATCTGGCCCTCTAGGACCTGTATTTAAATGAGAATTGTGTCTTTTGGCAGTTGTGATAATTAAAATGAGTCAATCGCGGGTGCACCGCCATGCAATTAATGGCCAATCCCTGAGGAAGGTCTTGTCTGTGAGGAACAGTCTCGGGGTGTTGGTGACCAACAGGCCTGTGGGGGCACATTTCCCATGAAGGTACTCTGCCATAATTTGGCCATGGATAATGGTGCGGGTGTGACTCTTTTTCAAATTTAAGATGGTATCCCAGTCTCCTGAAGGTCCCTGTCCGGTCGTAGGAATCGAGTCCAGCATACTAGGATTGTCATTTAGAATAGTTTGAAGGGTGTCCTCATCAAAGGCCAAGCCCGCGAATTCCGCCATTCTAACAAGTCCACTACAAATCACAAGGGGAGAGCTTACAGCAACTAAGTTTAAGTTATCTGTATGAAAAAAGCCCCGCAGCCGTGGCTGCACTATTCTAACAAAAACACAGATATGAAGGGGGGTCTATCGGGGAAATAGAATTATTGACCAAAGAGCACCATATCCCCAAATCTAACTAGTACAAAAACACAAGAGGGTGCTATTGGTCTATGTGGACTGGAAAGTGTCAAATTTCCTCTGAACCGTGTGTGTATATATATAGAAGAAAGACTGACAGTCAGTGAGAGAAGAAGAAAACCCATCAGCCCACCCATTGGCGGAATTTCATCATCTGGGATGTAGAAATAGCGGACTGGTATCCACTGGTAAACTCACTTTCAGTATTGTGAGTGTTTACTAGTACTGGATCCACCAGTGATGCAAAAAGGCCAGAAGAATAGAGACTGTGTGCAGGGTTGTTGCAGTGCTCAAAAGATGTGTGCTAGTGAAAAAAGTGTATTAAAATTGACGAACATGGTGTCTGAATGTGACTTTTATTCTGGCGGTCACCATGGTGACAAGGGTTAAAAAGCAGAGTGTGAATAGAATTCCAGAAAATACTGCTATCCTGATGGTAAGTTAACTGATCTTAACTGGTCGACATGTTTCAGCCGTGAATGGCTTTCTTCAGGACCTATGGTTTAAAACACTACTGCAACTAGTATTCAAAAAGTATAAAGTGAAAATTACATACCATGCAAGTATGACCTACCGACTCAGATGTTTGTGGAGTGGTGGCTCCACGTGTCATGGATATCAAAGCACCTCTCCTAAAAATAAACACAGCCATATATACACACACACATGGAGTAGAAGAAAGAAGCAAGTTGTAGGCGAACATCAAACCTCCAGCGAGACAATGCTCATTGACATTTATTCTAAGTAATCACTCACCCAAAATCTGCTTGGGAGTGGCCTCACCTCGCCTGGCACTCGCTCAGGTAATGAGGCCCCGCTCTGAAGAAAAATTGGAAACAAGGAGAATACCAAGTATAGTTATATTACCGGTAAACAGATCCATTTTATTAAAATCCCCAAATGTATATAAAGTGGACAACTGCCAGACGGCGGTACTCAGCTGGCAAAGTCAGGTGGTGAAGACAAATGTAAAAACAAATGTAAAAATCACCATGTGTAAAGTTGTCATAAGATGGCCCTCAGGTCATTACACATGTCTGTTTTCTGAAACATAAGATGGTGTTTACTAAAGTACTAAGACTGCAACTGCAATATATGATTTCATAGGTTTTGCAGGAATCAGGTTTGTCCAGTCAAAAGAAAATGGCTGAAGAAACAAGTGCTTAGGATCACCATCAGTTTGTAAGTTTAAGAGACAAAGTCACAATAAGTATAAAGTTGCAGCCTTTAACACTTCAAAATTAAAATTAAAAAGACACCCTCAAAGAAAAACGTCATTGACAGCATGAAAAATAAATCATGAGAGAGAGTGTGCTGGGCTTACCTGTCCGTCGGTACCTCTGAGCTCGACTGAGCTGAGGGGAAGGTGATTTGACGGACAGGAACAGCAAACTAAATACCTAGTATGCGGACCGGTGAGAAAGCAAGCGCGGATGAAATCCTTCGTTTCCGCTTGCTCTAGGTGTCCAAACCATTGTACGAACGTGCTGCCGGCTATGGCAGCGCAATACGTCATAGAAGTCCGTGAGAAAGTGCGGGCAGATAGAGTAAAGCCCGTTGGATGCTGCCGGAAAATCTGTTCAGTGATTGGGTGGAGCATTGGCCAATAAGCGCCAGGCTTTCAGGATTGCCCGTAGCACTGAAGTGACGTGGCATAGAAGTCCGTGAGAACGTGTGGGCAGATAAAGTGAAGCCCGTTGGACGCTGCCGGAAAATCTGTTCAGTGATTGAGTGGAACATTGGCCAATCAGCGTCAGGCCTTCAGAATTGCCCGCAGTGTTGAAATAATGTGGCCAAGTCAGATCGTAATAGGCTGGGGAGGCAGCCAATCCGATCATTGGAGATGACGTGGCATGTCATGAGCAAAACCAAAACAATATTCCGTGTTTGCTCTTGCGCGTAGGACGCATTAACTGCTCGAGGAGACAATTATAATATATAAAGATGCACGGCTGAGGAGTGCGGACAGACTATGTTGCAAGACATCTATCGGTCAGATGTACAGGTGTGCAGTTGTTTTGTGGTGGCCGGCTCTGACAAGGGGCCATATGCAGTCTAATATTGAAAGCAAGATCGTGTGCCTCAATAATGTCGCAAAGACAGCGTGGTGGTGTCACTAGTGTGTTTGTAAATGCTATCCAAAATATGGGTCATATATGAGATCTTAAAAGACATAACTAAAGGATCTCATATCCATAACGCTGTTGTGATCTCGTTCAAAATACAGTGTCCTATAAATAGCCGCCACAAGGGTTGGCAGTGGCCACATATCAGGACATATACGGATCAGTCACACCAATAAGGAACTTAGATATTAGTGCTCACTAATAGATCGGGGAGAGTGCACATGATCTGGAGAAGGGGCCCAAATATTTCTGGGCTCGTGTAGCTATCAGATCTGGATCCAGGGGATCTCGTCATTGAGACCAATGGTGTCACACTTCATCCTGAAGATCCATTTCTGCTCTTTGACAAACAGGTAGTGAGAGATATCACTAACATGTTGAGGGATATAAGGCTATTCAAGCACTATCCACTTAAGTTCTTCAGCAGTGTGTTTCATAGTCATAAAGTGGTTAGTCAAGCGTGTTGCTTGTCGATTGCGCCTGATGGTGCTTTTATGCTCATTGATCCTGAGTTTGACCTTCCTGGTGGTCATGCCGATGTAGCAGAGGGAGCACGGACAGGTCACAAGGTAGATCACTTTTTCACTATTGCAATTAGTGTGGTGTTTAAGGATCCATGGGCGGTCTGTACCGATGTCCACAGTGAGAGTTTTTTCAGTCTGTGGGCACACTGAACAACCACCACATGGATAGTGACCCAGGACAGGTGGCATGTCCCACAGGGTGTTAGGACGGTCTCGGGGGGAGGAGCGAGGTCTTGTGTGTACTAAGTCATCACGTAGATTATAGCTCCTCTTGAAAGAAAACAGTGGGAGTGGAATGTTCGCTCCGGCTGTATTTAGGATCCGCCAGTGTTTCCGGACGATCTTCTGCTTTTTTCATACAGATAACTTAAACTTAGTTGCTGTAAGCTCTCCCCTTGTGATTTGTAGTGGACTTGTTAGAATGGTGGAATTCGCGGGCTTGGCCTTTGATGAGGACACCCTTCAAACTATTCTAAATGACAATCCTAGTATGCTGGACTCGATTCCTAGGACCGGACAGGGACCTTCAGGAGACTGGGATACCATCTTAAATTTGAAAAAGAGTCACACCCGCACCATTATCCATGGCCAAATTATGGCAGAGTACCTTCATGGGAAATGTGCCCCCCAGGCCTGTTGGTCATCAACACCCCGAGACTGTTCCTCACAGACAAGACCTTCCTCAGGGATTGGTCATTAATTGCATGGCGGTGCACCCGCGATTGGCTCATTTTAATTATCACAACTTCCAAAAGAGTGGCTGACACAATTCTCATTGAAATACAGGTCCTAGAGGGCCAGATCAAAACCACTCTTTCAGACAGACAGTTTAAATACAACAAGACGAGGCTAATAAAACCAACAAAGAGTACAGAGACCCAATCTTTTTTACAAAGATAGAGAAATTCAAAAAAGATCTAGCCAAATTCTCAATGGAAAAGATCTATCCATACATAAGCAACAACTATGTACCTCTTGACATGACCAAGAAAGGAAAGAGATATGGCTCAAATTACTCAACATCCTCGTCCGACAGTGATTCCACCGAAAGAGACCCGGGCTCCAGTGGGACCCCCCAATGGAGAGGCCGAGGTCAGTACAACAGGTCCAATCGAAGGAGGGCCGGACAGGGAAACTATTTCCAACAAGGCCCATGGTGGCCACCAGCACCCTGGGGCTACCCTCAGTTTCCACATCCAATGCCACAGTACCATCCACAGCCCCAATTCTTTGACGAACAGGCTTTTTTAGGACAGGGCCGGGGCCGGGGCCGGGGTCGACGGAGGGGCCAACCTACGGTACACTGGGAAGACGAACAGGAACCCCCAAACACCCGCAGCCGACGGGGCCAACAATAACCAGTTCAGCTAGCAGGGAGGACCTGGTTGTCAATCTCAGCTCACGGACTTTGACCCCTATTGAACACAAAGTCCTTAATAAAGGCCTTGGTTTTGTTCCCACCTATCATGGTAATGCTTTTGATTTACGTAATGAAATTGAGAAATTTTTTAGGAAGGTCCGCCTCCACTTCTTTTTCTCTGACCACAAGAATGATCAGGAACCTACTGAAAAAGACACCAACACCGGTCTCAAACCCAAATCTACTTTTACACCCCTACTCCAACAAGTACCCCCAATGGTTGGTGCATTTGAGAAGGCTGTTATACACGAGATTGGTTCTCTATCTCCGTCAGATCGTGGTACTTACCAAAATCTGTCAAAGGCTGAGAGGAAGGCAGTAGATACACTTTCCAAAGATACCGGCATCACTATCAAACCGCCCGATAAGGGGGTTGCCGTGGTAATCCTCAACACCCCATCTTATCGAGCAGAGTGCCTGAGACAGCTCAGTGATTGCAATTCCTATACCTTACTTGCGGTTGATCCCACTGAGAGATTGTCCTTGGAAATAAAAACCTTAGTGGAAGAAGCCAGCGCCGAGGGTTGGATAACACCCCAAGAGGCACGGTTCCTGGTCACCACCCATCCAGTGACTCCGTATTTTTATACTCTGATAAAGATACATAAACCAACAAGACCACCACCTGGTCGGCCAATTATCTCCGGAATTGGATCTCTCTTAGAACCACTTTCCACCTTTGTGGATGTGTTCTTGAGGCCCTTGGTGCGGCTCATGCCTACCTATCTACAGGACACTAACGATGTTCTTCGCTTACTGCCAGAGGTTGCTTTCGACGTCGGGACTGACACTCTGGTTAGCTTCGACGTCGAATCTCTCTATACCTGCATTCCGCACGAGGAGACCCTGCTGACAGTGAGGAGTCTGTTGGAAGCCCGAGAGCATGACAGCATCACACCCATCAGTTTCATCATGGAACTCGCCAGGATAGCCATGATGGAAAACTTTTTTCAGTTTGAGGATTCCCTTTACTTACAGACATCTGGTACCTCAATGGGGAGTGTTTTCGACCCCAGTTTGGCGAACCTTTATGTCCACCTATTTGAGACTAGATATGTACTCGACCACAGTAATCCGTTCCTCCATAAGACGATACTGTGGAAGAGATATATAGACGACATCTTGGTTGTATGGCGTGGTGACACCACGTCTATACTTGCCTTTTAAACCTGACTCAATTCTCAAAACCGACATCTCAAATTTACAGTTGAACACAGCAAGACCGAACTTCCCTTCTTGGATCTATTGATCTTTCCTAAAGACGGTCATTTGGCAAGCAAACTTTACCGTAAACCAATGTCGAGGAATTCCCTATTGCAATTCCATAGCCATCATCCGCTTTCCCTTCGTGAGAACTTGCCCTTTGGGCAATTTCTGAGGGTTCGCAGAAATTGCTCAGAGACGGGTGACTTTGAGGATCTCACCCGGGATCTGAGCAGCAAACTCAGGGAACGAGATTACCCCCCCGTTCCCTGATAAGAAGAGCATGTAAGAGAGCCGCCAATAACCATTGTGAGGCCCTTCTTGCTCCTCCAGCTGCCAAACCTCCATTGGAAAATCTTACCTTTGCCACTACCTTCAGTACTGTCTCGACACAGGTACAGAAGATCGTCCGGAAACACTGGCGGATCCTAAATACAGCCGGAGTGAACATTTCACTCCCACTGTTTTCTTTCAAGAGGAGCTATAATCTACGTGATGACTTAGTACACACAAGACCTCGTTCCTCCCCCGAGACCGTCCTAACACCCTGTGGGACATGCCACCTGTCCAGGGTCACTATTCATGTGGTGGTTGTACAGTGTGCCCACAGACTGAAAAAACTCTCACTGTGGACATCGGTACAGACCGCCCATGGATCCTTAAACACCACACTAATTGCAATAGTGAAAAAGTGATCTACCTTGTGACCTGTCCGTGCTCCCTCCGCTACATCGGCATGACCACCAGGAAGGTCAAACTCAGGATCAATGGGCATAAAAGCACCATCAGGCGCAATCGACAAGCAACACGCTTGACTAACCACTTTATGACTATGAAACACACTGCTGAAGAACTTAAGTGGATAGTGCTTGAACAGCCTTATATCCCTCAACATGTTAGTGATATCTCTCACTATCTGTTTGTCAAAGAGCAGAAATGGATCTTCAGGATGAAGTGTGACACCATTGGTCTCAATGACGAGGTCCCCTGGATCCAGATCTGATAGCTACACGAGCCCAGAAATATTTGGGCCCCTTCTCCAGATCCTGTGCACTCTCCCCGATCTATTAGTGAGCACTAATATCTAAGTTCCTTATTGGTGTGACTGATCCGTATAAGTCCTGATATGTGGCCACTGCCAACCCTTGTGGCGGCTATTTATAGGACACCGTATTTTGAACGAGATCACAACAGCGTTATGGATATGAGATCCTTTAGTTATGTCTTTTAAGATCTCATATATGACCCATATTTTGGATAGCATTTACAAACACACTAGTGACACCACCACGCTGTCTTTGCGACATTTATTGAGGCACACGATCTTGCTTTCAATATTAGACTGCATATGGCCCCTTGCCAGAGCCGGCCACCACAAAACAACTGCACACCTGTACATCTGACCGATAGATGTCTTGCAACATAGTCTGTCCGCACTCCTCAGCCGTGCATCTTTATATATTATAATTGTCTCCTTGAGCAGTTAATGCGTCCTACGCGCAAGAGCAAACACGGAACATTGTTTTGGTTTTGCTCGTGACATGCCACGTCATCTCCAATGATCGGATTGGCTGCCTCCCCGGCCTATTACAATCTGACTTTGCCACGTTATTTCAACACTGCGGGCAATTCTGAAGGCCTGACGCTGATTGGCCAATGTTCCACTCAATCACTGAACAGATTTTCCGGCAGCGTCCAACGGGCTTCACTTTATCTGCCCGCACGTTCTCACCGACTTCTATGCCACGTCAGTTCAGCGCTACGGGCAATCCTGAAAGCCTGGCGCTTATTGGCCAATGCTCCACCCAATCACTGAACAGATTTTCCGGCAGCATCCAACGGGCTTTACTCAATCTGCCCACACTTTCTCACGGACTTCTATGACGTATTGCGCTGTCATAGCCGGCAGCACATTCGTACAATGGTTTGGACACCTAGAGCAAGCGGAAACGAAGGATTTCAACGGCGCTTGCTTTCTCACCGGTCCGCATACTAGGTATTTAGTTTGCTGTTCCTGTCCGTCAAATCACCTTCCCCTCAGCTCAGTCGAGCTCAGAGGTACCGACGGACAGGTAAGCCCAGCACACTCTCTCTCATGATTTATTTTTCATGCTGTCAATGACGTTTTTCTTTGAGGGTGTCTTTTTAATTTTAATTTTGAAGGTTTAAAGGCTGCAACTTTATACTTATTGTGACTTTGTCTCTTAAACTTACACACTGATGGTGATCCTAAGCACTTATTTCTTCAGCCATTTTCTTTTGACTAGACAAACCTGATTCCTGCAAAACCTATGAAATCATATATTGCAGTTGCAGTCTTAGTACTTTAGTAAACACCATCTCATGTTTCAGAAAACAGACATGTGTAATGACCTGAGGGCCATCTTATGACAACTTTACACATGGTGATTTTTACATTTGTTTTTACATTTGTCTTCACCACCTGACTTTGCCAGCTGAGTACCGCCGTCTGGCAGTTGTCCACTTTATATACATTTGGGGATTTTATTAAAATGGATCTGTTTACTGGTAATATAACTATACTTGGTATTCTCCTTGTTTCCAATTTTTTTTCAGAGAGGGGCCTCATAACCTGAGCGAGTGCCAGGCGAGGTGAGGCCACTCCCAAGCAGATTTTGGGTGAGTGATTACTTAGAATAAATGTCAATGAGCATTGTCTTGCTGGAGGTTTGATGTTCGCCTACAACTTGCTTCTTTCTTCTACTCCATGTGTGTGTGTATATATGGTTGTGTTTATTTTTAGGAGAGGTGCTTTGATACCCATGACACGTGGAGCCACCACTCAACAAACATCTGAGTCGGTAGGTCATCCTTGCATGGTATGTAATTTTCACTTTATACTTTTTGAATACTAGTTGCAGTAGTGTTTTAAACCATAGGTCCTGAAGAAAGCCATTCACAGCTGAAACATGTCGACCAGTTAAGATCAATTAACTTACCATCAGGGTTGCAGTATTTGCTGGAATTCTATCCACACTCTGCTTTTTAACCCTTGTCACCATGGTGACCGCCAGAATAAAAGTCACATTCAGGCACCATGTTAGTCAATTTTAATACACTTTTTTCACTAGCACACATCTTTTGAGCACTGCAACAACCCTGCCCACAGTCTCTATTCTTCAGGCCTTTTCTCATCACTGGTGGATCCAGTACTAGTAAATACTCACAATACTGAAAGTGAGTTTACCAGTGGATACCAGTCTGCTATTTCTACATCCCAGATGATGAAATTCCGCCAATGGGTGGGCTGATGGGTTTTCTTCTTCTCTCACTGACTGTCAGTCTTTCTTCTATATATATACACACACGGTTCAGAGGAAATTTGACACTTTCCAGTCCACATAGACCAATAGCACCCTCTTGTGTTTTTGTACTAGTTAGATTTGGGGATATGGTGCTCTTTGGTCAATAATTCTATTTCCCCGATAGACCCCCCTTCATATCTGTGTTTTTGTTTGCATGGACTACCTACCTTGGGGGCGGACTTGTGCATTATTTTACAGGATGGGGCAGGGCATTTATCCCCAGATGGACATCCTGTTTCATACCCCTGGCGCTGATGAAGGCGATACAGATGCCGAAATGCATTCGCCATACCGGGTGTGTTACTGCTGAATAAAGATGCCTCCACTGTTCTCCCATGCTGTGGCCTCTCTTTCTTCATTTGCTTGGACGAACTCTTCTCATATATATATTTCAGTCATACAAAACAAGAGAAACTCAGCCATTATAGTTAGTTTATTCAACTAGAACTTGTGTCCCCGCAATGCACTGCTTATTACCTCATGTATTACATCACTCATGACATGGTCAGTGACATCACTGATGACATCAATGATGACATCTCAATTGACATCACTGATGACATCAGTGATGAAATTATCCAGTGAATGTAAGTTAAAAAAAGTTTATGAGTGTTATATATATGTATACCTAGGTGTATTGGGTAATCACTGGGTGTATGAGTGACTGTTTGGATGACTGAGTGGGTGCATGACTGACTAGATAAGTGAGTGACTAGGTGTCTCAGTGAATGTATGAATGAGTGTCTGGTTGTGTAATTGTATCTGTCTGTCAGTGGATGTCCATGTGGGTGTTTGAGTGTGTTAGTGGGTACATGAATGGCTATATGGGTGATTGATAGGTTGGCCTGAGTCAGTGAGAGTGAGTGGGTGAGTCACTGCCTGTATGGGGTAGTGAATGCATGTTTGAGAAGCTATATGAGTAACTGAATGTTTGTATGGCTGTTTCGGTGATTGAGTGCTTGTGCCAGTGTGGGTGAGTAACTGGTTATGTGAAAGGCAGTATAGGTGAGTGACTGGGTGAATGAGTTATTGTATGCATGAGTGAGTGAATGTGAGAGTGGCTATATCTTTTTTCTTGTAAAGGAGGGGCGGAGAGGTCTCATTCCCACTCCCCAGCCATTTTTAGCCCCAGGTACTACAAAACTGCAATGTCCCAATGGTGGGTACCCCAGAACATTGCAGGAGCCGGCACTGGGGGATGGCGGTCCCCAGAGCCATTTATGGCTCCATTTTAAAATAGCTCCAGGGGCTCCTGGTGCTGTGTGGGGGCTGGGGACCGCCCTGCATTCTTTTTCAGTATAACCCTTGGGATGTGGTGGCCCCTGGGCTGCTGGAGGCTGCATGTCCCCCTGTATTTAAAAAAAAAACAGCCCACGGAGATAGCTGTTCCCAGGACTGCATGAGGGGTTGGAGCCCCCCCACGCATTACAATAAAATATAGCCCCAGGAGGTGACGGTCCCGGGGGCTGCAGGGGGGCCACCACACTTTAAACTAAAAACCTCAAGGAGGAGGCAGTCCCCATGCAGGCTCCTGCATCTTTATTTGTTATTGCCTTGGGACCTGGCCCACTCAGGGGCCTAAAGTAAATGAAGCTTGGGAGCCTGAGCTTCATTTAATTACATTTTTCTTGCTGGATCCACAGATCCGCGAATTCCATGGAATTTCTTTTTTAAATGATTTTTTTTTCGCCCTGAGGTGGTATCCCCATAGCAGGCCTAGGGGGTCGGGTGTTTCTACCCTGCCCCCTTTTCTTGTTTTTTTACATTTGTTTTTGATTCGGTTCAACCGAGTCACAAGATAGCTGCCAACCTACTTGGTTTGAAGTGTTGGCAGCCAAAAGGATCTCAGGCACAAGATCAAGAGGGTACGCAGATTCACCATGGCCACAGTTTTATATCTGAGAAATCTTTACATTTCTCTGGAACTACTAAAATGGATTTACACCATTTAACAAAAAGAGTGCTTTGTGGACCAAGAGCTACCTTTTTGCCAAATTTGTTGTAGGTCCGTTTAGCAATTCAGGCTGTAGCTGTGTCAAAACGTTTTCTATGGATACTTATATAGAGAAGAAGTGTTTTGGGACCCCACCGTTTTCTCGGCCCTCGCTTGATATCACTCTGAAATGGGCAAGACAGAAGCTGATGTGACCGCACAATTCGTTTTGAAAACTTCACGAAGATTCGTCAAATGGCGCCAAAGTTATTGGCAGATGGCTTTTCCTATGGAAGCAAGGTCCTAACTATAACTACCTACTGGCGATCACCAGTAGGTAGTGTACATATGTATATATATATATATTCACTGAAAAAACCATAGGTTATAGACCATATATAGTTAGGAATTAGCATTTACAAAACCTTGAAAATTCACTGAAAAAACCATAGGTTATAGACCATGTATAGTTAGGAATTAGCATTTAAAAAACCTTATTTTACTCACACAAAACCATTGAAATTCCATATATAGTTAGTTGCACTAACTATATATCGCGCACCCGCAATCCACTGCTGATGATGTCACATATTACATCATTCATGACATGGTCAGTGACATCACTGATGACATCACTGATGACATCTCAAATGACATCACTGATGACATCATCCAGTGACTGTGTGTTTCTGAAAAGTTTAAATATGTTTTACATATTGAAGAATGAGTAGATGTAGAAGTGTCTGGATGAAGGATTTAGTAGGTGCGTGACTGACTGTATGAGTGAGTGATTAAATGTGTCTCACTGAGTGCATGGGTTAGTGACTAAACTGTCTTAATTTGTGCATCATTATGTTTGTTGTTCTGTAAACTGCTGCATGTGTTGGTCAGTATCTATATGAGTAACTATATGGGTTATTGATTGATTGCCCAAGTATTTGTATGGGAGACTGAGTGTGTGTGTGGCTGGCTGGGAGGTGTGTGACTCTGTGCAGATCAATGTGTACTTGTATCAATGATTGTATAAGAGAGTAAGTATGTGTTAGTATATGTTTCAAAATGTAAGGTGCTCTATGTTTAACTGTATAGATTAGAAAATGGAAGTGTGATTGATTATTTACAGGACTGACTAGGTGTGTGAGTAACTCCATGGATGAGTGACAGAGTGTGAGAGTCTGTATAGGTGTATGAGTGCATATGATAGTGTTGTAAAGATGAGTGATTGTATGTATGAATGATTGTATGGGTAAATGAGTGAATGTGTGTGTAAACATAGGAATCACTGAGTGCGTATGTAGTAACTAGTATTGGTGTGTCAATGGTTTCAAAAATTATACTCTGTATTTTACACTGGGTGTAACAGAGGTTATATTAAAGTGTGAGGAGATGCATTGTATTGTCACATGAATGATATCATCAGTGATGTGGTCATTGATGTCAAATGAGATGTCATCAGTGATGTCATCAGTGATGTCATTTGAGATGTCATCAGTGATGTCATTTGAGATGTTATCAGTGATGTCATTTGAGATGTCATCAGTGATGTCATCAGTGATGTCATTTGAGATGTCATCAGTGATGTCATCAGTGATGTCACTGACCATGTCATGAATGATGTAATATGTGACATCATCAGCAGTGGATTGCGGGTGCGCGATATATAGTTAGTGCAACTAACTATATATGGAATTTCAATGGTTTTGTGTGAGTAAAATAAGGTTTTTTAAATGCTAATTCCTAACTATATATGGTCTATAACCTATGGTTTTTTCAGTGAATTTTCAAGGTTTTGTAAATGCTAATTCCTAACTATATATGGTCTATAACCTATGGTTTTTTCAGTGAATTTCAATGGTTTTTTAATAGCAAATATCATAAGCTGTCGAATGTCAAGTACGTGGTAAGTGAAAACATTTTCGTGTTTATGCACACTGATCTGCTTTGAATGGTGCCCCCCCCCCCTCATTTCTATTAGGAGTACTCTCTCTTTGCACATAGTGAAGGGTAGTTAACGCAGGCCTTTGCCCCCGTTGTAATACTTCGTGCCTGCTTCTCTCTCCATTTGATTGATTGTTATCCAAGTATTTACTGTTTTAGAATTGGTTCTCTTTGGTTCATTCTCTATTTACAAACAAACACAGAGTCGCAATACTCTGTTTAGTCTTTGCAGATAACGAAAAATCGTGTAAAAAAAAAAGAAAAGGAATCGAGCAAAATCAGTAGGCCACTAATGGGATCTCTTTTTGACCTCGCTAAAATAGAAACATTAGGAACAACCCCTCATGACAAACACAAAACTAGTGAGATGAACTGAACTCCACACAATGATGGCTGCAAAACAGCTCGGCTCCGCCACCCACCCCGCCCAAAATAACGATAAAGAGCGGCTGCCATGATTGGTTGCGGAATGGCCACGACGGAGCTACGAAATGGTGCTGCTCTCATGCTAACCCCAGCTTCAGTCTGAAACATCCAGAAACACTGTAGACTACCAATTCGATCAGTTCCGGTAGCGCCCCAATGTAACCCGGTAGAGAAGAACTAGCCCTCCCCTCTTTGACTGATGGTTCTTGTTGCCTGTCCCTTCTGTTGTCATTTAACAGAACTATTTAGCCTGCTGAAAGGGGTTGTGTTCCGACCGCTGGTTGGTGGAGACATTTTGACTATATTCTGGACCTGCGTTGTCGCGTAATGCGTCATATGACGCGCCGCGTTAGCGCATCCGGAAGTCATCCGGGGCGCGCAGCGCGTAACGTAAGCATAACAAGTCATGTGACTTGTTAATAAAACTTTTCATTGGTTCATTTTACTTTTCTTATTCTAATGAGGAAAGGCTTGGTCATATGACCTAAAAATTACGCTTTTTATTACTTCCGAACATTATTTTTTCTTAAATATATGTTATAATGTTCCAGGCTAATGTACTTTCCCGGAAAATTTACAACTGTCCTGCAAGTAAAATATATTCTTTTTTCGAGAAAAAGAGCGTTTCTTCGTCCCATGACGGAGCCGTTGAGCAAAAGAGGGTCGACCTGCTGTCTTAGTCGCCGATACGCCTGAATATGAGATTCTTATCGATCACTTTATGTTGCAGGAGTAGAAAACACAACAGCCCTTGACCATTTATCTTTACTGCGTTCCTTCGTATTATACCTTTTACCCTTTATGTAATTGGTCTGCTTTATTTCACTTGCCTTTTAATGATTCTAAAACAGTGACTATTATTAAAAACTTTACCAATGTATATACTACTATCATGTTTTCTTTTAAAAACCTTTATTGTGAAAATTTCATTATACAAATACGAGCATATAACCACGTGGGCCGGCCACGGAGCAAACTGTAATCGTATATGATGAGTAGACATTTACACTGTAGAGGAACGTAACGGGCGGGCCATTAGGTTGCAAGAACTAAGGTGTCTAACAGTTACGGAATCGGTGGACGTACATTTTATAATTAAAATACGACAGGGCCAGTTACAATAAAATTATCTAGATATACATTTGCGGGCAAGTACCATGGGTGACGTTAATTCGAACTTTCAATAGTACAGTAATCAATAACACATCAGAACTTAATATCAATAGGGATGTCGAAATATTCAATCAATTCTCGTCCCCGCCCGCCATGTGCTTCAGAACTGCATACGTATCTCGTGATTTCAAGGTTCTGCAACCAGTACACAACAAGGAGTTACGAGTCCCGTTTATTCCGGCGCCATTTTGGGCGAGGACGGGCAGGTCCAGGATATAGTCAAAATGTCTCTACCAACCATCGACTATGATGATGTTCATATGCTGTATTTATTAGAGTAACACTCATCTGTCCACATGAAATTAATTTGCCACAATCTAAACATGTCATTTTAATCTTTCCAAAGTTCTTCTAAATATTTGGGACCGTTTCCCTTGCCTCTGATGCTGTCAGTGCCACTTCTTTGATGAATGTACTAGCAGGTCAGGGGTTCTCCTCCAAATCTCTCTTTTATGCAGCACTATAATTAATTGGTGCCACCTCTCCATATGACGATGCATGGTATAGTTACCATAACTATATATTTTTTCGGTTCCTCTGGAGAGTTCATCGTGGCAGATGAAGCGTGTAACGTACCGGGCATTTACCTTTTTTTGCATGTACAGGAAAGGAAAAAAAAATCGAGCGTCCGAGTTCTAAGGTGTCCCAGGGCCATTTTAGTGGACCAGGCCCAAATCCAAAGAACAGGCCGCCATTTTGAGAGTCCTGTTGCAGCCGCCTGTCGCTGTAGCATCAAGAGCAGCCGAAACTCAGCTGAATGGCAACTGAAACGGTAAAGGGGCGCCCCACTACAGCAGACAAGCCTCCACCTAGGAAGGCCCGTTCACGCCGCCCCCCCCCCCCTTCGGGCACCCCACGCCGTTATTCGGAGCAGTATTGTAGGATGGCCACACCAGTGCGGCAACTTGCTAGACATCACCTCGGTGGTAACCGAATCTCAGCGCCTTGTGGTGTCTTCTATTCAGAAAACATTGTTGTGCTGCCTTCGACCTATTCGCCGCAAGTGCGCACGCAACTCAGCTGCATAGCTTGCTAGACACCACCTCGGTGCTAACCGAATCTCAGCGCCTTGTGGTCTCTTCTATTCCAAAAATATTGTGCGCTGCCTTTGGCCCCATTCGCACATCGGTCCGCTACTGCCGCCATCTCAGAGGCCAACGGGGCGCCCCACGCCGACTTTCAGCATTGTAGGATGGCCACACCAGTGCACCTTACTAGACACCACCTCGGTGCCATCCGGATCTTGGCATCTCAGCGCCTTGTGGTGTCTTCTATTCAGAAAATATTGTTGCGCTGCCTTTGGCCCCATTCGCACATCGGTCCGCTACTGACGCCATCTCACAGGCTAATGGAGCGCCCCACGCCGAGTTTCAGCATTGTAGGATGGCCACACCTGTACAGCAACTTGCTAGACATCACCTCGGTGCCATCCGGATCTTGGCATCTCAGCGCCTTGTGGTGTCTTCTAGTCAGAAAATATTGTTGCGCTGCCTTTGGCCCCATTCGCACATCGGTCCGCTACTGACACCATCTCACAGGCCAACAGGGCGCCCCACGCCGACTTTTACCATTGTAGGATGGCCACACCAGTGCCACAACTTGCTAGACACCACCTCGGTGCCATCCGGATCTTGGCATCTCAGCGCCTTGTGGTGTCTTCTATTCAGAAAATATTCTTGCGCTACCTTTGCCCCATTCACACATCGGTCCGCTACTGACGCCATCTCACAGGCTAATGGGGCGCCCCACGCCGAGTTTCAGCATTGTAGGATGACCACACCAGTACAGCAACTTGCTAGACATCACCTCGGTGCCATCCGGATCTCGGCGCCCCACTGCAGATGAAGTGCCTCTCAACTATGAAACCACCACGGTGACATCCGGATCTTGGCGCCTTGTGCTGGTTCCGGCCTATTCACACATCGGTCCGCTACTGACGCCATCTCACAGGCTAATGGGGCGCCCCACGCCGAGTTTCAGCATTGTAGGATGACCACACCAGTACAGCAACTTGCTAGACATCACCTCGGTGCCATCCGGATCTTGGCATCTCAACGCCTAGTGGTATCTTCCATACAGAAAATATTGTTGCGCTGCCTTTGGCCCCATTCGCACATCGGTCCGCTACTGACGCCATCTCACAGGCCAACGGGGCGCCCCACGCCGACTTTTACCATTGTAGGATGGCCACACCAGTACCACAACTTGCTAGACACCACCTCGGTGCCATCCGAATCTTGGCATCTCAGCGCCTTGTGGTGTCTTCTAGTCAGAAAATATTGTTGCGCTGCCTTTGGCCCCATTCGCACATCGGTCCGCTACTGACGCCATCTCACAGGCCAACGGGGCGCCCCACGCCGACTTTCAACATTGTAGGATGGCCACACCAGTGCGGCAACTTACTAGACACCACCTCGGTGCCATCCGGATCTTGGCGCGTTGTGCTGCCTTCGGCTTATTCGCACATCGGTCCGCTACTGACGCAAACTCACAGGCCAACGGGGCGCCCCACGCCGACTTTCAGCATTGTAGGATGGCCACACCAGTGCTGCAACTTGCTGGACACCACCTCGGTGCCATCCGGATCTTGGCGCGTTGTGTTGCCTTTGGCCTATTCGCACATCGGTCCGCTACTGACGCCGCCTCACGTGCCAACGTATTTTCTCCGCATTTTATACCCTATGCCGCATAACAGGTCATGTGACTTGTTTATAAAACTTTTCATTGGTTCATTTTACTTTTGGTCTCCTAATGATGGAAGGCTTGATCATATGACCTAAAAACAACACTTTTCATTGGATGAAAACTTTTTTTTTTTCCCAAACGATGAAAGCCCCACCTTGTTTCTGGATGTTTCAGACTGAAGCTGGCCTCAGCATGAGAGCACCACCATCTCGTAGCTCCGTCGTGGTCATTCCGCGAGCAATCATGGCAGCCGCTCCCCACCAGAAGCCTACAGGAGTCGGGGGCCCCCAAAACTTTTGATGAATCCTCAAGGCGGAGGGGACGCTTTCGAGAATGGGGTCCAAGACCTAGCAGACAAGCGTCCGATTTCCAAGGTGTCCCAGGGCCATTTCAGTGGACCAGGCCCAAAAAGGAAACAGCCTGCCGCCATTTTGAGAGTCCTGTGACAGCCGCCTATCGCTGCACCGCAAGAGTGGGCGCAACTCAGCTGAATTGCGGCTTTTGACACAGTGGACCAAAAGCGGACGGAATGGCAACTGAAACGGTAAAGGGGCGCCCCACTACAACAGACGAGACTCCACCTGGAGAGGCCCGTTCACGCCGCCTCCCCCGGGGCGCCCCACGCCGTTATTCGGAGCAGCATTGTAGGATACCAAAACCAGTGCGGCAACTTACTGGACATCACCTTGGTGCCATCGTTCTGCTGCCTTGGAACTATTCGCACAACAGTTTGCTACTGATGACCCACCCCCCGCGACGCCCCACGCCAGAAATCTGGACGTTGTGCTGCGTTGGGACTATTCGCACAGCCGACCGCTACTTCGTTGTTTTTCCCTAAAAATGTTTATATGTTATTACTGTTTTTGTTTTCTTGTATATATTTATAAGTTATTAAAGTTTTATAATCTTACTACTTTGTTGGAGTGCTATATATTTTTAATGTGACACATAATTGTAAAACCTTTGATGTACAAAGAGTCATCCCTGGAATCTTCCGCTTCAGGCTCGGTCCCCTCCCCAATCACAATACAGGATGGTTTTCAGATAATAGGAACGCGTCTGCTGTGACGGATCTCATCGAGTGTGGGCCTTGATCTACTATAACTCCTTTGAAGAGGGGTGATTCTTTACAGCTGGGGCCATAAACTACATCTGCAGGGCTAGCTGATACCCTAGGACCGGCCTGGACAATCGGACACAGAGGAAAAGGAGTGTCAGAGGGTGCGGTAGTGAATAGGGCGAAAGGGAGGTGTCGGGCGGGCACAGGGTGTGATTCTCAGGGAAGAGCAGCGCAGATGGGGGGTGGTTTATTACCCATGCATAAGACAGAGAGCGGGGGTGACCACTGCCTGGGGGAGATGCTTGCGAGGGTGGGGAGCCATGCTAAGGATCGACAGCGTGCACAGAGTGGGTCTGGTCAAGGCATCTAAAATGACTGCCGTGCACGACAAAAGTGTGGCATTTGAAAAAAGGCAAGATGGCGCAGACAATGTTTTTCAACACTTCCTGATTTCCTTCGAATCGAACGTTAACAGACGTTGGGGCATATTACCAAAGTTAAGCGATATTTATCCCTAACGATGCTTAGCAACGATTTTTTTACCGCTAAGCATCGTCAGAAATTATCGCAGATAAACCTTGCTATTATCAAGGTTTATCGCAAATACGATAAAAAACGACCGCAATGCATTAATATCGCTGAAAACTCAGCGATATTCATGCATTACCGAGCTAATGCTCTTAGCCATGTTATCCACCTCCCATTGGATAACATGGCTAAGAACTGCTCAGGGCAGGTGCTAGCTTTTGGAGATATTCGCGCTTATCGCGAATATTTCCAAAAGTTGATAATAGGAGATAGCGATGTTAGCGACTGTTTCCAGTTGCTAACATCTTGGCATGCCCACTTTGCATGTCATTAGTGATAAATATCACTCACATGCAAAGTGGGGCCCAAGATGGTCGCTATCTCCTACTAGCCGTCGCTAACTGGTGTTAGCAACAGCTAGGTAATACAGATATAATTTTATCTCCGCGAAGCGGAGCGCTGTTACAGATATATATCTTGTTTTTGAACGTTAATTTCTCAAAATCCACTGAAGCACATATATTGAGACCTAGCAAAGGCACATCGAGCTACCAGTCCCTACAATTTTGCCAAGTTTCGTGCAAATCCATTCAGCCGTTCGATTATTATTATTATTTTTTTTTTTGCCCCGCGGGGCCCTTTTAAAACCTCCACATCAAACCTAAGAGGTCAAGGAGGATCTACTATGCCCCCTTATGGTCATTTGCCCCTTCGCTTTGGCCTCCTCTTGTCTCTCGATCCTACCGAGAGACAAGATGGCGGCCGCTACGGACTGTTTGCAATGTTTACAGACGCCGGAGAACCAATCAGCTTCGCAAACCTCCGTTACGCGAAGCGGAGCGCTGTTACAGATATATATCTTTTTTTGAACGTTAATTTCTCAAAATCCACTGGAGCACATATATTGAGACCTAGCAAAGGCACATCGGGCTACCAGTCCCTAATATTTTACCAAGTTTCGTGCAAATCCATTCAGCCGTTCGATTATTATTATTATTTATTTTTTTTGCCCCGCGGGGCCCTTTTAAAACCTCCACATCAAACCTAGGGGGTCAGCGAGGATCTACTATGCCCCCTTATGGTCATTTGCCCCTTCGCTTTGGCCTCCTCTTGTCTCTCGATCCTACCGAGAGACAAGATGGCGGCCGCTACGGACTGTTTGGAATGTTCACAGACGCCGGAGAACCAATCAGCTTCGCTTCACAAAGCTCCGTACCGCGAAAAGTCCGCGAACCGGAGCGCTGCCCGGTCCGCTGTTACAGATATATATCTTTTTTTGAACGTTAATTTCTCAAAATCCACTGGAGCACATATTTTTTAACGTTAATTTCTCAAAATCCACTGGAGCACATATATTGAGACCTAGCAAAGGCACATCGGGCTACCAGTCCCTACAATTTTGCCAAGTTTCGTGCAAATCCATTCAGCCGTTCGGGCTAAAAGTGAGGCCAACCGCCCTATGGAAAACTCAATGTTAAAAACACGTTTTGGGACCCCCCTTTTTTCTCGGCCCCCCCTTGACGAACCCCCCCCCCAAATTTTCAAGGGCTGCTCAGAAACAAAATGTGCCATTTTCCTGAAAATTTCAGCCAATTCCGTCCACAAACGCCAAAGTTATTAGACATAGAATTTTCAAAAATCCCATAGAGAAAAAATCCTAACTATATATACCTACTGGCGACCGCCAGTAGGTAATATATATATATATATATATATATATATATATATATATATATATATATACACATATATATTCACTGACAAAACCAAAGGTACACAGACTTCAAGTCAAGTCAAAATACACTTTATTCGATTTGATTAAAATCATAAAAGCCAATAAAAACACAATAATATATACAGGTTAGAAAGAATACATACAGATCTTCAGTTTTAGCGACGCATTAAACAGTCATAAATGGCAGGACATACATATCAACAATCATGTTACAGCATTACCCTTATTGAATCTTGATTTTGTTCTAAATGCTGCAACTAAAAAGCTAGCCTACACAGACTTTATAGTTAGGAAATAGAATTTTTTTTAAAAACCTTAGAAATTCACTAAAAAAAAACAAAGGTTACAGAGACATTATAGTTAGGCTCAGATTTTAGTCATGCAAAACCATAGAATTTCAGTAGTTATAGTAAGCAGAGCTAATTATAACTTACACCGCTGCAATGCACAGCTTATGACCTTACAAATTACATCACTCATGACATGTTCTGTGGCATCACTAATGACATCACTGATGACATCTCAAATAAAGACAGTGAGGACATCTCAAATCACATCATTGATGACATCATCAAGTGAGCGTTAGCTTATTCTGAAAGTTACTGACTGTTAAACATATATACTAAGGTAAGTGACTGTGGCAGTACCTGTATGGGAGTGAGTGTGTGTGTAAGTGGTGTATAGAAGAGTGAGTGAGTATGTGAAATGCTGCCTACATGAGCAAGTGGATGTGTACTTTTTGTATGGGTGAGGGAGGTAGTGTGTCAGTGAGTGTATTAGTAAGTGAGTGGTTGTATGAGAATCTGGATCGGTGAGTGACTGTGCAAGTGGTTGTAACAGTGAATGAGAGGGTGCATGAGTGGCTGAATTGGTGACTTAGCAGCTTCATAAGTGTCTGTATGGGTGAGTGTCAGGGTACATGAGTGGTTAATAAATGTGTGTGTGAGTGGCTGTATGGGTGAGTGAGTGAATGTGAGAGAAGTTGTATGGGTGAGTTTGCGCTTGTCTCAGTGACCGTATAAGTGAGCGAGTACATGTGTTAGTGTATTTATGAGTAGGTGAGTGGGTGAGTGAGTAACTATAATGGTGTATGTGTAGCTGTGTAAGTAACAGTACCCCAACAGGGTAGAACTAACAATTAGCCAGAAGAATGTACATCAGTTGGTTAGAGGTATTGCACAAAACAGTGGCCTCTTCTTTGATAAATATGCAGCTACCAGACCTACTATAATATACACCCCCGCAATCCACTGATATGACCTCTCACATTACATCACTCATGACACGGTCAGTAACATCACTGATGACAGGTGTTGTATTTTTTGTTGTTTTTGTAATGCTTTTTTGATCCTGCACGGTCACAGTTGGACCCCCAAAGATACCTAGGAGGTCAGGTTATTTCTACACTGCCTCCATTTCTTTTTTTAATGTCTTTTTCTGGGACTCGGCTGGTTCCCAAAATGTGAACAACGGAGTGTTGGCAGCCAATCAGATCTCAGCACTAGATGAGAAGGGGCGACAATTAGAGAATTCTTTAAATTACTCCTCAACTACTGAATAGATTTACACCAAATCACAAAAGGGCACTTACCTGGACAAACATCGTCCGTCCTACCAAATTTAGTGTAATTCCATACAGATGTTTGGGCTGTAGCTGTGTCTAAAGTTCCTATGGAAACATGGGGCAAATGCATTTTGGGACCACCGTTTTCTCAACTCCCCCTTGATGGATCACCCCGCATCAAACTAGTTATAAAAATCTCACAGGTATTTGTCAAACACGTGAAAAAAACGCTCATCCTATGGAAACTACATCCTAACTATAACTACCTATTGGTGAGGAATTGTTTTCCTCAGTCTGTGAATTTAGTCATCATTCTTGCCTGTGTAGTGTGCTTTGGTGTACAACCTTTGTTGTGTTGTTTTCTGTATGACTTCTGAGTATGTGCTGACAGAGAGAATGTTCCAGGAAGGTCTGAGCTGAGCCATAAGGCATTTCATTCATGGAATGGTGAATGGTGTTAAAGTCTGACTGAAACCTATAGAAGCGTAATATTTGTCACAAGGTGAGAAAACAGGCAGCAATCAGGGATTGAGCTTAGAGGAGCTGAGAAACTTTTTTTTCAGGAATAAATTTCATGGTAGTAGTCCTAAAGTTGAATTTTATTTAAATTGACCTACCCAGGGTCTTACCAATTCTAGTCATGGTAATGGTTCAAGATGTTTCAAATCATGGCATGGTTCTACATCACTGACCCTTACAACAAATTGGTGCTCTATGGGAAGAGATTGCCTTGTTTTCTTAAAACATGAGGGCTACTAGAAATTTTTCCACCTAAGCACAGACAACCAAACAACAGGTAGGAAAAAAGTAGAATTAATGCTATCACAGAGTGACTGCTTTCAGCCATTTATTCTTCAGTTACCTAAAGTAGGCACAGCATAGAGATGAATAGATGAATAAACTGCATTACTGTAATACAAGATAAGCATTTCTGATTTAGAAAGTTGTTAGGAATTTATTTGAGGTTTCCTACACTGAGAAGAGGCAAAACATAAAGAGTATCTTTGGTCCTTGACATGGTAAAGTATGGAGTAAAAACTCAATGCATCACTAAAGCTGGAGAGTAAATTTAGAACAAGTAAAACTTAGATCATGAAGCCCCTATATCAGATGTGTTGTCAGTATCGATAGTGGGAGGGCAGGAAAATCCTAGATCAGAAATTTAGGTCAGGGGGCCAAAAATAGTAGTGGGCATTCAGCTATACCTAACCTCACTGTATTGGGATAAAGGAAACTGAACAGTGTACATTAAATCCAGATGTGGCTCTTCCGTTGGAGCAGAGGACCATTGCCCCACTTAAAAGCCCCCCAAAGCTCACGAGATGGAAAAAATGGTAATTTATTATCATTTTATTTTTCATGTTCTGTCCCAAACAGCATCAGGATGGGGGAGGGCCTGATGCAGCAGGGAGGAGGTGGGCTGGCTGTGCACTGTTTAAAGTGTGCATGTCTTGTTGGGCACCCCCCTTGCAACGGCCAGCCACACATGCGCACCTTAAACAGCTCTAACCCAGCTGTCTTAGGATTTGCTTTATACAGTTCCAGTTCCTGTCAGAGAAGGAGGTCGGGAGCCGGGGGATGTTGTTTTCGTGTAAGGTAAGTTGTTTTTTTTTTTTTATATATTTTTTGCGCATGTTTACAAAAATATATATTATTTGCCGGCACCACCACGCCCCCATGTATATGCCAGCTGCCATTGATTAAAACCTCTGCTATTTTTTAGGGCACTACATTTTCAGAATGTGGCCAGGTAGCTCCATATGATGTTGAACAGGGGTACTCTTACAGGTCTCACAAGCTTAAGTAGACTCAGCAAACTACGTTCATGAGGTTCTAAAAATAAGTTGTACCAATAGAATGTTTACATTTTACCAGTTTCTGTTCTCCCAAAATAAACAGCTTTACTGCTTAATTTTTCTGGAGCAGACACCAGTTTATTGGGGCTGACTGAGTGATCCTGAATGTGGTTGCACCCCTGTTTAATACTTGTAAAGACAGACACATGAGATTCATCATTGCTGCTGAAATTGATTTAGACTACCACTACAAATTGGATTGGAGTGCAGCAGTTCCATCAGGCTACTTAGTTGCTCAGGTGGATAGGGTCGAAACGAAAGGAGGAGGGATAGCTATTATATATTGATCTTGCTTCTCAGTTCGGATTCTGCCACAATCCTTGCTACAGGCTGAGGCACTGTCTTTTAGCATTAGAAATAAAAGTTTGGAATTTTTTCAGGGGCTACTAATCTATCGGCCACCAGGGGTGAGATCACCTTTGTCTAGTTCTCTCCAGACGACTTTGGAGTCTGCCTGGATACTCCAACATTTACTGTATTGGGGGATTTGAATTTCCATTTGGAAGCTAACAATAACCCTGACACATATCATTTGTTGGACAATCTTGCAAGCTTTGGTCTGAGGCAGATTGTAGCAGAGCCGACACACTCAGCAGGCAACACGCTGGATGGTATCTTTACCAACAACAAAACTCTTAAGATAGTTAGCGTGCAACCTCTATTATGTTTGGATCATTCTGCAATACATTTTTGCATAAAGCTCCCTCCATCAACTAGTTGGCTTAGGGAAAGGTCAGGTATATTCAAATCTCGTCCTTGGAAATCCATTCAAAAGAGTGATCTGGTAACGGCATTGGAGAAGAATCCCCCGGAGGCAACTTCTGACTCTAATACCTTAGCCAGAAATTTTGAAAGCTGGGTTAGCTCAGCAGTAAACTTGTTAACCCCAGAAACCACTAAACAACTCCGTAATAAATGTGTTACCTCACCTTGGTATACGACTGAGCTCCAGCAATTTAAAATAACCTGTAGGCGTAGGGAGCGCATCTGGAGATCAGACTATAGTGAAGATCATAAAAAAGACTACAATTGCACCCTAGAAGACTATAAGGCAGCCATAAAACTTGCCAAATCTGTCTACTTTACTGCAAAAATCCTGGAGGCAAAAAATTCCTCCAAGGAGTTGTTCAAAACAGTGGCAGCACTATCAAAATGTCTGGGCGACAGAGTATTTTTGCCGGACCAAAATTTTGTGGAACAAATGGCTGTGTTCTTTCAGAATAAAGTTCAAATGGTACATGATGGGTTGGCCACTGCTGCATATGTCCTAAAAACGAATAGTGCAGATTCTTTGGATTACCGGGCATCTCTGCAAAAGTTGTCACATTTTTCCACTCTGGAGGCAGATAAAGTTGCCAACCTGTTGCTGCATACCAAGTCAGGCTCACCTCTGGACCCGTGTCCCCCTCATATATTACACCTGGAATCGGAAGAAGTAAGTTCTTCCGTGACCCCTCTATTAAACGCAATCACCAGCTCCGGGGAATTTCCCTCCTCATGGAAAAAGGCATGCATTAGGCCCATTATAAAAAAGGCCTCCTTAGACCCCACAGAGGCAAAACACAATCCCCCAATCTCCTGCCTTCCACTACCATCAAAAGTCTTGGAGAAAGCCATGAATCTAGAACTGACAGAATACCTGGATTGCAGTAACATTCTTGACTCCACCCAACACGGTTTCCGTTCTCGGCATTCCACCGAGTCTGCTCTAATCATGGCCATAGAAGAGATCCGGAAAGTGTTGGACGGGGGAGGCAGAGCTGCACTCATTCTGCTTGATCTCACCTCAGCTTTTGACACCGTGAATCATGCAGTATTGCTGCCTCAATTGAGGGATGCGGGTATTGAAGATGTGGCTCTGACTCTACTTACATCCTTTTTAACATCACGAGAACAACTGATCCATTGGAATGGCCTGCAATCTGGAATTTTCCATCTCCCATGTGGAGTCCCACAGGGTTCGGCCCTTTCTCCAACATTATTTAATCTATATGTCAGTCCCCTGGCACGAGTAATCAAAGATCATGGCATAATGTTGGTGTTGTACGCTGACGACACTCAACTAGTGATATGTTTGACACAAAGTGTGCAGTTAACAGCTGATAGGTTCCATAATTGCCTCACAGATGTAATGGCATGGATGAATTCAAACTTTTTAATGACTAATAAAGAAAAAACCGAGGTCCCTGAGTTCGGGCAACTACCCTCAGTATGGAGACCAGCCTGGTGGCCTCTTGAGGCTAGCAATTGTCCAGTCCCCGTGCCCAAGGCCAGGAACCTGGGATTTGTGTTTGACAAGGACCTCAAACTTGCCTCACAAATAAATCAAGTTTCCTCTGCATGTTTTTTCACATAAAAAATCCTGCGGAAAATTCTGCCCTTTATTCCTCTATCACTTAGGAAAACAGTGGTCGGAGCTATGGTTTTGTCCAGAATCGATTACTGTAATGCCCTATACTTAGGAGCTGGAAAGGGACAGATCATAAAACTTCAATTGTTTCAGAATGCAGCGGCTCGGGTTATACTTGGCTTACCTAAATACCACCGGACGTCAGCGGTGATTAAGGAGCTACATTGGCTCCCAGTCCATCAGAGAGTAAACTTTAAAGCCCTATGTCTATTGCACAAGGGTATATACGGAGGAGGGGCTGCAGACATTCAAACCTTGTTTTCTGTATACCAGCCCCAACGCCCTCTCTGATCTGCCAACACAGGATTGGTTTGTGTCCCTAGAATAAAAAGAACTAGATGGGGAGGAAAGGGTTTTTCTTACCAAGCATCCATCTTATGGAACTCCCTCCCTGTGACAATTAGGTTAGAATCTAACAGGGTCTTTTTCAGGCAAATGATAAAGACCTGGCTCTTCTCAAGGTCTTAAAGATCTGTTGCTGTCTGCATCATATTCACCCAGCGCCCCTTCAGTCAGTCAGTTAGACAAAAAAGTAAGAGCCGAAGAACGTAGGACCAAGTGCATGGGTCCAATTTACAGTTTGGCACATAGGGTACTCCACTGTAAATGTGAAGGAGTGTCCTTTCTGAAAATATCTTGCTTCAGTTGCCCTACTGAGAGTTGGGCAAACGATCAGATATCTGTCAGTAGTGGCCCCAATAGCTCCATCTTTGGAAAGCTTATTCCAACACCCTGGTGGAGCTCTAGCCTTCACAATCAATCAATCATGTCATTTTTAGAGCGCACTACTCACCCGTAGGGTCTCAAGGCGCTGGGATGGGGGGGTGCCGTTACTGCTCGAACAGCCAGGTCTTGAGCTTCTTCCTGAAGGAGAGGTGGTCTTGGGTCAGGCGCAGGTCGGTTGGGAGTGAGTTCCAGGTCTTGGCGGCCAGGTAGGAGAAGGACCTTCCTCCTGTTGTCGCTCTTCGGATGCGGGGGGCGGCGGCGAGGGCGTGGCTGGTTGATCTGAGGAGGCGCTTGGGGGTGTAGAAGTTGATCCGGTTGTTGAGGTAGCTCGGGCCTTGGTCGTGTAGGGCTTTGTGTGCGTGGGTGAGGAGACGGAAGGTGATTCTCTTGTTGACCGGGAGCCAGTGCAGATCTCTCAGGTGTCCGGAGATGTGGCTGCGTCGGGGGATGTCGAGGATGAGTCTGGCCGAGGCGTTCTGGATCCGCTGGAGTCTCTTCTGGAGCTTGGCGGTGGTTCCGGCGTAGAGGGCGTTGCCGTAGTCCAGTCGGCTGGTGACGAGGGCCTGGGTGACCGTCTTCCTCGTCTCGGTGGGGATCCACCGGAAGATCTTACGTAGCATGAGCAGGATGTTGAAGCAAGACGAGGACAATAAAGGTAGATGGTTTGGTGCCTTTTTTCTACCCATCATCACCAGGGAAAGCGGGCTGTCACAGAAAGAAACAAGCATTTGCAATGCAATAGGTCTTGCATTATAAAAGTATGAGCTGTTGGCATTGCTGATAATAATGCAACACTAGCAGCTCAAAGATTCAGTAATGTGAGACCTATTGCATTCCAATAGTTGTTTGTGTTTTTTTTTTATATAGCACGAACTACACACACAACCACACACACAACCACACCAAGCAATGGCAAAACCAATAGTTCTCGCTTTTGGGACCTTCTAAGTATTTATTTACGCAGCATAATATCCTTTGTGCAACCACATCAACTGTTGCATGGCTAAACACTTATAAGTTCCCAAAGTCGAAACCTATTGGTTATGCCAATGCTTGGTGTGGTTGTGTGTGTGGTTGTGTGTGTGGTTGTGTGTGGTTGTGGGTGTGGTTGTGTGTGTGGTTGTGTGCGGTTGTGTGTGGTTGTGTGTGTGGTTGTGTGTGGTTGTTGTGTGTGTGGTTGTGGGTGTGGGTGCATTTGTGGGTGCGGGTGTGGGTGTGTGTGTGGATGTGTGTTTGGGTGTGCTTGTGTGTGTGGTTGTGTGTTGTTGTTTCGAAATACCGCTTCCGAATGCATTTGTGTCGTTTGTACATGCTATAGAAATCCAGTATTACTATTAAATAATGTCATAGTATTCAGTTTATCCACCTTTAAAGACTGAAAGGCTGTCAATATAGCAGAAATTCAAACCCTTGATCTGCACATCACAGCATATCACATCACTAGTCCATTTCACTGATGCACTCGTAGTACGAAAGTGCTGCTGTAACAATAAAGGGGAAAGGAGTATCTAATCATTTTCCATCCTTCAGCACTTGTGCTGATCTCCAAGTTAGTGTCTTATAGATTGTTGTGAATCTGCATCATTAGTTTTCCTCATGACACCAAATGGCCAACTCTCATTTAAAATGAAGCATAGCGAACCCCAACGCATAATGTGCCTATATTGTGTGTGAGGGAGATTAGTGAAAAGACTATTTTGTGACACAAACAAAAATCACTCACTGGTATAGGAAAAAAATATGCAAAGGAAGTAGAGGTAAGGACATATATTGACACAGCCTGTGCTCATCGTTTTTGTGACTTTATGTACAACTGCCGCAGCAGCCACGTATGACAGGACTCTTAAGACTTCAATATGAAGCACCTTGTGGTTTTACACTGAGATGAAATTATTGCCTGATTCAGAATTTTCGAGGTCAAAATGAGAGATATTTTGCAGAATCCAAGTTGCCACACTCGGATTTCAGAAATTGTCTCAATTTTCAATCTCTGTTCCCCGTGCAACTTTCACCAGGTATCACTGTCTCCTGGTAAACTGTGCACAGGGAAAACTTGTGGGGATGAGATATTATTACAAAGCTGAATACTACAAATGCCCAGTATCTCCACCCCACTCAGAATGAGAGTATCCCCAACTGTTAGTGTCCCTTTTGAGCCTCAGGATTGTGATCTTCTTTTCCTGCTTCCCATTCTTTTTGTGCTGGTTCTTTTTAGAGGCTGACTGGATTATTAGACAGGTAATTGTCCTAGGCCAGAGTCTCAAATATATTGTTCAGTAGAAATTACATTTACAACTGCAAACAGTTGGATTCATGTTTGTAATCCCCAAATCTAAATGGCAAAAATCGGGATTTAAATACATTGACCTTTTCTAAACTCATGGAAAGTCGCCGGTATGGCAGCCTTTCAGCAGCCTTGAAGACAGGCTTACAGGAATGAGCCTAGGTGTTAGCAAGGGAGAGGCAGGGAGTGGCCATAAAGAATATGAGGAATGCCTACTTAACCGTAACTTTGTGGATATTCACAAACATTTCCAATTTCTCTTAATGGCCAGCTGTATAAGACGCTTAAAGAAATGTTCAAATTAGGCGTGAAGTGGACCAAACATTCCCATACTTACAGGGAGTGTAGTGAAATAGATTTCTGTGTGGTAATAATTTCACGTGAAGACCAAAAAAACAAGGGGGATTTCTGCTTTAATCCTAACCAAAACATGGGACTCCTCAGGTGGAAACTTGCTGCTTTAAGGTAAAGCAGGTTTATGGAAATAGGTGATTTTTATAGTTTTTTGCTCCGAAGGAGATTTCTGTGAGTATAACAGAGAAACCTTACAAACACCCGAGCCAAAAGCCAACAATCTGTAAAGTTACCAATTCTTTTATAGATCGGACCCCTTATCTCATGGCTCTTGAGTGAACTCCTGCATCAGCAGAAAGTTCATACCTGCCTACGAAGATCTTGAACCTGATTTATATGTGATATGGGAAAAGGAGCTTAATGATAGCTCGCGCAATTTAATGAAAATACTTATAGATAACGCAGACAGGAAAATGGCTAAACTTCTTATTGAGATACAAAAGGTGGAAGATGAAATTAAAGCCCTTAATCTTCCAGAAGCAACCATAAAAAACTATACTATCATGGATGAGATCCTGAATGATGTACAACTAGATATTAAAAGGAGGAAGGCACATAAGATTAAGAGAGACGAGAAAGACTATCGCTCAGGGAGAATATACACTTATGCAAAGAGGTTTGACTATTTAATGAAAACAACATTGAGTAAGAAGCAGGCTGGCAACACTACACCACTTAGCGAAACTGAAGCATCTTCTAGCAACTTATCAAGCGATGACAGTGAAGAGACACCGGTTACAGTAACAACTACCCCTACACCTGAATCTAATTTTTTAGAGGAGGTTCACCGCTTACGGAGGGGGAATCGGGAAACTGGCAGAAATCGGAATACAAATATAAGAGGACCAGAAGAGGCAGGCGAGGAAGAGGGAGATCAAGGGACAAGGATCAAGAGAAGTTTGAGGTCATGGAAGCCACAGCCCTAAGAGATGTAACTGAAGTAAGTGATATAGAAATAATTAACTTATCTGACCAACAACTGTCTCCAGACATGATCTGTGTTCTTAAAAAAGGTTTAGGGTTCTGCCCAGCTAGGAGGCAAGACTGGGTGATGACCAAGATAGATCTTTTTAAATTTACTAGGAGGCTTAAATTGAATTTTTTTTTTTGTAATATTCCAGATAGAAAAGAAACATCTACTACCAAAAATTTGAGTAATCTTACTATACAAGAACTTAAAGATACGCAGCTCCTGTTATCTCTAACAGAAACAGAAGAGGACCCTGCTACACTGGCTAAAATTATGGAAGATTTAGAAGTGGAACGCTATATAACAGAAAGCAGTGGTCTTAAAACAAGCTCCAAATGGACCCCAAGGCTTACACAAGGAAATGTTATTGATGTATTCTTTAAGGCTGTCAGTCAGGATATAGATCGAGAATTAGAACACAAACGTCTAAACTATTTGCATCCTAGAGAGGATAATTTAACACCAGGAGAAAGGAAAGCTCTAAATGAGCTATTGAATAACAAGAATATTACAATTCGGAGAGCCGACAAAGGAGGCAACCTGGTACTACAGAATAGTATAGACTACAAAAATGAAGTCCTATCACAATTAAATGATAGACGCTATTATACAAGACTAGAGTCTAACCCAATGAAGACCTTAGTAGAAACGGTCAACACTAAGGTGAGGGAATGGTATGATTTATCCTTGATAAATCATGATGAATACCTTTATTTACAGACCATTTATCCGAGATCACCATGTATGTACACCTTGCCAAAGGTCCACAAATGCAGAGACAAGCCCCCAGGAAGACCGATAGTCTCGGGCATTGGTGGACCAACTGAACACCTGTCTGAATACATCGATACATTTCTTAGGGATTTTGTACAGAATCTACCATCCTTTGTTATGGACACTAAATATATACTTAATATATTGAATGATATCATCTGGGAAGAAGGGATGATCTTAGCCACACTGGATGTGGTCTCCCTTTATTCTAATATTGATCACACTTTAGGAATCAATGCTCTTGACTTCTTTCTTAGCAAGCGAGCTGCAGAATTTTACGATCATTCACAAATGCTGTTGCAAATGACGGAACTTGTATTGAAAAATAATGTGTTTTTGTTTGATGGTACGTGGTACCGCCAAGAACTGGGTACAGCGATGGGAGCCAGATTCGCTCCGTCTTTTGCCAACCTATTCATGGGTTGGTACGAGGCGGAGCGAATCTGGGGACCTAGTAACAGGGAATGGATCCAATATATACATTACTGGGGTCGTTTCATCGACGACTGTCTGCTCATCTGGACAGGATCGGTAGAACAATTACATGGATTTTTTGATTACCTAAATGACAATATGTATAATCTACGGTTTACAACGCAGTATGATTATAATATGATTACTTTTCTTGATGTTGAGCTATTTGTGCACGCAGGCAAATTAAATAGTAGAATGTATAGGAAACCTAGTAGCTGTAATTCAGTACTACATGCTAAAAGCTGTCACCCAACGAACCAGATAAAATCCATTCCGTATGGAGAGATGGTGAGAGCCAGACGAAACTGTTCCCTAAATCAAGACTTTCAGGAGAACCTGTCTGACATATCCTTGAGATTTGAAAAGAGGGGATATGACAGTAAAACCATAGACACAGCTTTAAATAGAGCAAAGAAACTGAGGCGCAAAAATACCCTCAAAGACAAACCAAAAAAGATGGATAAAGATAGTGAAATAAAGGTTAGAATGATTACTAACTACAGTACAGAAAGTAATAAACTGTACTCTATTCTGAACAGACACTGGAATTTACTAAAACTTGATCAAGACATTTCCCCATATGTTACTCACTACCCTTCCCTAACTTTTAGGAAAGGTCTTACTCTTTCCAATCTACTAAGCCCAAGCTACCCGACCAAACCTGTAAATAAGGATTGGCTGTCAAAATTTAAAGGTTTCTATAAATGTGGTAGATGTTCATCATGTAGATGGGCAATGAAAAAAGTAGTGAGCTTCAATTATAATGGTACAGGAGAATATACCATTGAGACGTTCATCAATTGCGACACAACTTTTGTGGTCTATGCTATTGTGTGTAGCTGTGGTAAGATCTATATCGGGAGTACCAAGAGAAAACTAAGGGACAGGATGGCAGAACACTTTAGAGCCATTATACAAGGTGATACTAGGTATCCAACCGCAGCACATCTGATAAGGAACTCTCAAGACAGGAAGAAACATATATTTACTTATCATGGCATTGATCACTTAGATACTAATCCAAGAGGTGGCAATAGAATTCTGAAACTTCGAAGGATGGAGGTCACTTGGCTTATTAAACTGAAAGCAGTAGAAATGGGGTTAAATGTTGATCATGAATATGAATTTTTCTTAGGTAATGATTAACCGAGTTGTACCTCAGAAGCCTGTTTATGCACGATAGCTGTATTCATCTAGTATACTTTACACGGCTTGCATGTGTTCTTTTTGTGTTTTAATATGAAATGAAGAAGCAGAATACTGATGTTTGCACTTTTGATTTTGAGTAAATGTACTGTATTCTAGATATCAAAAAAGAAAAAAAAATGACTTACTGATCTACTGTATAATATTTTGCTAACATGAGTAATTATTGCTAAATCTGTAATATGACCGAAGTAAAAATATAATTGGAATATGAGAATTTATATCGTAGTAAAATATCAAAAATAGGAAATAATGATATTTTGCTTTACTGTAAGATATTTGATTTGGACTTCAGATTATGGAACTGTTAAGAAATGACAATCAACTGTACAGAAATTAGATGTAAATCTATCATAGTTTATTTTTGTATTGTGGTATGATACCTTGAACACATACTTAGGCTGTGTTATTTACAATGAAACTGTGAGTACAAAGAATTGTGTGATGTACTGTACCCTCTCTTCCTCTAATGCATAACTATGGTGAATTAAAAAGACTATTACATCGGGCTAACGTTACGGCGGGACGGCGGAGTGGAATGCTGGTGCCCCCTTTCACCGGTAGACATCAACTGATATTAGGACAATGCTAGTATATTTAGTAACTGGCACGCAATATGAGACGAATTATAACACTCTAATTTCAGTCGGGACCTAACATGAAGCGAATATGAGACCACTCAAAGATGGCGACCGACGATTTCGTTAAGAATTAGATTAGCGTTTCGGATACTTATTATGGCATAATAACATTAGTAACAAAATACATGCTCTAGTATGACAACGTATTATATGGTAAACGTTAATTACGAATTAATATTTTCTCGCCGAAACTTTCATTATACGTATAAAAAAAATTTTTTTTTAGATAAAAACAAAACTTAAAGAAGAATGCTATAATAATTATATACAACGTATATAATATAAATAAACATAGTCAAACTTTTATGGTTTAAGTTTACTAAGCGACGGACTCGCACTTTACCAACATGGCGCCCAAAAACTATCTTATACTATAAAGGTGACTAACTAAGATGGCGCCCGAGTAGGACGCTGACACGGAGATACGCGATCCGAAGCTCGAAAGAACTTCTAAACCTGGTAAGTGAGAAACCGGCAAACAGGAGATAGTAAGCTTCTAACGCGACTATGAACAAAACCTATAGTTAGCTTATACTCGACAAATCGTATATTTACAGATACTTGAAATACTCAGATTGAGTCTTGACCGGCAAGAATCTGGGGAGTGATTTGAAAACGATAAGGTAAGGTTGTCTTCGCTTATTAACGGGAGGCAACTTAATCATATCACTTAAGGTAGTGACTTAAAAACCCTGTACAGTGGTCTGAACAAATAAACATTTTATTACAGATATACATAATGAATTTAAACATTGGAAAGAGATAATGTATGTGAAGTTTACACTTGGAAATTAAACCCAGAATATACAACGTTATATATTTTGGATGCTACATTAAAACGACAAGGTAAGAATTTAATTTAGTCCTGACCGATCTGAGCTATTAGCAGCAAAACTGATTAAAAGATAAAAAATAAGCATAAAAACAATTTAGATTGAATTCGAATATAATGACTCTTTCAGATACGTATACATTAAGGATTGAGTTATATTAAGGAAGTGGATTACTTGATGCTACCGATGAGGGAAGGCATAGGTATGTAGCCTCGCTGTCTAGCAACGACGCAAAACCCGAACATCTACTAAAATCTCACCATTTTACTTTCTTACTTCACATCCTGAACTAAATTATGATAAACCCTCCAACTATTTACAATCTGATACACGGGGTGCCTTCAATCTATAAACTTGGTGGTGAGTTAATAGTTCTACATAGCATTTACTCTAAGCACAATTACACCCCAATTGTACTTTTTCTTTAAAACAAATGTGAAATGTCATATCTAGGCATTATCTGGTTTACTTAAAATTGATAAAATTATAATTTGTTTGGGTTGCAGCCCTGAGGAAGTCGTAGGTCAGATCAGACCAGACGAAACACGTGTTGGCTGCCCAATTGTTGGAATTCAAAACGAGGATTGTTTCAATGAAGATTTAATTGTGACAAGAATCAGGATATAAATAAATTGAACACTATAATTGGACTTCAGAGTGCTCAATGATTCATGTTACATTTTACATTTGTTCCGTGCCAAGTCCTTTCTGAGATCTTGATCCCGATGAGATGTTTCGCTTACACTGCACGCACTGCTCTGAGTTTGGCAAGTACTGGAGTTGAACCTTTACCCCCAGCCCTCACGCCCCTCGTCCGGAACAATGTGATAGACTTTTGCTTTTTGTCCCCTTAGGCTGTGGTCCGGGAAAAAACAACAGCCCTGGCTGCCAGGTTCCTGTCACTTGTCGTTTTGTTATTTCAAGAGCGCTGTGTGCTCAGCACCTCAGACCCGGATATACGGGGACCGCAGTATCGCCTGCTCCGAGCCATAGGACCAGTGTTCTGACTCGCATCTCAGGGCAGACTAAGGCCCACTGGCAGGCTTTGAGGAGCTACGTGAACACTGTGATGAACATGGACCACATCGACAGAGTGTGGGGAGCTAGGAGAAAATCGTGGGAGTGTGAAGAGCTTGAGGCTGGAGCAAATGGGCAGAGTGTGAGGAGCTTGGAGCATATTGGGGAAGTGTGAAGAATTTTGATTTGGAGCACATCGGCAGAATGTGAGGAGCTTAGAGAACAAAAGCATTGGCGGCTGCGAAATTAAATTTAAATAAAAAACGCGAGTGGTGACGCGCATGGTGTGCTCGCGTGTCAGAGCAAGTGCTACCTTGTCGGCGATCAGCATGCTATAACGCGCATGTGCGCGCGCGCTCTTGTGCGCGGGCGCTTTTGTGCGCGTGCTAGCAAGCTGATCACCCGCAAAGTTGCATTTTTCAGAGCCCCAAAATGTCTCGGCCGAGACCAGCGCATGCACTGGGTCAGGCTGAGACCTAAAAATATAATTATAGAAATGGCCTCAACACCCAGAGAAAAAACTCAGTCGGTAAGGAGCTCATTACTGATTTCTTTTTCAAAAACAAACTCCCACTTTGTGAGTTGATTTTGAAAAACCAAAATGGTTTGGAGTGAGTTGATAAATGTTTTTAACCTGGTTCCTTTGAGGATACAGGGCTCACTTCTGTCTAGTGGAAGTAATGTCCTCTGTAGCCCTGACTAATGAAGTTCCGCCTGACAAACTCTACACAAGGGCTTTTCATGTGCTATTTTATAGTGACTCATGCACAGTATAACAAATGAAGGACTTATCGTTCAATATGTTTCCAATATTTATGGAACAGGTACCAAGAACTTGTTGCAATATAATTTTTGGTGAGCTGAGGAAGTGATACTCTAGATGGGTAGGAGCACTGTGAATTTGAACAAAGCGCAAAACCACAGCACCTCTCCTAATGTGCCAGTGGTTTCATCTACAAAACAAACGTGGGGAGGGAGAGGCCAGTGACAGTCGCTGTTGCTCTATAATAAATGCCATCCTGGTACACTCTGCTAAGGTGGCCTTCAGATACAACTGTGTTGCTTCAGACTAGAAGATCCCAGCACATAAACAGGTTTTTTGTCCTGTGCGAAATCAACATAATGCACATTACTAATCTGAAAATTGCACGACCTATTTCTTTAAATCATAATGCGATGTCTCCTTAACCAGCAGGCAATCATGTTTACATTCAATAAAGCATTGTTCAAGAAAAGGGCTTAGGGATGAGATAAGGTTTCCAAATTATGAGTTAGGTTTTGTACTGTGGTGTGATTTACTTCATTATAGCATTTCCTTTACGCTTTCCTGCATGTTGCGGCGGGCCCGAGGTACTTTAGTTCACTCAAAAAAATGTAAATGATCTATGCATGGCATAATGATTTTGGAAGCAGCTGTTAATGAAGTATGCTTGTAAAAAAGCTCTTGTTTCAGAATACTGAATTCAAAACCAATTTGCTCCTTTACTGTGTAAGTAAGTAGGCAAAAAAGCCTTCTACTTTCCCCAAACTACACCTACTTATACCATTTAGTTAATTTACCATAAAAACCTCAGAACCATAAAACAAGATTGGCATTCATTCTGATTTATTTAATGTTAAAACAAGGGTAAACATGCAACTTCAGAAAGTAACAACTTTAAAGCTTATTGTATTTGTTTTCAGAGGGGTAAGTGACATTTCTAAAAGTTATCCTAACCGAGGGCCTAAAGTACTATTATTCTATTTGAGAAAAGATGTTGCAATACGTGCACCAACTTTTTTATGGTCAGAAGACTATTTTGCGAACCAACCTATTCATGCACAGGTCAGTTAACAAAAAACTGAATTGCAGAGGCTTGTAGAATGACCTGGCAAATTAGTATTTAATACGCAGGTTGCTCTTTGCGATGTCCTGGTAGTGGCTGCATGACTGGAATGGTGCCGACAAGGAGTGCATCAAAAAATGACACTTAAAAAAGGCCATCTTTCTTGAAGGAACTGGGGCTGCTTTTGTAAATAGGGTATAGGAAATGGGGTTACTTGTTGAGGGGGCTGAAACCCTACTCATGCAGCAACTACAGTTCCTTTCTGGAGGAAGTTGCGGGTACACCACAAATTAACCTACGGTTAACCTTCTGGTATCTTGTGAAAAAGTAGTAAAGCTTAAATTAGAGGTAATGTGTAAAGTGTTATGCAGCACTTGAAACCGTTATAAAAACAATACACAAGAAAAATCCTGCACCAATATAGAAAAAAAATAAAGTTAAATTTAATAAATTATTTGAGACCAAAACAACAACAATCTAATCAGTAAAACCATAGATAAGAATTTTTAAGCTTTATGCGAAAATAGTGTCTAAAAGTGCAAATCTCCAACTGTAGTTATCTGGTCACGCCAGACCAGGACAAAGTCACAAGTTCAGGCCAACTGCAATGGAGCATGGGCTGGACACAGAGACCCAGTTAGACTTGCTAAAGAAAGTACCTTCAATCTTAGTTGAGGAGTGTTGCGAGATCCTGCGTCAAGGATGCGTCACACAGCAGCTATTGCAAGGTCCTGCGTCACGGATGCTTCACTCAGCTGTGGTTCTGAGGCGCTGCGGTGCTGAGAAGTGAGGTACTGTGTTGAGGAGGCATTACACAGTCATGGTTCTAAGGAGTTGTGAGGTCCTGCATCGGAAATGCAATTGGCAGTTCTGATGTGAGGCTGAGAGGTGATTTGTCATGCTGTGTCAGTTCTGCTTGGACTATAGCTGAGTCGATAAAACACCCTGCAGGCCCACTTCCAAGGGTCCAGGGCTGGGGTGGCACTACTTGGCAAAACTCACTGCAGGCAGAGTACAGTTATTGTGTTCAAGATGGTTGGAATCTTTTCTCTCCCTGTGGTCCTTGGAGATGTGGGTCCAGTCAGGGAAACAGTTGGAACAGCGCAGCCGGAGCCTCAGCCAAGAATGTTCCAACATCGCAAGCATAACCACACATATGCCTTAACCACGCATATGCTTGGTTAAGGCAGTCCGCGGTTTAGCTGCTGGGCAGAAGCAGGAAGACCTTGCCAGGAAATGAGCCAGAGAATGTGATGAGGTATGTGGGGTGGGGTAGGGCTGGGGGGTGTATTTCAGGGCAGAGGGGGTAGTTTTCTAGGCTGGGGGTTGGGTAATTTTAGGTTGAGCATTCGAGACCTCTTGTATATACTGTAGTATATACTTATAGGTGTATGTACTTTGTGGGCCCTGGAGATCAGCCCTAAGACTTGACTGCTTCCGCTTAGGGACTTTTATTCTGTTTAACTGCCTCTATTTAACTGTCTTGATAGAAATCGACCAGTATAGGTCACTATAATACCAGAATTGCTTCCTGCTTGTTCAACTGCCTCTATTTAACCCGTCTTGATAGAAAACGACCAGTGGAGGTCAGTAAAATACCAAAATTGCTTTCTGCTGAGGGACTCTCTTTTTTAAATTTTCCGGCAACTAAATCTATTTAACTTTCTTGATAGAAAACAACTGTTAGAAATGGAGTCTCTAGTTGGCAGAGGTTGGTACCTTTGACCAAATAGGGACCCTTGCTTCTAGTCAGGGCAAAGGGGAAACATGCTGTTGATAACCCCTGCTCACCCCCTTGGTAGACTGGCACAAGCAGACAGGCTTTTCCCCAAGGCAATGTGTAGAGTATTTGTACCAACACTCACAGTAACACAGTTAAACACCACAAATGGACGCCACACAAGTTATTTATCAAAAATATAAATCTCTTATCTGATTAGGCAAGATCAAAACTACATAAAACCCACATAGATAATGAATCCTTTCTTCAGGAAGTGTTCTTTGGAATGTTCTTGTAAAAATAAATGTACTTGTAGAAACAAAGGGACTTGTAGAGTCCGTATGGCTGTAAACTCTGGTTCCAACGTGTGGAAAGTCACTTTAAAAATAAGCTCCTCTCAACATGGAGCACTTGTCTCTTGTGTGCGGGGCCTTTCTCACCTTTAGAACGGGTTTAGCCCAATTACAGCGTTCACAGCTGAATTGCTTTCTGAAATGTTACGTCTCCACCAACAAAATGCCCCCGCTGCACTAATTCAAAATGCTGCCTCGCACGGTAAACATCACTTACAATGAAACTTTTACAACGCACTACCATTACAACGCAGTCATTACAACGCAAACTATTACAACGCATTGCTCTGGGGGGCGCTCTAGGATAGGGAATAGGTTAATTTACTATCCAATAACCTTCCCTAGTGTTCACGGGGACTGGAGTTGGAATAGTAAATTAAACTATTCACTATCCAGCACCCAAAAGCGCTATGCGTTGTAATGGTATGCGATGTAAAAACCGGGTTGTAAAGGCAGGCGTTGTAATAGCCTGCGTTGTAACATCATACATCCCCTCGCACAGATGACAATATGCCCCACTGCACTTTTAGTCAAAATGTTGCTTTCAAGATTGGTCTAAACAGCAAGATGCCCCCGCTGTACATGTGGCAAAGAAAAGGCTGCTTCCAAGATTGTTTTAAACAGCAAGATGCCTCTGCTGTGGGAACGAATGCTGCCCTTGTAGGTTGCATGTCGTGCAACAATGCCCCCTCTGTACTTGTACAACCACAGTGCACCTGCACAGTCACTCGTAGCCCCACCTGCTCTCAACCCTCTCCTGGCCTTGAACAGACAACAGCGCAGCTGGGAGCGTATTACCTGGGGCTGCTCTCGCGTTGACGTTGTCCTCCCAGGTGTTCCCCTGACGGGAGCCCTTCTCCTCCGGCGGTGACGTGCTGGCTGGGACAGGACTTCCTTCCGGGCGGCCTTCTTGCTCTACGTAGTGGTGATGAGGGTGCAGGTACACTGGTTGCTAGGCAACCCTCCGGTTTCGTTCCAGATGCAATGAGGCTCTTCTCCTCAGCGGGCCCGGCCTCAGGGAGACAGCTCGAGTAGCAGCAGTGAATTAAAAGTAAACACACAGCAATTCTGGAGATTGGGGGCTGGTGGTGATGAGATACCAGCCCTCAGTGCCACCCTCCGATCACGGGCCGGCGGCAGTGATACACATAGCTTTCTCAGTGCTTCTTGGGAGCAGATAGGCATGTAAAGCAAAGGCAGGCTGCACGGTGGCACCAGCGACGCCCTGGGGGCACACAATTATCCAGAGGGACAGCAGAAACAGCGGAGCATGGTGCAGGGCGAGTTTCAGGAGTTTTGGTAAAACTTTTATATCCCTGAGTTTCCAACTGGAGGCCAGCTCTTCTCAGGCACTTGGAGACAGTTACACTTCAGAGGGGACAAAGCACACAGCACAGCTCCTCTTCAAGTACAGGGACACAGCACACAGCAGAAAGTCCCTTAGTCCCCCTCCTCAGCAACAACAGCAACTGCAGGTCAGCCCCCAGACACACTGCAATGGCAGCACTTTTCCTCGGTCTTCTTCAGCTGTTCTTCTTTGGCAGGGATACCTTCTTCATCACAAAGTTTCCTAGTCTAAAGTTTAGGGGTTTCAGCTCAAATATTTATGTACCAAAAGTCTTTGTTCTTCATGTGTGAGGGATCCTGGATCCAGTCCAAACCAGTTCTGGGTACACTCTGCCAGTGCACATATTCTTCCTTTGTGAGTGTGGGCCAAGGCCATCAGATGCACCGCAGGAGGTGGAGCCAGCATTGTGGAAGGCATGCACAGCCCTAATCAGTCCCAGGTGCAAATACTCCCACCACTTTACATGCAAATAGGTGTATTCAGCCTAATACTGACTCACCAAACCTCCTGGAGCCACGCCAACCCATGTCATTCACAAACCAGACAGTCAATCCTCAAAAAGGCACAGACACACAGAAAGATTGAACAAGAAAATAGCCACTTTCTAAAAGTCCCATTTCCAAACTTTGAATTTCAAAAACATCCACCTCCCTAAAAGATGTGTTATTAAATTCTGAGTTCAGGGATACCAGATTCCAACTTTCCATCTTGCTGCTATGGGAAGATATGCAGGTAAACATGTTACACAGCATTCCCCATTTTATCAGTGCTGCAGGCCCACTAGTAGCATTTGAATCACCAGCCCTGGCTCACTCAGTGCACTTTACTAGGGACCTACAGGTAAGACAAATATGCCAATCATGGATAAGCAATCACAATAACAATTCAACCAGGGAACACTTGCTTTTTGGCACTGATCAGCAGTGGCAACGTGCCCAAAACATCTAAACCAGCAAAAACGAATTCCAGCACTGTGTCAAAAATACAGGAGGCAGAGGCACAAAAGTCAGGGAAAACCAAGCCAAGGATGCCAGGTCTAAGAATGGCCAGCAGAGGTCAGTAAAATACCAGAATTACTTTAGCATTCTCTAGATTCCAGTCCATAGAAATTGTCTTCCACAAGCACCTGTAGACAATAATATTTTTTTCAAATCTTGTATTTTCAGTGATATGACCACAAAAGGCCCTGATTTTATATTAAAAACAGAGCTTTGGACTATACCATTTTCTGCTTAAAGACAATATTTTTCTCCATGTGTTTCCATACCTGGTGTGTAACGCAGTTTGGTGCTTACTTTGCCTCCATGTTAAAGAACAGTAGATGTTTCAGCACCAGGATAATGTGCTGCATAGCTAAACACATATACGGTCCCAAAGGCGAGACCTGTATTGCAAATGCTTGTTTAAATTAGAGGTTAGAGTTTTGGGCCTAAGGGCAATGGAAGGGGTTGGGGTAGTTTTAGGGACAGTGAGGGGGTGGAAATGGGTCGAGGTAGTGTATGTTAAGCGTTAGGGACAGCATGAGGGTGGGAGGGGGTCCGGGTAGTGTTTGCTGAGGGGCAGGGTTTTAGAGCTCATGGCAAGGAGGGGGAAATGGGTAGTTGGGGTAGTCTTTAGGGCTTAGGGAAGGGTGGGGTAGTTTTTAGGGCTCAAGGGGTCAAGTGTTTTTTTTATAAATTAGGGGGTTGGTTTTAGGCCTAAGGGCAGTTAAACAGGTTGGGATAGTTTTAGGGACAGCACAGGAGGTGGGAGAGGATCAGGGTAGTGTATGTTAAGGGGCTGGGTTTTAGGCCTCGGGCAGTGGGAGGAGAATGGGCAGTTTTCAAGTTTTGGGCCAGGGGGCAGATAGGAGGTTTGTCTCTCTTGCCTCTCTTTTGCCATGCTCCAGAAAATAAAGAAAACTAGATGTGGCGGACGCTCCTTTTTTTATAACTCCGCCAGACTATGGAACGCTCGTCTCCCCCATATATATGGAGGGGGGGGGAGCCTAATCTGCTGCTCTGCCGTAAGCTCCTTAAAACCTGTCTTTTTCAAAATTGCACTTAATCATGGGACTGCTCTGTCTGTCTGTGTCTGTTCTCAGTGCTGGGATGCCTCGGGGTAGCTATTGCAGTTTCTAAATGTATTTTTCATTTCATTTCATAGGAGGTTTGTAGCTTATGGCGGGGGTGTCCTTAGCGGCGCATACCCCTTTAACATTCATGCCTTTTCCATGAAATTGCGTGATAAAGGTGTGGCGAAGAAATGTGTGTTTAAGACACATTCATTGTTTGCATTGCGTGGTAGAGGCATGCCTGGTTAGCCATGCGTGATTTAGCCATGCGTGCCTCTATCATACAACCATTCAGTAGTTCTCACTCAGGCAGCAGGGCAGCAGAGTAATAGGGCAGTAGAATAGCAGTTCTTCTTGCTCCAGAGCAGTACGGCAGTTATTCTTTTTAGTTTTCTACAGGTCCAGATGTGTACTGAATAGTTGGGTTTGAGGGCGCCAAATTTACACTTTGTGCAAGCATTGAAGTAGGAGAAGGTTCTGGAGGTTTCTAGCCCCAGAGGTGTTTGCAATTACATGCCTCCCTGTCATTGCACCAGCTTGTCTGGGGGCACAAACGACTAGTGTTAATCTCTTTTTCAATGTGAGGAGGTAGAGCCTTTGTGATATGCAAGTGTGGTAGGTGACAGTTCCGTTCCCCTATCACAGTCAGTGATGGCCCATCTTGTCAACACCTAGTCCCCCTTTGTCCAGACCCCTCAGGATATAGCGGCATGGATTAGCAAATTTAGCGGCACAAAAATGGAAATTTAGCGGCACAAATATGGAAATTTAGCGGCAATTTTGCGGCATTTTATGTGGCCATTTTCCTACAACAAACACAGATATCTTAGTTTTTTTAGTTATTTAACAACATGAAGCTATGTATATTTGGTTTCTTTACAATGTAGACACTTTGGGGCAGATTTACAAGCCCCTTGCACTGCTTTTACGCCGCCGTTGCGTCACTTTTTTTTTTTTTTTTTTTTTTTTAAATATTTTTATTGAGACATTTTTAAAAGCAATTTTTACCCCCCCATATTACAGACATCAAATTTTTCAACACAAAATACACATATTATATATCCTATATAATATAGAGTAAATTAAATACCGAGCAGATACCTTCTTGCAACAGTGCTCCCCAAAATTTGTACTTAAGAAGAAAATAGCAAAGACAAAGAAAAAGAGAAAAAAAAACAAAAAAAAAACAGATAAATACATAAATAAATAAAATACAAATAGATAGGCCAATCCTGCCTACAGCTATTTAGCCGACTCCTACTCTATTTTGCTTATACTTCCACCTCGTGATGGGTTGCCATATCTCCTCTCCCAATTTTTTTGCTCTTTTCCCCTTTCTCTCATATATAGCCTTCTCTAGGTTATATGACGCTAGTAATCTAGCTATCCAAATTTGGAATGTAGGAGGTGTCTTATCAAGCCAAGCCTGTGCAATACAAATTCTATATACAGCTGCCACCATAAACAAAAACTTTGTAGAGTCATTTTCTTCTTCGTCAGTCTTCACCCCCAGCAATAGTCTTTCGTTACTTAATTTTATCTTAATCTCGAGAGCTTTCCCCAGGAATTCCTCTATGGCCGTTTTCAGGGTGTACAGCTGTGGGCATTGGGCGAACATATGTACTATATCAGCTTCCGTAGAATTACATCTAGAGCATGTAGTACCTTCTGTCCCACCCCACTGCGCTATTTTTGCCGGCGTGTAATAGAGACAATATAATGTTTTGTAGTGCTGTGACTGCAGCGTGGCCGAACATAAAACCGATCTTCCTAAATCTAGAGACTTCTGAAGTCCTTCCGGGGAGGTCCCAACTTTTTCTGTCCATTTTTTTGAAAATTTCTCTCTGTCATCTACTTTGTATGCGTACAATTCTGCATGTATCTGTCGTATCTTACAATTTTTACTTTGTTCTATACAATCTAATAGCCTACAGTGTTTAAAACCAATCCGACCACCCTTTTTATCCCTCAAGTAGCTCCTCACCTGTAAATACTTAAAGAAAGTGTTAGTGGGTAGGTCGTATCTGTTTTGTAAATCTACAAATTCTACTATATCTCCTTCTGTATCTAGAAGATCCCCTATTTTCCTGATGCCCCTCTCATTCCATATCCTCATCGTTCCATCCCTAAAGATGTCCCCCGGAAGGGTTTCATTATCAATTAACCTAGTATATCTATTAAATCTGCCTATACCCACTTTTTTCACCACAGCTTTCCAGATCATATAAACAGCTTTTAGTGTTTTAAACCTGGTGTTCTTAAAGAGTCTATAATCAATTGTGTTCAGAAGACCATCAACCGCGGTCTCCCCCATTATGGTTCTATACACATTTGTGTATTCCCGTCTCCCTCCAATTAAACCTTGAAAGTATTGCAGAGCTGCCGCCCAATAGTACAATTTGCAATCCGGTGCTCCCCATCCCCCTTTCTCCCGTGTAAGTGTCATATGTCTATAGGCCCTTCTAGTTTTCCCTTGTGCCCATACTAGTCTATTAAGTATTTTTTCCAGCTTAGTAAACCAAAGTTGTTCGAAAAATAGAGGTATAGCCCTAAACAGATAAAGAAATTTAGGTAACGTAACCATTTTGATTACATTTATGCGTCCCAATAGTGTCAAGTGCAGGTTGTGAATTCTTTCTGTGTTGCTTTTTACCTTAGATAATAACGGTTCCATATTTATTTTCACTAACTCCGCCAAGTCTGCCGACACTCTTACTCCTAAGTATACTGCCTCCTTTACCACTCTGGGATCCGCAAAGGGTGTAAATTCATTCAAAATAATCTGGGTTTTCCCTTTATTAATTGAGTATCCTGATAAGCCCCCAAAAACTGCTGCTTCCTGTTCTATTTCCCTCATGGCCCTTCCTGGTTCCGGAGTTATCAGTGCCACATCGTCTGCGTATGCGAATACTTTGTACTCTGTCTCCTGTATCACTATTGGCGAGATGTTAATGTTACCTATTAGTCTCCTGAGAAATGGATCTAGATATAAGGCAAAGAGTAGGGGTGATGCCGGGCAGCCCTGTCTAGTTCCACGTGTGATCTTTACCGTTTTAGTGTATGTCTTATTTATTTTCACCCTCACCTTTGGCTGCAAATACAACACCTGTATAGCACTTATAAACCCTTTGCCTATGTCAAACCAGTCCATTACATTCCATAAAAACTGCCAGGAGACCCTGTCAAATGCTTTTTCAGCATCAAGAAATATGGCTGCGACAGGGTCTCCTGCTACCTCAGCAGCATCTAATATAGTAATTAACTGCCTGGTGTGCTGAGTAGTCCCTTTCCCGGGAATAAAACCGTGTTGTGTCTTGCTTACTAGTTTCTCGATAACTCGACTCAATCTTTGTGCTAGAGCTTTGGCATATAATTTTGCATCTGCATTCAGGAGAGTGATAGGTCTATATGACCCTGGGTCTAGTGGGGGTTTATCCTTTTTCAGTATCACAATAATATTTGCATCATCCCAAGACTGAGGTGCAGATTTTTGCAGCTGTGCCTGTCTAAAAGTCTCCAGCATATTTTCCCCAAGTCTTTCCCAAAATGTTTTGTAAAATTCAGCTGGTATTTGATCTGGCCCTGTAGCCTTGCCTCCTGGTAAGTTATTCACTGTCATTTTAATCTCCTGCAATGTTAGCGGTAGATCTAATTTGTCCCTTTCTTCCTTGTCCAGTTTATCATGCGATATCCCTGTCAGATAGTCCCTGCACCCTTCCCCTATATCCTCTGGTTTCTGATCATATAGTTTCTCGTAAAATTCTCTAAATGCCTCCTGAACCTCTTCTGTCTTATTTACCACTATCCCATCGCTATTACTAATTTCTTTGATTTCCCCTGCAGCCAGATTCTGTTTAATTCTAATAGCTAAGAGGTGTCCTACTCTCTCACTGTACTCATAGCACTTTTCTTTCTTAGCGAGGTAATTCCCCGCCGCTTTTGCCAAGAGGGCTTCTCCCGTTTCTGCTTTCTTGACTTCTATTTCCAGTATAAGGTCCTCTATTTCAGTTATGTGTTGTCCCTGCACTGCACAGCTTAATTGTTCTTCTAAACTATTCATCTCCTTTACCCATCTGTCCATCCTTGTTCTCTCCATCTTACTCTTTTTTAAGGTATAACTCAGGGTTTCCCCCCTTATTCCGGCCTTAAATGTATCCCAGACGATTTTAGCTGGAGCCGATCCCCTGTTTATTTCCCAGAACTGTGTGATCCATTTATTCATCCTGCTGATATATTCTTCCTCTTTCAGTAATCTTCTCTCAAATGTCCAAGTACAGGGTTTAATACTCCCTCTATCTACCCTGGGGATGGTTATTACCAATAAATTATGGTCCGAAATCATTCTCGGTATTCGCTCTATCTGGGCCCCGTTTGTTATATCATTAGACACTATGATATAATCTAGTCTTGCAATCATTTTGTGGGGTGCCGAATAAAAGGTAGCTCCTGACCCGAATGGGTTGCGTTTAGACCAAAAATCTGAAAGAGCATTATTCTGCAGCATATTGATTACAGCATTACATATTTTTTTTTCCTACCTACGTATCTCCCCCCTCCTGCTCCCCCCAAGCCATGCAAACCGTTTATGTTGAAATCACCGCACATAATTACCGGCTCTATCCAGAGTGCGAGTTCCTGATCTAGCCATTCAAACATTTCCGGGTTGTCGTCATTTGGGCCGTATACAGATACTATTGTTAAATTCCCAGCAGTAGTTTCCCCCTCAATGATAACCCATCTCCCCTCAGAATCTTCTTTTTTCCTTCTAAGTTTAATAGCCCCTCTCCTTGCTAATATAGCCACCCCCTTTGTTCTGGTGTCTTGATTTGTACTAGCCAACACCTCATATCCCAACTGTTCAAGTTTGAACTTTTCTTTCTCCAGAATGTGCGTCTCCTGTAAACAAATCACATCCAGTTTTAGCTGTCTGAACAGTGACGCCGCCTTTTGTCTTTTCCCTCCATCGTTTAATCCACATATATTCACTGTTGCAATCCTTAACGCCATTTCACCTTATAAATTTTTCCTAAAGAAAATGTTACCCACTTGCTCTGTTCTGTTGCAAATCTTATCTCATTCCAATCTATTCTTTTGTGTTGTTTCACCGACTTTACCTGATCCTTTCCCACCCCACACCCCCCCACCCCTTCCCTCCCACGGCAGCCCCACCCCCCCCTTCTACAGGCAAATAGGTCAATCCTGACCTATGTGTTGGCTGCTTGCATTGTAGCGTCGCCCTCCCTCTCCCTCCTAGCTGTCCCGAATTTGCAGTCCGTAGACCTTGATAAGTATTCCATAGTCTTGTTCCTTGTTGATCTTTCCTATTTCCCCTTGCGTTGCTCCTTTAGCTCTTCGAGGTACTCCCCTGCTTTTATCTCAGAAAAAAACCACCTTGTGCGCCCACCACTGATAACCTTAAGTTTCGCCGGGAACATCAGATATGCTTCAGCTCCTTGTTGTTGAAAAGGGGTTATTAACTGTCTTAAGCGCCATCGCCTCTCGACAGTGACATGGCAAAAGTCAGGTCTCGCAAAGAATGTAACCCCTTCGGCAGATCTTTTAGAGTCTGGTCTAGCTTTTTCCATCACCTCCTGCCTTGCCAGGAAGTTGCCAAAAAATACCAGCATTGCCCTACGCGGAAGGCTGCATTGGGGTTGCTGAGCAACCAGTGGAACACGCAGGAGCGTGCACGTCCAGGCCAGAGGAGGAAAGAACGCTGGGAGAGACAGACCAAGCCGAGGAGGTGGGGGCTGCTGCTGAAGCGGCTCCTGGTGCAGCACGATACATGGAGGAGACGAAAATCCAAGGTTCAAAAGGTAACGGCAATGGTTATGGGGAATTAACATTAAAGGAGATTGAAGGCATGAATAATAATGCCTCAATGTTGGACGCACTGCTGCAAGTAGAGGCTGAGATAAGCAGCAATTTGAGGCCAAAAGCGAACACGAACTGGGGAAGTATGATGAGTATAGACTCACAGAAAGAACGAGAAGGGGACAAATTCTTTTCAGTAAATGAAGGCTCAACCTCATCAAGTGCTGAGGAATTAGGGACCTCTGAGATATCATCAGAGGAAGAGGAAAGTACTGAATCTGACACATTAATTACACAGAAAAAGAAAAAATCTGCCTTAAAACGCAATTCAAACGCTAAATCGAATAAAAAGCTACTGTGGGACTATTCTGCCACTACAGGCCTTTTTCAAGAGGGGATGCAAGGGTCTCAAGGGTCGCAGGGGGTACAAGATAAAGACATGGCAAGTGAGGAGGATAATCTAAGAGAGCAAGCCACCCTGAACCTACTAGTCAATATGCTAAAACAAATCCAGGGGGAAGCCAGGGCGGAGAGCCGCAGAGCTAGACATGACACAAAAAAAATACAGGCCTCCATCAGGAAGATGAACAAAAAGTATGAGGAAGTGGAGGGGAGAGTGGAACTGGTAGAGGAAAGGACAGGAAGATTGGAGGACGAGGCAACTGAGTGGCTCAAATTTAAGAGGGATCAGACAAAAATAATGGAAGACCTGCAATGGAAAGTGGAGGACTCTGAAAATCGTCAGAGACGGAACAATGTAAGACTTTTGGGCCTGGAGGAAGGAGTGGAAGGGCAGGACGCAAGGGGGTACGTGATCAGGCTTCTAAAGGGAGCCTTCCCTGAGGCTAGGTGGAGATGGGAAGACGAGGTTCAAAGAGCCCATAGATTTCCACTGTCAATTAAAAAAAGGCAAGGAGGGCCGTTGCGTCACTTTTGTGACGCAGCGGCGACGCAAAAGATGCACCATGGTGCAGGGTATTTACTACGTGACGCATCTCCCAGCCCAGATGGCAAATAACTTTACTAATAACAGTTGCACCTTTTGAAATACACGTTTACAATGTGAGGCATGGTGAATACCATGAATTTACCACAAGCTCAAGATTTGTAGCTGGTGCAACGTACAAACACCCTTTAGCGGTAAACCTGGGAAATTAATGCTCCACCTCTCGAGTAAGTATGAAAAGCTGCTGCCAGCAATCGCAAGGGGTCATGGCAAGAGAAGCACCTGCATTTGAGACACACCCTCAAAGAAATATCTGTCAGATTTTCCATTTAATTTAAGGGCATGCCAGACTGTAGACTGTATACACTCCAGGGAGTACCTAAATCATGCCTGCATCGGGCCAATATTGAATGCTGGAGCTCAAACATGCAGGCACGGCTGGGTGTATTTGTTCTCGTGCTGGAGCCGGGGGTTTGAAAAGGGGATAGTAGCACTCTGAAAGCATTTTGTTGCTGCAAAACAGACCAATTGCTTTGTAATCACCACCATCAACAGATATGTTAGCCCAAACAACCGCGCAGGAGCGGGCGGCTTAGGTAGATAGGTGAAGTCCCCCCAGTTGTCCCCCTCAGTGTCTCGGTCTCATGCAGCACTCACATCTCGAAGTGCCTACCTCTTTTTCAGTGCATGCCTCAGTACTCTAGTGGAGCCAGACTGACCTGGGCATGCCAGGCCTGCATTCCCTGCGCTCTTTACAGGGCTTGTTAATTCCAAAGTATTGCTGCTCAAACCATTACAGACATGAGAACCAGGTATGCGGGTCAATCAAAGTTCTACAGTAATCATGCTCCGGGCCTCAGGCAAGCCCTTGCGTACCCCAACGGAGTAATTTCTGATCCCTTCGGATCGAGGGAAACAAAAGGTCACTGTCATTGTTGAGACCCTGGGCAAGGTCAAGGGGTCCTGCTCCCTCTTCGCTTCGCCCATTTATTAAGAGGCTAGGGGCGACCCCCCCCCCCCCCGTGGGCTCTTGGGCTAAGCCAATTTGTATAACACCCTCATTTACAGCAGACAATGGACCCTAGGGCTGGGAGGCGAAGTGAACAGCTTTTTTTTTTTTTTTTTGCTAGGGACACACTATGTAGTTAAACGATAAACAATGACCCATGCGAACCCTGGTTTCCTGGTTTTTCTGCCGGCAAATTCTCAGTGTAATGAACTGTAAAGGACTACAAGCAGTGCCGGCAATTCCTCTCTCCATCTGGCAGACTCGGGCAAAGCTATGCTTCATGTCCCGTTACTCCTGTGTCTACAAAATGCGCTTGGAGAGAAGCACATGCTGCCTCTGTGTAATCAGGGGTGTAATCTGCCCGAGTCTCGTATGTTTGGGGCCCTGGGTAGAAATGGAATGTTGAGCCCCCCTCTAAATAGCAGAGACATGACACATTCAGGGCTGTTTGCATGTGAATAGATGTCGCTGCTCCTGAACCTGCAGCCCCTCCCTCTGTCACCTTCGAAGCACCTCTTAACAGGTCATCAAGGACTGGAGGTGTGAGGGTTGCCATCCCGCTGTGCCTCTCCAATGCTGCTGATAAAGCAGACCCCCAGGATATAGCAAAAAATGCCGCGATTTCTACAAAAATGCCGATTTCGCGGGCATTTTTGTAAAAATCGAGGCATTTTTTAAAAAGTGCCGATTTCGCGGCAAATCGCGAAATCGCGATATCCTGGAGGGTCTGTTTGTCTTACTGCCTGGAGCATTACACAAAAAACTGCCAATTACAGCTAGTCATGTAATGCAGGATGCAGGTACCAAATGGTTGGAATAAGACAATTGCAACTTTTTAAAAGGAGCATTTTCAGAATTGTGATTTAAAATCCAACTTTACCAGTAAAGAGGGTTTTAAATCACTGCTCAAACTCGACATTCTAGCTTATTAGTATCTGAAAGTTATCACTTATTAAAGCAATAATCTAATCCAATATTCTCCCTTGGGAAAGGTAGGCCTTGCAGTGGTGAAAAATAAATGTTTAGAGTTTTTCACCACCAGGAAATGCTAAAAGTTAACAGTACATGCCCAGCATTTTAAATATTCTGCACCCTGGCCTAAAGGATGTTTAAGGCATTCCCTAGGGATGACTTACATGCATTAATAAGGAAGTTGTAGGTGTGGCAAAAGGTTTATTTTGTGAGGTTGAAATGGCAGTTGAAAACTGCACAAACAGGCTGCACTGGTAGGCCTGAAACATGTTTAAAAGGCTACATAAGTGGGTGGTACAAGCAGTGCTGTACACCCATTCAAAGCATTTAATGTAAATGCCCAGGGTACATGTAGTACCAATTTACTAGTGCTTACAAGTTCAATAAAAGTGCCATTTGGATGTGAGTCAATGTTATCATGTTTTTAGAGAGTGAGCACATGCACTGGTCAGCAGTAGTAAAGTGTACAGATTACCCTGGTCAACAAAACTGAGATCAGCAAAAATTGAGGAGTAAGGCAAAAGGTTTGGGAGAAGACCACACCACAGTAAGGATGACAGGTCAAACAAAAGGCTTTTGGGAAACTTCATGAGAAGATATTTCTGTCCACGTTGCTACATGTAAGATTTTTTTGACTCAGGAAAGGTTTTTATACATACAGAAAAGCCATTTTTTGGTCACAAAAGGGTTTTGTACATCGAGGACCATTTTCCTAGCTTGCTATAACTTCAAATGAGCAATAATTTTGCCAACAGTATCACATTTTCCCACTTTACTATGTTTGCGACGAAAATGACTTCTTGGTCCTGAGCATTGAACTCCAATCTGTTGGTGACATGCATATCCATGACTGGTGTAGAAGCCCAGGTTAGATGTCCTGCACATCTAACCCGGGCGTTTATTGGAATTCTATAACGCATATTAGCAAGCCCATTATCGCCGTTTTAGCGGCAGTTTCCTGCCACTAAAACAGCGATATTTTAAAGAGGTTCTTGCTAATATGTCCCTCTGTGTTTAAAAAATGTGAGTGTCTCTTTTTTACCGAGCTTGATCGTTAACCAACTGTTCACATATAATGATTGAAGTGTACATAATAACGGCAATAGAGCACTTAGTTATTCTTCTTTTCTGGGTTCCTATATAGTCTGTACAACAGAAGTATGTGGCCTCCCTAAAGTAGAGGTTTGTTTGGTTGTTTAGGAGAAATACGTGTATGATCTTGTCAATGATCCCATAGTTATGACCAAATCCAGGCTAAAAGGGAGGAAACATTTTTCTTTCTGTTGATACCGATACCAATTCGCATAGTAAAATCTTTGTTTAGAATCTAGCCTCCTTATTTAGAAAAACCTTTTAAACAATAGTTTATTGGATCAGCTGATTAACCATTTACATGATGTGGAAGGATAACGAGTCTCTCCATCATTCTGGTACAGATACAGTCGCAAAACAATTTGAAGGTGAATATAGAGTAGATAGCGAACAGCAACCGAACTTTGGATGTTCCTTGAAGAACGATAATTTTCTTTCATTCCCTCTTATGCTAATTTTGGGCCATTGTTGATGTGCATGCTTCTTACTTAACATTCAGAGGTCTCATTTTTTGAGGCAGAAGTAACTAACGTGAAAGGGATGCATTGTCTGTAACACAAATGCCTGCAGCATCCTTGCCCTTCAGGCGGCCTTTATATTCTAGCCACTGACATTTCCCAAGTCCCTTCTAATTTATAAGAAAGGAAGCTAATGAAAGATGCTTTCAGATTCGTTAAGGCCAATATATATAACCTGTTTCCTGGAATCCTTCCAGCGTGTTCTTTATCTGAGCTAGAAAACAAAGGCGGAGAAATATTACCATGGACGAAATTTGATAAAGACAGACCCTTCAATGAGATGGCAATAATTTGGTGTGCAGTAAAATGACTGTAGGAAAGTGCCTCTTTTTGCATGGTTAGCCCAATATTGTGCCTGATGCCTGATGTGATTTCGAACTGTAAGTGCATTGGGTACCTGCTAACTGGGTTCCCAGTGTCAGATATCATCCTCAAAACTGTAGCACAATTGATACAACTTCAGCCACCCCTACATGTCCCTAGTAAATGCTACCCCTTGTACCTAAGACATGGGTACTGAAGAGGGTCATTTTAGGCTGCAGTGCTGATTGCACCACCTTAGGGCCCCTCACTAAGGCTATGCGCTCTGCCACTGCAGGCTGTGTGTCTTGGTGCAGGATAAACCAAAGTGTCAACATGGTACACGGCCCTGTGTGCCATGCCATGTATTGGATAAGGTATATGTAAGCCATCCCTACTGCAGGACCTCAGCTCTAATGCAGGGTACACTAAATCCATCCAATGTGTGGGCCTATCTGTAGGAGCAGATAGGCCCCTACAATGTCCAGCCTATTCTGTGATATTGTAAATGAACAGGTAAGCCATAAAGAGTACATGAGATGGATAATCATCAGCATGTGTTTCCTAGCTCCATGACGGCTTCACTGATTTCTATGGTGATTTCTAAGGTATTGTCTTAATAAATCCTCAATGATCCCAGTGGGTATTCCTTAATACATTCACACAGGCGATCCTTTTATAGAGTCCTCTGAAAACCTAATTAAACACTAGTGGGGTCACTGGACGGTTTTTACCAGCCTGCCACCATCAGGCATATATCTGACCTCATTGGGGTGAGTGAGAGCCAGCGCTCTCAGAGGACAGAAACAATACCTGCTCTGGGTGTGGGTGCTTCACACCTCCTCCAGGACAGGATGGTCCTTCCAGACAGAAAGCTTCAAAGGTGATGCTGCCTTTGAAATCCAACCCCGGAACCCCCAAACAAGCCCCCTTCCCTGCTTCACTTTTTTGGTAGGAGGAAAGGCGGGAAAATTAGTTCGATGAGAAGGAGGGTCCCTCTACTCGGTCTACACCACCCCTATGGTGGTACAGGCGAGGAGAACCCCTCTCCAGGACAAGATGGTCTTCCCAGACAGAAAGCTTCAATGGCGATGCTGCCTTTGAAATCCAACCCTGCAACCCCCAGACAAGGCCCCTTCCCTGCTTCACATTTGGCAGGAGGAAAGGTGGGAAAATTAGTTAGATGAGGAGGAGGGTCCCTCCTCGGTCTACCCCATCCCTAGGGTGGTACAGGTGAGGTGAACCCGTCTCCTGAAATTCCACCATCTTGAGATGGTTAGAAAACCTCCAATCACGGCTTGGGTAATGCCACTTCCCACAGGAAGTAGTCACTAGAGGGTGTAGACACCCTAAAGGTAAGTAGCCCATTGGCTACTACCTGTCTCCTCTTCTAACACCCCTAAATGTAGTATTTAGGTAGCTCCCTGAGACCTTGACTTCAGATTGCATTGACCTAAAGAAGATAAAGGAAGAAGACATGCTTTTGATCCAGGAACTGAGCCCGGTTGCAAAGAAACCAGTGCCAAACCCTGCCAACTGTGAAAGGACTAGACAATTGTGGTCTGCCATCCCTACCTGAGACCGGTGCAGCCTCTAAGAATCCCGGAGTCCTGACAGCCTTTGTCAATTGCCTGGGACCTCCCTTTGGACTAGTGGTACTAGTCCCGGGCACACCACTGGTAAAAGACCGCCATGAGGTAAAGACTGACACAGAATGTGTCACCATTATATTCCTCATCACCCAAACATTGCAGCAACCAAGGCCCGTTGGTCTCCAGACTCCTTCAACACATCCACCAGCCTGAGCGATTCTCTCAGTACCTGCAATCAATGCTGGAAACGTCCCTCTTCTGTGGGCCTGCACTCGCTTTCTGGTGTCTTCGACTGCATGAAATAGCAACTTGTGGACGACTGCCCCGGCCGCGATGGTTGGCCCTCATCACACTTGAAGCTGAACACTGCAGGTGAAGAACCAATTCTGCATTCCATGACCTTCAGCACCTCAAAACCAGGTTACCCAGAACTGCCTGTTGTGTCTGAGCCCAGGGACTTCCAAAACTCTGGCTCTCCTGGAGTAGAACTTCTGTGGCGGAGTGCTGCCTCCATTGACCGTGTTGGTAAATGTGTTGGCGGTACTCCGCTATCCAACCCAATGCTTTTCTTCCCCTTGACCGTGACAATCTATGCTTGACTGTATTAACCACTGTTGCTTAAAACCTGTGCGCATTTGTGTCTTGAACAGCATTTGGTTAATAATCGACATACAAAGCATTCATTAACTGTTGAACGAAGTTCTTGGTTTCTAAAAAATGTATATATACGATTTTATTTTTCCTAATTATTTTGGGATTTCTTCTTGAGTGTGTGTCTCATTTATTGCCTCTGTGTGTGTCAACAAATGCTTAGCACTACCCTCTGATAAGCCTAAATGCTCATCCACACTACTACTAAAAGAGCATTATAATGATCTGCTTTTACATCTGCACACCTATTGGAGATCCACTGGACTCTCTGCACAGGTTACATAATTTTAGCACACTATATTGAGAGCCAGCGTCCCACAATGACCAACCAGCATGGTTTATTCTTTAATGTTAAAACTACATGCGTTGTAAATTACTGTATGACGAACGCAAATTATATTAGATTATTCTGGTTGATCAGGAGAGGATACATTAAAGATATTATCAATGTTCCCACTGTTAGGATGAAATTGTGTCTGAAAAGCAGGAAGGACCACACACAGAGCTTAATATTACATGTCTTTAATTGTCTGCTTGTAACTGCGAGCTCAACATTCTAAAGAAAGCTTTCATTGCATTCCACTCTGCTACCAACGTCACAACTCTACGGAGTACGTTAGGAGCCAAAGGGGGTCTATCATACCACTCTCAAGACGCTACAATGGCCACATTCCTGGAACTATGTGCTGGACTTCTTGAAATGAACTACTGACATAAGCATCTTCTGAAAAAAGCCTGAAAGTAAATTTTTGTTTAAGCTCTTTCTTTTTACTTTCTCTCTTGTTGCTTTTCTGGCTTACAATTTAGCACCTACTGCTTTTAAGTGAACATTTTTCTTTTGCTCTTTAAATATACTATTTCTCAGTAATTCATTCATTATATGTTTTTGTGTCTTTATCAAAAGAGCAGCATGGCTGCAGTTTTCAAGTGCAGACAGAATATGAAACAAAACCTGTGCTAAAAAGACCTCCTTCAACAATTTTAATGTGAATCTTTCTACTAAATTAGGACAGGGTGATATTATTTTTGTAAGCTAGGTTGAACTTTTTTGGGGAGCATTTATTGTTTCACTAACAAGTTTAGTGCTGTTTTACCAAACTACACAAAACTAGGAGTGGGAGAAATATTATATTCCATCAGTGGAATTGGGGGAATTTTGGCAACTCTGCATTATTCTTGGAATGCGGAGTTCCGGCCGAATTCCGCCAATCGCCGCATGTCAGAATCTTTTCTCGTGCGTGACTCCAGAATGGTCAGTTGTCAAGCGTGACAAGGTTTGGCTTTTTTGTGTGATTTCCAGTCACTAGGTGGACATCCAGTGAGATTTTGCTAATGCGTGCAACCACAACCGTTTGTGGTCAGAAGGCTGCCGCTCGCTTAGAAAATCTACTCGAGAGGCAGGAAAATCAATTCCAGTAGCTGCACTATCTGGCATGCCACCTGGTGCAGTTCACACAAACTTTTCAGCATGGAACGAGGTTCCGGCACTAAACGATTTGATTAGAATTTATAGAGTGCAACAATTACCCGAAGGCATCAAGGCACTGTTACCGTCCGTCCAATGCTAAAACCTAGCTGAAAATCCACCTAAAAAGCTGTCTATAAAGTAAAAAGCCAGGTTTTAAAGCTTTCCTAACAAGCAACAACCTTGGGATTGCCCTCCTGCTTTGTGGAAGAGAGTTTTAAAGTATACTTTTAGCAACCAAGAAGGCACCATCTCCTCATTTTTCTTTCGAATCTTAGGCACAGTGAGCAAGTATTGGTGTTCCAAATGCAGGTTTCTACTTTGGGCATGTCAGGGAAACATATCTTTGATCCTCGCAGGACTAGGAGAAAAAGGGCCTTATGCACTGTGCAAAGCGCAATGTGCCTATTCCCGCCCATTTGCAGTGAAATACTGCAGTGTCAAAATCCATGAGTTTCACCCACCCCTATACAAACCTTTCCCCAAAATATTCATCCACTTGAACATCTTCCTTGAAATTGTTGTGGTGATCAGTCAAATGGAATCTAACATAAAATGAGGTGGGGAATGAAGCATTGATTTCCCAAGTGATACAGAAAAAAACGTTGTATGTAATTACCCCAAATTTCTCAGAAAGTTAAAAAATGTTACTCAGAAAGTGAGCTTTCTGTCATAAGGTGTAAATCCATTCAGCCATTTTGGAGAGATTCAAAGAAGAGCTCAGAGTGATCATGAAGGTGGAACAAATAGGTAGATCTGAACTATTAGGGTCAAGATTTGGTCCGAATGAGCCCTTTAAAGGGACTAGTCAGTCCTTATTGGCTGGCACTTACTTGAACAATATGTTGTGGCTGCCATTACAGGACTGAGGGTCATGACCCCCATTGAAGTGCACTGTAGAGAATGGCAGGTTTTGAGGGTCACAAAATGAGCACATATAAAGAGTGATAACCGATTTTGATCATAATATAAGTCATTTGTTAGTGTTACCATACTCATTTTAGGAATTGTGGTGAGTTCTAATGAGACTTTACCCAGTGAATGATGCTGATATTCTGCTAGGATTTGATGAAGATTGTTTGAGAGAAAACTGTTTTCTCTCAAGATTTTCTTAAAGACTTCATAGAAAGGGGTCTAGAAACTAAAATGAGAGCACATTTTGTATAAAATTCACACTATCTTCATCAGCCTTGTGAGAATAAAGTTTGATATTTTGAGTATAAAAGATATACTTCAAACAGAAGCAGTAGTCAGTTGATTACCCCTACTGCATTCTCCCACAGTGTTTTATTGAATAACTGAAGCGCTAACATTCTACATTTATGATGGAAGTGTGGATCACCTAAAACCATCTTGATGGGTTCAGAGCTGTAAACTTAAAGCATTTCCTCTAGAAATAAAAAATGAAGGGGTTTGTTTTGTCATATATATTATGGTTAGTGAGCTAGAAAGCAAAAACGTATATAGATTTTCTATGCTTTTTCAAATGCATTTCTGACCCATTTCAGTAAACCATTCTGATATGCACACTGAAACATCTACGTTAAACACCAGCACCATTCTGTTAGTGAACTCCCCTGTGTTCTACTGCAGCATCCCACAGTGTTCTAATGAACAACTAGAGCGCTAACATTCTGTGATTATGTCAGAGGTGTGGCATATCTTTATGCTTATTGGTGGATTCAAAGCTATAAAACTGATAGCAGTTCTTTTAAAAATGATCAAAATAAAGGATTGTTTTTAATAGAAATTATGGTTCGTACTCTAGAAAGCTAAGATCAGTGCATGTTCTCCATGAGTTCACAAATGTTTTTTTTTTCACCCATTTCCATAAAACATTCTGTCATGTAGGCTAAATGTGCTTTGAAGACCAGCAGCAGTCTGTCAGTTAACTCCGTAGCATGCTTCTCCAGCTTCCCACAAATCTCTAATAAAACACTTAGGGGAAGATTTACAAAACATTCATGCAGCGCAGCCCCTGTGAGGCTGTGCTGTGTTGCGCCACACGGAGGGAGCAGGAGAGTGCCATATCTTCAGAGATATGGCTCTCTCCTCCGCTTCCCGGAACTGAATACAGCTGCCGTGTGCCACGCATTTACCTTAGCGCCATAGCGCTAGGGTGTGTGCATGAGTCTAGCATAGTTTTGCACCAGAAGGCCATACCTTCCTGTAGAAAATACGATGCTTATGCACACTGCAAAGTTTTTCCCACTTTGTAGTGTGCTACACAGTGCAGCACGCATGCAACGTTGGAAAAGGAAAAATAAATTAAAGCATTTCTCCTTCCGTGAACCTACATGAAAAGGGCGCAGTTTGCTCACTCTAATCTACTTTATTTTGTAAATTGGGTTTAGCATGAGAAACCTTGGGTGGTTGCATGGGAACGCCCCTGCTCCACCCTTGGTACGGCCCCATGGCGCAAAGTAATGCAAAGCAGCGCTGTGTGTGCTCCGTATCACTTTTCCCTATTTCAGTTTTGCACTGGAAAGTAAATAGAGAAAAAAGATTTGCATCAATTATGTGACACAAAGACAGTACAAAATCTCCCCTGAGAAGTGCAAACATTTGTCTTTATGACAAAAATGTGACACACCTGAAGGCATCCTGAAAGAATCAAAGTTGGAAGACCTAATACATTTGCTTTAAAATGAACAATTTGAAGAAGTTATTTTTGTCACAGAAATTATGGTTGGTGCTCTTGAGAGCTAAAATGAGGACAAGCCAGTAATGGGCAGTGGCAGCAAAACAGCCCACTAACAGCAGGAGGAGGGTGCAGGGGCATGGTTTCCTTTAGGACAGAGAGAAGGGGCAGTGTCATAAAGTTGAACACAAAGGGCAGGTCAGAATGGGCTGTCTCATTGCAATGGATCACAGAGGGCACAAAGGTGGTAACAGGGGCATGCACAAAGAAAATAGAGGGCAGGGAATTATGCTGATCATAGAGGGCAGGCCTGCATTGAAGGGGCAGCAAGCTGACCATGAATGGTAGGTGGGAGCGGGCAGGGACATGCAGATGGTGAAAAGAGAGTAGTTAAGAGGGGGGCAGAGGCAGCAAGCTCACCACAGAGCGTAGACTGGCATCAGCAGGAGCAGCAAGTTTACCACAAGGAGCAGGTTGAAGGGGGTAGCATCATGAAGAGCAGAAGGCAGGTGGGAGGAGAAGGAGTAAGCTCACTACAGAGGGCACAAGAGAGGTCACAGGGACAAAGGCTGCAAGCTGACCATTCAGGGGAGTCTGGCATGGGCAAGGGGAGTACCACTGACTACATGGGAGGGGGCAGGGGCACTCACACAAAGGGCTGGTGAGGGGGTCATGAGCAAGAAGCTAACTATGGAAAGGAGGCTGTCAAGGCTGGGGCAGACAATTTCTTGAAGAGAACAGGTAATAGCGGATAGGGTCATGTTGACGGTCACCAGAGGGCAGTCAGAATGGGTGCAGGAGTAGATGCAGGGTGTGGGTGAGTGAGTGAATTTGTGATTGCCTGTATGGATGAGTGAGTGGCTGTGTGAGTGGTTGTATGGGTGGGTGAATGGCTGTATTGGAGAATGACTGTCTTTGTGAGCCATTGTATGGGTTGGTAAGTGGATGTGTGAGTGGTTGTATGGATGTGTGAATGGGTATATAAGTAGATATATGGGTGAGTGAATGGGTATGTGAGTGGCTTTAAGGGTGAGTGAGCTGCTCTGTTAGTAGCTATATAGATGAGTGACTGGCTGTGTAAGTGGCTTCATGGGTGATTGAGAGTGACTGGGTGAGTGAGTGGATGCACGGGTGATTGGGTCTGTAAGTGACTGTGTCTAAGTAACTGTATGGGTTCATGAATGAGTGAGAGGATGTGTGAGTGACTGGGTGTGTGAGTGTAGGAATCGGAGTCCAGACATCTCAGATACCATTTAGGAGATTCTGGACCTGTGGATTGGTGTTTTGGACACTTTGAACCTACAAGAAGCCCTTCAGGAAGCACCTCCTGATGTTTGAAGAACTTTTGTGAAAATGCTCCATGAGGTGACCCACTCAATGTCGAGAGTCAAGCCAACTAACTTCAACAGTGACCTGGCCAGGATTTCAGGTTCATCCTGCTGAAAGCTCCAGAGCTCAAGACTTCCAAGACTTGACTGGGGCCTCATATCATAAACTCAAGCCAGTGAACCCGCAGAGAATCCAGCCTATTGAGAAGAGTCGAACAATGTCGGATGAAAAACTCCAGAAAAGTTTCTAATTGGAAAGGTAACATTTTGACCAGGGCCTCCCGCTTAGTGTATCTGACCCGGGCTCCATTGCGTTTGGCCTCAAACTTTGACTTTGTCCCTGTCAAGCGCGATCAGATGTCCCAGAGTGGTACTATATGTATTGATTTTTATGAGACAAGGGAACCCAATGGGTCTGAGAGGGACTTTGGGTACGAGTAATTATAAAGAAACAGTGGTCCCTTCCAACAACAACAAAAATAGAGCAAATCAACACAGAGATATAATAACGATGTCATACTTTCATGGGAGAATAAACCTTTTAATTTACATCATGAAAAGCATGGGAATAACACAAAGAAAGTGGAGTAGTGTCAATAAAAACATAAGCAAAAGAAAAACTCAGGCATAAACAAACATTCGTGGCCAGGAGATAATCAAATAGTTAGGCCAAACAACATAGTAAGAGCACCATTGCACCAATAAAGAGTAGTTTATATAAAACAATTTTGTGTCAAGGTGCTAAAGTCGAAGGCATTTTTATCCCAAAGAGATTAATGGGATCAACATCAGAACAAAAAGGGTGTGTAGCCTGAGAAATTTGCCTGCTGTAAAAAAGAATCAACACGGAGAGGGAAAAGAGATGGGGAAGGGGGAAAGAGGGGAGGGAAAAAGGTATTAAAATTAGGTTATACGCAAGAATGATGCAAGTGAGCCAAGGGGTGCAGACAAGCTAGAGAGTGTCTAAGGTGAAACTAGTCAAAAGGGAAATAGAGACCCAAGTGCTGTGATCAATTACCAGTTAAGCAAACCAGGTAGTTATTGAGCATGCCACTTAAATTACAAAGCATATTGATTCTCACATAAGAGTATGTGATACAGTCGTTATTATAATCTCTGTGTGGATTTGCTTTATATTCCTCATTGTTTAAAGGGACCACTGTTTTTTTATAATTAGCTGTATCTTCAGAAGCACTATAATGTGGTTAATATTTAAAAACTCATATTTCCGGTTCCCTACATTGGCTTTTTTTTATTTTGGTGTTTTTTTAAAGATAAAATATTTCCTATTTTTATAAATTGGTGTGGGAATGTTATTGTATTTGTGTCTGCCTTTTTTAATGACACGAGTCTCCGGTATAGAATTCCAGTGCATGGTAATCCACCTCAAAAACGCTAGGGGAAATTAGTCCTATTGTAGGGGTTTGAACTCCAGCACAGACACGCCATGTCAGGAAATCCGGGATACTGAGATCAAAAGGTACACATGGTTGGAAGGGAAGGGGTAACCCTTAATTGAACTGAAACTTACATGGTGTTCTTTGTGTTTCAGTGGCAAAGGGACGCTACCGCTTGGGACCAATATCAACTGTGAAGTAGTGTTGCACATACTGGACCTGCAATGTGGCACCACCATATTAATACATTTTTACTGGCATTGTGGAGACCTTGCCTATGCTCAACTCTCGGATGGCGAAGCCCCTGCGCCCTCATAACTGTACACACCCTGACCCTGGTCATCCCTGGAGAAGATCTGTCTGAATTGTTCCAACATCCACAACAGAAGAAAACAAGTCTATTGCATCAGGTATGAAGAAGATAAACTGTTAAATATTTTGGTTGGGCTCAGCACAAGAATATTGCGGAGGAATTCAGACTGTTCACGGACACTCAAATCAATACGGGAGGATCCATGCTCTTCTTTACCATTAAAACAAAAGCAAATGCCTGCTGGTTGAAAATAACCAGGCAGGTGGATGATGAATATGATAAATGACACTGATCTCAGCCTTAATGCCGTCAGGCAAGAACTACAAGCCATACGACTCATGGTGATGAAACATTGGCATGTGTGGGACTTGATGACCGCTGTGGAACGAGCGGTGTGTGCCAAGATTGGTGCTTTCTATTGTACTTTTATCCCTTGAAATGATATGGACAACATGACACTGGTTCTTGCCTTCCAAGCACTGCATTCTTGACAAATGGACATGAAGGGGGAGTGGGGTGCCTCTGAGCAGGACTTGTTTCATGGTCTTTTCACCAGGCTCCTCTAATGGTGACTCAGCAGTGTACATCAATAATTCTTTTTGTCCTGTGTGTATTATTACTGTGCAGTTTATTACAGGTGGGGTTGCCTGCTGTAAAAACACAGTCTGCAAATTAGGTAGAATGCAAATAAATGGAGATCGATAACAGACATCACAGCAACACACGCCATTTCAAATAACATGACTGTCATGACGTACGAGGAAAATTATGTAGTTGTATATGTAACTAGAGGGGGGAATGTTGAGATTGATAAATACGATAACAATGTACACTCTGATGTATGCATGCACAGCAGTGGCAGTACCAATAAATGCACATTCAATGTACACTTTAATCTATGCAGACCCATTGATGTCAATACTAGTAAATGCAAAGGTAATGTATGTTGTAATCTTTGCACACAGTGATGTCAACACCAGTAAATCCAATGTCAATGTACACCATAACTTATGCGACATAATGCTTACATTTACAAACTCATTTTGTTGCTGTCCGATTTATCCGAGATGACCTCTATATCAATCCCAAGTATAGACTAGTAGTCAGACAGGCCCTACGAACCAAACCCATGACACCGATTGACAGGTCACATGTGAGGTTACACTTAGCCCAAAGACAAACACACACCCAGGGAAAACCCTGGTCGATCCCACAGATAGCTAGGCACATTACAAACAGGACCCAGGAGATTGGCCCCAATAAAACACATTTGGACAAATGAGAACATGCCCAAAATACCACAAGAGGTTAATGCCACATGTAGTTAGGCACAGCCAATCAGGACACAACATACACGAGGTGATCATGCCCTCAACCACACCTGACATCTGGACATACACACACTGGCCCACAATAGCTCTCCTCGAGGTCGAGAGCCATCTGTGTCCAATTTATCTGATGGTTTATCTTGTTATATATGACTATGATACTTTTCAAAGAATGTAAAAGTATTCTATTGTACCCACAAAATGTATATATGTGAGGCCAAAATTTCTGTACTTTGAGAGTGTTTAAGATGCGCCTCTGTCGATACTGTTCCAGCTGCTGCCTTTAATTAAACCAACTTGTTACTGTTTTGCCAAATGCCTCTTGCCTTTTTACATTTACTTAAGGTAAAATCATATTTGAGCAACAATGCAGGTTGGTTTTAAAATGCTGTTTTACAGGTTTTTGTTCTATGGAAGTTAGGATATTATGGTTTAAAAAAATTAAAGGAAATGTATTTTGGTATATTATAAACCAAAAGTTTTTGCTAGGATTTCCTTTTTGGGAAAGGTTTCCTGGAGCGGTTCTTTTTAAAAAATATTTTTTTGTTTTTTTATGGAACTTCCAGATTTTGGACTGCTTTGAGGAATTTTGATAGGAACGATTATATGTTTGCATTTTTTGGGGGCTTTTTGTTTTCAAATTTTTCTTTTTTTGTGGATATATTATGCATTTGGTGGGGATCGAATAAGTTCTACAGCTCCAAAACAGTAAGCTTTTATTTTCTACTATTTTGTGTGGGTGGGAAAAGTGATTTATATTGTTTATGGTATGTGTATGTTATTAATAGTGCAATTGTTTGGAATATATGCTGAATTTATTTGATGTTATGTATTCCACTTAATTACATTGTTTGGTGGATTATTTATGTATATATACATATATATAATACCTACTGGCGGTCGCCAGTAGGTATATATAGTTAGGATTTTTTCTCTATGGGATTTTTGAAAATTCTATGTCTAATAACTTTGGCGTTTGTGGACGGAATTGGCTGAAATTTTCAGGAAAATGGCACATTTTGTTTCTGAGCAGCCCTTGAAAATTTGGGGGGGGGGTTCGTCAAGGGGGGGCCGAGAAAAAAGGGGGGTCCCAAAACGTGTTTTTAACATTGAGTTTTCCATAGGGCGGTTGGCCTCACTTTTAGCCCGAACGGCTGAATGGATTTGCACGAAACTTGGCAAAATTGTAGGGACTGGTAGCCCGATGTGCCTTTGCTAGGTCTCAATATATGTGCTCCAGTGGATTTTGAGAAATTAACGTTCAAAAAAAGATATATATCTGTAACAGCGGACCGGGCAGCGCTCCGGTTCGCGGACTTTTCGCGGTACGGAGCTTTGTGAAGCGAAGCTGATTGGTTCTCCGGCGTCTGTGAACATTCCAAACAGTCCGTAGCGGCCGCCATCTTGTCTCTCGGTAGGATCGAGAGACAAGAGGAGGCCAAAGCGAAGGGGCAAATGACCATAAGGGGGCATAGTAGATCCTCGCTGACCCCCTAGGTTTGATGTGGAGGTTTTAAAAGGGTCCCGCGGGGCAAAAAAAAATAATAATAATAATAATCGAACGGCTGAATGGATTTGCACGAAACTTGGTAAAATATTAGGGACTGGTAGCCCGATGTGCCTTTGCTAGGTCTCAATATATGTGCTCCAGTGGATTTTGAGAAATTAACGTTCAAAAAAAGATATATATCTGTAACAGCGGACCGGGCAGCGCTCCGGTTCGCGGACTTTTCGCGGTACGGAGCTTTGTGAAGCGAAGCTGATTGGTTCTCCGGCGTCTGTGAACATTCCAAACAGTCCGTAGCGGCCGCCATCTTGTCTCTCGGTAGGATCGAGAGACAAGAGGAGGCCAAAGCGAAGGGGCAAATGACCATAAGGGGGCATAGTAGATCCTCCTTGACCTCTTAGGTTTGATGTGGAGGTTTTAAAAGGGCCCCGCGGGGCAAAAAAAAAATAATAATAATAATCGAACGGCTGAATGGATTTGCACGAAACTTGGCAAAATTGTAGGGACTGGTAGCTCGATGTGCCTTTGCTAGGTCTCAATATATGTGCTTCAGTGGATTTTGAGAAATTAACGTTCAAAAACAAGATATATATCTGTAACAGCGCTCCGCTTCGCGGAGATAAAATGATATCTGTATTACCTAGCTGTTGCTAACACCAGTTAGCGACGGCTAGTAGGAGATAGCGACCATCTTGGGCCCCACTTTGCATGTGAGTGATATTTATCACTAATGACATGCAAAGTGGGCATGCCAAGATGTTAGCGACTGGAAACAGTCGCTAACATCGCTATCTCCTATTATCAACTTTTGGAAATATTCGCGATAAGCGCGAATATCTCCAAAAGCTAGCACCTGCCCTGAGCAGTTCTTAGCCATGTTATCCAATGGGAGGTGGATAACATGGCTAAGAGCATTAGCTCGGTAATGCATGAATATCGCTGAGTTTTCAGCGATATTAATGCATTGCGGTCGTTTTTTATCGTATTTGCGATAAACCTTGATAATAGCAAGGTTTATCTGCGATAATTTCTGACGATGCTTAGCGGTAAAAAAATCGTTGCTAAGCATCGTTAGGGATAAATATCGCTTAACTTTGGTAATATGCCCCAACGTCTGTTAAGGTTCGATTCGAAGGAAATCAGGAAGTGTTGAAAAACATTGTCTGTGCCATCTTGTCTTTTTTCAAATGCCACACTTTTGTCGTGCACGGCAGCCATTTTAGATGCCTTGACCAGACCCACTCTGTGCACGCTGTCGATCCTTAGCATGGCTCTCCACCCTCGCAAGCATCTCCCCCAGGCAGTGGTCACCCCCGCTCTCTGTCTTATGCATGGGTAATAAACCTCCCCCCATCTGCGCTGCTCTTCCCTGAGAATCACACCCTGTGCCCGCCCGACACCTCCCTTTCGCCCTATTCACTACCGCACCCTCTGACACTCCTTTTCCTCTGTGTCCGATTGTCCAGGCCGGTCCTAGGGTATCAGCTAGCCCTGCAGATGTAGTTTATGGCCCCAGCTGTAAAGAATCACCCCTCTTCAAAGGAGTTATAGTAGATCAAGGCCCACACTCGATGAGATCCGTCACAGCAGACGCGTTCCTATTATCTGAAAACCATCCTGTATTGTGATTGGGGAGGGGACCGAGCCTGAAGCGGAAGATTCCAGGGATGACTCTTTGTACATCAAAGTTTTTACAATTATGTGTCACATTAAAAATATATAGCACGGGGCGTGGCCAGCAGCCGATGATGGCGGCAGCTTAGAGGGCAAGCTCCGTAGTTGAAGCGGCCTCTTCGCTAATCCGGCAATTAATCCGTCACATACCTATCACAGACGGGTAGGTTCTGAAGCCCGGGACCGGGGGGCGCGTCTGGGGATCGGCGATTTCCTGATCCGTGGCTGAAAAGTGCAGTTGGAGCGACGACCTGGAAGGCCGCTGAGGTGCCCGTGAGCCGGGGTGTGGACTGCGGCAGTGAGCGGACCGGAAGTGCGGTGATCCGGGAGAAGCTGCGCCGGAAGCACCCGCTCGGATCCGTGGACCCGCAAAGCCTAGATATCCCCGGGCGGAGCCACCACCGGAGACACTGCAGACCGGGAAGAGGACACTTGTGGCTATCGCCTGCACCGCCCAGCCGGATTGAGCCTGTGGAGGTGTCCTGGTCGCCGCGAGGGTCGCGGGCGCCATCTTGCCGGCGATTGGTGGTGAGCCCCGGGACCCAGGGGGCTTGAGGGCAGCGTGAGCTGCGAAGAGGTCCGGACACTGCTCTGCCCGCGAGGGCTGCACGTCGGAACCAGGAACCACCGGTGAGAGGGGGAGCCGAGGTGAGACGGCTTGCCGGGAGGGGACGCGAGAGTGAGCAGCCTCGCACAGCCGGCTGGATATTTCTGATCCTTGCGAATAGCACGCAGCCCTTTGGACCCGGACTGGCAAGTTTGGTGCCCCGCATATTATTAACTCCGCGAGACTGCACCTGTGCCCTTGCACTGCCTATTGGGGCGGGCACCACGCTTCGCACTTCGTGGGGTGTGGCGAACTGCCCGGCACCGTTTAAAGTGGACTGTGGTGACGTAGCGAAGGTCCCAACTGTGGCACACAAAGGCCTGCGAAGTTTACCCACAACACTGCGGGTTAGGAATGCCGAGGGAGAGCTGACCTGTATACCCCGGGTGGTTCGCTGATTCTTGGCGCCCTGCCCTCGCTGCCTCCATATAGAGGCTTCACATACTGTTGGCTCCTTGGTACTGTAGCTGTGTTAGTGCGCCACACGCAATTCCGGAGTGGTCTACGTGGGGGTGATCTCCCTTTGGCCTGAGTGTCTGCTGTGACAGTGTCCACCAGGATCATCCCCTGAGTGCCGGGACAGAGGTCACCACCGAGATGGCCGGGAAGGGGTCGAAAGGAGGAGCCGCACAGGCCCGGCTGGAAAAATATGCCTATGATAGAGCCCCCTCCTCTTCGCCTGATGCGAAATCGATACAGGGCAAAACAGTGGAGTCCACGGGGGGCAAGAAGGCGACGATAGATGACGTCATGAAGGCCCTGGCTCAGGTGCAGGTGACGGTTGGAACAATATCGACTGATATCACACTCCTGCGAGCAGATCTCCATAAAATCTCTGAGAAAGTGCAGTCGATGGAGATAGTAACTAACTCTTTGGTGGAGGATGTCTCGGAGCTGCAGCTCAACATGGAGCGGATCGCGAAGGAGAACAAGGACTTACGTGATAAGCTGGATGATCAAGAGGGACGCTCCAGGCGGAATAACATCCGTATCATTGGGATTCCGGAGTCGGAGGGCACGGGAGCCATGGACCTCTACGTCGAGGAGCTGATTACACAACACTTGCGACCGAAAGGTCTCTCGGACTTTTTCTCTGTGGAACGGGCACACCGGGTACCAGGAGGTCGCCCGAAACAAGGGGCGAACCCACGGCCAGTCATAGCGCGCCTCTTCAACTTTAGAGACAGAGATGCGATTTTGCAGACAGCGCGGAAATCACCACCAGTTCGCATCCAAAACTCCACACTGGCGTTCTTTCCGGACTATACGGCGGAGGTGGCACGGAGGAGAAGAACCTTCTTTGAGGTGAAAAAAGAACTCAGGGCCAGAGAACTGCCCTACTCAATGCTCTTTCCGGCCAAGCTCAGGGTGGTAGCAGATGGTAAAACGTGGTTTTTCGAAACTCCGGAATCGGCACAGGATTGGTTGGAGGGGTGGAGAACAGCAGCGCGGCCACGCCGTTCCAATAGACCGACCGGACACAGAAACGGAGAGGCGCACCAAAGCTCCCAAACGTCTGGGGAGGAACTGAGTCAACGCTCGCCTTTGCACGGCATTCAGGAAGGGGAAGAAGTGGCGGACCTGTGATCGCTACCGACTGCCATTAGGGAACACTTGTGACGCTGCCCGGGCGTGCCGCCGTGGATACTGGGCGGAGGGCCTCCGTGACTGAGAAGAGGGGCCGCTGACTCCGGAGGGCCCTTCACCCCAGCGCGCAAGTACTATGTTTGGGGATGGGTTCAGGCACTCTGCTGAGTTGGGGGGGCGGGCAGTTTGGAGTCTGTTGAGCAGGGGGGCAGGGTGGGGGGGAGTTGGGATAGGGGGGGGTGTGCGTTTTGAGTATTGTCTTGTTGGCATGGTTGGGAGGCACGTGGCTAGTTTGCACCACATGGCAGGGCTCAGGTACAACGATAGAGCGCTGGCAGGGCTACACAATGATACATCCACGCACAGCATCTATGGCACACATAACGCGGTCTGAGGTGGAGAGGGAGGGTCAGGGGTTGAAGCGGATAGCGCCATTGAGTGTTATGTCATGGAATGTGCGGGGCTTGGGGGACAGGATCAAGCGGGGACTGGTTTTGCAAGGTATAAGGAGGTTTAATGCTGCTTTGGTCCTATTGCAAGAGACACACTTGACGGGCACGACTACTCGGGCCTTAGATAGGAAGGGATACAGTATGATCGTCCATTCTGAATTCACGAAAGGATCCCGTGGTACGGGGATCCTTATGCACCGTTCCTCAGGGTTCATTGTTCAATCCACCAAAACAGACACACAGGGACGCTTTGCAGCTGCGCATGGTCAGTGGGAGGGGAGGCCGCTGACTGTGGTCTCAGTATATGTTCCACCGGCTCTGCAAGCGGTGGCCCTCCCTGACCTGGGGAGGTTTCTGTTGGAGTTACCGGAGGGGGATCTTGTTCTGGGGGGGGACTTTAACACTGTAGCACACAGCGCATTAGATAGGTTCCCGGTACGTACTCAATCACCTGGGCCCTCACGCTTACATGGCTTCTTGGAGGCACAGGGTTTGGTGGATTTATGGAGACATTTACACCCAGAAGAGAGGCAGTATACCTACCACTCAGCGGTCCATGACAGTCTGTCACGGATTGATTATTTTTTGACTCTAGGGAGCGGCCTCCTCACTATCGAGGACGTCCAAATCAGGCCCAGGGGTATTTCGGACCACTCTCCGCTGACACTGACTCTCTCCAGCCCTGAAAGAACGAGGAAACGTATCTTCCCGATACACCCAGGGTATCTTCAAATCCCACATATATCCAAAACACTGAAGGAAGGGACTAGGTCATATTTTAGCGAAAACGAGGGGACGGTCGAGTCTCCTTCAATTCTATGGGAGGCGTACAAAACGGTTCTTAGAGGGCTGGCCATTTCAGCGATTACGAGACACAAACACACACAAAGACAAGAACTTGTAGACCTCGAGAACAAATTGGAAATGGCCACTAGAGACCATGAGACTGATCCGACGCCGAACACACGACATGCTCTCCAACTATGCCAGCGGAGACACTTTAGTCACGTGCGCAGCGGGGTGGTGAACGTCTTGGCGTCCACGCAACAAAGACTGTATGATGTGGGCGATAAGGCAGGTAGACTTCTAGCCTGGTTAGATAGAAAAAGGGAAGGGCAAAGGGCCATTCTGCATCTGAGAGATCACGCGGGCGAGTTGCAGTCCCACCCTTCACAGATAGTTGAGCTATTAGCGGACCACTTTCAGGCGGTGTACACCCCCGATACTGAGGTGACTCGCGAGATGGCAGAAATGTCCCTCGTAGACGTACCCACACGCGCCTTATCACAGGCCAGTGTCGACGACCTGGAAGGGGACATAACCGCTGATGAGATTCAAATAGCCATTACAGCTTTACATTCGGGGCGGGCTGCAGGACCTAACGGTATTCCGATAGAATGGTACAAGGTGATGTCCGAACAGCTTTCCACACCCTTATGTAATATGTTTCTGGATAGCCTGGAGCGGGGTCAACTGCCGCCCGACCAACGTGCGGCCACTATAGTGACGATTCCGAAACCCGGCAAGCCGCCGGAGGAGTGCGGCTCGTACCGCCCAATCTCTCTCCTCAATGCTGAGAACAAAATCCTAGCTAAACTACTGGCGAATAGGCTATTGCCGCATTTGGTGCATCTAATACACCCGGACCAGTCAGGCTTTATGCCACATAGGAGCACGGCGATGAACCTCAGGCGGCTGCATGGGGTGCTGGCGCGGGCTCCACTGTTGACGGAGCAAGCGGCGATCCTCTCGCTGGATGCCAAAATGGCGTTTGATCTGGTGGAGTGGCAATATCTTTTCGCAGTCTTGGAACACATGGGTTTCGGCCCGAAATTCGTGGCATAGATTAGACTATTATACCACAACCCGACGGCGCGAGTGACGGCTAATGGTCGTATCTCCAGAGAAATACTGTTGGGGAGGGGAACGAGGCAGGGCTGCCCGCTCTCGCCGCTGCTGTTCGCTCTGGTTCTAGAGCCTTTAGCCACTGTCATTAGAACTACTCGGCTGCTGCGAGGTGTGCGATGGGGGGAGGAGTGGGAAGACAGAGTCTCATTGTACGCGGACGACATGTTAATTTACCTGATGGACCTATCGACGGGGATACCGGCGTTGCTGGCAGTGTGCGAGAGACACGGGCTGGCCTCGGGTTACAAAATAAACTGGGCCAAATCGGTGCTTTATATGTTACACGGCGCGCCGCCGGAACTGCCCACTGACTGTCCATTGCTGGTGAGCGACGTTTCTTTCAAGTATTTGAGGATAAATATTACGCGAAGCCATGACACCTTTCTGGAATTGAACTTACAGCCACTGCTCAGGAGACTGAGAACAGACGTGGGCCACTGGAAGACTCTCCCTCTGACTTTGTTAGGCAGGGCGGCGTTGTTTAAAATGATGGCGTTGCCCCGCTTCCTTTACGTCCTGGAAAACACCCCAGCGACGGTTCCGCCACCTTTCTTCAGACGAGTCTCGGCACTGCTGTCGGGCCTCATATGGGGAGACAAACCAGCGAGAGTGGCGCATTTAAAATTGGTCAGGGATTGGTATAGTGGGGGGATAGCCCTCCCCGACCTGGAATTGTACTACTGGGCGGCACACCTTAAGGTGATTAACCAGTGGATACATGGGCCAAATGACGACCCGGCGTTCAGGGCGGATCGATACCAGCTGGGTGCTGCTACCCTTTTGGCTCCACTTTATAATAAGGGGATGATTAAGAAACTGCGAGGCCCCACCAGGCATACTGTAGCACTATGGCATAGAGCCCAAACGCGAATGAAATGGGGAGGGGTGATTACGCGTATGACGCCTTTGTGGGACTCTAAGGTCTTGGGTAATCTGAGGAGCAGTAAGGGTTTTGATCAATGGGACGTCATAGGAATTTCCACGGTTGGGGACTTGTGGACAAGGGAGGGAGTGGTGCCTTTTGAGACCCTCAGGGTACAATACGAGCTGAGAGTTACGGAGACGTACCGTTACATACAGATCCGACACGCCTTGCTGACAGTGCTGGAGCCTGGGAGGACGGTCCCGGAGTCGGCTCCGTTAGAAGACCGGCTTCTGACAGAATACATGGAAAGTAAGGCTACGTCCCTCACTTATCGTAAATTAATAAATAATATGCCAGACCCGTTGCAAAAACTAAAAGTGGCATGGGAGGGGGAGCTGGGTGAATTGAATGAGGAGGAGTGGAATGCCGCGTTGGCGTCGCCCAGGGAGGCGGGCATATCGACAAGGTTTCGATTGATACAGTTTAAGATATTGCACCGAGTATATTATACACGTGTTCTGCTACATAAAATTCATAGAGCTGATCAACCATATTGTTTGAGACAATGCGGAGCACAGGGTACACTGTTTCATACTTTGTGGGAATGCCCCGACATAGTGGTTTACTGGCGGAGAATAACACGTACATTGGCCCAGGTGTTACATGTCCCCATCACGCCTGACCCCAGAATCTGTCTGTTAAATGTGTGGGGCCCATCCGACCTTACGACCTATGGGAGGCTATGGGTAATAATCGGTATGATGGTTGCAAAGAGAGATCTGGCGCAGAAATGGGGGGCACGGGAAGCACCTACTCTGACGCAATGGTGTAGGAATATGGACATGGTAATGGTGACGGAGAGGGCGGTGTACCAACAAAGGTGTAATCCCCGTAAATGGAATAAAATCTGGCTCTCATGGAACACTTATAGGGGGGATATATGTGAGCCCTTACCGGAAGGCGAAGACCTGGATAGCGGGGAGGAGGACGAGGACATAGAATAAAGGGGGCTGGATGTGGGAGTGGGTATATGATGTGGGGATGATGTACATGGCTGTGATAAATTGGAAGGGCCGCAGAATGAACAAGCCGCAATGTGGTGCATCTATGATGAACAGTAGCCAATGCTTATGAAGAAGATGCATATGATGGTCACTGCCTTATTCTCAACCATTTTTGTTTTTAGTTTACCGTTATTGTATTAAAGTAAAAGTTGCAATGTCGAAGGAAAGTGGCTGAATGTTGAGGCCACAATCACGAATATGTATAATTGTGACCGAGTGTTTCACTATGCAACAACAATAAAATATTTAATAAAAAAAAAAAATAAAAAAAATATATAGCACTCCGACAAAGTAGTAAGATGATAAAACTTTAATAACTTATAAATATATACAAGAAAACAAAAACAGTAATAACATATAAACATTTTTAGGGAAAAACAACGAAGTAGCGGTCGGCTGTGCGAATAGTCCCAACACAGCACAACGTCCAGATTTCCGGCGTGGGGCGTCGCGGGGGGTGGGTCATCAGTAGCAAACTGTTGTGCGAATAGTTCCAAGGCAGCAGAACGATGGCACCAAGGTGATGTCCAGTAAGTTGCCGCACTGGTTTTGGTATCCTACAATGCTGCTCCGAATAACGGCGTGGGGCGCCCCGGGGGAGGCGGCGTGAACGGGCCTCTCCAGGTGGAGTGTCATCTGTTGTAGTGGGGCGCCCCTTTACCGTTTCAGTTGCCATTCCGTACGTTTTTGGTCCACTGTGTCAAAAGCCGCAATTCAGCTGAGTTGCGCCCACTCTTGCGGTGCAGCGATAGGCGGCTGTCACAGGACTCTCAAAATGGCGGCAGGCTGTTTCCTTTTTGGGCCTGGTCCACTGAAATGGCCCTGGGACACCTTGGAAATCGGACGCTTGTCTGCTAGGTCTTGGACCCCATTCTCGAAAGCGTCCCCTCCGCCTTGAGGATTCATCAAAAGTTTTGGGGGCCCCCGACTCCTGTAGGCTTCTGGTGGGGAGCGGTTACCATGATTGCTCGCGGAATGACCACGACGGAGCTACGAGATGGTGGTGCTCTCATGCTGACGCCAGCTTCAGTCTGAAACATCCAGAAACTAGGTGGGGCTTTCATCGTTTGGGAAAAAAAAAAAGTTTTCATCCACTGAAAAGTGTTGTTTTTAGGTCATATGATCAAGCCTTCCATCATTAGGAAACCAAAATTAAATGAACCAATGAAAAGTTTTATAAACAAGTCACATGACCTGTTATGCGGCATAGGGTATAAAATGCGGAGAAAATACGTTGGCACGTGAGGCGGCGTCAGTAGCGGACCGATGTGCGAATAGGCCGAAGGCAATACAACGCGCCAAGATCCGGATGGCACCGAGGTGGTGTCCAGCAAGTTGCAGCACTGGTGTGGCCATCCTACAATGCTGAAAGTCGGCGTGGGGCGCCCCGTTGGCCTGTGAGTTTGCGTCAGTAGCGGACCGATGTGCGAATAGGCCGAAGGCAGCACAACGCGCCAAGATCCGGATGGCACCGAGGTGGTGTCTAGTAAGTTGCCGCACTGGTGTGGCCATCCTACAATGTTGAAAGTCGGCGTGGGGCGCCCCGTTGGCCTGTGAGATGGCGGCAGTAGCGGACCGATGTGCGAATAGGGCCAAAGGCAGCGCAACAATATTTTCGGAATAGAAGACACCACAAGGCGCTGAGATGCCAAGATCCGGATGGCACCGAGGTGGTGTCTAGCAAGTTGTGGCACTGGTGTGGCCCTCCTACAATGGTAAAAGTCGGCGTGGGGCGCCCTGTTGGCCTGTGAGATGGTGTCAGTAGCGGACTGATGTGCGAATGGGGCCAAAGGCAGCGCAACAATATTTTCTGACTGACACCACAAGGCGCTGAGATGCCAAGATCCGGATGGCACCGAGGTGATGTCTAGCAAGTTGCTGTACTGGTGTGGCCATCCTACAATGGTAAAAGTCGGCGTGGGGCGCCCTGTTGGCCTGTGAGATGGTGTCAGTTGCGGACCGATGTGCGAATGGGGCCAAAGGCAGCGCAACAATATTTTCTGTATGGAAGATACCACTAGGCGTTGAGATGCCAAGATCCGGATGGCACCGAGGTGATGTCTAGCAAGTTGCTGTACTGGTGTGGTCATCCTACAATGCTGAAACTCGGCGTGGGGCGCCCCATTAGCCTGTGAGATGGCGTCAGTAGCGGACCGATGTGTGAATAGGCCGGAACCAGCACAAGGCGCCAAGATCCGGATGTCACCGTGGTGGTTTCATAGTTGAGAGGCACTTCATCTGCAGTGGGGCGCCGAGATCCGGATGGCACCGAGGTGATGTCTAGCAAGTTGCTGTACTGGTGTGGTCATCCTACAATGCTGAAACTCGGCGTGGGGCGCCCTATTAGCCTGTGAGATGACGTCAGTAGCGGACCGATGTGTGAATGGGGCAAAGGTAGCGCAAGAATATTTTCTGAATAGAAGACACCACAAGGCGCTGAGATGCCAAGATCCGGATGGCACCGAGGTGGTGTCTAGGAAGGTGCACTGGTGTGGTCATCCTACAATGCTGAAACTCGGCGTGGGGCGCCCCATTAGTCTGTGAGATGGCGTCAGTAGCGGACCGATGTGCGAATAGGCCGAAGGCAGCACAACGCGCCAAGATCCGGATGTCACCGTGGTGGTTTCATAGTTGAGAGGCACTTCATCTGCAGTGGGGCGCCGAGATCCGGATGGCACCGAGGTGATGTCTAGCAAGTTGCTGTACTGGTGTGGTCATCCTACAATGCTGAAACTCGGCGTGGGGCGCCCCATTAGCCTGTGAGATGGCGTCAGTAGCGGACCGATGTGCGAATAGGCCGAAGGCAGCACAACGCGCCAAGATCCGGATGTCACCGTGGTGGTTTCATAGTTGAGAGGCACTTCATCTGCAGTGGGGCGCCGAGATCCGGATGGCACCGAGGTGATGTCTAGCAAGTTGCTGTACTGGTGTGGTCATCCTACAATGCTGAAACTCGGCGTGGGGCGCCCCATTAGCCTGTGAGATGGCGTCAGTAGCGGACCGATGTGCGAATAGGCCGACGGCAGCACAACGCGCCAAGATCCGGATGTCACCGTGGTGGTTTCATAGTTGAGAGGCACTTCATCTGCAGTGGGGCGCCGAGATCCGGATGGCACCGAGGTGATGTCTAGCAAGTTGCTGTACTGGTGTGGTCATCCTACAATGCTGAAAGTCGGCGTGGGGCGCCCCATTAGCCTGTGAAATGGCGTCAGTAGCGGACCGATGTGCGAATGGGGCCAAAGGCAGCGCAACAATATTTTCTGAAGAGAAGACACCAAAAGGCGCTGAGATTCCAAGATCCGGATGGCACCGAGGTGGTGTCTAGCAAGCTATGCAGTTGAGTTGTGTGCGCACTTGCGGCGAATAGGTCGAAGGCAGCATAACAATGTTTTCTGAATAGAAGACACCACAAGGCGTTGAGATTCGGTTACCACCGAGGTGATGTCTAGCAAGTTGCCGCACTGGTGAGGCCATCCTACAATACTCCTCCGAATAACGGCGTGGGGTGCCCGAAGGGGGGGGGGAGGCGGCGTGAACGGGCCTTCCTAGGTGGAGGCTCGTCTGCTGTAGTGGGGCGCCCCTTTACCGTTTCAGTTGCCATTCAGCTGAGTTTCGGCTGCTCTTGATGGTACAGCGACAGGCGGCTGCAACAGGACTCTCAAAATGGCGGCCTGTTCTTTGGATTTGGGCCTGGTCCACTAAAATGGCCCTGGGACACCTTAGAACTCGGACGCTCGATTTTTTTTTCCTTTCCTGTACATGCAAAAAAAGGTAAATGCCCGGTACGTTACACGCTTCATCTGCCACGATGAACTCTCCAGAGGAACCGAAAAAAAATATAGTTATGGTAACTATACCATGCATCGTCATATGGAGAGGTGGCACCAATTAATTATAGTGCTGCATAAAAGAGAGATTTGGAGGAGAACCCCTGACCTGCTAGTACATTCATCAAAGAAGTGGCACTGACAGCATCAGAGGCAAGGGAAACGGTCCCAAATATTTAGAAGAACTTTGGAAAGATTAAAATGACATGTTTAGATTGTGGCAAATTAATTTCATGTGGACAGATGAGTGTTACTCTAATAAATACAGCATATGAACATCATCATAGTCGATGGTTGGTAGAGACATTTTGACTATATCCTGGACCTGCCCGTCCTCGCCCAAAATGGCGCCGGAATAAATGGGACTCGTAACTCCTTGTTGTGTACTGGTTGCAGAACCTTGAAATCACGAGATACGTATGCAGTTTTGAAGCACATGGCGGGCGGGGACGAGAATTGATTGAATATTTCGACATCCCTATTGATATTAAGTTCTGATGTGTTATTGATTACTGTACTATTGAAAGTTCGAATTAACGTCACCCATGGTACTTGCCCGCAAATGTATATCTAGATAATTTTAATGTAACTGGCCCTGTCGTATTTTAATTATAAAATGTACGTCCACCGATTCCGTAACTGTTAGACACCTTAGTTCTTGCAACCTAATGGCCCGCCCGTTACGTTCCTCTACAGTGTAAATGTCTACTCATCATATACGATTACAGTTTGCTCCGTGGCCGGCCCACGTGGTTATAGGCTCGTATTTGTATAATGACATTTTCACAATAAAGGTTTTTAAAAGAAAACATGGTAGTAGTATATACATTGGTAAAGTTTTTAATAATAGTCACTGTTTTAGAATCATTAAAAGGCAAGTGAAATAAAGCAGACCAATTACATGAAGGGTAAAAGGTATAATACGAAGGAACGCAGTAAAGATAAATGGTCAAGGGCTGTTGTGTTTTCTATTCCTGCAACATAAAGTGATCGATAAGAATCTCATATTCAGGCGTATCGGCGACTAAGACAGCAGGTCGACCCTCTTTTGCTCAACGGCTCCGTCATGGGACGAAGAAACGCTCTTTTTCTCGAAAAAAGAATATATTTTACTTGCAGGACAGTTGTAAATTTTCCGGGAAAGTACATTAGCCTGGAACATTATAACATATATTTAAGAAAAAATAATGTTCGGAAGTAATAAAAAGCGTAATTTTTAGGTCATATGACCAAGCCTTTCATCATTAGAATAAGAAAAGTAAAATGAACCAATGAAAAGTTTTATTAACAAGTCACATGACTTGTTATGCTTACGTTACGCGCTGCGCGCCCTGGATGACTTCCGGATGCGCTAACGCGGCGCGTCATATGACGCATTACGCGACAACGCAGGTCCAGAATATAGTCAAAATGTCTCCACCAACCAGCGGTCGGAACACAACCCCTTTCAGCAGGCTAAATAGTTCTGTTAAATGACAACAGAAGGGACAGGCAACAAGAACCATCAGTCAAAGAGGGGAGGGCTAGTTCTTCTCTACCGGGTTACATTGGGGCGCTACCGGAACTGATCGAATTGGTAGTCTACAGTGTTTCTGGATGTTTCAGACTGAAGCTGGGGTTAGCATGAGAGCAGTACCATTTCGTAGCTCCGTCGTGGCCATTCCGCAACCAATCATGGCAGCCGCTTTTTATCGTTATTTTGGGCGGGGTGGGTGGCGGAGCCGAGCTGTTTTGCAGCCATCATTGTGTGGAGTTCAGTTCATTTCACTAGTTTTGTATTTGTCATGAGGGGTTGTTCCTAATGTTTCTATTTTAGCGAGGTCAAAAAGAGATCCCATTAGTGGCCTACTGATTTTGCTCGATTCCTTTTCTTTTTTTTTTACACGATTTTTCGTTATCTGCAAAGACTAAACAGAGTATTGCGACTCTGTGTTTGTTTGTAAATAGAGAATGAACCAAAGAGAACCAATTCTAAAACAGTAAATACTTGGATAACAAAAAATCAAATGGAGAGAGAAGCAGGCACGACGTATTACAACGGGGGCAAAGGCCTGCGTTAACTACCCTTCACTATGTGCAAAGAGAGAGTACTCCTAATAGAAATGAGGGGGGGGGGCACCATTCAAAGCAGATCAGTGTGCATAAACACGAAAATGTTTTCACTTACCACGTACTTGACATTCGACAGCTTATGATATTTGCTATTAAAAAACCATTGAAATTCACTGAAAAAAACATAGGTTATAGACCATATATAGTTAGGAATTAGCATTTACAAAACCTTGAAAATTCACTGAAAAAACCAGGTTATAGACCATATATAGTTAGGAATTAGCATTTAAAAAACCTTATTTTACTCACACAAAACCATTGAAATTCCATATATAGTTAGTTGCACTAACTATATATCGCGCACCCGCAATCCACTGCTGATGATGTCACATATTACATCATTCATGACATGGTCAGTGACATCACTGATGACATCACTGATGACATCTCAAATGACATCACTGATGACATCACTGATGACATCTCAAATGACATCACTGATAACATCTCAAATGACATCACTGATGACATCTCAAATGACATCACTGATGACATCACTGATGACATCTCATTTGACATCAATGACCACATCACTGATGATATCATTCATGTGACAATACAATGCATCTCCTCACACTTTAATATAACCTCTGTTACACCCAGTGTTAAATACAGAGTATAATTTTTGAAACCATTGACACACCAATACTAGTTACTACATACGCACTCAGTGATTCCTATGTTTACACACACATTCACTCATTTACCCATACAATCGTTCATACATACAATCACTCATCTTTACAACACTATCATATGCACTCATACACCTATACAGACTCTCACACTCTGTCACTCATCCATGGAGTTACTCACACACCTAGTCAGTCCTGTAAATAATCAATCACACTTCCATTTTCTAATCTATACAGTTAAACATAGAGCACCTTACATTTTGAAACATATACTAACACATACTTACTCTCTTATACAATCATTGATACAAGTACACATTGATCTGCACAGAGTCACACACCTCCCAGCCAGCCACACACACACTCAGTCTCCCATACAAATACTTGGGCAATCAATCAATAACCCATATAGTTACTCATATAGCTACTGACCAACACATGCAGCAGTTTACAGAACAACAGACATAATGATGCACAAATTAAGACAGTTTAGTCACTAACCCATGCACTCAGTGAGACACATTTAATCACTCACTCATACAGTCAGTCACGCACCTACTAAATCCTTCATCCAGACACTTCTACATCTACTCATTCTTCAATATGTAAAACATAATTAAACTTTACAGAAACACACAGTCACTGGATGATGTCATCAGTGATGTCATTTGAGATGTCATCAGTGATGTCATCAGTGATGTCACTGACCGTGTCATGAATGATGTAATATGTGACATCATCAGCAGTGGATTGCGGGTGCGCGATATATAGTTAGTGCAACTAACTATATATGGAATTTCAATGGTTTTGTGTGAGTAAAATAAGGTTTTTTAAATGCTAATTCCTAACTATATATGGTCTATAACCTATGGTTTTTTCAGTGAATTTTCAAGGTTTTGTAAATGCTAATTCCTAACTATATATGGTCTATAACCTATGGTTTTTTCAGTGAATATATATATATATATATATATATATATATATATATATATATATATATATATATATATATTCACTGAAAAAACCATAGGTTATAGACCATATATAGTTAGGAATTAGCATTTACAAAACCTTATTTTACTCACACAAAACCATTGAAATTCGCATATATAGTTAGTTGTACTAACTATGTATCGCGCACCCGCAATCCACTGCTGATCATGTCACATATTACATCATTCATGACATGGTCAGTGACATCACTGATGACATCACTGATGACATCTCAAATGACATCACTGATGACATCACTGATGACATCTCAAATAAGGTTTTGTAAATGCTAATTCCTAACTAATTTCAATGGTTTTTTAATAGCAAATATCAAAATGTATTCTTCTTTAAATCGAAAAATATATTTTATATGTTTTTAATACAATTTTTTTATGTATTTTTTTTTATTATTTTTTTTTCTTTCGCTCCCGGTCCGCGAACCGGGTAGCTTCCCGTTAGCTCAATTTGGTGCCGCGACCCGGTCCGCGAACCGGTAAACGTTCCGTTTGCGCAACTGCCGCGTTAGAAAACAACATCGTGACGCGTCGCGTAAGCGCGACGTATGGCGTTCTTGCGTAATGCGTCTTATGACGCGCCGCGTTAGCGCACCCGGAAGTGCTCCGGAGCGCGAACCGAGGCGCGAAGCGCAGCTCCCATGAAGCGATCCGGGGCGCGGCGCGCAGCGCGTAACGTAAGCGTAACTGGTCATGTGACTTGTTAATAAAACTTTTCATTGGTTCATTTCACTTTTGGTTTCCTAATGATGTAAGGCTAGGTCATGTGACCTAAAAATAACACTTTTCATTGGTTTAGAACATTTTTTTTCCCAAATGATGAAAGCCCCCACCTTTTTTCTCACTCTGACTTTCAACTTTGTGAGAGGAAGACCTATTTTCACTAATAAGCAATGGCTTCATTAGTAGCTGCAGCTGGTGCACCCCCACCACCACCACCACCTCCTAGGAAGAGAGGACCACCTCCTCAGGTAATCCTCAATCAAGAGGAGGAAGAAGAGGAAGAAGAGGAAGAGGAGCAAGGGGGGAGGCAGTTTTTGCCTGAAGAACCAAGGAGGTCCCATGTAAAAGAAGATTACATCTGGCAATTTTACTCATTTTCCCAGGGCCAAAAAAAAGTTAATGCCCGCTACGTTACTTGTCTCATCTGTAAAAAAAATCTGTCCAGAGGGACTGATAAGAAGTACAGTTATGGCAATTACACTATGCATCGGCATATGGAGAGGTGGCACCCTATAAATTATAGTGCTGCGCAGGTACGTCACCTGCAGGAAAACCCCCCTCCTGTGGCCAGTACATCATCTGGAGAGGAAGTGACGGGACCAGAGGCGAGGGAGATGGTTCCCAACATCCAGTTGAAGTTCCGGGAAGTGAAGCATGTGTGCATTTATTGCGGCCAATTAATTTGCTACAGGGAGAGTAGCATAAAATTGATCAACGTAGCAATTGAAAATCATAAATGTCCAAAACGCCCCAGAAAATAAATTATCTTTTTTTTTGTTGCTCCTGTTGAGCCCGTTATAATCAATGATTTTCGTTTCCCCCCCCCAAAAAAACAAAAAAATATAAAACCGTTCAGAAAATACAAAAAAAGTAAAAAAATGTTCAGAAAAATAATAAAAAAATATAAAACAACAAAAACAATTTAAAAAAAGTTCTTTTCAGAACTACCTCCCCTTTATAAAAAATTGCTAGAATGTTTAGCACTCTGGCAACTTCTATTTCTTTTGATTCGCTTCCCGGTTCGCGCGCCGGTACGCGAACCGGAAGCGAAACAAATTTTTTTTTTAAAAAAAAGGAAGAGTGAGTATAAGGGAAGGAAACAGAGAGTAATGTTAAAAGAAAGACAGCTAGAGGGAGTAACACAGAGATACTGTTTAATACATCTATTTACCAAAGAAAAGATGTAAGAGGGTATAATTGAGAAACACAAAATAGATAAGGAAGTGAAAGAAAAAAAGGAGAGTAGAAGAATAATAAACAAGAGTTTCTTGGAGAATATGAGTGAATGTTCAAATTAAGAAGAAAAACAGTAAAGGATGTGGAATGAGAGGTAGGGATAGAACCGGACTAAAAGAACAACCCTGAGGGAAAGTGTTAAGAAAAGAGTGAGTGAAAGTAAATAGGAATAAAAACAAGATGTATGACAGTGACTAAGGTTAAAACATGTGGAATAACAGAGAGAAAAAACAGAAAGCAGAAAAGAAGAAGTGAGAGAAAAGGAATAATTAAAACAGCAAAGAAATGTAAATAACATAGTGTGCTTGAACTACAGGGAGAAAGCATAATGAACAAGTAGTTAAAGAGTGATCAGTCAGAGACAGTAAGAGTAATAGAGATGGAGTGAGTAAACAGGAGTGAGGAACTGGTTTTGTGTGAGTAAAATAAGGTTTTGTAAATGCTAATTCCTAACTATATATGGTCTATAACCTATGGTTTTTTCAGTGAATTTTCAAGGTTTTGTAAATGCTAATTCCTAACTATATATGGTCTATAACCTATGGTTTTTTCAGTGAATTTCAATGTTTTTTTAATAGCAAATATCAAAAGCTTTAAAATGTATTCTTCTTTAAATCGAAAAATATATTTTATATGTTTTTAATACAATTTTTTTATGTATTTTTTTTTATTATTTTTTTTTGTTTCGCTCCCGGTCCGCGAACCGGGTAGCTTCCCGTTAGCTCAATTTGGTGCCGCGACCCGGTCCGCGAACCGGTAAACGTTCCGTTTGCGCAACTGCCGCGTTAGAAAACAACATCGTGACGCGTCGCGTAAGCGCGACGTATGGCGTTCTCGCGTAATGCGTCTTATGACGCGCCGCGTTAGCGCACCCGGAAGTGCTCCGGAGCGTGAACCGAGGCGCGAAGCGCAGCTCCCCGGAAGCGATCCGGGGCGCGGCGCGCAGCGCGTAACGTAAGCATAACTGGTCATGTGACTTGTTAATAAAACTTTTCATTGGTTCCTTTCACTTTTGGTTTCCTAATGATGTAAGGCTAGGTCATGTGACCTAAAAATAACACTTTTCATTGGTTTAGAACATTTTTTTTTCACAAATGATGAAAGCCCCCACCTTTTTTCTCACTCTGACTTTCAACTTTGTGAGAGGAAGACCTATTTTCACTAATAAGCAATGGCTTCATTAGTAGCTGCAGCTGGTGCACCCCCACCACCACCACCACCTCCTAGGAAGAGAGGACCACCTCCTCAGGTAATCCTCAATCAAGAGGAGGAAGAAGAGGAAGAAGAGGAAGAGGAGCAAGGGGGGAGGCAGTTTTTGCCTGAAGAACCAAGGAGGTCCCATGTAAAAGAAGATTACATCTGGCAATTTTACTCATTTCCCCAGGGCCAAAAAAAAGTTAATGCCCGCTACGTTACTTGTCTCATCTGTAAAAAAAAATCTGTCCAGAGGGACTGATAAGAAGTACAGTTATGGCAATTACACTATGCATCGGCATATGGAGAGGTGGCACCCTATAAATTATAGTGCTGCGCAGGTACGTCACCTGCAGGAAAACCCCCCTCCTGTGGCCAGTACATCATCTAGAGAGGAAGTGATGGGACCAGAGGCGAGGGAGATGGTCCCCAACATCCAGTTGAAGTTCGGGGAAGTGAACCATGTGTGCATTTATTGCGGCCAATTAATTTGCTACAGGGAGAGTAGCATAAAATTGATCAACGTAGCAATTGAAAATCATAAATGTCCAAAACGCCCCAGAAAATAAATTATCTTTTTTTTTGTTGCTCCTGTTGAGCCCGTTATAATCAATGATTTTCGTTTCCCCCCCAAAAAAACAAAAAAAATATAAAACCGTTCAAAAAATACAAAAAAAGTAAAAAAATGTTCAGAAAAATAATAAAAAAATATAAAACAACAAAAACAATTAAAAAAAAGTTCTTTTCAGAACTACCTCCCCTTTATAAAAAATTGCTAGAATGTTTAGCACTCTGGCAACTTCTATTTCTTTTGATTCGCTTCCCGGTTCGCGTGCCGGTACGCGAAACGGAAGCGAAAAAAAAAATTTTTTTTTAAAAAAGGAAGAGTGAGTATAAGGGAAGGAAATGTTAAAAGAAAGACAGCTAGAGGGAGTAACACAGAGATACTGTTTAATACATCTATTTACCAAAGAAAAGATGTAAGAGGGTATAATTGAGAAACACAAAATAGATAAGGAAGTGAAAGAAAAAAAGGAGAGTAGAAGAATAATGAACAAGAGTTTCTTGGAGAATATGAGTGAATGTTCAAATTAAGAAGAAAAACAGTAAAGGATGTGGAATGAGAGGTAGGGATAGAACCGGACTAAAAGAACAACCCTGAGGGAAAGTGTTAAGAAAAGAGTGAGTGAAAGTAAATAGGAATAAAACAAGATGTATGACAGTGACTAAGGTTAAAACATGTGGAATAACAGAGAGAAAAAACAGAAAGCAGAAAAGAAGAAGTGAGAGAAAAGGAATAATTGAAACAGCAAAGAAATGTAAATAACATAGTGTGCTTGAACTACAGGGAGAAAGCATAATGAACAAGTAGTGAAAGAGTGATCAGTCAGAGACAGTAAGAGTAATAGAGACGGAGTGAGTAAACAGGAGTGAGGAACTATGAGAACAGAGCGACTGAGAAAAGGAGTGGAAGGAGTAGAGTAAGTAAGTAATAGAGAAAGGAATGAGGGAAGTAGCAAAGGCAGGAAACTGAGGGTTAAAGAAATGAAGCAGTGGAACTAATAGAAGTTAAATGTGATAGAAATGTAAGGAAAAGAGTACAAAACACTTACCTTATAATTGTCGTTAACTTAGTCACTTGTTATTTTTATACTTTCAATCTGTGAAAGAAAGAACAAAAATTTGAAAAATATTAAAACATGTATTTAAAAATTAGAAAAGACAAGGGAAAAGATTGAAAATCATCCAATTTTACAAAGAAATAAAGTTAGAGATAAACATGCAGAAAAAAAAGAGAAAGAAACGGTGATAGACAGTTCGAGACAAAAAGAAATTGTAATAGAGTAAATTAGTAAGAGAAAAAAAAGGAAGATACTTTCAGTGACAGAAAAGAAGGATAAAAGAGAAAACTAAATTGAAGTTGTGTAAGCTACTAAAAGAAAGTGAGTAAGGTAAACTATATAAGGAAAGGGTGAATAAGGAAAAGCGAGTGAGGGAGAGAGGAGACAGAGGAAGTGAAGGAAAGAGTGTCAGATACAGACTGAGTGAGGCAACAAAGAAAGATAAATGAGTGAGGGTGAGTTATACTAACTGATTGTACCAAAAAAGGAGAACCCAAAAATATTTAATTTAGAAAACAAAGGGAGGAAAGATGGAAAAGACAAGTGAAGCAGAAGGTCTAAAAGCTGAAAAATGGTGCAAGGGAGAAAAGAAAAAAGCAGAGTTGGATTAGGGAAACAAAGGTTGAAAGATAAGTGGAGTTAGATAGCAGGGGTGAAAGAGAATAAAACAAAAGGCAATGTGAGTATGTAAGGAGGATTGATAGAAGGTAGTAAAAGATGAGTGAGCATGAGATAAGACGAGTACAAATTAAAATTCACTATACAAAGTACAGAATTAATTATACATGTTAAATGGTTTATTTTTGCTGTTCTCAGAATATATCAAATTTCACTAAAAACAGTGAGTTGAAGGTATTCATCATATAACAGCGGGGAAAAAAAAACACAATCAAAATGATTGTGTTTAAAAAACCCATATAACATAACCAACCAGAAATCAGAACTCCTTAAAAGTAACTTACTTTCCATGACGTCGAAGGATGTTCTAGGAACAGCTTATACTCTGTTGTGCTGTTATTATTTTCAGCCCGCCACTTTCTGAAAGAAAAGCTCCATCGTTTTGACAAATATGTTACATACAATAAATGACTTCTCGCTGTCTACCGCACTTCTCCTCAAGGCCAAATCCTGTAAGAGCCATTTATAACTCTTGGAATTCTTCTAAGCAAATCCCGTCATTTTCTTTTTCCGCAACTTTCAGAAAGAAAACGTTCAAGATCACTTTCACAATCCTGTACTAGTAATATCTCACCATTCTTGCTCACTCATGTTCCACATTTCCTATGACACTGATACTGCTTACTATGAGGCACACTTACACTACCTCTATGACTACTACAATTATTTAATTCTCTACATCACTTTTAATCACAAAGCAATTTAAAACAGTACATAAAATTATATCAACTCCTAGAATCATTATAGGCCAGTTACCTACCCAAAATTCTCTCTTCTGAAAACAGAAAGTAAGAATATTTTTTAAGTCAAAAGGCAACATTGTTTCATAGTCAAATGTGAATCATTTCCGAAACATCAGCTTTTTTACATTTTAAATAAGCTGTGTAATAAGCGGATGTTGTCAAAGGACCATTATGTCATATAATAGCTGCAGTTACAAATGTTCTTCCTAAAATCAACGACTGTGTAGCCACAACATTTGTAATTAAAGTTGAAAACTTACTTTATCAGGTTTATATAGTTGGAATTTTAAAATGACATTATAACCAAAAGTTTGTACAAATAATGTGTACAGCATTGCAGACTTACATTACCTCTACTCCATGTTTTGATTGGCTGCTTGAATTAGCTTATTAAAAGAAACAGTTTTTCTGAACTCATTCAAAGTGCAGTTATTTTTCCATGACGTCAAGTGTTATGGTAAGAACACCGTTTGCTTTGGGAAATACTCTGTTGTCCTTTAACTAATCCGTGCCCACCACTTTCTATAAGAAAACCTTCTTTTTTTTCAGGAACTACTTAAAACTTAAAAATAACTTTTTACTCTGTACTACACTTATCCTCAAGGCCAAATAGTGTAGGAGCCATTAGAACCTCTTGAAATTCCTCAGAGCAAATCCCGAGATTCTTTCCCTAAAATTCTGGTTGTAAAAACACCAGGTAAGAATTTTTAAGGTCAAAAGGCAATTTTTTTTTTAAAGTTAAAACAGAATCATTGCAGAATGACCAGCCGTTTCTAGACTTCAAATAAGCTGTGTAATGTCCTGATGTTGTTGAAGGACCGTCATGATATAAAAGTCCTTCCTGATATTGACAACTGCGAAGCCACACAATTTTTAATTAAAGTTGACAATTTTGTTCCATCAGGCCTACATCGTTGGAACATTAAAATGACATACTGGCCATATGTTCGTATAAATAATGTGGACAACATTGCAGACTTACATTGGCTACACTCCATGTTGTGATCGGCTGCTTTTACTAGCTTATTAAAGGACACTGATTTACTGTCTGGCAAAGTTAAATATATAAATCTTTCTGAGTCTACACTAGTAGTACTTGATACCCTACAGTTCTCACAGTCATGCTGCCATTGATAAGAAAGGCCAAACAGATGATCTACATCTACACCTTCATCTTGCAATACATCAAGAATATACATTAAAAACTCCTGAAAATCTTGCTGAATATTTTGAGAGAATTGCGTTTGACCTGAACATTTGTCTAACAGATTTCGAATTTCAGACACACTTTCTATTTTTGTTCTATCAGTGCTACATTTCTCTAACACAGAGTTCAGTAAACAGCAAAAACTTTGATCCGAATTGATCACAATCTGTTCTTTTAAAGTTTCTAGAGAAAAGACAACATTAACCACTACATTAGCATAGCAGTTGACACCAGAACTATTTTCAAATTGAAAACCAACAACATCTTCAACAGAATCCATTTTCTTTCTGCTTATAATTTCGGGTTCATCGACTTTTTGTCTTTTTGCTACAACCTCCCTACTATTGGTCACATTTCTTCGTTTCCGTCCTACCACACGTTTCTCAAACAAAGGATATTGAGGCAAATGTGGTGCATACTCTCTTCTTAACCTATTGTATTCCTTAACACAATCTAGATCCGCACAAATGTTTGTGACATCACACTCAATCAAGTATAATCCCGATAAAGTTCTGACTCGTGACAATGCCACATATGCCATTCCCTCCTTGAACACAGAACTGCCAATATTCACCAATGCACTGTCTACACTTAAACCTTGCGATTTATGGATTGTCACCGCATATGCCAAGCAAACAGGAAACTGCTTACGGCGAACATATAAGTCTTTTACAAGCAAAAATCTAGCAGAGCAACGACCAATTAACTGTACTTCCTCAATGCCATCAAATTTAATTTTTAAAAATTCAATTCCATCTCTATTTCTGTATTTCTCAAAATCAACAACATTACCCATTGATCCATTTACCAGACCTCTTTCAACATGTAAATTCCTTCTCAAAATGATACGGCAATTTAAGCACACATTCAGAGTCTTTTCAAAACCAGCAGTTTTAGATATAGTCTTCTCTAATGAATCCAATTTTGATTTCAAATTCTCAGACAAAATATTTGTTGCTCCCATATACTCTATTCTGTCAATTGCTTCCAGTTTCACAATCTCTTGGTTTTCTAAATTCAACATTTTGTTGTTGAAGATGGCACATTCTGCAAGAGTTGGCATCAAACATATTCCAGATTTCTTCTCAGTAATTTTCCGAAAAATATTCTCTGGCACAACGTCTTCTTCTGGATACAAATTTGACAGTAATCGTGCATGTAAAGCTTTTTTCCCATGCTCGGTCACTTTTCCGATTCTAACATCTTGTAGAATATTCTTATAATCTTCATCTTTCGCTTGACGCATATTTTCACGCAGTTCAGCATAATTGAAGTTTAACCATATATTAACGTTGCCAATGCTCCCTAGGCACTTCCTGGTATCTTCATGTGTAAGTAGTTTAAACACTTGTTGTCCTTTTGTGGAAAAGTAAATTTTGCCATGTTCTGTGTCCCTACGCGTCATCCATCATATGTTATCTGTGCATGATTAATATGCCTATGTATTCCCTATGTTTCGATTAAAGACGCAATTACAGTTGTGTCCACCTCTAGTATGTCAGTTTCCAGTTCTCGTGAATACTACGAATATCAGGCCTATGTAAAGTTACGTTGCCACGTTTCTCAGTGTGCACGTTATTCCATTGTAAAGTCCCCGTTTCTGGGCCTCAAAAGGGCCTGGACACCAGATTCAGCTCCTGACTCCTGAAGCCTCGCTGAGGAGCGATACAGCCCCCACCTGTATCCTCGACCCTTCACTTACTTCCTGCCTCGCAGTGCCCGGCTCAGCCTAGCTCTGCCTCTGAGTCTGCCAAGAGTATGTTATGATTCCAGTTATCAGTTCAGTCCTCCTTCTCTGCATTCCTAAGCTACTGAACTGCATCAATAGTTTCCGTCATTGTCTAGCCTCTACGTCTCCATGTTAGAGAAATACTGCATTTAATGGTCATTTAATATTCTTCATCACGCACTACATGTAGAATAATGCATGCTCCAGTCTTAGAGTCTGTTCGCCTTTACCCCGATAACTTTTGGATTCTATCAACATGTTCTCTAAACATCAGATACTAGATACTGCTTAGGTACATGTCGCCCTGACTCTCCAGACTTCAGTCTCTGCTCCTAGCACAGAGTTCGTAGCCCCCAGCTTCTTCTAGTAACACGTCATTGCCAGTTTGCGCGCACCATTAGGTCAGAGGTCCCGGCTCCTTAGGTAGCCCCCTCCATGTTTCCGCCCCATTCATGACATATTCTGTTACGTTTGCATCACATGTCTATGTATACGCCTCTGTTACACCCATTTTTCACCCTTATCTTTCGCGACTGCTATTGACCACACCCACTGCTCCGCCTATCGTATGTATTGTAATGCAACTGTTTTAGTATATATGATCATGTCTTGTTATTTAATGTTATGCCGATTCCGACCCTGCCCCCGGCAGCGCTGCCATCCTATTCCTGTGCAGGTTGTCCTGTTCCTGTCCTTATGCTGTAATAAACCTGCAAAAACTCCTACTACCTCGAATCTTGACTCTTATTTATTGAGCTATCTGTTATTGCTATGCCTAGACAAAAATAGATCCGGTATTATTTATTTATATACCACATAATGGCGCCCGAATAGGGACTTGCCCTTTCCCCACGCGTCGGTGAAGCCACGCTGACCCCCTGACCCTCTGCAGTCGTGACGGAACTCTTCTGCGCACCGGCAGATATTTCTGCTTCAAGTATCCCTCAGGCCCACGGAGGAGACGGAGGAGGCGGTCCAGCATCCAGACGAGACGGTGGAGGAACGCGGCGAGTCCCGACCAGAGCCCAAGCCGAGAGTTCAAGGTCCGAGGTATCCGGAGGCCCACCTGTAACAGAAGTCCGAAGTTCGTCCGTCCGGCGTCGAAGCAGTCCAGTCCAGTCTGAGGCCTTCCGTTCTTGCTGCCCGGTGAGTACCGTTGCTGGGGTAGTATCTAGACAGGGTCAATCTAATTGACTCTGGTCCGTGGGTTGGTGGTACACAGGCCCACAAACGAAGTGTCCACTTCGGTGGATGCGGGTCCTGACGTGTCTCTGTATGAGACCGGTAAGTTTCGTACTGTTTCAGCAGTGCATCTAGTTTCTGTTCTAAGTCAGTTCTGTTCTGGGGAAAATTCATGTATTCTGTTTCCCGTATTCCAGGTAGTATTCTGTTCGAACTGTTATTCATAATGTTCTTCATGTATTTTAATGTCGTGGTATGAGTGCGAAGTGATTCTCGTGTTTATTGTGTATTGTATTGTGTCCAGATTATAGTTCAGTCATGCTACTCTTTTCAAAACTGCGTCAGTTAAAAACCAGAAAAGGTCTGCTAGAAGCAGCAGTTCCTGTTCCGCCTAGGGACAGTCCAGGTCATTTTATGTATCAGAAGCATGGCATAAGCGCCATATTGTATCTAGATTTATGGGTAGAGTATACCAAACAGTTAGAGGAAAAGTATAGATGGCCCGTATCGGGTACATGGGATGCCGAGTGCATCATGAGAGTAGAAGAAGCATTATGGAAAAAGAAAGCCAGACAGTCACAGAAAGATGCCATCGAGTTATGGCGCAAAGAATCTCATAAAAGAACCGAAAAAGAAATCAGAAAGTCAGAATTAAGTAGAGAATCCTTGGAACGAGCCCAAGAAAGGGAATTAATCGAGATTGGTGAACGAGTTAAAACCGAACAGTCAGACAGACAGAGGCATGCTCTTATTAAGGGTATGTATCCTCTTCTTGCCGAGGGTTTGCCAAAAGCGACCCCGGAGGCATCCAGTAATTTTCCGCCACCATTAGTCCCGACCAAGCTACGTCACAAACCGACCGCAGCTGATATTTTCATCTCGTCCTATTTGGACGACACAGTCCCAGAATACGCAAATCCTGTTCCTACTCCGCCAGTCCCTGTAAATCAGGCACTTCCCGCTCCTCCAGACACCGGAGTACCTGTTACGGTACCCCCGGTCCAGCCCGCCATACAAGTCCAGCCTACATTTCCATTTCCCACTCTGCCAGGACGAAGAGCATCAGTAGACGACTCTAGTTTAGGGGCCGCAGGGGGAGGTCCTCCTCAGACCCCGCCGCCACACAAGCGTTTAACGTTAGCCGAATTACATGCACAAGCGTCACAGCGTATGCCCAGGTATCAGTCTGTTGCAGAAATAAGAAAAGCCCTTACCGAATGTGGCTATGATCCAGTCCCAGGCGAGGATAATATGGTTTTATATTCATTACGCGTAAGAAAGGTGACCGAGTATCTAGTTACCCTACCAGATATGAAAGAAGATCTAGACAGAATATATCGTTTCATCCGTACAGGGAATGATCCAGAAAGTATTAGTGACGTCATGTGCCAAAGAAAAGTTGAAGTCCAGCTCATGATATTAAAGTTTCTGATTAATTGTTTAATACGAGAACAAGATTATCCGACCAAAGATCGAGCCGAAATGAAAGTCCTGACAAGGTGGAGTGATAATATAGCCGAGGGTAAGCATAAGACCATCAGTAGTATAGAGAGTATGTACAAGAAAATCCGTAAAGAAATAATAAGGGTACACGAACAACGTAAAGAAGCACAAGTAAGCGAGAAAGAAAATGACTCTTCTACAGAAGAGGTAGAGGACGAGAATCCCGCCAGAATAGCGTATGTAGGAAAATCTAGATTTCCAGATCGCCATTTGCGCCTAGAACACAAGTCAGTTTTACATCATCCAGCATCAGAACAAGGTTCTCTAGAACAAGTATTTCAAGCTACCGATCACATTCTGAAATCACGAATCGGTTATAACGAGTTAAGTACTATGCATGAACAAGAACTAGTCCGATCAGCAGTCCGATGGATTACTGATTCTACCACTTTTCCAGACGAAATAGTGGCACAAATGTTTCTGAAATTGGCCCCAGCCGAGCAGCGACTGGCGGGTATGTATATGATTCAGCACCTCATTACATTGTATGAGGGTCAACATTCTGATCCAGGTCCGTTACATGATGTCCTGAACGAGTTACTCCAGTACCAATGGAAAGGTTTAGGTACCGATTTGATTAGTGTCATTCTAGAACAGCGCCACAAATATAGTATGTTTTTGAACCCGCATTTTGTTCATGTCTCACCCCCAGAAAGTAAACCCTTTTACATAGACAGACAGAATCCGTTACGAGAAGTGCATCCAGTTAAGACAGAGGGTGGTGAAATGCAACGAGTGTTTGTTTACACCCCTATCACAAAGATGGAACTCTTAGAGATGAAAAAGTTAATTCCCTGTCATGATAAAGATCCAGCAGGGTTCCACCGAGAATTAAAAGACATGCTCCGTATGGGAGAATACACGTATCCAGATATTATTAAAATGTTAAAGGTCCTGATGCCCGCAGGGGTATATGAGAAACTCAAAGAAAAAGAATGGGAGGTGGGAGAGAAAAAGATCGATTGGGCAGTCCTAGAAGCTGAAGACAAGGCACGAGTACCAGGTACCGGTCTTGGAGATAAATGTAAAGAATTACCAGAATTATTAATACAAGTTTTGCCTAGGTTATTGACAACTAGAAAAGAAGACTGGGATGCAATCTCAGCCTGTAAACAGAAACAAGACGAAGATATTAGTGATTATTATTCCAGATTTGAGAAATGTTTTACCATAAACAGTGGCCTCAAGACAAGTAGCGAGTCATACCCTCATCTTTTTGTTACTAAATTAGTCGAGAATTCAAGTCCACAAATTAAAAACCGAGTTTTGAAAGTCGAAAGTACCTGGCAAGCTAATACCCCGTCCCAGATGTTACAGATGCTTCAATACCACCAGAATAGAATCAGAGAAGAGCAAGAACATGAGAGAAAACGTATGAAAGACACGAAAATGAAAGTACTAGTTGCACAATCCGTTCCTCAAGACAGTCAGAAAAGGGGTCCGAATCAAGTCAGTCATCCTGCAGCTCCCGTTAAAGGGAACTGCAATTATTGTAAACAGCCAGGTCATTTTATAAACGAGTGTGCAGTTCTGAAACACAACATAGCTACCGGTAAGACTAAAGAAAGACCACGTCCGCCGAGACAAGAACAAGTTACACAGACTCCTCAGTCACAGAATGCACCACAGACAGTTACAGCACCGCAGCCTATTGCTGCAACACAGCATGTTACACAGCAGATGTACCAGTATGCACAGTCTGAGTATCCAGAGTATCAGCCATATTCATGAAACAGCCTAGAGAGGGAGGTAGGCTTGCCTCTCATCGAGATACCTGTAGATCAAGAAGGTCCCTATGTTCACAGTCAAGTATTAGGGAAAGATAGGAAGTTTTTGATTGATACAGGGGCAAGTAGGACCACCATCAGTCACGCCAAAGTTCCAGGGGCTCCGCTCTCAGGCTCTAGAAATGTTTCCCTTGGATTTTCAGGAAAACCTATTGTAAATGAAATATCAAAGCCAGTTACTCTAGAAGTAGGTCCACTGTCCCGCACTACTGATCTGTTACTTACTAAGTCATGTCCAGAAAATCTATTAGGCATTAAAACACTGAAAGAATTAGGTGCAGTTATATGTTGTTCCCCAGAAGGAATACGATTGTTCCTACGTGACTTCAAGGGTCACTATGTATTACGAGATTTTGATCCCAGATTGTCTAATGTTCCGCAGCATCTATGGGCGCAAGGTCCAACTGATGTTGGCTTTATGCAAATCACACCCCATCGTGTGACTCTCAAGCCAGGTGTAGTCCTGCCACGAATCAGACAGTACAGATTGCCACCTGAGGCTGTAACAGCCTTATCCAAAATTATTGACGAGCTCATGGCTCAAGGAGTAGTTGTAGAAACTGACTCCAATGTATGCAATTCTCCGATCTTTCCAGTCATGAAACGTACTGATCCAAATGCACCTCCAGTATATCGATTAGTGATTGATCTCCGAGAGCTTAATAAATGTATTATTCCCCAGTACCCAGTTGTCCCAGATATCTCTTCCCTATTGACAGCCATTGATTCAGAAGCTTCATTTTTTTCAGTCATAGACCTCAAGAACGCGTTTTTCAGTGTCCCCATTCATCCAGACAGCCAGTTCCTTTTCGGATTTTGTTTAAATGGAAGGAGCTATATGTTCACACGCGCTCCTCAAGGTTTCACAGAAAGTCCTAGTATTTACAGTCAAGCACTCAAGAGACAACTAGACAACATTCACATGCCAACTGACACTGCCCTGCTCCAGTATGTCGATGATCTCCTGATCACAGCCCGTTCTGAATGTGCTTGCGAGCGAGCATCCCTTATAGTCTTGTATTTTCTAGCCGAGATGGGACACAAGGTGTCCCCTTCGAAGCTTCAATTCTGTGTCCAGCAAGTGGTCTACTTAGGACACTTACTGTCCAAGAGGGGTAGGCAGTTGACACCAGACCGTATCCAGTTAATAGCGAGTCTTCCTCAGCCCAAGACCCAGAAGGAGGTACGTGCTTTTATCGGCCTTACTTCTTATTGCAGACAATGGATTCCTCAGTATGCATTTCTAGCCAAACCACTGATACAGTTAACGACACAGGAGGCAGCCGTATCGACTGTCCTCCCTTGGACATCTGAACATACACTCAGTTTCAATGAGTTAAAGAAAGCCCTATGTCAAGCCCCAGTTCTAGCAACACCGAACTACAGTAAGCCTTTTACACTTTTCGTCACAGAACGTGAAGGTACAGCATTTTCTGTTCTCACACAAGATCAAGCAGGACAATACAAGCCTTGTGCTTATTTTTCGAGCACATTAGATCCTGTAGCCCAGGCTCTGCCTGCGTGCCTCAAGTCAGTTGCAGCCACAGCACTAGCTATCAGACAAAGTGATTCCATAGTATTAGGACACTCCCTGACAGTACAAGTTCCACACTCCGTGGAAGTTCTTTTAAACCGAACACAAACTCAGCACTTGACAATTGCACGTTTAACAGGTTATGAATTGACACTGTTCCAGCCACACATAGAAATCAGACGCTGCAACGTTTTGAATCCTGCTACACTGTTACCGTCAGTTAATCCAAATCCTGCCACACATGACTGTGTGGAAGTAGTTAACATCATGACCAAGCCAAGACAAGATCTGACAGATATTCCATTACCAGATCCCGACCTGACACTTTATGTGGATGGTTCATGCATGAGAACAAATACAGGAGAACTAGTAGCCGCGTATGCAGTGACTACTGACACTGAAGTTATTGAAACACACCGTATTGACACCCTGTCTGCTCAAGCAGCAGAGCTAGTTGCTCTGACTCAAGCCTGCATACACGCCAAGAACCTGAAAGTTAATGTTTACACAGATTCACGTTACGCATTTGGAGTCGTACACGACTTTGGAGTGCTCTGGCAGGAGAGAGGTTTCATGACTTCACATGGAACCAAGATTCAGCATGGTCTCCTTATTCAGGCTCTGTTAGATGCCATACACTTACCGACATCCATTGCTATCATGAAGTGCAAAGCACATACGAAAGTTACTGACATTATTTCCCAGGGTAATGATCTAGCAGATCGCACAGCCAAGCTTACAGCTCAGACTCCAGACATTTCAGTTAATCCGACACAGACGCACACTCCAGATCCGACTACATGTATGACAGTTAAAGACCCTACTCAAGATGTCATAGATATCCAGTTACATGCTACTCCCGATGAAATCAAGAAATGGTCCGAACAAGGAGGGGTCCAGACAGATCAAGGATGGTTAACGAAGGGTAGAGCCACATGGTTTCTCCCCGACTCTATGGTTCAAGTCATTATTAATACCGCACATAGTCCAGCACATTTAGGAGAAAAAGCTATGTTAGGCAGTATCCAGAACATTTGGTTCAACAAGCATTTACGAGCTGCAGCCAAGCAGAAAGTCCGTACCTGTATGATATGTTGTCAGTTTAATCCAGGTAAAAGTGTCCCGGTGGAACAAGGTGGATTCCAGCCCCCTGACCACCCTTTTGAAGTCCTCCAGATGGATTACATTCAGATGGAGCGATGTCGAGGTTTCAAGTATGTCCTTGTAGTTGTATGCGCTTTGTCCAGGTGGACGGAGGCATATCCAGTTCCAGACTACACAGCCGCGACCACTGCCAGGCAGTTGGTTCGTGAGTTCTTCCCCCGTTATGGACTCCCTAGAGTCGTATATTCTGACAACGGCCAGCCATTCTCATCTGAACTCATGAAGCACGTTTCCCTTTTGTTAGGGTACCAGTGGAAGTTCCATTGTGTACGCCATCCTGAAGCAGCCGGTCTCGTAGAGAGACATAACCAGACTCTGAAAATCCGAATTGCAAAAGTTTGTCAAGAGAAAGGTGTGGACTGGCTCATAGCTCTGCCAGTCGCCCTGTTCTATATGCGCATGGTCGCACATTCCAGATCAGGTCTGTCCCCGTATGAGGTCGTTTTCGGCCGCCCCCCTAACATGTGGGGTACTCCTAGACCCCGAAGTATTACCAATGTTTCAAGTAATATGCTGACAGATTACCTAGCTTCCTTGATGTCTGCCCTCAACTCTTGTCGTTCACAGGTTGCTGCCGCATTTCCAGACAATACCGAGGTGGCACCGCATGAAATCGTTCCCGGATCCATGGTCCTAGTGCGAAATTTCGATCGCTCAAGTCCGCTGGAGCCTCGCTGGAAGGAGCCCCGACAGGTCCTCCTGGCCACCCGCACAGCCGTGAAGTTGGAGGGACGCAAAGGCTGGGTGCATCTTTCGCATATTAAAAAATTTTATGGATTGAAGCCAGTCTCAAAGAACATTTCCCAGGATTCTAAAGACTGCCAAAGTACTATTCTTAAGGACTGTCCCGCAAAAGACAATGATACTGCACCCTCCCTGTTAGAGACAACTCCGCAACAGGAGTATAAACTTAAGTTACGGTCTAGTAAAATAAGTCAGCCAGTTTGATTGTCTAAGTCCTCCCCTAGGTGAAACGGTTAGACCGGTTTCTGACATGTATAAAATAGACCCCCATAGTGAGAGAGTTAGTCAAAACTCAATCCGATGTATCGTTTTTCTATGTTTCATATTATTTCTCAGTATTATGATTTCCTGCACCAGTTATGCATTTTACCTGTATTTTCCAGTTTCTCATGTAAATAAGTCTTCCAATGCTACAGTAGAGCACACGTTTAGTGATCTGCCTCCTCATGAACTCTCTTACCGCCTCGCTATGCGTAACAATTCCTTTATCCGCATGTTACATTATTCACACCAGACCAGCAATGCCACAAATTGTTGGGTGTGTGGTCGACTCCCCCCTTTCCAGACACCGAAGGGAGTTCTGCCACTCTTTCCTTATCCATTTTCACATAATGGTTCGTGTGGAGCATGGTCCACATTAACGTCATCCTCAACAGATATGTCTTTTCTTAACAGTACATGTTTTCCAGACAAGCAAGGTCTTCCCCATAGAACAGGGTTAGATCTAGAAAACGAAGTTTACAACTTAGGTAATTATTCTTCGAATTTCATGGTCCTGAATGTTCAGTCTGATTCCACTCCAGACTTACCTGCTATTTCAGTACTACCAGTCAAAGGCGAATTATGTGTTAGAAATAATGGTTCCGTACATGTAGGCCATAGTGATTGTACTACTATTGTCAAATATAGTGACAGTGGGAAATCTATTTTCAAAGCTTCACGTCATTCTTATTTTATTTGTGGTCAGACCGCATATGTTCGTCTGCCCCTCGATTGGGAGGGAACCTGTTACATTGCCTTCTTACTGCCACCAGTTTTCCTAGCCCCATCTGATTATCATAGAAACACACATCTAGTACACCTTAGACATAGAAGGGAGTCCCCCATTGTCGACTATACTGAAACTGCTCTAGAACAGTATACAGATTTCAATAGAGGTTTCTTCTTTTTTATAGGACCTATCCAGAATAGTAAGCTAATTCGTAGATTAACCAGAACCCTTGAAGCAGTAGTGAATGAGACTGCCTCTGCTCTAGGTAACTTAACCGAAGAGCAATCTGCTATGAGATTTGTCGTTTTACAGAATCGTCTCGTCCTTGACGTCATATTGGCCGATAGGGGCGGGGCCTGTAGAGTCATCGGATCTAGTTGCTGCATTTTCATTCCTAATAACGCGCCGTCTGTCTATTCAGCTATAACCAGACTCCATAAAATTGCCCATCTGTTACACCAAGATCCAGGCACCTGGACATGGTCCGGTTGGTTCTGGAATATAATTTCCGCTTGGGGATGGAAAGTCTTGTCCTTTCTAGGTATGGCAGTAGCGATCATATTCAGCTGCTGCCTCTGTATACAATGTGGCCCTGCGATTTGCGGCATTTGTGCTACCTCTTGTATTCCTAGTCCCAAGCCCCGTTCTAAATCCCGTTCCAAGAAAATTCGAGACGAGCAAATGATACTGTATGAAATGATAGATGGTATCATGAATATTGATGTTTCCTGATGGAAACGTAGTGACAAGGAGGGAATGTGGAAAAGTAAATTTTGCCATGTTCTGTGTCCCTACGCGTCATCCATCATATGTTATCTGTGCATGATTAATATGCCTATGTATTCCCTATGTTTCGATTAAAGACGCAATTACAGTTGTGTCCACCTCTAGTATGTCAGTTTCCAGTTCTCGTGAATACTACGAATATCAGGCCTATGTAAAGTTACGTTGCCACGTTTCTCAGTGTGCACGTTATTCCATTGTAAAGTCCCCGTTTCTGGGCCTCAAAAGGGCCTGGACACCAGATTCAGCTCCTGACTCCTGAAGCCTCGCTGAGGAGCGATACAGCCCCCACCTGTATCCTCGACCCTTCACTTACTTCCTGCCTCGCAGTGCCCGGCTCAGCCTAGCTCTGCCTCTGAGTCTGCCAAGAGTATGTTATGATTCCAGTTATCAGTTCAGTCCTCCTTCTCTGCATTCCTAAGCTACTGAACTGCATCAATAGTTTCCGTCATTGTCTAGCCTCTACGTCTCCATGTTAGAGAAATACTGCATTTAATGGTCATTTAATATTCTTCATCACGCACTACATGTAGAATAATGCATGCTCCAGTCTTAGAGTCTGTTCGCCTTTACCCCGATAACTTTTGGATTCTATCAACATGTTCTCTAAACATCAGATACTAGATACTGCTTAGGTACATGTCGCCCTGACTCTCCAGACTTCAGTCTCTGCTCCTAGCACAGAGTTCGTAGCCCCCAGCTTCTTCTAGTAACACGTCATTGCCAGTTTGCGCGCACCATTAGGTCAGAGGTCCCGGCTCCTTAGGTAGCCCCCTCCATGTTTCCGCCCCATTCATGACATATTCTGTTACGTTTGCATCACATGTCTATGTATACGCCTCTGTTACACCCATTTTTCACCCTTATCTTTCGCGACTGCTATTGACCACACCCACTGCTCCGCCTATCGTATGTATTGTAATGCAACTGTTTTAGTATATATGATCATGTCTTGTTATTTAATGTTACGCCGATTCCGACCCTGCCCCCGGCAGCGCTGCCATCCTATTCCTGTGCAGGTTGTCCTGTTCCTGTCCTTATGCTGTAATAAACCTGCAAAAACTCCTACTACCTCGAATCTTGACTCTTATTTATTGAGCTATCTGTTATTGCTATGCCTAGACAAAAATAGATCCGGTATTATTTATTTATATACCACACTTTCACTGGTGTCAGCTGCAGAAGATCACCGAAAACAATGATGTGTTTGCCACCAAATAACACATCATACTCTGTTTTAAGAACTTCTTGCATTCTCAAATGCACAAAGGCAAGCATGACATTGGAAACCACGCTTACTTTGTCAATGATAAGAAGTTTCATTTTCCTCAAGACTCTTGAAACTTCACAACAAGCATCTCCAGATAACTTGTGGTATTGTAATTTGTTATCATGCTCCACTGGCAGCATCAGTAGACGATGCAAAGTAATACCTTTAATGTTATGTGCTGCCAGTCCAGTTGGAGCGGTGACAACACAAGACAGCGATGACTCAGTTCTTTTCTGGAAATAACATGAAATTGCTTTAATGAGGAAACTTTTTCCAGTTCCTGCTTCTCCACTCACGTACAGTCGGACAGGCTTCAACGACATACATGAGCACTCTTTCTTCTCATGACTTAATCCATGATCAATTTGGTTGGTAACTTCGTCATATATTTTCCTCTGCTCAACGTTGAGTTGTCTTTCCAAATCTTCTAAGTTAACCGCATCCTCCTGAGCATGTGCCATGGCTCTTTCCACTTCAATCATGGCAGTGGCAGCTTCATTTTCGATAACTGGTCCTCCTAGTGGATCCTGACTCAATGAAACAGAACTCTGACTGTCCTGAGAACTGTCTCTAGCAATCTCGGCTGCAATTGTTGCTTCCTGCTCGATTTCCGCATTCAACATTTCTAGATATTTTGGAAAAACAGGACATTCTATGGTGTCCTTGGCTGCATTGAAAGAGTCTTCGTAACAGAGGAAATCTCCAGGCAGTTCTTCTGCACGCCAAGGCTTGAAAAGTTGCAAAAGAGCTAAATAGAAAAACTCTTTTCTTTCAGGAGATTCGCCACTCAATTTTCGATGATTTACCAATTGGCATTTTCTTTGCTTGACCAGACATCCCTCAGTTCCAATTACAGCATACACTCCTTTATCAATATCTTCTTTGATGTTCCTCTTGAATATGTAATTTTGTAGAACCTCATACAGACAAACATTCTCGAGGTGACTGCTTCTATTTGGATAATATGTATCCAACATGTTGGTCTTCAAAATATCTGTACTGTTTGGCTCCTTTTCCGCCAAATACTCAATTTCCCGTACAGGTTTCAGAACTCGATTACGTTTTGCAGCAAGACCAAGACTCGCCCAAATGATACTCCTAGATTTGGCATAGAGACTTGCTGAAGATAACCGGTCAGAACATTCGTAAGCTCCGATTTCTCGATGCGACAACATCTTCAAACTGAAACTGTACAACTTCTTACTGAGGCTCTTTTCATGGGAAATGTCCTCCCACATATCCTTCAATTCTGTCTTTTCTTTTTTTGTGATGTAAGATGTCACATACCGAGCCACAGCCATACAGTTATCAGCCACAAACTGTATATCCATGTTAGCATTCCACATGGACAAAATCACTGGGTTGTAGTCGTTGATGTACTTGGACTCTTCGTTTCTTTTCAAATTGTATGTATTTTTGGGTGATTTCCTCGTCACATTATGTCGCAGCGAAGACATCAAACTGTTCACTCTTCCTTTAGAAATCACCGGTCGTGGAAAGCTGAAACAACATTTTGTGTAGAACTTGTCCTTGTTTCTGAATTTACGACGACAGTACTTTCCACAACGATGGCTTTGAAAGCGTAAAACTTGTTCTCTTAGGCTTTTGTCTTCCTTTGTCTTTGGAACAGCACATGTAGAATACTGTTCTATGAAACTCATCACTAAGTCATCCGGATCTGTTCCAAATTTGGGTGCATCTTTGATCCATAGCAGCATATGTATATGAGGAGCACCTCTTGCTTGATACTCCTTTCTCCAGAAGAAATCCAACACCTCTGCAAGAGGTGGATTTTTCTTGTTTATGATGAAAGACATCATAGCTTCAAATCTATGATTGAAGTACCTGCATACATTCACTGGATCCAAAGAGCACAGTTCTCCGGGTGTCTTGAATTCGATATTTTCAATGTTTCCATTTGCCTCTCGTAGAAATTCAAGTAAGTCTTCCCAGCCATACTCGGCACAGCTGAGAGTGAGGAACCATGTGGGAGTTCCTAAGTTTATCAGCATACATTTTAAATCTCCATGTCGACGGTACCAGTACTCATTAGTACCATGCTGACATGCCATGAGATTAATCAGGTGAGAATCCAAAATACTGTCTTGCACATTGACTTTATCCATAAAGTCCCTTGCTGAGATATTTTGCATCTGTATACCACTTTTCAAGATGTGGTTCACTGCATATGACAGTCCAGACAGATCGCTTTCAAACAGTAGTTGAAACAAATAGGGAATGCATTGACGAAACCTAGGATCTTCTGCATACAATCGTAAAGTCCGGTATTCAGAAGCAGGAATTTGATCAGGTCGCTCATCATATCTTCCTCCTTGACCTGTTGGAAATAGTTGTGTAAAACACCGAGCTTCCAAACTTTCCTCCCAAACACTAATGGGACTCCCTTTGGCTTGTTTCATTTGAAACAACTCAATAGCATTCCCCATGACTTCCTTGGAATGCAAAGGATGAACACTATAATGTTCATATATTTCTTCATTTTTAGAGGCTTCAACTTTCTCAATTTGTCCAGCACACAAATCGCTGTCCTCTTCTTCACTTACTTCCTCTTCTGCAACATATACATTCTTGTAGTACTTATTGTTTTTCATCAAATACAATGTTGCCTTTTTGACTTTCCTAACATCCACTAAATCTTGCCAGATTTTCTTACTCTTTGTTGGAACCCCATTAACTAAGATAACCAGAGGTTCCTCTTCCACTTTCTCTACTCCAATTGTATTAATGTTTTTCTTCAAATCTAGAGGCAAATAAACAACTCTTCCCTTTAATCCTCTCTGTAAATCTGATGGAGGCAATTTCCCTGTCTTTGGCTCCATTCGTACAATAGCCTGAAAGGGATGGACACTTTGAATCAAAATAGATTCATAAGTATTTAAATCCTTCAATTCAGAAGGAATGTCAACCAATTCCAGATTATTATGAACCGCTCTAGCAGGCATCTGGTTTTGATTTAATTTGTTACAGCAATAAGTACACACACGTTGATCCGATCCCAAATCAAAACAATTTTCTACCATCAAGTATGTTGCGAAATCCTTCCATTCACTATTATTTTCCCTTTCACTTTTTGCATATAAATCCACTAACTTAGTCTGATTCTTATAATAAGTGCGTCGACAACACACACAAGTGAAATTAGGCTTCTCACTTGATTTCACCTGAAACGTGGCAATTTCCTTCTGAAAATTATCTTTACTGGAAACCTGTACACTCTCTTGCACATTACCTTCTTCTTCTGAGTCAATTTCAACATTCTTCTCTTTAATTGCAAAGTAACAAAACTCAATTTCTTCACAAATATTCTTCACATCTACTTCAGAACCATGCAAAAGAGCAGTGCATAATTGTTTAAGCATAATTGCTGGACTCTTAGCATAATACAACATTCTAACTAATTTCCTCACTTTATTATGATGCACTGCTAGCATCCTGAAATGATGAAAAACACTCTGGCATACTCTCCTGGAAAGACAAGCCAGTGAATGACCATGCAAACCTGTCACTTCTCTCACTCTGCAAGGATCTAATTCTTGCAACAACTTCATTTTCTGTTTTAAAGTTTTCTTATTAAATGTCCGTACAAAATCACAAAGCAAATTGATGGAATCCTGTCGCACACTGCAAATACTACTACACTTCCAGGTGTACACTGGTCCCTTAGGACGTCTTCCTAAAACCTCATTACCTAACACCTCTTCTGCCTCTGTTGACACAAGTTTTTCTTTTTCAACCGGACAACCATCTTTCACCTCATATGCTTGACCACTGGTGTCAACTGCATGCACCAAATCATTATCCTGGAAATAACTCTCCTCATTAAAAAATGCCTCACAACTTGAACTATGCATCCCTTCTCCTGAAAAAACATCACAAAAATTACTACGATTAACTGTTCTCTTCCATCTACTATTTGTTTTGAAATCATAAATTACCTTGTTTAGTTTCCTAATTCTATTGATTATCAAAATAAATAACTTTCGCTTAATTTCGAATGCCTGATCAATAATTTTCTCAATGTTTCTCTTTCTCTTATAAAAAGCCACTTTCTGTTGACGTTTCTTAATATTTTTTAACAAATTGCCAATTATCCTGTTGCGGAACATTCGTCTACGAATGTCCCTAAACTGATTTTTTTTTTGAGTGGCCTTTCCTTCCCGTTTAAATTGGCTCTCTTTTTCTGGACTAAAACATGTTCTGTAGTGATACTTTTTTTTCTGGAAATGTTTCTTAGGAAAGATTTCGTTCTCTTACCCGGACCTTTTTTGGTGACTTGACAAGTTTTTATTGTAGAGGACTGCTGGAAGCATGTAGTAAGCTGCTGTGTTTGACGTTTTGTAGCCTTTCTCCTTCTTTGCTTCGAAGGCATTGTGTAATTTTGAAATGATCTGCAGTTGAATCTGTGGTAAAATATAATAAAAAAATTTATTAACCACTATTACCAAACAGTAAATCAATAACAGTCGTCAAAAAATTAACACACTACTTGTCAATTCTACATACAATAATTTTTAGTGCATTGGCAAATTTAAAACTCACAAATAGTAGCAAAGAAATGGAATGCTTCTACATTTGACCTTTGCTCTTTTATATGTGAATCTGAACTAATTTTATTAGCATATTTCACTATTTTATTAAAGACACTTCACACAAGCTGTTTTTGAATTTGTATTTAATTTTAAATGAAACGGTTAACATGGTTACTTTTCATTTCCAGTAACTTTTAAAAATAAGTCTTTATAGATCCATAGGCTCGAGCAGGTCAGCTTCCCACCCTATGTCATACAATTCTGACAAATCGGCATCCTCATCATATTCTTCATCATCCACAGGATTTAAATCATCCAAGGGATCTATTTCCACTGATGTTTCAATGACAAGTTCAATGATAAGATCGAGATCAACAGATTGCTCATTATCACTCATGCTTGATGTTGTCGTTATCTTTAAAGAAAGAGAACAACAATGAGATGTTGCAGAGTAAGAGACAAATCTCAGAGACTATAATAGTAAAATTGTTTAACAAGAGTAACATTTTGCAGATATTATTTAACCATGTCCAGCGATGCTGAGGAGGTGAGGCCTATGTCCAAGTTTTCAGTGAACAGGACTTATCTCTTCTTAACCTTGGATAAGCCTCACCAACTCTGTGTCCCCTGCTCATACTTAAATGTAAAGGGGCAGATTTATGTTAACTGGCGCATCCCCAGGGATGCACCAGTTAACGTGCGCCGCTGCTCTGCCACCCATGATGTGCCGCATTTACAATGTGGAGCACCATTGAGCAAAAACAGCACAGATGCGTCACGCATCTGTGCCGCAAAAGCGGCGCATTGCAGGAATCACGTCGTAAGCGCGACATGTCTACTGCAATGCACAGGGGCAAGCCACACATTGCATGGTGCATCACTCCTTATGCCTGTTTCAAACAGGCGTAAGGATTTGATTCAGCAATGCCATAAAGCTGACTTAGTGAAATCTTCTAAATTTCACTGTGTTAGTTTTACAGGGATTTCATGTAAATGAATGCCCACCCTGCAACAAAATGTGGCACAGGACTTTACACCGTGACACATCTGCCTAGATGCATCAAGTTGTAAATATGTCGCAACATAGCGCATCTTTTGCGCCGCCGCTGCGTCACAAAAGTGACGCACAGCGGCGCAAAAGAGGCACACGCCCATCATAAATCTGCCCCTAACATTTTAAATGATTGGTTCAGGATGCCGATAAGGTGTGGCCTATCCAGGGGTTTGTTTGAGGTGAGGCCTACTCAGGGTTACAGATGAAATTTAGGCTTGTTGAAGAGTACAAAGGAGATAATACATGTGCAGGCCTACCAATGAAGTGAGTCATGTCCACTGCACTCTTTAACAAAGGCCAGACCTCCTCTGTCTCCCTGGACAGGCCTAAACCTGATCTGCACAATGTGATTCGTAATGTTAGGAAACACAGGTGATGTAATTGAAAAACGTGCAATTTCTTTTGCTCATTTCACAATCACATAGATTTCACTGCGTCACTTCTACGAGGCTTTTTGCTGAAGAACGCCCACCCTGCATACATTATACCTGACGCAGGTATAATGTAGTGCAGGGGTTTACAAAGTGACGCATCTGCTTAGATGCGTCACTTTGTAAATAGTGCGCAACAGGGGGCATGTTTTACGCCACCGATGTGTCACAAAAAGTGACGCATCGAAAGCGCCAAACTGACGCAAGGCCTCATAAATGAGGCCCCATAGGTTTTAGGGGTGTTATAGTTAGTTGGACATTTCACTCGTATATAACCATTGAAATTCCCACGTTATAGTTAGATGTACTAATTATAACTCGCGGCCCCCGCAATCCACTGCTGATGATGTCACATATTACATCATTCATGACATGGTCAGTGACATCTCAAATGACATCACTGATGACATCACTGATGACATCATCCAGTGAATGTTGTTTGTTCGATATTTAAATAAGTATTATATATATATAGCAAACTGCCTTCAAGAATGAGTGGATGTATAAGTGTCTGAATGGAGGATTTAGTAGCAATGTGATTGTCTAAGTGACAAATTTAAACTGTCTCACTAAATATATGGGATAGTGATTAAACTGTGTGAATACCTGTATCACTCTATCTTTTGTTGTGTAAACTACTACATAAGTTGGTTACTAACTATGTGAAAGTCTATATTAGTTATTAATTAGTTAATTGAGTATTTGTATGGGATAGTGAATGAATGAGTGTGTGGTTGGGTGGGAGGTGTGTGACTGTCCAAAGATGTGTAAATAGTTCATTTAGTAGGTATATGAGGTTAAGACTGTGTGGAAACAGTTGTTTGGGTGAGTGAATCTCTTCAGGGTGTGGTGATGAGTAAATATATTTCTCAATGATACATGTTCAACAAACTATAAATCAATCAATCAATCAGGAGTATTTGTAAAGCGCGCTACTCACCCGCTAGGGTCTCAAGGTGCTGGGGGGGGCTACTATTGCTCAAAAAGCCAGGTCTTGAGTTGCTTCCTGAAGGAGAGATGGTCCTGGGTGAGTCTTAGTTGGGTGGGGAGGGTGTTCCAGGTCTTGGCTGCCAGGTAGGTGAAGGATCTTCCTCCGGTGGTGGTTCTGCGGATCCGTGGGACAGTGGCAAGGGCGAGGCTGGTGAAGCAGAGCTGGCGGGTTGGCGTGTAGAACTTGAGGCGGTTGTTGAGGTATTCGAGGCCCAAGTCGTGGAGAGCCTTGTGTGCATGGGTGAGGAGTCTGAACGTGATCCTCTTGCTGACGGGGAGCCAGTGCAGGTCCCTCAGGTGGGCGGAGATGTGGCTGTGTCGGGGATGTCCAAGACGAGTCGTGCTGAGGCGTTCTGGATGCGCTGGAGTCTTTTCTGTAGTTTGGCGGTGGTCCCAGTGTAGAGGGCGTTCCCGTAGTCCAGACTGCTGGTGACCAGGGCCTGGGTGACCGTTTTCCTGGTTCCAGTGGGGATTCAGCGGAAGATCTTACGGAGCATGCGGAATGTGTTGAAGCAGGAGGAGGTAACAGCGTTAACTTGCCTGGCCATCGTGAGGGAGGAGTCAAGGATGAAGCCCAGGTTGTGTGCGTGGTCCGTGGGCTTGGGTGGGGGGCCCAGAGCAGGGGGCCACCAGGAGTCGTCCCAGGCGGAGATGGATGGGCCGAGGATGAGGACCTCTGTCTTGTCTGAGTTCAGTTTCAGGCGGTTGAGCTTCATCCAGTCTGCGATGTCTTTCATTCCGTCCTGGAAGCTGGCTCTGGCGGAGATGGGGTCGTTGGTGGGGGAGAGGATCAGTTGGGTATTGTCGGCGTAGGAGATGATGTTGAGGTTGTGCTTGCGTGCGATGGCTGCGAGGGGGCTCATGTAGACGTTGAAGAGGGTGGGGCTGAGCGAGGAGCCTTGAGGTACGCCGCAGATGATCTAGGTGGCTTCTGCGAGGAAGGGTGGGAGACGGACTCTTTGAGTTCTGTCGGAGAGGAAGGAGGTGATCCATTCCAGGGCCTTTCCTTTGATCCCGGCGTGGCGGAGGCGGGTTGTCAGGGTGCGGTGGCAGACCGTGTCGAACGCAGCCGAAAGGTCAAGCAGGATGAGGGAGGCGGTTTCTCCGTTGTCCAGCAGGGTCCGGATGTCATCGGTGGCCGCGATGAGGGCGGTCTCGGTGCTGTGGTTCGCTCGGAATCCGGACTGCGATGGGTCGAGGGAGCCGTTCGTCTTCAGGAAGGCTGTCAGCTGTTTATTGATGGGGAAGGGCAGGAGCGAGATGGGGCGGAAGTTCTTGAGGTCTGAGGGGTCTGCGGTGGGTTTCTTCAGGAGGGCGCTGATCTCTGCGTGCTTCCAGCTCTCCGGGAAGGTAGCAGATATGAAGGAGTTGTGGATGATGTCCCAAAGTTTGGGTGCGATGATGAAGTCGGCTTTGTTGAAGATGTGGTGTGGGCAAGGATCGGCTGGGGAGCCCGAGTGGATGGTGTTCATCGTGTGGGTGGCATCTTCCGTGCTGACCTGAGTCCAGGCGCACAGGGTGGTGGTGGGGGGTATAGGCTCGGTGGTGGGGTACGAGTTCTGAGCACCGAAGCTGTCGTGTATGCCGACGATCTTACGGTGAAAAAAGGTGGCCAGAGAGTTGCAGAGGTCGTATTGTCGTTGTTGCTGGCGTTGGGGTTGGAGAGCTCTTTCACGACATTGAAGAGTTCCTTGCTGTTGTGGGTGTTCTTGTCCAGTCGTTCTCTGAAGGATGACCTTTCGGTGGTGCGGATCAGCTGGTGGTGTTTGCGGGTGGCGTTCTTGAGGGCTGTCATGTTATCCGTTGACTGGTTGTGGCGCCAGGCTTTCTCGAGGTCACGGCAGGATTTCTTGGAGTCTTTGAGATCGTTGATGAACCACGCGGCTTTTTTGCTGTTGAGGTTGCTGGGAGGGTTTTTCAGTGGAGCAAGGGTGTCAATGCAGTCGGTGATCCACTGTGTGAGGTTGCGGGCTCCTTCGTTGGGGTCCGTGGTGTTGGTGGGAGGGTCTAGGCTCAAGGAAGTGGTGAGTCGGTCGGTGGTGATCTTGCTCCAGCATCTTCGGGGGTTTGTTGAGGGCGGTTGTGGGTCGTTGTTTTCCTGAAGTTGAAGTGAACGCAGCTGTGGTCGGTCCAGTGGTGCTCGGTGGTATGGCTGAAGGAGATGTGGTTGCCGGAGGAGAAGACGGGGTAGAGCGTGTGACCGGCGTAATAGGTGGGGGTGTTGACCAGTTGCTTGAATCCGAGGTTGGTGAGGTTGTCTAGTAGGGCGGTGGTGTTGTTGTCCTGGTCGTTCTCCAGGTGGAAGTTGAGGTCTCCTAGGATGATGCAGTCAGGGGAGGCGAGGGCTCGCTGAAGTGTGAGCATGGTCCCGGGGGTCGGTAGATGAAGGTTCCTCTGAGGGTGGTCTTGGGGTCGGTGTGAATCTGGAAGTGCAGGTGCTCTGCGGTGGCGAGGGTATAGAAGCATACACTGTAGAAGTCAGTGTATGTGACAGTTGTTGTATATAAATAAGTATACCTAAGACTCAGTGATTGCATGAGTGACTGTATGGATAACTGTATACTTGTGTAAGTGTGTAGCTTAGTAAATGTAAATATGATTGATTATTTGCGTAAGTGAGTAGGATGACTGCATAAGGGAATAGGATGTGTGCTAGTGTGTAAGTGTGTAATGTCGATGTAGGTGTATAAGTATATTTAACAGTGTTCTATTGATCTTTGTTAGCATGTATGAGTGTATGAGTGAATATATAGGTAAGTGTTTAGATGTGTGTGTAGATGTATGAATCATTAAGTGGGTTTTTAGAAACTTGTATTACTGTGTCAATGGTTTCAAACATGATACTTCATATTTTATAATGAGTGTTGAAAGGTTATACTAGTGTATGATAAGATGTATCAGATTGTCACGTAGATGATGTCATCAGTGATGTCATCAGTGATGTCACTTGAGATGTCATCAGTGATGTCACTGACCATGTCATGAATGATGTAATATGTGACATCATCAGCAGTAGATTGCGGGCGCGCAAGTTATAGTTAGTATAACTAACTATAACGTGGGAATTTCAATGGTTTTGTACGAGTGAAATGTCCAACTAACTATAACACCCCTAAAACCTATGTTTTTTTCAGTGGATTTCTAAGGTTTTTTAAATGGTAATTAATAACTATAACTTGTCTGAAACCTATGGTTTTTCTGTGAATTTCAAAGGGTTTTGAAAAGCTAATTCCTAACTATAACCTTCCTGAAACCTATGGTTTTTTCAGTGAATTTTGAAGGTTTTATAAATGACAATTCCTACTTATAATGTTGACCACTTTCCCATATTTTCAACAAGTAACCAAATCTGCAATGCTATCCAAAAATCAGGCAATAGTTCCACTTATGACTAACAAATTAACATCAACATTTAAGTACTGTAAGAACGGCGAATATGTACTGCGTGAATTACATTCAACTCACACCCATGTTTAAAGAGCAATATGTGATAGAGTTTCTAAATATACACTTCCCACACCCAACAAAATCAAAATATTCAGCGTCACGATAACCACAACCATACCCAAGGACCCCTCCCCCTGATACCTCAGAGGCAGCGCAAAACAGTACTAAGGACCTTTCCAAAATAATATATCCCCTCAACAGTACACTAGCTCAATCTACAGAGATGTCGCAACCAAGTATGTATAAGAGAAAGAACTCGAACATCAACAATAATGTACACAACGCTAAGACTACCGGTGAAATACCATACACAATTCACTATAGAAATCAAAAACTTTTCAGTGTGTACATATACCATTGATACGTGTAGTGTACTGAATAGTGGACGCAACCATATTATCTCAGACAATGGGGAATATTACGGTCATGTACATGTGTTCATCCCCCTCCTTTGAAACAGAAGCAGAGTGGGCTAGTCCAACGTAAACAACGTCAATGTAAGACTATAAATAATTAGGCTACGCCTTGGGCGTGGTTCACTTCTGCAAAGAGTAGAGACTGCACCGCAGCAAAGGTCCCCACACTGCCATGTGGCTGCTGCCATGACCGTGTGCTTCCTCAATACAGGTCGATTGCGAATTCAGCGCCACACCACCACAGACTTGTGTTTTCATCGACACTGCAGACAGAAGGGTTCACAACTTGAATTCAACTTTGGATCTAAATTTGTCTTCAGTATCTGTGCTGAGAACTGCCTTCAATCTATTCTGCGGTCAGTAGAGTTGACAACTTGATACCAGATGTGCATCAACACTACAGAAAACATTGAATTCAGTCTTGATTTATTTAAAACAGAGACAATTGCACTATGTCCTCAGATTTTGTTAAAGTTTCAACAGTAGGAAGTTCAGTCTTCATTGATTTAATACAAAGACAATTATGGACAGCATGCAAGTTAGCCTTGATTTATGAAAGGAAGAGTCAATTTTATTAATGGATGCCACAAAAACTGTTCATCTATGTCTGTACTACCTTCAAATATACACTGCGATCAGAAGAGTTCACCACTTGATACCAGGTCACTCCCCATGCCGCTCGACCCCTCTGGACCTGAGTGCTGACGAGGGTTCACCATTGGTGTGCCCCAGGTTTTTCTTTGCATCCCCTCTGTGCCCCCCACTTCCTGATTCCTGCCGCTGCTCCCCCGTGGCCCCGCCCCCTTTTTCCTTTCTGTACCACATGCCCTCGTCCATTGGCCGCCCCGCTCCTGCCTCCCAGCTGCTCCTCCCTCCCACTTGGCCTCTTATGGAGGCCGCGTGGTGCAGGTGAGTGTGACCTGACCCCAGGTCACTCCCCACGCCGCTCGACGCCTCTGGACCCGAGTGCTGACGAGGGTTCACCACTGGTGTGCCCCAGGTTTTTCTTTCATCCCTTTTTTCCCCCACTGTGATTTTGTTGTTGCTCCCCTGTTAATATTATTATCTCTGTGGCTTGTGGTTTCTTAGGCGCTCCTCTTGCGCCCCTGCCCTCTGTGCCCCGCGCTCCCCGATTCCCGCCGCTGCTACCCCGCGGCCCGCCCCATTTTTCCTTTCTGTACCCCGTGCCCTCGCCCATTGGCTGCCCCGCTCCCGTCTCCCAGCTGCTCCTCCCTCTCACTTCGCTTCTTATGGAGGCTGCGCAGCGACCGCGCCGCTGGCGCACCGAAGGTGCGCCAGAGGCAAGCCTGTCTGCGCCTGTCCGCGCCTGGACCGCGCCCAGTGCCAGAACCCCTCGACCCCGCCCCCCTGCAACGCCAGACTGCTCTACAACTCCAGCACACTCCATGCACTCAACACCAAACGAGACCACCCCTGCTACCGAGCCACCCCGAAGCGCACCCAAGGGGCCCTTCACCTGCCGGAACTGCAGATTCACCAGCATCCAGCCCACCAAACCACCAACCAGAGAACCCAACCACCTACGCTGCATCCTCCTCAACACTCGCTCCGCTTGCAAACACGCCATCGAACTCTGGGACCTACTAGACTCCACCGCCCCCGACGTGGCCTTCCTGACGGAGACCTGTCTGCACGCCACCTCAGCACCTGACATCGCCATATCCATCCCACATGGCTACAAGATCTCCCGCAGAGACCGCACCAACGGAGTAGGAGGGGGAATCGCCATCATCCACAAGGACACCCTAAGAGTCTCGACAAACACTGACGACACCCTCACCACCGCCGAGCACATGCACTTCCAGATCCACACCGACCCCAACACCACCCTCAGAGGAACACTCGTCTACAGACCAACCGGACCACGACCACAGTTCAGCGACATCATCGCCGACCTCGTCAGCACCCACGTCCTCACCTCCACGGACTACATCCTCCTCGGGGACCTGAACTTCCACCTCGAGAACAACAACGACGCCAACTCCACCACCCTGATCGACAACCTCGCCAACCTTGGACTCAAACAACTTGTGACGGCACCCACCCACGCCGCCGGACACACACTGGACCCCATCTTCTCCACCAGCCCCCACGTCTCCTTCAACCACTCCACCGAGCCCCACTGGACCTACCATAGATGCGTCCACTTCACCTTCAGGAAACCCACCACACACCACCGCACCCAACAACTGCCCCGCCGCTGCTGGGGCAAGATCACCAAGGACCAACTGACTACCACCCTCGCCCTGAGACCACCCGCCGACCCCACCGACCCAAACACCACCGCAATCAACCTCAAACAGTGGCTCAACGACCGCGCCGACACCCTCGCCGCTCTCAATACCTCCACAACCAACCACACCAACAAGAAAGCCGCCTGGTTCACCGAAGACCTCCGGATCTCCAGGCGCACCTGTGAGAAGCTGGAGAAGAAATGGCTCCACGACAGAACACCAGACAGCCACACAGCCCACAAGAGCGCCACCCGCAGACACCACCATCTCATCAGGACCGCCAAGAGGACCGTCAAGAGGACCGCTTAGACAACAACGCACACAACACCAAAGAACTCTTCAGCATCGTGAAAGAACTCTCCAACCCAAGCTCCAACACCAACGACTACCTTCACAAGACCTGTGCGACTCCCTGGCACCTTCTTTCACCGCAAGATCACCGACATCCATGACAGCTTCAACAGCTTCAACTCCGACACCCCCGCACCCACCACCGAGTCCACCACCCTTGCGACCACCACCCGCACCAGCCGCCTGACCGCCTGGTCCAACGTTAGCCGCGAAGACACCATCAAAATCAGGAACTCCATCCACTCCGGATCCCCATCTGACCCCTGCCCTCACCACGTATTCAACAAAGCCAGCACAACCATCGCGTCCCACCTCCGAAAAACAATCAACACTTCCTTCAAGACAGCAACTTTCCCGGAAAGCTGGAAGCACGCCGAGATCAACGCCCTTCTGAAGAAGCTCAAGGCAGACCCCAAGGACCTCAAGAACGTCCGGCCCATCTCCCTGCTCCCATTCCCAGCTAAAGTGACAGAGAAGATTGTCAACAAATAACTAACCCGCTACCTCGAAGACAACAACATCCTGGACCCCTCCCAATCCGGTTTTCGCAGCAACCACAGCACCAAGACCGCCCTCATCGCCGCAACTGACAACATCAGGATCCTGATTGGCAAAGGAGAAACAGCCGCCCTCATCCTCCTGGACCTATCAGCAGCCTTTGACACAGTCTGCCACCGCACCCTATCAGCACGCCTCCATGATGCTGGAATTCAAGAGAAGGCCCTGGCCTGGACCACGTCCTTCCTCTTCGGCAGAACCCAGAGCGTCCGCCTCCCACCCTTCCGCTCGATATCCACAGAGATCATATGCGGCGTCCCACAGGGATCCTCCCTCAGCCTGATGCTGTTCAATATCTACATGGCACCGCTCACCCACGTCGCTCGACAACACAACCTCAACATCATCTCCTACGCTGATGACGCCCAGCTGATCATATCCCTCACCTAAGACCCCCACACCGCCAAAGCAAACCTCCACAGAGGAATGAAGGCCATAGCCGACTGGATGAAGGACAGCAGATTGAAGCTGAACTCAGACAAGATGGAGGTCCTCATTCTCGGACCCATCCCATCAGCCTGGGACAACTCTTGGTGGCCCACATCGCTAGGCACAGACCACGCACGCAACCTGGGGGTCATCCTCGACTCCACCCTCTCCATGACCAGGCAGGTCAACGCCGTCTCCGTGTCCTGCTTCAACACCCTCCGCATGCTCCGCAGGATCTTCAAATGGATCCCTCCCGACACGAGAAAAACCGTCACCCAGGCCCTTATCACCAGCAGACTCGACTATGGGAATGCCCTCTACTCAGGAACAACAACCAAGCTCCTAAGACGACTCCAACAAATCCAGAACGCCTCGGCACAACTGATCCTCACACCCCCCCGACGCAGCTACATCACACCCCACCTGAGAGGCCTGCACTGGCTCCTCATCAACAAGAGGATCACCTTCAAACTACTCATCCACTCATACAAAGCCCTACACAACACCGGACCTACATACCTCAACAACCGTCTCACCTTCCACACCCCCACCCGAAACCTCCGCTCAGCCAACCTCGCCCTCGCCACAGTTCCTCGTACCCGGAAAACTACCGCCGGCGGCAGATCCTTCTCCTACCTCGCCGCCAAGACCTGGAACGCTCTCCCACAGCCTAGGACAGACTCAGGACCTGCTGGCCTTCAGAAAGCTCCTCAAGACCTGGCTCTTCGACCAGAAGCAGCCCCCCCTCCCTCCAGTGCCTTGAGACCCTCACGGGTATATAGCGCGCTTTATAAATGTAGTGATTGATTGATTGATTGATTGAAGCGCTGAAGCACTACAATCAACATTCTCGATTTATTGAAGACAGAGACAATTCTACTGTGTCATCAGATTTTGTTAACGTATGTGTCAAAAAAGCATTTGTTGATGTTTCTGTGGACACTTGCCAAAATGTACTCTGCCGACAGCAGGGTTCACAACTTGAATTCAACTTTCCATGTACACTACGAACAGTAGGGAATTCAGCCCTGATTTAAGTAATGTAGAGACAATTCTACTGTAAATGTTCAGATTTATTTTACATAAGTCACAAAAATCATACATCAATATCTGTGCTGACAACTGCCTTCGATCTACATTGTTAGGGCTCACGATTCAGGTGGAATGGCGATTGCACATGACGCATTCCAATAACCAAGAGACATTGTACCAGTGCGTCCCGCCCGAACCACAAATCATTGCACGGTGCACACACACTGAGTTCTTCAGGTACCACTAACTCACTGCACCACAAGTCATCTCCACGTGGCCTTATTAAGGTAGAATTCACTAGGCAAAAACATTGCTCCCAGTGCGGCCTGCCCGGACTACGCATTATCGCAGGTTACATATACGCTCAGTCCCAAATGTACTACTAACTCAGTGCACCATTATTCAACACCACGTGGCCGTATTTAAGCAGAATTCAGTAGAGAAAAGACATTGGTCAGAATGCACCCCCCCCTTTACCACTCATTATCGCAGGGTATGTACAAGCTCAGCGCCAAAGGTACTACTAACTCAGTGCACCAGAAATCATCACCACGTGACCGTATTCAATGAAATGACTTATTTAGAAGAAAATATATCATAGTTTTTGGAGATATACTTCAACTTACTTCTGTGAATGGACAACCAATATTTATTAGAAAACTTGATTTTAAAGACTTTGCTACCAGTGCGCCCTGCTTGGACCACGCATCATCCACAGAACATTGTTGCTTCAGGTGCCGCTAACTCTTTTCACCACTTATCATCGCTGCATACACACACTAAATTACCAACACTGTGCAGCTCTAATCAATGTCACGTAGTCGTGGGCTCTTGCTAACCGCTGCCTTCTGCCAACACTGTGGTCATCAGAGATTAAAATTAATTACACTGTTGATTTATTATTTGCAGACTACAATACCAAACTAAACATTTATCAAAACCTATACAATATCCCTTTATTATGCTTCTTTTAACAACTTTTTTTTACATCACATATAGATTTTCTTAAATAATAAATTTCACTCGGCAAGTGCAAAGGTACACTTAATGATAGTCTACACTGTGGATAGCATAGGTCACAATTTGAACCTCACTTTTTCATCATTGGAAACCTGAATTTCTTTTTTTGAGATGAAAATGTCTACACCACTGGAAGAATCATCTGGTTTTGATAATTTTGTTGCTGAAGAATTCATAACCATCAATGGCACTTTTTTTCCCCCTCAAAGTACATACAGTCCAGTATGCAACAGTTAATGTTTTGAGTGCAGCCTGTTCAGACCACGCATCATCGCAGGGTGAGCACATGCTAAACACCAGATGTACCATACACTCAGTACACCATAAATAATCACCACAAGCCTTTATTAAGGCAACATTCTGTAGTTCAAAAACATTATTTCCAGTGCAGCCTATCTGGACCACGCATCATCGCAGGTTACGTAAACGCTCAGTCCCAAAGGTACTACTAACTCAGTGCACCATAATTCATCGTGCCGTATTCAGGCAGAATTTAACTGATTCTTCATTCATTATGTATAAAGTGCAGTACCAAATAAAGTAACGTCCCTCAAAACTACACAAAATCGCCACTCGGCCTTACTAAGCCAGAATTCACAAGACAAAAAACATTACTATCAGTACGGCCTGCCCAGTCCACACGTCATCGCAGGCTCCACAGAACCTTGTTGTTTCAGGTACCACTAACTCAGTGGAAACCAAAATAAGTATAACACCTATCAAAACCTAGACAATATCCCTTTAGTATGCTTCCTTCAAAAATGTTTTTATACCACTTACAGATTTAGTTTCATAACCAAATACACGCTGTATACATGTGCGATCTTCCACTTCCACTATGTTTGCTGATGATGCACTCTACCCCAAGATGTACACTGAGGACAGCAGGGTTTACAACTTGAATTCACCTTTGCATCTACACTATAGACAGTAGGGAATTCAAACTTGATTTATTTAATGCAGACACAATTATACTGTATGTATTCAGATTTTGTCTAAATAAGTGAAAAAAAGCATTGTTCTATAACTGTACTGACTACTAGCTTCCATGTACACTGTGCACAGTAGGGTTCTCAACTTGAATTTACCTTTTCATCTACACTGCAGACAGCATTAAATGCAGCCTCGATGTATTTAAAGCAGAGAAAAAAATAGTGCTGTTGCACTGCTAGTATGCGCAAGCACCTTCAATCGTTGCATCCTGTGAAATATGATAACAAATTATGTAGAAGATTGTGCCAAAATGTACCTCCAACACCGGCAATACCAAGTACCTCTGGGATATCACCTTCAACATCGCCACCAGACATACGTCCCCAATTTGTTAAAGTTAGAATGCACTGCGTGAAGTGTAATTGTTTAATTTGTTATGGGGAGTAATCAGCACACGTAGTTTGCACAGCAATTTATATCCATCAATGGTATTCCCCCCCCTCAAAGTTCATATAGTCCAATATGCAGTGAATGATTTCAGTACAGCCCGCTCAGACCACGCATCATTGAAGGGTAAGCACACGAGAAACACCAACGTACCATTAAATCAGTACACCATAAATATTCGCCACGTGCCCTTGTTAAGGCAAAATTCAATAGTCAAAACACATTTTTACCAGTGCTATCTGCCTGGACCACGCATCATCGCAGGCTCCACACAAGCCGCCCCTACCTCAGTGCACCACAACTCATGAACTCTTTACGATAGAATCTTCTGTGTATTATTTCACATACAATGCTCCTACCTTTGTACAACAGAAGTCATAAACTGTTTATGATTAAATATCTGTATATGATATCATGATTACTATTCTACTTGTTACCAACAACAACGTAATAAAATGGAGTTGAGTACACGTGCCCGTACCCATTTCAACTATTTATCTGTGTCTGTGTATTTATTGTGTTTGTAAAATGCTGCTCCTCCGCCCTACCACATTATATTGTGCTATAAATAGCGTATGAAACCATCTTACCTATGACAGTAAGTGTGGGTTATTCCTCCTGTTTAAAAAAAACAAAAACATATTCATATAGCGGAAAATCAACCCAAAACTATATCAGCTATTTACATTAGCACCATACTTACAATACAATTTCATGCACGCGTACATTACGTCATTACTCTACAATAACAGGATGTGGATGCAACTCCGAGACTCGAACACTGATTTCCAGCACCAAGTTCTACAGTGTACCTGAATAACCACATACGTATATATATTAGCTGCCCTTCATGTGCCAAAAACTGCAACTTAAACCTTTCACAGCTCTGTATTACTACAGCTACAACACTCCACTGAATGTACAATAAACATTCATAATCGCAGAAATGCGTCATGTCCACCATCTTTTATGTGTGCAACTATGAAGGAATATAGAGTCAGTGATACCCGTACCTTCCATGTTGGCTAAGTTGTGGGACTTTACAGATATAATGACATATTTGTTTTTAAGACCCAGGTGATGTCAGCACTACAAAACGGACACCCAAATCACTTGATTTCTCATATAGCTCACGACGGGACCATGCCCATAGCTCCGGAATCATGGTTCAGAGCCTCGTGCAGCACGGGCATACTTCAGGCCAGCCCACTCCACTTACGCTTCCAGGAAAACACAACAACAAAACATTGCCAAGATTTAATTGTACTGATTTCTTAGTTCCAGTTCTAGTTGTCAGAAGGGTACACACACACTCCCTCATGGCAAGTAAACATGCACACCACACCCATCCATCACTACACACGCGACCATACCAATAAAAAAGATGGGGTGCATGGGCTCTACGCCATTTTAGAGTTGCTCCCATCCCAAGCGCTGTGATGGCCTGTCCTAGTGGTTCAAACGTCTCACGTAGGCCCGAACCACCTAGTAGGGTGGCCCACCACTATATGTGTGGCCTCTTTGGTCACTGAGTTAGTGGAATCAGAAGCACTGAGCGGGTGAGGAACCTGCGATGATGATGGGAGCACGAGTATGTTGTTAGCCATACCGATATCAAGACTCGGCACCATATATGAGACTTCTTAGTGGCAGATAGGGACTACATGATGCAGAAGGTGTCTTGTCCATGAAAAGGTGAGCAGTGAGGCCTGGGTGCGCATCGGAGGGAGTCGAAGGGCTGTAGCAGACTTTAAAAAAAAGCGACGCAGCGATTTAGACAAATGCAGTTCTATATACTGTATCAAATTACATGTACATTTTTTTTCCAATAGCAGGAACATTTTTATAATCGCTCAAACGTCCGGAATATAAATTATACAAATAGTTCTTTTAAATGTGAGAGGGAATGTGTGTGAAAGGCTGATGTTATTCAACTCCACATTAAGATAGTAGCAATTACCAAGCATACCATCTTTCTTTTACTATCTTTTACATGTAGAGCTTCAGGGTACATTACATCCCAGCACGTGGTGAAAAACACATTGGTGACAGAAAGTGGAGCTGCAAATATTCTTTGCAGTCACTCAATCACTTCCTCTCTCCTTTGATAAAAAAATGACACACAATGTTAACTTCTTTTTTATATTACAGGTTGTGTTTCACAAATTGGCGCCCCCCCAACACCTCTAAAACTCAACGTTTGAGGATTCTGCGATGATGCGTGGCCATCGTAACAACGTTTGAGAAGGGTGCTACGACACGTGGTGCACCCTCTTTGAATCATGGCACAAAGTGAGCAAAAAAGCGTCTTTCCGAAACAACGACAAGTCATCTGTGAAAGGAGAGAGTGGGTAGTGTGCAGCAGCTTCACTGTGTAGGAATGTACAATTACCACCGAGCAGTGACAATAAATAGATTACAACAGTCTGAGAGGCAAATCTACAAGCCCCCTATGCCACTTTTGTATGTACTATACTATGACTAACTCTATATACTATATTTCAGATCACTAAACTGGAGGGTGCACTATGAACCAGCACGTACTAGGACACACAACCAAGGCAAAAGGTGAGCTACGAGTATTTTCTCCACTATTAACTGCTCCATCTATAACTCTCACAGTTTTATTGTCGTTTTCTCCCACTTTATCACATCATTTCTCTTTCTCTTTTAAAGTTATGGACGCTGCTGTCCACTCTGACGTGTAGAACCAAAGCTGAGTTCAAGTTGTGAACTCTGTTGGTCACAGTGTTTACACAAGGTAAGCAGAGCGACCTAGATATACAATGCATCTGTTTAAATGCATTACAAATGAAAGACCTTATTTATAAGCCCCTTGCGCCACTTTTGCGTCACTTTCAACATGAGAAAAGTAACACAAAACTGGTGCAAGAGTCTTGTAAATAAGTCCTAAAGAATATTGGCCTGCATAATGACTTTATCTCTCACCTAATTCTGTCTCATCTCTGAATCATTTTAAAGACCTATTGATCTGTAATGTAAATCTGATGCAGTAGGCACTTCCATACAGACACCACTTGAACGCAAGCGTATAAGACAAGTGAAATGAATCAGGCACACTGCACACCTTAAAAGAAGGAAATATCTTCAACTGTTAATTTGACTTGTAATGTTTGACCTCATTTAGTCACATCGATCTAATTTAAAATACTAATTTTCTTTTTTGTTTTGCAGATTACCTACAGTACTTCTATTGGAGTCCATATCACACTTTGTTTATTATATTGTTTTGTTAAAGTTATGTTTCTAGTTATTTATTGTATTGTTATCTTTAAGTTACGTTTCCAGTTATTTATTGATTTAATAAAAGTTAATTAAGAAAAACAGTATTTACATCTTTTTTTGGGGGGTGGGAGCGGTCCCCAATAGAAATGATATTTACATTTTGAAGTATAATTCTGAGGCTAACTGTTTACCAGATCTTTCTATGGAAAAGTTTAATAACTCCAGCACATTATTTTTTTCCATTACCAAAATAGTGTGGTGAACTTCTAACCTCTGTTCTCATTTAAGTGTTCTATGAACTGTTACTATGGTAACAGGCAGAAAGCCGTTTGGGGTAGAGTTGAAAGGTACTGGCAGTACAAAAACCATTATATTATCCCTGGATCCTCTACAAGACCAAAAAGGAAAAGCAAAGTAAAACAAAACACTGTGTACCAGATTTACAACCCCCTTGCACCACATTCGTGTCCAAGGCCCCCCCAACTAAATTAGAAGTGTGTGGGCCTCAACAACCCATCAAGCCCCGGGAACCACCACCCCCGGAAATTTGTGTATTGTGAGAGACAGACTACGTGACCCTATGCCTAGAGCCCTCGAGAGCCCTGGAGACCGCAACGCCCAACGGCCGGCTCATGCAGTGCCTACCCCCGGGACACTGCTGTTTGCTTTGAGAGGCCGGGAGTCTCACGGCTCCCGCCCTCCCATAGGAAACTTACGTTGCATTTTGAAAGACAGAGCAGAGAAATCTGTTCTCTCTTTCAAAATAAAAAGCAGATTGCATTTCCACATACAAGTTAGCATCTCCCCTTACGGAAAAGCAATGCCAACTCCCGAAGAACGCGGGAAGCCGGCTGGACCGTGGGGGCATTGTAGCTCCCCTCACGGACCCCAACATTTTTTATAAGACCTGGGGGATAGGGTCCCTGGAGATTTTAGAAATTACTGATCGGAGCTATTTTTTTACGGTAAAATTACAAGTCGTGCACCCAGCGCAGTGCTCAGTGCAGCCCCCTGGTGTGCACGTGCTGGGTGCACAACTGATAATCTGTAGGGAGCGCGACTCCAGCACCTTTGATGCACAACTGCTACGTGTTTGGGAGTCGGCATTAGTTTTCCACATCACGAGCTATTAACATACAACTCCCCATGTGGAAAAGCAATCTGATTTTGATTTTGAAAGAGAGAACAGATTCCTTGCTATAGGAGGGTGGGATGGACACCCTGGAACACTGCAGGAACCGGCCCTCCCACAATACATAAAGCCCCGGGGAGAGGTGGTCCCCGGGGCTTTGGAAACCTTACAGCCCCCCTCCCTAGCCATTTTTTTTTGAAGTCCTAGTGGGTAACGGGGCCCTCGAGTGCTCCAGGAGGGGAGCCACCTAGTCCCCCTCCCACAATACATATACCCCCAACAGGTGATGGTCCCCGCGGCTTTCAGGACCTTCGAGCCCTGCCCCACCATTATTTTCTTTTTAGCCCTGGGCACTGACGATCCCCGAGGCTGGGGGGCCCCTCTGGGCCTCACATAAAATTTTATAATTTTGCCCCTGGTATTTAACCCCCCGGAGACAAATTATTGAAAAAAAACTCCTTTTTATTGTATTTATTTTACGGCACAGTCCAAACACCCTACACGCATCCCGGTTTAAAAATAAATGTGGGCCCTGGGTGTCCTTCTGGGACCCCCTAAGCAGGTCTAGAGGGTAACATTATTTCTACCCTGCCCCCTTTCTCTGTTTTGAACACATATTCCACTGACTTCCTCAGCCTCGCTACTACCGAGGCTCAAAATGGCTGCCAACAGTTCCTGGTACCGAATGTTTACAATCGCTTGACAGCCAAATAGCATTGAGAGCATGATTGGGATGGTGCGCTTATGCTATGATGCCAATCCTCCCACAATCCGCGGATCCAACGCGCCCATAGATATATATGGACTTTTAAATGTCATTTTCTCAAAAACTACTGTACAGATTTACACCAAATAAGCAAAAGACAAGAGTCTGAACTGAGGACTACCTCTCTGCCAAATTTGGTGTAATTCCTTTCAGCCGTTCGGGCTGTAGCCGTGGCTAAAGGTCCTATGGGAAATTGCATGGGGAAAGACGTTTTGGGACCCCCCTTTTCTCTTGGCTCCCACTTCACCAACTTTCAGGGAAGGAGTGGAACTGAGCTGGCCAAAAGTTTGTTAAATTTCATGCACATTCATCAACCGACGCCAAAGTTATTCCAAATAGAATGTTGTGTATTTCCTATGGATAATAGGTCCTAACTATAACTATCTACTGGCGACCGCCAGTAGATAATATATATCTACATCAGTGCTGTCATCAGTGATGTCACTGACCATGTCATGAATGATGTAATATGTGACGTCATCAGCAGTGCATTGCGGGGACGCAAGTTATAGTTATCTCAACTAACTATAACGGTGAAATTTCGATGGTTTTGTACGAGAGAAATGTCCAACAAACTGTAAAGTCCCTGAAACCTATGTTTTTTTCAGTGAATTTCAAAGGTTTTGTAAGTGCTAATTTGTAACTATAATAACGTCCCTGAAACCTATGGTTTTTTCAGTGAATTTCAAAGGTTTTTTAAATGCTAATTTCTAACTATTTTCCTCTTTAAACCTATAGTTTTTTCAGTGATTTTAAATTACCACTTTATTGTTATCCTAGTGAAAACAGCCAAGATCTCCAGTTTTCCACCAATAGGTTCCACAACAAAGAATTCCTCACAAATGAGAACAACAACTAACGGTAATAATACACACAGTAGACGTCCCTGTACATAAATTAACACAAAAGCACCACTTCTCGATATTTTCAACGAGCAGCTAAATCTGGGCTGCAATCTAAAAACAGGCAATAAACCATGTTTGCAGTAGGAATCTAACATCAGCATTTTACTGGTGTTAAGCTGAACGACTACCTACAGTGTGAAAGGGAGCCCAGCCCAAAGCCACACCTGAAGACCAACACATGTCAAAGAGTTACTGATCATGCAGCTCAAACACCCATGAAGGCCACAACACTCACTGCCACCAGCCTCAGGACGTCCACCCCAGACCACCTCTTCCCTACTACCACGAGGCAACGCAGAACAGGACAGCAGACCGTCCAAAAATGGCATTGTCCCTCAGCCACACAATACTTGTGTGGTGAGCAGAGAGGCTTGTTTGCACAACAGCGGGCACTCACCTCCGGCCAGTGGGAGTGGATGGGGTGCAGCAGCCTGAATGCGCAGCGGCAGGCAGTCAGCTCCGGATAGTGGGAGTGCATGGGGTGCAGAAGCCTGGGTTCGCAGTGACTGATCTACACCTCTGGGGAGTGCAATTGTATGGGAGACCATAATATCAAGAATGGCTATAACATTATCACTGCTTTAGCGCAGGAAACTGCCGCTAAATCAGCGATAAGTGACTTGATATTATGCCCTTGAGAATTCTCATAGAGACCCAGGTTCTGGTGGGAAGGATATCAAACCTGGGCTTCTATGGGAATTCACAAGGGCATAATATCAAGCCTCTTATCACCACCTTTGCGGCAGTTTCTTTCAGCTAAAGTGGCGATAGTGTTATCGCCGCTCTTGATAATATATCTCTGGGTGCGCAGCGGCTGCTAGACATCTCTGGGCAGTAGAAGTGGATGGGATGCATCAGCCTGGGTACCCAAAGCAGAAACAGTAAATTACGCATTTGCAGTTGTATATAGTCTGTAATTACTAATTCTATACTATCTTTCAGATAGCTAAACTTGAGGGTGCAGTATGTCCCGGCACGTGGTTGGACACACATCGGTGACACAAAGTGAGCTGCGAAGATTTTCTCCTGTGTCAACACTCCCTCTCCATCTCTTCCTTTCTCTCTCTTTGACACTTTCCTTCTTTCTCTGTCTCTTCATCTCTCTCTCATTCTTTCTTTCTCTCACTTCCTCTCTCTCTTTCTCTCTTCCTCTCTCTCACACTGTTTGTCTCTCTTCCTTGTATCTCACTCTTTCTTTCTTTCTTAATCTTTCTCTCTTCCTCTCTCTCTCTTTGTCTCTCTCTCTTCCTCTCTGTCACACAGTTTCACTCTTTCTCTCTCTCACTCTTTCTCTCTCTCTCTTCCTCTCTTTCTCTTACTGTCTTCCTCTCTCTCTCTTTCTCTCTCTCTTCTTTCTCACACTGTTTCTCTCTTCCTTGTATCTCTCTCTCACTCGTTCTCTGTCTTCCCCTCTGTCTTCCTCTTTCTTTCTTTCTTCCTCTCTCTTTCTCCTTTGCTCTCTCTCTGTCACTCTTTCTTTCTCTTCCTCTCTCTCATACTGTTTCTCTTTCTATCTTCCTTGCATCTAACTCTTCCTCTTTGTCTCACTCGTTTGCTAGATGCATAACGCACCATCTTATTTTCTTTTTGTCTTGCTAGCTGTGATTCACAAATTGTCGAGGAATGACCGCCATGGCTATGCATAGTTTTATTTGTTGTTGTTTTGTTTTAATAAAATATTTTACATACATAGTTTTATTTGTTGTTGTTTTATTTCAATAAAATGTTGTATGTGTAAATCCATAAGATTTTATTTGTCGAAACTCACAAGCATATCTTTTATTGAAACTGCAACACCAGCTGATTTTTTAGGCTCCACATTTAAAAACGTTCCTGTCACATTTGTTTGTGGGGGGTGAGCGGGGATGGCGGACAAGGAGCTGATGCTGGGGGATGTCGGAATAGTGTTTGGTGTCCGACCTGCATCACCGTTGCCTCCATTGCATCTCTTCTCAGAAACCTGCAAGCTGGCGGGCTGCTCATAAAAGTGCGGGCCTGGGAAGTCGCACCGGAACAGCTGCAAGCCCACCAGTGGTTTGCAGAGCTAGATTTGAATAAGGTTATTGACAGTATGCAGGTGATGTGGGAAAAGGGTGAGTTACCTGCTGATGTGGGGAGAGGCAGCCTGAAAGGGGTATCTTTCACAGACAGAGCTCCGGTATGTTTCCAAAATACCTCGGACAGATGCCAGCTGACAGACTGAATCACAAAATGACTTTTCAATACTCATATAGTGAGACAGTTCGTACCCATGCTCGCAGAGGGACAACTGCACCCCATCCGCTCGACTTACAGAGGCAGATCTACTGGCCGTCCGCTTCCAAAGGAACAGCAGCGTAGTAGCTCGCAAAGATACAGGCACTGCACCGTACTAGCTCGCAAATGTGGACAGCTGCGAGCCGACAGACTGGCTTCTAAAGGCATACCTCTGAAGTGATGATGTTGGCCATGATGTTGTTAATAAATCTTAAACCTTCACTGCATCCAAATCATCATTACACAGAGCTCCGCTATATTAAATTGCCCCCGGAACCTTTATTTTATATTTTTACTCGATATGGGGCACAAGATGGCTTCTAACACTTCCTGGTTTCAAGTGTTAGTAGCCAATCAGAGGACACTTCCTACTTTGAAGAGTTAGCAGCCAATCAGAGGCAAGCTGGTACCCGGGAATAAAGCACCAACCATATATATATATATATATATATGTATTTTTCCCTTTAATATCTCAAAAACTACTGAACGGATTTACACCATTTCAACAAAACCGCACTTTCTCGACCAAGACCTTTCTCCCTGCTAAATTTGGCGTAATTCCATTTGGCAGTTTAACCTGTAGCCTTGTCTAAAATTTCCTATGAAAAATCCATTGAGAAAAAACGTTTTCACACCCCCTTTTTCTCAGCCCCCTGACCAATCACCCCTAAACTTTCAAGATAAAAGCTGATGAAAAAAGAGAAACTTTTTGAAAAATGTCGTAAACAATCGTCTAATGATGCCAACGTTATAAGCAGATGAAGAGCTCCAGAAGGAGGGCCGCGCAACCTCCTCCCAACATGAGTGAAGCCCTCAGATTGCGGGGACCACTGCAGGCACCCACAGCCCCAGCGAGCCCCCGCTATTATTTTTTAAGAAATGCCACCGGGACCTACCCACCCGGGGTCTCATTAAAATAAAACACGAGACCCTGCGACCCCAGTGCAAATTATGCCGATATAAAAAAATTATTTTTTAAATTTTGGAGCCCTGGGGTTCTTCTGGGACCCCCCCCTGATCAGGCCTAGGAGGTCAGGGTGTTTCTACTCTGCTACCTTCTCTTGTTTTCTACCTTTGTTTCTCTGTTTTCTAGCGACTCGCTTCTACCGAGTGACAAGATGGCTGCCAACACATCCTGGTTTGGAGTGTTGGCAGCCAATCACAGCAAAGCTCGCGCACACAACTTAGGCTCCGCCCAGATATAAACACTTTTATTTTTCTAATTTCTCAGCAACTACTGAACGGATTTAGACCATTTTTATGAAAGGTTTTCTGACCCAAGCAATATCTTTCAGCCAAATTTGGAGTAATTCCTTTCAGTAGTTCCGGCTGTAGCCCTGCACAAAGTTTCCTATTGGAAAATGATTCTTTCACTTTATTTTTTTAATTTCTCAAAAACTACTGAACGGATTTAAACCATTTAAATAAAAGGTCACTCTCTGAGCCAAGCTCTACCTTTCTGCCAAATTTGGGGTAATTCCGTTCAGGAGTTCGGGCTGTAGCTCATTGCAAAATTTCCTATTGAAATTAACATAGCGAAAATGAGTTTTGGGATCCCCTTTTTTCTCAGCCCCCCTAGATGAATCACCCCCAAACTTTCAGGATAGGAGCTGACCTGAATAGACTTTTGTTTTTGAGAATTTCAGGAAGATTCGTCAATTGATGTCAAAGTTCTTAGCAAATCAAAAAATGCTTCTCCTAAGGAAACTAGGTTCTACTTATAACTACCTACTGCCAATCGCCTGTAGGTAGTATATATATATATATATATATATATATATATATATATATATATATATATATATATATATACAAAAAAGAGAAACGCTTCTTCCGGGGTGCTGGGACCCATGGGAGTTGGCGCAGATACCGGCGAAGCAATCCGGTTAAGTCAATATCCAAGAAAAACAAAGTTCGTCTTGCGCTCTCGGGTAATCAGACAAAGGAATCCAGAGTGTAATATAAGCAGTTTATTACACAAAGCGTTTCAGCATAGAAGCCTTGTTCACGTGTAACACAACACAAGTGACTCCGGTATTTAAACAAAAGTTTCAGCGTGGTCAATTACCAACAACATAGGCGTAGGACTAGTAAACAAAATGTGTAAAAGGATGGCAGACATGTTGGAATGGTAACATCAACATCATAACGCTCTCTATAGACATCATATGTACAAAGGAATAACTGTACAATGAAATAAATGTATAATACACAACGTCAACTGAAAAATGATTATTGTTAGGTAGTTTTAGACATTTAATCCTGACTAGTTTTTGGTTTTACGCGGAGTCACTTGTGTTGTGTTACACGTGAACAAGGCTTCTATGCTGAAACGCGTTGTGTAATAAACTGCTTATATTACACTCTGGATTCCTTTGTCTGATTACCCGAGAGCGCAAGACGAACTTTGTTTTTCTTGGATATATATATAACATATTTCTTATATATATAGTATTATATCAATGTCTAATACCTTGGTGCTTTTATATATTTGCTTCACTGATGTAATAAACTATGTAGTTTCATATACGTTTTATAGTTTGTTGTAGTTTTTGAGGTTTTGGTAGGTTTATATTTAATTTACAATATGATTTTTGCAATCATTTCTAAGTAATGTAGTCATTTGTTTTATATGAAGAGTTTGACTTTAAATTGTACTATCTTGTGTATTCTTTTTGTTTGATTGCTTAGTTTAGGGCCAATTTGGATAACAGTGCTCTATTCTTAGTTTTTGTGATGCTTCAATACATTTGTATGATGTAGGTTGAGTTCTGCCTAGTGTAGTTTAGAAGATATTGTGCCATCCTTCCACTACGTTGTTTGCTTTGGCTTCCTGTGCCAAAGTGCTGTCATACACACTCCACCTGGTATCTGGTACATGGCTTGGCATCTGTGTCCTGACCCATGCAATCTTCAAACCCATGTATGTTCGAAATAGTCCATTGGGGGCCTAAGGGCCTGGTTTAGAGTTTGTCGGACCGGGTTACTCCATCCCAAACATTATAGATATCTCACCTGACGTATTACAAGTCCATTATAACCCACGGCACTTGTAATTAGGCAGACCGGATATCCGTCACGTTGTGCAGGAGTAACCTGTCCTCCAAACTCTAAATCAGACCATAAGTTTCATTTTGTTGGTAGAAAGAGCTTTCCATTAGTACGTTTTAATGGATGGCTGCATCTGTTACAGGGACATAGGCTACTGCTATTATTTTTTCTTATTCTTGAAAGCAAATTTGCTGTTAGTGGAGTATCTACACTTAGGACCCAATTTTGAGTTTGAAAGTCCTGTAGCGGGCCGCCACACCACTGCGCTGCTCCAGGACTGACAAAGCCCACCAGATTGTGACTTTATTTGTCACTGGTGGGTGCTTCTTTGGTGTTTTCATGTAGGTGCCTTTGAAATGGGCACAGTAAAGGGAATATCAAAGGCAGTACCTGCACATCATGGACTGGTGCAGTCCATGCCATGCAAGTACTGGGGTGCATGCACACAGGGGGCTACAACATGTACCCCCTGCATGTACCTTATGGCCCTGATGCAAAAGGGGGCCTTTCCTCTCCTCCACAGTTTTCACAGAGGAGGAACCACGTCACAACCAGGGATCTCTGATCTGTAACATTGAGGCATGCGCTATGGCGGTCTGCCCACCCAAGTTGTATTGGGGCGGTCAGATCACCAGTGCAGCAGTGACTGAACTGCCACTGCTGTGCCACAGTGAATTTGGCAGTCTAAGGACCACCAGACTCATAAACAGGCCTTAGTGTAGATTTTAGGAGATGTCACCATATACTTTGTTTAAAGTGATTGGAACTTCCTTGTATGGCTGTTGTGGGTATATTTTTAGAATTATTTGAGTTATAGTTTTATTTTAAGTCTATGATTATCATTTAGGGTTGTAGTTATTTGTGTAATGTTTTATATTATTTAGGTGTTCGTAGTAATTGTTGCTTTGTTTGTTTGGTAGCAAAGCATATATGAAAGAGACATTGGTGTTTTCATATTCACTATGTATTGTGTGTATTTGAGTGAATGGTTTGGGACTCATTTTGAAGGATCCACCCATCGTCCAGGTTTGGCGGTGAAGCACTGTTCATTATGAGAGTTTTCTCTTAGTGGCCTATGCACATGATAAGGTACGCCACAGATGCAGAGAGTGTGGGGGCACAGTGTTATCTTGGGCAGCATATAGGGCCAGATGTAGGTAATTCATATTTACCGAATCTTAAATACCGAATTTTACCGATTCGGTATTTAAGAGTCGGTAAATATGAAGGGGGGAGATGTAGGTATTACAGATTCTGTAAATACGAAACGTTAAGATTCGGTATTTACTGATTCTGTAATTACAGAATCGGTATTTCCCATTGATTCCTATGGGCTTTGAAGCCCATAGGAATCAATGGGACATACCGATTCTGTAATTACAGAATCGGTAAAGACCGATTTTAGCAAGGGTGCAGGGGGTGTCACTTTGACACCCTCTAGCACCCCAAAGACGGGCATGTGAGCCATGTGGCACACAGACATGCCCTAAGGGCATGTCTGTCTGTCACATGGCTAGGTGTGCATGCACACATGTGCATGCACACCTGGATTCGGTATTTTACCACACAATTGGATTGTGTGGTAAAATACCGAATTTGTAGGCACTTTGGGACTCTGAAGAGTCCCACCTACATCTGAAAGTTTCCGAATTGGTAAAAATACCAATTCGGTATTTTACCGATTGGGTAAATTTACTGATTCGGAAAATTTACCGAATCGGTAAAATATGCTCCCTACATACCAAAAACCCATTTACCGGTCGGTAACGGCCGAAATCGTCCGTTAGCGGTCGGTAAATGGCTCCTACATCTGGCCCATAGTGCTGTAGGTGTTGTGGGGGTGAATGCCAATGACTTATGAGAGTCCCAGTGCTCTGCATACAGTCAATGAATGCTGGAAAAAGTACATAAAGCGAGAAGGAGTTAAAATGCCATACTCCCATTGTGGTCTCTCTTGGGGTCAAAAGGAAATGCTATTCAATATAATTTGAGAGCATGGAGAGAAACCGGAAATGAAACACTTGGAGATTTATATAGAGATGGCTTCTTGTCCACCTTTCAGAAGTTACGAACAGACACAGTTGGCCAGTTTCTTATACATTGGGCACTAATAAAGGCAGTGATAGATACTTAAAATATGGGGACATTTGTGCCACCCAGGAGATGTATGTAATTGGTGTTACTGTTGTCACACAGGGCACAGGAAGGTACTATATTTGGCACTTGCCCACATTTTCTATGCAAGTCTTAATAAATTAAAGTACCATTGGAAGTCTACTCTTAATGTTGAAGTAATGGATAAAGAGTGGTCTCATTTGCTAAATCAGTTAGTACTAATCAACAGCTTAAATAAACGGAGAAAATTATTTACAACAAACTATTTTAGTCCCAGCTAGATTGGCCAGAAACTTCCCCTGATTTTCATGCCATTGTCAATGATGTAACTCCTCTGGTTCAGACTTCTACCACATGGTGTGGGAGTATAGTCTAATAGCCCATTACTTGAGTCAAATATTTACAATACCTAATGAACTGGGAGGCGTAAATTGTATCTCTTGAGCTTTGCTTGTTGGGTCAGCATATTTTAAAATAGAGGAAACAAGCAATCTGCAAATTTATAGATCTGGCCATGGTGTTGGCTAAACACAAACTTTCAATGCAGTGGAAGGCTGGAATAGCCCCAGCATTCCAGCTTGGTTATATCATGTGCTTAAAGGAATGGGCAGATTTTGATGAGATTCTTATGCAGCAACACATTGGGAGTAAACCCATCCTGTTAGAGGTTTGGGATGTAATATGGACTAAACTAGAAGCCAAGTGTGGGGGCATATTATCAACAACTAGCGATATTTATCGCTAAATAGGCGTAGCAAAAAATTTGTTATCGCCGCGCATCGCCGGATTTTATCGCAGAGATAACGTGCTATTAGCAACGTTAATCTCCAAATCGATAAATTATCCGGCGATAGCGACAAAATGTGTGAATATCGCTGGAAATTCAGCGATATTCAGGCATTATCGCTAATAGGGACTTAACCTGAATATCCACCCCCCATTGGATAAACAGGCTAAGAAGTGGTCTGAGAAGGCGTTAGGATTTGGCGATATATTAATCGCTACTCCTGCATTGATAATATGCGATAGCGATGTTAGCGACTGCTTTCAATCGCTAACAGGTTGGGTACGCCCACTTTGCATGTCATTAGCGATAAATATTGCTGACATGCAAAGCGGAACTCAAACCGCTCGCTATCACCTAAAAGCTGTCACTAACTGATGTTAGTACCAGCTTGCTAATAGGGCGATGAAATTCTCGCCGCTTTGCAGCCGAAAACGGCCACAAAGCGGCGATAATTTAATTTTGCCTGCCTTGTTAATATGCCCCACGGTGAATTTATAGCATGAAGGATCTGTATCGGTGGCATTTTAATGACTGCAATATTTAAATGAGAAATAAGTACTGGATAGTACTGACAAGATGTTTAAATAAGAAATCCTTGGCGGGGATATTGGTAGATTTGCCATTATATGTGTTTTTCGATTTTTACCTGGGACTGCCTCCGATGTGTTATTGTTACAAAGGTGATGTACTATTTATTTTCTCTCTCAACCTCTCAGGCTAAGCGCTCATTAGGTTTCTCTTTGTTTTTTTAATGTTTCAATATAATTGTATTATTAAAGAAAAGACTATTTTGAGTGTTAAGAGCAATAATAATAATAATGTGGATTATGGAGGATGTATCGAATATAAGATGCTTTTCAGAGAGTCTTAAGTCTGCATAGCCTGCTTCACCGAAGTCTCTTCATTTTTGTTCAAAAACTTACTGCCAGCTAATGAATGTATATTACATCTGTTCCTTTCCTTTTTTATGTTTTAGATTTAATGTTCTTCAGGAATAAATTCCAAATAAAGAACTGTGGAAAAAATAACACATGCTGAATCTATCGGTAAATAAACAACACCCCTCTTTGGTCCAAAACCTTCAATTTATGAATCCTCATAATCTGAAGTACTTAGATGATATTTACTGTGGTATCCAGAAGTATCTTGGCGACCTTTAACCGAGAAAAAAAACATCCACACGTTCAACCCTCTATGTTTTCAATGTTAGGAAGGGAACTTTGGTCTCGTTCCTCTTAGAACTCTCAGATTTAAGAATTATGGCGCTACTATACGAAGAACCCCTCTGGACATAACCATCAACTACTTCATCATAGACCTGTTCTCCCTAACTTTTAACCCCAGAACAGGGGGCTGAGCTCATTCTCATCTTTCCTGTTAGCCATACCTGTGACACTTTAATGTTATTCTACCAGAAGATTTAGATTTTAATATCAATTTAACAAAAAATCGGGGTCAAAATGTTAACTGCCACAGCGTCATCAACTTAAGTGTATGTAGGTAAGTATAGATGTGGTATTCTTAACTCTACATCTGTGTACCTTAATGAATGCATTTGATCAAGGTGCAAAGATATTGAGTTAAGAAAAGGAAATCTATACTTATCTATAGATATTTACTTTAGGGATATAGTTTGATTGATATTTTAGACATGATATCTTGGTTGGTTAGTATTTGTTCATCAATATTCTGACATAAATCACACTTTAAACACTCCCAGTTTGCGCAGGTGAGAACAATAAGTTATAGGGTGATTGAGTAATTTTATTAGTACCACTAAAATTGATTAAGTGGGATGCTGGGGCTGAATGGCATAACCAAGATATGGAACAGACTTGAACTGACATCTACCAATCTATTGATCCCCTGCCCTCCACCGCTAACATTTTTATTATCCTCTCTGATAACAAGCACCAATAAGTCATACCATACAGAAACAGGGGCTCATAGGTTGTTTAGAAGAAGACAACAATGTATCAAGTACCGGTAAGCCATTCACCAGCACTATAGTCTATGCTCTACATCAGTGGTTCCCAAACTTTTGACTCCTGAGGACGCCCATTGAGTCACCACTGGAAGCCGGGGACCCCCAAGCAATTTGTATGAGTTACATTTCAAACATTAAAACAGTAATTCGAAATAAATACACACGTGTGCACACAAAACAAATGCTCAAAGTACTAAGGATTTTGGGGCCAGATGTACAACCATTTCATTTAGCGCCTCGCAATTGGCGACACATTGCGAGTGGCAAATTGCGAGTCGCTAAATGAAATGTACAACACTGTGTTTAACACTGTTTGGGATTCCCAAAGGGGTCGCAAATTGCGAGGTTCATTAATATTAATGAGCCTCTCGCAATTTGCGAGCCCCTTGGGAATGCCAGCCCTCCCAGCGATGGTGGCCTGCTGGGCTCTGCAGGACACCATGTCTCGGACTGCTTTTAAATAAAGCAGTTTAAAAAAAAAAACGCAGCCTGTTTACCATGCATTTTTAAAAAAGAAGAAAATGTAACGTTTTCGTTTCATTTTCTAAGGGCAGTCAGAGGTCCCTGGGACCACTGCTTGACCTTAAAAAATTATTTTGCATGCATTTGCAAAGGGGAAGAGGCCCCCTGGGGACCCCTTTCCATTTGCGAATGCATTACCATCTACTTGAAGTAGGTGGTAATTGTGACTGTTTTGCGAACGCAAAACATTTGTACATGGTTTTGAGACTCGCTATTTGGAAGGGAATGCCCCTACCAAATAGCAAATTGCAAAACCGATTTAGAGAGTCGCAAACAAATTGCGACTCGCGAAATAGGCTATGTACATGGCCCAATAGGTTTTTGCATGCACAAACGGGTTCGCGAACCCGTTCGGGCATATAAAAACGGATTGTACATCTGGCCCGTAGTATTTTATACTGAAGTAATAGCCCCTCTGTCACATGTATTTAATTTGTTTTGTAGCATCTCTCATGCCATTGTAGGATGTCAGAGCACTTTACATCACACACATATAGAGACATTGAATCATACATGTAAATCAGTGTGTATATAAAATGTTTAAAGAGTGCTTGGTCTGTGAAAGCACAAACTCAGAATTCAGAGCATAACACAGTTGCTAGCATTGACTTTAACATTAAAAATTTATTTCCACCCAAATATATCTTTTTAGCAGCATCAGGATAATGAATAACTGGGACAAAATATAAGTTACTAACTGGTACCATGCATTTTGCAAGCAGCTCTTTGATGACAGTTTAAAGGTCCCTCTGCTAGATTAGGATTGTCACTTATGAAGTGCACAGTAATAAAGGAATCTCTGTGACAAAAGCAGTAACCACGAACCTAGGCGCATAAAATGCTGCTTTTTATGATGCATGTTACATGTTCTTGGCAGTAGGCACATTAACCATATGTGCTACATTAGTTAAATCAAAGCTGCCACTGAACAAAACTCTCCTCGCTCTCCAGCAGGTACATTAATCACTGGCATTATCTTGACACTTTTATTGTTGCTGGAAAGCTGCTAATTATACAAGAAATGTTTCTGTGCTTTTAAAACTGTTGTCTACGGACCCCCTGGGAATGTGTCACGGACCCCTGGGGGTCCGCGGACCACAGTTTGGGAAACACTGCGCTACATGACTCCACCAGAATGTCTGGCGCAAGGCACAGGAGGCTGAGACAGAAAAGAATCGGGAAGGTATAACAAAATAAAACAAAACCACAAAGAAGTAGCCAAAAAGAGAATCACCTTAGCTGTAAGAGGAAAGCCCCGCTAAGAACATAACAAAATAGCACTGAATGCGATGGAGGTGCCACCTGTCAATTGAATGGGTTATGAGTTCATCTAGCCTGCAGACAATTTTGCCTGGCGAAACCGGAAAAAATAATACTTGCTTAAATACCGGCGGCTGTCAGATATGGAGTGGGGTTGGTGGGTAAATGCGGTCAATCATATCTAAACTAAATTCATGCCGACCTGCATTACATTATCATTTTAAAGTTAAATTTTTTAACATTAAAAAAACTGTAATCTAATACATGTTGGTGATTGAGGACAATAATAAACATACAAAAAATGTTTTAAAAAAATGAAATAAAACATACTTACCTTCCTGCACGTACTTGTTACTTCACCATGTTCTTCTTTCCTTGGCCCAGCAACTCCCCTAACCAATCCTGGCGATGTTCTCAACTAGCATGAAGGCAGTGCCCAGAATGGATAGCGTAGTCTCTCTCAGTGCTCCAAAGGTTTCCAAAGAGCACTGGAGACCTTTGGTTGGTCTCAACCCAGCTGTCTAGGACAGCTTGATTGAGAGGTTTAAAGTGCTCATGTCTGGTTGGCCGTTGCAAGGCAGCTGTCCAAAGAGACATGCGCACTTTAAAGTGCCCAGACCATCACTCCTCTCTGCGGCTGTCTGACAGATGTGGCCTGCCCCCATCCGGAGGCTCAGGATTGGGGTTTTCAGAGTCAATAAAAAGTAAAATGGTAATAATTTCTATTACCATTTTATTCTTCATCTGGGAGCATTTAACCTAGTGGAGCGATGCTGCTCCGCCTTAACAGAGGAGCCACCCTGCAGCCTTTCCCACTATTAACTAGAATTGAAAAGGGCAAACATCATAGTTGCCATCTTGGATGGATTTAAACGAATTAGAAAATAACACCGCCAGTGGTTTCCACAGTATCCAGTGTCTCAGACCACTGTTTCAGAATTTATTTTGGGGTAAAAAAAATCACCATATTAGGCTGCCTTGATCTGTGTGGTGTATACAGGGGTTCGTGTGCTAATGTTTCTTTTTTCTCCCCTCATCATGTTACTTACGTGGCAAGGAAGGCATCTGTAGACAATGTAAAGATGATGACAATGGCATCAAAATTAACTACTCCATTTTATGTGAAGCACATGTTCGACGTTTCATTAATTTAATTTTGAATCACCTCCATCACTTCTCCAGCAGTAGGAAGCTGTGGGTGGTGGTCAAAAGAGGGAAGGTTTTCATTCTCTCCTGAACAAGCGAACCTTTTCAGTGAGGAAATACATTGGGTTTCTAAGGTCTAAGGTCTAATTTATTCATTTTTAAAATGAAATGTAGGCTGCCAGGAAACATGCCAGGAAACATTTTACTGCTGCTAATGTGAAGCTTTTTCTCCGCAGTTACTTTTCAATGGAAGGAATAAGCTGCAAAGCTGTTACAATGAGAACTGGTTATTAGGCTATGCAAATACTCAGAATTCAACAGATATGGGGCCGTCCACCTTACCACTGACGTCGTGTGGCTGTCCCTGCTTAGTTGAAAAGGTTTTTGTACAACTTGAGAAGAGATGCAGAAATAGAAGGCAAACAGTGGCTATAGAAATAAATAACATGACACGTGCTCAAACTGCAGAAGTGAACGTTTTCAGTGGGTTCATTGATCCTCTGTGAATTGTTGCAATTTTTTTTTTTAAGTTTTTGCCTTTGGCCTATGGGGTCAGGGTATTCCTGCTCTGCCCCCATATGTCTTTTTTCACCTTTTTTTCTTGAGACTTGCTTGAGACCAAATCTTAAGATAGCTGCAAACACTTCCTGTTTGAAGTGTTGGCAGCCAACCAGACCTCATTTTGAGATGGGTTAGATATGCAGAGATTTGCGTCTCTAGATATCTATATTTGTTTTTCATTTATAAACTCCAAAACTACTAAACAGATTTATACTAAATTACAAAAAGAGGTATTTCTGGGCCAAGATCTAGTTTTCTGCCAAATTTGGTGTAAATCTATTCAGCATTCAGGCTGTAGCAGTGCCTAAAATCACTGTGGGGAATTGCATGGGAAAATCTCATTTTGAGACCATCCCATTTTCTCAGCTTCTGCTTAATGGGTCACCCTGAAACACACCAGCAGCTAAAGTGAGTGAGTGGCAAACTACTTTTGAAAAATATGTGAAGATTCATCAAATAGCACCAAAGTTAAAGTTATTAGCAAAACAATAAATTCTTTGTTTTTGGAAACTAAGGGAGCCATTATGATGATATCGGATATTTGGAACACCCGCCATAAGCAGGGGTCCCGTGGGGGGTATTAGGATGCACCCGCCTCAGTGGCAGGTGCATCCTGCATTTTTAACATTGTGGTGGGTGGTGCTCTCAGCACCGCCTGCCACAATGCTATAAATGCTTGTCGTGCATGTGCATGCACAACGTGACAGACACCGCGCGGTGGCTGCCATGTTGTGCATGCACTTGTAGGGGGTACCATTGGTACCCCCATGTGCCTCTCCCACCCCCCCCCCACAACGGGCCCCCTGACTGAAAGATCGCATTCCTTTGCTGCCACGGAAAGGCACCCTCCCGCCCTCATCCTAATATGGTTGGCGGTGTCTCGCAGACACCGCCACCATAGGACAGCACTTGCGGCGGACGGACTTTCCGTCTGCCGTGGACCCCCCAGCCATCCTAATGTGGTGGAAAGTCAGTTTGTTGAGTATGACTTGCGTATTGCCTCCACCGTTTTCAAAATCCAAACCACATTGCTTTTCCACATGGGGAGCTGCATGTCAGCAGCTCCCCATGTGGTAAAGCAATGCCATCTCCCGCATGACGCGGGGAGCCGGCGGGACCGTGGGGGGATTGGGGACCCTCCACGGTCACCAATGGAGAGGGCCAGCCTGGGGTTGGGGTCCCGAGGACTCCTTCCCGATATAAAATAAAAAAATAATAATAATTAGGGGTCAGGCTCTAGGGGATGGGGTCCCCAGGGCCCAAAAAACAGGAAAGGAAGGGGGGCCACCCAGCCCCCCTTCTAAAAAAATAAAAATAAAATAAAAGCCGGCATTGTGCTGGAGACCCCACCCCCACCTACCAACACTATGCAAACGCACCCTGTGGCGCGTTTTAAGATGAGGAATAATTTCCCCTACAATCCTGAGGGTACCTGGGGGCTAACTAGCCCACAAGGTACCTCCAGTTAGCACCACCGGGCTAAGTTGCAGCGAGGTGGTCTGAGTACACGCCCCTTTTCACACGTGTGCAAACGGGCCCTGTGGCTGTTTGAAGTTGGGGGATAAAGTCCGCCTGAATCCTGTGGGTCCCTGGGGTCCAACTGTCCAGTAAGTGCCACAGAGTTGCATTGCAGAGAGGTGTAAATGGGGCATGGCATCGGACCACCTCTCTGCAACGCAGCTCTGTGGTGCTTACTGGAGGTACATTGTGGGCTAGTTGGACCCAAGGACTCTCAGGATTAAAGGGGACTTAATTCCCATGTTTTAAAAGGTAGTTGTAATCCCCCTGCCCTATTATGTACTAGGGGCTGACAGAGGAGGTCATCCTAATCACAGGGGTACCCCAACGCAGAGTGTTCCCTAGTGTTTGTAGGTGTGTTCACTGTATTCTAAGTGTCTTTTAGCATACTACTGGCTCTAGGCCTGGTTAGTCAGATTCAGTTACCACCAGTATCCGTCTGAAAAATTTGTGGGCACAGGATGATTTTGTAACAAGTCTTCTTTGAGCTCCTCAGTTGGTTCTTTCCGCACACGTCTTGCTTCTTCCTGCACTTTTCTTCATCTTTGAGGACTTCTGTTGCTTCTTTCTGCATTTCTTTTGCTTATTCTGTGTGTTTTTCTTCCTTCTTCACATCTCCTACCTCTGTAGGCATAGTTAGAAAACTAGCATTTAAAAAACCTTAGAAATTCACTTAAAAAACCAAAGGTTTCAGGCACGTTATAGTTAGGAATTAGCATATAAAAAACCTTTGAAATTCACTTAAAAAACTATAGGTTTCAGGCATGTTATTGATAGAAATTAGCATTTAGAAAACCTTAGAAATTCACTGAAAAAAGCATAGGTTTCAGGGGGTTATAGTTAGTTATTTCATCACTCATGACATGGTCAGTGACATCATCAGTGATGTCATTTGAGATGTCATCAGTGATGTCATGAGTGGTGTCACTGGCCATGTCATTAGTGATGTAATATGTGATGCCATCAGTAGTGCATTGCGGGCGCGTGTGTTATAGTTAGCTGAACTAACTATAACAGGGACATTTCTATGGTTTTGTACGAGTGAAATGTGCAACTAACTATAACGCCCCTGAAACCTATGGTTTTTTCAGTGTACATTTAAAAAAAATACTTTTGGATGCTTAATTTGCATAACACTAAGGGTTGATAGGACTTTGCAGGCCATTGATGGAACAGTATACTTTAAGGGATTTAACAGTATAATTTGCACCATCACTTTAGTATGATTTTTACAGCTAGTGATATATTGAATATCTAAATGAGTTCAGCTAGCAGAAAGAACAAATTGTACCATTGCTGTTAATAACAAGATCATGACACATCCCTCATCTGCAATAGTAGCTCTTTATCACATACTTAGTTTAACCAAATGTAATTATTTATGTCTGTGAATATACTCCAAGAATGAACACAATTACTGGTACTAATTATTACGGGATCGATAAAGTTTTCATATATGTGCCACGTTCGCTTTATGGTACTTTACCGGTAGATCAAAAAATATAAAATATAACAAACACAAAACATAATCACAAAATAAGTTCTCATGTAGGACCCACCTGCCGCATGTTCAACATCTGCCTTATACTTATATGCAAAAAAGAAGAAAAGAACTCTCGGTAGTTCTCAAGTTTAGGTGGAAAGCAGCTCCTGTATAGCGCACTCTCAACACCAGCGACACTCTAGATCTGCTCACCTCAAATGTCTGCTTTCCTATCAAAGTCTTTAAGCATAGGATTAGCACAGTGCTATCCACCCCGATATATAAAGGGACAAAGGTGTATATTAGCAAGAACCTCATTAAAATAATTGCTGTTTTAGCGGCAGGAAACTGCTGCTAAAATGGCGATAATGGTATTGCTAATAAGCGTTATAGAATTCCTATAGAAGCCCAGGTTAGATGTACAGGACATCTAAACTAGGCTTCTATTGGAATTCTCTAACGCATATTAGCAAGCCCATTGTCGCCGTTTTAGCGGGAGTTTCCTGCCCCTAAAACGGCGATAATTTTAATGAGGTTCTTGCTAATATGCCCCAAAGTCTTTTGCCATTTCTACTGCAAAGTCTTTAAGCATAGGATTAGCACAGTGCTGTCCTTGCTGAGCTGTAAACTAACAAAAGACATTTATCACTCCAGGCACAGTATTACAACTTTGAATTGGTAAAATACCATCCAAGCGAACCTGAAATGGGTAAAAGCAACCCCCTGACACAGTGTTTCACTCTAATTAGAGCTCTTCAGAGAGGTATAGCTTTGTCCAGACACAAGGGAGCACCAAGTATAAGTCAAAAAATACCCTTTCAGGCATAGAGTGATGAATAAATTATGGAAAAAAGAAGAAGAGAACTCTGGGTATTTCTCAAGTTTAGGTGGAAAGCAGCTCCTGTATAGCGCACTCTTAACACCAGCGACACTTTAGATCTGCTCACCTCAAATGTCTGCTTTCCTATCAAAGTCTTTAAGCATAGGATTAGCACAGTGCTATCAAAGCCGAGATAGAAAAGGACAAAGTCTTTTGCCATTTCTACAGCAAAGTCTTTCAGCATAGGACTAGCACAGTGCTGTCTTTGCCAAGCTGTAAAATGACAAAAGCCATTTACCACTTCAGGCACAGTAGTACTGCTTTGATTTGGTAAAATATCAACCAAGCCAACCTGAAATGGGTAAAAGCAACCCCTGACACAAATAGAGCTCTTCAGAGAGGTATAGCTTTGTCCAGACACAAGGAAGCACCCAGTATAAGTCAAAAAATACCCATTCAGGCATAGAGTGATGAATAAATTATGCATAAAAGAAGAGGAAAACTCTAGATCTGCTCACCTCAAATGTCTGCTTTCCTATCATGCTGAGCTGTCATTTAAAACCTCGGCAAGGACAGCACTCAAAGTATGAATTACTCCAGGCTCCCAGACGGCCAAAATGTGGGGGGGGGAGGGGGTTAGAGATAAATTCTCCTATCCCCTCCCCCATAGCAGTTGGCCCGTCTTGGAAGGAACTAGGGGCCCGGGAAGGGCAGGAAGATAGAGGGACCCCAAAATCTATTGTGGGGGGAGCAGTAAACACATGGGAGAATTTTAAAATACAACAATTACTCCAACTGACCTTGTGATGGTCAATCTGACATGCACTTAGGTGGGGGGAACTGAAGCTTATAGTGTGTGGAGGAAGGTGTAACTACACCACTCGGTGAGAAAGGCAAGGATTCATTTTTGTTTAATTACCCTCACACACCCTAGTGGTGTCATGCTTCATCATCGGGTCACCCCGACACCTAGAAGTCGGGGTGGGCTCAACCACAGTGTTGGGAGCTCTTTGAAGACTGTAGAAGACCATGGGGGCTAAAGAAGTAAAAAACCTGTGACAGAACCCCAGTTTCCCTTTATTATTGGGTTTGTCACGGTTAAAAAAATAATGTAAAAAGTGGGTCGGTATAGGAGTATTATGGTCCTAAGACCCTAGTGCGAACATGTTTCAGTCCATACGTGGTCTTAAAGATCCTGGACTTTCATCAGGGCTCGGGTTGGCCTCCCTGGGGTACAGTAAGAGGGATTCCCTATTCTGTCAGTGAAATTAAGGGCAGAGTAGCTGCTCCTTATGTGTGTGATAAGAAATTTTCTACCACATGTGGGTCTCAATCTGGAAGAGATTGATAAAAAGAGGGAAAAACACACAGCAGGTTTTGAGTATACATGTGATTTTTACACCTTCGTTTTATCCCAATACGTGCATAATTGAAAGAGCGAGCCCACCAGTGCCAAGTGATGTGCAATTCAGTAGTATTCAAACTCTTTCAATCTTGTGCCACTTCCATCAAGGTCTGTATACTCTCAGGATTTTGTGACAGATTATAGTGGAGTGGCAAGCTTTATTCATAAACTGACAGTAATAACATGCCAGATAGTGCGTATTTACAAATGAATCAGAACGCTATAAAATCTTCACCATTATTCTCCCAACATCCATTCTAAAACTTCATGTAAATTTGTAACAGTTACGGTACTCATTCTCTTAACATTCCATGCATCACCTCACATACTTGGTCTTACCCTGATTCTGTGGAGTCTCCGTGTCTCAGGGGACCGTATGGCCAAATGGGATAGCTCTGTAGCCAAACCCTATAGTATGCCCCCAGGGAGATAAATCATTTTAGCTTGTTTCAGGGTTCTAATACTGCTAGTGGTGGTGACATCGGGCCATGTTAAGCAGGCAGCGTTACCACGAAGAGTCAAGCGGTTTTAAATGGTTCCGCCTGTATGTGTGTGCCCTCTTACTTACTTCATCAAGAGTCCTGCCCCGCCTTCCAACCTGTTCGGTCTCGGTCCCCAGTTTTCGCATGGTTCTGACGGGGAACGGTGTATTTGTAAGCAGTGTTCACCCGCGAAAACACCAAGGATTGTCGGCACTGCCCTACGTGTGATGTAGCGGCCTGTGCGTGGCATCTCACGCAGCTCTAAGGCTCATGGGGATTGTAGTTAGTGCTGCAATAACCTGAGTTGCTATATCGTAGATAGCGAGAAATGCTAATACTACGAGTTGGGGCCCGTTTTCCATTCTATGTTGGGCACGCATACATACTATTCCAAATTACAGGGTTACTGGAGGTTATTTTAGTTCGAGGCACTTGTATTATGGGGCTGGTATGTCCCATAAAACACACGACTGCTGCCATCAGGTTGTGGAAACGTGGCCCCTCAGTGAAGTGTCCAACGTGTGTTTAGTGTGAGTGGGCTAAACCAGGTCTTGTAAACGTGGAATTAATACATTAATTAATAACCAGATCATACACCTCCATTTTATTTTGCTTAAAGACGGGCCGACTCCTTAGCCTAATCTAAGGTGATGTCTAAGGTAACGTGTAGCTAGGAGCTGTCCAGGGCATGTGAACAAGACTCATCTGTTGAGTTGGCTCCATGGGATATAATAATTCAAACCCAGTACGTGTGTCTTCAAACGATATACCCACCTTTGTTCACGTTCGAGCAGTCTGTGCTGCAAGTTGGTCGTGTCTTTCACCTTTTCTATAATGGTCCACCTGATCTCAGTGTCTTTGTGTCCCTTTTCCCGGTAATGTGCTGTGAGTTTTGTGGCTGTTATCGCACGGCGTATTGTGCTTCTTTGCTCGCTGATGCGGGTCTTCATCTTACGGCTTGTCATGCCGACATACATTAGATTACACGGGCATTTGATAAGGTATACCACTGACTCAGAGTTGCAGTTAGTGTGGGATCTTTGTTCCCAAGGTGAATTTAGTCCTAGTTCAAGGTGTTTAGTGTGTTGTGTGAATGGGCACGCTACACAGTTCCCGCAGGGATAATGACTTATTACTGAAGGAGTATCCACAGTGTAGATTGACTCATGGGTGGGGGTATTCGTGTTCCGCTGTGTACCAACGAGTCTCTAAGACTTGTGTTTCTTTTGAAAGAAAGCATGGGTTTTTCAAAATGAAGTTTATTTGATGTGAGGATTTGCCATTTCCTATTTATTATCTTCTTTACATCATTAGACGATGAATTGTATGTAGTGACAGATATGAGTTGCTCAGGTTGTGTTTTCACATGTGTCTCTAAAAGGGCCTCTCTAGGAGTGTTGCATGCTCTCTTGTTTGCTTTCTCAATAATTTTTGTTTCTGTTGTTATTTCTTAGTGAGGAGCACTGCCTCCTTTTTGTATGTCTGAAGGTCAGAGCAATTTCTGCTCACTGTTAAAAACTGGCCCACTGGCAGATTTTCTCGTAGTGCGCGTTGATGTGCACTGTCAAACCTAGGCAGGCTATTTTTGTCAGTAGGTTTAGTGTAAAGGGAGTTAGCTAATATGCCCTCTTTTGCTGTGAATGTGACATCAAGAAATGAAATCTGTTCTTTATGTGTGGTCATTGTAAAGCAGAGATGGGGATTAAGACTGTCAACCACACTCTTTAAATTCAATAAGGCCTTCCATGTCACCTTTCCATACCATAAAGATGTTGTCAATGTACCTATACCATTTATGGATGTTGCTGGAGTATGGGGTTTGTGTCCAGATGTGTAGAGTCAAAATGGCTGACATAAAGACATGCTAGGCTTGGGGCGAATGTGCTGCCCATTGAAGTACCATGTACCTGGAGGTAAAGTTGATCTCAAACTTTAAAAAGTTCTGTGTGAGTGCCAGATGTATGAGAGTAACAATCCACTCTATGGGGGCTGCCCACATCCATTCGTCCATTTTCAAGATTTCTTCCACTACTCTGATACTCGCCTTTTGTGGTATATTCGTGTATAATGCCTCTACATCATGGCACACTAGGATATTTTCTTCAGGGTTGTACTCTACATCTGTTAGTAGGTTAAACAGGTGTTTTGTATCCTGTACATATGACCTGATTCTCGTTACTAGTGGGCGTAAGACCCTATCAGTGTATTTTGATGATGGCTCTAAGAGTGATCCAATGCCCGAAACGATGGGTCTGCCTGGGGGTGGGACTTTGCCTTTATGGATCTTGCGGATCATGTAGAAGAGGGGGGTACTAGGATTCTCCTAGTTCAGGAAATCATGCTCCTTCTTTGTGATCCACTCCTTTTCTAAAGCATCTGCTGTGAGCGTGCTAATAGTTGTCTTTAGACGTGTGGTGGGGTCTCTGTAGATCTTCTTGTAGTACCGTGTATCCGTAAGGAGATTCAAGCACGCGGTTCAGTATGCGTTACCGCATGGAAAATCTGCCAGTAGGGCCAGTTTTTAAGAGTGCGTAGAAATTGCACACATACAGGTGGAACCACTTAAAACCGCTTGACTCTTCGTGGTACGCTGTCTGCGTAACATGGCCCAATGTCACCACCACTAGCAGTATTAGAACCCTGAAATGAGCTAAAATGATTTATCTCTTTAGGGGCATACTTTAGGGTTTGACTACAGAGCTACCTCATTTGGCCATACAGTCCCCTGAGACACGGAGACTCCACAGAATCAGGGTAAGAGCAAGTATGTGAGGTGATGCATGGAATGTTAAGAGAATGAGTACCGTAACTGTTACAAATTTACATGAAGTTTTAGTATGGATGTTGGGAGAATGATGGTGAAGATTTTCTAGCGTTCTGATTCCTTTGTAAATACGCACTACCTGGCATGTTATTACTGTCAGTTTACGAGTAAAGCTCGCCACTCTACTATAATCTGTGACAAAATCCTGAGAGTGTACAGACCTTGATGAAAGTGGCACAAGATTGAAAGATTTTGTATACTTTTGAGTTGCACATCACTTGGCACTGGTGGGCTCGCTCTTTCAGTTATGCATGTATTGGGATAAAACGAAGGTGTAAAAATCACATGTATACTCAAAACTTGCTGTGTGTTTTTTCCCTCTTTTTTTCAATCTCTTCCAGATGGAGACCCACATGTGGTAGAAAATTTCTTATCACACACATAAGGAGCTGCTACTCTGCCCTTGATTTCACTGACAGAATAGGTAATCCCCCTTACTGTACCCCAGGGAGGCCAACCCGAGCCCTGATGAAAGTCCAGGATCTTTAAGACCACGTATGAACTGAAACATGTTAGCACTAGTGTCTTAGGACCATAACACTCCTATACTGACCCACTTTTTACAATATTTTAATAACCATGACAAACCCAATAATAAAGGGAAACTGGGGTTCTGTCACAGGTTTTTTACTTCTTTAGCCCCCCTGGTCTTCTACAGTCTTCAAAGGGCTCCCAACACTGTGGTTGAGCCCACCCCGACTTCTAGGCGTCGGGGTGACCCTATGATGAAGCATAACACCACTAGGGTGTGTGAGAGTAATTAAACAAAAATGAATCCTTTTCTTCCTCACCGAGTGGTGAAGTTACACCTTCCTCCACACACTATAAGCTTCAGTTCCCCCACCTAAGTGCATTTCAGATTGACCATCACACGGTCAGGTGGAGTAAATTGTTGTGGTTTAATGATTTCATTTGGGAGGAGTTACTCTGACCCAATTTACTCTGTACCCTCCAGGCACTGGAAAAAATTTCAAAAAGCCTCTTTGTGTACATATAGAGTTTTAAAATAGACATCCACATGGATGTAGTGCACCCAGGAATCATCACTCAGGGAACTTAAAAGCACAAACCTATGCTGTTGTGCCAGACAAATGACAGCCCAAGGGTAATATTCTTTCCTTCTTTCCGGGCAGGGGTACTCTCCCAGTAAGGTTTGATCCCAGCCAAGGGAGATTCCTGGAGGGGGGTTCCAACCTTGCTCCGTGTGCTGGGCTGTTTTCCGCGTTAGGGCATGATCTAAGGTTAAGTGATAAGACATATGTTAGACACAGTTTTGGGCAAGCAACTAAAATTTAGATTTTTGCTTTCTTGTTTGATACCGAATCAGCTATATTTAACAGAAGCACTTTGCAGCAGCTGATATCAGAAATAGAGGATTTAAGATTAGTAATAAGCAAAGACATTGAGCTGGTCTATCTAGATTTTAGTAGCGGTACCCCAAATACCAGAGTCACATTTAGTTCAGGGATAATTGAAATGCTAGTGTTGACTAACATTGATCATTTTAGGAAAAGAAGGATAGATGTGTTTCCATATGTGGACCCCTTGGTTCCCCCACTTGAATCCGACAGGATTGACTGTCAGGAGCCAGGTAGTAGGATTCCCAACACAAGGGGTGCCATAAATCCAAAAGACATTAACATTTCGGTGAGTAGCTCTTTAAGAAAAAGAGAGATTAACATTATAGGACCCAAGGTTCAAAGTTCCATCAAACCCATAGGGGTTGAAGATATGGCCCAGAGGAGTTGAGTAGGTGGCTCACTGAATGGCTCAAAAGAAAATGCTAAATTGCCCATGTTGCGGAGGTAACCAACTGGGAAAAAATCTTGTCTTGGAACCTAGCGGGTATTGGAAATTCCAATCTCAAGATAAACCCCTTATTAGAATACAATTCCAAAATAATTTGTCTTCAGGAAACATGGAGCTGCATGGATTTCAATTTTGAGAACTTTTTGGTATATTGTGGTGCAGAAAAGCCTTTAATTAAAGTTGATGCTAGCATTGGCCTAGCCATCTTACTCAGCTACACTATAAATTGGAATCCTGTGGTTTTTCTCCATCCTTCCGAGCTTTGCATGGGAGTGAAACTTAGGTTAGGTAAAGGTATAAGAGGTCAGAATGCATCACTTTTTTTTGGTAAATGTACACATTCCACCTGAGAGAGCATTAGACTCACTGGTTGAATACATTGTTTCCTTTGTGCATAAGACAAGTATCTCCAAAGAGTGCACTTCGATATTGATGGTGGGTGATTTTAAGGCTAAAATCTTGAACTTTTCCTCTATGGCTTTTTCTAACCCTGAGTTGGAGAATGTATGGTTCATCCCTGAATCCTTATTGCCCGGCCACATTAGATCAGATTGGCAGAATTTGCCCTTCTTGCATATTCTGAGAATGTGTGATTTTGTGCTATTGACGGGCAGATCCACAGATGATTCTCCTGCGTCTTTCCCCTTTCAGGGACTACGCGGGCGCTCACTGATCAACTATATGGCGGTGTCCTACCAATTGTTTGGTGCATGTACTCAATTTAAGGTATTGCCTACAAACTTGAGCGATTATGAAGTTCTATTAGTAGATGTTAACATGGAACTCGAGTTGCTGGAACCCTGGAATCGAAGGGATGAAATCTTTCTATACAACCAAATTAACAGGTGTACTTTTCTGATCTAGTAAAAACCTTCCATGTTTTAGGAGAATTTTTGAGAACGCGTATCCTAGCCCTAGTCAGGAAAATCCCAGCTCCAGATTTGTAAGGATATTGGTCCTGATTAGATTGTGAGGAAGCAAAAAGCGAATCAGCAGCACTAATCCTTTAGTGCCTAAACCATGGGAGATAAAAAAACAGAACCATGAGATCAATACCCTGATAAGGGTGCAATATAAGCAGTCTTCAATGTCTTGACAGAGGAAAATTAAAAGATTAAAACAGGCAAAAAAAGATAATTGGTATCCAAGCACAGAGGGGTGGAAGATGCAAATTAGACAAAATTAGGAGATGTTGCACAGTCTGGTGATACTTGAAACACTGGGCTTTAATAGCTAAATTTTGTGATGGCAGAACTAAGGCAAAATCCATTTTGATATATGATGAAGAATGGACCATATACATTTCCCAGTTATACACTTAAAATCCCTCGGTTTGGTGGAGTTTAGACTTGGTCATTGACTCCTCGGTGGGGAGCGAATATGGCGCCCCCTTGTGTAATGAAATAGAAGGTTACATTAAAGAGGCAAGGTATTCAGGTGTGATAGGCCCTGATGATGTGCCAATAGCTGTAGTCAAACAGGGCAGCGCAGCATGGGCACAATTCTTGTGTCTGTTTTTTTCTTACTGCTATACACATGGGTCCATTACATCGTCCTGAAAGGGTAGTATTGCGGTCCTATTATATAAAAAGGGACCAAAAAATTCCCCTGCAAGCTTTAGGCAGATCACAAAATTGGATGCGACTAGAAAACTGTACACCAAGAGCATACTCATTCACCTTCAAGACTGGGCCTTTGGAAGCAGTTTTGTCCCTGTAGAGCAAGCCAGTTTCCGTAAACATAGCGGTACCCTCGATAACATTACTGCCCTGCTCAAGTTAACTGAAAAATACCCAATGAGCAGGGGTATGCCGTTATATGCGGCCATTATAGATTTCTCCACGGCCTTCGACCGGGTTGACCGGGAGACACTGTGGAGAAAATTTACTGCTATGGGGATACCCATGAATCTTCTTAGATTATTGATTGCATTGCATTCCTCCACTTGGACTCAAGTATTACTGGGTGGAACTCAGGGCCTGTTGAGAAAAATAGAGACCCATAAGGGGCAGAAGCACGGGTGCCTACTGTCCCCTCTTCTCTTTTTTCTTTATATTAATGATTTGACAAGTAGGGTAGGGCTTTATAAAGGGGATCCTCCAAAATTAGCAACTATGAAGTTGAGCTGTCTGCTATATGTGAATGACGCCATTTTATTAGACTTAACTCCAATTGGACTCCAAAGATGACTCTCTGAGTTAGCAAGTTATTTAGATGATTACTTTTTAAAAATAAATATTTCAAAAAGTAAAGTTATGTTTTTAAGATATTGGGGATGCCGAGTCAGTAAAAATATAACTGTTTCTTGGGGAACGATAAACTTGCCATGGTGAAGGTATACGCATACTTACGGAGAATTTTCACAAGAACGTGCTCCAGTAGTGATCATTATGACTAATGCAGAGGCAAGGCAATCTCTCAGGCCTCTGCAATTAGCAGACTCTGTCAGCATTGCAAGAAAAAACACTTTGCACATGTTTTATCAGTCTACAAAATTAAAATACCTCCAGCGTTGAGTTATGGATGAGAAACGGTAGACGAACAGCACTGGGAGAATTTTGAGAAAGTAGAGGGGTGTATCTGGTGCCAAATGTGTAATCTAAATCATGCAGCACCCATAGCCACGATTCGGCTTGAATTTGGGTTACTTTCCACTTACGTGTTCTCTATGGCTGCGTACTTAAGATGGGGGCAATGCACTATGGAAAAGTTTTGAGAACCCTTTACGGGTAGCAATGCGTGAGGACATTTTTAATATCTTTAAGGGAAAAAGTGTTTTTTTTTCGGAATTACCAGAAAGCAGTAAACTAGTTCGATCTTGAAATCATCTGCACAGTTGCCCTTCCCAAACAAGTTTTTAAAACCAGAATTAAAAACAATTTATGACATAGCTCGTAAGAGAGGTACAGTACTGGGGGCAGAGCATTGCAATAATGACCTTATCATGTAGTTGTATTTTTAAAAAGCCACAACATTACGTTCAATGGAATCTCCAACACAAAGTTTGCAGAGTAATCCTGTTACTCTGGCTGTACTTACTTCCCTTAAGATTTGTAACAGGAGCTTGGGAGGGTCTTCCAAGGCAGGAAAGACTTTATCACCTATGTGGTACTTGTGTCCAGGACTTAAGTCACGTCCTATTCCTTTGTCCCCTATTACAACTTATACGACGTAGATATTTTAGACCTTTTTTTCTAAAGTACAATATTGTCACCGCTGAAGAGCCCGTAAATGTTTTCTGCCCCCCCTCAAACCTGTCTGTTTTAAAAAAACTGCTTGTTTTAAACAATTTCTAAATATATTCTAGAGAAGTAACTGGTTGCTCCGTTTAGCAATAGTAGGCAGGCTAGGCACCACTTAGAGCTAAACTTAATACATTGTAAAAATAATACTTTTGGGTAGCTTCTATTAGCAGGTTGTAATTGTTAAAGTGTTATTGTACTAATAGGTTGTTACTATCTATGTTATGGTCGATTTTAAAAGGGACTTTTAATATTGTTGCTATACTTGATTACCTGTATGTTTATCTCTTCATATGCTGCTACGAATACAGTTATGTACAATTGAATATCTATCATTCCAAGATTATGATATTTGAGCACTTGCACTTTTTCATCTCCCTTAATGCTGATAGTTTTTGTGTACATTATATTGAATTATAGAATTTTGAATTATTCGTTTTATTGCAATCATATATTTTAGCAATCACACAAACGCATAGTTGAAATCTCCTGAGGATCCAAGGGTTTAACTTGTTTTGTTCAACCTCTGCAAGCTTTGTATTTAAAAGGACTCTGTAATTAATTGTGTGCTCATATTGCTCCTGAATCAAATTTAAAATAAATACGGGGCAGAGCCTGCTTTAAATCTAGGTATGAAATTACTGAAAGACTTCAAATAGGTCTCAACTTTAATATTAGCTAATATTAAAGGTGAAGCAGCATCCGTGGCGATCCCCCAAAAAGTTAAGGGAATTTGATGTAACTGAGCAACCACAAGAACTGGCCAAAATAATTGAAAAATCCTATGAAGAATTAGGCAGAGACAGCTTGGGTGGGAAACCAGTTAAACCACAACTGTCAGAAAGTCCTGAAAAAGTCTTTACTAAAAACACTCCTACTCCTATTAAAAAGAAGTGGGAGAATAGCAAACAAATTTATAAAGAGAATCGTTCTCAATCCAGAGGTGGGTCTCCTCAAAAGGAGCCCTCTGAAAGAAGGTATAACCTCAGGAACAGGGATAATTTGAGAAAACCTGATAGATATCAAGATAATGATACACGTTCCTCTGGTACCTTTCAGACTTTGTCACAGAAATGCGAAAGAAGAGGACGGTCAGAACACAGGGAAGAACGCATGAAGTCCAAAGACGATCAACACATTCAGAAAAACAAGAAACCTCAATTCACCAAAAAGGAAGTAGCAGGTCTAAAAATCAGACATGCAGAGGATCTTGAGGACAGAACTCAAGAATGGGGTATGTGCTCAGACAATTTTGGACAGTGCAGCAGAAGTCACCATAGCTCGCAAGAACTTGAAGGATCATCTGGAGACAGTGGATTTGAATAAGTTCATTCAAGTCAAAACTGCATATACCAGGGTTAGTTGTCCATATAAGTTATATGAAATAATACTCCGGATGGATGGGGACATACCAAGACAAGTGAGAGCACTCTTTTGGGAGCGACTTTCTAAGGGTTATGACATTTTTCTAGTTGAACAAGACTGGCCACCACAATTTGTCAGGGAGTGCCCACATGTGAAGAAATTATTATGCCATCCTTCTCTAACCACATTCCAATTCATTTAAAATATACTTATGCCAGTAAATGGGCAGTGGCCCAGGCTCCTGCATTATATAAAAATCATGTAGGATGGGATGAGGACTCACCTCACCATAGAATCCAACTAAAAAAACTCAACCAACTGCACAAAGGCAGTACCCAGTTAAGCAAACCAGACAACATGTATCGTCTAGTATTGGATTATAGACATCTAAACTCTTGTTGCAAAACTTTTGCATTACAAAATGCACACAGTGCAGCACAAATGAATAACATTGTGCGTAAAAAGTATAAAACCAATTTAGATATTTCTAACAGTTTCTTCTGTCAAAACATTGCACCAGTAAGTAGGTATTTGACCGCTTTCTCAATAATGGGTACACAGCGGGTACACAGCGTCAATTATGTCATCTCCCTCAGGGATTTAAGAATAGTCCTGGGTTATTTTTGGCTAGGGTCACAGAGTTACTACAAACTTATGATGATGAAGCATTAGCATATGTAGATGACATCTATCTAACAGACAAAGACTTGGATAGGCACTTGAATAGTGTGAATACAATTATATTGGGATTCGCCTCTGAAGGGTACAAATTCAATTTAAAAAAATCTAGAATTTCCCATTTAAACATCCTTTTTCTAGGATATGAAATTTCAAGTGATGGCAAAAGCCTGGCAGCCAACTTTTTAGAGAAATGTGCGCTGCTCCATCCTCCAAAAACGCTCAAAAATTTACAATTGATTCTAGGTTTCCTGAACTTCAGAAAAGCTTACATTCTAAACTACACAGAAAGGGTTAAACCTATCTACGAATTAATCAAACCTGATTTTAAAACAGTTAATTGGACACAAAAACACACAGAAATGTTGTATTCACGCCAAACAGACATGTTAGCAACAAAACATTTGCAAACACGTGTAAATATACGCAACTTAGTGATCTGAATCATTTCAGGATAATGCGAATTCACGTACTTAACTTTTAACAAAGGTGAAAAAGTACCAATTGCTTACAAATCACACTTTTACACACAAGCAGAAATAAAATTCACTTCAACAGAAAAAATTCTGACAGCGGTTCAATCTGCAGCAGCAAAAGAGAGAGCCCTCGCACAGGGTAAACAAATTATGGTCATAACTCCTGTACCTGCCTTAGAGGCAGTGACAAAAGCGAGCATTCCAAATGCTAAAGCTTTACATCTGAGATGGATAAAATGCGTTAATTCTCTTGCTGCAACAGACGTTGAATACTTTTTTGACCCATATTTGAAGACACAAGCATTTCTACAATACGAACAAGAATATCTTCTGCCTACTAAAATTCTGCATTTGAGCAGTATGAATGTATAATTTATACTGATGGATCAGCTCAACCCGCTAGGGGGGGTAAACAAGCCTATAGTGCAGCCAGCGTGATCGTTAAAGGTCGTTGGCGTGATGGCAAATTCCGACCAATGGTCAGTAAAACTCGATCTCTAGAAGATTGTACAGCTCAGCGAGCTGAACAACAAGCCTTCAAGTTGGCAATTGAAAATACAGATCACAAATTCCCCACACTCATAGTGTGTCATTCGTATTATTGTGTTCAATCTTACAATGAATACTTGCCAAACTGGATTCAAAACGGTTACAAGATGCAAAAGGTAGTACAATCAAGCATAAATTGCTGTGGGAACAAGTAGTTCAGTTACGACAAGGACCACAAAACGCTCACGTGATACATACACGGAGTCATCAACATGATGGCGTTCACGGTGCAGGGAATTCATTGGCTGATGAAACCGCACAGGCAGCTGTGCAAACGGCTTCCGTAGCTGCAATCGCTCGTTCAAAAAACGAAAATAGAGAGCAAAATAATGCTGGCTGTAAATGCCACAAGCAAAGGCAGCGGTGCAGCGTTACCTAATAAGTTTCCACTCAAATACTCATATATAATTGATGCAAACTCCGTTCCTTTTGCTTGAATCCCTGGAGTGAGGAATAGGGTAATTCCAAACAGGAAACAAAGAGTAGCTTTGATTCACAAATCACATTTGGGAGAGGGTATGATACATCAGGGGATCTCTAAGACTATACTAGAATTAAAAGAGATGTACTGGTGGCCAGGGAGGAATGCTCACATTCACACATTTGCAATTAACTGCCATGACTGCAACAGAGATCGCAGCAGAGAACGCCGCCAGATACCTGACTACTGTGTAGGCAGCCTAGTACAGACACCATTGTTAGACAGCATAAGACTTTCTACATGAAGACGTCCAATATCGACAAATGCGGTCCCACAAATATTAAGACAAGAATCATTAGGATGTGGCCTCAGCGCTCGACTGATGCTCGAACTGTTATAAAAGATTTGCGAGTCTTTATCGGCACATACGCAGTCGGCACGCTACATTCTGACCAGGGTCCTACGTTTAGCTCTCGAGCTTAGAAGGAGGCCATGGCCAAATTGGGTGTTGCATTGCGGTAATCTAGTCCATTGAATCCTGAGGGAAATTCGGTAGTGGAGAGAAATAACTGGGACATAAAGCAATCTATAACAGTTAGGGTATTAGGCTCGGGTGACAGGTGGGTCAAACATCTAATAAGTGTCCAATATAGTCTTAACAATCTGCCAAGAAGTTCTCTAGGGGGTATCACTCCATATGAAGTCCTTTTTGGGACCAAAATGTTAATTTCGAATCTCGATTGTCAGACTTCAGTGGTAGACCAAAAACCCTTTGATATCAAAGACCGTTTGGCTGTTTTCAGGACTTAAATGAAATAAGAACGAAACAAAGTAACGTGTTCCTTGAAGTCAGCCACCACTGAAGAGAAACCGACCGTCCCAGCAAGGCCTGTCTGGATTCCTAAGCTTGGGTATCTAGTCAGAGAAAAGATCGCGGACAAGAAGGAATTTGGGACTTCTTACAGACAATCAGTACCTGTCCTAGCAATCCACGGATCAAGAACAGTATTACTGCCGCCCCTTGCTTGTAAAAACGAGAACAGGTTTGTGTCAATCGACCTGGTCAAACCACATCATGTGGCCGATCATAAGCAGTAGGCCAAGTGGACTGTCTACAATGAAATAGCATCTGACTATACAAATGTAACAAGTGATCAAGTGTTTCCTTGCTTTTTAATCAAATCCTGATGCAATCCCAACAATTGACAGAACTGCTTCTGGCTATTTCATTAACTTTGATACGTTTTCTGAGGATCCCAGTGAACCTGAAACGACGCCAGCAAAAAGAACTTTGAAAGAACAAGCAACAGACCTTTTTTATCACCTGGAAATGACTTATCTGGTTTCATCATGGATTGAACTTTGGATTGTGTTGGGTGTGCTTTTTCTTCTACAACTTTGGGAATGCTGATAAATGGAACATTTGTTAAAAAGGACACAGCAAGTAAGAACATCAATTTACTACTCAACCCACACAAATCATCTCATTGTGAACAAAGAGACTTGTCATCAGTGAATTTCACAGCCATTCCTATACCAGGGGAAATAGCTTGGGACAGAACTGATTATGACTTTTTTGGGCCGGCAGAGCTGTTAAAGATTCCACACCAGTTCAATATTTCCTTAAATGACTATGTTTCATCTAGTACCTTTTCTGATGATTGGAACTTCGAGGCTGTTGATAATATGATGTCAGACTTAGAAATGTCTGCAAAGTTTACAAATCATGAATATTTAGAAGGTTCGTCAAATTAGGAACAAATGTACTGTTATAATCACTATGGTCACCATTTCTTGCACAAATCTGCAAACCCTAGAAATATACTGATGTATAACCAATGGGAACATTGTCCTACGCCACCAAAGGGTAGCTCAAAAACCTCTTTGGGAAAATTTCCATACTTTTCACGTTTTAATACTTCAAATCCAGAATCTTTTTACTTTAAACATGTTACTGTGCTCTGACAATGTTGGACAGTGCAGCAGAAGTCACCATAGCTTGCAAGAATTTGAAGGATCAATCGGAGACAGTGGATTAGAATAAGTTCATTCAAGTTGAAACTGCAGATACCAGGGTTAGTTGTCAACATAAGTTATATGAAAAATCACTCCAGATCGAGGGGGATATACCAAGAAAAGTGAGAGCACTCTTTTGGGAGCGACTTTCTAAGGGTTATGACATTCTTCTAGCTGAACAAGACTGGCCACCACAATTTGTCAGGGAGTGCCCACATGGCGAAGACATTATTATTAGGAAAGCGGGGCCTTTTTTGTGCCCCCGAAACAAGTCCCACAGCTGAATTCAAAAGTATGTAACGCTTACAATGCTTTTCTCCATTATTTCTCAATTCCTCAAAGTTTATCCTTTTTTTTAACATGTTAACTAACTTTGATCCACACATAGGAAATTATGCTATTTTCCAAACTTCAAATGCTTGTGATGTGACCATTCGGACCTCTGTCACAAACACGACCAACACATGAATTCGTCCAGGCATTTTCTTTATTCAAACCCAATGCATTTCGGACTGCACGAGTCCTTCCTCAGGGGTAACTGTAAATAAAACATTTTACATTACGGCTAGCTTGTTCAAGGAGGGTAATACATATTTTTAAACAAACAGTCTAAATGACCAAACAATATAACATTCCAATTCGTGCCCATGCTTAAAACACAATTAACATTGAATGGAACAAATTCTGCCCCCCAAAAAAAAATTCTTAATGTCAATAAGTGAACCACCAAACAATATCTAGCGAACTTAAATTGCAACCTCCTGCCTCCCCATAACCCTGCACTAAACCACTAACACCCTGTTGAAATTGTGCTCTGTCTGCCCGAAAAAACCTTCAAAACCACGTCTTTGATTCCTGTCTGCAGGCGCCTACCTCACCCCTTAACACATGTCCTCACTCCATTCCTCATTCCCTTTCTCCCACGACTCACTCCCTTCATTTTCCGATCATATTTATAGCTGCAAAACCCCCCTGACACATTACCAAACTGCCTCATTTTTGCTGTTTGTTCCCATTCCAAACTTTCCTATACTGTGTGCCAGTCACTCCCCTTGACTTTCATTGTTTAACTTCCAAGCTGTCATCCATAAATTAAACCTACACAACATTCTGCCCACAGCCACACATACCTGCCAGGACGATGTTAACAGCTCCAACTCCGCTTTTAATCACAAGAAAATATTACCTCCCCCATTGCAGCGCGCCGTTTTTGAACTCTGCAGGCTCTTCTAAATCCCTCCCTTCAACCATCATGTTTTAATTGAACACCTGGTAATCCCGTTACTACATCAAACTCCCACACCTGCCCAAAACAACTACAACTCCCATAGTGCACCATCCAGAAAAAACAACATATTTAGCAACAATACCGGAAAGAAAAATACAAAAACGTTTTTATGAAAACACTGGTTCTAAACTCACTTATTCATCATGCGTCATTGCTTCTAAAACATGCATTAACTTGTACAGTTTACAATATTTGCATAACCTCAAATTTAATCAGCATTACGTTTCCCCCAAACAAATTCAAAGAACTAGATGTTATCGCCGACGATGTGGATCACGGAATAGCAAAAATGTTTTTTCAACATTAATCATTTTTGGTGTTGGGTGCAAACCCAGATAAGGGCAATAAATCATGAAAATTGTGCTTTAGAGTACTGGGATGCACACCGTTCTTTTCTTTATTCGTCCATGTAAATTCTGAATTAATCCAAGAGTGCGTGCGCACTGGTTTAGTGCCTTGCCCTGGTGGCACGCAAGTATTGATCAGGAAAACGGGGCCTTTTTTGTGCCCCGAAACCAGTCGCACAGCTGAATTCAAAAGTATGTAACGCTTACAATGCTTTTCTCCATTATTTCTTAATTCCTCACAGTTTATCCTTTTTTTAACATGTTAACCAACTTTGATCCACACGTAGGGAATCATGCTATTTTCCAAGCTTCAAATGCTTGTGATGTGACCATCCGGACATCTGTCACAAACACGACCAACACATGAATTCGTCCAGGCATATTCTTTATTCAAACCCAATGCATTTCAGACTGCACGAATCCTTCCTCAGGGGTAACTGTAAACAAAACATTTTACATTACGGCTAGCTTGTACATGGACGGTAATACATATTTTTAAACAAACAGTCTAAATGACCAAACAATATAACATTCCAATTCGTGCCCATGCTTAAAAAACAATTAACAGTAAATGGAATAAATTCTGCCTCCCCCAAAAAAATTCTTAATGTCAATAAGTGAACCCCCAAACAATATCTAGCAAACTTAAATTGCGACCTCCTGCCTCCCCATAACCCTGCACTAAACCACTAACACCCTGTTGAAATTGTGCTCTGTCTGCCCAAAAAAAACTTCAAAACCACGTAGTTCATTCCTGTCTGCAGGCACATACCTCACCCCTAACACATGTCCTCACTCCATTCCTCATTCCCTTTCTCCCACGACTCACTCACTTCTTTTTCCGATGATATTTAAAGCTGCAAAACGCACTCTTGGATTAATTCAGGATTTACATGGACGAATAAAGAAAAGAACGGTGTGCATCCCAGTACTCTAAAGCACAATTTTCACGATTTATTGCCCACATCTGGGTTTGCACCCAACACCAAAAATGATTAATGTTGAAAAAACGTTTTTGCTATTCCATGATCCACATCGTCGGTGATAACATCTAGTTCTTTGAATTTGTTTGGGGGAAACGTAATGCTGATTAAATTTGAGGTTATGCAAATATTGTAAACTGTACAAGTTAATGCATGTTTTAGAAGCAATGACGCATGATGAATAAGTGTGTTTAGAACCAGTGTTTTCATAAAAACATTTTTGTATTTTTCTTTCAGGTATTGTTCCTGTAAATATGTTGTTTTTTCGGGATGGTGCACTATGGGAGTTGTAGTTGTTTTGGGCAGGTGTGGGAGTTTGATATAGTAACGGGATTATCAGGTGTTTAATTAAAACATGATGGTTGAAGGGAGGGATTTAGACGAGCCTGCAGGGTTCAAAAACGGCGCGCTGCAATGGGGGAGGTAACATTTTCTTGTGATTAAAAGCGGAGTTGGAGCTGTTAACATCATCCTGGCAGGTATGTGTGGCTGTGGGCAGAATGTTGTGTAGGTTTAATTTATGGATGAAAGCTTGGAAGTTAAACAATGAAAGTCAAGGGGCGTGACTGGCACACAGTATAGGAAAGTTTGGAACGGGAACAAACAGCAAAAACGAGGCATTTTGGTAATGTGTCTGGGGGGTTTTGCAGCTATTAATACGATTGGAAAATGAAGGGAGTGAGTCATGGGAGAAAGGGAATGAGGAATGGAGTGAGGACATGTGTTAAGGGGTGAGGTAGGTGCCTGCAGACAGGAATAAAAGACGTGGTTTTGAAGTTTTTTTTGGGCAGACAGAGCACAATTTCAACAGGGTGTTAGTGGTTTAGTGCAGGGTTATGGGGAGGCAGGAGGTCGCAATTTAAGTTCGCTAGATATTGTTTGGGGGTTCACTTATTGACATTAAGAATTTTTTTTGGGGGGGCAGAATTTGTTCCATTCACTGTTAATTGTTTTTTAAGCATGGGCACGAATTGGAATGTTAAATTGTTTAGTCATTTAGACTGTTTGTTTCAAAATATGTATTACCGTCCATGTACAAGCTAGCCGTAATGTAAAATGTTTTGTATACAGTTACCCCTGAGGAAGGACTCGTGCAGTCCGAAATGCATTGGTTTTGAATAAAGAATATGCCTGGACGAATTCATGTGTTGGTCGTGTTTGTGACAGAGGTCCAGATGGTCACATCACAAGCATTTGAAGCTTGGAAAACAGCATGATTTCCTACGTGTGGATCAAAGTTGGTTAACATGTTAAAAAAAGGATAAACTTTGAGGAATTGAGAAATAATGGAGAAAAGCATTGTAAGTGTTACATACTTTTGAATTCAGCTGTGCGACTGGTTTCGGGGCCCAAAAAAGGCCCTGTTTTCGTGATCAATACTTGCATGCCACCAGGGCAAGGCACTAAACCAGTGCGCATGCACTCTTGGATTAATTCAGGATTTACATGGACGAATAAAGAAAAGAACGGTGTGCATCCCAGGACTCTAACGCACGAAGACATTATTATGCCATCCTTCTCCAACCACATTCCAATTCATTTTAATTATGCTTGTGCCATGAAATGTGCAGTGGCCCGGGCTCCTGCATTATATAAAAATCATGCAGGATGGATTAAGGACTCGCCTCACCATAAAATCCAACTAAAAAATCAACCAACTGCACAAAGGCAGTACTCAGTTAAGCAAGAAGCTAAAAAACAGGTCAGGGAGATATTAGATCAACTTGAATACCAAGGGGTGATTGAAACATGTACCTCGTCAATGAACAATTCTTTGTTTCCTGTCTCCAAACCAGACAATATGTATCGTCTAGTATTGGATTATAGACATCTAAACTCTTGTTGCAAAACTTTTGCAGTACAAAATGCACACAGTACAGCAATAATGAATAACATTGTGCGTAAAAAGTATAAAACCACATTAGATATTTCTAACAGTTCTTCTGTCAAAACATTGCACCAGAAAGTAGGTATTTGACCGCTTTCTCAATTATGGGGACACAGGGTCAATTCTGTCGTCTCCCTCAGGGATTCAAGAATAGTCCTGGGTTATTTTTGGCTAGGGTAACAGTGTTACTACAAACTGATGATGATGAAGCATTATCATAGGTAGATGACATCTATCTAACAGACGAAGACTTGGATAGGCACTTGAATAGGGTGAATACAATTATTTTGGGATTCGCCTCTGAAAGGTACAAATTCAATTAAAAAAATCTAGAATTGCCTATTTAAACATACTTTTTCTAGGATATGAACTTTCAAGTGACGGCAAAAGCCTGGCAGCCAAATTTTTAGAGAAATGTGCACTGCTCCATCCTCCTAAACGCTGAAAAATTTACAGTTGATTCTAGGTTTCCTGAACTTCAGAAGAGCTTACATTCTAAACTACGCAGAAAGGGTTAAACTCTCTACGAATTAACCAAACCTGATTTTAAAACAGTTAATTGGACACAAAGACACACAGACATTTTTCGTTCACTCCAAACAGACATGTTAGCAACAAAGCATTTGCAAACATGTGTAAACATGGGGGGCATGGCTAGCCGGCCTTGATGGCGGTGAACTGCCGAAAGAGCTCCGGAAAAAACTGTGGAAGTTATCCTGCTGCCGGGAGCCTGCGGTGCCTGGCCCTGATCTTAAGTGCGGGACGTGGTGCTGGCTCCACTGTGACTGGTGGGGCAACCTGGCTGTATCCGTGGCGGCTCCTGTGCGGCTATAGCGTCGTGGGGCCTACTGCGGTGCCCTGTGAGCGGAGGCCAGGTGCTGAATTGCATGCGGAGGCGTAGGATCGAGAAACCGCTCCCCCGGAGGGCCACTAGCGGCACCTCTGGTGCAGAACTGCCCCCATTCCCTATCCTGCCATGAGGCGGACACGAAAGGTACTGTGCCGGCCTGCTGTGCTAATTGGATCGATGCCTGGAGGGGAGAGTTGCGGGTCGGAGGGGAAGACCTGCGCAATGCCCGATCTGACCGAGAAGCCAGGCCTGGACTGCGCTGGTGGACTCCTCCCTGTGTTGGCCTGAGCTTGACAGGCTGTATGGGATCCTTCTGTGAGTCTGCGTGGGAGCAGGTGGCAGCGCTCTATCACCGGTGCTGTGGGTGCAGCACATGTCCTTGCACTTGGGACTTGCAGAGCGGCGGAGCGCTGTCGGGTTGGGCCCTCCCGTGGAGACTCCGCGGATCGTGTGCTGGTGAGTGGCTGGCGCCCGCATTTACTACCTGAACCCTGTCTGGAACTGGGAGCTTGCGGGCCGTTGCCTTCGAAGACGGAGTGCCTGCTTGACCTTGAGAGGACTGCGTTGTGGTCTGGGGGGGCCTGAAGTGGTGCTGCGGTGGCCTCCTAGCCGCTGAATTCAGCCGGTGCCTGGCGGGAACAGTGCTGCAGTGTTAACTTATGGGACTGGGAGGACGGGGTGAGACGGCCGGGATTCGAGAGGCTGACTATCCCAACAGTTTATTGCCAGCCACATGGTATGGACCCTGGTTCTATGTGCTGCCTGCCGGACTGAGTTATTTCCCCCCTCCAAAAAGTGCCAGCAACCACGAGGTTGCTGGCACTTTGCGCTCCGCATTCTGGAAGCTGAAATTTGGGGAGAGACTGCAGCTGTGGCGCTGGGAGGGGTGTGGGACATCTTTGTGGATTGTCCTTGAGGACAGGCGAAGCTCCCTGAGAAGAGGATCTCCTTTTTCCCCCTTCCCCCCTGACCCACCTTCATTCTTACATCCCACCTGGACTGCTTCCGCTGGTCTCCATCATTTTTCCCTGTGGGACGCCTTCGGAGGTGCCTGGGTACCCACGCCCAGGCACGGAGCTGCTTGGGGACCGGGCCTCGAATTGGATAGAGAACATCCTCTGCTGAATGGTGAGGAACCTTGGCATTATGGGCCGCAAGTGGGCAGGAGGGCCGGAGAGCCAGGGTAACTCTGACACCCCCGCGCTGCGCCTGGCGCTGTGGATGGGCGCACTCCACCGGGGACCGCAGCGACTGCCCTCACTGGGGAGTAGCCCCCAGACAAACTAGACTTGATTCTTAAAGAAATAAGGGACTCTAGATCAGCAATGGAACTACAGCTGGGTGCTCTCACTACTTATCTGACCCTCCTGAAGGAGGATCACAACAAGCTAGCAGACAAGGTGAAAGATCAGAACCTCATCCTCGCGGATCTCACACCGACGGTGGCGGAGCACTCCTCCTCAATGCAGCAACTTCAACAGCAAGTCACCACATTGCTGGATCAGGTGGAGGACGCGGAGGGGAGAAACCGGCGCAATAATATACGCGTCATAGGCCTGCCGGAACTCTGCGAGAGACCTCGCGCAGCAGACTTCATGGAACAATGGTTCCGGGAACATGTAGCGCCTACATGTAGCGCCTGAGGGACTCTCGTCATACTTCTGTGTGGAACGGGCACATAGGATTCATACTGGCCAGCCCAGGCCTGGCCGACCACCCCGCCCGTTGATATTAACGATCCTCAATTATCGGGATAGAGACACCCGCAAGAAATCCCTCATCCAATACGAGAATCACCAGGTGTCCTTATACCCAGATTATACAACGATGGTCCAGAGACAGCGCTCTTCATATCAAGCGGTGAAGGATAAGCTACAGAAGGCCCAGCTCAAGTACGTGCTCCTTTATCCCGCCCGACAGAAGGTCATCCACGAGAAAAAGACACACTTCTTCGAAAGTCCCTCTGAAGTTGAAGAATGGCTGGAGATGATGTGCATAGGGGGGGTGTCAAGTCCCTACTCAATGACGGTCCAGACAGGCCTCAGGGGACAGCTCGGGATGGAAAAACCGTAGATCCCGAATGTCCAGCAGGGGCAATGGACGCTCTGGCCTGTAGCGGGAGCAGCAGAGAAGGGACCAGAAAGGAGCGATTGCGACGGCCGGTGCCTTCCGTGAAGATACAAATAAAATTGCGACGGATTCAGATGATAGCACATTACATTCAGACTCTGATCACAGTGCAATCTTGTTCCCCATCATCACACCTTGCGCAGCTGATGATATGCTGGATAACTGAATATAGTCGCTGGGCGACTCTGAACAATAACATAGAGTTGTATCTTCTGGTATCCTTCATGATGCGCTGTATTGTTAATGTGATAATTATTTGTTCGGATGAATATTTGGCCGAGATGTTGGGGGATTAGGTTTCCTGAGTGGAATACCGGCACTTAGACTTCAGGGCCATATCCCTTAGTTATAGACACCCACAGAGATCCCTGGTGATACCGGGTCCTCTCGAGACCGCCCACCGATCTGGGTCTGCCACTCCATTCCCTTAACAGCAATATCTCCTGTTCTTTTTCCCCGGGATGGAATACCGTTGAGCCATCGGTATTTGACATTTGACAGCAATATGACACCACCAGCGCCTGGCCACCTCCCCTTTAGCGTACGCACCGTAATTTGGTTCTGTATGTTTGACACTTTATTGTTGGGCCCACCGCAGTTCTTATGCTGTGCCAAGTGTTGTTTTGTTTTTGTTTTAGGGTACAGGGTCTCCTTGTCGATTTCCACAATGTGTTTTACAGGGGGAAAGACGATACTCATTACCTGGGTAGATGGCAACTACGGCTGTGGTTGAAGGGTCCTACAACTTTTTTACTTGGAACGTACGAGGGATGGGTGCAATTCAAAAACGCCATTGAATCCATTTGTTTCTCCTTAGACACCACACACATGTCCCATTCCTCCAAGAGTACCACCTCATAGACTCGGAATCGCCGAAGATGCGGAAGAAATGGAGAGGCCACATTTACTCTACAACGTATTCAGCCTTTTCCAGCGGAGCGACTATTTGGGTCCGTCACGGGTCACCATTTATAGAGATTGAGCACCAGGTAGATGACCAGGGTCGATACATTTTGGTGAAGGGTACTCTGGATGAGACATTGATAGTCCTGGGAAGCATATACGCTCTAAATTACGAACAAGACAGGTTTTTACACAAATTAGACATGGCACTGACGGAGTGGGTTGGGATCCCTTGGGTGCTGGGGGGGATGGAATGCAGTTTTAGATTTAGGCCTGGACAGATCACACCCTCCTCTTCAGGCCTCCTGGGCGACCAAGTTGACTGACCTCTTTGCTTCCTGGGTGGATGGCTGGATGTTGTTGGATACATGGCGAGGATTATACCACACCTACAAGGAATATTCCTTTTATTCCCCCTTGCATAATCTTCACACTAGGATTGGCCTGTTCCTGTGTTTAAGACCTATAGTCACCAGAGTAGGGAGGTCGGAATACTTAGCCAAGACCTTTTCCGATCATAGGCCCCTGATGCTCACGCTCCTCTGGGGTAGAGGGCCAGCCCCGGTACCTACCTGGAGACTAAACCCGCTTCTTCTAGAAGACACCCCCTTCCGTACATCACTGTCTACTGCTATCAATGATTATTTCAGGGAAAACTGGAACTCCGCCTCCTCGAACCTGATTGAATGAGACGCCATGAAAGTAGTAGTCATAGGGGCGGCGATAGGGCAATTAGTAGGGGCCAGACAAGAGGTACCTCGGAAACTTTGTGAGGTAGAGAACCGATTGAAGGTACTTGAACAGGAGGCAGTTCTCGATCCTGCGAAGAGCGGAGAGTTGCAAATAGCTTATATTGATCATGCGGAGCTGTTAGAAACGTTACGGACAATAGATTATAGGGAATACCTACGCCGACAACACACCGACGCTGATAAATCAGGCACACTTGCTCAAGTAGTACATGTCCAACCAGACCAACCGACCATAACTCAGATTTACACCCTGACAGGCACCTTGGTTCATACACAAGTGGAGGTTAACGTGGCATTCCAAGACCATCTCCGAGCTCTGGGGGGCGCTAGGTGGCGCCAAACCAAGATGGCCGCACTGGAGTGAGGCTCCCGCCAGACCGGGCACTCTTTTCTATCCTGCAATATCCTGATCGGTAATATCTGTCCAAAACCCACACCACTGGCTCCATTGAGTTGTCCTGCATGCAGCGGTATAAAATTTGCCGTGTTTGCCCTTCCGGCTGCCTCGCGGGGCACCGGCGCTACTGGAGCGAGCAGTGGGGACGGAGCGAGGGCTGCTGAGAAATGGGCCCGCCCACCAGGGGAGACCGGGGCTCCGCGGCCTGCACGGCGCTGCCGGGAGGCGCCGACCCAAAGAGCGAGCTGATCCTCGTGCCCAGCCCGGGAAGCTGATGTCGCAAGACCCTCATCACAGCACAGACACGGTGGGCGCCGCCTAAACTCTGCAAACTTCTCCGCCGAGGGTTAAACCGGGCCCCGCTCGCACTCCGGGGGGATATTGACTGGCGCCGGAGGCCCGGACGTTAACGCAGAGGGCAAGACATTTCTGCAAGGCCTTGCTGCGGGCTGCGCATTACAACACCACCCTCGGTCTCGCCCTCACCATAAAAATCCGGTGGCGTCCCCTGCCCACCCGAGTGTGGCGCACGCCTGGTGCTCCTTGAACGTCGGAGCGGTGCATCACGCGACCCCGCGGCTGTGCGGCCTATACGGGCCTGGCCGGAAATTCTAGCCAAGGCCTGCACGACGAATCGGCTGCCGCCCTGAACGCTGAGAACTGCCGCACCAGGGCGCCACGATCCACCCTTGGGCTGGACTGCTGGGAGAGGACTCTTGACGACAGCGGCCCGCATTGCTCTGACTCACCACGGCACCCAACACCTGAGGGGCTACTCTACGCTTTGGCACTGGACTGCTCCTGCCACAGGCCTTAACACTAGCCAGCTCCTGCATACGTGCGGCCCCCCGACCCAGCAGACACAACGTGCGCACGGGCCTGCTGCTGTGGCCTACACGGTTTGGGACGGATGCTGGGCCGCTGAAGCGCTTTACTCCCTGGCCTGGTAGGCGCCAACACACGGCCGTGGTGGGTCCGCCCCCAGTGAACGCAGCAGCGACCTCATAATACGACCGGGAGCATTTCTTTGGTGGTGCCGGCCGGCTGCCACGATCACCACTGCCTAACTTTCGCGCTTTGGGAGCTGCGACTTCTTTGCCTTTACAAACCTGCAGAAATCGCTCATCCTGACAGGACTTTGGCCCCGGCTGTCCCCCCCCTCTCGCCTGGCGACTTCCGTGGGGTCTGCCGCTGCTCAAGGACCTAGTGAACCAACTACCCCCGCCTCTCGCCCCTGCCACTGGGGGCCCGCACTGAAAGAGGGCACATCCCCTCGCCACGACCAGTGCCTCGAGGCCCTTCCCGGTGGATGCTGCGGACCAACTGCTCCAGTCGATACCTGACGCGGGAACGTGGGATCGCGGGATCGCGGTGGACACGGCCCCCTCTGGCTCGCCTGTGGTTCATGACAGCTAGCGCTCCTAACCAGTGTCTCTACCCACGTTAATCATTGTCGTGTCTCCACTGGGCGACGTTCTGGCGTCCTCATCACTTGCGACGACTCGGACTCCTCGGCGCGACATGGGCCGCAATGATGCTAGACAGTCCAAAATACCCTTCGAGTCCAAAAAACCTTCCAAGGCGATGCCGGAGACAGAGGAGTCCCCCACCGTCCCAACCCCCCAAGAGGAGGATTGGAAAACTCTCCTGCTTGGCATGAGGCAAAGCCTATTAACATTTGATTCCAAAATCGACGCCATTAACACACGCATCGATAGTGTTGTGGCAAAACTGGAACATCATGACACCCACATCAAAGAGACCGAGGATAGAATCTCTGTGCTGGAAGACGGGGCCACCTCGACTACCAAGCAAGTCACGCAAATGGACAAATTGCTCAAAATAATTGCGGACAAAAACGAGGATTTGGAAGCGAGGTCCCGTCGCAACAACATCCACGTCCTGGGCCTTGCGGAGTCCACCAACACGGGGAAAATGGAGGTTTTCATGGAAAAACTTGTGGTGGAATTGTTTGGGATAGACTCCTTCTCCCCCCACCTTATTGTAGAGAGGGCCCGCAGATCTCTCGCTGCACAACCTCCTCCTGGGGCTCCCCCACGACCCATCATCGCTCGCTTCCTAAACTACAGGGACAGAGATGCAATACTGCGTCGTGCAAGAGAACTTGGAACTGTAACTTATGGCAACACGACGCTATCCTTCTTTCCTGATTTTACCCCTTCAGTCCAAGATGCCAGGCGCAAATTTGCAGGGGTGAAAAAGAAACTCCAAGCCCAAGAGATCCCCTATGCCATGCTCTATCCCGCGAAGTTAAAAATAACTCACCGCGGCACACAATACTTTTTTCATAACCCGCAACAGGTGGAGGATTTTCTTAAGCAGCACAGGAAGGAATGACTCCGAGATGAGAGGGAGGGGTGGCGATCCAGATCACAATCTCCGATGTCCCAGCAAGGCTAACACCTGGCGCTATCATCCTGGTGACAAAGATGCCGGACACTGCCCCTCTCTGGGCTGGACACAGCAAATCCCGGTGAGGTACCACTTCTAATTTACTCTCTCACCGATCTGAGACATAAATGAGTGCCTGCTCACCCACCTCCGTCCCACATATGCAGACTGGGCCCTGTCCTGCTTGCCCGTGGGTGCAAGTAAGGAGGTGGAGGGTAGGTCTGGCGCCCCTAGATTCCGTCTCCAATGGGCGATCCCCTCAGCACCTCTTCCCCTTCCAGGGCAAGAGCAAATGTAATGACTATCTTGTTTTTTATTCTATTTGGGTTTAGGGAGGGTGGGTGGGAACTAATTGCCCGGCGGGTTGGGGTTGCCGGTGTGGGTGGGATGACACTATGCTTTGACTCTGCGACCCTTAATATGCCAGATATAATGGAAATGTTCAGTCGCTTCTGGGTTGCTAGACGAACGATGTCCCGGCCAGTTGGGGTTGCCGGAATGGGGGGGTATTTAGCCTGGTTTCATTCTGTTGATTCAACTGTTGCAGAACTACCTGGGGCAGGAAGGAACTATGGGGTGGGGCTGGGAAATTACCAAATTATTAAGTTTACCGATGTCTGTCTGATGCTGCTTGCTACATCTACATGCCACAATTATCTTTCACTGCGGGGATGGGTGACGTGACGGATGCGCTACCAGCGCTCCAATTCCAGCTGCTGTCGTGGAATGTGCGAGGGTTGAATAACCCTAGAAAGAAGCGTCAAATACTGGGGTACCTGGACCAACATGGAGTATCTATAGCTATGCTACAGGAAACGCACTTAGTGCCAACTGGGTCCCCTTTGTTCGCATCTAGATGGGCATCGTGCAGGGTCTTCTCATCTTACTCAAACTACGCTAGAGGCGTCACAATCCTTATAAGGAAAGGGGTGGGGTTTACCCCGGGAGGCACAGACGCTGATTCGGGGGGGGAGATATTGCATAGTCTGGGGGTAACTACACTCTCATACGGTACTATTTGCATGTTACTACGGCCCCAACACAGATGACCCGTCGGCACTTCTTACTATGTGGGGCAAAATTCAAACTTTGGGCATAGCTCATGTAATACTAGGGGGTGACTTCAATACTGCTGTGAAGCCTGCTCTGGACAGATCACACCCACAACCGATGCATTATACGCACTCCCAACGCACCTTATTAGGCATCATGGAAGACCACCATTTGACAGATGCCTGGAGGCACTCGCACCCCTCCTTGCGACAAGGTACACATTTCTCAGCGGTCCACTCCACCTGGGCACGCATTGACTACATATTTCTGTCCGCAGGCCTCACACCCTGGGCGGTTAAAACTCTACACCTAGCTCGTACATTCTCAGATCACTCACCTGTCCTCCTCTCCTTGCGCGTCCCCCTCGACGTCTCCCATTACTTAAACTGGTGCCTCAACCCTGCGCACCTCACAGACTCGGCCTTTCGGGCGGACCTTGAGCAGGACATGAAAGAATTCTTTGACCGTAACATTAACTCTGTCTCAAGCCTTACTACTGTATGGGAAGCCTTCAAAGTCACCGTGAGAGGATGGTGTATCTCCAAAGGGGGGGGAGTTCTCAAATCCCTTCGTGGGGATCTACGTAAGTTAGAAACTGAAATTCACACGCTTGAGAGAGATATTTCTCGCGGGACAAGGGGACATGAAGTGCGAGCGCAGCTCAGAGACAAAATTAATGAATACACCGAGGCTGCTGATAAGGAATGTAAATTTTTAGGGAAACCCTTCACGGCACGCATATACGGTGAGGGAGACAGGCCGGGTAGGGCGCTGGCTTCGGCTGTTAGGCCCCCTAGACATCACAATTATGTCACCACCCTGCTTGATGACCAGCAAATGCCACAGAGAGACCTCCCTGGGCAGCTACGCGTACTCACTGACCATTACACGACACTGTACACCTCCCACAGACAGTTGCCACTTGACCTGTGTGCATACCTTGACGACACTGCAATTGCATGGTTGGGCCCGACACAACAGAAGTTCTTACACCTCGAGCTAGAGCTGGATGAAATAAAAGACGCCATTATGTCCATGAAATCTGGCAAGTCTCCGGGTTTAGACGGCCTGCCGATAGACTTCTATAAAACCTACATTCATTTGCTTGCTCCCATACTGAAGCGGGTGTACTATTCAGCTCTTGAGGAAGGCATTTTGCCAACTCGTATGCGTGAAGCCCTGATAACATCACTACTTAAGCCGGGTAAACCACCGGAGCTTTGTGACTCCTACCGACCCCTTTCTTTATTAAATACTGACGTTAAAATACTGGCGAAAGTTCTGGCGACACGCCTGAATCTCTTGATGGAAAGGCTGGTCCTCCCGGACCAAGCAGGATTTGTCCCAAACTGCGCGGCTTCACACAACCTCCGCACCTTACAGGCTGTAATGCAGGATATTGATCCTAGTTGTGAGGCAGCTGTGGTTTTCCTCAACGCCACCAAGGCGTTCGATTCCCTGGAATGGGACTACCTCCTGTTGTTACTGGAACGGATGGGAACTCCCTTTAGCTTCCTGGATTGGATCAGGCTATTATACAATAAACCACACGCTTCGGTCCTACTGAATGGGTCCCGTTCGGCCCCCTTCGAAATACATTGAGGAACTCGTCAGGGATGCCCTCTATCCCCAGTACTTTTGCGCAATAGCTATTGAACCCCTTACGGCCAAGTCCGTCAACATCATAATCATAGGTCACTGATCTATCCGGAGCGGCAGCTGCTCATTTCATTATATGCCGACGACATGACTTTATATATTCACAAACCGCAAGAAAACCTGAACCCCCTTCTGCGCGAAATTACCAAATTTGGAGCCATAGCGGGTATACAGATCAACTGGTCTAAGTCTGCCCTGTTCCCCCTAACGGACAAAACTCCCCAGTTTCCTCTCGACTACCCACTGCTATGGGAAAATGACGAGATAAAGTACTTGGGAATCAACGTAACCAGGAACCGTGAAGCCCTAATCAGGGCGAACTACGGTACTGTCCTTGACAAATCGACGGACAGCGTTATTAAATGGATCCACCTCCCGCTGTCCATGGCTGGACGCATATCCCTGATTAAGATGGTTATCCTTCCTAAGATGCTGTACCTCTTCATAATATTCCATATAGCCCAGGTTCGCACTTCTTCCGCGCCCTTGACTCCCAATTGTCGAGACTTATATGGGGGGGAAAGCAGGCTAGGCTGAAACTGGGGACGCTCATGTTGCCCTACCACCAGGGTGGTTTTGATGTACCAAACTTTCCGCTGTATTATGACTGTGCACAAGGCCACTTTGCTGCATACTGGCTCCATCTACCTTCCTTTATGGCACACCTGGCCGTGGAAGATGGGTGCATGAGACCTGAAAAACCGTCGGGCTATCTCTACTCGGAGGCCAGTATGACTGACCGAGACCCCTCCACAGTTGATTCCACGGTGCGCGCCTGGCGTAGGATTTCAGAGCATATGGATGTCGCCTTTTTGTATTCCTGGCTCATTACCCTAGCGCATGACCCTAGATTAAGTATCACACGCGAAGAAATAGGACGCAAAATGCTCTCCAAACTAGCCCTTCATACATGGGGAGATTTATACATACAGGGACGGTTTTGCACGGCGGACCAATTTTTTTGGGGAACATGCACCCGCTGTCATGGACACGTTCCTTTACACACGATTATGACAGAATATTAAAACCGTTATACCCGGGTTTCCTGACGAGCCGGAAGTCATGGCGCCCCTGCATGCACTGCTTCATAATGACACCCCGAAACATGTAGTCTCCATGCTATACAAACACGTGTATGCGGCCTCCGCACCCCCAGATCTACGAGCGAGACGCGATTGGGACGCTGACCTAGGTTCCCCTCTCTCAGACGACCAGTGGGAGGAAAGCTGCTCACACACGACTTCAGTGACGGGTAATGCCCGCCTCAGACTGGTCCACTATAAGTTTTTACATCGCCTCTATCACACCCCCGTCAAGCTGTGCCGCTTCGTACTGCGTGACAATGACCGCTGCCTCAGATGCAAACGGGCGGGAGCAGACTTCATTCACTTGGCATGGTCGTGCCCAGCTGTTGCCCTATACTGGGTACAGGTGTTCGAAGCCATGTCTGCAATGATAGGGGTGGAAGTCGAACAGTGTCCCAAAATTGCCCTACTAGGCTACTCCATCCCTGCGAATAAAAACCACTGGAAATTCTTTGCGCTCGGTTTCCTACTTGCGAAACGCCACGTGGCATGTCGATGGGGCCATGGACTAAGCATGGGCGGATTTTGCGAATTGGCAATCCGCGAACTTGCGTATTTACGGATTCGCAATCCGCAAAATCCGCGAACTCTCGCGAATTTGCGGATTTTGTTTTGTGTGTTCGCAAGGGTTTCTGCCAGTTCGCGAGGGTTGTGTACCAGTTCGCAATTGCGAACTTACTTGTCGGCTTGCAACGGCCGCGACTATGTTGTTTCTACGTCTGGTTCATCATCACAGGTTCACAGCACCCTCTGTTTCACCACTGCCACCCTCTGGTACACCCATGCCACCATCTGGTACATCACTGCCACCCTCTGGTTGGTTTATCACTGTAGATTATGGGGGTGAAAAAAAGCAAGCACACCTGCCATGCTTCAACTGACATGAATTAATTTGGGGTTGATTAATGTGTCACTGAATTTAAACTTCCAGTCTGGCTGGCACCTGCTTCCTTATCTGTAATTTGCTTTCTGTTGCAGTGCAATTTGTTTTCACAGGACCTTTGTGGCCTACTTGTAGCTATTCTCTGAGCCTGCTGTGAGGGTCAGAGCAGGGTCATAGAATAGTTGCAAGTAGGCAACTGAACTCTGAAGGGGCCCCTCAGGAAGCACTACAGGGAATGGTTACTAATGATAAGATTGAACTTTTGCACCTGCTGAGTGCTTTCAGTTTTGTCTGTAATTGCTTTCTGTTGCAGTGTAATTTTTTTAACAGGACCTTTGTTGTATACTTGTAGCTATTCTCTGAGCCTGCTGTGAGGGTCAGAGCAGGATCATAGAATAGTTGCAAGTAGGCAAATGAACTCTGAAGGGGCCCCTCAGGAAACACTACAGGGAATGATTACTAATGATAAGATTGAACTTTTGCACCTGCTGAGTGCTTTCAGTTTTGCAAAAATCCAAATATCCAGCAGCATCCACAAAAAGTAATCCTTCCAGGTCAAGATCCAAATCAAAGTGACCAGCACATGAAGAAAGCACTGGGAGGAGCCTGCTGGACAGGAACAGGAAGTTGGAGACTGTGGGGCACTTCCTTCCTCCCACCCCCCCCCCAAAATGGACTCCTTGCAAAGAAAAAGTGCAGGCAAATGTCAACCTGAGGAGTAATTCTGATAAAAATCATAATTTTCAAGGTTTATGCTGCCTGCTGGTGGATTTCTTGTGCGAAATTGCTAATTTTGCAATCTTGCAATTGCGAGATTGTCGCTGCCCGCCGCATCTACGTGTTCGCAAGTATTTACTCCCGCGAAATTGTATAGTATTCTAGTTGGCAAGTGCGACCAAGCAAAAAATCCGCTTCGCACGGATTTTACGAATTTTTGGCAAGTTCGCGAGAGTTCGCAGATTGCGAATTTGCCGAAAATCCGCAAAATCCGCTAACGGAACGGATTTTACGCCCATGCTTACCGTGGACGTGGCCCCAAATTCAAAATATGGCTGACTACTATGTCAACTTGGCAGGACCAACTCCATAATTACGCCGATTTATTACCCCATAAATCACGCCCCAAAGACCTATGGGGCCGACTCTCCGCCTATCTTCTTCGGGCCCAAACTGATGCTGAGTCTGTACCAGACAGTCGGGAAGACGCGGGACAAGATGCACAACCCTCCGTCCCCCAAAGTGCGTCTTCTCCACTACTGACTGACACTGCTGGACCCCCCCCCCCTCCCTCTAGGTACACTACGGGACAGGGGATATGGATACCAATACGGCTCCATCTGCGGTCCCAGGCGCAATTATGCAGATATATACTAGCACATTCCACCTTCCCTGACTGACCGGGAGACGGACCTCTGACCCTCCCGCCTCAGCGTTCTACACACCCCCCCCTCCGGCGCATGGCGCAAAACATGGCATTTCAGCAAATGGCGATCTCCCCAGTACACAGGTGCAAGCACAGACTACACTTACACCCCTCCCACCTTACCCCCCCCCACAACATTCATGTTGGTCCCAAAAACTGCAGAGTACGCCCACTCCTAGCACACTTAGATCCATGTTGGAGGAAGCATCGTAACTTTACTCGGCGCTAATAGATCCACTTATCCACATACCTCGTATGGCGGCCACACGGGGGTCGGGGACTGACCACCTTGGTTCTCATAGTTCGTTATAATAAGGTTTAGAGTTCAACAAAAAAGAGAAAATGAGAACGCAAGTGTTTAAGATTTGGCATTATCTGGTTATTTACCTGCGAAATTACACTTCCTTTAACAGCTTTAGACGCTTTATATCGCGGCCGGCCCAAATGGGTTGTAGGCGGCATGCTGTGTTAACTTGATGCTTCTTTCATATGGTTACGGAGTATGATGATTGCTGCCCGCCTGCTTCCTCAGGTTGTAGGCGACGAAGCTGTGTACTAATTACGTTATTTCAATAAAGGTCTTCAAAAAAAAAAAAAGACCATCTCCGAGATCTCTATGTGCCCTCCGGCCCAGAGGACTCTGTACAGATTGCAGAATTCTTGCAAGATTTCCCCTTTCCGGTTCTGACGGCTGATACACAGAAGGCAATCGAAGGCCCAATTACCCAGCACGAGATACGTGCAGCGATCAAGAGCCTCAACTGTAATAAAACATATGGCATGGACGGACTCTCTGTGGAGTTTTACCTAACTTACTCGGATATCCTAACACCAGTCCTAGAGACGGTATATAGAGTAGCATTTGAAGAGGGCCACTTGCCGGAATCTACTATGCAGGCACTGGTTACATCTATACCTAAGCCTGGCCGTGACAAGCTAGACATGGCTAATTATAGACCTCTCTCCTTGCTCTCCACCGAATATAAGATCCTCAGTAAAGCTCTGGCCAATTGTATACAATCCCACCTTCCCAAACTTATACATCAAGACCAATGTGGTTTTCTTCCTGTGCGTAGCACATCGCTGAATACGCGTAGACTACATGCTTTAATGACGGCCACTCCACAGGAGTTTCCCCGGGCAGGGTGTATAGCGCTTCTGAAACAAGCATTTGATTCTTTATCCTGGGTATTTATGTTCGAGTCTCTGAAACGCTTTCGCTTCCCAGATACCTTCTTAAGATGGGTTTGTTTATTATATACTAATCCCACAGCTAGGGCGTGCACGGGACAACACATTTCAGAACGTTACTACGTAGATAGAGGTACACAACAGGGCTGCCCCCTGTCCCCGATGTTATTCGTCCTGACCCTTGAACCCTGGGCCCTCCGTAGCAGAGCAGACCTTGAGGGCATCCCTATAGATGGGACGCAACACTTGATATCTGTCTATGCGGACGACATTCTGTTATACATGCGTGACTTGACGGCTGATCTCACTTCGATTTTTGCCATCTTTGAGATGGTCGAGCTCTTGTCAGGCCTAGCGATCAACCCGGAAAAATCATTTGGTTTCTTCTTTAGAGAGGGCCCACATTCTTCCCATATATGATTTGGTACATATCCGATCCCGGTAGCCCAGACCACTTTTAGATATCTGGGTATACAGGTGTATAGGTCACCGGAAGACCAAATAGATGGAAATATCCAATGAGCTATAACACGGCTTTGCAGTAGTGAGGGGTTCTGGTCTTCCTTGCTTTGTCCGTTATGGGCAGAATTGCTATCTCCAAAATTATATGCTTCCTCACCTTCTATATTATTTTGTGAATTTACCAGTGATCCTTCCTCGAAATATTTTTAATACACTGAATACTATACTGATCAACCTTATCTGGGGTACTGGTTGGAGGCGGATTAGCCTTCGTAAACTCCAATTAGGGACTAGGTTGCGTGGCTTTGGGGTTAATGATTTCCGGGGCTACTACAATGCTAGCCAACTTCAGTGGCTTTCTTATTGGACCGCGGGCAGCTTATATTAGAGCATCCTAAAAGAGTATCATGTAATGCCAGGTTTAAATGTATCCAGGCAATGGTGCTCCATAGAGCATATCTCATTCCCAAGAAGATACATCGTATGTTCCCAGACTCCCCCCATTTCTGCCCTCACTGTAAAGGGGATGAAGCGGACTTTATACATATGTTGTGATCTTGTCCACAGCTGCGGGGCTACCGGGCCGTAATATGTCAAGTGCTCAATACTGTGACACAGTTGCCGGTTCTTGTTGAAGCCTTATCTTGCCTTGTAGGATTACGTAACAGATCAGGGAAACAGAAAGTTAAGTTAAAATTTCTGGACCTTGCTCTCATTTTGGTGGTCAGGGTCATAACGATGAGATGGAAGTCTCCTAGGTCTCCTATGGTGACTACATGGCAGACAGATCTAGTATAATGGGGACGAGCGGAGGGAGCGCCCCTCAGGAGGGAGGAGGAGAAAGGTCACCGAAAACAACCCATAGCGTTAGAGTGGGAAGCCATGTTGCTGGAACTGGAAGGGCTCGACTTGGTCCCATCTCAGGTGGCGAGGTCGCAATGACATGCACGATCTAGAGGATCCCATCTAGAGGTGGGTCCCTGTCAGCACGAAATGGTGCGAGATACTTGCTCCCATGCTCTGCAGACTGACAGCCTCTATTGACTGCCTAGGGGAAGCTAACTCATTGACAATGGATCGACCAGGAGTGGGTGGGAATGGGAGGAGGGATTGTTGGGGTGTGAGTTTATTAAGTTTCAAGATGATAACTGATCTCTTATATCTGAATTGCGTTGCATCATCTACTCAATGATAAACCAACATATGTCTGGGACGATTAACCTGCCCTTTAATAAGTTCATTTGTAAAATGTACGGGATGAAGATATCCAACTTGTGTAATGAAAGGGGAAAAATGTAAAACAGACTGTGATGATTGTATTTATCTGTTTATGATCATGATTCATCCGCAGTCGTTAATAAAGAGATTTTTTTAAAAATGTGTAAAGATACGCAACTCAGTGATCTGAATCATTCCAGGACAATGCGAATTCATGTACTTAACTTTTAACGAAGTTGAAAAAGTAACAATTGCTTACAAATCACACTTATACACACACACAAGCAGAAATCAAATTTACTTCAACAGAAAAAATTCTGACAGCTGTTCAAACTGCAGTAGCAAAAGAGAGAGCCCTCGCACAGGGTAAACAAATTACCTGTACCTGCCTTAGAGGCAGTGACAAAAGCGAGCAGTATGAATGTATAATTTATACTGACAGATCAGCTCAACCCGCTAGGAGGGGTAAACAAGCCTATAGTGCAGCATGCGCGATCATTAAAGGTCGTTGGCGTTATGGCAAATTCCGACCAATGGTCAGTAAAACTCAATCTCTAGAAAATTGTACAGCTCAGCGAGCTGAACTAGAAGCCTTTCTAGTTGGCACTTGAAAATACAGATCGCGAATTCCCCACACTCATAGTGTGCGATTCGTATTGTGTTCAATCTTACAATGAATACTTGCCAAACTGGATTCAAAACGGTTACAAAGATGCAAAAGGTGGCACAATCAAGCATAAATTGCTGTGGGAACAAGTAGTTCTGTTACGACAAGGGCTACAAAATGCTCACATGATACATACACGGAGTCATCAACGTGATGGCGTTCACGTTGCAGGGAATTCTTTGGCTGATGAAGCCGCGAAGGCAGCTGTGCAAACGGCTTCCGTAGCTGCAATCGCTCGTTCAAAAACAAAAATAGACAGCAAAGTAATGCTAGAAGTAAATGCCACAAGCAAAGGCAGCGGTGCAGAGTTACCTAATAAGTTTCCACTCAAACACTCATATATAAGTGATACAAACTCAGTTCCTTTTGCTTGAATCCCTGGAGTGGGGAATAGTGTAATTCCAAACTGAAAACATAGAGTAGCTTTGATACACAAAGCACATTTGGGAGAGGGTCGGATACATCAGGGGATCTCTAAGACTATACTAGAATTAAAAGAGTTGTACTGGTGGCCAGGGATGAATGCTCACATTCACACATTTGCAATTAACTGCCATGACTGCAACAGAGATCGCAGCAGAGAACGCCGCCAGATACTTGACTACAGTGTAGGCAGCCCAGTACAGACACCATTGTTAGACAGCATTAGACATTCTACATGCAGACGTCCAATATGGATAAATGCGGTCCCACAAATATTAAGACAAGATTCATTTGGATGTGGCCTCAGCGCTCGACTGTTGCTCGAACTGTTATAAAAGATTTGCGAGTCTTTATCGGCACATACGCAGTCGGCACACTACATTCTGAACAGGGTCCTGCATTTAGCTCTCGAGCTTACAAGGAGGCCATGGCCAAAATGGGTGTTGCATTGCGGTACGCTAGTCCATTCCATCCTGAGGGAAATTCGGTAGTGGAGAGAAAAAGTTCTCTAGGGGTATCACTCCATATGAAGTCCTTTTTGGGAATAGAATATTAATTTCGGACCTCGATTGTCAGACTTCAGTGGTAGACCAAAAACCCTTGGATATCAAAACCATTTGGCTGTTTTCAGGACTTAAATGAAATAAGAACGAAACAAAGTAACGTGTTCCTGAAGCCAACCATGACTGAAGAGAAACCGACCGTCCCAGCAAGGCCTGTCTGGATTCCTAAGCTTGGGTATCTAGTTAGAGAAAAGATCGCGGACAAGAAGGAATTTGGGCCTTCTTACAGACAATCAGTACCTGTCCTAGCAATCCACGGATCAAGAACAGTATTACTGCTGCCCCTTGCTGGTAAAAAGGAGAACAAGATTGCGTCAATCGACCTGGTCAAACCACATCATGTGGCCGATCATAAGCAGTAAGCCAAGAGGACTCCGACAATGTAGCAGATGCCCTAATCTGGATACTGTCCAAGAGGTTCAAACTGAGAGACTCCTGCAGAATCTGCAGTGCAAAAAGAAGGACTATGCAACAAAGCTATGTAACTTGTACCTCTTGAAATCCAAATGACAGTTTGTCAAGAAACACCTGTCTACAATGAAATAGCATCTGACTATACAAATGTAACAAGTGATCAAGTGGTTCCGGCTATTGACAGAACTGCTTCTGGCTATTTCATTAACTTTGATACGTTTTCTGAGGATCCAGCGAACCTGAAACTACGCCAGCAAAAAGAACTTTGAAAGAACAAGCAACAGACCTTTTTCATTACCTGGAAAAGACTTACCTGGTTTCATCATGGATTGAACTTTGGATTCTGTTGGGTGTGCTTTTATCTTCTGCAACTTTGGGAATGCTGATAAATGGAAGATTTGTTAAAAAGGACACAGCAACTAAGAACATCAACTTACTGCTCAACACATCCTTCGGTAATGTCAAAACTCACAGAAGTGATCTCACGCCCCCTCATGGAGATCTGCAACTCCGCATTTCAGACAGGCCAATTTCCCAGTATATGGAAGAAGGCTGTTATAAAACCCCTTTTAAAAAAGTCTTCCCTAGATCCTACCGCTGTCGCCAGTTATAGGCCCATTGCGTGTCTGCCCTTTCCTGCCAAAGTATGCGAATTCCTGATGAATAGACAGCTCTCAGAGTTCGTCGAGACTCACCAACTTCTCGACGAAACGCAATTTGGTTTCAGGAAAGGGCATGGAACAGAGACCGCCTTGATAAAGGCCTCTGATGAGATCAGGGCGATCATGGATCAGGGAGGGGCGGCTGTCCTGATCCTTTTGGATCTGTCAGCGGCCTTTGACACGGTCGACCATGTCACTCTAGTCGACCGTGTCACAGCCCTGGGGATAAACGGTTTGGCCAGGGATCTCATTGCATCTTTCCTGGCAAACCGTACCCAGACAGTGAGGCTGGGAGATTTTTATTCACCTATCTCTGCACTCCCTTGTGGAGTCCCACAAGGCTCCTCGCTAAGTCCTATGCTATTTAACATCTATGTCGCGGACTTAGCGAGGGTAATAAAGGCCTATGGGGTACGGCTCACATCTTACGCAGATGATACCCAGCTGGTCCTGGGTATCCACAGGGATGGCCTTGCTGTGGCAGCCAACTTCCAGAGAGCTATGCTTGAGGTCAGTACCTGGATGACCTCGAATTGTCTTAGGCTCAACTCGGACAAGACCGAGATTATGACCTTCGGAAAACTCTCCCCTGAATGGTCCTCTAGTTGGTGGCCGGAAAAGCTCGGCCTTCCACCTGTCCCAGTGGAAAAAGCCAGAAATCTGGGAGTGATATTTGACAGCAAGTTGGCTTTTGACCTTCACACTAACAAGGTTGTCTCGTCATCATTCTTTATTTTGAAAAAAATAAAGAAATTACTGCCTTATCCCCCCCCCTCAGCTGGGAAGACTCTGGTCTCCACCTTAGTCTTCTCTAAAATAGATTATGGGAACGCTCTCTTCCTTCACACCCAGAAGCGTGTCATAACTAAGCTGCAATCCATCCAGAATGCGGCTGCCAGGATCCTCCTAAACATTCCCCGCCGCAAATCCACCACTCTTGGCATCCGTCAGCTCCACTGGCTGAGAGTTGAGAGCCGCATAAAATTTAAGGCCCTCTGTATTGCATATAAGGCAGTACATGGCATAGGACCCAGGTTCCTGACCGAAGCCTTTCAGCTTTATATCCCCAGAAGGCAATTAAGATCGGCTAACACCCGTCTCCTCCCTGTGCCACGTACAAGAACGGCCACTTGGGGAGACAGGCGTTTTCTTGTGGCCACTCCAAAACTCTGGAATCTTTTGCCACTTGCCATCAAAATTGCCCCGAACCTGATGAGCTTCCACAGGCTCTTAAAAACATGGTTGTTTAACCAGTAAGAGGATGGCTGACTTCAGTAGCTCCACAGCGCCGAGACACCCCAGGGTATTTGTTGCGCTATAAAAGTTGCGTAAATAAATAAATAAACACACACACATCATCTCACTGTGAACAAAGAGACTTGTCATCAGTAAATATCACAGCCGTTCCTATACCAGGGGGAATAGCTTGGGACAGAACTGATTATGACATTTTTGGCCCGGCAGAGCTGTTGAAGATTCCAAACCAGTTCAATATTTCCTTGAATTACTTTGTTTCATCTAGTACCTTTTCTGATGATTGGAACTTCAAGGCTGTTAATAATATGATGTCAGACTTAGAAATGTCTGCAAAGTTTACAAATCATGAATATTTAGAAGGTTCATCAAATTATGAACAAATGTATTGTTATAGTCACTATGGTCACCATTTCTTGCACAAATCTGCAAACCCTAGAAATGTACTGATGTATAACCAATGGGAACATTGTCCTACGCCACTAAAGGGTAGCTCAAAAACATTTTTAGGAAAATTTCCATACTTTTCAGGTTTTAATACTTCAAATCCAGAAGCATTTTACTTTAACCATGTTAATAAGACAGAAATGAAAAGTATGCCAATATAAAAGACCTGAACAATCCATCAATACTCACACCTACACCTAATTGCATTAACACTTCAGAGGGGGAGGTTGACGTACATACTATTTTGCATCACAGCAGAACAGATCAAGATTGGAAAAAATGGTTAATCTGGCCCACAGACACAAACACCAGTCAAGATAGATTCCTGAATAAAACACGGGGGTTCACATTCACTAGGCCAGATCCAAGATATGTTCAGAGACAGTATCCAGGAATAGTAACAACATACAGTGTAGGGAGGCTCTGCCTTGATTGGCTCCATAGATTTACACTGAAAGATGTAAAACAACACTTATCTTTACTTAAAGATGGCGCTAATCTGAGGGACTTATTGCAAGTACCTACTAAACCGCGTCATAAACGTTTCATATATGCCGGTATCTATGCTGCTTATAATGAAGCAGGGAAGATTACACAAGCAGAGACTACAGAAAGAATATGAGAAATTGATCACATAATTTAGAGAAAACTCTCTCTGTAGTTGACAATGAGTTAAAAACTCTGTCGTTCAGGACATATTCTTTGGACAGCATAGTGTCTTCTGCCATAGATATCATGGAACAGGACTTGGTCATGTTGCAACATGGTCAGTCGCAATTACGTTCTATCATGCTATTAGGCTGGACGTTACAAAACCTACATTCAGGCTATGTGCCTTGGCGTTTAATAAATACTACGTCACTGCTTTCAGAATTCAATCTCACTGATAAACAGATCAAACTGGCACAGAGGGGAGCCGACTATATGGTGCTGAGCATTGAAAAACTAGAAAGATTGCCATTTACAGTCGCTGAAAAGCCAGCCACTGAATGGATTACACATGGAACAATCACTCTGCCTGTTACAATTTCCCATTTTCAGTATTGCCTAAAACATATACCAGCAGGAACATGTAAAAGGTTGAGTAAAGAATACATCACGACATCCTGGGAATTACCATACACACACAAATTTTGGAGTGGGGGGAGAGGAGTTTTTATGAGTGGTAAAAATGGTGAAAACGCACTAAGCGGTTCTCTCCTTTGTCAGGGTATTAGTTTATACGGGGACTGCAATGGTTCCTCTAACAACTTATCCTGCCACCTGCAAGGTTCACCGGCTGCAGTGATTGATCCACTTTTTGGACAACTTTCAAATGGAAGTTACATTATGTTGAATGATCACAGCTGCTGTGGCATGTTGCCAGGTTTACCCTATCTTGTAACTGTGTCAGCCAGGGTCACTTGCTGTAGGCAAGTATTGTTTCCTAAAACAAAGACAGATAGGGAGTCACCGTTATGACCTTCACTGAATATCTCTTCTATACGAATTGATACTTTACAGAAAACTGTGACACTGACCTCGGCCAAAGAGACCTATGATCTGCAAGTCGCAAGGACTTCTGCAGAGATACATGCCCTCCTAACTACGAACTGCCCTATGCATTTCTCAGAAATGTTAAGTCGTATCTTAAACATGTCTGGTACGAGTGGTATTGTACATGTATTTAAGACAGTTTTTTCGGGACTGTTAGCACCCTTTGAAGCAGTCCTAGGAATATTTCCAAAATTCGTGCAATCTGTTTATATTGTAATATGACAAGCCAATCCACAAGCGACACCCAGTTCACTGTGGAGACAACTCTACTGGCAATGAAGTGTCGTGAGCGCCAAATTTTGGGATTAACTTGTTTAAGAGAATTAAATACCACATGGCTTCTGTCACTCAAACCAATTTGGCAAGTATGTATCTTACCTGTTCTACGCTGCCTGCTATGCGGAGAATAATGCGTACTAGACACTTGTCTGACACTCCAATCAGTCATGCCAATGGATGTTGATACTTTACTTGAACCAGTAATGGCCCATGCACTGTGTTGTCCCCAGCGGCTACCAATTCTGATGACAGCATTCATTGGGATCTCACAGACGCAAAATGCTGACGGTGAGGTACGAGACGAAACAGACACACAGGTATCCTCGACTATGAACATTGCTAATGCGACCAATGCTGACGGCGATGCTTTACATCTATGTGCGGTTGACCTTCTTAACAACGTAATCCAACTCCCACCTACAATGGTAGACAAATTCTTTGCAGACTTAGAAGATTTGATGTTTTCTCCAAACAATAACACTGACTTTTGATTTGGCACACAGTGTTCTGAGAGACTCTGAATTCGACCTTCATTGATCAAAACAAAGTTCTAACTTTGGAACTCTTTTTTTTCTATGATTATTAATTTTTCAAATTGGTATTTTTCATTTTTTGGCACAAAGTAATCTGCTTAAAGTGGAACTATTCATAGAGAACTAGAATTCTTTGAAAACTTCCAGGGAAATATTTTACCTTGTCCACATTCGTACAGTTTATGTAATCTGCCACGAAATGGTTTCGGCTTTTCATTTCTGTATTTACGAGCCATTTCATAAATGTAAATTTTTTGTGATTCATTCAGACAGCATTTACAAATGTCAACATATATGCTTAGAATGAAATGTTGCTTTTAATGCGTACAGCACCAATGCACTTTTGTGTACAACCAGTACCATTACCATTGAATTTTTATGTGTTTTGGGTGGGCTTTACCACATCATGTTTAGATATGTTTAACGTGTTTAGAACTTAGTAATGTCATACATAAGAAAGTGAGTGGGTGTTGTGTGGTGTTTTAGACTCCGATTGAATTTTCTGGATTCATGCCCTTATATACGTACAATTCACAGTGCCCTTATATAGGCATAGAAATCAAGCCCTTATTTAGGCATAGCCCATGCTACCCAAATACAGGCATGGCTACTTCCATCCGTTCACCAAACGTCACAACGATTTCTTGGAAAACCAGCTTAAGCCGTTAGGGACTTTCCCTTGCTTGAATATTGATTTTTCTTTTAGAGAAAGGACATGGGGAATCAGATTTCCACTGGTTCATCTTGGAAAAAATTAAAATTGGCAAGAGAGGTGGCAATATTGTCTCTAGAAGAAAAGAGAGAGAACAGTGGTACATTTCATATCTCGATACGGTAAGAAGAGGTTTGAATTCGAGAGAGGAGTGGGACCGCATCATTGGGGCAGTGTAATCATTCCCCCTTGTTGTCATCTATTTAGAGAATACATGAGCTGTACCCACTATCTCCACCTTGCCAATTCCTGATCATAAGGATCTGGGATGGCATGCTGGGTATTATAGGGATTGGTTACTCATTGATAACATTGATTATAGAATGATAGAATGATAGAGAGAGAACTTACTTAGAGTCATAGGACCAGCCTCTATAGTTGTAATCCAGAGGAATCATTCACTCCAAAGCTCTATATATATCTAATAATTATATAATAGAATCCTACCACTCTATGATAATAAACCACTATTATTATATACCTATGCCATAGGAAGTAATAGAAATATATTTAGCTTTAAACAGAATATCGTTCACCTGCTTATTTTTAGCAGAGAACATATGGCTTTTGTGTATAGCGTATATTTGGCAGGTTGGCTATGTTTGGCATTGATTCCACGTGATGGCTAAGGGCATTGTTTACGCTGCGGGCGGTGTTGACATTCGGGCGGAAGTGAGTTTTTTCCGGCCCTGCCTCCATGAGAGAGTCCGCTGTTTGTTTCGATAACTCCGGACGCCATGTGACAGGAAGATTTGTGGCACTTCCTGTATTTATCGCGTATTTAAATCAGTGACTGGGACGGCGGATTGTTTGCCGATTCCAGCCACGTTTGTCCACACGCGGGACGTCTTTGCCTCAAGCGCCATAGGTAGGGGATTGGTTGTGCTCGTTTGAATGTGATCGGCATAGGTAGAATTAAGCCCCTTTGCCTTTTGGTATCCGCCTGTACATCTAACAGGGTGTACACGCTGCAAGTTTTGCAGGACGACCTATTATCGTGCCTGCTTTAAAGCGAGCGGCGGAAGTTTAATTAAGCCCCTATCACTTGTGATATCCGTCTGTATTACTAACAGGGAGTGTACGCTGCAAGTTTTGCAGCGCTACCAACTATTGTGCAGTGTTTGAATGTGACCGCCATGAATTGTATTAAAACCCTATAACTTGTGGTATCCGTCTGTATCTAACAGGGAGTGTAAGCTGCAAGATTCCCAGCGCGACACATGATCACCTCATTCTGTGAAAGCTTTCAACAAGTAAGCCACATTTCTCTGCGCTGGCTGCTTTTGGTTTAGATTTTTACTACCAAAGTGACACCCTCACTAGAGTGTAAAACTGATGTGTGGACTCTCCTCCTACTGTTTTAGGGAATGACTATACCTCAATCGTATGAGTCTTAATGACCATACCCATATTGCGTGTGAGGCACTTTCACTACATTTCTATGTAAGTATAATGGGGAAGTGTGCTTGTAATAGGCGTTCGTTTGTTGAAGCTGATAGAGTCCATAATGACGTTTCTGTTAATTATTCACATAGATATACGCATTGACAAGTGGCATATGTGGAGTGTTAAGTAGCAGAGGAACTACGTAGAATATCAGTGTGGTTGACCGCTTAGGATCATCCAGACACAATTGGAGGTGAGCACTTCTGTAGTGAATAATAATAATTGAAAAAACCTAATTAGCTGACTGGAGCTTTGGACTATCTTATTCTACAGTGTGACAGTAAACACCACCCCTCAAAAAGTGTGGTGGTTGCTGACACTAAAATACTATGTTTATCCATTTTTTTTATATAGAAGACAATACCATTTTAACTGTGAAGGGATAGTTCGCTGGACGAACATCTTGTGAGACTGGGAAGGAGGCAGAGTACCCCTGACCTATATTGTACGATATATAGCTTTTGAGGTAGGTGATGGATCATGCTCTCTCTCAAATGGCCACCTCTCTTGTCCAAAGATAAACCTGAAGGGCAGCTCCTAGTTTTTGAAGTTTAAGGATGTGCACTATGTATGACATTTAACAAAGAATCTCATATTTGGAGAGATCTTTAGAGACCGTCTTGAGATATTTAGATATATGACCAATTTGTATCAGGAATTATGTCTTTATAATCGCAATTATGTCTTTATAATCGCAACTAATGTTATGATGTATATGTATATATATTGTCTGTTTATTTAACATGGAAGCAATGGTCGAGGGATGTAGATATCTGTATACATTATGTTTTTTTAAAAATGTTATATCTTTTTGTAAAAAAGAATGTGAGTATTTCACTAAATGGCATTAGGATTGGGTTTGTTTGAATTTCAGAAACATTGGGAAACATAGATTTTGTGCCTGATGAAGGTGGTTAAATATTAACTACACCACCGAAACGCGTCGATGCTCAAGGAGTAATACTAGGAAAACGAATTAAGGAAAATTCTGTATTTCTGTCGGAATTTAATCCCTTACCTGTACCTCCTTTTTTACTGAAATGTTGGATATATTTTGTATATAATGTTCTGTTCTGTGTATGTTTCCCATTTTTAACAAATTATAGTGTATGGTAATAAACTGTGCAGATCTACTTTTATTATTGTGCTTTTCTTAAAATCTTTTGAATATTTTGTGCATTGCTTCCTTGTTAAGATTTCATGTTTTTTATTGTTGAGTGTATATATGCTTACTGGCAATAATCTGTCTGTCCATGATAATTCGCCCAAAGGGAATTATATATTTTGACTTGTGTCTACTGTGGAACCCTATCCCTTTGGTCCTGGGGTCCCTCTCTCTTTTATTAGTGAATATTGATTTCTCCAAGAACTCAGTTAGTTTTACAATGAACATCTATTCCTTAGGGGTTCATTCATGACGTTCATATGCCCGACTTTACGTCAACATGGCATTCCTAAACACCTTCAAGGTATAAATATACCTTCACTTGCTATAGCAAGATATGGTGGTTTGCAGCAGTTCGAAGACCTACTTGCCCGACACAGGTCGCTGCAACAAGTGCCGAAGGAAGCCTACTCTCCAGCTGACGCACTGATCAGGAAGCTGCCCTTCTCTGCCGAGAATCCAGCTCCAGTGTTTCCGGCTCCCCTTGCAGGGTGTTGGGAAATCGAGTCCCGAGACAGAGATACCAGACCTCTTTCATTCTAAGGTATGGAGCTGATTAGAACCTAGAGAAACCTTTGGTAGATTCTTGGAAAAAACAAAACCTATGATAAACAATACTTACTTATTTCCTTGTACTAGACCTAGGTGAGGTACATTGGTGAGGCATATTTTATAAGCACCAGTTGAGTATTTTAGTCTATGTTATTTATGTATGTATTTTTACATGTCTTAGAAACCATACAATGCTCTTACAGTATTATTTCATATTACATTTTACGCTGTATGCATTATACTTTGTATTCTTTCTAACGATTGTAGCAGTTCACCTCTCTTGCATGAGAAAGAAGACTGTTCAATAAACCTTTTATTGAAAACGCCCATCTCACTATTTCTCTGCCACTCTGTAGAAACGAAGCATGCATGATTGACTGAGTGAAATACTCATCTTTGTTTCCACGACTCTGAGAGATATATTCTTCTTCTTGGGAAACAAAGTTGTCATGTTTATGCCGTTGTCAGAAACTAATCCCTTCTTGTTTATTCAAGAAAGTTTCTAGTGACCTCTGAGCTAGCTGGCACTCACGATTAAGTTTAGTATATTCGATAGAGACCCATTGACTTAAGTCCTATGTCAAATCTATAGGATATATTATTCCAATGCGCAGAGCCTATTCGGAATATAGGAACTAAACTACACTATCTGCATGTGCTTGCCATCGTCAACGCTACCTTACCTGAAAGCCTTCTGTCTTCAGCAACGGTCTTCCTGGCTGAGCATCTCTGCTTCCCCAATGGTTTTTGGTTGTGCATCTCTCCTTCTTAAACGGTTCCTGACAGCTCCAGAGAGTCTCTGGCATTCCGCTGATCCCTGTCTCCAGCTTCCTGTTGGTGACGTTCCAGTGGGGCAATATGCCATGGCATATTTACAAGGCTGCGTAAAGGCAATTTACGTGGCTCTTCATGGCCTTGTAAATATGTGCCCATTTCACACAGAAGACTGCATGAAAGGGGCATTCCATGGGTGTTGCTGTGGGTGTTCCCATGCAACACCCATGGAATCAGAAGCATTCCAAGATTTAAGAGAAATCATCGTAAACCTGGAAATCTGTCATAATCTAACACCTCCAGGATTGGCATTGGGGAGGTGCAACGAGGAGAAATGATTTCACTTCCCCTCGTTGTTTCCTTTTTCTGTGTACTGCATTCTGCAATACACATAGAATGAGGAAATCACCTCTCGTGATTGATTTTGTGCAGGAATATGTCCCTTCCTGCACCAAATCAATCAGCACCACAACTCAGGCACCCTTGCACCTGAGTACAAGCATGCCTGCATTGGCGCATTGCAGCCCATTGTGCACAAGTGCTGGGGAAAAGGGCAGGAATTCACTACATCTTATCGATATGGGGCATTCCTCCACTTTTATTTTGATGTAGGACAGAGCAGCAAGATTCCTTGTGGCACTGCCCTTTGCCAAAACCTCAAAAATGAGGTCCCTATTATACAAGTGTGTTAGAGTCATTTTTAAGATCAGGTAATTAGCGGTAAGAAGCTGCCTCTAATGTGACTTAGCAGCAGTTTTTCTTTTTTAGAGCTGTACAAGAACATTCTTTAAAATATAGCATTTTGTGTTTTGCTGGAGATTTTTCGCGGGAACGCCTATCCTGCATCTCATTTTCGGTAAGTCACACTAGCGAAGTGGCTCTGTGAAACATTGACGTTAACACTTAAAAAATACCGATAACTGGGCTTTGCAGCAACTTGTAAATATGGCGATAAAAAAAAGCTGCTGAAGCATCTACGGTGGCGTTAAGTCTTTGAAAATATGTGCTTTTCTCTTTTTTTTGATGGTGCTGGGGGGGGGGTGCAGAACTCCCAGTGGCCCCCACAACATTAAACTAAATTGTTGATGGTGCCCCTGCCCCTTCTTGGAACATCACAAGAAACAAATAATATAAAATAGCCCTCCCAGCTCATTATGCAGAACTCCTATAAAGGAGCAGTACATAAAAGATAATTGCAGTGGTAGCTCATTGATTATTCACTTTTACCGATTTTTCAGGGTGTCCTGGTTCCTAACATTTTTGTTTATTTATGGGGTGCCCCGGTGAGCGAGGAGCCCTAGGGCCCACCAGCATGCCCGCTGGCTCCCTGCAGGAGTCAGCATTATCTATTTTTTATTTTCAAATTTGAGTGACCTGGTGTCCATACGGGGCATCTCACATCAGGTCCCTCATTGGGAGCTGTAGGGTGGAGCCCAGGGCACCTGCAGCCCTGCTGACGTATGTATGACGTTACAACGCATACTTTTACAACGCCTACCTTTACATCGCAAGTTTTACAACGCATACCATTACAACGCATAATGCTTTTGGGCGCTGGATAGTGAATAGTTTAATTTACTATTCCAACTCCAGTCCCCGTGGATAGTAGGGAAGGTGTTGGATAGTACATTAAACCTATTCCCTATCCTAGAGCACCCCCCAGCGCTATGCGTTGTAATGGTTTGCGTTGTAAAAGTTGCGTTGTAATGGTAGTGCGTTGTAAAAGTTTAGTTGTAAAGGCTGTTCACCCTGCTGACTCCCCAGCATTCACACTTCACTGGTGCAGCAGGAGCCTGCATTGCTCCCTCCCCGTGGGAGCAGTTTTCTTTCATTCAGGCCGGGTGGAAGCAGTTCTGTATTTTTTCCTGCCCGAGAGCAAAGGCGGGGAAAAGTTTGTTCTCCCTCTGGGTGGGAGCAGCATTACGCTCCTACCAGGTGGGAGAACATTACTCTTTTCCTGATCACACTCCCAGGCATGGAAACAACAGTATCTTGGGGGTTGCGTTCCCTGGACACTATTGCCAAGCCGACCGAGGGCGAGGGAATCCTGAGAATATAAAATCTCTCTGGCAGGTGTCTTGCGCACCTCCACTTCCCAGCTACTGATTTACCGCCCCAGTAGATGGGGCTCCACAGTCCTCTTCAGTCTTTGGGAGAGCAGCCATGCTGTCCCCTCCCCACTATTATAATACTTCCCAGGAGGATGAAGTTTCCAGGGCCTCTCAGAGGCTAGAGGAGGGACCATCCTTCCCCTCCACTTTATTTATGACACAGCCCCAGTGGACAGGGCCTTTGGTCCTGTTTAGGCTTGAGTAGGTGGGCCACACCCCACCTTAAAAAAATAACAGCCCCAGGGGAGGGGGTCCCTGGAGCTTTCAAGAGGCTTAATGAGAGGGGCCCCATGTGCCCCTCCCCTAAAGAGAAAATGTGCTTTCCCGTAAGGCCCTGACTCACCCAGGGGTGGGTGTTTTACATGTACGGAAGCCTACACTTTTTTTCAAAATCAGATTTGTGGATCCTCTGCAAATTAAAAAAAAAAAGTATTTTTGGCCTAAGAAAGTTTCCCTCTAGAACTCCACCACCTGGCTTAGGGGATCAGAGTATCCCTAACCTGTCCCTTTTTTTATATAGGATTCTGGAATGAGTCCCGAGACATAAGATGGCTGCCACCATATTTTTGTTGATGTGATGGCAGACAATCAGATCTCAGCATGAGAACTGTCAGGCTGCGGATCTTCTACGGCGTAATATATACAATGTTTGTGAGCATTATTGGCTCAACAGCTACTGAATGGATTTACAATAAATCACAAAAAGCACAATTTCTGGACCAAGGTCTAGGTGTAGCTTTGTCTAAAATTTGTATGGAAAAATGAATGGCAAAAGTACATCTTGGGATTGCCTTTTTTTGTCAGCCACTGATTGACAGATCACTTTGAAACTTTCTATGTGAAAACTAGTCAAAATATATCACTTGTATGGACAGTTTAAAGGAGTTTTGTCAAACGGTGCCAACATTATTAACAACACAAAAAAGGCATTTTTCTATGGAAACACAATCCTAACTATAACCACCAAGTGGTAACTGCAACTGGTTAATGTATATATTCTTATAATATATGGTGCAACATTAAGCCTAATACATCAAACACAAAATCAGTTTTTGTACAACACACATAACAAACTCACATATTTGAAGATTCACTCATACGTGACAACAAAGTAGATATTTATACAAACATTGATTTTGTGTTTGTTATAATAGGCTATAACTTTGTCCCATCTACAATAAGAATATATATATTAACCAGTTGCAGAATGTTTTTAGGTTCATGTTAATAAACTAACACTTTTAAAAAATAGTAATACCTCTCAATGCAGTGTTGTTATCTGAAATATTAAAATGAAATGATTCTGGATGTTAAAGAAATACACTCCTTTGACTTTTGACTAGACAGTTCCATATTTGTACATGATGTTTCTTATGTGATTTATGTGCTACATATTTGTATGTCTCAACTTAAGCTTGTGCTCTTAGAGCCAAGTCAGAGCCTTGACTTGGCTCTGGCTCAGCTCCCCCCGTTAATGTGATGGCTTTCTTGGGTCTCTACCAGTGGGATTTATAAGAGAAACATGGTATCCACCATAAACACCGTCGGAGCAATACCACGCATCATAGGCAGATTTTTTCGGTGATTCAGATCTGGATTTTATGCTTACAGTAGATCCAGGGGAAGATTTACGAGAAGGTGCTGCAGTGTGACACTGCAAGCCCATGGCTGCGCCACGCTACAGCACTTTCAGAGCACAGGAATGCGACATATTTACAATGATATGTTGCATTCCTGTGCTCTCCCCTGAGCTGGCACACAAACAGATGTCATGCATCAGCGCAGGCAACTTTCCACCATAGTGCAAGGATGCCTGTGATAGAGCGAGCAGGTCACCCGACTACAATTTTATCAATACTCAATTGGGCCCATAATTCAATTTATCACTATTTACTCAATCGGGTAACCTACACTCTACTACCAGTTTATTTAATACTACTGATTGCTATACCATTGACTTACCAATCCTTGTCACTGGTACCTATGACCACAATGGATCAGGGAGTTGGTTGTAAAGATAGGCAAACAGTCAAAATACCATAACATTTGCACTCATGTAATAACCACAGACTCGGGGAAGTTTTAAACTCTTTATCTAATCATCATCAGAAGTCATAAGCCACACTTTAAAAGCAATTAAACTATCAATAACCAACATCAGAAACAGTGTACAGCTATGCAAAAGAAATATTATGCCAACCATTTAGCAACAATTGAATTAAAGGGAAGGAAAACAAGGAACATGCTATTTTGAGAAACAGACTCTCCAACTTTAACTAAAGGAGGGTAAGAAAAGGAACATACTAGAGAGCAAATTATCAAAAAGTTAGGGGAAAAAGAAACAATAATATGCAATTACGAAGACGATTTGAACATATGACTATAGGGAAGGTAAGAAAAAGGAACACACTAATAAATCGAATAATCAGACCTAATCACTTTAAGGGAGGGTAGATAAATAGGACACTATTTATTAAATCATTAGACGTTTGACATTCAGTTAAATGGGAGGCTAAGAAAATGGAACACGCTAACAAATCAATAAACGCTGATTTCATTTACTAAGTGAAGGGTAAGAAAGGAAACATATATAATAAAAGCTTTTTATCGATTTAGGGAGGGTAAAGAAAAGGGCGCAAATTATAATGACAATTACCCACACAGATTTATATTTACCTAGAATGGTGTGAAGACCAACCATGGCCACGGGTCAGTTGAAAGGACAGAAGAACCCCAAAGAATGCAGTTGCCAGTAGGCCAGCAGGTGCAGTATGGAAAACAGGACAGGGTAGACCAGATTTGGATCAGGACAGGACCACTAAAGGTTAAGACCAGCCCACGCAGTTCAGTTGCAATGCCTGCGCTACTCTCTCTCTGCAAGGAATCAGCCAAAACCCAGACTGAGTTATAGCATGTACCAGCAAAGTGCTTCGCCAGCACTTCACCTTCCCAGAACCCCGATTGGGTCAGCGAGTCTATCTGACAGAGTGCTCCGCAGCCCTCTGTTCTTATTCACCTATTGAGTGCGTTGGGTCAGTGACAGGTCAGCTATTCGGACAAGTCAGACAATTTCTCTAGCTAAACCTAGGCTAGTTATATTATTTTCCAGGTCTGTGTACCACCCCCCAATGTTGCAAGTGTAAGAATCCCTAATTTCGATTGGGCAAAGGAGGAGGACAGGTCATCACACAACCTAATATTTCAAATTTTGCCGTCTCCTATTCAAATTTATGTTCACGCCCATCAAGTTCAGGTTCTCATGAAGTCTTCAACTCGTAAAATAATGGATTTCTATTCACAAATACAATGTATGTTTCCAAAGTTCATTAGGTGAGGTTCCCAGGAGCATCTTCTCAGTCAGTCAGCTCCTTGGCTAAAATCCAAAGGTCACTGCTCTGGAGACTCGCGGATCTCGCGCAGATGCAGTTTCAATCAAGATGGAGTACAGCATAATACAACAGGCCAAGTTTCAAAGTGCAACATGAAATGGAAAAGAAACAGCTTTAGAACACAGAATAAATGAATACACTGTATACCTTGAATCTCTACACTATACCCATTACTTTATAATAAACTATAGCATTAGGATTAAGCAGAACGAACAGCTTAGCAAAAGCAGCAGTGCAAGCTTCTCGCATGTGAGAACACAGAGCAGACATATTAGCTTTAGTGCGCAGAAGCAACAGATTCCCTCCAAGGCTGCGAGTACGTCATGTCACGTGGGTATGACAGATGCATGCGCAGTAGAAATTCCCGCATAGCAGCAGCCATTTTATTTGCAAGCGTATTAAGATTAGAAAACACAGAAGCAAGCTTCTCTCGGATACCCGGTAATGAAAGAAAAAAGGCAAATTAGTAAAACAACCATAATGGTTAATTCGTTAAAGTTATTTGAGATTCTTGAGTACAAGCAAGTCCCTTTTTGTGCGAATCCTTCATCATTCACCTGCATCATGGGGAGATTGTTTTTGTGCAGGAAGGTTGTGCCTCGCTACACCACCCCTAGGGTGGCGTAGCATACTGATGCATTTCCAGGTTTACAAATCCTCATAAACCTTGAAATGTGTCTAGTTCCATGGGTGTTGCATGGGAACAACCACAGCAATACCCATGGAATCCCTTTTTCACACAAAGTGGTTCGTGTAAAGATGCCATATTTACAAGGACAGGAAAAGCCACGCAGGATGGCTTTTACTGTCCTTGTAAATATGGGACAGAGAAATGCGCTGGCAGTGTGTCACAAAAAGTGACGTACTGGCAGCGCAAGGGGCTTGTAAATCTGCCCCCAGTCCTTTGTAATGGTAGTGCGTTAGTGTGATCGCTTGACTGAACAAGCCTTTTTTTTCGTTGTTCCGGTTTTGCCTTTTAGAATACATGAGAGCCACGATATTGGTTCTCTATATATAAACTTAAGCGCTCCGTGATCACATTATTTGTTAGCGCGAGGGCACTCATCCCACACCTTCCAACTGCACGGTTTCCCTAACTTTATTTATTTATTTATTTTATTTTGAGAGTTTTATACAGCGCGAACAAGATCTTTGCAGATATCAGAGCGCTTTACAAGTACAAATACAAAGTAAAAATACAAAGTAATAAAGCGTATATAAAAAGTGATATATGAGGTAGTTAGGTACAAGGTGCTAGTTACATAGGTAGGTCAAAGGACATGAGGTAGGTTACAGGTGTGGTAGTGTAGGTACACTGAGAGTAGACAAACAATTGCGTCAATAGCATAAAGTGCGATACCAAGGAGCATATACTTGCTTAAGCGTGTTTAGAGTATTTAGAGTTTAAAGGTGGGCCAAGTTGAGGTGGGTGTGTGCAGGATGTATAGTCCCACAGGTGCGACAGTAGAAGGGATGTAAAGATCGTTGAGGTGGAGAGGGTAAAGTGTGCAAAGTCAACCAGGTGTGTCAACAATATAACAATATACATAATCAACCAGGTGCATCGAACATTATAACAAAATACAAAGAGTGAGCGTATACAATTACATAATTCGATAATACGGGTGGTACAATAGGCCAAGGTCGGGCAGGCCTTACAGAGCAGATTTATGAGTGATACGGAGTAATAGGTCATGTGTATTTTGCCATGAGGATCGCTTTAACTTCTTTCTTAAAGATTGTGTTGGAGGAGATGAGCCTTGTTTCAGGAGGGAGTGAGTTCCAGATCCTGGGTGCCATTCCTGAAAAGGAGCGTTTATACGTTTTTTCCTTCCGAAATCTTCGAGGTTTCAGCAAAAGATTGTTTGTGCTTCTAGTAGTTCGGGAGCCACCCAAAATTGTCAACTTTTGAGTGAGGTAGGCGGGTGAATTCAGATGCACAGCCTTGTGTGTCATGCATGCGATTTTCAGTTGAATTCTGGCTTCAAAAGGTAGCCAGTTCAGTGATTTAAAGTCCGGGGAGATATGCGAGTGTTTTTTTGAGCCTGTGATGAGTCTCGCTGCGGCGTTAAGGGACGCTCTTAGGGGTGCCGTTGTAGTTAGGGGGAGCCCGCAGAGGGCGGTTCTACCGTATTCTATGTGCGGGATGACTAAAGATTGAACTGCAGTTTGGAAGTCTTTGGCAGGAAGGAAAGGTTTAAGTTTTCTCAGGGTATTGATTTGGAAGTTCGCTCCTTTGGTTGCCTTGCTGATGTGCTGCTGCATGTTGAGATTGGTGTCAAGTGTTATGCCTAAAGATTTTGCTGAGTCTACTACGATGGGCTGTACATTTAGAGCCGTTAATTGCTTAAGCCATGTTTGAGCCGTGGATATTTTAGCGGGAGGTGAGATCAGGAGGAACTCGGTCTTCAGAGCATTGAGTTTGAGGTGAATCTCAGCAAGCCAGGATTGGGTGTTTCTGATCGTGGTGTTCAGCAGCATGATGTCCTTGGGAGATTGTATTTTGAGATAAAGTTGGGTGTCGTCGGCATACATGTGAAAGTGCACATTAGAGGCCTGTAACAACGTAGTGAGAGGTTCCATAACTAGGTTGAACAGTGTTGGGGAGAGGGAGGATCCTTGAGGGACGCCTAGCGATACAGGTACCGGAGAGGACAGCACGTTGTTGCTTTTGATTCTTTGTGTCCGGTTGTGTAGAAATGAGGTGAACCACTTCAGAACAGTCCCAGATATGCCCATTCTTGTGTTTAACAGTTCGAGTAAGTTCTCATGTTTAACTGTATCGAATGCTGAGGAGAGATCCAGAAGGATGAGGAGACAGGTATCGTTTTGGTCTAGGATTTGGAGGGCATCGTCCACTATGTGAGTCATGGCAGTTTCGGTACTGTGCCCTGCTCGGAAGCCTGACTGATGAGCGTTTAGGAGATCAAACTTATCCATGTGTTTAGTCAATTGTAGTTGTACGCATTTTTCCAACAGTTTAGCGAGAGTGGGAATGTTTGTAATAGGTCGGTAATTGTTTAGATCAGTGGGGTCTGCTGTTGTTTTTTTTAGTAGCGGTGTGACTTGCCCTACTTTGAGGGCGTTGGGGATGGATCCTTGTTGAAGAGAGCTATTGATAATCTTAGACCAGAGTGGGAGAAGCCAGGGGGAAAAGTCTTTTACAGTGTTAGCAGGAAGGGGGTCAGAGAGGTGATTGGAAGGTTTCAAGGCGCTGAGCAGTCTGCCAATTTCTTCTACGGAGTAAGTATCAAAGGATGACCAAGTAGCATTGTTCTTAGGTTGAGGCACTGCTGTGTGTCGGGGGTTGGAGTACAGGATAGCGTCATTGAGGAGATCGCTTCTTATTCTCTCAGTTTTTTGGATAAAGAAGGCAGAGAAGTCTTCGCAGGAAGGAGTAACGTCCATGGAGCTGATTGTCTGGGGTTGCTCTTTGGATTGTGTTCTGACTAACTCAAACAGTTTTCTTGGACGGTTTTTAGCTTGGGCGAGCTGGAGGCTGAAGAAGTCTCTTTTTGAGCGTTTTATTTTCCTGAAGTAGGCGTTTCTCTGTTTCTTTACACTTTTTAGGTGCACTGCAGAGGGGGCTGGCCTCCAGGTGCGCTCTGCCATTCGCATCGCCCGTCTATCCTCATTAAGGCTTCCGTCATACCATGGGTTGGAAGTCTTCTTGGACGAGACTCTTTTTAGTTGCATGGGCGCCACCTCATCGATTATTGTGGAAATAGTATTAAGATAGTGGTCAGTCAGAAGTTGAACGTCTGTAACGCCGGGAGGGGGAAGTAGCCGATTGCAGCTGTTGGGTGGTAGGGAGTTTGGGTTGAGTTTCTTCAAGTCTCTTTTCCACACTTTGTGCTTAGTGGGTTGAACTGAGTTAAGTCTGTTTTTTTCCTTGATGAGGAAGGAGACAATATGGTGATCTGACCAGTCACAAGGTTGGATTGACTCCAGTTGAATAGCGCCCTCTTTGGAGATGATAAGGTCAAGGGTAGAGCCTCTCTTATGGGTCGGGCTGTTGCATATTTGGTTGAGATCAAGTGCGTTGAGAAAGCTTTTGAGGCTGTTTACCACTGTGTCACTGCTGTCATTCCAGTGGAGATTGTAGTCGCCAAGGAAAATTTGGGTGTGCTGCCGTCCTGAGTTGGCTGTAATTGTATCCATGAGTTGTTGGACGAAGGAGAGATTGTCCCCAGGTGGGTGGTATATAATGTGTAGTGAGCATACCGGTTTGCTTTCGCTGATGATATCAAGGCAGAGGTATTCACAGGAAGTAAGAGAGGAGACGGCCACTTTGGAGACTGAGAGGTTGCTTCTGTAGATGCAGGCAATTCCACCGCCTATCTTTTTGTCCCTGTCAAGTCTAATGATACAGTAGTTAGGAAGGACTAGGATATCCAGTATAGGTGTACAGGAATCAGACAGCCATGTTTCAGTCAGAATGGCTAGGTCCAGTTCCAGGGACATGATGAGGTCGGCGACCTGCGTGGAATGTCTTTGGGCCGATCTGCAGTTGAGCAGTATGCATTTAAGGCTAGGGGTGCAAAGGGTGGAGGATGATTCCAAAACGAGGGGTACATTAGTGAGGTTGTTGGGGACAGCGCCTCTGTTGTTATCCTTTTGGTGCCTGAGGTGGTTTGATATAATCGTTGGGATGGACATGTTGTTGGTAGCTAGTGGCTTTTGGGGAGCCGGGTCGTAAGAGTGGAGAAGGGTGTGTACGTCAAGGTCAGAGATCGTGTTGGTGGTGCGTCTGGGGCGATTGGTGGTATTGCAAGAGGGGGTAGAAGTCCAATGTGGGGAACGATGTGTGATGAGGCGAGTAGGAGGTGTGGAGGAGGTGTTGTTAGGTGTAGAAGAAGGAGGAGTATTGCGCTTGGTAGTAATGAGAATGCAATTGTTATTGCGATTGTTGGTATTGCAATTGTTATTGCGACTGTTGGTATTGCGAGGGGGGATAGAGGTCCGGTGTGTGGAGTGTTGTGTGGTAGGGCGAGTAGGAGGTGAGGGGGACGTGGTGTTAGGTATGGTAAGGGTGGTGATGGGGGGCGGGTGTCTGATGGGGTGTGTGAAGAGCAACTCTTTAATGGAGTGAAATTCTTCTTTCAATTGGAGGAGGGTGGACATAATAATGTCCAAGGTGATGATGGGCGCGGTGTTGGGGGAGGGTACTGGCGCTGAACCGGCGATTACGGTTGACAGGGGGCAGTCCGGGTGGAGAGGCGGAGCTGATGTGGGTGTTGGGGGCGTTAGCGAGAGGATAGGTGTTATTGGGAAGCACATCCGTGCTAGGGGGGGAAGGGAATAAGGGGGCGATGTGATGGCTGGCTGTTGTGGGGGAGGAGGTGGAATATTGAGGAGTGAGCGAGGGGGGTGGGAGGTTGAAGGAGGGATGCAGTCTAGGTGTGGCGGGAGTGCTAAGTGTGGGGGGGGCGGAAGTCGGAGAGAGAGTCATGTTGTGAGGGGTGCCATTGGGGGAGGAGGGGTGCTCTGAGAAAAAATGTGCGGGGGAAGGTACGGGAGTGCAAAGTGTGGGGGAGGAGACAGGAGGATGAGCGGAGGTACGCAGGTTAGTAGGGGGGCTGGGAAAGCGAATGGTGTGTGGAGGGACCAGGTCTATGTCTGTGTATGAGGGGCGGGGAGGGGTAGCTGAGACAGGCAGGTGATTGATTGTGGAGCAGGGTGTGAAGGTGAGGTGCGTGTCTTCTTGCTGCTGAACTGGGTTAGGAGAGTTAAGGGTGGGAGCTGTGACGTAAGGAGAGGTAGGACAGGGGGTGATATGCGTGTAAGTCCGAGGATTGGAAAGGTGCTCTTTGAGAGAGGGGAACATGTTGTCAAGTAGTTCCAGGTTCCTGTCTGTCGCTTGAATTAAGACAATCCCGTTGTTGTATATAGTGATGGTGGTTCTGCCTGGGAGGAGTTGGGACGATGTAATGGAGAGTGTTAGGCCATGTGCGGATTTCCTGGAGGTGGAGACGGTGAATAGGGTGAGGAACACCTTTTTCCATTGCGCTCTGCGTGTGGTGTGGAAAATGATGTCGTGTTCAAGGGTCCATTGACCGATGAGAAGTAGGTGTCGGCAAAGGGTGTTTCTGGGTGGGACCTAAGGAAGTCGTGTTTAAAACGTTTAGTAGCTTTTTTGGTGAGCACGGGAGGGTAGTTTATTTTATATGTGTGTTTGCCGCTGAGCTCCATGTTGGTATGGTGGCAGTATAGCGCAGGAGTTGGCGAACACTAGTGATATGCCGGAGCAAGATGCACATGCAAACACAACAGGTTATCAGGATCAGAGATGGCACTAGCAGGCAGAAAATACACTAGTGAGACGACAGGCCTATGTGCAGTCGATGCATTACATGAAGGATAGGTAAAGTGAATACAGGTGAATACATGTAATGCAGTGCAGTTGCAGAATTGTGTAAAGTGGTAGTGCAGAGTACAATTGGAGGAATAGTTCTGAAAAACTATAGACCTAAAATACATGCGGTAGCATAAAAGGGGAGATTGTGCAGAGTAGTGCAGTGTCCAATTGGGGAGTAGTTATGTTTACAGGTAAACCTATAAATAATATATAGTGGGTATAATACTTGTAGAGCCGAATGCAGCTGCAGGCAGTCTATTACATGACACAGATAGGTGTGCAACAGAGTGCAATAGATCACAGATCCGTAGTTCAGAGTACAGTAGTGGTAGTAGTTGGGCTTAGCCTAAACAGGTGAGTTCTTGATGCACCCCCGATAGTGATAAATTGATAGCCCAGCAACAATGACTAGTCCAAGATGGTGATCCGAGAGAGAGACTTTACCAAAATGGCCGCCACAGAGGGGGAAAAGAGACATTAGTCCTCTTGTTATTTTCATGCTTTGAGAGACATTAGTCCTCTTTTTATTTTCATGCTTTGAGAGCAGGGAGAGCAGTTTCGTTTTCACCCTGTGAGGAAGACTCTCATCCCGAGGGAACCTCATGGGCACAGTAGGTGATTTATGGCCTTAGTTTTTTGTTTTTCAGACCCCCGCCATTTTGTGCAATGCAGATTTAGGGCTGAGCACCGGGAAAATGTACATAAATACCTTCTTTCGATGTTAGAGCCTGTGACCGCTGGGACCGCTGCACGCTAATATGCCTCCCCAGTGGCTGCATCCGCTTACCAAGCCGGCGTCCCCCGCTCCTCTCAGCCCTCCAGTCCGCTGGGGTTCCTTCACTGCGGAGCGGGCGGGAGAGGGGGGGGTGGGGGGGTGTTGTCTTGGCCTCGTCCCTGTGTGCGACCGGCGTCTTCTGGGTGGGGGGGGTCGCTGCTTCACCTCGTGTGTGGAGGCGGGGTCCGGTGTTCGTCCTGGTGCCAGCTATCCCGCGGTGCTCCGTTGCTGCGAGTGTTGAGCGGCCAGCATCAGCCTTTGGTCTGGAGGGGGGGAGGGGTCCGGTGCTCGATCCGCTTTGGCCCCGGTGCTGCTGGGGTGATCTGTTGTTCCTAGTTTGAAGTCCTCTGCTGCGGTGGTGCGAGCGCGGGACACGGGACAGTCCTCAGAGCCGACTCAGCAGCTCAGCAGGCTCCTCGGTGCTTCAGCTGTGCCGCGATGGGGTGTCTGGAGGCACGGGTCCCTCGGCAGGTCGCGGGGGCTCCTCAGTCGTCAATCCCCAATGAAAAATGAAAAATGCCGGCTCAACAGGCTCCCAGCTCCTCAGGGTCTGGCCTCCTTCATCAGTTCAGACTCTGTCTCAGTGGGTGCGCGAGGGCTTCAATCCAGTGGCGGCTCGGCCGGCACCCGCAGCTTCAGGCTCCAACCTCCGTGAGAGGACCCCTCGGGCAATCCAGTTACTTGCCAATCCAATTACTTTTACTCCAGTTACTTTTCAGCTTCGCGTTCCGGCGAGCTGGAGTGTGCTAACAGGGATAAAGCCCAGTGTGGGATCCACAGCACCAGGAGCTCTTCACGGGAGCTCCTGCCAGGCGGCCATCTTCTAACGTACAGTATTCCGAATTTTAACAGGCTACATTTATAAAGTTCAAATCTCACAGTGGCTAAGATTTGCACATCCACAGATAAGCTACACTCGTAGTTTGCATTGCGAGGTATGGGTTTGTGTTGAGGACTCAGACATATTTTTTACAAATGAGTAAACAACAAGGCAGTTTTTTTTGGTTATAATGCCTATTTCATTCAACCAGTGGTACAAAAGGGGGTGGACCGGACTTAAGCTTCCGAGGACCGGTTTCTGGCATTTCGGCAATCTTCAGCCCCGCTTGCTTGAATCCAGTGGCAAAGTGAGCAAGGGACTCATGTCTGAGCATACCCTGCCAACTTATGGCGAACAAAGCGGTACAAAAGGGGGTGGTGATGGACGGAGCATCTGAACCAATCACACACTCACACCCAGTCAATACCCCCTTTTGTACCACTTTGTTCGCCATAAGTTGGCAGGGTATGCTCAGACGTGAGTCCCTTGCTCACTTTGCCACTGGATTCAAGCAAGCCGGTGCTGAAGACGGCTGAAATGCCAGAAACTGGTCCTCGGAAGCTTGAGTCCGGTCCAGGGAAGGCATGGCTTGGCAGTTCGGGCTGGACTGTTCCCATGAGGCACAGGGTCAGACTGATTTGCATATGGGCATGTCTGAACTGGGGTGGCAGAGTGGGCTAAAGAACGGTGATGGATTAAACCCAGATCTGTTGACTGGGTATGAGTGTTTGATTGGTTCAGATGCTCCGTCCATCCCCACCCCCTTTTGTACCTCTTTGTTCGCCATAAGTTGGCAGGGTATGCTCAGACGTGAGTCCCTTGCTCACTTTGCCACTGGATTCAAGCAAGCCGAGCTGAAGACGGCTGAAATGCTAGAAACCGGTCCTCGGAAGCTTGAGTCCGGTCCAGGGAAGGCATGGCTTGGCAGTTCGGGCTGGACTGTTCCCATGAGGCACAGGGTCAGACTGATTTGCATATGGCCATGTCTGAACTGGGGTGGCAGAGTGGGCTAAAGAACGGTGATGGATTAAACCCAGATCTGTTGACTGGGTGCGAGTGTTTGATTGGTTCAGATGCTCCGTCCATCACCACCAACCAAGCACATAAAAAGGTGTTTGGGTTAGTTGTCAAATCTGTCAATTATCACAATCTTGTACATAAATTAAATATAAAACTTTATTTACTTGTTTAATGCTTATGATGATGACTGAGGATCAGATCCATTTGCATGTATTATGATGCACTGGTCCTGTATTAGATTTACATTTCATTTGGTTCATTTTGTTTTTTAGACCAATACCCCCTATGGCATTGCGATTTATGATGTATCCATTTATGGATGGTTTGACCACATTATGGGAATGGAATGCAGATATCATGAAAGAATAAAATGATTGACAAGTTGAACATCAGTCCATGAGCTTCCTTGATACTCAGTGGAACATTTGCCAAATACAATTTGGAGCTATCAAATTGATTAATATGCTGAATGAGCATTGGTCTAATTCAAGTATGAGATGCTGTTCCCTCACCAGGATATAGCAAACAGGCTTTTCTGCTTATACAAACCAACAATCAGGAGGGGCTACCCTTCCGTGCACAACAAAATAATTGACAATTTACAGATTATCCACAGGATTACATGGTAGTGCATTGTCAAATGATCTCTCTCTCTCTCTCTCGCTCTCTCTCTGTCTCTCTATCTTTCTCTCTCTCTTTTTCTCTCTTTTCTCTTTGTCTCTCTCTTTTTCTCTTTTTTCAATTTGTTGGCTTTCTCATCTCTGTGTGTAGAGAGACTTCTCTAACCTTTTGGCTTAATGTTTACTGCAGCTTCTAGCTAGCTTTCCAAACTAATCTTCCCAAAAAAAGTGACTCTTTGCTAGCTGTGATTCTCTCAAAAACTCAGAGGCCTCAGATTTTTCCTGAATCGTTTCCCCAATGCCTCAGCAGCAAACCTTTGCAAAAGCAATGCCATCTGGCACCTCTCGAGATCTTCTGACCTATAACAATGCTTAAAGATAGTATGAGACAAAGGGAAAGAGGTTGTTGTGAATGTGCAGGATAGGGTGAACGTGGGGATACACTATCTCTCTATGTCAGTTTGCTTTGCCTCTAATTCTGTTTTAGCCCAATGGAATTTTGGATTGGCGTATGACTAGTGGCCTTTCAAACAGTGTGCACAAGATGCACTGACTAGGTCTTGGCGGAAAACTCCGCTCCATTTGCGGAGTTTGCTGAGTTTTTTGCACTCCGTGCACTGCAGAACTCGCGGAGTGCAGAATACTCCGCTCTGCGTAGTGCAGCAGAGTTTTTTCCTTGCTCACATTCACCAACAGAAAGTTGAAGGTAGAATTTCTGCTCAAGGGGCAGGAAGATCAGAGTTTCACGCCTCCGCTGCTTGTGGAACTCCTTGGAGATTTTTGTCACTTCGCGGAGTTCCACATAAAACTCTGCCAACTACACCTATTCCTGGAAGATATCTTTTGAGGCAGTTGGGTAGTGCAATAGTGCATCCAGTAGCAGTATCTTTGCTTTAGTAATGAGTACTAATAAGTTGAATACGAACTGACTCGAGTAAATGTGCACTTTACCATACAAATTACATTTATGATATGTTTTTATCAGTGCTTTAAGATGGACTAAAAAGGGCGTCTCTAAAAGGGGCGTCGCTAAAGGAGCATAACTAGGAATCTGTTCCAAGAGGTGTGGCATGGCTGAAAACGTGTAAACTAAACTATTTTTTTCCCCATAGTTTCTTCATCTGTTAGACCAATATATCCTGTTACACTCACAACATTCTGAAATGCTCTCTCTACAAACCTCAACTTTTCTCACAAATACCATTGACAATTACGGAACTATCTATCTTTGCACTCAGTAAAGAAGCCAAGGATTGGATGTGCATGTAGTCTGCACACCACTGTGACCAAATGAAAGGCACACCTGCTGCCTTCTGACTCAGCTTTAGAGATCTTAACTGAGAACAATCATGAACACCCACCCGCAACCTGAACTCAAACAAGTGGAGGTGACTTATTTAACTAATTAATATACAAGAGTCACATGGTACATGAAAAAGACACTACTGAAACACAACGTCTGGAGAAAAACAAGTATTCTTAGGGAATGCACGATGAAGCAAACATTTGAAATGTAAACATTGCATTAATGATAAAGAATACCTTAAAGGCTTTTACAATTCTTGTTGAAAAATTGATCAGTCTTTTTGCAAATAAAGTTAAGGATATGAATATATAGCCTCAGAGGGACCTGTTCCCAAGTCAGTTTTAAATTACTACTGAGTCTGATGCCCACAAGACCCGGCCCACTTAAAGCCCTAGTTATTACAATGCGTTCACAAAGAGTTTGTACAGATTAGTGGATTACTGTAAAGCAAGTTGCTTCAAAATGGCCTGGCATGACGCACAGTCAAGTGGAACATGAACATGCTTCTGTAACTCATGCCTTAAAAGACATTGCGTGATAGAGAGAGAGGGAAGTCAGAGTTAAAAACGGGCTCCCTCTGTGGCATCAAATTTCCATTTATAGGTGTGTATATAGTCCATGAGGCTGCTGTCTTGCTCTGAGCGTCTCTATATTGGCTGGTAAGGTGAAGGAGGAAAAAAAGACATGCTGGGGCATATTTACAAGAGAATGGCGGATCGTGGCATTAAGCCAGATATTGCTAACGCTGCACTCCACCATTCTGAAAACGCAGGTATGCACCGTATTTGCAGTGATACGGCTCGCCCCTGTGTTTTCCCTAGCGCTGGCGCTAAATTCAGCTGCCTAGCTCCAACACAGGTACTCTTGCACCATAGTGCAAGGGTGCCTGCGTTAGGGAATAATAGTTTATGTGCAGGAAGGTGTCCGTTACTGCACATAAACAATCACTAATGGTGATTTGTAACTCCTATGGGTGCTATTGTGCAGCACAAATAGAAGTTCCAACTAATTTTTTAATGATTATGTGCAGGAAGGGACACCTTCCTTCACATAAACAATCATTCATGGCAATTTGCTGTTTGTATGTGTGCTGCACAATGCAGCACACATAGAAACAGCAAAGGCCAAGAGAAATTGATAATTCTCCTTTTTCGCCAAGGTAAGTTCAGGTGTTATTTTGGTCTTAATTTTGGTGCTTCCCCTTATTAACACCACCCTTGTAAATAGGAGGCAGCGTGAAAAAGCAACGGGTGTTGCAACGGAACACCCACAACAACACCCACTGCATGCTGCTTTTATGCAAAGTGCTGAGTGAAAGGGGGCCTTGTTCACGTTAAGTGGCTTAATGTCGCCTTGTAAATAAGGTGAAGCATTTATCACCAAAGGAACGTCATAAAAAGTGATGTTCCTGTGGCGATAAAGTCTTGTAAATATGCTCAGAGGACTCCTAAAAAACCTGGAAGGTGGCCAGTCAGCACACCGGGTCAGTGGAGAGGCTCCCATTAACTGCAAAGCAACACCAAAGGGGCTGATGGACGGAGTGTTGAACGTTGCAAGCACTCACAACCAGTCAACTAATCTGTGTTTAATCCATCATCACTCTTTAGCTCACTCCGCCACCCCACTACAGACATGGCCATATGCAAATCTGTCTGAACCTGTGCCTCATGGGAACAGTCCAGCCCGAACTGCCAAGCCATGTCTTCCCTGGACCGGAAACAAGCATCCTGGGACCGGTTTCTGGCTAATCAGCCATCATCAGCCAGGCTAGCTTGAATCCAGCGGTAAAGTGAGCAAGGGGCCCACGTCTGGCCATACCCTGCCAACGTAGGGCGAACAAAGCAAAACCAAAGGGAATAATGGATGGGGTGTAGAACATTGTAAGACTGAGGCTTTGTAAAGGATGGTATTGATGAGTTTACAGTTTGAAACAGAATTAAGATGCAGGGGTCTGTGAAACAGGGACAACTGGCTGGTGCTCTTTTGGACTATCAAAAAGTTCTACTGATGGTATAATTTTCCGCCTGGTGCCCGAATGGAAACTGATTTAAAGAAAGCCACAGATGAAGGTCAAATTATACTCAGGCGAATAAAACAAGTGGTCCTCTTGTGAATGTGGATGTGGTATACTCGATAAATTATTGGCTGTGCATCTAGGGATCCCCACTTCTCATCTTTCCTTCTATGTCGAATTTGTGTGATCCTGCACAATCCATCTTGTCTCCCTGTATATGACTTCTAACTGCACCACTGAGGTGCGTCCAGGATTAGGAACAGCTTACAGCAGGGTTATAAAGTATGCCAAAGGCGGCCTAGAAATGCTCATTTTCACACAGCACAGCCACGTCGCTTTGAACCGGACCTGACCTGGTACAGCAGTGCCCCTGACTAAGCTGAAAGCTGAAGAATCCGCGGATAACGAGCCTGGCTCATTCACTGTTTTTCTTCAGTTAATCTGTCGAAGATTCTGGTTATTTCTTTGTGTATAATGATTCCAGCAGCGTGCAGCATCTCAGATATTTACGTCTGCTCCCTAATGAACCATAGCGCAGAGCGCTCAAGATGAGCAGTAACTGCATTACCAATAAAATAAAATAAAACACAAAAGAGCAGGGGCGCGCTCATTATCGACGGCAGCCTTCATGTGGAGCTCTCCTCCAAGAGAACTAGAGGATGAAATAGAATATTAGACGTGCAATTTGCTTTGGATTTAGCACTGCTGACGTGGCAGACAGCTTTGAGGCCCACAGGAAATGGAGAAGCCTGACTGACAGGACTGCCTGCAAGCTGGATACGCCCCTTCCCAGTGTCAGATGTGGGCTCATCCTCGAAGCGTCTCTGTTCTAGATATCTTCTAATGACCTGCTACTGCCCCTTCACGAAAAATAACATGGGAAGGGGCTTAATCTGTGCCAAGTAGCAGGACATTCGGCGCTTATTTGCAAGCCCATTGCGCCTCCGGTGCATCACTTTTTTGACGCACTGGTGGCGCAATGGGCATGGCCACATTTGCAAGGCACGATGTGGGATTTCATGGTCTTATAAAAATGGGCCCCATTCACGCATCACTCTGCGTTATAGTGTTTATGTTTATGTTTATGTTTATGTTTATTAGATTTGTATTGCGCACAAATGCCGGAAGGTGTCTCGGCGCAGAGGATTGTCAATTGACATATTTCATGATGAAGGAAGTCATTGGTCAAAGAGCCAGGTTTTCAGTTGTTTACGGAAAATTAAAAGGGTTTGACTGGTCTTGATGGTAAAAGGAATAGTATTCCAAAGCCTCGCAGTAGCTACTAGAAAGCGTCTGTCTCCCCAGGCAACTGTTCTAGTGCGAGGGAGAGGCAGAAGGTAATTAGATGCCGTGCGAAGGGGCCTGCTGGGAGTGTAGATCTTAAAGGCCTTTATTAGAAATTGTGGTCCAGAGTTGTGGATGGCCTTATACGCAATACAGAGGGCTTTAACCACATGAGCGCTAGCGAAATTCCGCTCCTGTGCTCATGTTTTAAAAAACCCATTATTCATGACGAGCTGGGCTCGTCATGAGCGTGCTGGGAGGCTACCTCATGACGAGCCCAGCTCGTCATGAGCGTCGAAGGGGTTAAACTTTATGCGGCTTCTGACTCTCAGCCAGTGCAGTTGACATATGGCCGCAGAGACGGAGTGATGCTTGGAGATGGAAAGTAGTACTCTTGCCGCCGCATTTTGGACCAATTTCAGTTTGTCCAAAACCTGTGCTGGGCATTCAGCAGGAGGGCATTGCAGTAGTCCAATTTTGAATATATTAGAGTGGTTATAAGAGTTTTTCCTACCGCGGGAGGTAGATAAGGGAGTATTTTTTTGATTTTCCTGAGAGTAAAAAAGGAGGATGAGATCACTGCAATAACATGATGGTGAAATTTTAATTTGGTGTCGAATATGACCCCAAGATTTCTGACCTTGGCAACCGGTACTGGCGGGGGGCCCAGGTCAATAGGCCACCAGCTGTCCGGCCATACCGGAGACAAGTTGCCAAAAGTCATCACCTCCGTCTTGTCCGAGTTTAATTTTAAGCAGTTCATCAACATCCAGGACCCTATGGCTAGCATAGCCTCCTGGAATCTCGATGCAACTGCCAATCCATCCTTGTGAACAGCCAACACCAATTGGGTGTCGTCTGCATAGGTGGTTAAACTCAGCCCATATGATTTTATGACCCTCGCCAAGTCCGACACATAGATATTAAATGGTGTCGGACTTAGCGATGATCCCTGGGGCACCCCGCACGGCAATGTGGATGTGGGTGAGTAAAATGTGCCCAATTTCACCGATTGGGAGCGGTTAGCCAAGAACGAGGCTATGAGATCTCTGGCTAGATGGTTGACCCCCAGTGTTGAGACACGGTCGATCAAGGTGGAATGATCATAGGTTCCATGGGTGTTCCTATGGGTGTTCCCCCACAGTATCTGTGGAACTTGACGCATTACCAAAATTACAACATTTTGTAAAACTGGGAATGTGTCAGAATCCTACACTCCCCCAGGGGATGCATAGGAATGGCACAATGTGAAAAATACATTTATTTCTCGTAATTTTTTCCTTTTTCCTAGAAATAGGAAAATGCAATTAATTATTGTCTTTATGCAGGAAGGTGTCCCTTCCTGCACAAAAACATCCCCTCACTGAAGACACCCTTGCAAAATAACACAAGGATGCCTGTGCAGGCGCATGGCAGACAATTGTGTGCCAGCGGAGGGGAAAGCACATGTATGTGTCGTATTTGAAAATGACAAAGCACTGCACAGATAAATGGCATGTGGTGCTGCGCTGTGTTTTTTTCTTGTAGATGAATCCCCTTGTGTCTTCATTTAACCCCTCCGCTGCGCCGAACGTTCCGCGCTGGTGCGGAACATTCTATTGCGTGGGCGGGGCCGGAACGTTTAGCGGACGTGCGTAGCACTACCGAGGTAGTGCACGCGACGTCCGCTGAACGTGCCCCGCACCGAAGGGGTTAATCTGTGTTTACTTGGGCAGGGCTCTTCTTCACCTCTTCCTCTCTAGATTTTGGGTGCCCTCTGCCTGACTGGCTCTGTGTTTGTATTTTTGTTCGCCTTGCCCACCCAAAGAGTGTCCTTTCATGGGCCAGGCAAAGGTGGATTCAGGGGTACACCAAGGAGAAATGTTAAAGTTGGCCACAGGGCTCATTAGCTCCAGCAAACCACACCCGGTATTCTATTTTCTATGTTGTTTCATGTATCTGCTGCGTGGCAATTTTCCACTCACCCATCTCCTTAATTTATGGGCTTTCTACAATGTAATTGGGAAAGACTGAAAAACAAATATTGATGGTCCAACATGGGTGCCTTGCTATTGGTTTTAAACTGTTTTAAATGACTTTGATGAGGATTTGGGGCTGGCATTAGGGGAAGGGTGGCCTGCTGGGGTCTTTACTTTCCAGCTCTGCCTGGGGGTTGCTCACGTTGTGGTGTCTTCATTTTAATCTTGGCCCTCTGAAATACCTCAGTAAATAAAATGCTGTCCAGAGATTTTCATTTTTGATTTAAGCTTTTGGATCATTAGAGAAGTAATTTACCTTGGGTAGGCATTGCTGATCTGGGCTGATTTTTTTCTGAATGACATTTTTTTAAATATGGCATGTGTTGCAGTAATGATGTAATATTTCAGGAACTATGATACCTATATACTTCATTTTGGTGTCAAATAGAAAATCCCTCCTCAGAGCAACACTTATATAATGGAGGAAGAAGAGACATATATAGAAATGAAACACATAATAACGATTTGTGATCCTTTTATGTATACATCAAACAATGTTTATGATCTGAATATGAAAAAAATAATGTTTAGCACATTTTTATAGTTGATTTTATGTATTTGTTTTGGCAAACTCTTTTGATGTATTTGCAGAATGGTGAACATTTGAGAAGAGAATATCAACAGGGACATCTTTTTGTAGCACAGGTTTTGCAAGTACATGTACATGTAAATACTGTGGGTAGAGACATTAGAAATTTTGTAGGTTATAGCACCCCATCAATAGCTTCCCAATCAAATTAAAATAGGTCTTTCTCTACAACTACATGATCCAAAACATTTACACATCTTCTGACCAAGTAGAACACTCTTTTAATATGTCCACACACAGAATATGACATTGGTGGAAGGTCACTTAGCTGGACTGCTCTTTTGAACGCACTGTACTGAAGATCATCAAATGTGTGACAGTCAGAACACGTTTTCCAGACACGCACAAGGTATTTTTCAATGTCTTTAAAGGCACATTTTTCTTCTTTCTCAACAAATCCTTTAGGAAAATTCACAGGTGCAGCAGTTAAAGCCCCAAGCTTTTATCCAATTTTGCTCATAGTGGCATCACCAGTGAGAATATGTGCCTTGATAAGAACACTGGGCATCTTTGGGTCAAGTTTCTTGTATAGAATAAAAAGCAACATTAAGTGTCTTTTCTCGCCTTCATCATCACGTATCCAAAAATCTGACAATCTTTGATTTTTGAGCATTGCAACAAATCGAAATAGCACAATAATAAAATCTGTGTCTTTTAAAAATACCTACTTATTTGGAACACTTGAATAAATTGATCTGCACTAGGAGATTTGAAGAAGCATACGCCAAGAGAGTAGCTGCCAATAAAAGATTTAATGCTGTATGGAAATATATGGAGAGGCTACAGACCTTCTCAGAGAAGGAGGGCTGAACAAAAAAAACTGCTCTTTAGCACTGCACTTCAGTAAATTTTAGGTTGGAAAGTACTGTAGTAAATTGCACTGACTGCACTTTGGCAAGTGTGCCTGGAATATGAACTTTGAGCATCATACTTAGATGGTAAATCAGCACATTGCACTTTAGGGGAAAATCTACTGGTATAAACCAATGTTAATTTCACTGAAGTAATACATATTTGCTAAATATTGCAGCCTGCACTTTATACATGTTTGCTATTTCTGAATTAGCCTTTGTCTTTCTGGAAGATTAATTTCTAGCTTTATGTCTAGATGGTAAATTAGCACATTGCACTTTTATTGGTAAGATCTACTGACAGAAGCCAACGTTAAATATTGTATGTTGCACTTATTATATGTTTGTGCTGTCTAATTTTAAATGTATACAGGGATGCCTATTTATCAAATTGTTTGCAGTAATTCTTTGTACTCTCTGTGTTTCTGCTCAATAAAACAAATCTGTGTCATTTGACAGTACAATGACTCAATTGGAACCATTTCAAACAGCACACTCAACATGTAACACAACACAAAGGTCTGCTTCCTTTAATTTTCTGTTAAGTTCTTGAACAAAATGGATTGAACCTTTTGAATATATCTCTGCAGGCACCAACTCCTCATTAACAATCATCCGACTTGCAATAATTGGAAATTCAGTGTTCACTGAAGCATCTGCAATGTTTTGGCAAGTTAACATCTCCAAGTTCATCTTCCTTGCTGTTGATGACCAGAATTTATCAAGTTGCACAGGTGTAGGTGTTGATTTTCTGATGCAGGCAAGGTCAATTGCTCTACTGTAGACAGTTGTATGATTCTTTCACACTCTTTTTTACAGATAGTTCAAGGTAACTGCACACGAGATTGGCTCGTTTTGATGACCAAGACTGCAAAAATACTATCCGAGGCTTTGCCCATCAAAATTCAGATCAACGAAACAAAGCTAAAATCGCATGTTCACATCTCAGTCTTTAAGAAAAAAACAGATGAAATAAATAAAGAAATGCCCGACCTGAAAGAATATTTGACACAAAAAGCAAGATACAAATGTTGGGCAAAATCCTCAAACGCCTTTTGCAAGAAAAGGTCTACTCCGGTACCAATGAGGACAATGCTCCCCACCAGGCCACAGAGCGGCAGCATTCACAGATTACAACTCATCTGGTGGTAGTTCCATTGATTCCACAGATTGGAGTAGCAATGAAGAGACTAGGGGAACAACAAAAATATAGAGGTAGAAGTAGGGCCAGAGGAAGAGGCTGTCAACAACCATGGCAAGGAAATTTTTACAACAACCAGACCCTCCTTTCTTCCAACCATTCCCACCACAGTTTGGAGGTTGGATCAATCCCTCCATGGGAGATCGACCAACCTTACTTTCTGCGCACATAAGACCCTTTTTAGGAAGAAATGAGCAGCAACAAAGTGTGAAGAGAGAAGCGGTCAGACAGGAATATCACAACACAGGAGTAGTAAGAAGGATCAAAGCCAAAGAACAAGACCCGGGGACAAGCAACAGCAGCCGCTGATCCTCAATTTCACAGACATGCCCCTGAATGATGTCCAAGTTTCTTGTTTTGAACAAAGGTTTAGAATTTGTACCCACCCACACCTTTGGCAAGTTCCAGTTACATGGGGAAATGGCTGAATTCTCCCAAAAACTGAAGCTAAGAGTCTTCTTAAACAACAAAGAAGCTATAGTTAGAGAAGGGGACACAAACCTAAGAATCAAATCCACTTTTTGCCCACCCACATCGATGGTACCAATAGTGACAACAATATTTCAGCAAGTCATCTTTAAAGGAATTGAAACATTAGATATCTCCAGTGCAAAAACATTCAAGTAGCATGACCAGCAGGGAACAAAAAGCTCTATGAACAATGACAAACAGCTCAGACTTGGTAGGGAAAGCAGCCGACAAAGGCAGAGGAATTGTGCTATTGAACAAAGTTGATTACAAAAAACAATGCATGGATCTTCTCAATGACACCAGGTACAAAGAGAGGATTCCACCACAGGGCAACCCAACTGTGTCAGGCCTTGGCTCCATCTTAAAGCCCCATCACAATTTGCTGACTGCTTCTTGAGACCGCCTGTCCAGAAAACACCAACATATTTGAAGGATACCCGAGATATCTTGAGACTATTGGAAGGACTGGTATATGTACCCCAAAAAACGTACTCATAAGCCTCAACATAGAGAGTTTATATATAAGAATACCAAAAGAGATCACACTTAATATCACTGAGCAGATCCTGTTTGAAACTGACTGACAATTCCATACTCCACAGAATTTCATTTTAAAATGCTGTAGATTGGCACTAATGGGAAATTATTTCAGATATGGTGAAACAATGAACCTTCAAGTGAACGGAAGATCTATAGACAGTACTTTCACCCCAAGTCTAGCTGGACTATAGGTAAGCCAGTTTGAAGAACATCATAATTTACATTACAAAAATCCCTTCTATGGATGGATCACATTATGGAAATGTATCATAGATGGCAATCTAATCATATGGAGAGGTACAGAAGGTACCACTAATAAGGTCTTAATTTGGATCAATACATTGGACAACTATCTGAAATTTACCAGCAATGCTAACATAACCACACCACCTTTCTTGGACATCACCATCTCCGTAGATGACACACATCTTGGTAAACAAACTTATCACAAACCAACAGATAAGATTTTTTTTTCCTATTTGAAAGCTACCATCAACACTTACTGATAGAGATGTTTACACTACAGTTAATATCTACATTTAAGATACATTTGCAGTAACAAACATTATTTTAAGAAACAAGTAAGAGCTCTATCTAAAAAGCTTGAAACAAGAAACTACCCAGCACACATCATCAGCAGATACTTTAAATGAGCAACAAATAAAACACATTGATATTTTACTACAGGAAAAACACAGAGGTTAAAATGAAGACTTACTAACAAAGTTTAAAGCAGCATCTAATTATCTAAAAAAATGAATCCATAACAATTGGAGAATTATCAACACTGGAAAATGTGACTGGCCAAAACCATGTTGTGCCTATAAGAGAGGAATCTGAAAGATACTCTAATTCATACCCGATCAAAAACAAGAAAGGTCTAACGAGAAACGATAACAACTGCCTAGGACCTCACCCCAGTTATAGGCCACTACCCATCTGGAGACTGCTCTGTGTCACTTAACGACAGCAACAAAACAATAGATCTGAGTTCAGATCGTAAGTGGACGTTAAGGAGGCATACTAATTGTAACAACTCACATGTTGGGTATATGATTATATGTCCCTATGACGCTATATTGGAATGACATCCAGAAAGGTAAAGACCTAAATCTGAGAATGCAGGAGTAATATTAGATGTAAGCAGTCCACCACCAAAATGAGGAATCACTTACTCTCTGCTTAACACTGTACAAATTACATAAAATGGGTAGTTCTTGAGACTCTTGGTTACATAGTCACAAATGCTTGAAGGAATCTGCTACATAAAAACACCAATAGATTTACCATTTGGGTAACTATCAAAATAGCCTCAATGAAAATATTCCATGGAACCAGGTTACAAGATGACCGTCAACTGAAATCCACCACATATGTTAACAAACACAAAGGCAGTGCACACTGAGGATGGTATCCAAAAAACAGGACACATATACTCCCACCATCCAGATATCACTCACTATTGAGATCAATTGATTTAATGACTTAATACCACCCAGGTCATTCACTATGTCCACATCTCACCTATTGAATAGACAGATAGAATTCATAAATCTTTGAGCGGGAGTGCAGCACACTATCACTCCACATACGTTACTTACATACAAATGATGTATACGCATATACACTACACTATTAACATCTTATATATTTTTAATAGAAAGAATTATCAGCAACTGGAAAATAGACTAATCATTAAGACCATTATTCTTTCATCTTGATCCATAAATTGATGCTGAGTCTAACGGAATGCCCCGATCTAAAGATATATCACTTTGAATATAATCATCTTGATGTATACATACTGCCACATTAGCCGTCTACAGAAGTCTTAAAAAAATAAAAACTTAAGATGGCCCACTTATCGGAAGAAGGACTGATTGGCTATTTGGGCAGTCTGTCATCTGTATTGAGCAACTGACACTCAACAAATTGAGCATGTCCTCTTGTAAAAACGTCTCAGAAGTGCCCCTGGGTAACGGGAGGGACAGTTTGAGAATGGACATATGCTGCACACAAGTAAGTAAGACTGGTGAAATGAGCACCCATAAACTCATTCCATTAAACAGAGCATACACTCCCACATAGATCTGTAACTATTTCTTTGCCTGTCTATTTATAAGTAACATAAATATCAATATTGTTCTACCTTTTTTTTGTCTTTCAGAGTACCATCTCCAATCAGAATCCTATGCAGCCAAGGTGTCTCTAAAATAAGATACATATGTAAATGTGTTGTACTTGTAAAGCGCACTGCTGCCTCAGCAACGGGGCATCCCGGTACTGTACTCATACCGCTGTGGAACCCTTCCTGGCTTTTCCATGTGAAATGTCCACTCCTGGGCACCCCCACGGTGAAGCCATGCATCCCAGCGCTGTTGGGGCCGTTGTGGAGATTAAGCAAGCTGTTGCCCAGAGTTGCAGCGTGGGGCCCATGATTAGAATAGGTACCGAAGCGAGAATTGTCATGTCTGAGAAGATTGAGCCCAAGTCCTGCCGAGGCAGGAATTGAACCCTGGTCCCAGGCCAGACCTCTGATTCAAGGTCTGCCGCTCTAATCATTGAGCCACACTTCTCCATATGATGTAAACAAATAATTCTGTTTGCCTTGCGAGTGTGCAATAAAGCCTACTGATCATCTTAAAAATAACATTCAAAATGTCTGGTGCAGTACATAGACCGTCATTGCAGCAACTAAGGGCCAGATGTATGACCAAGCATTTTGCAAGTCACAAATTGCGTCACAATTGCGACTAGCAATTTGCAACTAGCAAAATGCTATGTACAACAGTGTCAGAGACACTGATTGTGATTCCCAATGGGGTCGCAAAATGCAAGGCTCATAAATATTAATGAAGCAATACAAAAGGGGATGATGGACGGAGCGTTTGAGCAAATCAAACACTCACCCCCAGTTAACTGATCTGGGTTTAATCCATCACCATTCTTTAGCCCACTCAGCCACCCCATTTCAGACATGGCTATATGCAAATCAGTCTGACCCTGTGCCTCATGGGAACAGTCCAGCCCGAACTGCCAAGCCATGTCTTCCATGGACCGGAAAAAAGCATCCTGGGACCGGTTTCGGATTCATAATCCTCATCAGCCAGGCTATCTTGAATCCAGTGGCCAAGTGAGCAAGGGCCTCACGTCTGAGCATACCCTGCCACACTTAGGGCGAACAAAGCAATACAAAAGGGGATAATGGACGGAGCGTTTGAGCATATCAAACACTCACCCCCAGTCAACTGATCTGGGTTTAATCCATCACCATTCTTTGGCCCACTCAGCCACCCCATTTCAGACATGGCTATATGCAAATCAGTCTGACCCTGTGCCTCATGGGAACAGTCCAGCCCGAACTGCCAAGCCATGTCTTCCATGGATCGGAAATAAGCATCCTGGGACCGATTTCGGATTCATAATCCTCATCAGCCAGGCTATCTTGAATCCAGTGGCCAAGTGAGCAAGGGACTCACGTCTGAGCATACCCTGCCACACTTATGGCGAACAAAGCGATACAAAAGGGGATGATGGACGGAGCGTTTGAGCAAATCAAACACTCAACCCCAGTCAACTGATCTGGGTTTAATCCATCACCATTCTTTAGCCCACTCAGCCACCCCATTTCAGACATGGCTATATGCAAATCAGTCTGACCCTGTGCCTCATGGGAACAGTCCAGCCCAAACTGCCAAGCCATGTCTTCCATGGACCGGAAACAAGCATCCTGGGACCGGTTTCGGATTCATAATCCTCATCAGCCAAGCTATCTTGAATCCAGTGGCCAAGTGAGCAAGGGACTCACGTCTGAGCATACCCTGCCACACTAAGGGCGAGCAAAGCAATACAAAAGGGGATGATGGACGGAGCGTTTGAGCAAATCAAACACGCACCCCCAGTCAACTGATCTGGGTTTAATCCATCACCATTCTTTAGCCCACTCAGCCACCCCATTTCAGACATGGCTATATGCAAATCAGTCTGACCCTGTGCCTCATGGGAACAGTCCAGCCCGAACTGCCAAGCCATGTCTTCCATGGACCGGAAACAAGCTTCCGAGGACCAGTTTCTGGCATTCCAGCCGTCTTCAGCCCGGCTTGCTTGAATCCAGTGGCAAAGTCAACAAGGGACTCACGTCTGAGCATACCCTGCCACACTTATGGCGGCCAAAAGCGGTACAAAAGGGGGTGGTGATGGATGGAGCATCTAAAACAATCAAACACTCACACCCAGTCAAAGGATCTGGGTTTAATCCATCACCGTTCTTTATCCCACTCTGCCACCCCAGTTCAGACATGGCTATATGCAAATCAGTCTGACCCTGTGCCTGGTTGCGCATACAAATCCACTGCAAATGCATTCACCTAGGTGTTTAGATTAGCTACTCGGCTGAAAACTGAATCTTGGAAGAAACTAGCTACAGATAAAAACATGTTTCTCCATTGAGACTCACATATTCTGTACTTTGTTCTTTCATCAGTCCATTTGGCCTTTGTTCTGGCTAAACCACAGATATCACATTGAAGATCCTCCGCTTTCTGATCAGTTGTTGTAGGTGGACGAGGGGTAGGCATCTATTTTCCAAGTAGATGGGTATTGGGTTTGTTTGTTATCGCTTTCTTAAAAGACTTGGATTTTTGTTGTGATTCACTAGTTTCTGTAATTCTTTGGTGAGTGTTTTTCTGTTCTTTTACATTGTATACTACTTGTAGCACTTGTTGTTGCAATGACAAAATATTGTATCCTCTTCACCCATTAGTTTCAATCGTTGTGAACTTCATCTTGCCGTATTTCTGCGGCATCTCAAGCTCTCTCTGTCCAGCTACAGTTGATGTTCACTTTTCTTTCTGATTAGTTTGGCATATGACACATTTTTCTTTATTGAAGGAGTTCTCAGATTGTGTATTTAGCAACATTCTGTTAGTTGGTAAAGATCCTCTGCTACTACATGCTTTTGACACCAAAACGAAGTATATATGTCTTATGGTTCCTGAAAAAAGACATCATCACTGCAACACATCCAATATTTTTTAAAATGTCATCCAGAGAAATTTGGCCCGGATTAGCAATGTCTACTCAAGCTAAATTACTTCTCTAATCATACAAAAACACAAATCAAAAATAAAAATCTCTGGACATTATTTTTTGTGGAGGTATATCAAGGGGCCAGGACTATTTGCTGGGAAGGTTCTGATCGGGATTAGTCAGGCAAACCTCTCCTTGTCATTCAGCATCAATTTGCAATTTCCTGTATATGCAGAAGTAACTATTTTAGCTCATATTACACATGTCTATCACTTGTCAAGGATGTTTAAAAGAATATGCATAACACTGTACAATACGCTATTATTTTTGAATGACGGCTGTGTAATCTGTAGGGTGTCCTTCATGTTCCCCCATGTTGATAGTGCTCAAGTTCAAATTGAGAATTTGTAGCTCTGACTTCTCCGTCATGTTGTTTTGTAATAAAATAGCCTATACCGACTTTGTAAGAAAACTGGGCCCTGACTTTACCTCTGTGTGATTAGATTCTTAGCGATACAAAAGGGGATGATGGACGGAGCGTTTGAGCAAATCAAACACTTACCCCCAGTCAACTGATCTGGGTTTAATCCATCACCATTCTTTAGCTCACTCAGCCACCCCAGATCAGACATGGCCATATGCAAATCAGTCTGACCCTGTGCCTCATGTCTTTCCTGGACCCGAAACAAGATTAGATTCTTAGTGCATATCTGTAGTGTATCTCACTTTGTGCAGGAAAAGTTAGGGTTATTTCCATATACCTGTATGACTAGGAGTTTCTTTCTACAAATATTTATGTTGCTCTCAGGTATTACTACACATTATTTAAATGCTTTGTAATTGTCTTCTGCAAAATGTAATCAGTGGCGGTCGCTCCATTAGAGCATTGGAGCGTCGCCTCACTGCTTTCTTGTAGTTTTTCAAATACCATTTTATTTTCCACTTCTCGCGCTGCAAGAAAGCAGACAGCTGGGGTATACCTGGTTGGGGACGGGCAGGGGCATATGCCTGGTTAGGGGCGGGCGGGTCAGGGAGGAGAGGCTTGCACCACTCTGAGTGCCCTGACTGATTGGTCGGTCCTGGGGCTGACCAAAGTAGTCATGCACACTCGATATTTTTTCTATGTAGGCTGTACGCCAATCACAACCCTGCCTTTGCAGGGTTGTGTATGGCTTAGAGGAGGTGAGGGAGCTGCAACCTGCCTGTTCCTGTTTAGAACGTGGATTCCGGCCCAGTAGCAGAGGCAGCACAGACCCGGTCAGGTACGTTTTATTTAAATTTTTATTTTAACCCTCGTGTGACCCCCCCGCGATCCCCATGCGAATATTGCGAGCCGCGACTGGTGAAAAGAGCAGCGCAAAACTATGGGCAGTGATTGATGACAGTGGATACGACAGTGTCATTCTTGACCTGTTCGGACATGCAGCGGCAAGTCTGGGATTGTGAAACATGAATCGAACCATGGCCTTCATACCTGCCTGTTGCTCTGATACCATGGCTGCTGAAAGTAGCTTGAGTTCTGGAGATTAATAGTGGTGCATTGCTTTTGTTGGGAATGGGATTGTGTGACAATTAATTTCAGTTGACGGCTGAGGTGCAATCGTAAACGGGGTGTGCTGCCTAGGCAAGAAGACTCCTTGATGAACACGCCACTTCGGTCGGTGCCTCTGGCATAAAGTCCCGTGACGCAGAAAATATTAAAGGCAGAACAGAAACCCCTCAGCAAAAATCCAGCCAGGACAAGTAAGGGAAGCAGATGAAAGAATGAAAAAGTTGAACTATGGGAGAATAACACAGAGACAAGTCACACTAATATTCATGTGTGCAATGTACACTGAGGGGCACGTCGCGTACACATGACACCCCTGCTCAGTTGTGAGTTGCCCAATATGACACTGGGATGCACACCCAGGCCAAGTTAAGCTGTTGCAGGTGTGAAACTTGAGTCCGGAGTACATATATAAGATGAAAGGCGACACCCTCAAGCCCTAGTCCTTGCAACGTCTGTACAAAGACGTAAAACACGACTTCCGTGCATGCACTCCGCACAACGCACCGATGTGAAAGGTGTCTGTGTTGCACACACGAGATGTGTGCACTTTTTGCAGCAGGGAATAAGTTGCCAAGCCGGGCACACTCGCCATCCAAGGAACGGCGGTTTGGAGGCATGCCCAGTAATGTTTTTTATGACTACGAATGGCTTGTGATACAATTAGAGCGAAAAGTACGAGAGTATTAGGAATGGTAGAGGATGAGGGAGAGGAAAAAGAGGGTGAAGGAAGGTGAGAGGAACAGATATATAATGGGTAATGAGGGAGACAAATGGAAGAATGAGAGAACTAGAGTAGGGTGGAGGTACAGAGAGCCAAGACATATAGGAAATTGGAGGAACAGATTCAGCTCTTTAAGACTGGTAAATGGTCGTGAGCTGCATTTTCCAACAAAATCCTTTAATAGTTCCAGTTGGCAGTCAATGCAGGAGGAATGTTCATTTGCACGACGGGCTCCCTGAAGTAATATCCACCGCTTCCCGTGCGATAGTTAACTCGATATAACATTGTATGTTCAATCAATCAATCAATCAATCAGGGGTTGGTGAAGTGCACTACTCTGCGAGGGTGTCAAAGCACTGAGGGTGGGGTAGGTCTAGCATCTCTGATCAGTTGAAAAGCCAGGTCTTGTGGGTGCATCTGAAGGTGAGTAGGGTAGCGTCTTATTTCAACTGGGAGAGTGTTCCATGCTGTGGCGGCGGTGTAGGAGAAAGCTATCTCTCCGGCTCTGCTTCGGTGGATGCGGGGGACCTCGGCCAGGGCGAGATCGGAAGAGCAAAGGATCCTCTTGGGTTTGTGAAAACTCATTCGGTCATTGATGTATTTGGGTTCGATGTTGTTCAGTGATTTGTACGTGTGCATGAGTAGTTTGTAGGTGACCTTCTTCTCAATGGGGAGCCGGTGGAGCTCTCGTAGGTGCAGCGTCATGTGTTCCCGGCGTGGTAGTCCTAGGACGAGCCTGGCGGCGGCGTTTTGGATGGTTTGAAGTTTGTGAAGTAGTGATACGTTGATTCCGGTGTAGAGGGATTTGCCGTAGTCGAGCCTGCTGGTGATGAGTATGTGACGGTCTTTCAGCAGTCTGAGGGGATCCATTTGAAAGTCTTTCATAGGGTTCGGAGGCAGTTGAAACTCGCAGCAGCAATATCGTTGATTTGGCTGTTCATGGAAAGTGAGGAGTCGAGGAGTATGCCGAGGTTCCGAGCGTGGTCTGTTGGGTTCAGAGGGGAGGCCGAGTGCGGGAGGCCACAAGGAGTCATCCCAGGCTGAGGGGCTGGGTCCAAAGATGAGAACCTTGGTCTTGTCGAAGTTGAGTTTGAGGAAACTCAAACTGAATTTTGTTCAAAAATAAGCATCACGATAAAAGATGGATTGGACCAATATAGGTGCAGATGTAAAACCCTATGTCATTACACACAGGCATAATCTACTTCTTTTGACCTCTGGAATGAGACAGTTTTCAACAGCAGATCTGAAATTGGGGCTATGAGTTACATCGCCATGGTCTTTGAGGGAGGCTCCTGAAATAAGTGTCTACAAGAAGAGTTTGTGTTTTCTCTTGGCTACTACTCGAGGTGTTTATCCGTTGGTCCTCCAATTCTCTCTGCCCCAAATGCAGTCAATAGGTTGAGTGTTTACCCCATGTCCCTTAAAGCGGCCCAGCTCTATTTGTGTACCTTTAATTCCAGGCAGCGCCACATTACTATTTAAAGCTGTTGATTCTGAGGTCAAGTGCATGTCTTCCCTGGCCCGTGTGGTGGATTCATGAAATTGTTATTTATGTATTTTGTATCTATGTAATACAAGTGTATGAATGTGTAAATACTTTAAAATTATGTGGTTTAACTACATGCACACCTCACTATTCTTTGAAAAGAGACGTGGCTCGAAAGTTGCACTTTAATAGGTTATTGAACAAACTGCTTTATTATGAGTAAAATAAGTACAAAATTACACTGTCTTCTGTTTGCAAAAATTGTTTATCCAATGTATGTACCAAACATGGAAAGATAAATATAAAAGGCAATATTCATGATAAATCTCAGAATAGTTTCATTACGTCTCGTGAATACATCACCACATACATTTTGCATTGAATATGACTGGACACTACGCCATTTATTTATTAACAAGATTTAGAAAGCGTCACTATCATATAATTAAAGCCACATTGCTTTAATTTACAAAGTTATTGCATTGCAAATAGTATTTTTGCTAAAACGTCCCACTCCACCCAATTTATGCATATTGTAGCAGGAGCGGGAGTGAGACTTCTTGTGAAAACTAGTGAATGATGGCACAGTGCCCTGAATGGGACAGCACAGCCCTACCCAATATTTGTATTCACATTACGCCTGCACAGTGACCTTTATTGGGGCAGGAGTCACAATGCTACACACAGCATCACATTGTGAATGTGACACTGGGAAGTGCATGCAGTGGTCTGTACGGTTACATCCCGCACCTCTCTGTGCCTAATTGATGAATTTTGACAACCTACACTTTGGGAACAGTTACCGCCTACACCTTCAGCAGTTGTTTTGGGCATTCTTTTGTAAATCACAAGGCTTGAGAAATACCCCTATCCACCCCTTTCCCTTGAAGTTCACAAGGGATTGCAATGCTTGCACTGCAATTTGTAACACCTGTAAAAAAGTGCATTGCAACTTTGTGCATTGCATACTAATAATTAACACTTGCAAAGTTACTTGCGCTGACTTTTTAAGTCCTACACCTTCCTGCCTTGGTAGGGCCATTTGTGGGAGGCTACAACTAGACATCCCGAAGACAGAGTTATAGATGTTTGGAGGTGAAGACTCTACCTGACCTCCATAGCCTTTATTCCCATACAGGTCTGTACAGCGAAGGATCCAGTTTTACATATTTACTGGGTGCTCTCTTTGGTAGGTAAATTCTTCTTCCACTGTAAATCTTTCCAATGCATTTAGCCTTTTGTTATGTGCCTGATAAAATGTATTTATGAACTTTGTATATTACCTATACCTGTTCCCTTGCGGCCATTTTACAATATTTAGTTTAGTATGTTTCCTATGGTGGAAGGATCCTCTCATAGTGGATGTTGACAAGTCAGCGGAACTGACACTTCTTGATTGGAAGATCACCTGTAATCAATATTAATATTTAATTGTGCATTCACTATAGTCACGGTCTGTATTGTCGACTTCCTGCTATGCAACGGTGTCAACTAAAACAGATTCAAAATGTTGTAGTGAAGTCACAGTTGCACTTTTTTTAATGGTGTTTCTTGCATGAAACCTGTATATTAATTTAAGGAAATAGTGGCATCACATTGATGTACAGCACAGGCAGTCAATTAATGTATTTATTGTAAAGGTAAAACCATTACAAGTGTATCAGTGTTCAAAAGCTAATATGGGCAAATGATAACATCAGCATACGCAAAGATTGTCCTCTATTGCTCATACAAATTGGCAATTTCTTAAATGATAAATAATTAAATCGAATTGCTTTATTAACCTTCCTGCTTCCCCAAATGTTCTTGAAAATGCACCATTTATCCACTTCTTTTTCAAAAATTTCCCGGGGGGAGAACCCCCCAAACCTCCTGTAGGTTGTTGGGCTCGCTCCCCATGCTTGCTCGCCGCAGTGCACTATAGCAATAATTCTACGCCTCACCACTTGCAAATGTCACCAGCCGCCACTGAACGTAATCCAATTAATGGGTGAATTGCGGATAAAAATCATTCAACAAGGCAGTGCTTTTAGAAAGCTCATTTTCTATTAGATTACTAATATACTATTACTACTACTCTAATAATAATAATAATAATAATATTAACACTAATAATAATAATAATGTATAGAATCATGAATGGGTAACTGCGTACGTAAGGGGATGTTATCACCACAGAGTTCTGACTGACATAAAATTGACAATGAGCGGAAAACTCAAGGTGTCTACGATTTCAGTCAGAACCTCGAGGTGAAAAACATTCCTGTTATTCATGTTTTTCCCATTCACAGTTTTATGTTATGTGTGTTCCAGAAAATCCTCAGCTCCTATTTCCAACTGCTACACAGGAGCAACGTAAAGTGGAAGCCATACATAACATCTATACATCTATACATGGGAGGAATCTCAATTCACAATAATTTCAGAAATTTCATGTACCTCTTTGATGTGAAATCACTGATAATAATGCAATTATGCCCACTTGCATAATCATCTCTCCGGCTCTGCTTCGGTGGATGCGGGGGACCTCTGCCAGGGCCAAGGTCGGTAGAGCGAAGGATCCTCTTGGGCTTGTGGAAACTCATTCGGTCATTGAGGTATTTGGGTTCGATGTTGTTCAGGGATTTGTACGTGTGCATGAGTAGTTTGTAGGTGACCTTCTTCTCAATGGGGAGCCAGTGGAGCTCTCGTAGGTGCAGCGTCATGTGTTCCCGGCGTGGTAGTCCTAGGACGAGCCTGTTGGCGGCGTTTTGGATGGTTTGAAGTTTGCAAAGTAGTGATTTATTGATTCCGGTGTAGAGGGATTTGCCGTAGTCAAGCCTGCTGGTGATGAGTGTGTGTGTGACGGTCTTTCAGCAGTCTGAGGGGATCCCTTTGAAAGTCTTTCATAGGGTTCGGATGCAGTTGAAACTGGCGGCGGCAATAGCGTTGATTTGGCGGTTCATGGAGAGTGAGGAGTCGAGGATTATGCCGAGGTTCTGAGCGCGGTCTGTTGGGGTCGGAGAGGGGCCGAGTGTGGGAGGCCACCAGGAGTCGTTATGTGTGTTCCAGAAAATCCTCTGCCCCTATTTCCAACTGCTTCACAGGAGCAATGTAGTGTGGAAGCCATACATAACATCTATACATGGGAGGAATCTCAATTCACAATAATTTCAGAAATTTCATGTAACTCTTTGATGTGAAATTACTGATAATAATGCAAGTATGCCCACTTGCATAATTAAGTGTCATATGGGGGAACCTACAGTCAGAGTATATTTTGCAAGCACAAGCACACATTTTGGACACAAGAGTGAATAATGTGCTAAGAAACTAATGGTAAATGCTGCAAGTGTGTTGGGGAAAATCCTACCCCAAGTGCACATTTAGCTCACATGAGTGACTGTTTATGCTCACTATTCATGGTCTGTTGCAGTTAGCTCTATTTCTTAATGCAAAATCCATCCTCACTTTGATTTAGATGTGAGGGGGCATATTGTGCTTAGAAAATAGCGCTAAATGCAGAATACTCTTCTCTCGTAATTCAGTGTAATTTGAGGTATTTCAGTGTGATTATGCTATGCGGAATTAAGTGAGTTATGATCAACCCATGTAATATTCCCTCTACTCCCTAACCCAAATGTGAAAGCGGTTTATTTTGTTTACAAACTAGTGCTATGTCATAGCAGTGAATTACCAGATTTACAATCTGGGGTAAATGAAAGAGGCTTCCTATAGAAGCCATGAATAGCAATATGTTTAATACTCAAATTTATTAACCCAAGAACATAAAAGATTTGAACCAGTTAACATTTATTTCACTGGGCCATCTTTGCTAGCAACATTGCATTCTTCTCATTATGAGGCTCTTCTTTCAGCTGCACAGTCCCATTTATCCTGGGGGATGATGAAACTGTAATCTAAAGAGTAATCGGGAGAAATGTACCTAGTGGATAGTGCTTTCCAGGAAGTTCATGATCCACAGGAGAGCCATATCACAGACCGATGACATCGTTCCCTGGGCATCAACCTCAAATCAATCTGAATGTCATCAGGTGAATGTCCAGGGTTCATGACATCAGTTCAATCAAGCAAATATTGTAAAGGTAAGGAGGAAATCTAAATCTTTGGCAACACCACAACACAGGTAAGAGCAAAACCCAGAAAGTTGGAACATTTGCTTATCATTAGCAACCAGGCAGGAAATGGTACACCAGTCCAGATCCTTCCCAGCTACATCAGCAAGTTCTTTCCACGTGTGTTTGGCACACTTGATGGCCAATGTCTACAATGGCGTATGAGAAACAAGTCACTATCAGATCTTCTAGTTGTCTTTCATTTAGCGCCTTTAATTAATTTAATTAATGCTTCTGAACATCCACAAGGGCCGTCTTTATTCCACATACCGGGGAGAATATGGAGTGGTCCAAGAGGGTTGATAACCTCAATGTGGTTTTGAAGTTAATTAATGAGAAGGAGGAAGTCAGTGGGGTCTCCCAGAAAAATGCTTGCTATCTTAGGAGAACTGTAATAATTCTATTTTTCAAAGACCTTGGCATGATTTTGTCCAATAAGGTTCTGGTTATGAGTGTAGTCAGTTGTAGCCCATAATGGGGTTGAGCAGTGGGATGGACCCATGTACAAGTGCACACACATACACAAAACCCTCCCATCTACACCCTCAAATATTCATTCACCAGCACATGCAAACACATATGCCCACAATTTGCAAGCACATGAACATGTACACACCCATTCACAGCACATATGTACGAATACACATACATTTATATATACACACATGCACCCAACATTCAACAAACTCTTACTAGGCCGCCACAGTGGAATAGGGTAGAGAATATGAAGACCTTGGTGATTCATGGAGACTTTGGGGAAGGAAGAGACTGACAGAACATCACACCGTCTCTTTCATCGTCTGACCTTGTTATGTATCAGCCAAAGAGAGGAGGACGTTCCCTATCTTGTCATAGAGCGGAATGGGGTGTGTGAATGTTGGTTACCCCACCAAATTCTGTGATGAGACATCACTGATAGACAACCAGCCCCAGGATTAAAACAGACGCGCCCAGGTCTGAGACTATTATTGACATCCTTCCCATCATGATGGGGAGGCTTTCACAAGACTTTGACAGGATGATGAGGCCATGCCTTTGAAGAAGTGTAATCTTTGGCCCAGCAAAGCTTGAATCAGGCTGTCAGGTGCCTGCACATTTGCGCATTGAAAGCAATGGCTGCCTGACCCGAACATTATGGGTGTCTGTCAGGCTGATCTTTGTTCAGCCTCACAGACACTCATTATATTTGAAAAAGGGAGGGGTTGGGACTGCTCCACCCTTATTAACAAGCAGTGTCTGTATGAGGTTAAAGCAGAGACATTGCTTTTGGAAACATTTTAGTGGCTGGTATTGGACGTCAATGCAATGGAGAGAATAGTGTACGCTTTTAGAATATGCTTGGCAAAATCAGATAAAAAAATCAGTGAGTGATGGGGTTGATTTTTTGGTTGTCCATCGCCAAGGAATGGATATTTTAGGAAATTTTAACTCTAGTGTGGCTAGCCTTCCTTTTTCTTGAAAATTGTTGTAACTTGTCTTGCAATAGAGCGAGTTCGACAATAAAGAGAATGAGGCTTTGTTACTTTTCTCAGATGTGTAAAGAGGTCTGCAAAGTTATTATCTCATAAGGTTACCATCCAGTGTACTCATTTTAGGTTTTTATAAGTGATATAATTGATGTCTGGTAAAGCTTAACATTGTATTTTCTTGGTTGATAAAATTATGCATAGAACAAAGGCTGTTTTTATGTGAGGAGGGTATTACAGCCTCAAATGACTTACGTATGTTGAAAAAAAAAATCTTTATTCGGTCTTCATTGGTCCTTCCTACTTTAATAGTTTTATATTAAGTCACCTTTTTGTTCTGTAAACCTTTGAGTGAGACCATTTCCACCCCTGTGAGGCCCTTACAATTGAGCAGATATCTTGCTTGACAGTGGAAGAATCCTGAAAGCAGATGATATGGTGCTTCAACAAAATAGTTTGAATATGTTCGCAGCAGCAGGTTAGGCCAGTTTGGTAGGATTAAGATGACAGTGTGGCCCATATCATGGGATATTTCCTGTATAAATTGATTGAATCAAAATGTATTGTGGGACTTTCCTGATACAGTGCGCAACAATGTTGTCTTGGGGTTGCCACCATATGCTGAAGACCCTTGCAATGAGGTTATGGTTGGATAATGTGGAAATCTCATGATGAAGGCTTAAGTCATCAAGAAAGTTGGAATGCCACCAAGCAGGTGATAAAGTGCCACTGCCACTATTGACAAGTGTGCACAACATTGGATATGAAGTACAGTGGCTAAGGGATGTTATGAGTAATAGTGCAACTCTTTCTCCTTTCCTTCCAGGTCACTCCATGTAGAAGAATGTGTGACTAGCTAGCACATTGGCTTCCATCCAAGTTGAGGCTGTTGTCTGAGAATCATACAAATGCCTAAATTCTTTGGGCTTGATTCACAAAGGTACAATGAGTCTAACTTCACAACTTTTGGTATTCAAAAAGGGCATTTGCATGATATTAAAGTTAGACTTTTGTCTCAGTTAAACTTTACTAATTGTAAATGCCCCTTGTGAATACTGAAAGTCGTAAAGTTAGACTTTCATCTCAGTTTACCTTTGTGAATCGGGCCCTTCATGTTTACCTCTTTTATGTGGTTAGAGATGAAGGCGAATATATATTGCGTGCCACATTAAAAAAGAGAACGAACGCCCTAGTCGTGTGAGTGCTGAAGTTGATCTGGGAAGTTAGTGGGGTGCCCAGGGCCGGACTGGGAACTGAAACTGGTCCTGGCAAACTGCTCGGCCAGCCCCCTTGAGGGGAGAGTGAGGGGGAGGGTGGCCAAGCTGTTTATTAGGGCCAGTTTTGGAGATTTTGTTGCAGGGGGCTGATATAGCCAGCCCAGGTAACAAAGACGGCCCCCCAAAGGCCCAAAACTGGGCCTCACCCTGGCGGCCCACCGGAGACATGCCCGGTTCCCACTACGGCCAGTCTGGCCCTCGGGGTGCCTGGTGACTAGCATAATGGTGCTGGTTTGATTTGGGTTCAAATCGGTGATATGATTATTTTGTTTTCTTGGAGCAGTCTAATAACGTACAGTTCTGAAATATAATGGTGTCCCTTTAAGGACATTAGAGTCGCAGCCTTTGAAACCAAAAGGTCTACCCACAGTGTGCTATTGTGCCGAAGGGGTGAGAAGTGAGTTTGCCATTTGGAATTCAAGGAATGATTCTCCTATGTTGCCTCTGTTATAGTGTTGTTAAAGGACACATTTTAATGTAACAAATTGTTCTCCATATTTTGAAGACTTTTTTATATGTGTACCTTCCTGTGCGTTGTTACTGTGAATACATGTAAACCACAACCCTCTGATCAGTCCAAACAAGGTAAACGTGCATTCAATTATGTGTTAACCATACAAAGAGAATGCAGTGCGAAAATGTTGACCTAAAATGATGCTTCAAATTTTACAGATGGGCGTTCTTCAGTAAATATGCGCCTAGCAGTAGCTTTTGCAGTTGCATTGACTTTGTGGTAAATATAATTTGTAAGGATATGCAGTAGATTTAGGTGGTCATTACATTTCATGTGCATTGCCTCTTTTTGCTGAAAAATGTTCTACTTCACATTGAGAGTAGTAAAATCAGATTAAAGCTCTATGATCTATCTACAACAGTTGCATTTTAAGTTATAGAAATCTTCGCACCGAAGATTACCCCTCTTCTTACTACTTACATCTTGGGAGGATAACAGGAAGGAGGAGCAGTGAGATAAAGTAACTGGCACTGGTTTACAAAGTATGTGTGTGTGTGGAAATCAGATTTGAATTCCAAATATCTAGATCTGAAGAGGATAAGCATACAGAAGGTCACACCTCCCTTTGCATCTCCCAATGCTTGTTATTGAATACAGATGCACAATTTCATAGCATACTTGCATCATTTTGGCAAACTGAACAAACCAGTTTTGCTTCAGTACATGCTATATTTTGATTTTGCTCTAAGGAAAACATGCCATAAAAGCGGTAGGCACTGGCTGTGATGGTTCCTGTCATCAAAATAAGTGTAACAGAATGTCAAGGATATTTCTCTCCAGCGCAACCAATTTTAAGGCAAGACAATTAGGAGTACTTTATATGCTCTTTGCTTCTGCTCCCTCGGTATGATGCGAGCCTTTACAGACCCTGCTTCTTTGTGCTGTCATATGCATGCTTTCTAACACCCCTCAGATATAGTTCCCCTTACAATATTCCTTATAATTGTCAATTTCTCATTATACTTGTCATGCTCTTGCTGTTAGTACTGTTAGTAAGTGCTTTTACATAACTTTTCACTCCGGGATTGCCCTCTCCCCTTCCTTATCCTACACTCAAATGTCTGACCTCCTTTAGATGGTGGTTCTTTCTCTCTTAATCTGTCATGTTTTGTCCTGCCGATTTTGCACACTTGTCTTGGTTCACTTCCTGCTGCGATTTATAACCTCACTGTCAAAATGGCATGACGGCATAGGTGATAGGAGTGGGGCGGTGGGGTGGGCGGGGTGCGGCCGGGTGGGAGAGAGATTAACAGATGAAAGACTAGAAATTATTTATTCAGTTAATTTTCCCTATTCTGTCATCTGTCGTCTTCCCCTCCGCCTCTGCCCCACCGCACCACAGCGCTTACCTGCTTGGACCTCCGCTCGTTGATAGCAGTCACCCATGTTCTTCTGTGTCCCGGTAGCCATTTTGGATGCATGAGTCCTAATCCTATCACGCAGCCCTTTTAGTTTTGCCCGCTGTTGCCATGGCAATCTGTGACATTGCTGCACTCATCCGTCTCTTTTCTGATGCTGTATCCCTCATCCTAAAGTGTCTTCATGACATATCACAAACAATTAAACAAAAAGAAATGATAAAACAATAGTCAATGGAAGACGCAGTACTAAAAATAGGGAAATTTGAAAATGGCAATTGAAAAAGGCTAAGAAAAAATGTTATCTCTCTTCTTTAATTCTTTAATACATCCGAATAGCACAGCATGTATGCAGAAGCTCATGCATGGTAAAACAAACCCATACATTGCATACTCAAGAAAGATTGGTCATAAAAAATAATGAGAATTGGTTGCACACAAAATCTTTCTGGTATTTTGTAGGCCTTATTTTTTGATGTGTCTATATATATATATATATATTGCTCACCCAACATATGCTAATGAACTTAATGTGATATCTCCATTACACTATCACTCACCACATCTACTCTTCTGCTTTTATTTAACCTCTCTACTATATTTTCCATTGCATCTGCACTAATATACAAAATATTCTGCTTCATAATTGGTGGCGCTAATTTACTTACTTAAACCTCTTCACAGTGTGCTGTGGAGTGTTATATTTCACTTCATCACTTCTCTAAGTGTAATTATTTTTAAAAATATTCCCTGATTTATAAAACTTGTCATTTTTCTCTTGACTATTTATTTCCCTCTTCACTTGCCTAAAATCCACTTATGCTTCTTTGTGGGCAGTTTAAACACTCCCTTAAATGAAAAGGGTGAAAGGGCCGTTTTGATTCATTCTGGAGTTCTTCTAGAACCACACTCGGATGGGTCTTTCAAGCAGCATGAAAGTGTGAAGGGTAGTAAATCATCATTGCACCGTAAATTTAAAACACTGCTTCCTGATACATAAAAAGGAAGGTTCGTTTTTTTATTTCAATGCCAAAAGTAACTGAACATAAATGCACCTCAACACGAGGGTATAGAACTACAAAGCAATCAGCATAAAGTCAAATCTATGCACCCATTTCATATGGTGCAACATGAACTGAACTATTAGCTTGAGAAAGAGGATACAGACCATTAAAAAACAAGAGTCCACATTTTCCCACATCAAGGGTTGGTGAATGAAGAGAATTTAAACCTATCCCTACTTTATCACTAAGGTGACATCCCTATGCTAGTGAGTAAGCAATTTGAATTAGAAGGAAAGGTGTCAATTGTGGAGTCTTCCTAAGAAGTCTCTCTGAGCTTCTCCGCTTTTGAGATGGGTCTAGTTGCATAAAGCCACCATCAGAAGAGAACAAGCTTGTTATAAAATACTCCCTCTCCAAAGGCAAGGAAAATGTGGGGGCACTATCCTCAATTCCAAAAACCAGTTATCCACAGGTTGATTTCCCATGATTGATGCACCTCTTGCATGTCCTCTACAATGGACAAAGGTGTGAGCGTACTTTTCCACGGTGTTCTCCATGCACATCCTTTGCAGCGATTCGTCCTTGGTTCCCATCCCTTTTTCCCTCTGAAACCAACTTCTTTCCTTTATCGCCTCCAAGTCACACTACTGAAACTGCTTCTCTTCTTGCCTAGCTGCTAAAACAAAGACATTATTTTGCCAAAAGTATGCTTCTCCACCTGTAGTGCAAAACATGAGAAAGAACAGCTTCCACACTGCATATAAAATTCAAAGTATTAATCCTAAAGCAAGTGTTTGTCCAGGTTTGTATTTCAGGCCTATAGCTTTAGCTAACGTAAGAACATATCATCTAAGCATTACAAATTGAGATATATTTCATCTCGGCCAACACATTTACCAAATTATAGGAAATATGATTATTAAACACATTTAGTACATGAGTAATGTCAAACTTCACAACATGGTTTCTCCATGTTAGTGTTTTCTACTAGTTACATTTATTTCCTACATTAATTCCTCATACTACTTGTCAATAGACTAAAATATGTCACGTAAATACATTATGACTGCTCACAATTCTAATACTCACATTTACACGAGACACAATTATATACGGGTGCACTCTACAAGTGATTATGATGCAGCCCTACCGATGAACAAAATGCGATACCAAAATTCCACTCCATTAAGGTTAAACAATATTTTTGTTTAAATCTGAGTACCGCTGTGTGCATGTACAACATTTCTAGAACAACCACATTCTCATCTGTCTTGATGATTAGAGCCATCTGTGTAATCTGAGTGACTCCCTTAATCTTCTGGCTCATGCTTTCTGTTTGGATATTGGCCCAGTATAGTAAGTACAGCCATGATGTTGAGACGAGACTTCAGAATAATCTTCATTTCCTCTGAAATAAATTGTATTCCATTATGTGTGACTACATATGCAGGCGAATCTTCTCTGAAAAACCTCATTGAAAAATGCATGAATATTTGAATTAGCCAAAAACGTAATCTCCATCAATGTTGAATATAAAAAGCAGCAGTAATAATATTAGTTTTTTTTATTAGTCAAAGTATGTATACGTCACATGAAAGCCATCCCTAAACGTTGCCACGCTCTTCCTGATTTGTTGACTCTAATCATCGGTGCAATACTTGCAGCCACAACTATCTTACTAGAAACTATTCTTTCTTTCACCTTCACGTACATCTAACGACAAGAATACTTTTCTCATGAAATATTACTGCTTACCATTCTGCTTAACTGTCTTTCATGTGTTAACTCCATTAAATTATTCCTTACACCTATAGGCTCCAGAAATAATTGTTCTCTAGCTCAGGTGTTTCTTCCGACAGACAATTCCTACTTTATTTACTTCGTTTCCCTAAGAGATTACACCTTCTCTGTATTAGTATGTGAAGACAAATCTCTCACCATCCATGTCCTGCTGGAAAACCCGATCCCTCATCAATGCTCTTCCCCATGATGCTTGACAAAACTCAGTTATATCCTCTACTCCAGCAATCAGTTTCACCTTTATCTTTTTTCATCTCTTCCTGACCCACTGCAAATGGCAGCCATGACAATTTGCCAAATTAATATTTCAGCAGCGGAATGTATTGCCCTTTTATATGCACTACAGACATGCTGCGGGTCACCTAGCGAAATGCAGAGACAGTTTGACAGTTCATCACAGGTCCTGCATTTACAGCAAAGGTTTGTGGCCTGATTTAATATATACCTATTCCCCTAAAGAAGGTTCTAAAATTATTTGCAGCCAAAACACAGGCGAAAACCCCGCTGTTAATCTCTGTATAATGTCTAGAAACATAATTTAACCTTCTACTCAAAGCATCATTCAAACTTCTATAGGCAAAAGCTGGTGTATACTCTTCATTATTTCCTCTCTGTGCAAGAACAGGTCTCAAGCCATACGATAAAATTACTTTAAAATTGACAGCTCTTCAGCAGGTTTCTTAACATCACACGAAGATATTTCATGCCGAAACCCACTAACAACTGTCTGCTTTTTTTAGAAACATGTCATTCATTTTGTCATAATGCTTTAATATACAATAACAGTTGAATGATATTCCATGCATCCCACAATTGGACATGTTATCTTTGATTGTTTAGGTTAGCATGTCTTTAATGGCTTATAAGAAATATATATTTTTTAACTCACTGCATATTCCATTATTTCATGTCTGTTACTCAATCAGCATTAGGTTAGATGTCCAGAAGTTAATCTGTGTAGCACAACAGCCATGATGCTGTTGCGTTCTTGTCTAAACACTAAATTGAAAGTTTCAACAAAATATCTTTACATGGTCATAAAAACAGTAAAAACCATAGAATCTAAATGCAAACTAACCTTATGACATGTTGATTTTAAATCGAGCTTAATAAAAAACATGCAGCCGATTTTATCATTAAGAGTATTTCATGGATATTTGGAAATGGAAAAATAGAATACTATCCACCAACAAAATACTATCCACCAACAGGCATGTGTTTATGCTCTTTAAGTGCACACAAAAATAAGTTTCTCATCCAGCTTAAATGTGATCAATATTGGGGACCCTAATATGTTGCTTCCAGTTGTTTCCTTAATCACACTATGCAAAACGTTCCTCACTCCACTTCTCACAGTCACTTGTAAGCAATGTTTCAGGGACCCACATTTGGCTTTAATTTCATTTGATGCATTTTAACTCATCAAAAATGACCTAATACTTCTTGATGATGATGATGATATGGAGCTTATTAAGCGCTCGAATGCCGAGGCGTCTTGGGGTTGAAGTGTGTACGCAGGGCAGGGACTGAGCTGAATCTACTCAGGAGTAACCAGCCGGGATTTCAAGGCCTTCCTTAACGATAGAAGGTTAGGCTGAAGTCTCAGCGCCAGTGGCAGTTTATTTCACAGTTTTGCTGCACAGCTGGATAAAGACCTGCCACCCCATCTGGCCCGTAGAAATTTTGGGGTAGAGATCAAGCCGAGACTGGCCGACCGTAGGTTTCGTGAGGGGGTATAGAGCCTGAATATTTCCTGACAGTCATCTGAACCCCCACCATATCGTGCCTTGTGCACCAGGCAGAGTGCCTTAAATTCATTTCTCTGCTGGACAGGGAGCCAGTGTAATGCCCTTCCTCCCTGTGATGTAGGATGACCCTTTGGGAGCTTTAGGATTAATCGTACCGCAGCATTTTACAATGATTGGAGTTTGCTGATCTGGTGTTTATCAATGCCCAGAAACATCGCATTACAATAGTCCAGTTTGGACAAAAAAGGAGCAACCATTACCGTCTTCTGTAATTTGAGGAGAGTAAAAGGGAACATTTTACGAAGGGTCTTTAGCAGAAAAAAACTGGCAGACGTTAAACTGTTGACCTGTGCCGACATATTATCAAAAATAACCCCAAGGGGGCGTGGCGTGGAGAGCCAGTATGGCGGACGTGCTCTAGACGAGCTCCGTCCGGCCCGACGTTTATCCTCCGACTATCCTGGCCTCCATGGCCATTTGGGGCTCATAGCGACGCCTGACCTTTGCTGTTCCCTGGGTGGAGGTCCGGTAGCGGTTTCCGGTGCCCCATGCTTGATTCCAGGAGCCTGATGTCCTGGGAGCGGAGGGGCCTAGCTGCGGCAGGAGAAGCCGGGGCCTGGAGTTTGGTGGCAACCCGTCCTGGAGAGAGGGCGGACCTAGCCTCGGGGCGTCTCCCAGGGCCTGGACAATTTCGGCGGCTGGCGGTGAGGGGACGCCTTGGCTCTGCCGCTGCTAGCCGGCGGTGGCGGTGGGCGGAGCGGATGCCTCGAAGCGGAGCAGACGGACGGTGGATCTTGGAGGCCCCACGGACGGCGGAGGCGGCTGGGCCTGGTGAGGTGGGGCTGGCGGCAGCGGCGTGGCGGGCCCGGTGTGCGGAGGCCCCCACTTCAATTACAGTGCATTTTGGGACCCCCGGCCCACTGGCTCTGGTCGGGAGCGGGCAGCGTGGGTGACAGGGCCTGTGGAGGACCGGGAGTCGAGAGCTGCGGCATTACTGTGCTTGGAGAGGCGGGGTTGCGGAGCGGCCTGCCCTGCTCATTGGCCCCTGCGCCGGTCGCGCTGGGGGCACCGCCGCTCTGAAGACGTCATAGACTCGGGGTGAGACGCATCCCTGGGGCCATTTGGTGAAGTGTGGCACTGGTGCATAGAGTGAAGAGGTGTGGCGGAGCAGCCTGCCCGGATCTTCGGTCACCGTGGTGGTCGCACTGGCGCGTCACCGCCCTGAGGTGGTCACAGACACAGTAGGAGGTAGACCCCTGGGGCCCCTTGGTGGAGGAGCAGTGGAGTCGGGATCGGCGTGGGAAGGCCGACTGAAGATACCTGGGGCCGTCCCTGGGAGGCCCCCGTCCCCTGGCAGGGGATGCCTTAGTGCCTGGCTGTGGTGGGCCCCTCCCCGGCTCGGGACGCTGGTGGTGGTGGCGGTGGTTGGGTGGGCGCCCCCTCTCCACGTAAGTGCTGGCTGGGACAGTGCCTAGTGGAGTGTCCGGCCTGAGATTGGCGGCCATGACAAGAGGGAAGGGAGGCGGGGCGCTCCATGGGCCCATTGACAAATACACCGAGCCTGGTGGGGGAGCTGGAGCATCTGGGGGACGACAATGCGGCCCTAATGGCGGCAATCACACAGTCCCGTGATACGCTTCGGGCGGAGATTGGAGCGGTGGGGGCTGATGTTTCACTCCTGTGGCAGGATCTGCGCAAAGCTGTTTCCCGCATCACGGAGGCGGATGGAAGAATCTCAGGCGTAGAGGATGACGTCGCTGCTCTGAAACGGCAAGTGGCCAAGATGGAGGGGGTCCAGAAGGGACTGGCCCTGCGGGTCGAGGATGCGGAAGGGCGCGTGCGGCGCAACAATCTGCACTTTGTTGGCTTTCCGGAGGGCTGCGAGAAGGGTGACATGGAGGCTTTCTTGACCCGCTGGTTGGAGGGCTGGCTACCCCCTGACGCTTTGTCCCGTTGCTTTGTAATGGAGCGGGCTCACTGAGCTCTCATCCAGAAACCACCGGAAGGGGCCCGCCCGCGACCGGTTATTGCGAAGCTGCTGAACTACCATGACCGTGATGTCATCTTCGGGAACCACTTTTATTTGAGAACACTCGCATTATGGTTTTCCCGGACTATACTCGTCTGGTTCAGCAGCAGCGCCAGTCCTTCCAGGCAGCTAAGGCCCATCTTCGTGAACTCAAGCTCCCATATGCTCTCCTCTTCCCAGCTCGCCTGCGGGTGGTGTTTCAATCACGCACGCATTTCTTTGAGACTCCGGAGGAGGTTTTCCAGTGGACTGACGAAACTGTGCTGGTGCGGCCGCATACTCCGCCTAGACTGCGTGCTGACTCCTCGGATGGGGGAGCTCCATCTGGGAACAATCGGAGTTCCCGTCGGGAGGAGAACTGGCGGTCCAGATCGCGGCAGCGCTCCGGCCCTGGAGGGGCAGTGGACTCAAGACCCTCGGCATCCGAACATTGAGCAGTACCTTTGGGTTTGGTTTGCTATGTATGCTTTGTGATGCTCTGCTTAGGCCCTGTATGCTGACAAGGTTTGGCTCTGTTCTTGAGTTGCTGGCTGTGGGGGAAAAAGGTTTTTGATGTGGGCCGCTCTCCTTCCTCCCCCTCCTTTTCTTAGGGGTTGATGGTGGGTGGGAGTAGGTCTAGGTGCTATGGCTTGTTGGGAAGGGATCCATTGGCGGGGGGCCTCAGGACCTGCGTTGGGGCGGGGGCACCCACCTAGCCGCGACAGATACTTCAATGTTTTTGAGGTATGGGTGTGGGGCGTGGGGGTTGGGAGTTTCCAGTTTGGGGGGGGTCTCGTTGGGGTTGGGGGGGTTGAACAGCTTGGGGGGGCCCGGATTTTCGAGTTCTGTTCTGTCCTTTTGTCCGAATGTCCATGTATTCCTTGAAGCAACTCCCAGATGATGCCGTGCGTTGATGTGCCCCCTGGGGCTCCGGGCACCCTGCGAGTCCTTAGCTGGAACGTTCGGGTCTTTTGGATAATATCAAGCGAGGTGCTGTGTTGCGGCTAGCGAAGCGTCTAGGGGCTGACATCCTTCTGCTCCAGGAAACACACCTATTGGGTACGAAGGTGCTGTGCTTGCAAAGATTTGGCTATCAACAGGTTTACCATGCTGGGTTTGCACGGGAGTCCAGGGGCGCTGCTATCCTTGTCCATCGTAGGGTCCCTTACACTCACACAAGACTCTGGCAGGATGCGCAGGGGCGGTATGTAGTGATACAGGGGGTAGTGGGAGGGACTCCCGTAGTCTTGGGTTGTGTATATGCCCCACCGCCTTTGCAATGGTCCCTCATAGAGAAGCTTTACACTGTTTGGGCTGATATCCCGGATGTGCTGATGGCAATTGGTGGTGACTGGAATGATGTCATGGATGCTGCTAGGGACAGATTCCGGCGGGGGGGGGGCAGGTGCCGGTGGGCTGCCCCTCGAAGCTGCAGGGATTTGTGGCTGGTATGGACTGGATTGATTCATGGAGGCATACTCACGGTGCTACGCGCGAATATACTTATGTTTCGGCGGTGCAAGGGTCCTTCTGGAGACTTGACTACATTTTCATTCCCAGGGCGAGGGTGAGCTTCCTAGAGTCGGTGACAATCCATCCCCGGGGTCTCTCGGATCATTCCCCGGTGTCGGTGGAGCTACAGCTGGGTTGGGGGAGACAGCCGTTTCGGTGGCGCATGTCGGGGTGGCATCTTCATTAGGAGGACTACAGGCGACATATGCGCGAGGCGCTGTCAGCTTACCTTACATCTAACGTGGGCTCTGTTGAGGGGGCCACAACGCTATGGGAAGCCCTGAAACCCATATTGAGGGGTGTGGATATCGCCTGGTGTGTGGAAGCGCAAAGGCGGAAACGGGAGGCACTGGTGCGTGCAGAGGCTGAGGTGGAGGCCTTGGAGTGCAGTAGTAGACGATCGGGTGAGGCTTGTGATTTGAGCCAACTCCTGCAAACGCAGCAGTCTTATGCTGCGTTGCTTATGGACGAGGCTCGTCAGGTGTGGCTAGCCACACGTAGTAGAATCAGCCAGTGGGGAGATTAGTCCAGCAAAATGTTGCATAGGCTCTGTCAAGGGGTCTTTCATGCGCAGCAGTTACCAGGGCTGCTGGATGATGCAGGGGAACCATTGATGGACCCCGGTAGTCTGGCCGAAAGCTTCGCACGGTATTATGAGGAGCTCTATGCCCCGCGGGAGTGCCTCCTGCCTGCCCAGATTGATAAATTCCTGGCGGATCTGCCTCCTAAGGTGGTGACGGATGACGTTACCGACAAGTTAGACCTTCCGCTGACAGCTGAGGCACTGGGCACTGCACTGGGAGAGCTAAACCCCGGGAAGGCCCCTGGTCCAACTGGGTTCCCCAGTGAATTCTTTATGAAATATAATACCCAACTGCCCCTCACTATCGGGCGGCCTTGGAGGAGGCTAGGGATCAGGGCAGGCTTCCCCCAGACTGGCGGCACGCGGAGGTGGTGGTGTTCCACAAGCCGGTACGACCCCCAGAACAGCATTCCTCTTATCGCCCCATCTCGCTTCTCAACGTGGAGGCCAAAGTGCTGACCAAGGCGTTGGCCAATAGGCTCCTTCCATATATATTGAACCTGGTCCATCCTGATCGGGCTGGCTTTATGCCACAAAGGGCGACCAGACACAACATTAGACGGGCCCACGTGGCGATGAAGGCGATTAGGGACACGGGGCGGGGCTTCTGTTGGCCGATATCGACAGAGCGTTTGATTCCCTTAGTTGGGTATACTTGTTTTCATTACTCCCGCAGCTTAACTTGGGCCCCTGCTTCCTCTCCTATGTACGTCTCTTGTATACAGACCTGACAGCTTCGGTTCGAGTGGCGGGAGCGGTCTCCTCCACATTTCACATTCGGCGCGCCACCTGACAGGGGTGTCCGTTATCGCCTTACCTGTTTGCCCTGACCATGGAGCCCCTCGCTTCGCGGGTGCGGATAGACGCTCAGCTGCATGGGTTTGATTGGGAGGGGGGTCCGTCCGACAGAGTCGCGCTCTACACAGATGACGTCCTCTTCTTCCTTACATAGCTCTGGGCCGTGCCTTCTCGAAATTCTACAGATTTTTGGTGAGAACTCAGGCTTATATATGAATCCCCGCAGTCTACCCTGTGGGTCTTGGGAGAGCAGACGTCGGCGGTGGGTAGTTGGGCCGCTTTGCTTCAGGTAGCGGTTGGAGGGCTCCAGTATTTGGGGGTCTTCCTGTCGGATGCCCCCGCTGTGTCTTGGGAACGGAACTTGGTGCCAGTGTGGGACCTGGTACGTGCGGACATGAAGACCTGGGCGCGTATGCCACTTACCATTTATGGCAGATCGGCCATCTTTAAGATGGTGGCGCTCCCGCGCCTGCTATATCAGCTCCAGAACCACCCCTATCCGATTCCTCCGAGCTGGTTTCGTCAGGTCAATTCTCACCTGGGACAATTCTTATGGGAAGGGGGTGCGGTCCGGGTAGCATTGCGCATGTGCTTCCTCTCCACCTATTGTGGTGGACTGGCCACGTCAGACGTTCTTTCCTACTATCAGGCCTCCCATTTGTTGGTGTTGAATGAATGGTGGTATGGTGACCGTGCGGATCCGGCTTATGCCATGGAGCGCTTCTTCATGGGCCCCAATACGCTTCATACTATCCTCTACTCTGCGCCCCTGCGTAGTGCACTGCCCACAGCTACTCGGGTGGTATTCCTAATCTGGAAACAGGCCCTGCGCCGCGTGGGGTGGTGGAATGTCCTGTCGGCAGAGAAGCCTTTATGGCACAATGGCCACTTCCCAGCTCTAGTCTCTCTACAGGGCTTTGTGGGGTGGGACAGGGTGGGGATCTCGACCTTAGGGGATGTGATGCATGACACCACACTGAAATCTTTCCAAGAACTGGGAGACGAATTTGAGATGCCCAACTCCCAATTTTTTCGCTACCTTCAGTTTCGCCACACCCTATCCCACGCTGGCTTCACCTCGGGCGCGGCTATTGCTATGCGCCTCCGCTTGGTCCAGTTCAAATTCCTGCATAGGGTCTATTATACAAGAGTTAGTCTGTTTAGGGCGGGCCTGATAGCCTCGCCGGCTTGTCTTCGCTGCCAGAGCGAGGAAGGGACATTCCTCCACACGGTATGGAGTTGCGGGATTGTAGCGCGTTTCTGGAGGGGGGTGTTGGCCTGTTTAGCGGAGGTGTTGGGGTGGGAGCTCCCACATACGCCGCAGTTTGCCTTATTGCATGTTATGGATGGGGTGGGGGGCAACTTGTATAAGAGACACCTGAAGTTACTAGGCATCACCACTGCCAAGAGAGACATAGCCAAAGGGTGGAAGGACCCCCGTGCCCCTAAGATGACGAACTGGAAGAGGAGCCTTGATTTTTATATGGGATTGGAGCACCCGATATATATTGCTAGGGGTTGCCCTCGGAAGCATTTTCAAATTTGGAAACGCTGGGCAGATTACAGGTGGGTGTGGTTGGAGCCTCCGGTGGAGCAGGATGTTCTCCCTCTGGACGAGTGAGGGGGGCTGTGTTAAAGAGTCTGGAATATGGTGCAGACAGGATTCATGGACTATATGGGCTCGATTCTACACATGGCGTAATATATGTTCAGTGTAGACTTCTTTTCTTTGTTATTTTTCCCTGGTCCTATTGAAAACTGTGCGACTGTGGGGGGAGGGGTGCGGGAGAGGAGAGTGGTGGGAAAGGGAGTTGGGGTGTGGGGGCAGCTGGGGGGGGAGTGGGTGGGGTACAGTGGAGTTGTTTGGGGGGGTTTCACGTTTTCTTTGTAGTGTTTGTCTATACAGTGGGAAAGTCAAATGCTGATGATCTTGTGATGTTTCTTGTGACAGGCTCCCCTGGGTGTCAGGGCCCTGTGCTGAATCTGCAACTTTGACAATAAAATTTGTTTTCAATAAAAAAAATAACCCTAAGATTCCTCACCTTCCTAACAGGGTGAGGGCATTCTCTGCCTCTGACGGCCACCAAGAACTGTTCCATAGAGATGTTCCATTGCCAAACTCAATCACTTCTGTCTTTTCTATATTACTCTTCAGAAAGCTTAGACTCATCCAATTCATGATGTCCTTTAGACAGGAGTGAAAGCTGGCAGCTGTTAACTCAGACCTATCCGATAGGGATATCGCCAGTTGTGAATCGTCGGCATACAACACAATTGTGAAGCCATGTTTCCTGACAAGTATTGCCAGTGGCTTCACATAGACATTAAAGAACGTTGGCGACAGAGCTGATCCCTGCGGAACACCACTGGGCAAGTTGAAACTGTTCGATTGTAAGCCGTCCCAGCTCAGAATCTGTTTCCTGTTCTCTAAAAAAGAGGAGAGGAGGGCCAAAGCAGAATCACCGATTCCTACCTCCTGTAGTCGCCGCACCAACACTGTGTGGTTCACGGTGTCAAATGCGGCCGACAAATCAAGGAGAACAAGGATTGCCCTACCTCCACCAACAACTACTCTCCGAATCCCCTCTGAGGCTGCAATCAGGGTGGATTCCATGGAGTGTCTTGGCCGAAAGCCATGCTGAGTGGGTCCAAAAGCCTATTACTCTCTAAATATTCTGTCAATGTCTTATTAACCGATTTTTCGAGGACCTTAGCTACAAATGGTAAACCTGAAATCAGCCAATAGTTTTTGTATTCAATAGGCTCTAGCATGGTTTTCTTCAATATTGGCCAAATGCACGCGGTCTTCACACATTTAAATTATCTGTGAAGGTCACCCACAATTATTGGTAAAATTTGTTCTTTTATTTTCACTTTTAAAATAATCTTTTTATTGATATTGAGAGAGCCTCCTTTATAAAGGAAGTATTGAGTAGGAGTGGGTGGAGCTCAAGGAGTTTCACTTGGTGAAATATATATTGCAGAGTTACCCAAAAACTCAGTTAAATTCTGCAGAGTTCCGTATGCCGGCAGAGTATTGCTCGCTCACCACATTTAAACTTCTGATCACAACCTGCAGTTAGTTCGGGCGCACAAGGACTAATCACACGCACATTTCATAATAAAAAAGAGTCCAAATATTCTTATAGAAAAATAAGTATTATCCGGTTCCTGGCTAGTTAAAACTGAGGCAGTTGAGAGCAATATAAGATTACTCGACCATGAATAGTTTAGAGGTGGGAATCCATTTTATTGGAATAAAGGGCCCTCACACACCCAGATGGGTGTCATGGGTGTCAAGGAGCAGACCGATGATGACACATCTGGGTGTGTGAGGGCCCTATATCCCAATAAGATGGATTCCCACCTCTGAACTATTCATGGTCGAGTAATCTTAAATTCCCCTCAACTGACTCCGTTTTAACTAACCAGGAACAACATATTACTTATTTTTCTATTGACTCTGGGCATATATGCTGGACCTTGCGAAAATCCCATTGTCCCTCTTTTGTATATTTTTCCAAATATGCTTACACACAGCAACACTGATCATATACTTACACTCAGAAAACATTGACACATGGACAAACTCACGCTTACATCAACCAGATACGAATACACCTGCGGTGCACTAGGTGGGACACACCAACATGTCGCTGTTAGCTGTGAGATGCCACCAGCTCTAGTGGGTTAGTATTGTAATAGTACACTTATAGCGTAAGCGCCCCTTTCACATTCGAGCTCTGTCATGGGCTGGGGGGTCTGTTGTGTTGCTGCTCACCCCGGGATTGGTTGAGGTGCCCCTGACAATAGGTTCAAAACTGCTAAGTGCATAGTGACCTCTCGAACCATTACACATTCTGGCTCTGATCCTGTTGATCTGGCTTCACTCTACTTTGTGTTTACCTTAGTGTGGGAGCAGAGGCTAGTTGTGGCTGCACCTGCCATGCGCAAAAACACGTTTATAAATGGTTCTCACTAGATGTCATTAATAGGCCCTGTGCAGGATAAACGGCACACTTCTGCTTCTTCAAACACTGCAAACAGTTTGGGTAATATGAATGAATGAGACCAAGAGTGAAGGAGCAAGTAACGGCTACAGTGTTATAATCTAGTCTCAACATTGGAATCTGGCCCCATTGTTAGCATCTGACCACGGTGTAGAATCTTGACCTGGAGTTAGCATCGGCTCCCAGTGCTAGCACCTGAGACTGGCATTAGCAGAGCTTGGAAGAGAGCTTTCAATGCCAATCGAGATGCTCTACTTGATCACAAGACCAATAAACCTGCAACTGACAGATTAACATTTGTGAACACCTTCTGTACGCTGTCAAATCAAGTCCAGAAGACAGTACGCAGACATTGGCGCATCCTTAACATTGCAACAGAGAACATTCCATTGCCACTGTTTGCATTCAAGAGAGGTCCAAGTCTACGCGATAGCCTTGTACATTACCGGGCAAGGCTTCAGTCGAACCAGGACACCAACACTCTCTGGGGGCTTCCGCCGGTACGTGGACATTATCCATGCGGTTCATGCAGCGTGTGTCCACAGACCACCAAGACAGAATCCGAGCATATCGGCACTGGCCGTCCATGGATCCTGAAAAGTCACACCAATTGCAACACAGACCATGTGATCTACATGATCATATGTCCCTGTTCATTGAGGTACATCGGCCATACGACCCGCAAAATCAAGTTGCGCAGCAGTGAACACAAGAGCACAATACGGTGTAACAAACAGTCAACGTGCCGAACCAATCATTTCCTACTCCTGAAACATCATGCAGATGAAATGAGGGGGTTGGATTTGGAACATCCTAAGATTCCCCAGCATGTGACCGATGTATCGAGATTTCTGTTCATCAAGGAACAGAAATGAATTTTCAAGCTTAAAACGGATACAGCAGGTCTGAACGACAATATTCCGTGGGTTTCCATATAGTTCGGATCTGTACTATAAACTTGTTCTGCCAACTTGTCTGTTTAGTGAGTTGACAAATTACCAGGACAAAACACCAACTAGGGAAGGTATTCCTAACTCAAGACATCAAACCTGACTAACCTGTAGTACATGCAACAGGTGTGATGTGAGTTGTGAATAGTGATAAAATGCGATTGATACCACCAATAACAGTAATATATTTGGCTTGAAACCTCCGTTCTTACACTTTTTACACTTCTATAAAACTGTTCGTGGGTTGAGATTGGTCCGATAGTCTTAAAATAATAAATAACATCAGAATGACATCATTCTCATTACTATTGGCCGTACAGAACCCACACTAATCTTTGCTCTTATAAAAATGTCCCTCTTGAACAATCCCTGATAATTAATGACAGCAGGTAGACTATCTTACTATCTCAATTAGACTACCAGAATACTTTACAAATACTTATAGGCTGCACACCGACCAGTAACCTCGGTAATTATAATATTACACATATTTTAGCCAGATCATACCAACAAGGTTACCAGAATACTCCATAATTACTTATAGGCTCCTATTTGATTAGTAAATTCGGCAATCACATTATTACATAATTTGTAGCCTGATTATATGAACACTGGCAATGCAATTACGTTCCCGATACCATCGCATATCACAACTAGTGTTGACGCTGCCAATATTGCGTCGGGCGCGCATGCGCGAAAGAATGGTGGTCCATCTTTGCATATGCGTGGCAGATGAGTATCCCGGTTCCGTCCTCTCCATAAGGGCAGCAGTTTCTTTCGGCACATGCGCACAAAAGCGCTAGTGAAGTAAGCAAGCATCCGGGAATAATGCACAGACAACCACGGGTTTGGCGCGTTACTAATTTTAGCCAAAAAAGATTGGTCGAAGATTTAATTTAGACTAATTGGGCCAATCAGCAGGAGTATAAGAGAAGAGCTCAACCTGCCATCGGTACCTCCCCCACTGCTTGAAGATCGGAACGAGGTACCGACGGACAGGTAAGAGGCTCTGTGCTTGGTGTGCTAACTGTTTTTATTGTGTTAAATAGAGTCTTTGCTATCTTTTGACTCAGTATTGGGCCAACCAAGAATATAGATCCTTCAATTAAGATATTACAGACATATACTGGACTTTGCCAACACTTGTATATATCTTATTTCTATCAACATACATGCTAAGGATAGCCTTCCATTGTGTCTACTCATTGCCCTTGGGTCCTCCTCTTTTCCATAGCAGGGAGGGGCAAACCATGAATGCAACTACTTTCACAAAACATAGAGACAAATTCTTTGGCTATAGGTATAGAGCACCTGCCTATATGAACTTAGATTAGACACCATTTAACTGAATCTATTTCAAATCTAACTACACTTGTCAAATGCCAGCCTATTGTTACTCATGGTGTGGAGCGCCATGTTTTCAGTCTTTTTGATTAAGGTTTTTCTAAATTTCGAATTTTATGAGTATAAACATTAGGCTATAAGGAGGATGAGACAATCACCTTGTTTTCCTTGTTTTACCTACGAATAGAGCGGGGCCTCTATCACCGAGCAGTCGCCAGTTGAGGTGAGGCATACTCCCACAGAAAGGTGGGTGAGTACCAACTTATTGTTAAAAATACAAAATTGCCTTAACAAAGTTACATAATGAACTGGCATGGTTGATTTAAATTTTAAATCGACCTATTTTGACTTTCCAACCTCTAAGCTCAAAGTTTTTCGGTCCACCAGTATTAGCTTGATCCTTGCACTTACAAAGTTTTTGTGTTTCAGGAATGAAGATAATGTTCTCACCTACACACACATGAGAATCATGTCGGGTAGGGTGGTAACAAACCACTGATTCATTTTCTTTCATGCGCAACTCACTATGTATAAATCTTTATATTGATTGCTTTCTTTGCAGTAGCATTTTTAACAACTATTAGGTCCTGAAGAAAGCCGGGCGAGGCTGCCATACGGCTGAAACATGTCGACCTCACTACTCGCCGGGAGATAGTAAATTTGTTATACACTATCAGGCGATCCATTTTTATCTCAAGACATGTGGACAATACTCAATAAACTTATTTTTGTCCTCATAGTAATTTTTAACTGCACCTGTTTTTCATGAGCACTGCACTCCATCAGTTGTCTCATACCTTGAACAACTACTTTGGCTGAGGATACTGAGAGTATTTGGTCTGGTATCTACTTATGTTAGCCTTGGTGCAACATTTGGCTACATTTGACCTCCCTCTCATAGTCTTCCAAATGACGAAGTTCCGCCAAATGGGTGGGCTGATGGAGACTTCTCTCTAGCCAAGTATTGGGCAAGCTATTTATATCTGGTGAACCGTTCTCTAAGAGCTGACTAGGCTGTTTTGTCATAGTAATAGACTGACCTTCTCCTGGTATTTGTGTAAGTCTTGGATTGGGGGTATGGAGTAAAGTTGGTCTATAAACACTATCCCCTAGACCCTCCCACACACGTATTTTTTCTAATGATTTTACTCTGCAACAGGCAGTGGAAAGCTCAGACAACAGTAGGGACACTCTGGTCCAGCTCCTGGGCAGCAGCCAAGACCCAGCCTCACAGGTCCTGCAGGGATATGTCAGTGTCAGTGACCACCGCAAGCTAAAAAGACCCAGGTGACCCGACCCCGGGAAAGAAGAGGCAAGGGTGGAGCATGACTGAGGACTGACTTCTGAACTCTGCCAGGAGGGAATGAGAGTGAATGATCTTTGGTACCTCCTTCTGACTGTGATTTTATTGGGATTGCATTCTCACTGAAGTTTTCAATGCAGGCTGTGTACCTGGAGTCGCCCCTGGTAGAGGAGCCCCTCCAACAGCACCCGCAGCCTGCGTCCCAGACGTACCACTCTCCCAGAACAGCCGGTGCAAGGGCAGGTGGAGCACTTGATAGACTGAACCAACAAGAGCTCAGAAAAGAGGATAAACGTGCTGCACTACCAGCCAGCTGAGCAAAATGGCCACAACCCCTTGATCCCTTTGCTCTTTTGGTGTCACCCTTCTGATTCTGGCCCGTCTTGTGAAATCATCTGTACACGGAACACCGGTCCCGGGCAACTGCGCACACCCACAAACTGTTTGAAAGTCACCTCTTCGAGGACGAAGCCGGTGAATGGCTGTCAGTAAATTGAGTAACCAGCTCCCATCCAAGGGCATGGTGGAGAGAATACTAAGGACCTGTCAGGAGAAGATGTGCAGAGAAAAGGGCTGGGCTATCCTGAAAATGACTGTAGAGCGTGCTTCACGAAGCAGCTTTAACAACATTAGGGGTGAGCGCGCCGGTAAAAGTCTGCTCTGTCGGCGATACCGGAGTTATTGCCGAACCCCGCGTTCCAAGCGGAGCGGGGATTGCCAAAACTCTGTGAACTCTGCAGGCGGAGCAGAGTTTACCATCTACCCCTAGTATTGAGGACACTTGTGATACCGCAAATTTGCACAACGTCTTGAATACTAATTTTGTTTGAAACTTTCAAGACATTAGTCACTTTTCCGGATTTTAAAGTGATGAGGTTAAGAACTATTGTGTGGCATTTGGGAAGGCTCAGTGTTAGCTTTGACAGTTTCCTTGGTTTTAAAGAAATTGCAGTATTGTTGAGTCACCATGGATTTAATTTGGACAAAATTTAAATTAATAAATTCTCCGAAGATCTCAAAGATTTCCTTGGCTTGAGAAGGAAACTTGGTGAGTCTTTTCTCACAAAATAATTTTTAGCTGTTTTGATACCTATGAGGTTGCCCATTTTGAACTATGTGTTTGAAGTGTGTTACTTAGGATCAAAGTATGCATTGTTGCAGTTCAAAGTTATAACAGGATCGGTTTGGCCTAAAGACCACAGTTAATAATTTCCTGCATTATAAAATAGCATGTGTGTTTGTAGAGTATATTTGTACCCCAAGATATATATAGCCATGGAAAACCAAATGTCTATTATTACCCTATTTAATAGTACATATGTTGACACCCTCAAGAGGATGAAAGTGAGTAAACCAACATTGATGTCAAGCACCGATTTCAACAGTAGATGTGTTAGTCCATGGAGTGTTCAGATTCCTCTATAGGGGCTCAACTGTTCAAAGTGGAAGAAGGTTTATGATGGAGGGTCTTCTGCAAAATCTCTGGATCCCCTAGAGTGACATTGCTTGTTGCAACTTATTTGTATGTATCAGTATAAAGTTAGAGGCTGATTCTTATTATATATTGATAACACAAATGATATTCAGAAAAGTACATTAATGTTGAAGAGACCAGTGTGGTTCATGATTGTGAAGATTCTGTAACTGAAAGGTAATTAATGTATGATCTGATCAAATTTGTTGTTGTTCTAGTTAGCTTGCGGATTCCAAGTTGTGGTAAAACTCTAGGCAAAGTATGTGTGTGACTATATGAGATGTATCTCTCATTAGTTGCTTGAACAAAAATGACTGCAAGTTCTCTTCCAGCTCGTTTATACTTAGAGTTGTCAACACATAAAAGGAATCCCTTTTCACTATGATTTTCTATGGTACTATTGCGAGTGAAAATTCTGAATTCCATATAGCTCTTACTGGTAAATCACCCACCTTTAAAATGTTTTCAGATTGATTTTATTCTATCTAATCCTCCTTCAATATATGTAAGACATATTTCACATGCACACAACATTACCCATTTTCACAACCACATTTGCCACCTTCCTTATTAACCCCTTTACCGTGGTGTAGAATCTGCCGTAGTGCGGAGGTTTCCGAGCGCGGGCGGGGCTGCGTCGGCCAACGGACATGTGCAGCACTCCGAAGGTAATGCTCGCGACGGCCGTTGGCCGACACCAGCACGCAACGGGTTAATAACAGTGCATGACCTCCTGTAAGTCAAAAGCATGCTCCACACTCTTCTGTTGCATAGCCATACTAATTTCTTTACAGTTTCACTTCCTGCTTTCAATCCCATCACAGTCTTTCTACAAATTCTCTTTTCACCATATTCTTCCAGTCACAAAAACGCCAGTGTGCAATTTTTGACAGCTATTTGCAACCTGATGTTTGCACATTGGTCCTAACTTTTTCCAGCTATTTGCAGCACTGCATACAATTTGTACCTTTCCATTATTCAATTCACATTTCTACATAACATGTTTGTGTAGACCTTGGAACATTTAGTTGAATGCATCTTAATGCTACGTCTTTTAGGATAGTCTCATCATGTTTTACCAAGCTGAGTACCGGCACTTTTCCAGTGTCAAGGAAAGTACTGGTACTCTGATTGATTAGGTGGGCACTGGGCCAATGCCTGAGGGCCAGCTGTGGCCCGTTTATTTGGCAGCATGTTTGCCGTTTTGGCGTTTGTCTGTATCATTCAGCTCAACGGCCTGCTGTCGGCCTGCCCCAGGGGCAAGTGGGCCTCTGCTCTCATTGTCCTCAACCACCCCCTGCCTGTCCTGCATGCTGAGTCATCTTGTTAGTGTATTGGACATCGGCAGCCAGAGGCACAGTGATGTATGCGGCCTGAATGGGTGGGAGGAAAGACAGCCTGCAATCAGTGATTGTGCCTTTTAACCACTTGGCCTCCCACTGAGGCCTGACTCACTTGCTCCTGCAATTCCACCCCCACCCCTGTCCACCTGCTGGGACAATTCCACCCCCACCCCTGTCCACCTGATGGGACACCAGCAGGGATAAGGTGGTTGAAATGGCCTATGCGGCCTGCCTGGAGCCCAGGTGAGGTGGGAGGAGGTGTACTGAAGCCAGTATTGTTCTTCCCTTTACCTCTGCCCTACTGCACATGCTCACGGCCCTGCAGTGCTCACTGCCTGTCACTACAAGCTTGCCGGCCGTGGGGCCTTCTGCCAAGGAAAGAAGAAGTATAATGGAGAGAAAGAAGGTGAAGAGTGAGGGGCAGAGATAGAAGGAGCAGAGGAGAGTTTAAAGGCGGGGGAAAATAGATACAGAAGCAGACAGAGATGGAGAAGAGATTGAGACTGGTATGAAAAAAGTAACAGGGGCACACAGATGGCAGATCAGAAATAGAAAGAGTGATAGTAGAGGATTATAGGATACCTTTAGGGTAAAGAGAGTGGATACAATTGTGAGAGAAGTGAGTGGGGGAGGGATTGAGAGATTAGAGATGTGAAGATTGATAGAGCATTTATCTGCTTCTTTGTGTGCGTTTTCCAGGTTGTCTGTATGTTTGTGTGTGCGAGAAACTAAATCAGAGAGGAAGAGAATCAGGACACCAAAGAGGTATTTGAAAAGAAATGTGTCTACTACTTGTTATTAATGATGCTATGCCAGTCTATCTCTTGCCCTAGTGAACATTAATTCTTAGCCTGAAAGGGCTAATAGTACTGTTGATGGCTTTGCTGCATTCAGGGTTTAGAAGCTCCTTGCACTGCTCGCAGAAGTACTACACACCACCCTTTATTAGCAGACGTACCTGTTAATCTGCACATTTGGAAAATTTGAGATAACTGTCAAGGGCAATGCAAGGGCAAAATGAATACTCAATAGAAGTGTTTTCTATCATCATGTCTCACCCTGCCTCTAACCCCTAACTCAATTTAATGAGTACCTGCTCTATTTTTTCCATTTAAAGCACTGATCATGTATATCCCATTTTTACATTCCATCCACACGACAATAACAATTCTAAACAGGTGGCCTTTTACCTAGTGGCTTGCTCCTGTCTCTTCAACACCAGGCTCTAAGTATTCTATCATAATCCCTGTACCTGACATACAAAAACATGTCCCCAGGCACAGAAGAATTATTCTATATAAGGGTCACCACTTTTTTTCATCATTAACCAACAGCCAGCTGTGCATAATCACGCTTGTTTAGAAAAGCATTGGTGATTTTTTTCAAAACATTTATGATTGTTTTCATAACACCCATGATTGTTTGAAAAACATATTGATTCTAGAAATAAACCCTGTAGTGACCACTTTAGTATAAAAGACCCTCACTTCAACCTACAAATTAAACAAAAATTCCTTCCAAGCTGAGACAGGGGTCCTGCATGACGAATCTCCAATAGGCAGCAGTCTTACATTCCTTGTGGGCTGTCATCCTCGAAGCAAAGATGGGGTCCTTCATTCTGAACCATCGGTTGAGGGGGCTGGTTCTTCCATGGAGGGTTTCTTAGCTACAGATACACATAGCTATACACACCTACAAATCCAGGTTAGGCTAGGCAAATTTTAGCAAACTAACGTAGGGCGCATTTTAGGAATATGCAAGTGCTACTGTTTTTATCTGAACTGCTTCTGTTCATCTTATTACCACTATGGTAGAAATGTATCTCCTATTTACTATATAGGTACTAACAATCTATTTTATATGCGTCTGTCTCCTGATTGTTGCAGCACATATGTTTTATACAAGATTGTCGCTGGACCAATAAATACTTATTGAAACATTCTAATTTCAAACCTGTGTATTTTCTGAGAGTAGGCATGCACAAGTGTCTGAGCAAAATGTACTATACTGTTTTCCTGAGGAATCAGGGTTGTCATGTTCAGTGGTTGCCTGAGATTACCCACACGACTGTAGAATACAGGGGGGTGGAAGTGCAAGTGGCACTGTAGAGCTAGCTGATCTAGTGGGTGACATATCCTGTGGGGGTGTCCGTAAGTGGTTGGGACACCAAGCACTCAGTTTAGGTCATCCAAAACGTGCATTTCCTGGGGGACTCCTAGGAACTAAACAACATTCTGGCATATGCATCAACGTTCGTAAATACCAGTCGGTAATACCGAAAAATAACGAATCGCTAATATGAACATGCAAACCGCGATGCATCAAAGTAATCGGTAAAAAATACCGAGTCGGTAATAATCGCTAATAAAGAACGAGTAAACGCCAGCGCGAGTAACAAAAACCGTAATCGGAAATACCGAGTCGGTATTACCGGATCCGGTAATAGCGGAATCGGTAATACCGAAAACGGGAAAATAACGCGACGCTTCGGAAGCAGGCTGATGACATCACAACCAGGAAGTAGGACACCCACGCTGCATTCAGTGTCCGGAGTTGCACAGAGGAGGAGGCAGAGCTCAGGAGCTGAGGTCCCACACTGAACCAGAAGCAAGCAGGAAAAAGGTAGCAGGACAGGATGGAGAAGGAGGCCCCCCAGCATGGAAAGGACACATCCCGAAAGCGAAAACGAAAGTTTTCAGATAAGGAGCTGGAAATCCTCATACAGAGTGTGAGCAGCAACCATGATCGCATATTTGGCAAGTTGTCGCTTAAGGTGCCAGAGGCAGAAAAAAGGAAGATGTGGCTGCGCATCATGGACAAGGTGAATGCCTGCGGAGTCACCCACCGCAGCATCGACGACCTCAAAAAACGATGGTACGACCTGCGTAAGAGGGCCAAGGAGAAGATTGCGCAGAGGGTCAGGGATGCTGCTGGCACAGGAGGGGGACCATCAAACGTGACGCCTAACACTGACCTGGAGGATCTAGTGGAGGCCACCATAGAACGTGAAGCTGTTGTGGGGGTCACAAGTCTGGACACCTCAGGTGCTGCGGAAGGAGGACAAGGTAAGAGGCATGCCAGCGTAACGATGCAGCGTGTACGTAGTCCCTGCCCACTCCCCCATGCCAGACCCAGTGCACATGTAGCGTTGCCCTACACACACACCCTCACCACTGTGTTGCACCATGGGAGATGTAGTCAATACATGAATGGGTGCATGCCTGAGCCCAGAGATGAATACAGCTGCCAAGGGTCAAATGTCAGTCAACAAAAGTAATTTATTGTGAGATGCCACAGCTATTGTCACATACCATACCATGATATTAACTATGCACTGTTTCACACACAGATGCATCCCCCATCGATTCAGACGACAGTGGCCACCTTGTCATCTCAGAGACGCCAGTGTTGTCAGAAGCGGAGTGCTCAGAGGGAGCTGAAGTCATGTCCTCCCCTTCACCACCACGCCGGACAACACCTCCACCGTCCTCCCGGCCGAAGCAACCACCACCGCCACCGTCCTCCCGGCCGAAGCAACCACCACCGCCACCGTCCTCCCGGCCGAAGCAACCACCACCGCCACCGTCCTCCCGGCCGAAGCAACCACCACCACCACCATCCTCCCAGTCCAAGACACCACCACCACCACCCTCGCGGACCAAGACACCACCACCACCAGTGCTGCCCACTCCGCAGAGCCACAGAGCAGATGTTGCCGCCCTGTCCGTGATGGAGTCAGATCAATCTTCATCACACCCAAATGTTCCACGCCAGGCTGTCGTCACTCCAACCAGCCACACTGCAGGCCGACAGCGCATCAGGCAGAGGGTTGTGTCCCCGGGTCGGGCTGCTGCAAGACCGGTCGATCTGTCCGGAGGGTACGGAGTAGTGGAGGCCCGGATGCTGCGTGTCCAGCGCCTGCAGGGGAGACACATGGGTGCCATGAAACTCAGCATGACACAACTATGCAACAAACTAGGCTACATGACTGCCGCAGTGCGTGAGCACACCACTGCCGTATCTGCGGGCAACAAAGACATCAAGCTGTGCCTGCAAGAACTGACACGTGCCATACTCGCAGGCCAAAGGAGTGAGCGCCGGCGTCACAGGCAGGTCATGCTGGCAGTGAATACCACAAACAAGGCCATCAATAAGATGTGCAACAGCACGGCTGTGCTGTCACGCAGGTCCGTGTCCCTGCAAGTGGATCTTGGTCATTTATGTGGGGATGTGGCAAAGGCCCTTGAGAGGGTGACCACTGCAGTGGAGCAACTGCAGCCAGGGTCAGCCAGTGTCAGCAGTCTGGGGGCGGAAGAGGGGAGTGAGGCAGCCTCCAGTGTCAGCAGCGTCTCCCTGCCGGACACCAGCGTGAGGAGGCGCAGTGGCCGCAGTGCAACTGCCACTGACTCCCATCGTGTACAACCCGAGGAGTCACAGGACAAGAGACTGGGGGTACGCGGCAAACGGAAGTAAACATGTGGCATAGTCACACTGTCCTTGGTGAGGTAACCATGGACAGACCAAAGTGCCTCACGCGCCACCTGTTCTGAGAAGGGACATTGCTAGTTTTTTTCGCTGCGGCAGCAGCTTGTTTGTGTTACGTTTTTCTGCACCAGTCAGGTGTCCATGCCCATTAAACCCTTGCAAAACTGATCCTGTTGTCAAGTCACTCTCTTACCTGTCTCAGAAATGATTACGTGTGATGTATGCCCGTCTCCTTTGCCCTTCAGCTGTGTTGGGCACATGTGCCTGTTGGTGTTGTGGGGGGGGTTGCTGGGCACGCAGTTCTTCCTCTCCCTCCACCTCTATGTGTATCCCCATGCGCGTGGCGATGTTGTGCAGGATGGCACACACAGCAATTATCTGGCAGCAGGTCACTGGGTCGTACTGCAAAGCACCTCCAGTCTTGTGCAGTATTCGGAAGCGGCTCTTCAGGATGCCGAATGTTCGCTCAACCACATTCCTAGTACTGATGTGTGCCCTGTTGTAGCGCTGCTCTTGCGGGGTAGCTGGGTTGAGATAGGGCGTGAGGAGATATTCACGCAATGCGTATGCGCTGTCACCTGCAGGATGGGGAGAGAATGGTAATCAGCATTAATGGAATTATACATGTGGGGAAGGAGTGGATGGGGAGTACGATGATGCAGCTATTTGTACCTAGTAGGTGTCCCTCTCCGAATTCTCCGTTGATCAGGCGCCTGTGGAGGCCACAGTGACGGAAAATGTAGGCGTCATGTGTGCTCCCGGGAAATTGGGCTACAATGTCGGTAATGATCAACTTGGCATTGCACACCACCTGAACATTTATTGAATGATACGATTTCCGGTTGCGGTAAATGTATTCGGTGGCTGATGGAGGACAGATGGGGACATGCGTGCAGTCGACACACCCGATGACATGGGGGAATTGTGCCACCTGGTAGAATTCCCGTTTGGTGCGGGTTAGCTGCTGGGGGGTTCTGGGGAAGGTGATGTGGCGATTGAGAAATGTCAGCATGGCCTCTAGAAACCGGTGGAAAAAGCGTGATAAGGCACTTTGCGACACGCCTCCTGTCTCAGCTATTACCCCCTGGAAGCTTCCAGATGCAAGCAGGTGCAGGCAGCATAGCACCTGCACATGGGCAGGTATGGCGTTGGTCCGACGGGTCTCGTGCTGCAGTAAGGGTGTCAGGTCTGCTATTAGGTGCATTATCATGGCACGGTTCAGTCTGTACTTGACGTACACCTGTTCCTCGGTCTGCCCCAGCAAAGTGATGCGAACCCTGAAGATCCTGTCCTGTATCATCCTCCTGCGCTGGGCCTGGGCGTTGATCCTCCACCTCCTAGCAAGCACGTACAGGGCAGCCATTTTGGTGTACATGTGGGGTTTCCCAGGGCATTTATGAAGGGTAACTGATTGTCAGCACCTGCTGATGGGGTTTAAATTTTTTTTTCTGTCCTTCTGTTAACTTTACCTCCTGATTGTGATTCCCCTTATTTTGCTCATGCTAAATAGCGATTTTGGGGATTTCCGGTATTAGCGACTGTTCATGCATACCATTTCCATTCGTTATTGCCTATTCGGTATTTCCGAACTATTGCTTTGTGGTTCGGTATTTCCGAATGTCTGTTTAACGATTCGGTAATTTACCGCGGGGCCATTTAGCGGTTCTTTATTTTTTTCCGATTTTCGGTTTGATGCATTGCAATTTATGGTTTTGCGGTCGGTATCGGCCTGTTTTTCCGAATCGCTGTTTTACCGGGAGGTATTTCCGTTGATGCATATGCCTGTACATTGTTTAGTTTGTCCAAACCTTTGTGCAAAAAGACAAAGGATCTCCACTCTTCTCCCAAAACATTCATTAACATTGCCCCAAATTTGAAATCCAGTCAATGTAAGGCTCCTAAATAATTAATAAACATATTTCTCTACTCATTAGATGGAATTCACTGCTCTCCTGGATTTTTGCAAGGGGGGCAGGCTTTTAGAGATCGGGGGTCAGAGTAGTTACAAGGGCTGGGGCCAGGACTGGGGGGTAGCTTTTTGGGTTGGGGTCGGTTTTAGTGTTCAAGGCGTGGGGGATCGGGGCAATCTTTTAAAAATTTGACAGGGTTTTAGGGCTGAGGGCAGGGGCGAGGAGGTGAAGATTTAAGGACTGGGTTTCGGGGGAGTTTTTAGGAGTGGGGGTTGGATTTAGGGCTCAGGACAGGGGGTCATGTAGCTGTTTTAAAGGGTACAGGGTTTTAGGCCTCAGGGCAGGGGAAGGGGTAGGGGTAGTTTTAAGCGCAGTGCCAGAGTACGTTTTATGTCTCAGGGCAGTGGGGCAGTGTATTCTTGGTAGGAGGCGGGGCTTCAGAACTCCAGGCGGGGGGAGGGAAGGGGTTGCTCTAAGGGGGAGGCGGGGTAGGTTTCAGGCCTTAGGGTCATAGGCAAGGCAGGGGGAAATGATTTTAGGGCATAGGGCGGGGGTCAGGGTAGTGGTGATATTTACCACGCATATCCCTTTACCAATCATTCCTTTACAATGAAATTAGGTGGTAAACACATGCATGGTAAAGCTATGTGTGATAAAGGAACGTGTGGGTAAGATGCATTGGTGGTTGGGTCCATATTGTAGAGGCATACATGGTTCAACCATGAGTGCCTTCATCATACAACCCAAATGGGTTGGTATCTGATTCACCAAGAGGAAATCATCCCCAGGACATTTTCCTCTTTGGAAATCCTACTCGCAGCCTCGGTCTTTCTAATGGAATATTTTTCTGTTTCTACGGTGCACCATTCCCTTAAAAAAATGTATTTTCCATTTCGGAATAGAATTGTGAATGTTGAGGTCTGCTGTTCATTTGCACACTTCCCTCCCTGCATTTGCAACTAAAATTTACAAATTGTGATCTGTTTAATTAAAATTCAGTGGGCATACTTTTTGGCAACAACCTGCAAATGTACAATTTGTGGTATAGCACATTAATCCATAAGATGCATACCAAACTGTATTCTCTTTCAGAATGCATATTACACATCCCTGGCTTGTAAATCGGAATTGCATATTAGGCCCATAAATATTGAGTGTAAAAACATTCTTAGAAATTAACTGCAACTAACTTGTCTCAATATAAACAGCAGTGCACTATTGTACAAAAGTCAGCACAATGCAACTCAGATATTGGTATGTGTTGGGGGCAGAAAAGTCTTTCACATCATGACAGATGTGTACCAAGGCCCTGTGTGCCCCAACCACAATGATATCTAGATCCCTGGTGCTGATTTTTGTTGTCATGGCCAAACAAGGATCATACGTGTGTACCATGACATAGGTCTGTCTCACCTAGTGAGGTCTTGTAGAACCGGTAGGGGCACCCAGAAGTGCTGCCCACACAGTAGTCAGAAGCTACTGCCTTTGCCATAAGTTAAGCAGCACAAGTGTGGTGGTTGCAGCATACCTTGTAGTGATCAGTAGACATAAACAGGCCTTTTTGCTTGTGTTACTGAAATGAGGTCCACCGGCTCACTCATGTAAAGTTCTGCTGCTGTGTGCTTAACTTACCTTTGGCTACATCAAGTTAGTATGTAGTGCATTTTGGGAGACACTGGGTTGACTGGATGAGCTTGAGGAGGCAGAGAACCCCCTCACTGCCTCTCAGACAGATTTTTGCATCCCTCTAAGCTGGGTGAGGCATACACTGAAGGAAGTACACTTAAATTGGTGCTCCGTGATTTCATGGTGAGGTCACTAGAAAGGGGCCCGGGTGCATCTTAGGAAGGAGATGGGGCTGATAAGAAAATCATATATAGTTGGGCTGAGGCTCTGTGGTAACCATTTGATGCACATATTACTGTGGCTGAGTTCCAGGTGTTAACCTCTAGTCACTACCATGGCCTGTGATGTAGGGCTTCCATATTTGGAGTCGCTCCTGCTACGACAGACTGCTTTCTGGTTGAAGTGTCGGGAAGACAAGTGACTACATCAAGAGGAAGCAGACCTCCAACACAAACTTGAAAGATTCAGACTCTAAATCATATTTGGTGCCTGGAAATCGACTATTAAAAATTGGAGCTTGAAGCTCCCAAAATTGTCAACTGCCCAGCATCCAGTCGGGCTGTGAGAGGATGAGAAGCTCTGCAACAGTTAAGCCTATGACAAGGACTGGAGGTTAAGGCCTACCAGTTTTCCAGTGCCCCCTGCCCCTAATCAGTGTGTCCTGTGAGGAAGAGAAGATTCCTGGCGGGACCAAGGTCTAGTGAGGGAGCCTGTTCAGTTGATCCCGGAGCAAGGTGTGAGGAGAAGACTGCTGTACCAATCAGGGTGTTGCAGTTGTATTGTGTGAATGTCAGTGACCCCGTTTACCAGAGGAGACCACTGTGATGTTAACCATGATGATCGGCCCCTTGTCTGTGTACAGTGTGAAAGTCTGTGACCATGCATTCCAGAGGGGGTCCCTATAAAATTAAACATGCTGATCCGATCATTGTCTGTGTGCAGTGTGAAAGTCAGCGACTGTATGACAGAAAGGGGTGCTGTAAAATTAACCATGCCGATCAGGTCATAACCTGTGTGCGATGTGAAAGTCGGTGACCCCATATGCTAGAGGGGATACCATGATCAGGAACTTGCTGCTGTACTGATTGGGCCATTGCCCAGATGCAGAGTAAGAGTGGTGACCCTGCGTGCCAGAGGGGGTCAATGGAATGGACAAGAACATATATTTGGTTGATGCAGACATCGAGTGGAGAGGACGCCGTGGTGACCCGTTGAGGCCCAAATCCTGACTAAGGATTGGAACTAGAAGCCATTGAAGCCCCCTTCCACTTGTAGGAAGCATCAAGGTAAACTTTCAGCCACACATGAGGAGCACCAAGGACACCCAGCTTCTGCCCTGACAAAGCTGTGACCAGAACTCACTGAAGGCAGCAGCTGCAGCCAATGTGCCCAGTAGTACGACCCTTTCAGAGACTAAGGTCATGCAATCCCTGCTGCTGCATGTAAGACTAATGGAAGGGCAAGAAGGCCTTGGAGATCTGGTCTGCCAGGTAGTGATTTGGTGCTAGAACACTCTTGACTTTTCTAAAAGTGTCAGAATGGGGCTATTGAGTCTGGGACTGTTATTGTGCCCAAATCTGAATGTAGTCTATAGTGGATGAAGAATAACCACTACCGCTAGTGAGAGAGGAGTGGGACTGAGGTGTCTGCCTATTGAACATGAGAGGACTGACCTTAGGGAGCTGTGTTTATTGTTTGTTTTTGACTGGACAACCATCAATAATCTATTGCTGCTATATAAAGGTATTGTGAGTTGTGCGCATATGTGCCCCCCACCCCATATCTAGCTCCCCACTAGATGTTACTCAGGATCTTTAGTAGTTCAGGTCCCTGAACATCAGTAGTAAAAGGCCTAAACCCCCACAATTGTGTCCAGTAGCTCCAGCTTGCACGGTGTCCCAGTGAAAGGGGTCCTAACAATATGATTGCTACTACATCTTATCACTAATTTAGCTTGAACACATACATTTGGAAGGAGTGTTCACCCTCTAGATAAGGAATCTCCAAAGTCAGTCCTGGGGGGGGGCCAGGATTCATGCCAGATTTTTTACATTTCCCCATTTAAGATAAATGAAGTTATATTAAACATCTGCCATGGCTCTGGCCCACCAGGACTGACTTCGGAGAACCCTGCTATAGATCTAAAGTCATTTGATACCCATCTGTGACATGTATACACAATAGGTATGCACAATATGCAGATTTATGGCAGGCATACTGATAAAACTCTCCATATGCTAGTAGCATTGTGCTTTTCACTAGACCACATCCATCAGCGTGCACCACACAGGGCAGGGATCATTGTTGGCGTGCTCCACAGCCATTAAACCAAATGTTAGGCCCAATTATGCACTGGGTTAGACTGGACTGCACACTAAAAACACAGTGCATTTCCATCCAGTGCCATGCATTTCCTCAGACATAAAATGTAACTGCTTATGAGAATTCCTGTATCTGACTTGAGGTACTGTGTTGTGTGAGAGTTCTCAGTTGTTCCATATCTCCATTGTTAGACTACAACCCACCACTTAGTATTGTAGTTATTTTTTAGCTGTTGCAGGTCAACCCCATACCAACAGCTGATGAACTTCATTAGTATTCAACATTACATTCCAACAAGTTTATGACATAGTGTACACAATCCCTAGCACACACCAACGATGCAAGGTAAAACCTGGCTGTTAGACCTGGCTTCATTGGCGCTGATGGTCTGTCCAGATTTTCCCACCTTAGTGAAGAGCACTCCCAAGTGGAAGGGTGGTTCTCCCTACATTTCAACTGGAGGGGACACGTGTTAGACCTGGCATCATTGGCGTGAGTCTCCATTCCATTTTGACGGATTGCCTCCTCTGTTTTGCTATGTTTTTGCGGGATTTATGTTCTGGCCACTGTGCCACTACTAATCAGTGCCACAGTGCAAGTGCTCCCCATGTTAAATGAATGCACTGATTGGCTATTCCACGATTGGGTTATTTGATTTACCTGTCAGACCCTAGTATAGTGCACCATGTGTGCCCAGGGCTTGTAAATCAAATGCTGCTGGTGGGCTTGCAGCACTAGTTGTGCCACCCACAGAAGCAGCTTATAAAGTGTGTCTCGGGCCTGCCTTTGCAAGGCCCGTGTGCCGTATAGCACTGCCATGTCGACTTGACCAAGTGCACCCACTTGCCAGTCTCTAAACCTTCCCTTTGCTTCGTATTAGACACCCCTATCATAGGTCCAAGGGCAGGCTGCATTGTAAGTATAAGGTATGACATGCTCTGATGTGTGTAGCATGTTCTAATAGTGCATTACAGCCATTTTCGTTTTTCACTACTGAAGGCTACCTGTTCTCATAGGCCAGAATGAGCAGCTAGATTATTACATGCTTATAATCCGAACTGACTCAGGGAACATGGTAGAAATTCGAATTTAATATGCCTGAACTCAGAATGATAAAATACATCTTTCTTAATATTCTGTGTTTGCAAATACCACTTTTAGAAAGCAGGTATTTGCTTGCCTAACCATTTGAGCCTGCCTCTGCTGGGTTGTGTATTCCTTGTCTGGGTTTGTGAGTGACAGGGCTGGGGGATTCCAGGAGACAGGCTGGGGCAGTCCAGTGGTGAATAGAGAGATCTGCATCTAGATGGGAGGGAGGAGTTGCACCTGGGATCTGAATAGGGCTGGGCCTTCCCTCTACAATGCTGGCTCCACCTCCTATGGCTTGTCTGATGTCTCATGTCAACAGAGTGATCCAGAGCTGTATCTTCCCTCCCCTGTGCTGGCTCCACCTCCTGTGGGGTGTCTGATATCTCTGCCCTGCACAGTGAAAGGAAGAAGAGAGTCATGTAAACAAAGTGCTCAGGAACTGGTTTGCCTCTCTGCCTTCAGAGAACAAAGAATTTTGGGGTATAAATATTGGGACCCTGATCCCAAGTAATTAGATCACTTCTGGAACAAGAAACCTTTCTGCCAAGGAGAAGAGCCAAGGAAGCTGCAGGAGTTCTACTGCCCCTCTGCCAGTGTGCTGTCTGCTGGGTTGGCCTGCAGTGGTTGCTTCATTGCCAAGGGAAAGGAGAAGGACTTTGTAAAGACTTTCATCTACAGAATATTCTCCAAAGACTTGAACTGTGCTTGCCTCCCGCTGAAGTCTCAGGGCCAAAAGACTTCACCTCCAGCTCCGTCCTGAATTTCCTTGCTGGGAATTCTGACTGCAGTCACTTGCGTGCCGCTGGGAGCTGGAAGCGCGATGCATTGAGAAGAAGCATGTCACCGCCGCAGCTGAAATCATCACAACGCCGGAGAAGCGAGCCTTCGCCGCATCTCCCTGGAAGCGTGTGTTTATCGAAGATGCCTGCTGTTGCATCGCCGGAGAAGCATGACAACATCGAGAGAGTCACCATCGCATCACTGGAGAAGCGTGTCGCAGGGCCTGTCGCCGCTCCAAAGTACCCAGTCGTCGCAAGGCTGCCAGGGCGTCATCGCATCGTCATCGCTTCGCTGCATCAAGGGCGCAATCTTCTCGCACGGCAACTGGATCATCGTATCGCATCAAGGCGCCATCTTGTGCACTGCAACGGGCCCGCAAGCCGAGAATCTACGCATCACCTTCGCTCCGGTAAGGCTCACGACGAGTCCCCTACTCTGCGCAAGCATTGAGGAAGGACGCAACTGTTCCCCCGGATCACGGAACCGACGCATCTCCCCTTTTGCGGGCCTTTTGTTTACTTTGTGTTACGCATCCAGGTACTTTGTTGAGAACTTTGTCGCATTTACCAACAACTTGATTTAAGAGACTTTGATCATCTTTTAAGTAATCTTAAGTGTAGTATTGTGGATTTTTGTCATTAGTGGTCTTGTGTTTAAGTCTATATAAAGAATACTTATTTTTATAAAACCTGTGTTGTGTCCATATGTAGTGTTATCACTGTATTACTGTGTATATTCACAAATGCTTAACACACTGCCTCTGAGATAAGCCTGTCTGCTTGTGCCAAGCTACCAAGGGTGTGAGCAGGGGTTATTAAGGAGTGTAATCCCCTTATCCTGACTGAGAAGTAAGGGTCCCTGTTTGGACAAAGGTGAATACCATTGCCAACTAGAGACCCCCAGATCTAACACTGGCACACTGTAATTAAGTGGTAGGGGAGGATGAAATTATGCGGAGGGTAAGCAAAAATATTGGAAAAAAGACAAATTATGATGCAGAAATATTTCTGTATTTTATCATTCTAAAACACATAATAAGTTTAAACCTATGAACAATGCAGCAGACGGTGGGCTATGTATCAATTGCTGTGAATTCATATTTATTCACATAATGTTGCAGCAGCAGAATACAAAAATGTAAGTTTCCATGGCAAAGACCCACAATATTGGAAAGCCATGGAGTTTTCATACCAATAAATGTTTTCCCCACGCCTAAATGATTCATGGGTAGGTGGAGAAGAATAAGTGGAAAACTGCATCCGTCTTTTCATTGCTTACAAGATGTTTGCAGTAAGGGAATTGGCACTGGCAGGTCAAATAAAATATCAGTAGGGAAAACAATACTAATCACTTGCAATCGGGGGGGAGTTGGCTTGCACAATGGATAGTGCTCAATCTGGCAATGAGCAGTATCAGTGGCTAGCCTTGCAGAAAAAGTGGGTGGAAGCGTTCCCGAGAATATTTTTGGGGCCCGTAACCACTGTTGTTGTTGTTTTTTTAATTAAACGCTGTTCCTAATTAGGGTAGTCAATGAGTGACGGGCTCTATTGCAAGGAAGGAAATCCCCCCAGGCTGTGGTTTGAATATTAAAATACAGCCTTCATAAGGGTCCAGTGGGCCCTGGAGCCTGGTGCCATTCCACCCACACCAATTGAAGTTACGCCCTTGCTGTTCCTCCAACTTTTTCCTACATACTTCGAGATTGATTCAAATGGCTGTACAGGAGGCATGATGCTAAATGTCCGCTCTTGAATGCATTGTGTCCTTAGAGTTGGAACATGCCGACTCCACTCGCTCGGGTGCTGAACAGGCATCTCCCACCTCACCCTGTCCTCTCGCTCTGTTCAGAGCCACTCAGAGCAATGACTCTGCAGGCCGCAGCTGATGGCCGAAAATCTTCCCGCATATAGATACTTTATTATGTTTTCTTTTTTTAATTTTTTTATTTTTTTTTTATACATGAAGCGGTTGGTGTTAGTCATTCCGATCAATACAAATAAATACAACATAAATCATTGCTTATTGACATATTTCACAAATAATAACATTACTTTTTACATCAAGCAAAAATTACATAACATATCATGAATAGTCAGCAAAGAAGAGATTGATAGTTATAAATAGAGAAACAAGGAGGAGAAAGCAATATCTAGCAATTCACGTAACACATTAGTCTATTAGACAAGATGTAGAAAAAAATGAAGAAATTAAAGGAAAAGACAGATCCAGTCATTGGCGAAGTTCTAGGGGCAAGCTCTAAAAAGAAGATATAACCCTATTTTATAATTCCATATACTGTGTGACACTGCCCCATATTTGTGCGCCAAGTTTCTTTTTACGTGAGCCCTTCAGCACATACAGACTGTGCTCCATATTATGTGTAACAAAGAATCTAGACCGCCATTCCACAAATGAGGGTGGTTCTTGTTGTAGCCAGTACGAAGCAATACACAATCTATAAACAGCAGTCGCGACAAATATTAATTTAGCATGTTGCTTTGCGGTTCCTGTATCCTTTGATCCCATTTCTACCCCCAAAAGAATCTGAGTTGCAGATAATTGAATTTGACATCCTACAATACCCGATAAAAATCGTTCTATCTGTAACAAAAGGGGAGCCAATGATGGGCACATAAAAAAGATATGTACATCATTTGCAGAAATGTGGCCACATCGGAAGCATTTCCCTATAGCATCCCCAGACCATTTAGAAACCTTATCGGGTGTATAATATAAATTAAAGAGGGATTTGAAATGTTGAGAAAAGAGCTTCGCCGATAGAAATAAATCTGTTGCCATGCCCAGGGAGATTTCAATTTGAATATCTTGTCTTTCTAATTTAGTCCCCCATTTGAGATTCTGCTGTTCAATGTCATTGGTTTTTGTGTTTAACATCAAATTATATAAAACGCCTATCTTTGCTGTTCTTATATTAGCTTCGATCAGGGGGTTTGGTTGAAAGATAATGCCACTTTTCTCTAAAAACTCCCTAATCTGGAGATATTTAGAAAAATGCTCTCTAGGGAGTTGATATTGCGTACGTAGCTTTTCAAAAGATTTAAGAGCACCATCAGAATACAGATCTCCCACCACTCTTATCCCCCTACCCCTCCAATTATACACCACTCTATCCCATAAATCGACTGGTAAAAATATTGGCGATACCAACGGTGTATAATAAGAGATTTTACCGAAACCAAACATTTCTCTAACTACTCGCCAAACCTTGTATGCTGCTGCTAAAATTTTAAACCGTGTTCGTTTGTAATAGCTCCATTCTAGGTAGAGGAATAAGAGATTTTTTACTTTTATAGCCAATACCATTTGATAAATCGAGGGATATTCAGCCGGCTGCGCTGGTGCTGTTCCTGTCAACAACATACCCATCCCTTGTAACCTACAGGCATAATAATACAGTGCAAAGTCAGGTACCGAGAATCCTCCTAGCTTTTTAGGCAATGTCATAAAGTGCCTAGCCCGTCGTGCTTTTTTCCCTGACCACATAAAACTCATACAAATTGCTTGTAATTGTGCCAATCTAACCTTAGGGATCTCCAAAGGAATACAGCGAAAAAAATATAATATTTGGGGCAATATCAACATCTTTAATAGATTACATCGTCCTACTAGGGAAAGGTGTAAACATTCAGCCCGTTCTAATTGTTTCTTAGCACCGACCAGTAGTTGTTCCCAATTACCTTTGACCAAAGTGGTAGTACATGTTCGTAATTTAACCCCTAAGTATGTGACTTCTTGACACAGCCTTGGATCAGTAAATTTCGGAATGTTTATACTTAGGAGCTGAGTCTTAGCAGAGTTCAATTTATAGCCAGATAGCCTACCAAAAATTGTGGCCAGTTGTTCAATTGCTGACATCGCTACTGTTGGATTCGGCGTGACCACGGCCACGTCGTCCGCATATGCCAATACTTTGAATTGATAGGACTGTATAAATAAAGGGGGTATATGCTCACTTAGTTCTAACATCTTCAGAAAAGGTTCAATATATAAAGAGAATAGCAACGGAGAGCAGGGGCAACCTTGCCTTGTACCTCTATTGATTTCTACCTCTGCCGACTCAAGTCCCATAGTGTTGATACGTGCGACTGGACGATAATACAATGTCTGGATAGATTTTCTGATCTGTGGCCCAAAACCGCGTCTCCTCATCACCTCCCATAAAAATCGCCATGTGACACGGTCAAAAGCCTTCTCGGCATCAAGCAAAATTAAACAAAATGGTTCCCGAGTAACATTAACATAATCCAAAAAGGTAATCACCCGATTAACATGATTTGTTGTACTGCGTTGAGGGATAAACCCATGTTGTACTGGTGAGACTAATCCTGCTATAACAACAGAAAGTCTGTTGGCTAAAATCTTTGAATATATTTTCCCATCTGCGTTTAAAAGCGAGATGGGCCTATATGATCCAGGAATATTAGCCGGCTTGCCCTTTTTATGGAACACTACAATCAACGCCTCCCTCCATGTTTTAGGGGGTGCACCTTTCTGTGCCTCTAACATTGTCAACAATAGATCAGTCTTCAAAACAGAGAAAAAAGTTTTGTATATTTCCAGCGGCAGCTTATCAGGCCCTGCGGCCTTCCCTAATGCTAACCCATTTACTGCCTGTTCAAGTTCTTCTAATGAAATGGGAGTCTCCATTAATTGTATCTCCTCCGATGAGAGGTCTCAAGTACAATATTGACTGATCAGAGTAATGGCCGCTGTCTCATCATATACTTCATCTTTATATAGCATCTCGTAGAATAGTCTAAATACCTCCAAAATTCCCTGATCATCCTTAACAGAATCACCCTTCATATCTAATAATTCCTCTATACGTTGAGCAGTCTCCCTTGATCTCATTTTTTGGGCGAGGCATCTGCCACTTGCCTCGCCATATTCGTAATGGATCTGCCTTTTAACAAAACACTTTTTTGCTGCTTCTTTAGCCCAGATCAAATTTAGTCTTGCTTTTAGCCGTGCCACTGCTGTAACCAGTTCCGATGGGTCTCTTCCAGCCTGTATACCTTGCATAAGGTTTTCCTCAGCTATGATCAAATCCTGATATATTTTTTTGGTACTGGCTGTCTTTTTTTTTTGATTGTATATACCATAGCTAAGTATCTCTCCACGAAAGGCGGCTTTAAAACAGTCCCACACTCCTCCAACACTGCTACTCCCTCGATTAATATTGAAAAAAAAGATTATCCATTGTTTCATCTGCTCGATGAATTGGTATTCAACTAATAGTTTACGGTCGAAAGAGAAAGCCCTTGGTCGAGTCGTTGATATTATACCAGCAATAGATAGAACTACTGGTCCGTGATCAGAGGTAATTCTGGGATATACTTGTATCGTTGCCTGATTTAGAAGTGATTGGGTGATAAAAAAATAATCTAATCGGACGAGCGTCCTTTGGGGGAACGAAAAAAAAGTATACCCAGGTGCAGCCCCCCTTAAGAAAGCCCACGCGTCCACTAACCCATGATCACCCGTTAGTGCCTGTAATGCTTTAAACACGCGTGGCTTCCTACCGACATACTTTGCCTGTTGATTATTTAGAATATTCGGTGCAAGATTTATGTTAAAGTCACCACATAGAATCAGAGGTGTAGGCCACGCTGCTAACTCAACATTCAAATTTTCCAGGATCCTTGCTTCATCCAAATTTGCCCCATATACTACACAGACCGTAAATTTAATATGACCCACAAGACATTCTGAAATTGCCCATCGTCCTAACCCATCTGATAGACTCCTACCCGTGTTGGTTACATGTCTCTTAGCAAGGATAGCTACACCTCTAGCAGCACCAGAATATTTGGTACAAGTAATTACAATAAACCCTAGTTCTTCTAACAGTTGCCGTTTTGACCAAACTATATGAGTCTCCTGCAGACATATTATATCACATTGGAGAACTTGTAATTCCTGTGCTACCCGACGTCATTTTTCCAGTGAATTCAGCCCCTTAACATTCAACGTACCTACCCTAATCCCCCTACCTGCCATCTAATCTGATCAGTTCTTTTCTCTCTTTTCTCTACCCTGTTTTCCAGCTTATCCTCCATTTGAAAAAAAATTCTGACTACTTTGTCATAAGAACTCCGCCCCAACCCTGCTTCATGTATTATTTTCTTTTTTCTACCCATTTCCCACCCGCAACCCCCCATTCCCTTACACCCCCTACCCCTTGCCTCCCCACCACCCCACCACCACCCATTACGAGGCTTAAGGACAATGTCCTCTGTGATGTGGACGTACCTAGCCCCGTGCTCCATTGTTTGACCCCCCCAAGCCCCCGCCCTCTGACTACCTCCCCTCTCCCCCAAAACTAGAAGGTCTGTTCTACTTTACATACTTTTATTTAGCTCTGTACACATGTATAAATCTTCCCAATAACATTTCTCCCTAAAAAAAAGAGAAGAAACAATGTTCAAAAAAATAAAAAGCCACAGAAAAACATTATTGCGATGAAAAAAGGAAAAAAAAAAATAATCTAAGGGAAAAAGGGAAGCCCTTGAAGTATGTCTTTATCTACACCTTACTTTTCCTTTGCAGCAGTAGCACAAAAATCCAAAACCCAACAATACATTTTCAAAAATTGCTACCTCTCGCTCAATTTTTAAAGCGCATTCATGTATAGCTATTAATTACTATTATGCGAATCGGGACTTTTTGATAGCGCTGTTATTTCATTTAAATAAAGCTGTGCAGCTGAGCAAGAGGTGAAATATCGGGTATGGCCCTTATAGATCGTTTTTAATTTTGCTGGATTAAGCAGAAAACATTGTGCGCCCCTTTCTTTGAATGGAGCTATTAACTTCCGCAGCTCCCAACGTTCGTGTACCGTCGACTGGCAAAAGTCCGGGCGGACAAAGAATTCACATCCAGCACCTTTCCGTTTTCGTTCAGGACGAGCTAAATCATATAATGCCTCCCTCAATAGATAGTTGTTAAGACAAATTAGAATTGCCCTGGGATATGCATCTTGTTTGTTTTGCCGCTGCCAAATCACAAATGGGAACCTATGCGCCCTAATTATTTCAATGTCCCAATTCCATGTATTGAGCTCAGGAAAAGCATCTCTAAATATCTGAGTGATAAACTTCCGTGGGTCTGATCCCTCTTTTCCTTCGGCAATGCCCAAGACGCGCAGGTTATTGCGTCTTGCCCTATTCTCTAAATCTGTCAGCTTCCAGTCCACATCAGAACTGGATTTTTGCAAGTTCTCAATGTCCACCTGTTGTTTAACCAGAGTATCTTCAGCTGAAGAAATACGTTCTTCGACTTCTACCACCCGCGTAGAAACCTCCGCACATGTTTTGACCAGGCGTCTTACTGTATTCTGGAGCATTCTCACTGCTCCTTGTGTGCGCAAGCCCTCTGCTCTGGTTTCATTCCGATGCGCCATAATACTCTTGTAAACCATTCCTAAGGTAATTGATTCCTCATCCAGTTCCTCCGCATCCAAATTAAGCTGAGTCACTGTTGGACCTTGTTCAAATCCTGTAATCGCTTCAGACTCCGGAGACTCTACTACTCTCCTTACAGTTCCATTAGGAAATGTGTACTCAAATTCTTCTTGAATCTCGTGGTCTCCTTCGACAGGGGTATCTCCCCAGTCGCCCTGATTACTAAGACTGTCCTCATCATTTTCTTTATCAGACGCCGTAGTCAGATCTGTCATGGAATAAAACTTGCCGTCAGAGCCAGCATATTCAGACTCGCTACCCAGATCAGTTCCCGGACAGATAGTAGGGTTTGTTACATTTGTTACATTTGTATCGCCTGGTGTGCCATCAGCGGTTCCACCACTATCCAATAGTTGCTGATTGAGAGAGGTCACCTGTGTTGAGCATTCGTCAGAGAGACCCCCACTCTCTACCATCAGTAGTTCGTGTTGATCAACCCCTATCATATTTGGGGTGTTGCAGGTAGATTGCGAATTCTGCAGCTCCACATTTAAGCTGGCCTTAACTTTAGTCCCTTTTTTGTTAAATATTGCCGGCACTACTCGCTGTTTCGTTATAACATCTTGAGATAGCAAATTTTGAGCACCCTTCTGAGCCAAATGCTCACTCTGCCCTTTTGTACTCGATATATCCGACAATTGTGCTGTTTTTCGGTTATTCCTGCCCCCCACTACGGTGTGATCCGGTGGTATGCTCCTAGAACTTGAAGATATACCACTTTCGCCACCCACAGCAGCCACCTGCTCCACTGCCACAGTTGTTGCAATTATTGCTCCTACATCCGCAGGACTACTCACAGGTGTGGGGGGAGGCATTCCTCCGCGGTTCCTTGCAGCTCCTCTGCCCCTTGCCATTGTCTAGTCTCCCAGCGCCAACCACGGAGAGCAAGAACTATGAACGGCAATCCCAACACGGCGAGGCAGGCAGCCCGCAAATCTCAGTAGCGCGGATCTCGCTCTCTCCTCTGCACCAAGCAGCCGCCGCCGCTCCCAACGCAGCCGCGCAACGATAGGCTGACAGGCAGAACCGCCGACCGTCACAGCTCCTCCTTTCCACTCCAACGGTCAGTAACCGCCGATGGACGCCAGCAGAAGAGAGCCCCGAACATTCACAGCTTCACAGTAAGTACCGTCACTTCACCAGACGTGTATCGCTGCCGCGAAGAGAATTACCGCATCGTGTGCGGGAAAGCCAGAGGGAATGAGGGCTTTCACTGAGGGGTCAAACGGAGCAACGGTCCAAGCACCTCACTCGGCCGCTGCTGCGGCCGCCATCTTGCCTCCTACTTTATTATGTTTTCTGATGCTAATTGAAATCTACACAGTTTTCAAAGGGGCCTACATTTGGTTCCCTCTGACTCGCTGTCGGTTTTTTCGCAGGGTGATACTCCATCATGCCAGTGACGCATTCTGTCATGGAGTGACGCGAAGCTTGGACTGTATCATAGCTCTAATGTTAGGGGTCAACCATGGATTTCCCTTTCCTGCGGCTGTTTCCATATAGAACTGGAATATTGGATTGTATCTATTGTACTAAAAAACAATACCAGGGGAAAATAATGACGGCCTACTTATCGAGATAAATATATTCTGCTAAATTTATGTAAACAGTGCCTATATATAGACACTCTCCACGCTCCCACTTTAGGAGAAAGAATGTACTCCCAACAAGGCTTTCATCAATTGATTAGTGCAAGTGCACGGAACACTGCGTGCTTCCACTACGCGTTTCCCTAGGTCACCTTGATCACGAGTACCATCGGCAAATTAAGAGCAGCAGGTGAGTTTTGTATCACATGATTGCCCTCCACTGAGTTAATCAGATGAGCAATACATTCTGGTATAGTTAGTTCATTATATCTTACATAGATCACAACGTTTGAATATTAAAAACACCTGTTCGACCATAATTTCAGCCATTTCAAAAGCTGAAAGGGCCCGTGATCAAGGTGATTGTACCGAAATGCGTAGAGGATATATTTATATCTGGCACACAAAGAGAGGAGGAATAAATATATATTTATTTCCTACTGGGTATCGCCAGTGGGTATTTACAGTTAGAACCATGTTTCCATAGGAAGTAATGTTTGACTTGCCTATATCTTTGGCACAGTTTGACAAATCTTCACAAAATTTTTACCTAAAAAAGTGTGCCAATGATTGTTGTTACACATGGAAAGTTTTGAGGCGATCTGTTAAGCGGTGCTGAGAAAATGGGGAGGGTTTCAATAAAAGTGTTTTTCATATGTTAATTTCACATAGATTTTCAGGCGCAACCACAACCCGACCAGCTGGACAGAATTACACCAAATCTGGCTCTTGGTCCAGAAAGAACTCTTTTTGGTATTTGGTTTAAATATGTTCAGTAGTATTTGAGAAATGTATAAAAAAAACAAATTCCGAAGATCCAAAAGTCCCCGTGCTAAAATGTGATTGGCTGCCAACACTTCAACCAGGTAGTGTTGGCAGCCATCTTGGGACTCAGCTTCATCTGAGTCCCGAACAATCCATTTAAAAAAAGAGAAGGGGGCAGGGTATGAATACCGTAGGCCTCTTGAAGGGGTTCTGCAGGGACCCCAGCTAGGACAAAAAAAGCATTTTTCCTCTGATTTTCGGCGGGAGTCGCGCTGGATTCACAGCTCTCACAGAAGAAAAAGAAGCACAGGCTTCTGCACTTCTGCAATGTTTAGCCCTTGGATAGGCCAGGTCCCGGGAGCATGTGGAATTATGAAAAGGAGGCCTGCTCTTTTGAGCCCTGGGGACCACCACCTCCCTATGGATTATTTAATAATCTAGAGAGGTGCTCGGCCCATCCTTGGCCTGGAGGACCACCATCACCCTGAGGCCACCCAAAAAATTAATTGGGGGGCTGCGCGGACTTCACAGGCCCAGGGGACCGCCATCTTCTTGAGGCATAAATACATATTCAAGAGGGGGTCCAAGCGGGTTCCCTGCCCTGCCGACCACCACCTCCCTGAGCCTTTCTACTATTTTTATGGAGGAGAGCCTTGTGGCCACTCTCCTGGGCCATTCTCAGACCCGGGATTTGTCACCTTCCCACGGCAGGCCCTTCTAAATCAAAGGAGGGGGTCGCTCAGCCCTCTCCTGGAGCAAATAATGGCCCTGGGGACCGCTATCCCCCAGGGCTGGCTCCTGCTATGTCCCGGGGTACTCATCCAGGGACATGGCTGTCAGCTGTGGCTTGGCAGCAGTTTTCACAGATCCTGCCAAGTCTCAGCAAAAGCTCCGCTTCCAGCAAGCGAAAGCTGATAAACGCTCTTGCTTGCTGGAAGTGGAACTTTTGTATTTTGTTTCTGCCCATTGTTAAGTGGGCAGGAAAACAGATGAAACGATTGCTCACAGAAAAAGAGATGCATTTTTAGCAGCTCCCTGTTGGTGAGAGGAATGCCGGCTCCCGCAGGAGGTTGTGAGCTGGCAGGGACAGCAGGGGCCTTAGGGGACCTCCCGCAGTCCCATGGGAAAAGAGCAGAAAGAGACAAAAGGAGGTGAGAAACAAGCAGAAAGAAGCAGAATACAGGTCAGAAATGAACAGAAAGAGGTCAACTAGACACTGCTGACGACCTACCTGGAGGGTCGCTCTTGCCACAGGGATTACTGCTGGGTTCCTGATGCTGGTTGTTTCCCTCGCCGCCGCTGCTCACCACCTAGCACGGCCGCCGTGGGGGGAAACTACAGCTCCCAGCGAGCTCGACACTTAGCACCGCCCACTTCCTGGTCAGTTGCGCCCGGAGGCGCATAAACGGAGAGAGCTCCCACAGAGGAGCGGGGGACACTGCTGACGACCTACCTGGAGGGTCGCTCTTGCCACGGGGATTACTGCTGGGTTCCTGACGCTGGTTGTTTCCCTCGCCGCCGCTGCTCACCACCTAGCACGGCCGCCGTGGGGGGAAACTACAGCTCCCAGCGAGCTCGACACTTAGCACCGCCCACTTCCTGGTCAGTCGCCCCCGGAGGCGCATAAACGGAGAGAGCTCCCACAGAGGAGCGGGGGACACTGCTGACGACCTACCTGGAGGGTCGCTCTTGCCACGGGGATTACTGCTGGGTTCCTGACGCTGGTTGTTTCCCTCGCCGCCGCTGCTCACCACCTAGCACGGCCGCCGTGGGGGGAAACTACAGCTCCCAGCGAGCTCGACACTTAGCACCGCCCACTTCCTGGTCAGTCGCGCCCGGAGGCGCATAAACGGAGAGAGCTCCCACAGAGGAGCGGGGGACACTGCTGACGACCTACCTGGAGGGTCGCTCTTGCCACGGGGATTACTGCTGGGTTCCTGACGCTGGTTGTTTCCCTCGCCGCCGCTGCTCACCACCTAGCACGGCCGCCGTGGGGGGAAACTACAGCTCCCAGCGAGCTCGACACTTAGCACCGCCCACTTCCTGGTCAGTCGCACCCGGAGGCGCATAAACGGAGAGAGCTCCCACAGAGGAGCGGGGGACACTGCTGACGACCTACCTGGAGGGTCGCTCTTGCCACGGGGATTACTGCTGGGTTCCTGACGCTGGTTGTTTCCCTCGCCGCCGCTGCTCACCACCTAGCACTGCCGCCGTGGGGGGAAACTACATCTCCCAGCGAGCTCGACACTTAGCACCGCCCACTTCCTGGTCAGTCGCGCCCGGAGGCGCATAAACAGAGAGAGCTCGCTCCGCGTCGCGGACGCGCGCGGGCGGCGCCGGGCTAAGCCCGGGCAAAGGGCAGGCCCTCTGTGGCCCTCAGAGGACCTGAGGAGGACGGGGCGGGCCACCCCACTTGGTCCTATCATAAGAGGTCCAGAGACATTATACCTTATACATAATTATGTTCAATTGCCCAGTGTCGTAATCGGGCCTTACGTACTCCACCCATGATGACTATTTGGGAAGACCTTAATGCCGTGTGCGGCACAAACTATGTCCCTGATATACTAACCCCCCCCAGAGTGGGGAAAGACACTGATCTCATAAACTGTACCACCCAGGCTGTACCCGTATCCACCGATTTAATCCTGTTTAACAACGAAGAGAATCCATTAAATGTCGATCTGATGTGTTGTAGCTCCTCATCCTTCCCTGCCAATCCAATTGTATTAACGCCATCTAAAGCAGGGACTACATTAAATAATCCTGTTCCCCCCCTTCAATCGACCCTATTGGCCCAATTTGAGCGATTGCTAAATGTAGCTCTGTTACCCCTGGTTACTAAAATTAAGGAGTTGGGAGACAGGTTGACCAGTGTTGAACAAATAGTAAAAAGGATTTACCCACCGACTGTAAATTCTGCTGTTTCCCCACGTTCCACGCTCTCTACAAACCCTGACAAGCCTACTTCCACTGAACACAGGAAAGCACGAACAATTGACTCTTCCTTGAGCATACCCTTTCCAAGGGGCCGTAATAACACTCCTAAGCCTACTAGTGCCCCTTTCAAAGCCTCTAGGTATCCTCAACTAAAAAGGCATCAAATAAATTTACCCCCTGAAGCTGCCCCCTACGTGTCCGTTCTTTCCGGGGTGCCTGAACTTGGTCAGGGCAATCACGAAACAAGCGAGGATCTGCTAAATAAGACCATCTTTTGGCTTAACAACAACAGACCGCTGCCGCCCGCCTTAGATGGCGGAATTTTGAGCGTCAGGAGGGTGGGGTGGTTAGGCAGATTGCCTAAAGACATTTCGGGAGACCTGATATTAATCAGATTTAAACACAGGAACATTGTCCCCTATTTAAGACTTTCTCAACCAAAACCTGGAGATGGCCTTATTTCTACTTGGGATTTGTTTGAGTTTTACCTGGGCCCCAGAGTATTTAACAATAAAACTTGGTAAAAGGGGACTCTGTTGACCACGTGGTATTACTCTGCACCACATTAGTTAGTTTTTAAACAACTGTTGAGTCTTATACACAGGCATGTAAAATGGAAAAAGCCCAATATGTTCTTAATAATTGTATTTCTCTATGTATCAAGGCCCTAATCGATTGCTTCTTTTTTAATTAACTTTTAATCATGCTATGATTGGTTCTCCTGATCTTGCTTTTTGAATGGTAATGATTTCTCCGATACATTTTTCCATTTCTATTTACTTATTTTAATGAATTGATCAAACTGTTTATTTTAAATTATTTTCTGTATTTGTATGCTTGTATGATATTTTATGAAATATCGAATAAAGCTTATTTGAATTTGAGGTCAACTAGATGCCAGAAATGAGTAGAGCTAGAATAAAGATGAGAAATGAGCAGAAAGAGGCAAAATAAAGGTGACAAATGAGCAGAAAGAGGCAGCATAGGGGTCAGAAATGAGCAACAAGAGGCAGAATAAAGGTGGGAAATGAGCAGATAAAGGAACAATAAATTTTCAGAAATGAGCATAAAGAAGCATGATAGGGGTGAGAAGTGAGAATAAAGAGGCTGAATAAACATCAGAAACGGTGGCTGACTTACTGGTGGCAGCAATTGGAGTTATCTGCTCCAAAGACCCTCAGCAGATAAGGAGAGTTCATCTCCCAACCGGTAGTGCATCAGGAGGCATGTTTGCAGAGCGGTTGAGAAAGGGGGCAGGGTTTCAGCAATCACACTGTGTGGGGCTTACTGGTGGCAACAATAGGGATTCTTGGCTACTAACTACTCTCAGCAGCCAAGGGGACTTTATACTCCAAACAGTAGGCATTAGGAGGTGCATTTGCAGAGTGGTTGAGAAAGGGGGTAGGGCCTCTTAGCGATCCATTATGGAGCACTTACTCATGGCAACAATAGGGGTTATTGGCATTCAGGGGCCCTCAGCAGCCAGTAGGACTTCATCCCTCAAGAGTGGGTGAGAAAGGGGGAGTCGTTTCTATGAGGGCTCAGCAATACCACTGTGGGGAACTAACTGGTAGTAGAAAGAGGTGTTCTTTGTCCCTAACTACTCTCAATTCAAGGGGACTTAACCGCATGCGCGCTAGCGGTTTTCCCGCTGTACGCGGCGGTTTTGAAAAACCCGCGTTACATGACGAGCTGAGCTCATCATGAGTGTACGAGAGGCGTAACTCATGACGAGCTCAGCTCGTCATGAGCATCGAAGGGGTTAATTAGTAGTGGCAGAGCAATTCTCTGCCCGCTCACAGAACTCCGAAGAATTTGGTGAGGTTTTTCAGTAACTCTGGGTAATTTTGCAGAGTGAAACTCCACCAGCGCCGCTCATGTCTACCTGAAAGAGGAAAAATAAAGGTCAACAGTGCACAGAATGAGGCAAAACAAAGGGTATAAGTGAGCAGAAGAAGGCATAAAATGAGCAGAAACCGAGCAGAACCTACTCAGGCACTCATGCACCCACTCACAGAATAGCTGAGACACAAACACACATTCAGACACCCAATCAGACAGTCACACACCCACTCACAGCCCCACTCAGACTCTCATGTGCAAACTCACACACCCAAGGAGATACTCATGCACTCACTCACACACCCACTGAGACAATCATGTACTCACTCAAACACTCACTCTCAAAAGTTACAGGTTACAGTTAGGAAATAACATTAAAAAATGAAGAAATTCACACAAAAAACAAAGATTACAAGGACGTTAGAGATAGGATATAGAATTAAGAAAACCTTAGAAATTCACTGAAACAACAAAGGCCACATGGATGTTATAGAAAGGAAAAGTAATTTAATAAAGCATAGAAATTCACTGACAAAAACTCGCACAAAACCATAGAAATTCAGCAGCCAGGTACATGAGTTAACTATAACGTTTGGCCAACAATGCATGGCTTATGACCTCACATATTACATCATTAATGACATGGTCAGTGACGTCACTCATGACATTTCAAATGACATCACTGATGAGATCATCCACAGTACCACTGACATACCCACTCATGCCCCATGCAAAATCTCATATAGCCACTCACACACCCACACAACCACTCACATACGCATTCACAAACTCTTACAAATACTCAGGCACCAACTCACTCATGCACAGAGCCACACACATACATGTGTACAGGTACTCTAACAGCCAGTCACTCACCCATAAAGATACTCACACACCCACTCACTTTCTCATACAGATACTAACACATTAACCCAGTCACCTAAACAGTCACTGACACAACCACATAGTCTACCATACAGCTTCTCTCACATTCACTTATTATCCCATAAAGGTACTCACACACCCACTCACTCACCCATACAACCACTTTCACACCTATTCACACATCCATACATTCACTCTCTCATTCTCCAATCACAGCCACTCACATACCCACTCACTCACCCATGCAGACACTCATGCACCCTCTCATTCATCATTTATAGCCACTTATACACCCACTCACTCACCCATACAGTCACTTATACAGCTACTCACTCACTAATACAGCTACTGACATAGCCACTCACCCACCCATAAAATACTCCCAAAATAACTCACTCCTCTATACAGTCTCTCACAAAACCCCTCACTCATCCAGACACCACTTGCACACATACTCACTCACCCATACAGAAACTCACACCTACACTTACTAACCCTTACAGCTACTCACACACCCACTTATTCACTCATGCAGCCACACACACTCACACACAGAGATACAGAGTTACACAGATTCTCATATAATCTATATTTTAAAAAAGAATCACTCAGTAGCACACATTGTAAACTAATTTAACTTTTATGATACTGTAGTATATATATTTAACACAAAATTTCAGAAAACACTCACAATCACTGAATGATGTTATCAGTGATGTCATTTGAGATGTCATCATTGGTGTCATGAGTGATGGCACTAACCATGTAATGAGTGATGTAATATGTGAGGTCATAAGCAGTGCATTGTCGGGGCATAAGTTATAGTTAGCTCAAACTATAACTGCTCAATTTCTATCTATTTGTACAAGCAAAATCTGAGCCTAACTATAATGTCCCCGTAACCTTTGCATTTTTCAGTAAATTATATATATATATATATTTATTAAGCCAAGATGCCCCTAAAAGGTCAACACACCCAGGATCACTCCTCCTCAAAGGTAGGTAGGCAGAGCACGCTCCCCAAACTTTTCGCCGACGCGTTTTGGGTATTTTGGAACCCTTCTTCATAGGCAGTTATAGGGAAATGATGGCAGAAAAAGCGCTAACTGGTAAGGTCCTTCTTTTATTTCAATTTCGACATGTAATTCATCCCCAATGCATTCTGGGACCAGTAGTGCACAATCACAACCCAAGTGGGCGCCATCAACATTCCTTCGTAAAACAATCATTGAGGGCTTAGCTCTAGTCCTGCAACCTCCGTTTTAATAGAAAAGAGGGTGTTACCCTGTCCCCCTCGAACTGTCCAATCTGCCAGTAAGGGGACCCTCGCAGCTGTAAGGGTGGGATGTCCTCGCAACAAACGCCACGTAGAGATCACCTTTCCGTGTGCCAGACAGTCCCAGGCACACGAACCTCTGCAGCATGCATGGTGGCGCCGACCGTGACCAAAGGCTGGTCACTAATGTATTAAGCCAAGATGCCCCTAAAAGGTCAACACACCCAGGATCACTCCTCCTCAAAGGTAGGTAGGCAGAGCACGCTACCCAAACTTTTCGCCGACGCGTTTCGGGTATTTTGGAACCCTTCTTCATAGGCAGTTATAGGGAAATGATAGCAGAAAAAGCGCTAACTGGTAAGATCCTTCTTTTATTTCAATTTCGACATGTAATTCATCCCCAATGCATTCTGGGACCAGTAGTGCACAATCACAACCCAAGTGGGCGCCATCAACATTCCTTCGTAAAACAATCGTTGAGGGCTTAGCTCTAGTCCTGCAACCTCCGTTTTAATAGAAAAGAGGGGGTTACCCTGTCCCCCTCGAACTGTCCAATCTGCCAGTAAGGGGACCCTCGCAGCTGTAGGGGTGGGATGTCCTCGCAACAAACGCCACGTAGAGATCACCTTTCCGTGTGCCAGACAGTCCCAGGCACACGAACCTCTGCAGCATGCATGGTGGCGCCGACCGTGACCAAGGGCTGGTCACTAATGTATTAAGCCAAGATGCCCCTAAAAGGTCAACACACCCAGGATCACTCCTCCTCAAAGGTAGGTAGGCAGAGCACTCTCCCCAAACTTTTCGCCGACAGCGTTTCGGGTATTTTGGAACCCTTCTTCATAGGCAGTTATAGGGAAATGATGGCAGAAAAAGCGCTAACTGGTAAGGTCCTTCTTTTATTTCAATTTCGACATGTAATTCATCCCCAATGCATTCTGGGACCAGTAGTGCACAATCACAACCCAAGTGGGCGCCATCAACATTCCTTCGTGAAACAATCATTGAGGGCTTAGCTCTAGTCCTGCAACCTCCGTTTTAATAGAAAAGAGGGTGTTACCCTGTCCCCCTCGAACTGTCCAATCTGCCAGTAAGGGGACCCTCGCAGCTGTAGGGGTGGGATGTCCTCGCAACAAACGCCACGTAGAGATCACCTTTCCGTGTGCCAGACAGTCCCAGGCACACGAACCTCTGCAGCATGCATGGTGGCGCCGACCGTGACCAAGGGCTGGTCACTAATGTATTAAGCCAAGATGCCCCTAAAAGGTCAACACACCCAGGATCACTCCTCCTCAAAGGTAGGTAGGCAGAGCACGCTCCCAAACTTTTCGCCGATGCGTTTCGGGTATTTTGGAACCCTTCTTCATAGGCAGTTATAGGGAAATGATGGCAGAAAAAGCGCTAACTGGTAAGGTCCTTCTTTTATTTCAATTTCGACATGTAATTCATCCCCAATGCATTGTGGGACCAGTAGTGCACAATCACAACCCAAGTGGGCGCCATCAACATTCCTTCGTAAAACAATCATTGAGGGCTTAGCTCTAGTCCTGCAACCTCCGTTTTAATAGAAAAGAGGGTGTGATGTCATGAGTGATGTCACTGACCATGTCATGAGTGATGTAATATGTGACGTCATCAGCAGTGCATTGCGGGCGCGCGAGTTATAGTTAGCGGAACTAACTATAACGGGGGAATTTCAATGGTTTTGTATGAGTGAAATGTCCAACTAACTATAACATGTTTAAAACCTTTGTTTTTTTAAGTGAATTTCTAAGGTTTTTTAAATGCTAATTCTTCACTATAACATGGCTGAAACCTATGTTTTTTTCAGTGAATTTCTAACGTTTTTTAAATGCTAATTCCTAACTATAACATGGCTGAAACCTATGTTTTTTTCAATGAATTTCAAAGATTTTGTTAAAAAATAATTTTTAAATGTATTATTTGTTATTTTTTATACTGATGTACATTGTTTTAAAGTATTTATTTTTAGATATTTTATTTTTTAAATTACATTACATATTTTTAATATAAAATGATTCTTTTTTTTTAAATATTGAAATTGTAATCTTTATTTTTTTTATTTTATATATTTTTTAATTTATATATATTTTATATAGCAGGCAATGATATCCCATGGAAGGAAATTCAAGTTACTGGTAAGTACGGTTAAATTTACTTTTCAGGGTCAGTACTGGGCTGAAAGATGCAGCACTGAGGTCTCTCCTGATAACAGGTGAGTAAATCGGAATTCGCAGTTCGGCTGATTTAGAGGAATTTTTTTTATGTTCCAAAACTCCACACAAAATTTCAAAGTGAAACCAGTCAATGTTAGCCTATGGAAGGAAACTGAAGTTACTGTAAGTATGGTTAGAATTACTTTTCAGGATCAGTAGTGGGCTAAAAGATGCAGCACTGAGGTCTCTCCTGATAACAGGTGAGTAAATCGGAATTCGCAGTTCGGCTGATTTTAGAGGATTTTTTTTTATGTTCCAAAACTCCACACAAAATTTCAAAGTGAAACCAGTCAATGTTACCCTATGGAAGGAAATTCAAGTTACTGTAAGTATGGTTAAAATTACCTTTCAGGATCAGTAGTGGGCTGAAAGATGCAGCACTGAGGTCTCTCCTGATAACAGGTGAGTGAATCGGAATTCGTAGTTCGGCTGATTTTAGAGGAATATTTGTTTGTTTAAAAAATAGACACAAACTTTTCTGGTGAAAATCACACAATAGATTCCTATGGAAGGAAATACAAGTTACTGGTAGGTACGCTTGGATTTACTTTTCAGGGTCAATACTGGGCTCAAAGATGCAGCACTGACGTCTCTCGTGATAACAGGAGAGTACATCGGAATTCGTAGTTCGGCTGATTTTAGAGGAATATTTTGCTCAATAGTGAAGGAAGGGGGCAGAGCCTGAGGTGACTTGTGTGCAAACACGCCCTGTGGCGTGTTTTAAAAGTACCTCCAGTATGCGCCAGGGAGCTGCGTTGCAGAGAGATTTTCAGAGGGCACCCCCCCCTTTTTACAAGACTCTGCAATGCAGCTCCGTGGCGCTTACTGGAGGTACCTGTTGGGCTAGTTGGCCTCTAGGGGACCTCTGGATTGAGGACGAATTAATTCTCCAACTTAAAACGCGCCACAGGGCATGTTTGCACACATATCACCTCAAGCCCCGCCCCCTACCTTCACCACTGTGCAAACGCGACCTGTAGCGCGTTCTAAGTTGGGGGATTAAGTCCCCTTGCATCCTGGGGGTCCCTGGGGGCCAACTAGCCCACCAGGAACCTCCAGTATGCACCAGGGGGCTGCGTTGCAGAGAGGTGTAAAAAGGGGTGTGGCCTCATTACACCTTTCTGCAACCCAGCCCTCTGGCGCGATTCCAGAGGGGGAACTAAATCCCTGTGAATACTGGGGGTCCCTGGGGGCCTCTAGCCCACCAGGAACCTCCAGTATGTGCCAGGGGGCTGCGTTGCAGAGAGGTGTAAAAAGGGTCGTGGCCTCATTACACCTCTCTGCAATGCAGCCCCCTGGTGCGTTTCCAGAGGGGGAACTAAATCCCCTTTAATACTGGGGGTCCCTGGGGGCCAACTTGCCCACCAGGAACCTCCAGTATGCGTCAGGGTACTGCGTTGCACAGAGGTTTAAAAAGGGGCATGGCCTCATTACACCTCTCTGCAATGCAGCCCCCTGGCGCGTTTCCAGAGTGGGAACTAAATCACCTTGAATATTGGGGGTCCCTGGGGGCCAAGTAGCCCACCAGGAACCTCCAGTATGCGCCAGGGGGCTGCGTTGCAGAGTGGTGTATTGACGCCACGCTCCTTTTTACACCTCTCTGCAACGCAGCTCTCTGGCGCATACTGCAGGTTCCTGGTGGGCTACTTGGCCCCCAGGGACCCCCACAAGTCAAGGGGAATTACTTCCCCCTCTGCAAACACGCCTGGGGCACTTTTGCAGAGTGGTGCAGGGAGGGGGCGTGGCCTCCTCCCCGATCCCGTTTTTTTGTATTTTGTTTGTTTTTAAGAAGGGGGGTTGTGTAGCCCTCCTTCTTTTTCTTTTTTTTGGCACCCCCAAATTATTATTTTTTTTAACGGGAAGGGGGCCACCTGGCCCCCCTCCCATGGGACCCCATCCCCCGGGGCATGCCTCATTTAAAAAAAAAATTTAAGGAGGGGAGCATGCAGCCCCCCTCCTCAGGCCACTTAAAGCCCCAGGGAAAACGGGACCTGGCCCTTCTCGTTGGGGGCCTTGGGGGGTCCCCAAGCCCCCCACGGTCCCTGACGGCTCCCCGCATCCTGCAGGAGTCTGCATTGCTTTTCTGCTTGGGGAGCAGCTAACATGCTGCTCCCCATGCAGAAAAGCAATCGGCTTTGGTTTTTGAAAGAGAGAGCAGGTGCTGGATTTTGAAGACTCACGCTGACTGGGGCTCAATACATGAGCTTGAAATACCCACAGTATATAGAGATGCAACAAGAAAGAAATGGATGCAAATAATAATTATTTTCGACTACAACTCCCACAAAGCACTGCGCAGCCTCATCACGAGCAGCCCATCAGAGGGCGCGCTACCCAGCTAGAAATGGGACTGTGGTTGGATACTGCACGTTGCTTTCCTTCACCATCAGCCTCTGATGAAGAAAGTATTTGAAACGCGTAAGGCTACGATGGTAGCAGGACTGTGAATAGGGAACAGCCGGCTGGAGCCTATTTACCTGTTTAGTGGAGCTGAGGCTTGGAGCTCTTCACCTCTCCTTGAGTGCACCTCGCACGACGACACCAAGTTTGGAGCAGTAATACAGGGCGGCGGTCGTGCCGCCGAGGTGCACCACCCTCTGTAGTAGGGGGCCACAGGGGCAAGTATCCCTCGAGCCTCTGATATGGAGCAGAGGTGCGGGGTTTTGAAGACTCACACTGACTGGGGCTCAATCCATGAGCTTGAAATACCCACAGTATATAGAGATGCAACGAGAAAGAAATGGATGGAAATAATAATTCTTTTCGACTACAACTCCCACAAAGCACTGCGCAGCCTCATCACGAGCAGCCCATCAGAGGGCGCGCTACCCAGCTAGAAAAGGGACTGTGGTTGGATACTGCACGTTGCTTTCCTTTACCATCAGTCTCTGATGAAAGAAATATTCGAAGCGCGTAAGGCTATGATGGTAGCAGGACTGTGAATAGGGAACAGCCGGCTGGAGCCTTTTTACCTGTTTAGTGGAGCTGAGGCTTGGAGCTCTTCACCTCTCCTTGAGTGCAGCTCGCACGACGACACCAAGCTTGAAGCAGTAATACAGGGCGGCGGTCTTGCCGCCGAGGTGCACCACCCTCTGTAATAGGGGGCCACAGGGGCAAGTATCCCTCGAGCCTCTGATATGGAGCAGAGGTGCGGGATTTTGAAGACTCACACTGACTGGGGCTCAATCCATGAGCTTGAAATACCCACAGTATATAGAGATGCAACGAGAAAGAAAGGGATGGAAATAATAATTATTTTCGACTACAACTCCCACAAAGCACTGCGCAGCCTCATCACGAGCAGCCCATCAGAGGGCGCGCTACCCAGCTAGAAAATGGACTGTGGTTGGATACTGCATGTTGCTTTCCTTCACCATCAGTCTCTGATGAAAGAAATATTCGAAGCGCGTAAGGCTATGATGGTAGCAGGACTGTGAATAGGGAACAGCCGGCTGGAGCCTTTTTACCTGTTTAGTGGAGCTGAGGCTTGGAGCTCTTCACCTCTCCTTGAGTGCACCTCGCACGACGAAACCAAGCTTGGAGCAGTAATACAGGGCGGCGGTCATGCTGCAGAGGTGCACCACCCTCTGTAATAGGGGGCCACAGGGGCAAGTATCCCACGAGCCTCTGATATGGAGCAGAGGTGCTGGATTTTGAAGACTCACGCTGACTGGGGCTCAATCCATGAGCTTGAAATGCCCACAGTATATAGAGATGCAACGAGAAAGAAATGGATGGAAATAATAATTCTTTTTGACTACCACTCCCACAAAGCACTGCGCAGCCTCATCACGAGCAGCCCATCAGAGGGCGCGCTACCCAGCTAGAAAAGGGACTGTGGTTGGATACTGCACGTTGCTTTCCTTCACCATCAGCCTCTCATGAAGAAAGTACTCGAAACGCGTAAGGCTAAGATGGTAGCAGGACTGTGAATAGGGAACAGCAGCCTGGAGCCTTTTTACCTGTTTAGTGGAGCTGAGGCTTGGAGCTCTTCACCTCTCCTTGAGTGCAGCTCGCACGACGACACCAAGCTTGAAGCAGTAATACAGGGCGGCGGTCTTGCCGCCGAGGTGCACCACCCTCTGTAATAGGGGGCCACAGGGGCAAGTATCCCTCGAGCCTCTGATATGGAGCAGAGGTGCGGGATTTTGAAGACTCACGCTGACTGGGGCTCAATCCATGAGCTTGAAATACCCACAGTATATAGAGATGCAACGAGAAAGAAAGGGATGGAAATAATAATTCTTTTCGACTACAACTCCCACAAAGCACTGCGCAGCCTCATCACGAGCAGCCCATCAGAGGGCGCGCTACCCAGCTAGAAAATGGACTGTGGTTGGATACTGCATGTTGCTTTCCTTCACCATCAGTCTCTGATGAAAGAAATATTCGAAGCGCGTAAGGCTTTGATGGTAGCAGGACTGTGAATAGGGAACAGCCGGCTGGAGCCTTTTTACCTGTTTAGTGGAGCTGAGGCTTGGAGCTCTTCACCTCTCCTTGAGTGCACCTCGCACGACGAAACCAAGCTTGGAGCAGTAATACAGGGCGGCGGTCATGCTGCAGAGGTGCACCACCCTCTGTAATAGGGGGCCACAGGGGCAAGTATCCCACGAGCCTCTGATATGGAGCAGAGGTGCTGGATTTTGAAGACTCACGCTGACTGGGGCTCAATCCATGAGCTTGAAATGCCCACAGTATATAGAGATGCAACGAGAAAGAAATGGATGGAAATAATAATTATTTTCGACTACCACTCCCACAAAGCACTGCGCAGCCTCATCACAAGCAGCCCATCAGAGGGCGCGCTACCCAGCTAGAAAAGGGACTGTGGTTGGATACTGCACGTTGCTTTCCTTCACCATCAGCCTCTCATGAAGAAAGTACTCGAAACGCGTAAGGCTAAGATGGTAGCAGGACTGTGAATAGGGAACAGCAGCCTGGAGCCTTTTTACCTGTTTAGTGGAGCTGAGGCTTGGAGCTCTTCACCTCTCCTTGAGTACACCTCGCACGACGACACCAAGCTTGGAGCAGTAATATATATACATATATATATATATACACTGACAAAAACATAGGTTTCACATAAGTTATAGTTAGGAATTAGGCTTTAAAAAACCTTACAAATTCACTGAGAAAACCACAGGTTTCACACATGTTATAGTTAGCTGGACATTTCACTCATACAAAACCTTTTAAATTCCCCCGTTATATTTAGTTCAGCTAACTATAACTCGCGCGCCTGCAATGCACTGCTGATGATGTCACACATTACATCACTCATGACATGGTCAGTGACATCACTCATGACATCACTGATGACATCTCAAATGATATCACTGATGACATCACTGATGATATCATCCTTGTGACAGAGTGGCAGACCTGCTCTCAGCGTAAGATAACCGTTGATACACACATTCAAAAACAGAAACTAAAATTTTCCAAAAAATGGAGATACCTATACCACTTACAACAACCTATACAGTAATTCCACCATCGACATACACATCCACTCATTCACCAACACTTCTATATAGTCACTCATACATGTTATCACTCATCATTTGTACTCATACAGCTATACATGCTGTTACACACCAACATTCATCCATAGAATTACTCACACACATACTCACACATGCAAATAAACTATCAAACATCCATTTACTTGCATATACAGCTATAGACAAACCACTACACTTACTTTTACAGAAACATACACACACTTACTCTCTTAAACAATCACTTATAGAAACACATACTTATTTATACAGGAATTCTTCCAATCTCTCACTCTCACATATACTCACTTGCATACAACAATACACTTACATACAACAATACTCACAAATACTAGATTAAAGCATATGTACTTACTCATAAAGACACTATTGAGACAGTCATTCACTCACTAACACACGCATACACACACTCATCCACCTATACAATCCTGTACACATCCTGTCTTCAAAACACATACAAACAGTGAGTCACTCATTCATGCATCTATGCGCTAAGTAATATCCCCACCGAACCATACATGCACTCAGACACTCATACTGATACTCAAAAAACCAAATAATAACCTATATAGACACTCATGAAGCTACTCACCAACCCATGCAGCCACTTATACACAAAGTAAGACACTGATACAGATATGTAAATATTTAAACATTACTCATTAATACATGTATTCACTAAGATACACTTAATAAGTCAGTTATACAATCAATTTTACACCAAAAAATCATCCGTTTAGACACTTATACACCCATTTATTCTTCCATCGACCTTGAGATATACATATATAAAACATATTTGATTTTCAGAAAAACACATATTCACTGGATGATGTCATCAGTGATGTCATGAGTGATTTCATTTGAGATGTCATGATTGATGTCATGAGTGATGTCACTGACCAGCCTTTCTTATTTTTCACGTTTTTCATCTTCCACTCAATCTACCCATCACCCACACATACACACATCTACTTGCTGCATTCCTTAGCTGTGATTATCAACTATTCTTCTATTTTGTATTCATATTCAAAGTGCACGCCTTTTATCAAGCCTTTTTGTTCTAACTACTGTTCCAGGACTTCTGCTCCTACACAGAACTGTGCATAAAGACTTAGGACCTCAGTGAATTACGGTATACCAAAACCCACCTTACTACACAAACCCCCTACCAGACTAGCAATCAGTGACTCATTGGTTCTTCGTCCTAGAGCAAAAACACAAATGACTAGTCAACCCAGAACCTGCGACTTAGATTACATCAAGTAAGGTGGATAACAAGAGCACTCTTTCATTATAGTCTTACACCAGTCCAAAACAAGGAGTAAATAAAGACACGTGCAAGTTTGAAATGTTTATTTCTAACGCCATAATCTCATGCACAGTACCGTAGATAATACAACCAAACATATTATCAGAAACAAGGTTGTCAGCATTGTTACTATTCTATAAAATACAACGGGAAAAAGCATCCTATAATGCTAAAGGTAAACAAATTTAAAATATACCTACATTTTACTCCCCCTACCTAGCACGTTAGTTTATAACTACAGAAAGTCTCATAGGATTACATGGGCAGACCAATACCTCTGGTACTCAGCAGTAGTGAATCACATTGAGTTCTGCACAAACTGTCAAGATACGAATGTTCTCCAACTGTGTGTAACTTTGCCTCCACAATGCATTTTGAAACGCGCCAGTATCAGAGGTGGCCACAGCTGCATATTTGTTATGGCTCGAACTTGCGAGGATCATTCTGAATAACAGGCACAGTATTCAAGATAACCTTGATGTTCCATGCTCTCTCTATACAGACTAAGCTAGCAAGGCAGTCACCAAATGTAGCATACCAACTAATTCTCATGTAAAGCAAAATACTCAGCCTTCTCTAAACAATATCACAAGTGTGTGTCGTGTGCAAAGCAGAGTAGGAAAGCAGAAAAGGCGTTTAAGCTTCTAATAAACACATGCTAACTTAACACGGTGTGAGTACAAGGCTCATCCCACGACACCCTCCCTCGATCGAAGCACGTGATATAAACGTGGGTGAATTAGGAACGCAGAGTCCAAGCCTAAAAAGCTGAGTCAATTTCAAATTTGCAAACAAAAGTATTCGCTGTTTGATAGAATACAGTAGCTAAATAATAAAGAATTTGCAGAAAATCAAAGAGTCTTAATCCAACAGCGTATAAGCACAGTATGTAGCAACAGCCTCCAAGAGGAAGTCATTGTTCTCATCTGAAAACATTTCAGCCATCCAATTCAATAGTGAGAAAGAACATACATGTTCCTCAACGACCGGAGCCTCTATCACCATCGGAGGAAAACTCGGGTCATCTTCAATGTAACTGCGTGCCAAGAACTCAAGCGCAGCTGCAAAAACATTCCAACGTCCCATTATTCCATGTATCGCTGCTAAGGCCATAATCCCGCCGCCAGAACAGAGCAAGTCATGAACCACTAAGGGGCTCATCAGCTGGTCATAATCCGCGTTGGGAGACACCGTACAGCAGAGACGCAAATCCAGGGCCCAGTCGAAATCGCAGCTCAGGCAATGGAAGACAGGTTGAACGCATGTGAAAAAGGAGGATCGAAACGATAATCCAAAAGCTGCACTCAATGTAGCCAGAGGCAGCGCTCCTTAATAACTAAGCATTCGTTTGCGGACCAGCAACAGCCGCGACATATTCTTGTGTGCTGCAGGATGTGCATCCATATTTAAGTAAACAAATTAATAGAAGAACACCGGCAACTAATGTGAGTATTAAGGGGAATCCACCAAAGATGCTGGAAAACATTTAATGAAAATATGCAGAGAAGACACCAAATATAGTTTGAAAAGAAGTCACAAGGCCACTGCTTCTAACTTTAAAAAAGTAAGGTAACCCCGTAGTCAAGGACTCATTAAAGATACTCTAAATTAACTCCCCAAAATTCAAGAACACGTCTGAATTTAATAAAGCATGCACTTCTGTGCGAGTGTTTGCTACATAAAGGACAAATGTTTCTCTAGCAGATGTAAGAGTGACCTCTCTTTGAGACAATAGCGCTCTTATACGACTCATTTGGTTGACTCTGCTTTCAAGGTGGGAATGGACTGCCAGATGGAAACATCCAGCTTCCCATGCAGAGGAGTAAACACAACATTTTTATAGCAAACCACACACTCAGTTACCGTAATCATATAAGCGATGCCTGCTAACATCGCACAACAATCTGCATTATTTCAAAGTAAATAACTCCCGTTTCCAGTAAACTGAACATTGGTATGATAGAAGGTGTCGGACTGCCTTTCAAAACTCAGGCTAAATTAGGCGCATCTTCATTACAAGAGCCATGCAATTGTATGTGTCTACAAATGAAGGAGTGATCTGGTGCTATTGTGCAATCCTCGCCATTCAGATAGACTTCTTTTCCCTCCCTCAGGCACCTATATGTAAATGGTAAAAACCAAGCTTCATGGAGATAAGCACTGGCTAAAGATCCATATCTGCCTATAGCATAGTATTTCATGCAAACCTCAAACTTAAATAGGTTAAAAAGTAACGTTATGATACCGTGGATAAGTCACACAGCTGAATCGGATCTCTAATGAGTGACCACTTCTAACCATTCTCATAGCACACCCTGTGCTCTGATTTGACAGTGAGAGAGTGATCGCACCATAGTTTGTACTGCTAATCATTCTCAGCATACTCTACGAATGCGCTTTCACGTTACGCATCGCATCAAAACTTCCGTGTGACGTCGTCATGTACGCGCATCGTACTCAAAAGACGCAAATGTTTTTAATTGTTTAAAAACATATATTCATGTATTTAATGAACATACTAACATAATCTAGGATAATTATGAAATCATTTTTTTTTAAGTTTCAAAAATCCTATATTAATTCTATATTGTATGAGAGGGGCTGCGTGGCCCTCCGCCTGGTGCCCTGGAGTCCACCACGCCCAGACCCGGTTCATAAGCATGCATGATCGTCACCATGAAACCATTAGCACGCATATCGCTTTACCACACATGCTTTTACAACTAGTATGCATTTACCACGCATGATAAACGCATAATCTTAATAATGTCTTTGTGTCGACAAACATGCGTTGTAATGGCTGTGGCTTACGTCCTTCATATTAGTTTCTAGGTATACATGTAAACAAGTCTGATAGGATCGGAGGCCAAGGACAAACACCGTGGTGTCTGTGGCACGAAATCTCATCGATCACAGACAAAATATGTGGAGGGTAAAATGAAAGTAACAGGTATAATAAAAATAACGGAGGAAAACTACAAAAATGGAGGTGGACAGAGTATGTAATCAAGTGGATATTCGGACTACATCACGAAAGTTAGGTTGTACACAAACATTTTCATCTCACACTTGCCTGCTATGTCATGTGTGATTGGACAGTTTCAACGCACAAGCGGACCCAGTTGTGTCCTCTGTCCTGCAGTGTGTGTTGCACTTTGTACCACATTGTCATCGATGTGGATGTGTTGTTATTGCTATATGTGTGTACTGCATTGTGGGGGATTCACCCCTGCAGCAGTGATTTTTCTGCCCCTTATCCCTTTGAGGTGGTGTGCCTTTGACTTTTGGCTCATTTGTGCTCTTGGATGGTTTTTGTTCTCTTGTGTATTGTTTGTCTGCAGATGTATTGTTGACGTCAGGGGTTGTTTATGCACGTTGCTGTGTCAGAATGTGACTTGCCACCTCAGTGTCGTGGCATGCACGTCATGATGATTGTACTGCAACCATGCTGATCGTCATGTAGTGTCACTTGCATTATCAGTCGGGCTCACAAATGCGCATCTTTGCTGTGTTTCACACGTGTACATGTGTTGGTTGTGAGATTGGTGATGTGTGGGGTGGGACCCCTTTGGGCACATCGTGGATGGGGGACTACTTGGTAGTTGTATGTCTGCTGCAGTGTGCCACGGGGATCAGGGACATGATCCAGGGTCATTGTGGGTGTGCAGTGTGCTACACATGATTGTACATGTGTGCCACTGTGCCCATCTTCCCCCGTTCCCCCAGTCCCTAGTCATTACTCACTCTGCTGATGTTGTGTCAGGTCATATAGAACTGTGTCCGGACTCCCAACTCCTTGCACAATCTCCACACTGATGACTGTGGCCACCATGTCCTCCAGCTCCTTCTGTGGAGCAGGACGTCTACCACCACTCGCCATGGCTGCCTTCCTGTTGGCAGCGGGTTTCTGCTTGGTTTGGCTTTTTACATCATGCCAGTGCATCTTGACCCCCTCCATTGATCTCCTTGACACTCCGACTGCATTCATGTTGTCCACAATGGACTGGCATGTTTCGGTTTGTGTTGCCAATGACACAGTGGCGGTGACGCACAGTTGTTGTTAGTGTTCTAACTTCTCCATGAGAAATATCCGGTTTTCCTGCGGACTGAATCCTGTCTTCCTCTTCCAGTTCTCCTTGGTCTTCCCCACCCCAGGGTTCCATGTTGGTGGTCTGTGGGGCTTGTGGGGTTTGCGTTGGGCTCTGCACATGTTCCGGGTGCATCCATGGTGCTACGCAGTTTCTTTTTTTCTCCCTTTTTTATTCTTACTGCTTTTATGGTGCATTTTCCCGCATGACATGTGGGAATTGCATGCCTGTCGCTGGTTATCGCTGATTTTTGTATTGCGATTGGCCTCATCGCTACTATTTTGGCGTTCGTGTTTCATGTTTTTTGGGGTCGCGTTAATTTTCACACAGTCATTTGATGCGTTATCGTGAGACTATCACACGGTACCACCATGTTGCGAATACAAAGTTAACGTAGCATTATTTTCCCGCGATAGACTGCGATGTGAAGAGTTGCGTTAAGCTAATTTTGTGGTATTTATCTCACGTTCTTGAGAATATCCCCTATCGTTGATCATTCTTCTCTGGAACATTTATTGAATCAAGGATTTCGGAGAAGGAGCTCCGTTTAGGCACCGTGGATATACGAATCAGTGCTATCATTTGCTACTAAAGACGCTTTGATTACACCATTGACCTAATAAAAAAATCCAGGGATAGATCGTAGTGGACATACAAAGTACCGGTTAACAGAAAAGCTTGGATACACTTGACCATTTCCATGTTCTGATCGACTTGAGGCCTACAGAGGGGAAGATTAATATAGCGGACAGACACTTGGTTAATGTACAAAGACATCACTTCCATATTTAGAGATTAAACCCCAACCACTCTCCTTAACTCTTTGTACTTGTGGTCCTGAAGAAGGTGGTTCAAAAGTGATAACCTTTGACCGGTATGTGTGATACCCAACCCACAACACTCTCATGGAGACTGTAGCACATCTGTCCTTATTGTGACCATTATAGTGTATGCAAACTTGGGAGGGTAGGATATGTTGAACGAATGAGCATGCTTGTTGGTGTGAGAGGCCAGTATGCAAGTGTGGTCAATTTGTAGGGGTTACATACATGGATGTGAACAACACAGAAAGCATTGCCTATGTTTAAAAAAATAATAATGCTTATGTTGACTCTTTGCAACAAGATGAAATTGTAAAATTCATATAAAAGGAATGTGGAAGGATGAAAGTTTTACATACAGAATTAATGCTTTTTACTCTTTTTGATACAAATGAAAAAACAATAATTTATAAAAAATAAATGTAATATATAAAAATCAAGAAAATTGCTGTTATGTACTCATTGCAAATAGCTCCAGAGCTGTAGTCAGCCTGTATAAAAGCAATATAGGTCTAGTGAGAGTTTTCTTTGTTGATTGATGTTTGTTGTCTCCCCCTTTCTCCCAGAAATTAAAAGTAATCTTTAAGGTCTACCCTTGACAATGTGCGCCAAAAAATACCAACTACACTTCGACGTATAATTGCTGTATTTGCCTTCTCTACTTACCTCACATTACCTTCAAGACATGCTACTTCAGAGCTGCATGGATCAGCAGATCAGAACAGAGGCCACTGGCTGGTAACAGGGCCCTCTGATTTCAGAGCCAAGCTACCAATTGCTGTGGTGTGGTGTAGGCAGGAACAACGACATGAGTGATGTAGACATGGCAAACCCCACCAAATAAGCTCCCATTAAGGGAGTGTTAGAAATGGAGGTCTCTAGTTGGCAATGGTTTGCACCTTTGTCTAAGTAAGGACCCTTGCTTCCAGTTAGGATAAGGGAGTTACATCATTAGACAACACCTGCTCACACCCTTGGTAGCTAGGCACGATCAGGCAGCCTTATATCAGAGGCAGTGTGTAAAGCATGTGTGCACATGTACAGTAATACAGTAAAAACACTACAAATGGACACCACACCAGTTAAAAAAATATGTAATCTTTATCTAAACCAAACAAGATCAAAATGACAAAAATCCACAATACATATAAAATGATATCCTCAAAAATAGGTTATTCACAAAAATAAAGCTTGTAGAAACAAATAACTCCACCTGGAGCTATTACGGCGTTGTGACAGATGAAAATGAAAAGTACAGCGCCAACCTCTAGGCAAACAGTACCTTGCCAAACAATGAAAGCAAAGACGGTGCACAGCATCGGGGAGGTGATGCTTCGTTGGTGCCATGCGGCATTGGTTCCTTATGATCACAGGGGAGGTGATGTACCGGTTCCTTTCGACCCAGGGAAGGTAAGGACTAGGTTCCTTACTGCGATGCAGGGGAGGTGTGGCGCCGGTTCCTTACTCTTGCCGGGGAAGTGAGGCGTTGGTTCCTTACTGTTGCTGGGGAAGTGATGTCACGGTGGAGGCAAGGTGGTGGGTCCTTACGACAATAAAGTGTTGATGCATATGACATATTTGATTTACTGGTAAGCTCCTAGTAAAGTGCCTCTAGTTAAGTACACTGAGTGTGCCAGTGCCTAAAAATCAAATGCTCCTAGTGGGCCTGCAGCACTGATTGTGCCACCCTCATGAGTAGCCCTAAAAAGGTGTCTCAGACCTGCCACTGTAGGGTCTCTGTGCTGTTTGTTAATTGCCATGTGACCTGGCAAGATCACCCACTTGCCAGGCCCTAACCTTCCCTTTTCTTACATATAAGGCACAAGTATGGTAAGCTCAAGGTACCCCCATGGGCAGGGTGCAGTGTATGTGAAAGGTAGGACATGTACTGGTGTGTGTGACATGTCCTGATAGGGATGGCATGTCCTGATAGTGATATACTGCCAATTTTGTTTTTCACTATTGAGCGGCTATCTGTCCCACAGGATAGAATGGGAAATACTTTGAAACATCTTACAAGTATAACTTCCCATTAGGACAAGATAGAGACATACAGTTTAGGCTCTCTGACCGGAGAATGTAATAACACATATTTTAGGGAAGGTGGTTTATAAATTGTGTGTTTGAAAATGCCACTTTTAGAAAGAAGGTATTTTCTTGTTTAACCATTCTGTGTGCCTCTGCCTGTTTGTGGAATGACTGCCTGGTTTTGGAGTGACAAGGCTGGTGTTGTGCATTCACTGTAGGCAGCCACTGGCGGGTTGGTGTGTGCCTGGCCATTCCTGGATGACTCAGAGCTGAGCTGAATGGGGCTTGGCCGCATTTAGAGTAGTGGGAGGAGATTTCCTTGCACCTGAATAGGGCCTGTCTCCCTTGTACAATGCTGGCTCCACCACCTGTGGTCATACTGCCCCAGTGAGGACATAACTGGTTTGGACTGGGCTCAGAGACCCTTGCACAAAGAGAAAAAAGACAAAATGGGTATATTTATTAGACCTTAAACCCCAGAACTGTGGATCACTTCTGGACTCAAGAAGAACCTTTGCCAAGGAGAAGAGCTGAGGAGCTGTGAGGAGGTACACTGCCCCTTTGCTGTGTGCTGTGGGCTCTGTGGGGTTGGCCTGCAGTTGCTATTTCTGCCAAGTAAAGGACAAAGACTAGAACTTTGCTGTGACCCTGCTAGAAGAATCTCCAAGGGCCTGTGTGTGCTGGCCTTCTGTTCTGAAGTCTCAGGGACACAACGACTTCACCCCCAGTTCCCCTGAACTCTGCTGCTGAGAGTTCTGACCTGCCAGCTCTGAGCCTCTGGCTGTTATTCCTGCTTTTGGGTGCTGGAAGAAACCTGAAGAACTGAGAAAATTGACGCATCACTCTTCTTGCAGTTGTTTTTCCTGATGCAGCACCGCTGTGCGGGAAGAATCTCCATGCATTGCTGCGCCGCTGCTGAGACAAAGCAGCAGCTGTCACAGCTGCAAGAACTTATGCATCGGGGGATAATGGCTGAAGAAATGGATGCCAGATTTCCATGCATCGCTCGTGTGCAGCAAGTTTTCCTGACGCATCACTCATGGACCAGAACCATCTTGGAGTCAACACATCACTTCACCCTACAGTCCGGATTCGATGCATCACTTCTCCAGCGTGCAGAAGAACTGTTGCTTAGCCTCCCGAAGGGCTAGGAAACTGACGCATCTCTTTGTTTCTTCATGCTTACCATCTCTGCGGCTGTTTGGCCTTGTGAATTTTGAAGTACCTACAGGTACTTTCTGTAGTATCACCCATCCATCGTTTTCTATCGACCCAGTTAATTGAAACCTTTGAAAAGTCATATTCTTATTACATGTATGTTGGATTGTTGTTGCTTTGGTTTTATTGGGTTTGGATAACAATACTTTATTTTTCTAAACTGGTGTGGTGCCCATTTGTGGTATTATCACTGTATTACTGTGTGTTCTGAGTACAAGTATTTTACTTATTGCCTTTGGGATAAGTCTGTCTGCTTATACCAAGCTAACAAGGTGGTGAGAAGGGGTTATCGAAAATGTGTATCCCCTTATCCTGTCTAGAAGCAAGGGTCCCTATTTGGACAAGGGTACCTACGTCTGTCAACCAGAGACCCCCGATTCTAACAAGCAGTGATCAGCAGCAGTAAAGTGCATCCTAAAGCCAACATCAACAGGTTAGGAAAAAATAGGAGGAATACGCGAAAAGTCCAAGGATAACCCTGCAAAAACTGCCAAGTCCAACAGGGAGGTAGAAAGGAGACCTACATGTCAGCCAAGTCAGATGTCAGAGATGCCAAACCAGAGCCAAGTATCCGTGGACACATTCCTTTGGTGAGCACCTTGCCGTCTCTAAGAGTCTGGGACCTCAATGCACATTGCAAGTTCTGAAGTTAAATGTCAGGGGTAGAAAGAAAAGCCTACCAAGTGTGATAAGGCTTACTGACTGCTCACTGCCAGTCAGATGTTACAATATTGTCTGGGCTGGGCTGACTCAATCGTTCATCTTTTAGACAATTTCAGTGTCATTTCATTTGATAGTAGTAACTCATTAAATATAGTGCTGTGCAAAGACGTAGGCTGTTGCAACTAGGAATTGTTTCACCAACCTGGGCTCCACCCATTGAGGGAGAGGTTCAGATTTAATATCCATATTCATTACCGGAGGGTAAGCATCCTGAAGTTTACCAGCTCATGGAAAAGAGACAACTAGAGACAGCACCACATGCCCAGGAGCATAGTATGTGATTGTTAGACCTGGCCCTTTTTGCAGGTTTATCCCCAAAATAAGCCTTCTATTTTTGTGACACTGTTTTTGTTAGGTATAGGACTTTGGGCACTTTACCACTGCTGATCAGTGCTAAAGTGCATATCCTCTCTGTGTAAATTGTGATTAGAATTGATTATCCAAGATTGGCATATCGATTTACTGGTAAGTCCCTAGTTTTTCAATATTAAAAGGCTATCTGTCCCATAGATTCACATGGGAGCTGCCTTGTAACATCTTACAAGTGTAACTTTCCATGGAAGATAGAGAACTTGAGTTTTGTCTCTGCCTTTCCTGGATGACTCATAGCCAGACTGACTAGACCTTTCTGCATTTAAAGTGGTGGAAGAACTTTTCACTAGCACCAGAATAGGCTGTGTCTGCTCTGCACAATGCTGTATCCACCTCTTGTAGTGAAGGTGGACCAGGGAGGACAGAACTGCTTTTTACTGAGCTCATAGACTCTTGAAACAGACTACAAAGAGAAAATGGGGTATAAGTAGTGAACCTTATACCCTTATACCCTAGAACTTCAGATTTCTTCTGGACTAAGAGGACCCAGACAAGAAGAAGAGCTGAAGAGTTGTCAGGAGGAAAACTTCCTCTTTGCTTTGTGTTGCTTTGCTGGGTTGGCCTGCGATTGCTGCTTCTGTCTGTGGGCAGTGGAAAGAACTGGACATTTGCCTTGCTGTGGCATCCTGCTTGAAAAGATTTTCCACGGACTTGAAGTAGAGTTTGTCTCCTGTTCAGAAGTCTCAGAAACACAACAACTTCACCTGCAACTTGCTAAACAGCACTTGGACTCATCTGCTGGACTCGTGATTGCCAAAGGGTGCCAAATCCAGTTCTTGGTCCATTGGAACCATGAGGTTGGCGCTGCATCCCAAGAAAAACAACACTGATGCCGTCAGCGTTGCTGCCAGTAGTGCTGCAAACTGCACTGAGGCCGTGGGCATAGCTCATGAAGTGCACGTCGCACCACCCTGAGTGCACCGCGGCTCTGACACTGATGACATCTGCCAACGACTGCTAGATATCAATCTCTCTGACGCCAGTGCTCGCACTGACGCCTGTTGCAGCCATTGCCTGCACCTCATCATTTCGGAGCCGATAACCGAAGTTGGTGACATCCGGAACTCATCGACGCTGCACTGCTGAAGAGAACTGATGTCTCACCGCCGACACTGCTTCACCTCCACTGCCAGCCCGGACTCGACACCATACCTACTGGCGGACTTGACGCCTCGCCTCCCCTGTGGCAGTAAGCAGCCAGCCTTGCCTTGACCATTGATGCCTCACCTCCATTACACAGTGCACCACCGGTTCACTTCATTTTACATCGTACTGGTCCTGGGAGGTCCGCATGACTCTGTGACCAGCAGGTACACCTCGTGGTCAGCGCTGTACTTTGAATTTGTTTTGTAATAGCCCCAGTTAGAGCTATATGTTTCTATTAGCTCTAGTTTTGCTGTAATCATTCTAAAAGTGAAATCTTGATATATTTATGTTGAATTTGTATCATTTTGGTCTTGTTTGGCTCAGATAAAGATAATGAATTATTATACACTGGCGTTGTGTCCATTTGTAGTGTTTTCACTGCGTTACTGTGTGGTTATGTACAAATGCTTTACACATTGCCTGTGAGTTAAGCCTGTCTGCTCATGCCAAGTTACCAAGGGGATGAGCAGGGGTTATCTAAGTGTGTGATACCCCTTTTCCTGACTAGAAGGAAGGGTCCCTACTAGGACAAGGTGCATACCTCTGTGAACTAGAGACTCCCATTTCTAACAGTGGTGAAGTGGAGAAGCAAATATTAGAACCAGGTTACTCAACCAACTGCTTGCTCACTATACCATATCTTTAGCTGACGACTATTAAAATGATTTTAGGCACGCACAATTAGAATAAATATTGTCATTGCTCTCAAAATATTGTTGTCTTTTTCATTAGTTTGAAGCTAAATAAACAGCTGAATGTGTAAGGATGTAAATTGCACAGCAATTTGAGGGGAAAATAATCTCCAGAAAAGTAATACAGGCATACAGGAATAGAGAGAACAAAATAACCTCAAGAACAGAAACCAGGTCCAAAAATATGTTTTCTAATGTATGTTGAATTTAGTAAAGAATCAATTGCGTACATTCAGGAAATCTCGTGTAGACTCAATGTGTGATGTACAGGCTTTAGGCACAGAAAAAAGACAGCGTTGCATTAATCTAGCTCCACACACCAGTCAACTTTGATTATGGAATTCGTTTTTGTACATTTAGCACGAAGAAACCACCGTGTATGGGGTCAATGTCCCTCGGTTCAACAGGTTATGGATGATCAGCTTATTCGTGAGTGTTCCTAATTAAATCGGTGTGCCCTGAAGGTAGGACCGAGTTCTCCTGTTGATTCTGGTTAAGGCTCACTTTTCCATATAGAGGGGGTCTTCATTCCTCAGTTCGGCCTCCCCGTTTCTCCGTGCTCCGTCCTTCCTTTCGATTCGATTCGAATGACCCCATACACGGTGGTTTCTTCGTGCTAAATGTACAAAAACGAATTCCATAATCAAAGTTGACTGGTGTGCAGTAGAATGTCTGATCCATAGATATTCGTTAGCATCACCATAGAAAGTACGCTAAACAGGACAGCAATTGAGAAGCTGCTTCAACCGTAATTTCCAGATACAAAGTCCAAAAGTCTTAAATGTCCTGATGAAGGTGCCAAGATAAAGTGACACCGAAACGCCGCGTCGACCTTTTGTTAAGACCTTTTTTATTGTATATCTTGTTTTAATTGTGTATTTCTTATATGTGGTACTATCCGGAATGGTATTGGAAGAAAGTTTTAACTTTGTAATAGATTGTAACCCAAGTGGGAGGTACTCATGTATAAATTCTTCATATTTTTATAAAAAAATTTTTATTCATCATTTGTTTTAGTCACAGTGTACGGCATACCCTTGTGTTTGATACTTATGTTTGCTAAATCAGCAGTTATAGGTCAAAAGCTTTCCCCCTGAGTTCCAGCCACAGCTATCCCTGTCTGCTACCCTTTACAGGGACTCTCCCTTTTTTTACCGTACTTTATGTTCTTATGCAGGCTGCTCTTTGTGATCGCGGATTTCGCTGCCCGCATGTTGGTTAGTCTATTTGTAGGGTGAGTTCAATAAGGCAGTGCTCTTGAGTGGATGAGCCTTTATTCCTTTTTGGTCTATTTATTTCTGTTACGTATTTTGCATTTTTTTTTTAGCCCAAACCATTATTAAAATAATTTCATAAACAAAAAATAGCGGTTGCCATTTAAAAATCGAGTAACATTACAGAGGATGTAAAGATAAATCATTAAAAAAATGTATAAGGCAGGCATCATGTATCCTGTATAGAGCAAGCACCTCATTTATAATGTTTTTTGCCATAGGGCAGTGCAGTAGGCCTTGCTGCTTTACTGCCTTATGGCAAAAGAATAGAGCATGAATGCGCCGTAAGGGAAACCTTACTGCACAAAAACAATCACAAGAGGCTTTTTCCTCTTTTTATGTGTGCTGCAAAATAAAGATATTTCTCCTAGTTGTGCCTCCGTATGTTTTTGGTCCTGCCTCAGACCTACGATACCCCGTATTGCCCGCATCTCCGCCGCGGCCCGTGCCGCGTTGAAGGACTCATGCTGGGCCGCTATCAGAGCAACCCGGAAGACAGGCAACGGCGCCTGGTTGGGGCGGGCTGCCCGGAAGCTGGGGAGGTCCCCCAATCCCAGCGCGGCCCCCGGGAGAAGAACCAGGAAGAGGATGGGAGCCCACCCAGCGCTCCTGTGGCCCCACCAAGAGAGGTGCACCAGTCAAGAGCCCCGGAGTGCATCCGGGGGAAGGAGAAGTTCTGCCGGCGCTGGCGGGGCTCCCGTGGTGCGAGGAGAGCCCCCCAACACCGCTGCAGCAAGAGGAAGCTGGCCGGTATGTTGGAGCCTCCCGTGTTGCGAGCAGAAACCGGTGAGTGAGGGCTTCTTGGTGGGAGCAGCCTGGCTTGATGAGCGGCCCCGGAAGGCAGCGGGCCGCTCCAACTGTAATTGGGGCATTTTGAATTCAGAGCCTAGTGGCTCCACCATTGTGTTCGTGGCATAGCTGTATCTGGAGCCCACAAAGCTCCAACGGGCATTGTTGTAGTCAGGGCCCGAGAGGCTCCAACGTTGTGGTGGCATTAGGTAATTTAGAGCCCACATGGCTCCAACGTTGTTTGACCACATTATTTAATTACCGTGCCCCGTGGCTCCAAAGTCGGGAGCATTGGTTGTATTTGGAGCCCACGAGGCTCCCAGGGGCATTGTTGGGTTCTGAGCCCACGAGGCTCCCACGTATTGCGAATTTTGAGAATTCAGAGCCTGTGAGGCTCCCACGATGTTTTGGGGGCACTGTTGTTTCCTTAGGAGCCCCAGAGGAGAGCCAGGAGGCACGCTGGTGCCCATGCGCAGTTCCCCAGCTGCCCAGCAATTAGTGGGCAGCTGCAACGTTTAGGCTGGGCACATCTTGTTAACTTTACAGCTGCCCATCAAGTAGTGGTCAGCTGCCACGTTTAGGCCCTAAACTCTTGCGCACTCTTCTTGTGGCTGCCTGCGCAGCCTGCCCTGACACTGTTGGACAAAGGGCGTTTGAGCCCCTGTGGAAGGCCAGTGTGCCTGGGGTCAGTATCCTAAGTGATTTTGGCGCAAGGTGATTGCCTACTGTGTTTATGATAGTAATTGCCTATTGTGGTTATGTTGGTAATTACATGGTTCTTGCTAATGTGATTTATGCGTAATGTGCAATGCCTTTATGCCTGTGATACCTCTAACTGTGTTTTCATGCTTATGAGGTTGTTTTGCCTAGTAGATTTTATACTAGTGAGTTTATGTTTTCCTGCGTGATCTATGCCTAAGGTGATTAGGATTCCATAGTGTGTACCTACCTTTTACCAGTGGTTACTGGTTGTGTCCTACAATTGTTATTTCATGCTACAAGTATTCTATGTACTAAGTGCTATTTCTACTAAGTGCTGACAGTGGCCCACGTGGCCCTGTCCTGTGTATATAATCCTCTAGAAATACTGCCCAGTGCCAGTTGGCACAGTGTACCTATTTGATTATGATCTAATGTGTTTGTGGTAATACAAAGGCTATTTTAATATATAACCTTGTGTGGAGTTCCTTTTTGTGGTGTACCTAGTGTGCTGCTGCTGTGTGGGTGTGTTGCGCAACCGCTTTACACATTGCCTCTGGGATAAGCCTTACTGCACATTTGTCACGCTACCAAGTGGGTGAGCATGGGTTATCTTGGTGTGTAACTCCCTTGCCCTGACTGGAGTGGTGGTTTCTGGCTGGCTTTGGCGCAAGCCTTAGCCAACCAAAAAATCCCATTTCTAACAGTGACGCAATGGTGGGGTGAAAGTGTCGCAGGCCCTCATAAATAAGGCCCCAACTCTTTAAGGTTGACTTTGAAGAAGTGAATTTCTAAGATCTCTCTAGTTAGTGTTGATTGGGATTTGTCTGTGAATCTTTATTATAAAACTTGGAGAATATTTTTAACCTTATTGCTGACAATTGGGGTAGTGGTTGGTGTTATTAAATGTAAACTACAGGCTTATCATTTACATACTTATTACAAGTTATTCCAAGATTCACGTTCTCCAGCTCACAGTTACAAATCATGCCTTTTACTTGCTGCATGGTGTCCCCACCACAAAGCACATAACCACTTGTGGCCCTGAGAATGGAAAACCGAGCCCTAGAACAATGGCGCTTCAGTGGAGTTTCCGAGCCACGGAACCAGGGGCATATTAACAAGGTCATTATCTCCGCTTTTTTGGCTTTAAAAGCCAAAGAAGTGGAGATAAAAATATCGCCCTATCAACAACAGTGTGCTAACATGCAAAATTGCATGTTAGCACCCTTTTTCACTACGCTTCCCTTTGCATCTCTAATGAGATGCAAAGTGGCGTTCCAGTGCAAAATAATAGGAGAAATGTCACTATGCGACATTTCTCCTATTATCAAGCTTCACGATAACCCAGTTAGAGACAAAAAAAGCAGCGCTAACCACGGTTAACGCTGCTTTTTTACGTCTGCTAATTTTCAGACTTAGCCATGTAACCAATGGGAGGTGGGTTACATGGCTAAGTCCACCATAGGCTATCAACAAGGATATCCCTATCCTAGTGGTTTTATCGCTACATTACCAGCGATAACCTCCCAAAATGCCGCTATTGCTGGATTTTTTATCGCCTAGGCGGTTAGAGTTGTTAATAATGTGATAACCAGGCGATATAATCCAGCGATAGCGGGCGTTAAAAAAAATTAACGCTAAGCACCCTTAGCGTTAATTTTCCCTGTACCTTGTTAATATGCCCCCAGGACCTGTTAACAGGAAAGGCCGAAGAATACTCGCAAACACCATGCCTCAAGACACCAGACGAGGCAAGAGGCAAAAATACTTAGAGGAGAATCTAAGGTTCATATTAAAAAGACAGTGATATAAAATTATTGCCGCTTTTGCCGCCGTTTTCGGCCGAAAAGCGGCGATAATTTTATCGCCTTATCAGCAAAGACACGCTATTGCGTGTTTTGCTGATTTTGCTCCCGTTTCCAGCACGCCTAAATTCGCATCACTACTGAGATGCAAATTAGGCATGTCTGTGGAAACAACATGGGTAAATATCGCAAAGGCAGCTTTGCGATATTTACAACACAAGGAAGCAATTATTTTAATTACGCTAAGTATGCTTTAACACAGGAATTTAACGTCTGTTCAATTCCTTTCTAAGGCATACCTAACATGGGAGGTGGATTCATGTAATAAGACCAAAGGGTCGTATTATTAAGCATATCGCCGTTTTACAAGGAACATCGCTGAAAAACTAGCGATGTTCCATGGAAAAGAGTGCTATCACTGGAATATTCATCACCATGGCGCTAAACGTTGTTAACACAACACTAGCCTGGCGAAATATTCCAGTGATTGAAAATAATGAGGTATACAAAGTCAGCGATAATTATCGCTGCCTGTTGCAAATATACCCCTAAGAGCGGAAGATATTGCACTCAAGTAGAGCATGGCACGAAGGAACACTCATTGCTTTAACTAATATTGCCTTTTCTTTGAAGCCTGTGGACTCAGTATCAAATAATTTGTAACTATTGCTCGCCTGTAATCAATTGATGGGCTAACTCAGAGGGCTTCCTCTGATCCTGGTTACCAAACTTAGAAAATATACATGTGCCTATTCCCCATCCTAGGGTAGTGTCATCCTGTGGTGCACTAGTGGTGGAGTACAAAGATATTTTCCTATGTTTCTCATTTATTCATGAGGAATTGTTGAATAAATGTAAAGCATAGGAAGCTAATTTTGTACAAGGGAATGTACACAAATATCTACCTGATGTTGTCCTATACCAAAAGGGCGACATGCTCTTCAGGGTCAGCACAGGAAAAGCTATTTGGGACTCAACTAAATAAGGTGGCTAACCGTTGAAAGCAGTATTTTGCAGTGCTTTGTGTGGTCATCTTTGCCACAATAATTGTTGTCTCTTTGCACTGCTTTCCCTTGTTTCTCGGGGGTCTTTTTGTTTGTTTATTGCATGACTTCTTTGTATTTGTTAGGAGTATTGCTTTTTCTGTTTTTCTGAAGAGTTTTTTCGAAATTGGTTTGTATTTTTCTTCTCTCCTCAGGTTCTTTCCTTCCTGTTTCTGTAGGCTGTCAATCCTTTTGTTTTGTTACCCAACTCTTCTTTACATTGTTGCTCGCTCTGTTACAGTAAAGAGATAAGTTTGGCCCTTTGGAAAGAGTCTGGTGTCGCAGAATCTGCCAAATAATGGTTGATTCACTGTCCATAACTCATGCAGTGTATCACTCATTGATGTACTCAGAGTGGTGGGCATGCAGCTGGCATATATATACCTCTGTTTCCATCAAGGATTCAGTTGAGACTGCCAAACATGGAGGTGGAAAAGCTGCACTTTGGTGGGCGGCATGCCTGCCAATATGTATGCCAGGAAAACTGCATGCAAAACCGCCATGGATATGATAGTAGACGTTCAGGGTAAGTTCAATAGAGTGACTCCAATATACAGGATGTTAAGGAGAATAATATATGGGCACTTAGATGCACCCTCAACTGTTGTGGGTGTTTCCATCACCTACATTTCCCTATGTAATTCGGCAAGATCAATGGAATCCGATGGACAAAGTTTCTCCAGTAAACTCCAGGCTTATTAAAGCCTTTGGTTGAGATCCTGCCATCTCTCATGTGGGGTACTCTACACATTCCAGATTTTCAACTACAGCCTCTATAAAGGGTAGAATTTGTGCATCTTTAACGGAATGAATGCCAGCCATCCAAACCCTTGTGTCTGGCTGATCTAAATTAGACAGATTATTTTCTTTCAGACATTTTTAAATGCATCTTCATTCTTTCAACAAGCGCCTCTTTTCAGCCTCTGCCACCAGCTATGCAGGCACCCTGTCAATCCTTTGGATCTATCTTTGGCATTCCTTAGCAGATCCAGGCGGAAAGACGGATACATCAAGGCTCTATAACCTTGTTATATGCCCTTGAAGACATAAGCTGCAGTTGACGCCCCTTTCCAGTGTCTCACTATGTCTATAGCCAATTTAGTTAAAAGAGTTTGCAGTACAAATGCCACAATCCGTAAATCAAATGAAATGGATTCCTCTCTACCATGATTGCCTTCTTTACTGTGGCTTTTCATTGCTGCATAGCCCTTCTCCTTCAGAATCTCTGCTTCGATTGTGGCAACTGCAGAAGCCAAGGATAGTTCCCCCTTAAAAACCCGGGCCCTCATTTATGAGAAATGACGCATTGTTGCGTGAAAGCAGCGATACGTCACTTCTCAATGCGCACTCCTTGCCACATACCTGATGCATCATATTTAATGTATGACGCATCATGTCGCAAGGAGTTACAGATACGTCAGTATTTCTGACGTATCTGTAAGAGCAAAAGTGACGCATTGCTGTAGTGTGTCACAAAAGTGACGAAACTCCAGCAATGCGTCCTTTCACATGGGGCAAGCCCCATGTGAAAGGGCCTGCATCAGTCTTACGCCTGCTGTGAGGCAGGCGCAAGATTGTGACACAGCAGCGTCCTAGAAGTGAAGCAGTGAAATCTCATAGATTTCACCACATCACTACTACGAGGCTTTTTGCGGGGGAACGCCCCCCTTGCATACATTATACCTGTCGCAGGTATAATGTACCGTAAGGGGTTTACAAAGTGACGCATCTGCTAGATGCATCACTTTGTAAATAGTGCGCAACAGGAGGCATGTTTTACGCCACCGATGCGTCACAAAAAGTGACACATCGGAAGCGCAAAATTGACACAGGGCCTCATAAATGAGGCCCCCGCTATTTGTAACAAAACGATTCAAAAGGGGGTGGTGATGGACAGAGTATCTGAATTAAGCAGAACACTCCTACCCAGTCAAGAGATCAGGGCTTGATCCATCACCGTTTTTTAGCTCACTGCACCATCCCAGTTCAGAACCTGGCTACATCCAAATTAGTCTGACCCTGGCCCAGTGCATCATGGGAACAGGGCAGACCAAACAACCAAGCCAATTCTTTACTGGAAAGGAAACAAGCTTCCGGGGACCGGTTTCTGCCATTACAGCCGTCTTCGGCCCGGCTTGCTTGAATCCTGATGGTGCAGTGAGCAAGGGACTCACATCTGAGCATACCCTTCCACACTTGTGGTGGCCAAAACGATTCAAAAAGGGGGTGGTGATGGACAGAGTATCTGAATTAAGCAGAACACTCCTACCCAGTCAAGAGATCAGGGCTTGATCCATCACCGTTTTTTAGCTCACTGCACCGTCCCAGTTCAGAACCTGGCTACATGCAAATTAGTCTGACCCTGGCCCAGTGCATCATGGGAACAGGGCAGACCAAACTACCAAGCCAATTCTTTACTGGAAAGGAAACAGGCTTCCGGGGACCGGTTTCTGGCATTACAGCCGTCTTCGGCCCGGCTTGCTTGAATCCTGATGGTGCAGTGAGCAAGGGACTCACATCTGAGCATACCCTTCCACACTTGTGGTGGCCAAAATGATTCAAAAAGGGGGTGGTGATGGACAGAGTATCTGAATTAAGCAGAAAACTCCTACCCAGTCAAGAGATCAAGGCTTGATCCATCACCGTTTTTTAGCTCACTGCACCATCCCAGTTCAGAACCTGGCTACATGCAAATTAGTCTGACCCTGGCCCAGTGCATCATGGGAACAGGGCAGACCAAACTACCAAGCCAATTCTTTACTGGAAAGGAAACAAGCTTCCGGGGACCGGTTTCTGGCATTACAGCCGTCTTCGGCCCGGCTTGCTTGGATCCTGATGGTGCAGTGAGCAAGGGACTCACATCTGAGCATACCCTTCCACACTTGTGGTGGCCAAAACGATTCAAAAAGGGGGTGGTGATGGACAGAGTATCTGAATTAAGCAGAACACTCCTACCTAGTCAAGAGATCAGGGCTTGATCCATCACCGTTTTTTAGCTCACTGCACCATCCCAGTTCAGAACCTGGCTACATGCAAATTAGTCTGACCCTGGCCCAGTGCATCATGGGAACAGGGCAGACCAAACTACCAAGCCAATTCTTTACTGGAAAGGAAACAAGCTTCCGGGGACCGGTTTCTGGCATTACAGCCGTCTTCGGCCCGGCTTGCTTGGATCCTGATGGTGCAGTGAGCAAGGGTCTCACATCTGAGCATACCCTTCCACACTTGTGGTGGCCAAAACGATTCAAAAAGGGGGTGGTGATGGACAGAGTATCTGAATTAAGCAGAACACTCCTACCCAGTCAAGAGATCAGGGCTTGATCCATCACCGTTTTTTAGCTCACTGCACCATCCCAGTTCAGAACCTGGCTACATGCAAATTAGCCTGACCCTGGCCCAGTGCATCATGGGAACAGGGCAGACCAAACTATCAAGCCAATTCTTTACTGGAAAGGAAACAAGCTTCCGGGGACCGGTTTCTGCCATTACAGCCGTCTTCGGCCCGGCTTGCTTGAATCCTGATGGTGCAGTGAGCAAGGGACTCACATCTGAGCATACCCTTCCACACTTGTGGTGGCCAAAACGATTCAAAAAGGGGGTGGTGATGGACAGAGTATCTGAATTAAGCAGAACACTCCTAGCCAGTCAAGAGATCAGGGCTTGATCCATAACCGTTTTTTAGCTCACTGCACCATCCCAGTTCAGAACCTGGCTACATGCAAATTAGTCTGACCCTGGCCCAGTGCATCATGGGAACAGGGCAGACCAAACTACCAAGCCAATTCTTTACTGGAAAGGAAACAAGCTTCCGGGGACCGGTTTCTGGCATTACAGCCGTCTTCGGCCCGACTTGCTTGAATCCAGATGGTGCAGTGAGCAAGGGACTCACATCTGAGCATACCCTTCCACACTTGTGGTGGCCAAAACGATTCAAAAAAGGGGTGGTGATGGACAGAGTATCTGAATTAAGCAGAACACTCCTACCCAGTCACGAGATCAGGGCTTGATCCAGCACCGTTTTTTAGCTCACTGCACCATCCCAGTTCAGAACCTGGCTACATGCAAATTAGTCTGACCCTGGCCCAGTGCATCATGGGAACAGGGCAGACCAAACTACCAAGCCAATTCATTACTGGAAAGGAAACAAGCTTCCGGGGACCGGTTTCTGGCATTACAGCCGTCTTCGGCCCGCCTTGCTTGAATCCTGATGGTGCAGTGAGCAAGGGACTCACATCTGAGCATACCCTTCCACACTGGTGGTGGCCAAAACGATTAAAAAAGGGGGTGGTGATGGACAGAGTATCTGAATTAAGCAGAACACTCCTACCCAGTCAAGAGATCAGGGCTTGATCCATCACCGTTTTTTAGCTGACTGCACCATCCCAGTTCAGAACCTGGCTACATGCAAATTAGTCTGACCCTGGCCCAGTGCATCATGGGAACAGGGCAGACCAAACTACCAAGCCAATTCTTTACTGGAAAGGAAACAAGCTTCCGGGGACCGGTTTCTGGCATTACAGCCGTCTTCGGCCCGGCTTGCTTGAATCCTGATGGTGCAGTGAGCAAGGGACTCACATCTGAGCATACCCTTCCACACTTGTGGTGGCCAAAACGATTCAAAAAGGGGGTGGTGATGGACAGAGTATCTGAATTAAGCAGAACACTCCTACCCAGTCAAGAGATCAGGGCTTGATCCATCACCGTTTTTTAGCTCACTGCACCGTCCCAGTTCAGAACCTGGCTACATGCAAATTAGTCCTACCCTGGCCCAGTGCATCATGGGAACAGGGCAGACCAAACTACCAAGCCAATTCTTTACTGGAAAGGAAACAAGCTTCCGGGGACCGGTTTCTGCCATTACAGCCGTCTTCGGCCCGGCTTGCTTGAATCCTGATGGTGCAGTGAGCAAGGGACTCACATCTGAGCATACCCTTCCAAACTTGTGGTGGCCAAAACGATTCAAAAAGGGGGTGGTGATGGACAGAGTATCTGAATTAAGCAGAACAGTCCTACCCAGTCAAGAGATCAGGGCTTGATCCATCATTTTTTTTTAGCTCACTGCACCATCCCAGTTCAGAACCTGGCTACATGAAAATTAGTCTGACCCTGGCCCAGTGCATCATGGGAACAGGGCAGCCCAAACTACCAAGCCAATTCTTTACTGGAAAGGAAACAAGCTTCCGGGGACCGGTTTCTGGCATTACAGCCGTCTTCGGCCCGGCTTGCTTGAATCCTGATGGTGCAGTGAGCAAGGGACTCACATCTGAGCATACCCTGCCACACTTGTGGTGGCCAAAACGATTCAAAAAGGGGGTGGTGATGGACAGAGTATCTGAATTAAGCAGAACACTCCTACCCAGTCAATAGATCAGGGCTTGATCCATCACCGTTTTTTAGCTCACTGCACCATCCCAGTTCAGAACCTGGCTACATGCAAATTAGTCTGACCCTGGCCCAGTGCATCATGGGAACAGGGCAGACCAAACTACTAAGCCAATTCTTTACTGGAAAGGAAACAAGCTTCCGGGGACCGGTTTCTGGCATTACAGCCGTCTTCGGCCCGGCTTGCTTGAATCCTGATGGTGCAGTGAGCAAGGGACTCACATCTGAGCATATCCTTCCACACTTGTGGTGGCCAAAACGATTCAAAAAGGGGGTGGTGATGGACAGAGTATCTGAATTAAGCAGAACACTCCTACCGAGTCAAGAGATCAGGGCTTGATCCATCACCGTTTTTTAGCTCACTGCACCATCCCAGTTCAGAACCTGGCTACATGCAAATTAGTCTGACCCTGGCCCAGTGCATCATGGGAACAGGGCAGACCAAACTACCAAGCCAATTCATTACTGGAATGGAAACAAGCTTCCGGGGATCGGTTTCTGGCATTACAGCCGTCTTCGGCCCGGCTTGCTTGAATCCTGATGGTGCAGTGAGCAAGGGACTCACATCTGAGCATACCCTTCCACACTTGTGGTGGCCAAAATGATTCAAAAAGGGGGTGGTGATGGACAGAGTATCTGAATTAAGCAGGTAGTTTGGTCTGCCCTGTTCCCATGATGCACTGGGCCAGGAACAGACTAATTTGCATATAGCCAGGTTCTGAACTGGGATGGTGCAGTGAGCTAAAAAACGGTGATGGTTCAAGCCCTGATCTTTTGACTGGGTGTGAGTGTTCTGTTTAATTCAGATGCTCTGTCCATCACCACCCCCTTTTCTGAATCGTTTTGGCCACTATAGGAGTGGCAGGGTATGCTCAGACATGAGTCCCTTGCTCACTGCACCATCAGGATTCAAGCAAGCCGGGCCGAAGACGGCTGCAATGCCAGAAACCGGTCCCCGGAAGCTTGTTTCCTTTCCAGTAAAGAATTGGCTTGGTAGTTTGGTCTGCCCTGTTCCCATGATGCACTGGGCCAGGGACAGACTAATTTGCGTGTAGCCAGGTTCTGAACTGGGATGGTGCAGTGAGCTAAAAAACGGTGATGGATCAAGCCCTGATCTTTTGACTGGGTATGAGTGTTCTGTTTAATTCAGATGCTCTGTCCATCACCACCCCCTTTTCTGAATCGTTTTGGCCACTATAGGAGTGGCAGGGTATGCTCAGACATGAGTCCCTTGCTCACTGCACCATCAGGATTCAAGCAAGCCGGGCCAAAGACGGCTGCAATGCCAGAAACCGGTCCCCGGAAGCTCGTTTCCTTTCCAGTAAAGAATTGGCTTGGTAGTTTGGTCTGCCCTGTTCCCATGATGCACTGGGCCAGGGACAGACTAATTTGCATATAGCCAGGTTCTGAACTGGGATGGTGCAGTGAGCTAAAAACGGTGATGGATCAAGCCCTGATCTTGTGACTGGGTTTGAGTGTTCTGTTTAATTCAGATGCTCTGTCCATCACCACCCCCTTTTCTGACCCGCTATTTGTAAAGCACAACTAGTCACCCCTAAGGGTCTCAAGGCACGTCGGGCCATTGGGGGGATTAAGTGAGCTATTGCCCAGAGAGACATGGTGCTGGGCTGAGCTGCAGCCGGTGCCAGTGAGGCCCGTGCTCCAGAGTCAGCCGCTCTGGCCGCTGCGCCACACCTCTTCACTTACAGAGATGCTGCCATTAATAAGGCTTTGAGCAGTGAGTAAATGCTCACAAATCAACAGATATTTTGTCTGACACGTATAGCACCGACGACTTGAACATTAAATTGGAAAATATTTTTACCAAAGCTTAAAATGCACTGAGGTGCCTGCAGAGTGACGTCACCCGTTCCTGTTTGGATGCTTCTCTGCCAGCAAGTCACCTTTCATAGGCTTTTGCTCCCAGATATCCTGTAGTGATGAAGGCTACCTACATCCCACGGGGAGCCTCCATTTCTGCCTTTTAGTATTTATTTTACAGCACAAAACTGTTTTTGCCTCTCTCTTCCTGGTACTTTTTTATGTACCTTTTCTTGTGGTTGTTTTTATTAAAAATTTACCATATTTATTTGCCACGAATACATTCAACAGAAAGTTTCTTAGCAGGTAGTTATAGCAGTGTGACTATTTCTACATGATGGGATGCTTAAGTGGCATTCGCCACTTAAGCATCCCATCATGTAGAAATTTGTCAGTTGTCAGCCATCCACCTCGCCAGGTGGATGGCTGACAACTGCCTCCAATAAATGAAAATAAGACGGAGGTGTTGATTGTGGGCAAATCGCCATCAGTGTGGGCTTCGGCCTGGTGGCCGGATGAGCTGGGCGCATTGCCCACACCCAGCAATCCAGTGAAGAACTTAGGAATCTGGCTAGATAATAAAATATCATTCGATCACCAGACCAAACAGGTGGCGGGCATTTGTTTTGGCATGTGACGGGTCCTAGGGAAAACACTGGACCTTATGCCTGTACCGGTAAGACAAACCCTGGTCCATGCTTTAATAACGTCCAGCTTAGACTATGGAAATGTCCTATATCTAGGTGCCAGCACAAAATGCTTCCAAAGATTACAACGCATACAAAATGCGGCTGCCCGTCTGATCCTACAGCTACCCAGAAGAGCGTCAGCAAAAAAATCACCGAGGACCCTACACTGGCTCCCGATCAGGGAGCGGGTGACTTTCAAGGCCCTTTGCGTAGGGCACCGTATCCTCAATGGAAAGGGCCCTAAGTACCTTCATAGCCTCCTTAATCGGTATGAGCCTACTCGCCAGTTAAGATCTTGTGGTACTGGGCAGGTTCAGGTCCCAAAGTTTAAAAGAGTGCGAATGGGTGGACGATCTTTTAGAGTCCTGAACGCCATGCAGTGGAACAAGCTGCCTAAAAAGCTGCGACTGGAGACATCAGAGTTCATCTTCCGGAGAAAGCTCAAAACAACTCTGTTTCCCAAAATCTAGTGCATGAACGACGACGACCCCCACTCATGCATGGACATAAGTGAAGCGGCATCGAAGCAACCAGCGCGGGGACACACTTGCTAGTGTAACCAAGCACTTCACAAGATGTATAAATAATAATAATAATAATAATAAAGACTTGTTGTCAAGGATATGTATTGCTAACCTTGAAACTTGGGTTCACATCCCAACTTTGTCAAACGTGATGTGACTCTGGGCGAAGCACTTTATCTTTCAGTAAATTGTAAATATATGTAATGTGAAAGTAACTGTGCAGTCTAGCGCTGTCTGTTTCTTCTCCACCGCAGTGCTCATCGCATCCTGGCTTCTGTAATCCACTGTAAACGCGACACCACGCAGGATAATAGTTCTGAATATAGCACCTTATGACGGGAATGCTTGAGATGCCATAAAATGTTATCTCACCTTATAAATGGTAAAACATAAGCAAGGTAATTATAATTAGGGGTGCGCAAGTTTCACATAATCTGCTTTTGCATAATTGTGTGAAATTTCGGTAAAATTGCATTTAAGGTTTACTACAATTGGTGCGCAATTACACAAAGTGTTGATATGAAGTAAATGTTGGAATTTTGAATGTCAAGCTTAACACAACATTTCTGCATTTATGCGTACTACGCAGCACCTTTAAAATTCTACAAGACCTACTCTTAATCGTAGAAACATGCCTTGGCAGATGTTTTTATGCACGCAATTATTGGTATATGAGTGGTTTTTGTAATACACATAGTTGTTATGTTAATGCTTTCCATGTAGGTTTCGCTTGCAGGCAAAATTTCTTTCAAGAACTGTGGAAGTGGGTGGGGCTACATACCTATGCTCATGGTGTGAAAACAGAAACTGTATGATAAGTGCATTGCGTGGGTCTCTTATGTGACTTTTGTACACACGGGTCTACCTCCCACAAGCAGATGAACACTGAGGTGCAATTTGAGTGCTAAATGTAATTTCACAAACATTTAGTTAAATACATCTTTGATGCAGTCTTAGTAATATTGAAGTCAAGGCGTCAGTGGTGAAGAGATATAGACTGAAAAGCCTGAACATCACAGCACACTGGATAATTTGATGGCCCTATGTACATCAAGGACACACAATGTCAAATGGAAACAGTAGGACAGTAAAGTGCGGAAATGCAAAGAGAAGTCTTTTTCATCTACAAACATGCTTCCAACCACCCACATCTACTCCATTATGTTAAAAAGGAAGGCAGTTTGTCCCTGAAGAAAAGGTTGCATCTGTGTCAAGGAAGAAATTAAAGAAATCGGAATGCCTTAGAAGGACGAAAATCATTTCTGTCTTTGGACCGGAGCACGTCTAGAGCCACAAGAGAGATAATGACAGATCATCTTGGAATCCATTCAACATTATGGAAGAGAGCTAGCAGGGAGCTGATTCACTGGAAGCAGTACTCTCAGGTGGCATGATGTAGAAACATGTTACTTTTTGTGAACATTGGACTTACAAATTATCACTACAAATCAGTGCTTTAAATGGGCCGGTACTCACCGGTACTGAGTACCGGCACTTCCTAAATTTATCACTTTGAGTACCGGCACTTCTCTTCTTCAAAAGGAGAGTACCGGTACTCATAAAAAGGTAGACTCGTGGCTGTGCTGGTGAGCCGGAGTGGGACATGTCACTGGCAGCCGAGGCGCTGCTTCTGCAGCCCCCTCCCACCCATCAGAGCCCCAGCTGAACTATTCAGCACAGCTCTTGTGGATAATGTCCGGTGCTCGCCGTCATGCTGTGCTTGAAAGAGGTGGGTCAGGATTCATTTTACCTGCTAGTGTGCGCGTGTGATTTTCAAAGCGCCGCACTTCAGGTAGTGATAAGTGAAAAGTAAGTCAGTGCAGGGTAACACTTTGAACATAAATGTTATCAGACAAAAGGGCGGCGGAATCTCACACGTCCTTTCGGTTTGATGTGAGTGTTAATGCCCAGACAATGCGATTGAAGTGGCCCCTGGAGCGCTAATCTGTTTTCTGCATTGAGGCGCTTACCTTCCAAAGGCCTCCATTGGCCGGTCTGCTTCTTATATGCCAATGCTGTGGCAGGATGTTTCATTTCCTGCCTGCCAGCCGGGCCCCAGTGCACCCATGAAATTACCCTGCTGCCTGGAGTAGAAGGAGGAAGCCGGTGTTTGAGAATCAATCACCTGCTCACCTCCTCCTGTTATTGCTGTGCCCAGTAGAGCCCGACTTCTGCCCCAGACTCACCACGCCATCGTGAGTCTCTTAGTGGGAGCAGGTGGCACAAGCAGAGACACTGCATCAGGGCTCGCTGTCTGACTCTCTGAAGAAGAGACAGGCTAGCGATCCCCGCAGTGCCAGCCAGCAGCTCCTCGTGGATCGATCGTACAGCAATAAAGAGATCATTTAATATTCTCCTGCTGCTGACATTTAAACTGTTTGTTACAAAAATGATTAGGGCTCCAGCACGGCATAGGGCCTTGCAAATGGGCACACTAGAGTTCTCTGTGTGTGCTGAATATGCGCTAAGTTTTGTCTAAACTAGCAGTTTTGCTGATTTATTAATAGTGCAAAGTGTTTAACATCCCTGCTTGACAGTGACACTACAAAGCAGCACCCTTTATTTTCTCAGCACAGTTAGACTTGCTAAATCAGAGATAACTCATGGGATTATTGTTGCCGCTGTCGAGAAGTCAGAGTTTTCTCTACTGGCAGTTCGCACTCTGACCAATAAGTAGCGTAGATGGTTAATGGGTCTTCAAAAGGCGTATTGTATTGTATGTGGATAGCTCAGTGAGTTGCTGTTTTTGTCACCGAGATCCCTTTGTTACATGTGGTTTGGCCGCACCTGAAGCTGAGGTTGGGGTCGAGGGAAATTAAATAATAGCTTCAAAAGCACCTGCTGCCGAGTTTGACTTCCTTGTTGCTCAAATGAGTGCGATTTCTGATATTTGTCTACTTCCATTGACTTCATACCATGGTTATGCTCGCAAGAATGTGCCACTCTAAATGTTACACATCTAGTTGTTGCCTGACTCTCGTAAATCCACTGAATCTATGAAAATGTCACACATAAGCAATCTGAAACAGCAGCTCGACTCAAATGTGTATTTTTTTTATATTTATATGATACCCTCATTTTGCTAGTGAGAAAGTGTCACTCACATCGTTGAAATGTCACTCATAATTACAATGAAAATATGAAAATGTCACACATAGAAATCTGAAATCTTGGCAGCTCTGGGGTCCATTCTGGTCCTGAGCTGTCAACACATTCACACCATCCTCTGCATTTGCGTAAACACCGGAATCCTGGCAATCCCCTGGCAGTGGCAATTAAAAAAGCCATACTGAAGAGTATAACATGGCTTTTAACATACCAAAATCTTTTGTGTGTCTGCTTATGTTTGTCTGTTTGCCTGCATTTGTAAGCCTGTTTTTTGTAAGAAAAAAGTGAGAGAGAAAGAATCAAGACACTCTCAGGAGGTATTTTAAAGAAAATGGGTGGCCCTTTGTGTGTACATGTCTGCTCGGCGACAAAGGTTCATAAATAACGTAGTAGGGAGGGTTGGTTAGTGAGTGGATGGGTGAATGAGTGAGCAAGGGTGGATGTGCAGATGAATGGATGGATGAGTGAATGGATGGGTGAAAGAGTGTGGATGATTGGATATAAGGGCCGACGATGGGTGGATGGATAAGTTAAATATTGGATGAATGAATGAAAGGTAGAGATGGATGAAAGGGTGGATGATGGATGAGTGAAAGGAGGGATTGAGTGAAAGGGTAGATGGAATGAAAGGGTGGATGGTATTAAGGAGTGAAAGGGTTGATGGATAGATGAGCGAAAGGATTGATGGGTGAGTGAAAAGGTGTATAAAGAGATGGATGAGTGAAAAGATTAATGGATAGGTTTATGGAGGGATGGATAGGTTTGGATATGAAGGGTGGACAGACGGAATGGTGAAAATCAACTGAATGATGGATGAAAAACTGAATAGACAACAGAATGTAAACGGTAAATGGTGAACATCAGCAGGTAAATGGTTGGATGAAAGGATGAATGGATAGATCGATGGAAGAGACAAGAGATATCTTATGGGGAGGGTCATGATGATTTGCTTGGTGCCATAAGAGCTTTGGTTCGAAGTGGGGGTATTTTCAGTTTCTTCCTACTCACTTGCTCAAAAATAGTATTGTGCTAAACAGCAATTAACAGTATGGCATTAAGAAGGTGCAAATATTGCAAAAAAAAGTAAATGTTAACATATTATTGCATTTCTCTTTCATTTTATGTAATGAGTTAACCTGCTTTGTTTATATAACCACATTTATCATGTGTTTTGGTGTGTACTGCAACTATTATAGAAGTCGTTAAGTATCATCATGTCCTGCCCTTAGCCCCGCCCCTAGCCCCGCCCACTCACTACACCTCTAGCGCATTTTAATGAGTACCTGCACTTATTTTTTCCCATTTAAAGCACTGCTACAAATGATGCAGTTCATACAGAAGGACATTTGGAAGATTGTTTCCTTTTTGTTAAAATCAACAAGCTTGTGTAGGAGGTATTGTATCCCGGGCCAGGAAGGCACAACCAGACCCATTAGGGGCCGAGGGCAAATGTCTCCCGGAGGCGGGAAACACACTCCCCTCCTCGGGCAAAAGCCCGCAAAAGCAGGGCCGACCAGGATTGGTCGCCCAAGGTAGCCAGCGGCCCCCCAATCAGGGGGTGAGCTGGCAACCTGGGTAGGGAGTTAAAAAGAGGGTGCAAGGCCCTAGTAAAACACACAACCACCCCCTTTCCGGCTCGCAGGAGAAGAGAAACAAGCTTTGGCATAGCCAATAGGTCTCGCTTTTGGGACCTTATAAGTATTTAGTAATGCAGCACAATATCCTTGGTGCAACAACATCAACTGTTGCATGGCTAAACACTTATAAGGTCCTAAAAGCGAGACCTATTGGCTATGCCAATGCTTGTTATTTTCTGTCGTCTGAAATGTTTTTTTATCCTGGACACCAATGATTTCATGCAAAAAATCTTTGTAATAGGACATGAAAACAAATTATAGGCTTTCTGAATAATCCTGGCTACCCAGGCAATGCATTACCTGAATGGAATGATTCCTGTAAAGTCAATAAAATAATCTGATGCTTGTAAAAGAATACACGGAAGCTTCTAAAACCCGTTCCTGAAGCAATACATTGACAGCTCAAACAACTGCCAAGCCAGAAATTCCACATGGAGCCCAGACCATATACAAATAACAAATAAGCATACATTGGACCTCACTTGCAAAATAAGTACATCCAAGTTCAACAACTTAGGGGGTGAGGCCAGACACGAGATGCGGTACAACACTGCTGCCGAAGCTCCGCCCTTAGGACCCGAACCGTAAGTGATCCTGACGAGACCGGGCCTCTAATGCTCCTAAAAGAGACCTGAGAGTTGCCCCTGCGATCAGCAGGCTGAACATAACCTCCCTTGGTGTAAAGACGTGGATCCTGTTTCCGAAAGGCAATGGCTTGCTACCTTGAAAAACAAAAGAGCGGACACAAGTGACTGGTAATGAGACGGTTTCTCTGGGACTTCTAATAAGAGGACTGAACCCCATCGGTGATTTAGGGGCAGGGCCTTCGGGGTGTGTGGGGGGGGGGGGTGCCACCGAAAAACAGCTTGACGACGGGAAGATGTGCGGGGTCCTGGCGAGCGTGAGCGAGTGTGCAACATGCAGTGTGGCTAGAGCTGCCCCTGTTCTGGCTAAGAGCTTGCCGGCCCCTGCAATATACGCTGTGGTGGTCGAGTGAACAGGCGCGGGAGTGCCGAGCTGAGTCCCAGAGAGGGCTCGGATTTACAACCAGCTGCTTGGGAAGAGAGAGTGCAGGAAGGGGGGGACTGATGGTGAGAGAGGCAAAGACGGTCAGTGCAAGGCTTCAATAAAGCAGGGGTGGACGTGGAGCGAGAGAGAGAGGCAAACAGCAACAGAGAGAGAGAGATGAGGAAGGGATTTAACTGAGAGACACAAAAGAAGGAAGAGCTTGGAGATCATGTCAAAGATAAAGAAGAACATAGCGAGACAACATCGCAGAAAACAAGCAAAAGTGGTGGCCGCGCATGAAAGTGAAACTGATCGCGATCAAGAACATGAACAAAGGGGGCCAGGAAAAAGGTGAGGGGGTAGGGGAGGGGAGGGGATTCACGCAGGGCATGAAAGGGAAAATAAAGCTAACAAGGAGGGAGTGGGAGAAGGGAGGGGGTGGGGGAGTGGATTCACATGCGCGCTGAAAGCCAGATGGCAGCTGTGCATGTCGCGCGCGCTTGTGCGCATAATAGCAAGCTGGTGGCTGGCAAGGTACTACTTTTAAAGCAGCTACTAAATGTCTCGCCAGAGCAGCGAAAAAGGAACGCACTGACTTAGACTGCGGCGTCATCGGAGGACTGGATGACCTGAGGCAGCGTCATCAGCGGTTGCTGAGGGATACTGCAGCGGGGGGCCCAGCTGACCCGGAGGACCGGAGAGAGCCAGCGACAGAAAAGGAGGCGGCGAAAATCTGAAGCAGGAGGGGACCAGCGCAGAGTAGACCAAGGCTGGCAGGCAACCCCTCCTCCCGTCTTGCATGACTGAGCATCTGAGACTTGACTGGTTTCTAACCGGCCCGGACAGAAAGCAAGCAACAAAAGCAACAGTCGGAATGTCTTTAAAGGGGAACGAGCCCCTTCGTACCCCGGGACCTGCAAGGAACAATAGGCAGGCTGGGAGCTGTTTGTTTAGGGGAACGAGCACCTCGCTGAGTCCCGGGAACTCGTGGGTGGTTGACCCATTATCAGGCAGCCGGCCCGCACCACCCATCCCCCACATTTTCTACGGGAGCAGAAGAAATGTCCAGCGATGGAGCCAGAGTAAGAAGAGCTGAAAAAATACCAAGGACTAAACCATTGAGGAGAATGGGCAACAGGATTGTCTCTGACAATAAAAACCACGTGGCAGGATTGTTGGTTAAGGAAACCTGGCAGAAGGTTGGCTTACCGCAGAAGCAAAGACACTGAGAAACAGGTTTGTTCATTGCAAAACAAGGACACCTGGCCACAGAATTGTTTCTGGCTACAGGTTTAAGACAATTGGCAACAGTTGGTGCACATAATTAAATTGACTGGTGACCTTGTTCGCAGAGGAGGTTACGAGGTGGGTTTATAGGTCAAGAGCCACTAAAGGAAGTAGCAATGATGGCAGGAAGGAGAAAGCCAACACGCAGGGAGACCCAGAGGCCAGCAAGATTCCAGGAAGCACAGGGGCATGAGGGTGCACCCCAGAAGAGGCAGAAAAGGCCCCGGGTGGACACAAGACCGGAGCTAGACGCAGACTTGCAAGCCATGTTGGATAAAGCCAGGGCTCTGGTAGTCCTGAAAGGCAAATCATGGATAGACCAGCAAATCCAGGGGAATCAACAGAGGAAGGCAAAAAGGCCACAACAGGTGCCCCTTACAGCACCACCAGAGGAAGGATCGGCGAGTGGGAGGCATGCAGCCAAAACGGCGGCCCCCGTAAAGCCAACCACGCAGGACCAAGACTGGCCAATGGCAGCAATGCAAAGGGCGCCGTGGTCAGGAACGGGGCCCGGGCCCAACAGAGAGCGGCTTCACACCCAGAGGTAATTTCAGAATCAGACATGGACGAGCTCAGCAGCGAGGAGGGGTCTATGGCCTGCACGGCTGCCTCTCTGGAGCAGCACAGAGAGCGCAACATCACGACGGACAATAGCAATGGTGAGCACCATGCACAAAACAGAAGGGGGCAGCGCGCAAGGGTGCAAAATGAAGGGTCTGTGCCAGAGGGACCAGGGCAAATAGTGAACATGGGCACACAATTAGGAGTTAGCAATCTAGCAATGCAAGGGGCATGGCCGCCCCAATCGCCTTGGTGGACAGGCCAAGGAAGGGAACAGCAAGGTTTTCATGGGGAGGCAAGGGGGCAGGGACCAGCTAACCCAGCAGCTTGGGTCCCCTGGTGGCAGTGGCCAGGGCCCGGATCTCAATTTGGGGGAAGCCCCTCTTGAAATGCGGATAGCAGAGTGGCAGCACAGGGGCCGGAGCCAGCGGCACAGGAAAAGAAGGATCCAAAGATAAAGGGGATAGGGGGCAAGAGATCCCTCAGCAGGGGAACCAGACCAGCAAGACCAGGTCAGAAGGGGCTCAGCTGGGTTGCAGCTCCAGAGGGTGGCACAGCAAAGAAGGACGTACAGGGGCAAGCCTGGACCTAAGGGATAAGCCGGCCAGTGAATACCTCCGCCCCTCACCTGGAGACCCCCGTACCACTACGAAAGTGTTAGGGCTAGCTAACGTGATCCCCCTAGCAGTAAAGGATTGAATATGCAGAACAAAATTCATAGACATTTTTTCGTTACTGGAGGTACGCCAGGTAGGCTTGGACTTGACTACACATGAGAAAAAGGGCAAGGATAGGAGGGACAGGTGCAAGCCAAGAGTGGAGAGTTCAGTGGAGAATTGGATAAAGGCATTTAGGACTCTGGGATCTGTAGTCATAGAAAAGTTCCCAAAGAGTGCAGCAGCTCTGATCCTCTATGAGCAGAGAATGCATGATGCGTAACAAAGATACCAGGGTGACGCTTGGTTAAAATTTGACAACAACTTTAGGGAGAAAATGCAGACATGGCCGGTTATGAAATGGGATTGCCAGGACATGGAAGGATTTACAACTCACATGGTAGCGGCTAGAGAAGGGGTGAGCACGAGAGAGTTCACTTTTCGCCCCTATGGGTCAAAAGGGAAATATGTGGGACAAGGCCAATCCTTCAAAGGGAAACCCCAAATTCGTAACAAATCAGGAAAGTTGTGTTGGAAATAAGACAAGGATGAGTGTTGTAGTGTAGTTCCTATTATCCCAATAGGCTCTGCGCATTGGAATAATACCTTCAATAGTAAAGGCCTAGACCAGACGTTAACTAGGTCTACTACTGACGATATTAGACTTAAAGTTTTGGGTTTGCCAGCTAGCTCAGAGTTCACTAGAAACTTTCTCGAATGTTCAGGAAGGAATTAACTTCCCTGATTAGACAAGAAGGGATTTAGTTTCTGACAACCATAGAACATGACAACTTTGCTCTCCCCTAATCAAGAGTGTATCTCGAGAGTCGTGTGAACAAAAGGCAATTTATTTTACTCAGTCAGTACGTGCATTCTTAGTCTCATCAGAATGTAGAGAAAAGGAAGAGACGGGCGTGTTCAATAAAAAGGTGTTATTTATTGATCAGTCTCTTTTCTCATACAAGAGAAATGGATCGATATTATTGCAATACTTATAGTTAAGTAAAGTGCATACATTAAAAGTAGAAGTATAAAATAATACTGTAAAAACATTGATATGGTTTCTAAGCCATAAGATGTTTTAAAATGAATAAAATATATTATATACACATATACATTTGACTAAACGTACTCAACTGGTGTTTCTAAATACGCCTACCCCGTGTACCTGGCCTAATACGTGGGCGGGAATAGAAAGTTACAGTTTAAGTTAAGTTTGTTTTTGCCAAGTGAATAACTAAAGAATTCTCTGCGAGGGGTTGTTCAGTTCTGTACCTGGAATTAAGGATGAATGAGGGATGGTATCTCTCTCTCTGGTCTCGATATTCCAGGCTGCCTGCGAGGGCTACCCGGAAGCGCTGGTGCTGGATCTCTCGGCAGGAGAAAGCAGCGCGTCTCGTTCTCAGCGCGTCAGGAAGACGGGGCTGTGCCAGCGGGGTCTGCTCTGCTCTGGGCTTCGGCAAGTATGGCTGCTCCGTCCCGTCCCGTATTCTCTCTGCTGTTTCAATTTGAGTAACCTTCCAGGCCTCATTGTATGCTGCATATACAGAGGCTGCTATGAAACGTTTCTGACGCTGTTTGCGTGGTCCCAAAATGAAATCACGCAAGTCAGCACCATCAGTAAGTAAAGTTAGGTGTTGCTTAATCTCTGTCAGTGTGGAAGTTTGTAGCCACTGAAGGTATAATTTGCCCACACTGTAGGTGGTTATTATCCCTGGGTGATGTCTTTGGGGATATCTAGGGTCTGGCCTGGTCATTTTGAACCCCTGTGTTCTGTTCAGGAATCTGTCTTGACAGTTATTAGTATCTGTGGGCCAGATCAACCACTGTTTCCAATCTGGATGTGTTCTGTTTTGGTTTAATACATAATTTACGTCTATCTCTTCATCTATAGTGCTATTGCTGTACATTGTTGGTTTTGGAATAGACGGTTTATTTAAGTCTTTGATTTTGGCAAGGCCAAGACAGGTAGTTTGTTGAACAGTGTCGTTTAAAAATATCATTTGTTCTGGGATCATGCAGGCTCTAAACAAAGATTCTATACCCTGTACTTGCCATTCTTTTGTACCCCAAACACTTTTCAATTCCACATTTTTGTCCCAATAATCAAAACCGAAAGTATTCATTTGTTCAAAAAATGAGTCCGAATATATCAATTTTGTGTTTGTTATCATGGTCTTAGTTCCTGTCTTGTTTGACAATTTGAAATAAAATGCTTCAGCATTACTTATGTTAAAACCTGAAAAGTATGAATATTTGTCATAGAAGGTTCTTGAGCTTCCTTTTGGAGGGGTTGCACAATGTTCCCATTGATTATAATTTAAAACATTTCTAGGTTGTGCAGATCTATGTAGAAAATGGTTACCATAGTGGTTATAACAGTACATACTATCAAAATTTGTAGAACCCTGCAAATAATCATGTTTGGTAAATTTAGCAGACATTACTAAGTCAGACATCATATTATTAATGCTTTCGAAGTCCCAATCATCAGCAAATGAGCTTGGTTTTGCAAAGTCACTCAATGAGATCTTAATTTGGTGTGGATATTTCAGGATTTCGACCGGACCATAAATTTCATAGTCAGTGTTGTCCCAGGCTACCCCACCCGGTATCGGATTGGCTGTGAAGTTGACTGAAGAAAGTTCTCTTTTCTCGACGTGTGACGATGTGTGTGGTTTGAGGATCAAGTTGATTTTCTGACTTGCTGTGTCCATTTTAGCATATTTTCCCTCAATGAAGCGTCCCAAAGTAAGTACCATGATGAGCCAAAGTATGAGGATAAATGCACCAAAACCCACCCAAAATTCGATCCATGGAGAAATCAGATATGTTTCTTTCAGTTGTTTCAAAAGTTCTTTAGCTTTATCTTTAAAGGTTTTTGATGATGTCTGTGTCTTTGATTCACTGAAGCCTTCAGAGGAATCATCGAAGTTTATGAAGTAGCCGGATGCAGTTCTGTCAATTGTTCCAATTGCTTCAGGATTACTGTTTCCTGAATTTTCGCTTGGTACTTCATTGTAGATTGGTGTGTCTCTGCCAAAAGTTTTTATTTGGGTTTTCAGAGGTCTGAGTTCTATTGCATTGTTGCATAGTCCTTGTTGTTCTTCTGTAGGCGTTTCGAATGTGATGAGCCTCTTCGTTAGGACCTCTGTACTGGTAGCAAACCTTGGTGTTCGGCTACTTATTGGGAGTCCACTTGGCCTACTGTTTGTTATCGGCCACATGATTGTGGTTTTACCAGGTCGATGGATACAACTCGGTTCTCCTTTTTACCAGCAAGTGGCGGTAGTACAACAGATCTTGTCCCGTTGATAGACAAGACAGGAACTGCTTTCCTGTAAGAAGGCCCAAATTCCTTCTTTACCGCGATCTTTTCCCTGACTAGATCCCCGACTTTTGGAATCCAGACAGGTCTTGCTGGGACAGGTGGTGGTTCTTCAGTGGTTGTTGGCTGTTGTTTCAACTTTATGTTGCTCAGGTCTTTTCTTGTTTTGTTTAAGTCCTGCAAAATAGCCAAACGGTCTTTGATATCAAAGCTTTTTTCTTTCACCACTGAAGTCTGACTATCAATGTCAGAGATCAACATCCTAGTTCCAAATAATAATTCGTACGCACTGAATCCCTTCAGAGAATTTCTTGGCAAGTTATTTAGACTACGTTGGACACTTATTAGATGTTTGACCCACCCAGCTCCCGAACCTAATATCCTTTCCGTTATAGATTGCTTTATGCCTTTGTTTTTTCTTTACACCATCCCGTATCCCTCAGGAAGGAAGTGAGAAGATTCCCGCTGTGCTATGCTCATTTGGCCATGTTTCCCATCAGGCTGGAGGGCTAGAGTGAAAACAATGGTCAAACGTAGCATGCTCTTAGCGTATATGCCATTTAGACTCGCAAATCTTTGTATAACAGTCCAGAAGTCAGCCGAGTGCTGGTGATCTACATTATAAGTGGAAACTAGCCTGTATATGTTAATCGCAAGCCTTCCTTTTTACTCTTGATTTTTTCTGGAGTAAAACGACGAGGTATTAAACTGTTTCTCTCCCCACTGCGATCTCTGTTGCAGTTTGGGCAGTTTTTTACAAACATGGTGTGACGCAGGCTCATGCCTGGCCACCAGTACCGTGATTGTAATTCTTCCAGAGAATCTTTTAGTTTGAGGTGTCTGAGACCCTCGCCCATATGTGCGTCTGCGATTAACAAGTTTCTCCTGTCCATGTTTGGAATCACTCTATCCCCCACTCCAGGGATTCGAGCAAAAGGGACGGAGTTTGCATCGATTATGTATGTATAATTGAGTGGATAGTTGATCGGTAGCGCTGAGCAGTCGCCTTTTGATGACGTTTTCACCACCAGCACTGTTTCACCGTCAATGTATTTTAATGTACGCTTTTTTCGAACTACGGGAGCCGATTTAGTGGCTGCCGCTGCGGCTGTGTCAGCCAATGAATTCCCTGCAACGTGAACGCCATCACGCTGATGACTCAGTGAGTGTGTCACGTGAGCCATTGGTAGCTCTTTTTGTAAAAGAGCTATTTGTTCCCAGAGCAGTTTCTGCTTTATTGGTGCATCTGTGTCATCGTTGTAACCTTTTTGAATCCATGTCTGCAAATCCTTGTTATATGATTTGACGCAGTAATATGAATCTGACACTATAAGTGTCGGGAATTCGCGATCCGCATTATCTAGCGCCATTTTCAATGCTAGTATTTCAGTTTGTTGTTCTGAATTAGTTTCTACTGAGTGTGTTTTTGTTAATAGAGGTTTTAGTTTACCTCCGCGCCACACTTCTTTTGTAATCCCACATGTGGGGTTGTATGCCTGTTCTCCCCAAACGGGGGGTTGAGCATGTCCGTCTGTATAAATTACACAGGCGTAATGTCGTAAAGGCAGAATGTCGATTGGCAGAGGGAATGTTTTCTCATATTCTAGATTTTTTAATTCTTCTAGTTCTGGAGTACGGCACATTTTTCTAGAAAATTGTCAGCCAGGCTATATTTGATAATTCATATCCTAAGAACAGGACTGTCAGATGGGCAATTCTGGATTTTTTAAAGTTGAATTTGTAACCCTCTGCTGCGAACCCAAGTATTATGGTGTTCACTCTCTTCAAGTGAGTCTCCAAGTCATCATCTGTTAAGTAAATGTCGTCGACATAAGATAATGCTCCATCATCATATATTTGTAGTAATTCTGTTACTCTCGCTGAGAATACTCCCGGGCTGTTCTTGTACCCCTGGGCTAACCGACAGAATTGTTTTTGAGTGCCATTTATTGAGAACGCAGACAAATATCTGCTCTCTGGTGCTATGTTTTGACAAAAGAATCCATTAGAGATGTCTAATGTTGTTTTGTATTTTTTGCGCACTATGTTATTCATTAGTGCAGCACTATGCGAATTTTGCACTGCAAAAGTTTTGCAACATGTGTTAAGGTGTCGGTAATCCAAAACTAGACGATATGAATTGTCTGGTTTGGAGACCGGAAACAAAGGGTTGTTCATTTGTGAGGTGCAAGTTTCAATCACCCCCTGGTATTCTAGCTGATCTAGTATTTCTTTTACCTGTTTTTTAGCTTCTTGCATAATTGGGTACTGCCTTTGTGCAGTAGGTTGTGATTTCAACTGGATTTTGTGAGGAGGAGAGTCCTCATCCCATCCCACGTGATTTTTATATAAAGCAGGAGCTAGAGCCACTGCCCACTTTCTAGCAAGTGTGTATTTTTTATGAATTGGGATATGATTTGAGAAGGCAGGCATAATTACTTCTTCGCCATGAGGGCAATCCCTGACAAACTCTGGTGGCCAGTCTTTTTCAGCTAGAAGGATATCATAGCCCTTGGAGAGATTATCCCAAAATAGTCCCCTTATTTTCCTAGTCTTATCTCCCTCTATACGTAATGTTATTTCGTATATTTTGTGAGGTTTGCTAACTCTGGTGTCTGCAGTTTCCACTTGAAGATATTCATTCGTGTCCACTGTCTCCAGATGATTCATAAGGACTTTGCGAGCTATGCTCACTTCTGCTGCGCTGTCTAGCATTGTCTGAGCCCATTCCCCGTTTTTCAGTTGTGTCCTCAGAATTCTCGGCATTGTTAACTATTTTAATGCTGGCTACCTTCTTCTTTGGAAATTGTAATTTCTTTTTTAGCTGAGCAGGATCCTTGTCTTTGGACTTGGCGTGCTCTTCTCTTTCTTCTGATCGTCCTCTTCTTTCCGATTTCTGCGAGGAAGTCTAAAAAGATTGAGAGGGACGTGTATCAATGTCTTGATATCTATCAGGCTTTTTTATATTATCCCTATTTCTAAGGTTATATCTTTTCCCAGAGGGGTCACTCTGGGGTGACCTGTGTCTTTGGTTCGGAGATTTCTCTCTTCGCCTAGGAGACCTTCCTCTGGACTGGAATTTATTTTCTTTGGGATTGGATTGTTTGTTTCCATCCCAGCTCTTTTTCTGTGATGTTGAATTATTATTAAAAAATATTTTTTCAGGACTTTCAATTAGTTGTGGTTTTACTGGTATTCCACCTAAACTATCTCTACCTAGTTCCTCATAGGATTTTTCTATGATTCTGGCAATTTCAGCTGGTTGGTCTGCTATATCTGTTTCCTTTAACCTCTGGCGGATCGCCACATTTGCTGCTTCTCCCTTTATGTTGGCTAATAATATAGCCGAGACCTGCTTGAAGTCTTTTAGTAATTTCATACCAAGAGTTAAAGCGGGTTCTGGACCGTATTCGTCTTGAATTTGTTTTAGCACATCTGGTATTACCGAAATGGATGGAACACCGTGCGTTTTTGTGTAGATGGAAGCAAAGACTGTACCCCAAGTGTCACAGTCCTCAATGTGTGGTGCGATTCCCATTGGAAGACAGATAGTCAGAATCCTGTGCTTTTCTAGCGGAGTGGTGTCTGGAAACACCGCCTCTATTTGGGTGATTTTCTGCGCTAGCCAGAATGGTATTTGTTCCCGTTTAGCCGGTACTTTACCTAGGCAGGACTGGATGTTCTGTGGTGTAATTTTATTTGTGTTCCCCTGGTGAGGGGTCAGCTGTGGGAGTTTAATCGCTGGCTGAATTGTTGAAGTCCGCATCACATACTGGACTAATTGTCTATGTATTTTTATTAATTGTTTTAGCTGTGTTAATAGGTTAGCTGCAGACATCCCGTCGATGTCTGGATGTGATGTGTATCCGGCTAGGACCGGCCACGTTGCTCCTGGTCTACCTAAAGGACCAAGCCTGGTGATGTGATTATTATGTTTTAGGGCGCCATCAAATAAGAGCAAATGCTCTTGAAATTTGAGTGGTACTTCCACCTCCTCGAAAGGAGTGTAATTTTCAGGAGGTTCCTCTATTTTGTAATAGTGGAAGTACTTTGTTACAGGATTTGCTGCTGGAAAATTTATCCATGAATAGTATACCTCTGTCTGCCGATATTCGTGTGCCTCAATTACGAATATGACTGTACCACCTCTAGGTGTCAGTCCATTTTCTATAAGTTTTATGGTTATAGATTTCCTTTTAATGACCGGGATGAGTATTATATCCGGGTCTGCTTCCTGTATGGTAGCATCAGCTGCTGCGAGTTCAGTTGCTAATCTAACTGCCTCTCTTTCTTCATCACTGTCTACCATTTTACCGACAGGATGGTTATTTTGTTTGTTTGCAGATCAGGTTTCTTATGGAAACAAAGATTAGATGCACAATATTTTGGAACAGTGTATCCTTCAACGTTGACTATACCAAGAACCATACATAGGAGTTCCCTCCTGCGAGGTCTGGCGGATATGACCTTTTACCCACTCCAGACGTCTTTGGAGTATTATGGGAGAAAGGGGTCTGAGTGAGAAAGCACGACTGAGTTACTTTAAATGTCTTACGTTAGTTTTATCGCCCTTTCCAAACACGTTGGGCGCCATGTAGTGTAGTTCCTATTATCCCAATAGGCTCTGCGCATTGGAATAATACCTTCAATAGTAAAGGCCTAGACCAGACGTTAACTAGGTCTACTACTGACGATATTAGACTTAAAGTTTTGGGTTTGCCAGCTAGCTCAGAGTTCACTAGAAACTTTCTCGAATGTTCAGGAAGGAATTAACTTCCCTGATTAGACAAGAAGGGATTTAGTTTCTGACAACCATAGAACATGACGACTTTGCTCTCCCCTAATCAAGAGTGTATCTCGAGAGTCGTGTGAACAAAAGGCAATTTATTTTACTCAGTCAGTACGTGCATTCTTAGTCTTATCAGAATGTAGAGAAAAGGAAGAGACGGGCGTGTTCAATAAAAAGGTGTTATTTATTGATCAGTCTCTTTTCTCATACAAGAGAAATGGATCGATATTATTGCAATACTTATAGTTAAGTAAAGTGCATACATTAAAAGTAGAAGTATAAAATAATACTGTAAAAACATTGATATGGTTTCTAAGCCATAAGATGTTTTAAAATGAATAAAATATATTATATACACATATACATTTGACTAAACGTACTCAACTGGTGTTTCTAAATACGCCTACCCCGTGTACCTGACCTAAGCCTAATACGTGGGCGGGAATAGAAAGTTACAGTTTAAGTTAAGTTTGTTTTTGCCAAGTGAATAACTAAAGAATTCTCTGCGAGGGGTTGTTCAGTTCTGTACCTGGAATTAAGGATGAATGAGGGATGGTATCTCTCTGGTCTCGATATTCCAGGCTGCCTGCGAGGGCTACCCGGAAGCGCCGGTGCTGGATCTCTCGGCAGGAGAAAGCAGCGCGTCTCGTTCTCAGCGCGTCAGGAAGGCGGGGCTGTGCCAGCGGGGTCTGCTCTGCTCTGGGCTTCGGCAAGTATGGCTGCTCCGTCTCGTCACCACCGCGTGTGTTTGCATAGGGCAATATCGGTAATATTTATACCTTTAAGGTGCCGAGATTGACGTAAGGATGGACATAGATACGTCAATAAGGATGTCATACGACTTGCTTGTTAGCACATTCTTTTGCTGAAGTTCTCGGTGAAATCAAAACAATGGCCGCAGGGTTTTGCCCAGGTTGTCATAGGTTTGATTTGTTATGAGAACTCCGTATGCCTTATCAGGGGCTGGAGGAATATCGCTTGTCTAATTAGATCGCAAGCGTTATGACCTAATCAGATAACACGTTCCTGTGCCGTAGTGTGACTGCGTCAGAAAACGGTATCTGCATCATGGGGGTTTTCTGCCTCATGGGCTGACTGCTAGTTAACTTGTTGGTTCGTTTAACCAGAATAGGGTCAGGAATAGGGGGATCGATTCAGAACCTATAGGAATACATCACAGTGTAAGTGGGGGGCCGCTTGCAGGTTCAAGCAAGTCTGTGGGACCTGCGGGGGCACCCATTCCTCCTTGCGCTGCAGGCAAGCACCAGGGGCAGGGGCCAACAAACAAAAGGGAGGCCCAAAAAAGAAGGGAGGGGACGACAATCAAGACACAAAAAGGGGAAGGGGTGGAGGCTTCCCCCCCTTGCCCACTTCCATTAAAACAAGTAGACTATTGGCAGGGGAACCAGACCAGCGAGACCAGGTCAGAAGGGGCTCAGCTGGGTTGCAGCTCCAGAGGGTGGCACAGCAAAGAAGGACGGGACAGGGGCAAGCCTGGACCTAAGGGATAAGCCGGCCAGTGAATACCTCCGCCCCTCACCTGGAGACCCCCGTACCACTACAAAAGTGTTAGGGCTAGCTAACGTGATCCCCCTAGCAGTAAAGGATTGAATATGCAGAACATAATTCATAGACATTTTTTCGTTACTGGAGGTACGCCAGGCAGGCTTGGACCTGACTACACATGAGAAAAAGGGCAAGGATAGGAGGGACAGGTGCAAGCCAAGAGTGGAGAGTTCATTGGAGAATTGGATAAAGGAATTTAGGACTCTGGGATCTGTAGTCATAGAAAAGTTCCCAAAGAGTGCAGCAGCTCTGATCCTCTATGAGCAGAGAATGCATGATGCGTAACAAAGATACCAGGGTGACGCTTGGTTAAAATTTGACAACAGCTTTAGGGAGAAAATGCAGACATGGCCGGTTATGAAATGGGATTGCCAGGACATGGAAGGATTTACAACTCACATGGTAGCGGCTAGAGAAGGGGTGAGCACGAGAGAGTTCACTTTTCGCCCCTATGGGTCAAAAGGGAAATATGTGGGACAAGGCCAATCCTTCAAAGGGAAACCCCAAATTGGTAACAAATCAGGAAACTTGTGTTGGAAATAGGACAAGGATGAGTGTAAGTGGGGGCCCGCTTGCAGGTTCAAGCAAGTCTGTGGGACCTGCGGGGGCACCCATTCCTCCTTGCGCTGCAGGCAAGCACCAGGGGCAGGGGCCAACAAACAAAAGGGAGGCCCAAAAAAGAAGGGAGGGGATGACAATCAAGACAGAAAAAGGGGAAGGGGCGGAGGCCTCCCCCCCTTGCCCACTCCCATTAAAACAAGTAGACTATTAAATTTATTAGGATGGTATCCCAAAACATCAGATGAACAAAAGCTAGCGGAAGGTTTCCCAAAGGGTTTTCTCATCCCCTACAAAGGACCGACTGGTGCACAGGAGAGCAGGAACCTGAAATCAGTGCAAGACAACCCGGGGGCAGCTAGGCTGAAAGTGGAAAAATTGGTGCAGTTGGAAGGCTAGCTGGCCCATTTACAGCCCCTGCTTAAAGATCTGGTAATTTCCCTGCTGGGTATAGTCTCAAAGAAGGAGGCAGGCAAGTTCAGGTTAATTCACCACCTGTCTCACCCACATGGGGACTCCATTAAAGATTGGCTGGACCAGGAGAGTTGCTCAGTGGTTTACACATCAGTAGACGATGCAGTGGATTTGATAAGACAAGTGGGAAGGGGGACCGTGCTAGCAAAAACTGACGTAGAATCAGCTTTTCGCCTCCTCCCAGTTCACCCAGATAGCTACCACCTGTTGGGTTTCCAGCTGGATGGACAATACTATTACGGCAAATGCTTGTCAATGAGCTGCTCCATATCATGTGCTTATTTTGAGGCTTTCAGTAGGTTCCTGAAGTGTGAGCTGGGAACACGGTCACCAGCGGGTGGGAGGGTCCACTACTTGGATGACTTCATCTTCATTGGAGGGGCAGGTACAGATGAATGCGCACATCTCCTCCAACTATTCATAGACCTGGGCCAGGAGCTGGGGGTCCCGGTAGCTTAGGACAATACCCTGGGCCCCTCCACAAAAATGTAATTTCTCGGGATAGATTTGGACTCCGTAGCGGGGACATGCAAGCTGCCACACGAGAAAGTGGCAGAGGTCAAACAGATCATTGGTAGGTTGAAACAACAAAAGAAAGCGACACTGGGTGAAATGCAGCAACTACTGGGGAAATGGAACTTTGCCACTAAAGTGATCCCCGCAGGGCGCCCCTTTGCTAGACGCTTGGCCTGGCTTACACGGGACATGACAAAAAAGCACCACAGGGTTCGCATAACGCAAGGGGCGAGGGATGAGTTGGGGCAGTGGGAAGTGTTCCTGGCCTGTTTCAATGGCATCCTCCTGTGCCGAGAGCCATGGGTGCACGCCAATCAACTCGAGCTATATACTGACTTGCCAGGGGGCTACAGCTTCAGGGCCATCCTAGGCAATGCATGGATGGCAGGGGCATGGCCAGTGACATGGCCGACGGCAGGGGCCACGGCCAACATATCCCTATTAGAGTTATTTCCCATTGTGGTTGGCATTCCAGATTTTGGCAAGAAAGCTGGCCAACAGGCAAATAATTCTCTGGTCTGACAACCAGGCGGTAGTACAGGCAATCAATACAGGTACAGCACAATGCCCAGCAGTGGTCAACCTGCTGCTGAAACTCACTAACTGACAGTTAAATGCGAACATTGGTCGTAGGGCACGACATATCCCGGGGATAGACAACCCATTTTCAGTGGGGCAGATTCTGAGAGCTTGCCCCGGACGCGGACCCGGGGATGACCCTGGTGCCAGAAGAGGTCTGGGCATGGGTGGACCCGGGTTAAAGATGATGCTTGACAACGCATTGGCCCCCAAGACAGACAAACGATATTGTAAGTGCTGGGCCACATTCTCCAATATAACAGGGTCATGGGGAGCCGGGACAGGCGGATATCTTAGCATTCTTAGAATGGACATTCACAACCGGGAGGACAAAGTCATGGGCTCAGGCACGCCTAGCATGCTAAAGTAAGATGGCAAAAGGGGAGGACCCAACAAAATTCCAATTTATAGCAGTAATGCTGAAGGCTCTAGAGAAGGTGGGAGTCCCGGCAGAGGCATATGGGTCCCAATCTTTCCAGAACGGGGCAGCTACCACCGCGCCAGAACTGGGCTTTGGTTTGGACAGAATAAAGGCAATTGGGCGATGGACGTTGGGCGTGTTTAAGTGCTACATAGGGCCTACGCTGTATGGAGCCTGGTTCCCCCACTGTCATTTAGGTTTGGTGAAACCACACGAAAAGGTCTGGATTGTGGGTCACTTCTATGCAAAGCGAGTGCAACAGTGGGCAACAGCACGGTGATATTTGGCGGAATATGGCTGCAGGGCATGGATGTAACCTGGTTGGGGTGCCCAGGAATGAGATGGGACCAACTGCTCCATGCGGGGCGGAGGCATTGGGACAAGGTGGCAAACTGGATGTGGTGGTGGTCCACCTGGGAGGTAATGACTTGGCCACCTTAGGGAGGAGGGACCTGCTGGAAAACATGCAGGCGGGCCTCACAGCCATAGCAAGACTCAGAGATAATAGTGCGTAAAGCATGAAGATGGGCTTTGCGGGCAGTGGAAAAATCAAGGCGTAAACTGAATATCACCATGGCAAAGCTATGCAGGGCCAACATCTGGGGGTTTGTGAGGCATGGGTTCATCAACCTGAGGTCCCCCGGTTACCATTTGGAGGACGGGGTACACCTGACAGGGGTGGGGATGGATATGTTCCTGCTAAACATTGTAGGTTCATAAAGCAGATGTGTTTCTCATAAGGAAGGAGGGTGCTCCTTCGGTTTGAAAAAAGATTGGTAGCGTGGCGGAAGAAACCCAAGAAAGATAGAAACAGAGAAATAATTACTAAAGGTAGATGGAAAGCTCACACGGTGTCCTTGGGATGCCTCATGGCAGGGGCACTGAGGGAGCGAATGACTGCACAAAGCCATAGACAGAGTAGATGACATGCTCCCACAGGGTCAGAAAATATAAAGGGAGTGGCCCAACTATCCAAGGAACAGGGTACCAAAACTGTAAAAATAGAAATTCCCTTGGAGTAAGTTCACATCAAATTACACTCCAATCTCACACAAATATACTCTTTCTACATTTAAAACAAAAACAGGGGAACCCAATATAATTATAAATCCAGCACATAATCATCATCAACAAAAAACGTACTGTGACCAAATAAATTTATTATCAACCGATATACACAATTAAAACACCACATTTAACAAAAGTTGACACTTAAAAAATATATTTTCAATTCATATACATATAATAAAACAATTAAAAAGAGGAAGAGACAATAACATGTGAATTTCTTACAAAGTCATCAAGCAAACATTAATTCGTTAGAATCTATTTCATCAGTCAGAGTCCCTTAGATAAATCCTGACTAGATAGTTCCTCGAATTTTAAAACAACAGTAGGGTCGACGCGTTTCGGTGTACTGCCAGATATGCACCACCTTTATCAAGACTAATCTGGATGCTTGTCGCTTTCAAAAAAAGTATTTTCCCACAGGGCCCTTGGAATGCGGCCTGGCAGGGATACTAAAGGAGTGAAATAAGGACACAGCCACAGGCAGAGAAGAAGAAGGGCTCGCACAGGGTCCTTGGGATGCCACACAGCAGGGACCCTGAGGAGCAAGTGAGGGGGCCATCAAAAGTGTCCAGGGCAAGTGGAACAGCACTTCCAGCCCAGGCAGGTCTGGAAAGACTTACAATAAACACAGTAGCAAGCTAAAGTCTTGACCTGCTGACAAAAGGCCCGACAAAAAGGGGCCACGCAGAACTGCCCTGTCTAAGGGCACAAAACAACAAAGAAATGTACAAAACCAATTAAATGCATAATAACATGGCTGTATTGGATGACCAATAAAATGTAAATGTACAAACATATTATGTGAAATAAACTGCGACCTTTTAAGGCACGAAATCACATTGTCATTGGTGTTTGTCAAAAGGTGAAAAGGGACGCCATCCGTGGGGAGGGGGGGGGGGTGACTCAGCCCTGGGACGGGTTTACTTAACAATTTTCTGTATAGTTCTTATTTTTTGCATGTGCATTGCATTTTCATCTTTTAAAAGAGAAAGTAAGAGAGCTGAGATATTCGGCTACACATGGAGAAGAAGAACCAGGAAAAGAACAAGGGCGCAGAAAGAGAACAGAGAACATACTCATGCATTTAGGACAAAAAAAATGAAGCCTTGTTGAGCACTTTTATAGGGAATACCTCCTAGCCCCTATATATCTGTCTCTCTAGAACCTTCCAATCCCCGACCACATCTCTCTGTCATCCTCACCAGATCTCTGAATCTATAAACCAGATCAGTGTATGCTTGTTCTAAATTCTTTGGATCCATTGTGTTTTTTTTGTTGTGTGAAGTCAGTGTGGGTACCGTACCGCTGCATCACCCCACCTCACCTCCATCCCTGCGTCTGTAAACGAGCGCCTATGGCAGATTTGGAATCACCCTTCGATTTTGGCTGATGGCTGTCAGCAGTGGGTGGGGTCTCCGAGTTGTCACTTCCACCCTCTGGCTGTATGGTGGACTCGTGCTCTGGCATTAAATACAAAACTACATTGGAAACGAAAAAGGCTTCGTTCAGCTCATTGTGACGGGAAAAAAAATCAGCTTCACAATCCACATAATACATTTCTTTTTTGGGGGTCTATACCACATTTGTTGTAAAGAACATATGCAAAAAACTAATTTTATCTGGAGTCCTTCTCTAAGCCGCGGGATGCAGCAGGGTTTTCAGACCTGTTCCTGGTCATCTGGGACAAGTGTTTGATGCCTCCAGTCTCTCGATGGATTCAGCGCCGCACTCTTGTACACAAAAACAGCGATAAAAACTCACCGCTAAAGCAAACCCAACGCCCGAGAAATGGGAACCTGGAAATTGATTCCTGAATGAGCACATCTGTTCAAAAGACAGAAATTCCATGAAGCAAACTGAAAACACAATAAATGTTTGACAATGCGTGGCAGACACACTAAGGAGCTTGCTAAAGACTGCACTGTCCTTTGAGAAGATTGAGACTGGGTATTCCCGCAAGAGCCCCTTGGCCGCAGTGATATCAGTGAAGCTATTGAATCCTGTGCCTGTGCTGCAAAGGCTCCAAGCGTCAAAATACATGAGCATGTGTGAGGGCTTCATATCAGATAATGGTGACTATTACTGAGCAGAGGTGGATTGGTGGGTTGAGCACCTTCTGCTGGTAAGAGTACAGCCTGGAGGATAGGGCTTTCCCTGTTGCAGGGTCATATTCAGCTTTTCATCCTGTAGCAGTCGGCGATGTGAAATCTATTAAGTTGTGCAGCTCTAGCACCTTTCTATGTATTAACTGATAACAATTTTTGAGGTTTGTGATGCACAATAAAAAAATGCCTAACATTTGCGGCATTATGTAGTAACAATAAAGTTTGAATGTGCAAATATTCATTTAGGGCCCGATTGCGAGTTTGGAGGTGTAGCAGCAGAACTGCCCCGCTGCTGCACCGCCAAAAGAACTACCTGCCATATTATTATATTTTTAGTCAGGGCTCAGCAGGTCATTTGGCGTTCTCAGGATGGTGCCTTTAAAATAGGCATCAAAATGGGAACTTCAAAGGAAGTTCCATCAGGGCATGGACTGTGAAGTCCATGCCGTTCTGGAACAAGGGGTGCATTCACATGAGCGGGCACATGTTGTACCCCCCTGTGTACATACACATTGAGGGAGACACAAAGGGGTCCTGTAGGGCACCCTTTCTTTCCTCGCCACTACTGCTTTTATGGGGAAAAGACCTTCATGAAATCAGTGGCAGTGAGGAAAGTCACAAAATGCTTGGAGTGAGTCAACAGACAGCTGACCGCCTTCCTCGAGACGAACGGATCCCTCGACCCCTCGCAGTCCGGCTTCAGAGCCAACCACAGCACCGAGACCGCCCTCATCGCAGCCACCGACGACATCCGGACCCTGCTCGACAAGGGGGAAACAGTGGCCCTCATCCTCCTGGACCTCTCCGCTGCGTTCAACACGGTCTGCCACCGCACCCTAGTCCAGCGCCTCAGCAACATCGGTATCCAAGAGAAGGCACTGGAGTGGATCATCTCGTTCCTCGCCGGAAGAACACAAAGAGTCCGCCTCCCCCCGTTTCGCTCCGAGGCCACCGAAGTCATCTGCGGCGTCCCGCAAGGATCTTCACTCAGCCCCACCCTCATCAACATCTACATGAAACCTCTCGCAGCCATCGCACGCCAGCACAACCTCAACATCATCTCTTACGCCGACGACACCCAGCTGATCCTCTCCCTCACCAGAGACCCCGACACCGCCAGAACCTGCCTACACGAAGGGATGAAAGACGTCGCCGAGTGGATGAAGGACAGCCGCCAGAAACTGAACTCGGACAAGACGGAAGTCCTCATCCTGGGATCTTCGCCCTCCACCTGGGACGACTCCTGGTGGCCCCCAGCCCTGGGCACCGCACCCAAGCCAACCGACCACGCACGCAACCTGGGCTTCATCCTGGACCCCTCCCTCTCGATGACCAGACAAGTCAATGCCGTCTCCTCATCGTGCTTCAACACCCTGCGTATGCTTCGCAAGATCTTCCGCTGGATCCCGACCGAGACCAGGAAGACTGTCATCCAGGCACTCGTCACCAGCCGACTGGACTACGGAAACGCCCTCTATGCCGGAACCACAGCCAAGCTACAGAAAAGACTCCAGCGCATCCAGAACGCCTCCGCCCGACTCATCCTGGATGTCCCCCGACACAGCCACATCTCCAGCCACCTGAGGAACCTGCACTGGCTCCCCGTCGACAAGAGGATCACGTTCCGGCTCCTCACCCACGCACACAAGTCTCTCCACGACCTGGGCCCCAAGTACCTCAATGACCACCTGACCTTCTACACGCCCACCCGCCAGCTACGGTCCACCAGCCTCGCCCTTGCAGCCGTACCACGCATCTGAAGAGCCACCGCCGGAGGAAGATCCTTCTCTTACCTGGCTGCCAAGACTTGGAACTCCCTCCCCATCCACCTCCGGCTGACCCAGGACCATCTCGCCTTCAGGAAACAACTCAAGACCTGGCTGTTCGAGCAGTAGCATACCCCTCCCCCCAAGCGCCTTGAGACCCTCCCGGGTGAGTAGTGCGCTATACAAATGGCATGATTGATTGATTGATTGTGGTCCTGGCAAGCATATTACTGCCTCAACACCGGCGCACCACCACTAGAGAACAGTGGTTCCCTGGAGGAGTCAGTGGTCCCAGGGTGGCACGACAGCCTAGGTAATATGAGGCGGTCAAAAGACCCACCACGACGCACAACAAGTTTGGCAGGACTGCCAGACTCGTAATTAGGCCCTTAGTGACTTATAAAAATCTGTGCCTGGTGTGGATTCCGGAGAGATGATGGAATCCTGAGTAAATCCTATTAAAGTGAAAAATATGCTCCAGCGTATTATATATTCCCACAAAAAAAAATTGGGGACTTAAAAATTCATGTTAAGAATGTTAAGATGATTATTCAGATATCTGCCCTCCTCTCATATGCAGTACCATTCCTGACTTCATTGGCATATGAAAATATAATTATGTATCTGTGATGATTCCCTTTATATTTCAGTGATGCCTTATTTCGGTACCTCTGCAATTCTGTCCTTCAATTGTATAATGATCTACAGCTTTTGAACCACGTTTGTGCTTTTTAAGAAAGATAGAATGAAAAAACGCAAACATGATAGCAACAAAGTCAAATTAAAAAAAGGGTTTTTGGAATTGCACAATAAATATCTAAGTACCATCACATACAAATATAACAAAACATAGATGGAAATATTGGAAAACGTCCACAAAAGAATCCTTCAAACCAAGACACAATGGCAAAACAGTAGGAATGAGGTGAAGAATTAAAAAAAACTCTATACCAAAAACACTAAAATAAGTGGCACACTGCAAGAAAGTAAATGAGCGACATGAAACTTGCTGGCCAACTTACAAACATCATGTTTGCGAATTTTGGACAGCATTCAAATATCCTTGTAACACTAATGTTAAATTAGGAGATGAAATCAAAAGTAACATCTGTCTAATTGACATCTAAAAGACACACTTCATTGATGCACCGAGCTGAAAGTTTTTTCACCTGTTTCTAACATTGTGTGCATTGCTTATTTATGAATGAATTGCTAATTGCGCTCATTGGGGCTTTGTGCTCGGGTTGGCCACCAGCTGTCACATAGGCATTCATCGCTTATGCTGCAACATAGCACTGTTTTAGATTGCTGTTTTACCTAGTCGCCTCAGCTACAGAACATATCAGCCCCTTTTCAAAAGGTAATGTGGCATTTCGTGTGTAACTTTTAATTGATAAAAACGCTATCAAAACCAAGTTAGCATATTATGGGTTATGCCAGGAGAAGGGAAAGTCTTTGCTGGTGAAAACTTGTAAAAATAGAAACTTTGCATTAACAAACTCAAGTGAACGTTCACGCCTGTGCACAAAGTGGTCGCTCGGTTTAGTCAGGAATTCCTGCGGCTGTGAGTAGCATCCTCTCCCTGTGCAGGTAGAATGTATAGGCAGATAAAAATGCATGGTCCAGGCAGGGTTGACAGAGGGCAACTGGGGACCACGCAAGTTCGGTAGAAAATAGGTATTTCATGGCTGCCTGGAAATGCTGGTCTGGCTGATGTTGGTCATGTGGGGAAATCTATTGTGTGGGCACTCAAGGGTGATGACTGACAGTTCATGTTAAAGGGGCAGCAAGGGACCCACGTCAGAACAAGAGGGACTTCCATCATGTGGCAGCAGTTCACCCACTCCCCTGCATGGCCCTTTGCTGCTAATGGAACACTACCGAATTGCAGCAAATGGCGGCTGAAGCTTTGTAGCTTCGTGTGTTGTGACGGTCGCAACATTTTTTTAAGTTCAAAGGTAGGTTTATTTAAGAATAGTAATCAAAACAGGGGTGGAGCTTGCCTGGCCTGAAGATGGCCGCCTTGTAATAGAGCAATGCCACACACTGTATCTATCCAGCAAAATGTGAGGCTTCATCGGTCCCAATTCCATGAGGAGATGATGGGTCCATGGTGCTCTCCTTCCTCTGAATCTTGCGCTGTGTCCAATTTCGAGATCAGCCTGCATGCCGCTGCCTATTCGGCCAGTGACGAACCTGATGTATGGAGAGCCCGATTCAGCATAGGAGGCGGATACACACACTATTCAGCACACTAAGACACACACAAACACGCATAGAATATTGATTCATCTCGCGGACTATGCTACCTAAAGTCCAGGACTGGTCAATTTTGGCCCGCTCATTCTCGGATCATTCGCCTATTTCGCTAACTATCACAGTGCCCTAGTGCACTCCTACTCCTTTTTTGTTTAATTTCCCCCTTATCCATTATTAGATTCAGTCTTTAAATACAAATTGCATGACGCGATCTCTGAGTTCTACGACATTAATGTCGGATCGGTTGACTCTTTTGCCATGGTCTGGGAGACTTTCAAGGTTTATATAAGGAGTGTCTCCATTAGCAAGCACGCATGTGTCCTCCGGTCCATTAGAAATCGTCTTACTTTACTGGAGATTTGTCTGGCTGACCTGGAGACTGCGCTGTCTCTCAGAAATGATCCTGAGTTACGGGAACAGCTCAAGGAACGCTGGCTGACTACCACGAAGAAGCTGACAATGAGGTTAAGCATATGGGCAAGTATGCTTCAGCTATGCTTTACGGGGAGGCCGATCAACCGGGGTCGCTGTTAGCGGCACTGGCTTGCGGCCGATTGTAGGCTAGGTGCACTGCTGAACTAATTGATGAGGAGGGCATGGTCCTGACGGAACAAGCTAAGATTAACGACCAGTTTCGCAGCTATTACCAGGAGCTTTACCACTCCAAGCTTCCCCCTAGTGATGATGATGTAGCACAATATCTTGAGTATATTCAACACCCTTGGCTACAGAATTGGCAACGCAAATTCTTGATGCACCCCATCAAGGTCTCGGAGGTACGTCTCCCCCTGGGTTTCATAAGGTAGGGCTGCACCCCCGGTTTGGATGGTCTCACGGCTTCCTCCTACAAGGGTTTCAGTGACCTTTTGATTCCACATTTGATAACTCTATTTCATGAAATGGGGGCAGACGGGATAATGCCTCCTTCCATGCGCGAGGTGTTGTTCATCACCCTGTTGAAACCGGGAAAAGGACCTTCATAGGTGCCCTTCTTATCGCCCGCTCTCACTACTCAATGTAGACACCAAAATATTCGCAAAGATTCTGGCTCATCCTCTTTCTCCGCTTCTTCCCCAACTGAATGGTCCTGAGCAGGCTGGATTTATTCGGGTTGCACGCTCTCGTACAATCTCCGTACGGTGTTCGGTGCCCTTCAACATGTCCGGCAGGAAGTTAAGGCAGCGGCGGTCTATTTAGATGCCGAAAAGGCCTTTGATTCAATTGAGTGGATGTTCATGCACGCTGTGTTGCATCGTATGGGTGTGGGTGAAGTTTTCCTCCTGGTGCTATATAACTCGCCAGTGGCCCGAGTATATACGGGCGATGTGATCTCTGTCCCATTTCAAATTTCTAGAGGGACTCGTCAGAGGTGCCCTCTATTCCCATTATTGTATGCTGTCACAGCGGAGCCCCTGCTGCCGGTGCTGCGGGAATATCATGGTCACAGGGGACTTCTGTCAAGTACTGTACCAGAACTTTGATTTTCCGCAGAGGCAGATTAGAATTCCACTACCCCCTACTCCACTACTGTGAACGAAGTTCACATGCAGCAAAAAGGGGGAAAGGGGATTGGGAAGAAAAGAGAGACCACCACTGCTACTCTTCTTCAGGACTGGAACACAAGCTTGGCTCCTAGTTGTCGCCTGTAAAACAGAATGTTATGTAACCACCAATTACAATATGCAAATCCAAAACTTAAGACCCTTCTCTAGAATACCTGTCCTTTATCAGTGGCTAGCTGCTGCCTTGTGTGTATTAGGTCTAGGTCTTGAGCTGCTGCTTTTCCCTACAGGTAAGTTGACTTCTCCTTGTAGAACTCTGTGAATAGATAACAATGTAACTAACTTGACATAATGTCTAGCATCACTCTTACTCTAGTATTACTCTTCTGTTACCTCTGTTTAACCTTGTTCTTCTTATTGATGCAACTAATGTAAATGTTATTTTCCACTTCTCTTTTGCAGGGATTATCAGTTACAGTCCAAATTCCAAATGCTGAACCTCTTCTTGACTCCTGTAGGATCGAATCGCTGAATGTCATAAGTACGCACACACGCACACACACACACACACACACATGTATATATATATATATATATATATATATATATATATATATATATATATGAGTCCAAAAGATCCTTCAATAAGAAGAAAACGTACAACGACACGCCAGGAGTTGCTGTGCTACAAAAATTTATTCGGCAGCAAAAAAAACAAAAAAAAAAAACAACGCGTTTCACCTCTCGGCTAGTTCACAAACGTGAACAAGCCGAGAGGTGAAACGCGCTGTTTTTTTTTTTTGCTGCCGAATAAATTTTTGTAGCACAGCAACTCCTGGCGTGTCGTTGTACGTTTTCTTCTTATTGAAGGATCTTTTGGACTCAGATATTGGGTTTCCGGGACCCTAACAACGACCCTTTCGTGAGCGGGCACTGGTTGAATTACCGGAATCTGGTGCGTGATATATATATATATATATATATATATATATATATATATATATATATATATATATATATTACCTACTGGCGGTCGCCAGTAGGTATATATAGTTAGGATTTTTTCTCTATGGGATTTTTGAAAATTCTATGTCTAATAACTTTGGCGTTTGTGGACGGAATTGGCTGAAATTTTCAGGAAAATGGAACATTTTGTTTCTGAGCAGCCCCTGAAAATTTGGGGGGGTTTCGTCAAGGGGGGGCCGAGAAAAAAGGGGGGTCCCAAAACGTGTTTTTAACATTGAGTTTTCCATAGGGCGGTTGGCCTCACTTTTAGCCCGAACGGCTGAATGGATTTGCACGAAACTTGGCAAAATTGTAGGGACTGGTAGCCTGATGTGCCTTTTGTAGGTCTCAATATATGTGCTCCAGTGGATTTTGAGAAATTAACGTTCAAAAAAAGATATATATCTGTAACAGCGGACCGGGCAGCGCTCCGGTTCGCGGACTTTTCGCGTTACGGAGCTTTGTGAAGCGAAGCTGATTGGTTCTCCAGCGTCTGTAAACATTCCAAACAGTCCGTTGCGGCCGCCATCTTGTCTCTCGGTAGGATCGAGAGACAAGAGGAGGCCAAAGCGAAGGGGCAAATGACCATAAGGGGGCATAGTAGATCCTCCCTGACCCCCTAGGTTTGATGTGGAGGTTTTAAAAGGGCCCCGCGGGGCAAAAAAAAATAAAAATAATAATAATCGAACGGCTGAATGGATTTGCACGAAACTTGGGGAAATTGTAGGTACTGGTAGCCCGATGTGCCTTTGCTAGGTCTCAATATATGTGCTCCAGTGGATTTTGAGAAATTAACGTTCAAAAAAAGATATATATCTGTAACAGCGCTCCGGTTCGCGGACTTTTCGCGTTACGGAGCTTTGTGAAGCGAAGCTGATTGGTTCTCCGGCGTCTGTAAACATTCCAAACAGTCCGTAGCGGCCGCCATCTTGTCTCTCGGTAGGCTCGAGAGACAAGAGGAGGCCAAAGCGAAGGGGCAAATGACCATAAGGGGGCATAGTAGATCCTCCCTGACCCCCTAGGTTTGATGTGGAGGCTTTAAAAGGGCCTCGCAGGGCAAAAAAAAAATATATCGTTTTTTTAGTTCTTTTGCGTGGGGAGCGCCCGGTTCGCGAACCGGGAAGCGTTCTGGGGAGCGTACTTTCTTGAAAATTAGTGAAAAAAGTTAGAGTAAAATAATAATTGTGAGTGATCAGATGTAGGGTAGCTCTGAGAAGAGCTTTTGGGTTTATGGTACATTTAGGTACTTATAAGTAGGTACCAATGCACAGTCTTAAATTCAGAATGAAAATTCTGTTGCCCTCATCTGAGAAGTGAACTCCATCTCCTCTGTAGATATCTTGCATGTAGTAACGCAAGTTATTGTTGTACAAGGAGCCCATTCCATGGTCTCTCATGTAAGCTGAAACAGATTTGTTTACATGCTTCCTCGACTTCTCAATTTGTGGACAAAATTGGTTCGACCACCTCCATTTCTGTCTTTGGCATATATTTGAATATACCAAGGCAGTCTGAGGAAAAAGTGCCATCAATTGCTCAAAGGTGTCCTTTAAAAGCATTTCCAGACCTACCCCAGTCAAAGTGCCCAAGTCATTACCTCCACAGTGCACAATTAACAGGTCAGGTTTTGGCAAATGCATAAAGGTTTTCACCAATGGTATCAATTGGTGACATTTTAATCCTCTGTGGCCAAACCACTTAATTTCCACATCTTGTAAATTGAGGTTAGGTAAATTCCTGTTTTCAGCGTACCTCTGAGCCCAATAGATGTAACTATGTCCAACAATACAGACAGAAAACATGGCGAGAGAATGTTCTGCTGCAGTCAGATGAAGTGTGGCAATGAAATGGCAGTTGAAAAAATAAGAGTTTAAAATGAAAAAAACTGTGGAGTTTCTGTGTTAATGAAGCAGTAACAGTGATTGGTGGATTTTGATTGCTGAAAACAGAAAGTTAGGGTGCATGGATGAGTTCGTTGAAAGATGTATTTTGAGTGGCGAAGAAAAAATCATTAAATGGAAGAATGCACTGGATATGCAGGTGCACTGAGAGTTCAGAGTTCAATTGCAACATTGTTGTGTGAACTTGCAAACACCAGAGGTCTTGCAAGAGGTGGTTGCTATGCAAAAAAGCAGAGAGGGCAGAGGGGGGAAGGGTTTTGATTTGAAAAAAAGCGAGGGAAGAGTTTTGATTGGGTGACATGAGAGATATGTGTGAAGAATTACAGCATTTCTGTGCTTTTGATAGCTGCAGACTCTGGAGTGCATACCTTTTGCTCTGCTGAAGACAAATTGGTGTGTTTCTGAGACTGTTTTGAAACTCAAAGTATTTGCTAAGGTGAGAAAAGATTTCTTTAATTTAGATAGAAAATAGTGTGCTTTAAGGAGAAAATTATGAAGAAAGTTGTGTTTTTCAAATGTTGCTTTGTCTCAAGTGTTTTACAAATAGATTATGTTTCTTTGAGAAATTGTAATTGGAGAAAATGTGAAGTATTAGTACTGACAGGGTTTTTATGTGCATAGGAGCTGTGGAGTGTTTTCAAATTATGATTTGTAAATCGTTTTTGAGGAAAAGGAATGGTTTTAATACTTATGACAAGGACATAATGGTGTATGCTTCTTTATAAGGCAATTGAGTGTCTCTGATGTTATTTTTCCCATTTTAATGTAAGACGTTTCCCTGTGGAGCAAATTGCTTGTAAATATGCTCCCACCTGTGCATGGCAAATTTAGATTTTGAATGTTTGCGTTACATAGGCATGTTAAAGGTGACCGAAACATGCTGCAAAGGCAATCAAAAAACGCTTTCATTTGTCTTAAGGACATTTTAAGTCATTTCCCCATGTGGAGTGTTTTTAAATTATGACTTGAAAATCGTTTTTGGGGAAAATGAATGCTTTTAAAATTTATGACAAGGACATAATGGTGTATGCTTCTTTATAAGGCATTTCAGTGTCTCTGATGTTATTTTTGCAATATTAAATTAAAAGACCTTTCTCCGTGGAGCAAATTCCTTGTAAATATGCTCCCACCTGTGCATGGTAAATTTAGATTTTGACTGTTTGAGTTACTTAGCCATGTTAAAAGGGACCCAAAAAAGTTGCAAAGGCTTTAAAAAAACATTTTCATGTGTCTTGAGGACATTTTAAGTCATTTCCCCGTGGGCAGTGTTTTCAAATTATGAGTTGAAAATCGTTTTTGAGGTAAAGGAATGTTTTCAAAATTTATGTGCGCCATATGCCCCCAAATTTCTTTTTCAGGGGTGCAGCAGGGTGTTCTTGAGACACCCCTGCACCCTCGAAAAAATTCGTAATTTGCGATGAGCTAATTGCTAATCGCAAATTGCACGTTCATTCCTATGGGCCTCCTGCTCCATGGAAATGAATGGGTAATTTGTAATTAGCAAATAGCTCATCGCAAACTAGGAATGGTAAAGAATCGCTATTTATTCCTTCAAGTTCGCTATTTAGGAAATGTAAAAAACTTTGATGATACATATGGCGGTTCATCTCTAACAAGATAAGAAGCTTAGGGATAGATTTATGATGACTGGCGTATCATCAGGGATGTGCCAGTCATCCAATCGCGGGCCGTGGAGGGAGTTACGGTGGGGCAGGGAGGCGGGGAGGGGGAGGGGCAGGGTGGAGGGACCTAAAAACTGGCATATGGATAATTGCAGGTAAGTACACAATTTAATTATTCAAACGAAATTCGTAGCGCGCACAGCATCCCATTTTGCGATGCAGTGCGCGCTACGAAATTCGTTTGAATAATTACATTGTGTACTTACCTGCAATTATCCATATGCCAGTTTTTAGGTCCCTCCACCCTGCCCCTCCCCCTTCCCGCCTCCCTGCCCCACCGTAACTTCCTCCACGGCCCGCGGCTGCAGTCATCCTGTGCCGCTGTTCCGCCACCCATGGTGTGCTGCATTTACAATGCGGCGCATCATGGGGTAAAAACAGCATAGATGCGTGACATATCTGTGCCGTAAAGGTGGCGCATTGCTGGAGTTGTATCGCAAGTGTGATGAAGCTCCAGCAAGGCTCAGGGGTGCCCCTGTCGCAGGGTTTCTGTTCTCACACAGAACTGTGCACAGAGGATTGGAACCTCGGCGAATTAGGGTGCCCCAAAACTCACCTTCGTACCGAAAAACCCCTTAGCAAGCTAGCTACAGTGTCACATTGGATATAACAAACTCTCAATGTTTAGACAATCCAGAATATGAACTTACAGTACCTCAGGATACGTGGAACTCATGAACACTCGGTCGTTATATATTCATTACAAACCAGAACATGGAGTTAAGAAGAACACATGTGTATTTGAAATGTTTATTTACTAATGCCGTCTTCTCAGGCGTAGTATCTTAGATAATACAAGTACACATCTTCGTCGCCATTGTAATAATGTGAGAACGTACGTCTTTAAATGTTTTTTAGTTATCTTTATTCCGGAGCGCCGGGGCTAAGCTGTTGCTCAACGGTCGGCGCCAAGCAAACAATATGGCCGCCTTCCGCTTTCTGTTTCCCCAAATCCTGTTTCTGTGCAGGAACACTAGAACGCTACCACAATTATCAGTAGCAAAATTACCAGCATAGTTACTAGTACATAAAAAGCGAATGGTGACAGTATGTTAACATGCTGTAAATGAATAAGAGTTAGCAACACGTATATCTCACCCTGCCTAATACACATATTATATTATTTGCTAAGAAGGTCTCTTTGGGTTAGTTTAGGGCGTGCCTATACTTTAGTGTCCTAGATTTGAAGGAATCACATCAGCATACACCAGCTCTCTCTTCATGTGAACCGCATCAAGTGTTGTGTATGTGTGTGTTCGGTAGAGCAATATAAAACCCGCCTCATGCCCAGAATTGGCAGAAGCTGCACTTATGTTATGACTATGAAGTCGTGGAGATCAGACCTCATAACAATTCTGTATCGTGTTGTTCTTGAAACTTCAGCACTCGCTGTACAGATATAGTTTAAGAAGCAAAGCAGATAGTAGAGCAATAACATATTATTGTCATGTAAACCATGATGAACTACTAGGTTGAAAGCTAAAGCAACAACTAAGTGTCGTGTGCAGAAGTTGCAAAAAAGGAAAAATGGCGTTTAAACCGGTAATGAGCCCATGTTAACTTAACACGGTGTAAAGATATCCAGGATCTACATGACACCTCTCCATGATCCGGAAACGAACAAAATAAGGTAATAGAAGTGCCATCTCATGAGAGCAGATTGCAACTTTATATGTGCACGGTCCGCAAGGTAAAACATTAAAAACTAGCAAAATTTAATGCTAAGAAAAAATAAAACAGTCAACTAGTTTATCGAGGCTTAAGCCAATAGGCAAGCTAAATAATAAAAACTTGACAAATAAGTCAATGAATTGTCATGAAATGCTAGTACTCAGCATATCAAACATGAAAAAGGTCTATGACATAATTGTGTATGCAAAATAAGCTGCAACAGCCTCCAATAGGAAGTCACCGTCTTCATCCGAAAAGAGTTCAGCCATCCAATTTAAAAGCGGAAAAGAACATACGTGCTCTCCCAGCACCGGATCCTCTATCACCATCAGAGGACAGCTCGGTGGGTTTTCAAGAAAGCTCTGTTCCAAGAAAGACTGTGTTGCCGCCAGTAAATTCCAGGGACCAATTAGTCCATGCATCAATGCCACAGCCATAATCCTTTCGCCAGGACAAACCAACTCGTGAGCAATGATAGGACTCATCAGCTGATTAAAGTCGACGTCAGGAGAAACCGGTCCGCAGAGACACAAATTAATGGCCCAATCGAAATCACAGGTCAGGCAGTGAAATACAGGCTGGACACAGGTGAAGTAGGAGAATCGAAAAGATAATCCATATGCCGTGCTTAATATCGCCAACGGCATTGTGCCATAATATTCAAGCATGCGATTGCGGAACAGCGTTAGCAGCTGCAGGGCGGGACCTTGCACAGGAGGGACATCCATATTTAAAAATGTAAAAAAGCACAAGAGCGTCCGGTGCTAATGCAATTAAAACTGGGAATCCACCAAACAAAGTGGAAAAAATAGAATGAAAGAAAGCAGGGATGACTCCAAAGATTTTCTCAAATGAAGTCACGAGACCACTGCTAACAACTTTAAAAAAATGCGCCAGGGCCTTTGTGGAGGACGCGTTAAAGATAGTCCGAACCATCTCGCTGAAATGCAAAGGCGAATCAGTATTTAAAAGGGCCTGCACCTCTGTACGGGTGTTCGCTATGTGAAGCACGAAAGTTTCACGGGCCGAACTCAAGGCCACCTCTCTCTGAGACAAAAGAGCCCTTATTCTTGCCATGCCGTTGAAATCTGCTCCCAAGGTTGGTATTTGTGGCCAGATTGAAAACTACCTATGTTCATGTGTGGGAGGAAATAGAACATTTCTGCAGCAAATAACCCGTTCACTTACTGTTACGATAAAAGGAATACTTTTAATTCACCCAGAACAATCTTCATTATTGAGCATCAAATAACTACCATTTTCCAACAACTTGAACGTGGGGATGATAGCAGGAACTGGCGTGCCTTGCAACACGCAAGCCATATTTGGTCGGTCTTTGTTGCATGAACCGTGTAACTGTATGTGCGTACACATTAGTGAATGATCTGGCGTCTCAGTGCATTCCTCTCCATTCAGATAAACTTCTTGATCATCTTTGAAACATCTGTATGTGTATGGAAGCGACCAGATCTCATGAAGAAAACCACTACCTAAAGGTTCATAACGACCTATTGGTATATATTTCATACAATTTGAAAACTTATATAAAGCAAAAGGCAGCGTTATTAAACTGTGGATAAGGCACGTTGCCAAAGCAGCCAAACTTTTGGATTTATACTGGAAATGTTAAAGGAAGAATTACGGAGTAGGGCCTGTAAATCACTAATGGACAACCGAGTAAAATGACTCCAACCATCATATTCCTCTAACTCCGGGATAGTAGGGGTGTTTAATTTTTTAGAAGTAGCCAATCCAAAGCATTTGGTCTGGGAAATTGTTTCATTCACAAACAACATATGATTTGGGATGAGACATGCACGGTGCAAAGCCTCAGTGCCTTGTACCTGCCAGGTTCGTGAACCCCAAACTGATGTAGATCCTGGATATCTTTACACTGTGTTAAGTTAGCATGGGCTCATTACCGGTTTAAACGCCATTTTTCCTTTTTTGCAACTTCTGCACACGACACTTAGTTGTTGCTTTAGCTTTCAGTCTACCTGCGTCAAGATCTATGCCTGCTTCAAGCAGGCGCAGGGTTTTGACGCAGCTTTGTCCTATCTGATTGTAAATGCGGCACACCATGGGTGGCAGAGCAGCGGTGCACGTTAACTGGTGCATCCCTGGGGATGTGCTAGTTAACATAAATCTGCCCCTTTTATTATTAATTATGTGCAGGGGACACAGAGTCAGTGAGGTTTATCCAAGGTTAAGAAAAGATGAGTCCTGTTCACTGAAAAATTGGACATAGGCTTCACCTCCTCACAGCCGCGGGCCGTGGAGGGAGTTACAGTGGGGCAGGGAGGCGGGGAGGGGGAGGGGCAGGGTGGAGGGACCTAAAAACTGGCATATGGATAATTGCAGGTAAGTACACAATTTAATTATTCAAACGAAATTCGTAGCGCGCACAGCATCGCATTTTGCGATGCAGTGTGCGCTACGAAATTCGTTTGAATAATTAAATTGTGTACTTATCTGCAATTATCCATATGCCAGTTTTTAGGTCCCTCCACCCTGCCCCTCCCCCTTCCCGCCTCCCTGCCCCACCTTAACTTCCTCCACAGCCCGCGGCTGCCTCCTCAGCATCGCTGGACATGGTTAAATAATAGCTGCAAAATGTTACTCTTGTTAAACAATTTTACTATTATAATCTCTGAGATTTGTCTCTTACTCTGCAACATCTCATTGTTGTTATCTTTCTTTAAAGATAAAGACAACATCAACATGAGCGACAATCAGCAATTAATTGATTTCGACCTCATCATTGAACTCATAATTGAAACATCAGTGGATGTTGATCCTTTGGATGATTTAAATCCTGAGGATGAAGAAGAACGTGATGAGGATGCAGATTTGTCAGAATTGTATGACATAGGATGGGAAGCTGACGTGCTTGAGCCTATGGAACTATAAACATTTATTTTATAAATTTATAATAAATAAAAAGTAAAAATGTAAACCGTTTAATTTAAAAATAAAGACACCTTCAAAAACAGGTTATGTGTAGTGTCTTCAATAAAATATTAAAATATGCTCATAAAATTAGATCAGATTCACATATAAAACAGCATAGGTAAAATGAATATAAATTCCATTTCTTTTCTGCTATTTCTGTATTCTAAATTTGCCATGCACAAAAAAATCTTCTATGTAAAAATTTTAAGTAATGTGTTAAGTTTTTGATGACTGTTATTGATTTACTGTTGGGTAATAGTGGTTAAAACATTTTTTATTATATTTTACCACAGATTCAACTGCAGATCATTTCAAGATTTCAGCATGCCAACCAAAGAAAGAGTGAGAAAGGCTGCAAAACGTCAAAGACAGCAGCTGAATGAAAAAAAGCAGCAGTCCTCTAACAAAAAGATTTGTCAAGTCACCAAGAAAGCACCGGGTAAGAGTACAAAAACATTCATAAGAAATATCTGTGGTAAAAAAAAATATTACTACAGAAAATGTTTCAGTCCAGAAAAGGAGAAGCAATTCAAACGGAAAGGAAAGGCCAATGAAAAATGTTACTGCTAGAGTAAGAGATAACTCTATGCATGAAAGTAGAAGGAAACAACAGTTTAGGGACATTCGTAAACGAATGTTCCGCAACAGGATAATTGGCAATTTGTTAAAAAATATTAAGAAAGGTCAACAGAAAGTGGTTTTTTATAAGAGAAAAAAAATAGTTGAGAAAGTTATTGATCAGGCATTTGAAATTAAACGTAAGTTATTTATTTTGACAATCAATAGAATTAGGAAGCTAAACAAGGCAATTTATGATTTCAAAAGAAATAGTAGATGGAAGAGAATAGTTAATCGTAGTAATTTTTGTGAAGTTTTTTCTGGAGAATGGATGCATAGTTCAAGCTCTGAGGCATTTTTTAATGAGGAGAGTTATTTCCAGGATAATGATTTGGTGCATGCAGTTGACACCAGTGGTCGAGCTTATGAAGTGAAAGATGGTTGTCCAGTTGAAAAAGAAAAACTTGTGACAACAGAGATAGAAGAGGTGTTAGGTAATGAGGTTTTAGGGAGACGTCCTAAGGGTCCTGTGTACACCTGGAAGTGTAGTAGTATTTGCAGTGTACAACAGGATTCCATCAATTTGCTTTGTGATTTTATACGGTCATTTAATAAGAAAAGTTTGAAGCAGAAAATGAAGTTGTTGCAAGAATTAGATCCTTGCAGAGTGAGAGAAGTGATAGGTTTGCATGGTCATTCACTGGCTTGTCTTTCCAGGAGAGTATGCCAGAGTGTTTTTCATCATTTCAGGATGCTAGCAGTGCATCATAATAAAGTGAGGAAATTAGTTAGAATGTTGTATTATGCTAAGAGTCCAGCAATTATGCTTAAACAATTATGCGCTGCTCTTTTGCATGGTTCTGAAATAGATGTGAAGAATATATGTGAAGAAATTGAGTTTTGTTACTTTGGAAGTAAAGAGGAGAATGTTGAAATTGACCAAGAAGAAGAGAGTAATGTGGAAGATAGTGTACAGGTTTCCAGTACAGATAATTTCCAGAGGGAAATTGCGACGTTTGAGGTGAAATCAAGTGAGAGGCCAAATTTCAGTTGTGTGTGTTGTCGACGCACTTATTATAAGAATCAGACTAAGTTAGTGGATTTATATGCAAAAAGTGAAAGGGAAAATAATAGTGAATGGAAGGATTTTACAACATACTTGATGGTAGAAAATTGTTTTGATTTGGGATTGGATCAACGTGTGTGTACTTATTGTTGTAACAAATTAAATCAAAACCAGATGCCTGCTAGAGCAGTTCATAATAATCTGGAATTGGTTGAGATTCCTTCTGAATTGAAGGATTTAAATACTTATGAATCTATTTTGATTCAAAGTATCCATCCCTTTCAGGCTATTGTAAGAATGGAGCCAAAGACAGGGAAATTGCCTCCATCAGATTTACAGAGAGGATTAAAGGGAAGAGTTGTTTATTTGCCTCTAGATTTCAAGAAAAACATTAACACAATTGGAGTAGAAAAAGTGGAAGAGGAACCTCTGGTTATCTTAGTTAATGGGGTTCCGACAAAGAATAAGAAAATATGGCAAGATTTAGTAGATGTTAGGAAAGTCAAAAGGGCAACATTGTATTTGAAAAAAAATAATAAATACTATAAAAATGTATATGTTGCAGAAGAGGAAGTAAGTGAGGAAGAGGATAGCGATTTGTGTGGTGGTCAAATTGAGAAAGTAGAACCCTGTACTAGTGAAGAAATATATGAACATTATAGTGTTCATCCTTTGCATTCTAAGGAAGTCATGGGGAATGCTATTGAGTTGTTTCAAATGAAACAAGCCAAAGGGAGTCCCATTAGTGTTTGGGAGGAAAGTTTGGAAGCTCGGTGTTTCCCACAGCTTTTTCCAACAGGTCAGGGAGGAAGATATGATGAGCGACCTCATCAAATTCCTGCTTCTGAATACCGGACTTTGCGATTGTATGCAGGAGATGCTAGGTTTCGACAATGCATTCCTTATTTGTTTCATCTCCTGTTTGAAAGCGATCTGTCTGGACTGTCATATGCAGTGAACCACATCTTGAAAAGTGGTATACACATGCAAAACATCTCGGCAAGTGACTTTATGGATAAAGTCAATGTCCAAGATAGTATTTTGGATTCTCACCTGATTAATCTCATGGCGTGTCAGCGTGGTACTAATGAGTACTGGTACCGTCGTCATGGTGATTTAAAATGTATGCTGAGGAACTTAGGAACTCCCACATGGTTCCTCACTCTGAGCTGTGCTGAGTATGGCTGGGAAGACTTACTTGAATTTCTACGAGAGGCAAATGCTAACGTAGAAAACATCGAATTCAAGACACCCGGAGAACTGTGCTCTTTGGATCCAGTCAATGTATGTAGGTACTTTAATCATAGATTTGAAGGTATGATGTCTTTCATCATGAATAAGAAGAATCCACCTCTTGGAGAGGTGTTGGATTTCTTCTGGAGAAAGGAGTACCAAGCAAGAGGTGCTCCTCATATACATATGTTGCTGTGGATCAAGGATGCACCTAAATTTGGAACGGATCCAGAAGACTCAGTGATGAGTTTCATAGAACAGTATTCTACGTGTGCTGTTCCAAACGCAAAGGAGAAAAAAAGCCTAAGAGAAAAAATTCTACGTTTCCAAAGCCATCGATGTGGAAAGTACTGTCGTCGTAAATTCCGAAACAAAGACAAGTTCTACACCAAATGTCGTTTCGGCTTTCCACGACCGGTGATTTCTAAAGGAAGAGTGAACAGTTTGATGTCTTCGCTGCGACATAATGTGATGAAGAAATCACCTAAAAACACATACAATTTGAAGAGGAACGAAGAGTCTAAGTACATCAACGACTACAACCCGGTGATTTTGGTCATGTGGAATGCTAACATGGATATACAGTTTGTGGCTGATAACTGTATGGCTGTGGCTCGGTATGTGACATCTTACATCACAAAAAAAGAGAAGACAGAATTGAAGGATATGTGGGAGGACATTTCCCATGAAAAGAGCCTCAGCAAGAAGTTGTACAGTTTCAGTCTGAAGATGTTGTCGCATCGAGAAATCGGAGCTTACGAATGTTCTGACCGGTTGTCTTCAGCAACTCTCTATGCCAAGTCCAGGAGTATCGTTTGGGCGAGTCTTGGTCTTGCTGCAACGCGTAATCGAGTTCTCAAACCTGTGCGGGAAATTGAGTATTTGGCGGAAAAGGAGCCAAACAGTACCGACATTTTGAAGAGCAACATGTTGGATACATATTATCCAAATCGAAGCAGTCACCTCGAGAATGTTTGTCTGTATGAGGTTCTGCAAAATTACATATTCAAGAGGAACATCAAAGAAGATACTGAGAAAGGAGTGTATGCTGTAATAGGAAGTGAGGGATGTCTGGTGAAGCAAAGAAAATGGCACTTGATAAACCATCGAAAATTGAGTGGCGAATCTCCTGAAAAAAAGGAGTTTTTCTACTTTTGCAACTTTTTAAGCCTTGGCGTGCAGAAGAGGAACTGCTTGGAGATTTCCTCTGTTATGAAGACTCTTTCAATGCTGCCAAGGAGACCATAGAATGTCCTGCTTTTCCCAAATATGTAGAAATGTTGAATGTGGAAATTGAGCAAGAAGCAACGATTGCAGCGGAGATTGCCAGAGACAGTTCTCAGGACAGTCAGAGTTCTGCTTCATTGAGTCAGGATCCACTAGGAGGACCTGTTATCGAAAAAAAATGAAGCTGCCACTGCTATGAATGAAGTGGAAAGAGCAATGGCACATGCTCAGGAGGATGCGGTTAACTTAGAAGAGTTGGAAAGACAACTCAACGTTGAGCAGAGGAAAATATATGACGAAGTTACCATGCAAATTGATCATGGATTAAGTCATGACAAGAAAGAGTGCTCATGTACGTCGTTGAAGCCTGTTCGACTGTACGTGAGTGGAGAAGCGGGAACTGGAAAAAGTTTCCTTATTAAAGCAATTTCATGTTATTTGCAGGAAAGGACAGAGTCATCGATGTCTTGTGTTGTCACCGCTCCAACTGGACTGGCAGCACATAACATTAAAGGGATTACTTTACATCGTTTACTGATGCTGCCAGTGGAGCATGACAACAAATTACAATATCACAAGCTATCGGGAGATGCTTGTTTTGAAGTTTCAAGAGTCTTGAGGAAAATGAAACTTCTTATCATTGACGAAGTAAGCATGGTTTCCAATGTCATGCTTGCCTTTGTGCATTTGAGAATGCAAGAAGTTCTCAAAACAGAGTATGATGTGTTATTTGGTGGCAAACACATCACTGTTTTCGGAGATCTTCTGCAGCTGACACCAGTGAAAGGGCAACCTGTGTTCAAAATGCTCACGCATGAAGATACCAGGAAGTGCCTAGGGAGCATTGGCAACGTCAATATATGGTTAAACTTCAATTATGCTGACCTGCATGAAAATATGCGTCAGGCGAAGGATGAAGTTTACAAGACTATTCTACAAGATGTTAGAATTGGAAAAGTGACCGAGCATGGGAAAGAAGCTTTACATGCACGATTACTGACAAATTTATATCCAGACCAAGATGTTGTGCCTGAGAATATTTTTCAGAAAATTACTGAGAAGAAATCTGGAATATGTTTGATGCCAACTCTTGCAGAATGTGCCAAATTCAACAACAAAATGTTGCATTTAGAAAAGCAAGAGATTGTGAAACTGGAAGCTATTGACAGAGTAGAGCATATGGGATCAACAATTATTTTGTCTGAGAATCTGAAAACAAAATTGGATTCATTAGAGAAGAGTATATCTAAAACTGCAGGTTTTGAAAAGACTCTGAATGTGTGCTTGAACTGCCGTATAATTTTAAGAAGGAATTTACATGTTGAAAGAGGTCTGGTAAATGGATCAATGGGTAATGTTGTTGATTTTGTGAAATACAGAAAAAGAGATGGAATTGAATTTTTAAAAATTAAATTTGATGGCATTGAGGAAGTACAGCTAATTGGTCGTTGTTCTGCTAGATTTTTGCTTGTAAAAGACTTATATGTTCGTCGTAAGCAGTTTCCTGTTTGCTTGGCATATGCGGTGACAATCCATAAATCGCAAGGTTTAAGTGTAGACAGTGCATTGGTGAATATTGGCAGTTCTGTGTTCAAGGAGGGTATGGCATATGTGGCATTGTCACGAGTTAGAACTTTATCGGGATTGTACTTGATTGAGTGTGATGTCACAAACATTTGTGCCGATCTAGATTGTGTTAAGGAATACAATAGGTTAAGAAGAGAGTATGCGCCACATTTGCCTCAGTATCCTTTGTTTGAGAAACGTGTGGTAGGCCGGAAACGAAGAAATGTGACCAATATTGGGGAGGTTGTAGCAAAAAGACGAAAAGTCGATGAACCTGAAATTATAAGCAGAAACAAAAAGGATTCTGTTGAAGATGTTTTGGTTTTCAATTTGAAAACAGTTCTGGTGTCAACTGCTATGCTAATGTAGTGGTTAATGTTTTGTTTTCTCTAGAAAATGTAAAAGAAGAGATTGTGGTCAATTCTGATCAAAGATTTTGCAGTTTGTTAAATTCTGTGTTAGAGAAATGTAGCACTGATAGAACAAACATAGAAAGTGTGTCTGAAATTCGAAATCTGTTAGACAGATGTTCAGGCCAAACACAATTCTCTCAAAATAGTCAGCAAGATTGTCAGGAGTTTTTAATGTATATGCTTGATATATTGCATGATGAAGGTGTAGATGTAGATCACCTGTTTGGGCTTTCTTATCAATGGCAGCATGACTGCGAGAACTGTAGGGTATCAAGTACTACTAGTGTAGACTCAGAAAGATTTATATATTTAACTTTGCCAGACAGTAAATCAGTCTCTTTTAATAAGCTAGTAAAAGGAGCTGATCACAACATGGAGTGTAGCCAATGTAAATCTGAAATGATGTCCACATTATTTATACGAACATATGGCCAGTATGTCATTTTAATGTTCCAACGATGTAGGCCTGATGGAACAAAATTGACAACTTTAATTAAAAATTTTGTGGCTTCACAGTTGTCAATATCAGGAAGGACTTTTGTAACTGTAGCAATTATATATCATGACGGTCCTTCAATAACATCAGGACATTACACAGCTTATTTAAAGTCTAGAAATGGCTGGTCATTCTGCAATGATTCTGTTTTAATTTTCAAAAAAAAATTGCCGTATGACCTTAAAAACTCTTACCTGGTGTTTTTAAAACCAAAATTTTAGGGAAAGAATCTCGGGATGTGGTCTGAGGAATTTCAAGAAGTTCTAATGGCTCCTACACGATTTGGCCTTGAGGATAAGTGTAGTACAGAGACATAACTTCTTACCATAACACTGGACGTCATGGAGAAATACGTGCACTTTGAATGAGTTCAGAAAAACTGTTTCTTTGAAGCAGCCAATCAAAACATGGAGTAGAGGGAATGTAAGTCTGCAATGCTGTCTACTGTTTTACATTGCTTTGTGATTAAAAGTGATGTAGAGAATTAAATAATTGTAGTAGTCATAAAGGTAGTGTAAGTCTGCTTCATAGTAAGCAGTATCAGTGTCATAGGAAATGTAGAACATGAGTGAGCAAGAAGGGGAAGATATTACTAGTCCAGGATTGTGAAAATGATCTTGAACATTTTAATTGTGAAAGTTGCGGAAATACAACATGACGGGATTGGCTTACAAGAATTCTAAGAGTTATAAATGGCTCAGACACGATTTGGCCTTGTGGAAACGTGTGGTAGAGAGCGAGAAGTCATTTATTGTATGTAACATGTTTTTGAAAACAATGGAGGTTTTCTTTCAGAAAGTGGCGGGTTGAAAGTAATAACAGCACAACAGAGTGTAAGCTGTTCATAGGACATCCTTCGCCGTCATGGAAAGTAAGTTAACTTTAAGGAGTTCTGAATTCTGATTTGTTATGTTGTATGGGTTTTTTAAACACAATCATTTTGATTGTGTTTTTTTTCCCCGCTGTTATATGATGAATACCTTCAAGTCACTGTTTTTAGTGAAATTTGATACATTCTGAGAACAGCTAAAATAAACCATTTAATATGTATAATTAATTCTGTTCTGTTTGCATTTATGATGTACATGTAGAACTGTGTAGGAGGCATGGAGAAGGTGAGGCTTCTGTAAGTGTCAAAGTTGTTGCATACAGTGCTCATATTCTACGTAGTCTTTCATATGATAGACTACATTTCCACAATGAGATACCTAAGCAAAGGAAACACAGGTGATATGATTGTGGAATGAGGAAAAAGAATTGCACGTTTTTCAATTATATTACCTGTGTTTGTTAACATTACACATCACATTGTGTAGATGAGGTTTAGGCATGTTCCTGGAGACAGAGGAGGTCTAACATTTGTCCAAGAGTGCAGTCGACATGACACACTTGGTTGGTAGGCCTGCACATGTATTTTCTTCTCTGTATTCTTCAATAAGTGTAAATTTGATCTGCAACCCTGAGTAGGCCTCACCTTAAACAAACCTCTGGATAGGCCACACCTTATTGTCATCCTGAATCAATTATTTAACATGTTAGGGACAGATTTATGATAGGTGTATGCCTCTTTTGCGCCACTGTGCGTCACTTTTGTGACGCAGCCGCGGTTGAAAACATTTGGTATGAGGCGACAAAATTATAAAATGATGAATCTAGGCAGATGTGTCATGCTGTAAAAAAACAATGCCACATGAAACCGATGCAGCAGTCATGGAAAAGATGCACAATGTTGCAAGATAGGACTCACTTCATCTGCATCAAGATACTATTAGTTTAAAAAGTATATTTTTAGGACTGTGTAGGGGCATGGAGAAGCAGAGGCTTCTGTAAGTGTCAAAGTTCTTGAAAAACTATTTGTCCTTCAATCTTTTCCCTTGTTTTTTCTAATTTATTAAAAACATGTTTTAATATTTTTCAAATGTTTGTTCTCTCTTTCACAGATTTTTTAGTGTAAAAAGAACAAATGAGTAACTTAACGACAATTATAAGGTAAATGTTTTGTACTCTTTTTGTTATATTTCTATCACATTTAACTTCTATTAGTTCCACTGCTTTATTTCTTTAAGAATCACTTTCCTACCTTTGCTACTTCGCTCATTCCTTTGTCTATTACTTAATTACTCTACTCCTTCACTATTTTTCTTAGTCCCTCTCTTCTCATACTTCTTCACTCTTGGTCACTCACTCTGTCTCTATTACTTTCACTGTTTCTGACTGATCTAAATTTTTTTTTTAAAAAGAACAGTAAGTATAAGGGAAGGAAACAGACAGTTATGTTAAAAGAAAGACAGCTATAGGGAGTAAACTAGGGATACTGTTACCCGCAATCCTCTGCTGATGATGTCACTGACCATGTCATGAATGATGTAATATGTGACATCATCAGCAGTGGATTACGGGTAATAGTATCTCTAGTTTACTCCCCTATAGCTGTCTTTCTTTTAACATAACTGTCTGTTTCCTTCCCTTATACTTACTGTTCTTTTTTTTTTTTTTAATTTTTTGGGTTCGCTCCCGGTTCGCGTACCGGCGAGCGAACTGGGAAGCGAACTAAGAGAAATAGAGGTTGGCAGAGTTCCAAATATTCTACCAATTTTTTAATAACGGGGAGGTAGTTCTGAAAAGAACTTTTTTTTAATTGTTTTTGTTGTTTTATATTTTTTTATTTTTTTATGAACATTTTTTTACTTTTTTTGAATTTTTCTGAACGGTTTTATATTTTTGGGGTTTTTTTTTGGGGGGGGGGAAACGAAAACGATTCATTGTAAAGGGCTCAACAGGAGCAACAAAAAAAAAAGAATTTATTGTTTGCGGCGTTTCGGACAAATTGGAAGATGATAGTCAATAGCTCTGTTGATCAGAGTGATGCTACTTTCTCTGTAGCAAATGAATCCATTGCAAAGTACGCAGACTTGTTTTACTTCCCCAAATCTCAGTTGTATATTTGGCACCATCTCCCTGCCCTCTGGTCCCGTCACTTCGGGTACAACAGATCTTCTGGCCATAATAGGGGGATTATCTAGTTCGTTACGAAACTGTGCAGCACTGTAGTTGTTAGGATGCCACCTAGTCATGTGGCGATGCATTGTGTAGTTTCCGTAACTGTATTTCTTCTCGGTCCCTCTGGACAGTCTATCTTGACATATAAGGCAAGTTACGTATCTTGCATTTACTTTTTTCTCGCCTTTGGGAAATTAAAAAAATTGCCAAATGAAGTTTTCTTTCCGGTGAGACCTCCTGGGCTCCTCAGGCAAAAACTGCCTCTCTTCCTGCTCTTCCTCCTCTTCCTCTTCTTCCTCTTCTTCCTCCTCTTGCTGAATGATAACTTCAGCAGGTGGTCCTCTCTTCCTTGGAGGTGGTGGAGGTGGTGGGGAAGCACCAGCTGAAGCTACTAAAGAAGCCATTGCTCACTGGTAACAAAGGGTCTTTCTCTCACAAAGATGAAAGTCAGAGTGAGGAAAGAAGGAGGGGTTTTCATCATTTGGGAAAAACAATAGTTCTCAACCAATGAAAAGTGTTAATTTTATATTACATGACCTAGTGTTACATCATTAGGAAACCAAAAGTGAAATGAACCAATGAAAAGTGTTATTACCAAGTCACATGACCTGCTGTGTTTACGTTACGCGCTTTGCGCCGCCTCCCGGTTTGCTTCTGGGAACCTGCGCTTCGCGCCTCGCTTCGCGTACCAGTTCGCTAACGTAGCACGTCATATGACGTGCTACGTCATATGACGTCATATGACGTATCACGCGACAACGTGAAACGTCATGCGGACGCGAGGCGTCACGATGTTTTCTAACGCGGCAGTTGCGTTAAAGGAACGTTTACCGGTTTGCGGACTATTTCGCGGCATCAAGGTCAGCTAACGGGAAGCTTCCCGATTCGCGAAGTGGGAGGGAAGAAAAAAAAATATTTAAATTTTTTTTTATTAATAAACATATAAAATATATTTTTGGATTTAAAGAAGAATACATTTTACAGCTACAGATATTAGCTTTTAAAAAACCAATGAAATTCACTGAAAAAACCATAGGTTATAGACCATATATAGTTAGGAATTAGCATTTACAAAACCTTGAAAATTCACTGAAAAAACCATAGGTTATAGACCATATATAGTTAGGAATTAGCATTTAAAAAACCTTATTTTACTCACACAAAACCATTGAAATTCCATATATAGTTAGTTGCACTAACTATATATCGCGCACCCGCAATCCACTGCTGATGATATCACATATTACATCATTCATGACATGGTCAGTGACATCACTGATGACATCACTGATGACATCACTGATGACATCATCCAGTGACTGTGTGTTTCTGTAAAGTTTAAATATGTTAGATATATTGAAGAATGAGTGGATGTATAAGTGTCTCGATGAAGGATTTAGTAGGTGCGTGACTGACTGTATGAGTGAGTGAATAAATGTGTCGTACTAAATGCATGGGTTAGTCCAACTCCTGATGCATTATGGGACTTGAAGTATGGTAGCAGTCCGGCAGGTACTTACCAACGAATTCTGGGACATTGCACACGTGGTGTACCTCTGAGGAAAGCTATTCGCTGAAACGCGTCAGGTGCTCCACTTTTGCTGCAGCCTGCGTTAATCTCAATAAAAGCCAGTTGTTTCCAGAACCAGTGTTATGGCGCATTTGTTTGTTGGATGTTAAGGGCGGGAAGCGCTGTCTCCCGCTGTAAGCCATAAACGCCCTGCAGGGTCGGGGGCCCCCGACGGCAGCGAACTTTGCTTGGAACATTTAAAATGGGGGGCATGACCCGCTCGACCCACTGCGAGCCTGAGGATGTGCCGGCGATTTTTGCGGTGGTGATGAGAAAGGGAGCGACACGAGGGGGATGATTCCTCCCTGGAGCAGGTTTTGGATCTGGCGTTATTTTGACATTTTGCTACTGCTGCGCTCATGTGTGCTCCAGAGATTGCCAGCAACCATACTCACCTTTACAACTAGTCGGAGTTTGGGGTGGAATTTAACAACACTTTGGACTGCATACATGTACTCCATTCCAACTCCTGATGCATTATGGGACTTGAAGTATGGTAGCAGTCCGGCAGGTACTTACCAACGAATTCTGGGACATTGCACACGTGGTGTACCTCTGAGGAAAGCTATTCGCTGAAACGCGTCAGGTGCTCCACTTTTGCTGCAGCCTGCGTTAATCTCAATAAAAGCCAGTTGTTTCCAGAACCAGTGTTATGGCGCATTTGTTTGTTGGATGTTAAGGGCGGGAAGCGCTGTCTCCCGCTGTAAGCCATAAACGCCCTGCAGGGTCGGGGGCCCCCGACGGCAGCGAACTTTGCTTGGAACATTTAAAATGGGGGGCATGACCCGCTCGACCCACTGCGAGCCTGAGGATGTGCCGGCGATTTTTGCGGTGGTGATGAGAAAGGGAGCGACACGAGGGGGATGATTCCTCCCTGGAGCAGGTTTTGGATCTGGCGTTATTTTGACATTTTGCTACTGCTGCGCTCATGTGTGCTCCAGAGATTGCCAGCAACCATACTCACCTTTACAACTAGTCGGAGTTTGGGGTGGAATTTAACAACACTTTGGACTGCATACATGTACTCCATTCCAACTCCTGATGCATTATGGGACTTGAAGTATGGTAGCAGTCCGGCAGGTACTTACCAACGAATTCTGGGACATTGCACACGTGGTGTACCTCTGAGGAAAGCTATTCGCTGAAACGCGTCAGGTGCTCCACTTTTGCTGCAGCCTGCGTTAATCTCAATAAAAGCCAGTTGTTTCCAGAACCAGTGTTATGGCGCATTTGTTTGTTGGATGTTAAGGGCGGGAAGCACTGTCTCCCGCTGTAAGCCATAAACGCCCTGCAGGGTCGGGGGCCCCCGACGGCAGCGAACTTTGCTTGGAACATTTAAAATGGGGGGCATGACCCGCTCGACCCACTGCGAGCCTGAGGATGTGCCGGCGATTTTTGCGGTGGTGATGAGAAAGGGAGCGACACGAGGGGGATGATTCCTCCCTGGAGCAGGTTTTGGATCTGGCGTTATTTTGACATTTTGCTACTGCTGCGCTCATGTGTGCTCCAGAGATTGCCAGCATCCATACTCACCTTTACAACTAGTCGGAGTTTGGGGTGGAATTTAACAACACTTTGGACTGCATACATGTACTCCATTCCAACTCCTGATGCATTATGGGACTTGAAGTATGGTAGCAGTCCGGCAGGTACTTACCAACGAATTCTGGGACATTGCACACGTGGTGTACCTCTGAGGAAAGCTATTCGCTGAAACGCGTCAGGTGCTCCACTTTTGCTGCAGCCTGCGTTAATCTCAATAAAAGCCAGTTGTTTCCAGAACCAGTGTTATGGCGCATTTGTTTGTTGGATATATATATATATATATAACTATATCTACTGCTTATTTCCTTCCTTGAACTGCTACCTTGCCGATCTTCAGAAATGATTGTCTTTCTGTAGTCTCAGATTTATAGTTGAATAAAATCTTAAATATGTAGGTACTCTCCAATTCTCTCTACAACTAAGGAATACTCAATAGAATTGTCTCTCTGAAATGTGCTCTCTTCCCCTGGTTGAAGGATGGAAAACACGTATATGAAAATTGTCTCTAAGCTCTCCTTATTCCGAAACTAACTGGTCACTAATTCAGGATTTAGTAGTTTCAAAAACCCAAACTACCTTCCTGTGAGGAGCGTCTCTTTTATGAAGCAATTGCTGAAGGCAAGTTCTCTGTTCCTTCACCGTACAAGTCAAACTTAAATTTCCTCAGAAAAACTCCAGAAAACAGACACACCTACTTCACAGTGTTTACCTACTGTCAACCCAAACTCCTGCAAAGTGAGGTTTCTCCTAAACTCCTTCCTTTCTTTGAAAAGCAGAAGCGCAACTGAAAACGCAGCCGTTCTCCCAAAAATCTCAGTTGAAGTGTGTAGTGCTTTGCGCGAGCGAGCGCGAACACAGCTGAGCTGGGCAAGCTGCACAAACACTAGACCAGCTATCAGATCTGACATCGTGAGCGGCCATCTTGGAATTCCGCCGCGGAGATGGAAGCAGATACAGGAGCCAGAATGAGACTAACCTAAATGACATGACTCACCGAAGCCTGGCATAAATGTTCTTGTGCCTCTTTCCTCTAAACAGACTCAGTTTTAGGATGCTGGGGAATCTACTCAGGCCAGTCCTGACAACTTTGTTTCTCTAATTACAATCTAATTGCTTCAGCCTATGCTGATGATGTGATCTTGTATATCCGCAAACCCGATGTCCACCTGGCTCCAGTTATTTGTGAAATACTGCACCTTGGGGGGCTTTCTGGTCTTAAGATTAACTGGGATAAGTCCATAATATTTCCTTTGACTCCTGCTATGGTGCCGATCCTGCTTGACTTCCCGCTACAATGGATATCCGATCCAGTACGCTATCTGGGCATCCAAGTTCATTCCGATGCAGGCTTGGTGGTTAAGGCTAACTATGGTAGGGGGATTGACAAGCTCGGCGACGATATATATAGATGGATTTGGCTCCCACTTTCCTTAGCTGGGAGGGTTTCTTTAATGAAGATGGTAGTGCTCCCTCGCCTGCTCTTTCTATTCAGAATTCGGAGAGCCCCGTGGGGCTGGAAATCCTTCTCCTATCAGGCCTCCAGATTATGGGACTCGCTGCCTTCTGCGCTGCGATCTGACAAGTCTAAACTGAGCTTTAGGAAGGCACTAAAAACCTGGCTCTTCTTCATGACCTAACTTGCTCTATCCTGTTCTTCTGTGCTATAGCGCCAAGACGCCTCGGCAATAGAGCGCTTTAAAAATATTTCAGTCAGTCAGTCAGTGAGAGCAAGTCCAACATACACTGGGAGTAGCAGCAAGTATCGTGTGCAAGTTTGCAGGTGTAAAAAGCACTCTGTTATAAATTAAGAAAATTGTTTGAGTAGTGCTTGCCAATCTGAATGATTTCCTTATTTATAGCCATATTCTGGTCCATAAAGTGACAGGCCAGTCTATATCTAAGTCAGTCTCCCAGGAGAGTTCTGTTTTAGATTTATCTCTATTTGAAGGAGGTTGTTCTAAACGAGAATAAATGGAGGAGGCTCTAGGGCGTACATGAAGAAGACTATTCCAATTGCTATCGGGCAGAGAAGTTGAAGAGGATGTACGTGGAAATCGAGCACAGGTCGCAAGTATTGCCTGTTGCAGGATTTAAAATGTATGTTGGAAGGAAGCAGGTAGGTGATAAAGGTCTCGTATCTGCAAACATTGAAGAAGTGTACCCAAATGAAGCCTTTATTTCTCCATACTTTCCAGTATATAGGTTTGTTTTTAGTCGGGCTGGGCGTAGTTTGCGAAGTAGCGCTAGCGTAGCTACACGAAGTACACTTCGCACTACGCGAACTGCGTAGTAGCATGTTCACACTGTGCAAGATGCCATTTTCAATGATTGCACAGTGCGGACAAGCATCCGGCACTGTGCAATCATTGAAAACAGCATCTTGCACAGTGCGAGCTGTAAATTTCTGCCGTTCAAGGAGATTTTTACTCGAGCAGCAGCTTTCTCAATGCGGACTGGTACTTCTCATCGCAAGCGGTCGCGAGCATACCCGACCACTCGCAATGAGAAACCAGACCTCCCGTGTTGAGAATCTCGCAGGGAGGTTTATTTCCACGCTCACAATCGGCAACTTGATGTTGTTGATCACGAACGAGGAAAAAGTCTCGCCAGGATGTCATTTTGCTTGCTCGGGGTCGCCAACTTGACGTTGAGGACCGCGAGCAAGCAAAAAATGACAGCTTCACTACGCTACGCGTGTTCGCATTGTGCTACGTACAGTTCGCGTAGTGCGAAGTTGCGCAAACTTTGCAAACTACGCGAGCGGAGCGTAGTGCTTTGCTCAGGCCTCGTTTTTAATAAGTATAGATTTATTATGCCAAATTGCGGATTTAAGAAAAGTGTCAAAGTCATATGGGACTCGAGGAAGAGTAGCTTGTAATAATTTACATGAGTGTTTGATTACTGGTGTGTAGTTTTTTTCGGTTAGCGAGAAAAAGGAAGATGTTCTTGAAATGAAAAAGGTGATATAAATGAAGCTTCAAGGTCAAGCCAGAATGGGCAATTAGATGCTTGATCAGAAATCCAATTTGATAAATGTTTTAGTTGAAATGCTTTATGATAGTTGGAAAAATGGGGAAAATTAACACCTCCTTCTGATTTTGATCGTGTTAGTTTTTGTGATGCCATTTTTGTTTTTTTGTCATTCCATGAAAATGATATTAGTATAGAATTGATCCTATGAAAAAATGTTGCTGGAATAGATACTGGTATATTAGAAATGATCTAAAGTATAGGAGTGAGCATCATCTTAATCGTATCTAGACGTACCCACCAAGAGAGATGAAGCGGATGTTATCTTGCAGTAAGCGTTTTGAATTTAACTACACATTTATCCAAGTTTAGAGAGATGGAATTTGCTATGGAGGAAGAGAACCATAATCCAAGGTACTTTATGTGTTTAGAATTCCATGCAGACTTGGAGATCTGAAAATCCTCTCAACGTATATTTGGTTAAAGGCATAACCTCACAATTTTCAATATTTCGTTTGTACCCAGATACTAAAACATAAGCTTCAACCTCTTGTAAAAATGCAGAGAGTGAAGACTGTGGCTGAGAAAGAATAATTAAAATATCATCTGCATATGCTGCTAACTTGATGTGCTGGGATTCGGATACAAAACAGGTAATGGATTGTCTTTGCCGAATTCTAGAAAGAAAAAGTTCCAATGCTAAGTTAAAAAGGAAAGGGGACAAAGGGCAACCTTGATGGGCTCCTCTTTTAAGATTGAAATATGGAGATACAAGTCCATTGGTAGAGATAGCCGGCTTAAGTTCTGAATAGAGCAGAGCAATTAGGAAAATCATTTTTGGGCCAAATCCAAACCATTTGAGAGCATGAAAAATAAAAGGCCATGAGACTCTATTGAAGGCTTTCTCTACATCGAGGGCAATTGCAGTTAGTGAATCTGAGTGATGAGACATTCTGGATAAGAAGTCGAAGAACAATCTTGTGTTATCTGTGATATTACGACCTTTAACAAATCCTGATTGCTCTTTACCAATGAAGGAAGGTGTGGTTCTAATTTTATAGCTAATGCGTTTGAGAACATTATATAATCTACATTAACTAATGGATTGGGCCTATAATTTTTGCAATATCTGGAATCATTACTGTCTTTCGGTATTAGGCAAATTAAGGCCTCAAAAAATGAACCTGATGAGTTACAAGAAGCAGTGAAAGAGGGAATGAGAGTGTATAAATATGGAATAAACAACTGGGAAAAGTGTAAGAAATTTTCCACTGTAAATCCATCATGACCCAGGGCTTTATCTTTTTTAAGGGTCTTCAGTGCATTTAGAGTTCAACTTGTGTAATGTCAGTTTCCAAGATATCCAGACTGGAATGGGGGATATCACGCTTTGAAGTATAGCTGTATCCGGAGGTACATTTTCTGGCGTATAATGAAATTCATAAAAACAAACTAATTCTTGAAGGATTTTGGTATGTGTATGTTTTGGTGTTTGATTGTCATCAGTAATGGAGTCAATGTGAAGCCTGTTTTGCTTGATCTTGAGATAATTGGCCAATAATTTACCTGATTTGTTATCGCCACCATAGTATTTCACACTCATTATCAGGAGAAACAAAGAGGCATTTTCAGTCGAAGTTTTATTAAAAGCTATGTTTGCGTTTATAAGCTCTCCTAAAGTGGTCTTTGTGTTTGAGGTGTAAAAGGCGTGTTCTAGTGTTTTAATTTTGGAAAGAAGTGCTTTGTGGATCGTTCGGAATAATTTATGTTTGTTAGATGTATATCTAATAATAAAATCTCGAGCTGTAGCTTTAAAGGCATCCCAAATTGTATGGAAGGGGAGATCATCAGTTAGGTTGGTTTGAAAGAATTCATGAACAAAGGGAATAAAGGATGTATTAAAATTGGGGTCAAGAAGTAAAGAATTATTGGAGCGCCATCTCTTAGGTGAGGTATATTGGTGAAGGATGTCTAGTTGAAGTACAACAGGAGCATGGTCAGAGATGAGTGATGCTGAAAGCAGAGATTGAGAAACATTTTGTGTGATAAAAATATGATCTATCAGGACTTTGTCTGATGTTGTGGGAAAAAAGGAGTATTCCCTCGAGGACGGGTTGCATAGTCTCCAGGCATCTACCAAATTTCTCTGTTTTATAGTTCTCAAAAAAGCTTTATATGATTTGTTTGGGATGAAGGGACCCTTAGAGTTCCGGTCAAGGAAGGGATCCATCACTTGGTTACAATCACCTGCAAAAATAAAATTCTCTCTGGGGTATTTTAAAAGTAATTGGGAAATGCGAGACCAAAAGGAGACATCACCACAGTTAGGAGCGTATAGATTAAATAAGGATATGGGAGTTTTCCCTATCAACAAGTTAGTAAACAAGCATCTACCTTCGTTGTCTGATTACTGTGAGATGAGTTTAGCGTTAAGTGCTTTATGGCACAAAGTTTAAACACCGTTCCTTTTACCAACCTCTGATGAAAAGAAAACCTCTCCAACCCAATTCTTTTTAAGCTTTAGTGACTTGCTTTCTTTGAGATGTGACTACTGCATCAGAGCTATATTAGCATTCATCGTCGATATGTGGGAGAGAACACTTTGTCTTTTAATGGGAGAATTTAAACCTCTGACATTCCAAGTAACAACTGTTAAGAACATATGTGAAGTAAATAGAATGAAAATTATTTTGAACCAGTAATTACACATCTTTTTTTAAATAAAGAATATGTGATAAGTATGAAGTTAACCATTATAAAAGTCGATAGATGAGTATATGAAAGATGATGAAGATATGAGAGATGAAGGAAATGAGAGGAAAAGAGTTCTCGTAGGTAAGGAAGAAGATTGAGAAAAAAGAAATGGAGGAAAAGGAAGTAGAGCTGAGGAAATAGCGAATAAGACAATAAGAAAGGTAAGAAAAGGAGAAAGAAGCAACAAAATGAAGAGAGAGAATTAGTATGAGAAACAATGGAGAAAACACAAATGACATACTTACAAATAATCTGAGACATATGTAAGGTGGGGGGAGATGAGGCCAAATGGAACAATGACGTATTTAGACTTCAAGTGGGGAGCGGGAAGTAGAACGAGCACTGACGAGCAGCACAACACAGGGGGAAGTACAACAAGGGAACAAAACCTGCAAGGAAAAAAAGGAGGTTAATGATCATTCAAAACAGTAAAGTAAGGAGGAGCATTGTCTTCAACCATTTTAACATGAAGAAAGTTGTTAACAATATATAACAAAAGTTAAGAACTCAGGCAAGGCTAAAAACCCACCTACTACAAACCAACTGCAAGGAACTCACTGTTACGCTTCGACAGTTTCCACCCCAGACCGTTGAGGGAAATCCTCCCATTCGGCCAATTCATGCGTATACCCAGGAAATGCAGTGACCTAGCAGATTACAAAAGACAGTTGGTCATCCTTAGATCTAAATTACAGGAACGAGGCTACCCTAACAAAATCATCGAGAAAATCAGCAAGAGGGCACGCAACCAAAACAGGGAGGCCCTCCTGGAAACTGTTACCAAAGACCCGGAACCACCACAAGTGACATGTGTCACTACATACAACACTGCATCTAACCAAGTCTCCAACATTGTCCACAAACACTGGGGGATCATCAACTCAGGATCCAGGGAATGGGAGCAACCACGTTTTGCATTCAAATGGGCAAACAACCTCAAAGACCAACTGGTGTCCACACGCCCAAGAGAGCGCCAAAGACCTAAAGGCAACACTATTCTCAACATGTGGGGTATCCCCAAAATCACTGGGCATTATCTGTGCAATGACTGCAGCGTGTGGCACCTCACTGAACACTCCAAAATACTAAATCTGGAACACGGAAAAGTCTGAACTGAACAACAGCATACCAACTGCAGCAACGTAGTTTACTTGATCAAATGCCCATGTGGCCTCCGCTACATGGGCATGACGACAAGAAAAGTCAGGACCAGAGTGGTCGAACACCGGAGCACTATCAGGTGCAAAAAGAACATCAGTAAACTGACAGATCACTTCCTACAAAATCACCATACCCACAACGACATGACATGGACAGTCATTAAACTATTCAACCATGACCACCATGATAACGAGAAGATCCTCCTGACCAAGGAACAACGGTGGATCTACCGTTTATCCACGCACCAACATGGCCTAAAGGACTCCATACCATGGTGCTCCCTGAAACCGTGAACTTCAGCACTGCTGATTCATCACTCCGAACAGCGTCCACCTCCTGTTATGTGTCACCTTACACATAAGTCTGAACAGCTACGGTGCTTTGTTTTTTATTTTTTATTTTAATTTCTTTTTAACCCCTCTTAATTTTTACTCTTTAACTGGCTACAAAAGATGAAATGAGTTAAAACTAGTGAGAGGACTTTCTCGTTATGAGTGGGGGGTATTAGAAGATTTGATAGGATCTGGTGAACATTTTTTGATAAAATCTGAGAGGAATTATTGTTATTATAGGAGGAAGCAGTTTTTATAAGTTCTATAGCATATTATATTAAATGCATATACTGTGACTAACTGCTTAGTCACAATACTTGGTGTATGGTATTAGTCTTATTTGCTAGGCTTATGTAAATGTAAATGTTTTTCTATGCTAAATGAGTTTTAGAAATGTCGATAGATTGTATATTATTCATAATTTCGTATTGTCAATAAAGGACTTCAATATCAATATAAAAAAAATTTAAAAAAAGAAAAAAATGTACTCAGGTATATTTAAACAACGGCGAAAACCTTGCTCACTTCCTCGGCGGTCCGTGATGGGAGAAAAAGGTTCCCTGCAGGTTTCGACCGCCAGAGCCATGAGTAACATACAAATCTCCTACACCCACCAGGGTAAGCCACTCTTTTCCTTTTCAGGTCCTCCGCAGGTCCATAACAGCCTTTGGTCCCCTCCTTTCTTCACAGGGTCAAAACCTCGGCCGGACTTTGACAACAAATTGCTAGCATGAGGACATTTCTCCTTACTGTATCCAACAGTACCTGTGTGTGTGCTCACGTCTCTTAGCCCACCACAAACCATATGCGTATCCCGCTTATCTCACTATAACTGCACCACCAGTACGGTTACACCTTTGCCGAATTTTCGCTAACACAGCACCTTATTAATTGGCAATTCGTTAATTTTTGATTTTCAGCAACCATGCTAAAGACTCTTTCTCTGTATGTGTTTCCGTCATCTATGTTGTATGTTCAGTAATGCTTGAAGAGGGAATCCCCCTCCCATATATATAGCACCTTAGCGAGTGCTACACATTTTTAAATAAAAAAAACACTCACTAAGGGGTCGATTCCGATCCCGTAAAAAGCGCTCCGAATCGTCATACGGAGCATTTTTTTCCATACGAATCGTACCCGTAACCGTCCCCGTACGAACGATGTAGTACGATTCACACCCAATGCAGCTATCCGTACGAATCGTACCAGGAACCGTACGAATAGAATTCCCGCACGAATCGCCCTCGGAACCCGCTGTACACGACGTTTGTACGGTTCACGGCTGCTTTTTACGACCCGGCAAGTACGATCCGTGTTGGGTACGCTCCGTACGACCCTTTTCTACGGGAGCTGGAAACTGCCGTAAAATCAGAGTTTGCCCCGAAACTGGTACGCAACGGCCCACCCCGGGTACGGCGCGTACACCCCATGATCGCAGGGGTACGTGCCGTACCCCTGCGATCATGGGGGGTACGTGCCGTACACCCAGCGTACATGCCGTACCCCATGTACGCTGGGTGTACGGCACGTACCCCATGTACGCTGGGTGTACGGCACGTACCCCCCATGATCAGAGGGGTACGGCGCGTACCCCTGCGATCATGGGGTGTACGCGCCGTACGGTGTGTATGTGATTGTGCACTTTTCCGTACGAATCGCCCTTACCTGACGTGGACCATACGACTAGCGTCCTGGTACCCCGGTCGGGATCATAATCGTCGGATCGTACGGCGTCCGTACGAGTCGTACGGAAACGGATCCGGATGCGAGTCGTACGGACAGTGATTTTTAACGGATCGAAATCGACCCCTTAGTGTATATATTGCACCTGGATTTAGGAGGTCTTAAAATATACTCCAACAATATCCAATTTGCCTTTTTAATGCTAACAGAGGCCCAGATATTAAAGATTAGTTATCCCCTTCGGTACTGGGACCACTGTATAGCCTTTTTAAACTCACCTTTACGTCACCACACTACACACTCAGTCACATACCAGCTCCGCTGTTACCAGGCGTTATAGCACACCCGGGGCACATTCGGTGTCACTAGGTGGGCCGGATGATGAAACATGCCACCAACTAGGTTGGTGGGTGAGGGCTTCATGAAGAAACCTAATGGTTTCCATCTAGCCATACAGTCCAGAGTCTTGTAATACCTTCACAAATGTGCTAGTCCTTATTGATTACCATACAGAGCTAAAACAGAAACATCTATTTGGTATGCGATGAGGATGATGAGGATGTATCCATAGACTGTGCGTGGCAAGTGTTAAGAAAACTTTTCAATTTTATAGGGTCCTCATACGTAGTAGTGGTATTGTTAATGGTCACCTTGAAAAGGCATGGGCGAAAAAGGCAGTAGCGCACCCCAAGAGAGTGAAGCTGTGGTTCTCAGTGCCAAAAAGTGTCTGTGTCTATCCGCAGTGGGCTTTGAATAGTCCTGAGAAAAAAACAGAGGATTGCCTGCCCATGAAATATGGGCGATTGCTCGAGCAGCTGAGAGAATCTTGAGCAGGTCAGTGTATTCTAAAAAATATAAGATGATTCCTCTTGGGTTCCTCGCGGAAAAATGAAGTCGTTGCAGAGGCAGGCCCCAGTCTGTGAGCCCTTTGGATGTTGAGCTGAGTATCCTGTGGGAAATTAAGGACCTTAGAAAGAAAACCTTTGAAAATGTTTATGAGGTGTGAACCCTCTGAGCCTTCTGGTAATCCATAAATACGGAGATTGTTTCATCTGTTCCTGTTTTCAAGATTTTCTACTTGCTTTTGGAGCGTCTATATTTGAGAGTAAAGGGCTTCCATTTTTCTGCTGGCAGAAGTTAAAGAATCAATGTTCTGTTCCACTGTGGTAACTCTGTCCTCAAAACTTGACCATCTGTCAGTTAGAACGTGTAGTTTAGAGTTAGTTTCCTCAACAAATGGACGAAGAGCTCTGGTTTCCCATGATGAGGGCTCGGGCACTTTGACAAACATGATCAGCTAACGTGGAGATACTGACTTTTTCCACTTCCAAGGCCCGGATGACACACGATCTGTTTGACTTTCTCAGTTTTTAGGCCGCGGTTAACTACCTGTCCTCGGGCTATGCAACCAACAAACTATTTAATTGAAGGGGCGATCTTGCGTCACTGAATTGTTTCTCGCTGGTCCGCACGTCTTAAATTTGATCAAATTTGACCTAACCAGGCTTGTGTTGACTACATCTTCAACATCCGGGCTGCCGACTGCTCGACTAAACATTTCCGGTTTCTGGTCTGTATTATAATTCCAGTTTCCGGTTTACGTAATGAACCTATAACCATAAAGTAAACACGGTTCTACTACATCGAGTTGTCTCCTTCTGGTCCGCACGCCTTCAAATTCAACGCGACCAGGCCATCTGTCATTTCCGGCCTGTATTCTATTTCCGGTTTCCGGTTTACGTAATCAACCTATCACCATACAGGAAACACGGTTCTATTCCGTCGAGTTGTCTCCTTCTGGTCCGCATGCCTACAATTTAACGCAACCAGGCCATCCTGTCCGTCACCTTCCCCTCGGCTCAGTAGCCAGACCGAGGCAACGACGGACAGGTAGGTGATCGCATCGCTGGGACATATTACATACTCTTCTGCTCGCAAAATTTTCCTAATACTGTTTTTCTGTGTAGTCACCTTGGCTTTTGAGTGACGCTTGTTCCGCTTGCTACTGGGAGTGTGCTATGCGGAATTTACTGTCACTTACTTGAGACCTGATTCCGGCACAAGACAGTATAATTACACTCCTTGGCTGACTTTGGATCCGGCGTTGCTGCTCCTACCAGGCTTTCCCACCCACGCCTCGCGGTACCCGCTCCGCGGGTCCCGCTTCGTTGCCCACCTGCCTGACGTTCCTGTTGCTCCTGTATTTCAGCTGCTCCTGTGGGGTGTGCGAGGCAGCAGGGCTGCGAGCGCGACCCGGGACTCGCTTTCCCAGGAGTCCCGGTGTCTCTGGCCGAGTCACCTGGCCCCGCTCTCCCTGACCGCCCCGCCCCAGCTGCAGCAAGTGAAAAGAGGCAAGGAACTTTTCTTCGTGGGACACTCCTTGGCTGACTTTGGATCCGGCGTTGCTGCTCCTACCAGGCTCTCCCACCCACGCCTGGCGGTACCCGCTCCGCGGGTCCCGCTTCGTTGCCCACCTGCCTGACGTTCCTGTTGCTCCTGTATTTCAGCTGCTCCTGTGGGGTGTGCGAGGCAGCAGGGCTGCGAGCGCGACCCGGGACTCGCTTTCCCAGGAGTCCCGGTGTCTCTGGCCGAGTCACCTGGCCCCGCTCTCCCTGACCGCCCCGCCCCAGCTGCAGCAGGTGAAAAGAGGCAAGGAACTTTTCTTCGTGGGACACTCCTTGGCTGACTTTGGATCCGGCGTTGCTGCTCCTACCAGGCTCTCCCACCCACGCCTCGCGGTACCCGCTCCGCGGGTCCCGCTTCGTTGCCCACCTGCCTGACGTTCCTGTTGCTCCTGTATTTCAGCTGCTCCTGTGGGGTGTGCGAGGCAGCAGGGCTGCGAGCGCGACCCGGGACTCGCTTTCCCAGGAGTCCCGGTGTCTCTGGCCGAGTCACCTGGCCCCGCTCTCCCTGACCGCCCCGCCCCACCCCGCCCTATTGGTCCCAGGATTATAAATTTGGTAAGCCTTACGCTGCGCGGGAGCGCGCGGGGCTAAGCCCGGGCAAAGGGCGGGCCCTCTGTGGCCCTCCGTGGCCTGCAGTGCCTGGCCTGGGAATACCTCTATTCTCCCCTGCATCCTAGCTTCGTATTTTGATTGCCCATTGACTCTATGCTTGAAGCCATCCGGACAATTTTTGTTGGGTATTTTATCTTCTGCGCAATTTTATTTACTTGTTTTGTGCTTATTGTCAATTTGGGGTCATCTGTTAGTATTATTTTATTATCTTCTGTTGCTATTTGTCCTGCCAGATATGTCCACCCGTAAAACTAGGAGCCAGAGAGCTGGCAATGACAAAACTAAAAAAGTAATTGGCACCCTAGATAATTTCATCTCTCGGACAAACTCTCTGATAGACCAGGGTATTTCCCTAATGGAAAGGAGGGTTTCGCTGGATCTTGCTCAAGCGAAAAGGTCTTCATTGGGCAACATAGCACTGATACATTCCCCGCCCCAAGGTCTAATTAACCTTGTTCCTCCTGCTGGGATGCCTATTAATGATTCCACTCCTGCCATCTGTTCATCATCAATACCCATCAATGCCCACGCTATGAGCACATTACCCTCTAACATCCCCCACCTACCCGTGATAGTTAATCATGGCGACACTGACTCTTCTCAGGCGGGCGGGTTAGACACTATTATGTCAGCTCCAAATGTCTCGAATTCAACAAACCCTCCAACTGATAACCCCGCCATAACTTCACAAGGGAGCATGGGCTCTAACTCTGGGGGGGATAATCTGGGTGTGGCGATGGCTGATGATGGGACCTCCCAGGCCCCCATTGATCATCCCGAGTCTGACCCTTTAGATTCTACTCCTCATTTATTATCTTTAGGGGTTCCGGACGATATAACACACGATAGCAGCCTGGCCAGCGTTTTGGATATCAGCGGAAGCAATGACTCATCAATTAATTCAGGGGATGGGCTTGACTCTCTAATGGACTCTATGTCTACCTTGTTAAAATCATTGCTCTCGCCTCTGGAGACTAGGCTCTCTAACATAGAAAATCAACTTGCCACTATTCTTGCGTTGCAAGACCCTAGGTTGGTTACCCCCAGCCCCTGTACTTCGGTGGTTTTACCGCCTGTTGCTAATATTGGGTCGCTCAACACAAACCCACCCATGGGGAGTATTCCGGCTCCCACAATCAGCTCATCCACCACTTCCCAGCCGGCAACTAACATAGTGAATAACATCAAACCCTCCACCTCCACATGCCCGAGTGCAGCGAATAGAAATGTACCCAGCGCAGCGATTAGAAAGGCACCTAATAACCCAGCTTCTATTATTCCCCAGACACAGCCCAGAAAAACCACTACGCGACGTAACATCAATCTACCACCTGATGCATGTCCGTATGTGGTTGTTCTGACGGGGATTCCCGAGCTGCCTATGTCCACCTCCGAACCCTTCTGGGCGATTAAAAATAAAATATGCCACTGGCTTGACAAAAATTACCCTCCACCACCTGGCCTAAACAAGAACATACTTATGGTTGAACGAGCCCCTTGGGTAGGTGGGAAGAAGAAAAGTATAAAGGGCGATTGTGTCGTTATCACGTTTGAGGACCCACGACTGGTAGAATTTATCTGTTCCTCTCCTCCATGTGATAACAAGTCGGTGGTATTAGCCAAACCCCTGTCTTTTTTCTATGCACAAGAGGGCTACGAGGATGTTAGATGGAGTTGGTTGAGGCCGGCTAAGAAAGGTCTGGGGAGAGGTAGTAATGGGAACCCTTCATCCACCTATCAGAACCCCCAACAGTGGGGAATGGCTGCAGAAGAAGGATGGAACCTAGTCCATAGGAGGAGGGGGCATCAATGGAAGGGTGACTCCCAGTATAATGGAGAAGGATGGGGCCCACAGCTCAACTATCCCTTATTCCCTTGTTACAATCGTTTTAGTGGGCTGGAAGAGGTGGACTGACCATCACCTCAGTGTATTGAAGATCCCAATGGTAGTGGGGTACTTACTCCCGTAGATAGTGGTTCTATCGTTGTTACTAGGGAGGAAATACCCGTTCAGGATAGCATTATTCCAGACCCCCTGACAAAGGATATTACTCCCGCAGATAGTGGTTCTACCGTTGTTACTAGGGAGGAAATACCCGATCAGGATAGCATTATTCCAGACCCCCTGACAGGGGACATTGATATTCAGGCCCCCCCGGAAACACTCTCGCTGTCCCCTTCCCTTGTTAAAATCCTGTCCTGGAACATAGCGGGCTTAAAGAAAAACCTGCCCGATCCGGAATGGAATAAATTCTTAGAAGATTTCCATATCTGCATGTTCCAGGAAACTTGGTGTGTAGTGCCAGAACACAAGCATGGCTATTCTACATTCTTTGTTCCTGCAACACAGCTTGGGAGGGGGCGCCCATCGGGTGGACTACTCATTTGGATCAGGATAGATTTGAATTGTGAGGTTACTGTTAACTATATCCCCTCCAATGACATTCTTCACATAACTGTTAAAAGGCAGTCCGCCAGAAATGTTTTTGAACTTTTTTGCATTTATGCCAGGGGGCTCCCAGGGGGCCAATCTTCACCAATACTAGAGCTGCTAGACAATAGGCTTTCAGCCCTCCCCTCTAAATCCTCAGTACTAGTCGGAGGTGATTTTAATTGTACATTTGAGCCTCTTGATGAGGACGAATTTTTGGGCTCTCATAATAAACCAGGGAACCAGCTCATCCCATCCTTATCTCTGGCCCCAATTACGAAGTGGTCGGCTAGAGCCATTCAGTTAAATGCCCTGGTGTCTGCCCATGACCTATGGGCCCTAAACGGCCGTACCACATCTGACCGCATGGGCGCTATGACCTTCAATCGAATAGGCTGCCCGTCACGGATTGACTACATCCTTTTGGATGTATGGTCATGGGTCAAACTCGTTGATATGGAGGTCAGCCAAAGGATCGATAGTGACCACAATCCCCTCTGCATGGGTATGTTCTGGGGAGATAATATTGGTGAAGATGTCCCAAATGAGCTGATTACCAAAGAACTAGTCCCTTCTAACTGTAATCGCAGGATTAAATGGAATGTGGTTAGGTGTAATGAAGGGACACTCGAGAATATCAGGGTTTTAGTTTTGGCTGCTTCATCTGCCCTGGCATCTGTGAACAAAACTTCCCCCCAGTTTCAGGGGTCTGTGTTGGCAGCTAAGTATAAAGACCTAATAGTGGAGATCAGTATGTTTTTCTAAAAAAAAAAACAAGGGATGCCCATCGACTAAACTCTTGCAAAAAAAGGGGAACCCCTGGTATACTGTCGACTGTAGAGAAAAAAGAAAAGCTATCTCCCTGGCTATAAAAAACAAGGATGCACCAGCAGCCAGATCAGCTAGAAACGATTATCGCACCAGTATTGCGAAAGCCAAAAAAGATTGGGAAGAGGAACACTGGCAGGCTTTAAAGGAAGCGGCTCATGGGAAAAATGCCACTGTATTTTGGAAATTGATAAACGCCCTTGATAGACGAGGTGCTGAGCCCATTCCAAACCATATGACTGAGTCCCAATGGCACTCCCACTTCTCTAAACTATATGGCGTAGGCTCCACGGAAGTTGCGTTAGCACCTCCAATAATAGATACTGGTTGTTTGGCCCATCTAAACGGTGGCTTTACAGATGTATTGTTTTCGCCCCGCGAGGTTCAGGAGGCCATCCTCAAAATAACACCGGGTAAGGCACCTGGCCCGGACGGAATTCCGGGTGATTTATTGCTGCATAATCCATTGGTTTGGGCTGATTTTATTGTAAACATTATGAACCTTATTCAGTTGGGCCACCAAGTACCTGACTCATGGAAAGGTGCCGAAGTTGTCACCATTTTCAAAAAGGGTGAGAGAGAGGACCCTGCCAACTACAGACCAATTAGTTTAATTGATGTTACCCAAAAGTAGTTGGTAGGGTCATTGTAAATAGGATCGAGGGCTGGCTTATGGAAGAAAATATCTTGTCCCACTTTCAGGCTGGATTCAGAAGCAATGTAGGAGCAATTGACCAAGTTTTTAGATTTTGTGCAGTTTTTTGGAAAACAGTGTCAATAGCCAGAGGGAGTCTCTACCTGGCGTTTATAGACTTAAAAACTGCTTTTGATGTAATACCCCGTGTTAAATTGTGGAATGTCCTATTGGATATGGGTTTCCCATCCTATTTGTTAAATTTTATTATCAAACTCCATAAGGGTACCTATGCTAGGATACGTTGGGGGACGCAGGGGCAACTCACTAAGAGTATACCTGTCAACAGAGGGGTGCGGCAGGGGTGCGTGATGGCTCCTACTTTGTTCTCCCTCTTTATAAACGGGGTGGTGAAACATCTGCAAGAGACACCGGCAGACGCCCCCATTATAGCTGGGGAGAAAACGCCATCACTCCTCTTTGCTGATGACACCCTCCTGTTATCAAAAACTCCCACAGGTCTCCAAACCCTTCTTGACCAGTTTAGTGTTTTTTGCCAGGAACGGGGACTTACAATAAACACAACTAAAACTAAATTAATGGTTATGACCGCCAAGAGAAAATATAGGAATATCCATTTGACTCTGAATGGATCTCCCCTCGAGGTGGTCGAAGAGTTTGATTACCTCGGTGTTAGGATTAATAACAACTTGAAATGGGAACCCCATATATGTAAAATGATTTTAAATCTTAAGAGAGTTTCCGGCACTATTTTAAAAAACCAACGTCTCTCTGTGAGCAGGCCAGTTGCCCCTGCCTTGTCAGTTTATGAGGGTAAAGCAATTGCCTCAGCTGTTTATGGCTCGGAATTATGGGGCACTGAGAATAGCAATGACCATGTCCTAACGGAGAACAAGTTTATGAGGGACTTGGTATCACTTCCAACCTCCACTCCACTCAAACCTTTGTTTTTAGATCTGGGTAGAAGGTCAATCCGGGACATCCTTCAGCTTCGTCCCCTCTTATACTGGGTCCGTTTGAGGAGGACCCCCGAATTGGCTAACTATGCCTTAGTGTTAGATGAAATGTTAAAACTAAACACTTCAGGCAAAATCAAGTGGCTAAATGTCTTAAAACATCTTGCAGCCAGTGTGGGTTTAAGTGACGCATGGGTCTCCCAATCCCCTCCTCCAAAACAAGTGGTGAAAAAATTATACTGGGACTGGATAGAGGCCAGGGCGCTACAGAACCCAAATTGGGGACATTTGACTGAGATCTTTTTGACCCATAAGTGCACTTTAAAACTGGAATTGTTCTTGGATTTTATTCAGATTCCTCGGGAAAGGACTCTATATCTTAAATTTAGATATGGAACATTGCCCCTCAAAATTTTCACGTCTAGGTGGAATAAAAGGAGGGAAGAGGATATAAAGTGTCCAGGCTGTACAAATCCCGAAGAATCATTGGGCCACTTCTTTTTTGCCTGTAAGGCATACATCCTACCTAGGAACAAATGGTTAAAACCAGCACTAAAGAACCTTGGTGTTAGGGATTACAAATCAGCTTTGCGTATCCTTACCTCCAACACCTCTTCCATGGTTATTATCTGTGGGGTTGCAAAGTTTTTATCATGTGCCTGGATTATTAGGACAAAGCTTTTAAAAAATGTCCATCAAGTCAATTTTTCCACATAACTTTTATATGTATTTTTGTAAATGATGAACTGGTTTTATAATTATGTGTGTATTATATGTTTGTACTTTTTATGATACATGTGTCGAATAAAAGTATAATGACTTAACTTGACTTGTATAATTATAAAATACAGGGGTTAGAGATTGATGAAGCGATGTTTCCTTCGCACTCTCTTTTTTGCCACATGCCTGCACCCCCAGCTCTATACTTAAACACCAGTTTAGAGATACATGATATTAAGCATTATCCTGCTACTTAGCGTACTACCGACCATGCATATAAACAACTCAGAACTTCTCGTATTAGTCCACGAGACAACCGATGCATGGCATGCTGCAATCGCCATCTGCTATTTGTCCACTTAATCTAAGGGTTTCTATTTTAGATATGGTATGTCAGAGGGAATCCTAATATTTGCTTTTGGTTTATATGTACAATTAAAACCAATTTTCCCTCCATTTTCTCAGAGCGGGCCTCTTTAACCTGAGCGAGTGCCAGGCGAGGTGAGGCCATCTCCATACAAATTATGGGTGAGTTACTTCAACCAAAAGTTTGTATGCTGATCTACATATGCATTGAAGTTTTCATATGTCTACATTAGTTTTTGCTGTGTTTATTTTCAGGAGAGTTCTTGTCACAATGATATGAGACTACTATATAGTAATCTTCTACTGGTAGGTCTACATTATATATATATATTTTTTTCTTCTTTCTCACTGTTGCAGTAGTGTTTTATTTATAGGTCCTGAAGAAAGCCTTGCTAGGCTGAAACATGTTGACCATTTATTTTCCACAACTGATAGTAATATTTGTTTGACACACTATCTTCACTCTGCTTTTAACCTTGTCGTTATGTTGACCTCCCCTAATAAAGTCGTACTTTGGCACCATAACAGACAATTTTAAACATCACACTTTTTAAATTTTTCACTATCACACACTTCCGTGAGCACTGCAACTCTTTTCCCTTCAGCCTACCAATACATCCTTCTGGCTGTCTCTCTCACTGGTGGATCAAATACTAGCATTCGTCTACATATGTCCAGAGAGGTTCCTAGTAGATACCAGTTTCTAATAAAAACCCAGATGATGAGCCATTGGGTGGGCTGATGGGTATCTTTCTCACATTGTTGTCTTTTTTCTCTCCTTACAGAGGCTACTTCTTCACAATACTTCAGAGTGTTTAGCATTTTGTAGTCTTTCCCAGGCCCTTTGTATCCCCTATGTGTTGTTGTTAGTTAGTTTGGGGGACAGGATGCAAGTTGGTCTTTAAAAATGTTTCCCCTTAGACCCTCTCTTACATTTTTGTTTTTCGTCTAAAGAACAAAGTATGCCAATTTCTAGAAAAAGAAAAATCTGTGTTTAGCAAAAGCAGTTCTAAAGTAGTATAGATACCATTGGAATTTGAAATTCCACATGTAATGGAAATGAAAGAGGTGAAGTAAGGGTGCACGTTAACGAACCGCTACTGGAGTAGCATAAGAGGGTAAGCCACTTTACAACATTCAAAGCAGCTTTTTGTAAACGCCACTGCTTGGTATTCACATCTGCAGCTATAATTAATCAGAAACATAGGGGAGCGATACCTTCATGGCCCCAATCACCAAATATTACCACCCAAGTGCCATGCCCCACAGCGAAGTAAGCTATAGCCGGAACAGTATCATTTGAGAAGGAAGACGTACTGGGAGGATCGTATCCGTAACTTCAGTCCTCAAGGTAATTCTCCCTAATATGCTGAGGTGAATGAGCAGGAGGCGGCAACTAACTAGTCTTAAACAAGTAATAAAATGTAGATTCTGGACTCCCCAGAACTATTCAATTTGCTGCAGAACACCAAGGTAATTATACAGTTGAGGAGATCATCTTCATTGTTTCACACAGATATACACTTTCACTAGAAACCAGGAGGTATTCTATTTCACATTTTGATGGGCATCAAATTACTTCAGTTAACTGACAGTCCTGATGGGGCCATAAACAGATGAGCCACCGCAGGGGAAATGCGTGGTAAAATTCCGCACAGAGAGCAAATTAAGATGGTGGCCACTTCAATGACCAAGCCGCTTCATTGCGCAGACGAAGAAATAACATTGCTTACATGCTGCTGCTGTGGTTCAAAAACTGCTCGTCGTGTGCAGCTCCGTTCCAGCTGATTAGTAACACCCCAGGTCCATCGCCTTCTTTGCTGTCCCAGGAGAGTCAGGGACCAGCTGCCATTTTCCTTGGGCGCTAGCAAGGCCACCAGATTGCAACGTTTTAAGTCAGAAGAATTTATGACTTTGCACATTCCTAGTATAAATACACTGGCCTGAAAAAAGTAACAAAGTTAGATCACAGTGATACTCTTAGCAATAATATATAACATTAATTATGCATTAGAACAGTTTTGGACCTGGCCCTTTTTGGCAGGTTCACCCCGAAACTTTTTGCTTTTGCCTAGCCTGTTTCTGGAACCTGGTGTTGGTGATTTTAGGCCTCTGCGCACTTTTTCACTGTGGTGTAGTGTAAAGTGCGTGAGCTCTCTGTGTACGTGTGGTGAGTGACCTGCCCTCCCATAGGAATGCATGGGCAATATGTGTGACCATGGTAGTTCCTGATGTGTGGGGAGTGCAGGGTCGAGTTTGGTATGTGCGAACTCGTGAGACTCAATGCTGCGTAATGATGTATGTGGCATGAATGTGTCTAGTGTGGAAGTGCCACTTCTAGACATGGGTGTGCGTGTGTAGTGAGTCTGCTGGCACGTGATTGGCTGGAGCCTGGCTCCAGGAGTGTGCCTGGGCCTGCTTGTAGATTGACTGTCTGGTTTGAGGGTGTCAGGGGCTGGGGAGCCCCCAAGAGGTTGTCTGAGTCAGCCCTTGGTTGAATGACTGCATCTGCAACTAGAGTGGTGGGAGGAGATAGCACCTGGGAGTGAATAGGGCTGTGCCTACCTGCCACAATGCTGACTCCACCCCCTGGGGTGCGTCTGATGTCCCCAGCCTGGCCAGTGAAAGGAGTTCCCTATAACCAGTTGTAGCTGGTTCTCACATTGCCTGCACCCTGCTAGACAAAGGAATTCACTGTATAAAAAGGGGCTGTGTCCCCTTCCAAAATGTTCTTGTTCTTAACTTGAATCCTACCAGGGGCGTGCTGCTGCATGGGCCCGGGGGAAGGCTTGCCTCCCTGGTTCCTGCCCAGCCCCTGGATCCCTGGATGCTGGAGGAATTGCCTTGCTGGGAGCTGCTGGGCTCCATCTTGATGCTCCAGGACTTCTTTGGACCCTTCTTGCTATAAGGGTCATCTCTGGGGGCCTGTGGTGCTATCTATGCCCCCAGCGCCTTGAGAGCTCTTTATTTTTCTTGCTGGGGAGCACTGTTTAACTCTTACAGCGCTGGGCGCTGTTGCTGCATATTGCCCGTATTTTAATTATTTTTTTAATTACGGGTGCCACCCCGTTTATGGCGCCCTTAGCGGGTGCCCACCTTGCGTGCCGACCTAATTTTGAGAATCGAGGGTGCCCACCCCTCGTTTGGCACCAGTGGAGTCGCTGCCGTGGCCCAAGCTGTTTTTATTAATGGCCGCTGTGTCCGCGGCCTGCCTGGTTGTGGGCGGGGCCGCGGACGGAAGAGGAAATGATGCGGCCAAAAAGGAAGTGCTGGAACCTCGCAGGCGCCCATTGAGGAAGTCCTGGTCCCGAGATGGGGGACCGGGTAAAGACCGGCGCAGGCGGATAGCGGGGCTCCCATGTGGAAGCGAGAGCCCCGCGGTGGCACCAGAAAAACAGAAAGTGAAGCTCTCCCGCGGCCCGGGGCTCCCGTGAGCTAGGGAGAGCCCCGGGGCCGCCAGCGCGGAGGAAGAGCCGAGTTCGGGCACCCGGAGTGGAGGCCCGGGAGAAGTATAAAGGAGCCTGCAGCCTGAGCGGGTAGGAGGCAGACCGCCGCCTACCAATAGCCAGTTCTAACATTGTTGGACAGCGGTGAGGATTTGGACTTGTGTTTGAGCAGTACCACAGCGACAGCTGGCTACATTACAAAACTCTGCATTTTTTAGATAGTCACATGTTTGGGATTATTGCTTGTGATTTTGTTTTTCCTCAAGAGTGTCATTTTCAAATGGTGTTTCCTGCGCTTTTATGTTTAGTGGCAGATAAGAGAAAATGACAGGGTGGGACGCCAGTAGAGGGGGAGGTTCCCATAGATTAGGAATCCCTTGCTGGGTCCAGTGCCCAATCCCTGTTCCTGTCCCTGTGTGGGTAGATGAAAGAGAGGGAGTGTGGAGGAGGAATGGCTTGCTCAGGAGGGTGGTTATCCCCTGAGTGTAGTGTTTGTGACTGGATTCCGCAGTATGGTAGGATCCAGTGGTGGCAGCTAAAATGTGTCCAGTGCGTGAAGTCCCATTCCCAGTTCCCAGAGTTTGGTGCCTGGTGCTCAGTAAGAGGGGTACAGGTTGAGAGTCAGGGGCAGTGAGGAACTGTCTCACCAGTCTGGAGGGGGAGTGTGTGGATGAGTGGTGTGTTGAACTGGAGGAGTTAGTGTGAGTTTTTTTTTTTTTAAAAGGAGCTTGCATGGGAGGTGTACCTCTGGTGGTGTGCAAGAGGTCCTGCAGAGGCACTGGACAAGAAGGTGGATGTCTGGCGGTGGCGAAATGTCTTGCAGAGGCATTAGGGAGTGATTCTAAAAGTAGTGGCTTGTGTATCTGATGATCCTGTGTAGGGGAAGAGGTTCATGTGTAGCCCAGCTAGGTCCCAGTAGGATGGTAGGGGTGTAGGGGCTCCCGTCCTGTCTCAGTGGAGGCGGAGTGAGTGTGGGACGGTGTGTCCCACGTTGGCCCAAAACCCTGTCTCAGGGCCTGGAGTGTTCCCTAAGGGAGCGCCAGGTCAGGGGCCTAGGCTGTACTTACAGGCCATTTGAGGAGGATCTTTCTGTGTCTAGAGGATGGGGAGTGTCTGTAACCAGAACTCCGGCGGTCCTGGTGTTGGGCAGTACCGCTCCTACGTGGAGGGTGCAGAAGTCCTGGTTCGCTGGGCATTTGACAGTCCAGAGTGCTTGACCATTTGTGGGGCCTCTGGAGGTCATTCCCCGAGGAGGGGGGAGGCCAGGTTCAGGTTCAGCCTGACCTGGAGGAAAGGGCATCTGTAATCAGTGTCCTGACTGGTTTTGGCTTCCAGGGGTACCACTCCAAGGTGGGAGGGTGCAGAACTCTGGAAGGGGGTGCAGAGGGACGGTGTCCTTACTTCTGACCCCGGTGCAACCTGAGGGTTTAGATCCTAGGTTGGGAGATTAGGAAACTTCCAGGTCAAGAAGGAATCTCTGCCAAAGTAGATCAGCTGAAAAGACTGAGGAGGCTGCCCTTGCTGTGTGTTCTGGGGCCCACCTGCAGTTTGTTGTTTCCACTAAGGTAGAGGAAAGGGGACTTTGCTGTGTGCTGTGTCCCCCCACCTGCTTGAAGAGGGACTGTGCTCTGTGCTTTGTACCTCAGAAGTGAAATAGTTTCCAGATCCCAGTTGGTAGACCAATGATGGAGTGAGGTCCTGAAACTGGTGGTAGAGTTGTGTTCTGGTGGGTGCTTCCCTGGGAGGGTGCGGAACCCCAGAAGTAGAGGTAGGGTGGGGCATTCTTGCCCGTGACCTCTGGTCAGCCTGAGGGTATGGTCCCTAGGTTGAAGGATCAGTGGTAGTTGTAGCTACATTGAAAGGGAGAGTGGAGAATGGCTATTGTGTGCCAGGGGTTACTGCCCCCCACTCTGTGAATTGGTCAGGACCTGTGACATTTAGATGGCCTAGGGCCTGGTCCTGGCCGTGGATGACTAAAAGAGTACCAGTGGGGTATCCTAGTTGTGCCAGAGAGTTCTTGTTGAGAGAAATCCATGTGGGTTCAGAGTGGCGCAAAACCGGAGGGTGTCCCTGCCGTGCGGGACAATTGTCCGTGTTTGTCGCCCAAAGCAGGGAAGCCCATCAGTGGAGTGATTGGTCTATCCAGCGTTTTGGCTGGAAGGGGGTTGTGTTGGACCTGGCCCTTTTTGGCAGGTTCACCCGAAACTTTTTGCATTTGCCTAGCCTGTTTCTGGAACCTGGTGTTGGTGATTTTAGGCCTCTACGCACTTTTTCACTGTGGTGTAGTGTAAAGTGCGTGAGCTCTCTGTGTATGTGTGGTGAGTGACCTGCCCTCCCATAGGAATGCATGGGGAATATGTGTGACCATGGTAGTTCCTGATGTGTGGGGAGTGCAGGATCGAGTTTGGTATGTGTGAACTCGTGAGACTGAATGCTGCGTAATGATGTATGTGGCATGAATGGGTCTAGTGTGGAAGTGCCACTTCTAGACATGGGTGTGCGTGTGTAATGAGTCTGCTGGCACGTGATTGGCTGGAGCCTGGCTCCAGGAGTGTGCCTGGGCCTGCTTGTGGATTGACTGTCTGGTTTGAGGGTGACAGGGGCTAGGGAGCCCCCAGGAGGTTGTCTGAGTCAGCCCTTGGTTGAATGACTGCATCTGCAACTAGAGTGGTGGGAGGAGATAGCACCTGGGAGTGAATAGGGCTGTGCCTACCTGCCACAATGCTGGCTCCACCCCCTGGGGTGCGTCTGATGTCCCCACCCTGGCCATGGAAAGGAGTTCCCTATAACCAGTTGTAGCTGGTTCTCACATTGCCTGCACCCTGCTAGGCAATGGAATTCACTGTATAAAAAGGGGCTGTGTCCCCTTCCAAAATGTTCTTGTTCTTAACTTGAATCCTACCAGGGGCGTGCTGCTGCTTGGGCCCACGGGAAGGCTTGCCTCCCTGAGCCCTGCCCAGCCCCTGGATCCCTTGATGCTGGAGGAATTGCCTTGCTGGGAGCTGCTGGGTTCCATCTTGATGCTCCAGGACTTCTTTGGACCCTTCTTGCTATAAGGGTCATCTCTAGGGGCCTGTGGTGCTATCTATGCCCCCAGCGCCTTGAGAGCGCTTTATTTTTCTTGCTGGGGAGCGCTGTTTAACTCTTACAGCGCTGGGCGCTGTTGCTGCATATTGCCCGTATTTTAATTATTTTTTTAATTACGGGTGCCACCCCGTTTATGGCGCCCTTAGCGGGTGCCCACCCCGCGTGCCGACTTTATTTTCAGAATCGAGGGTGCCCACCCCTCGTTTGGCACCAGTGGAGTTGCCGCCGTGGCCCGAGCTGTTTTTATTAATGGCTGCCGTGTCCGCGGCCTGCCTGGTTGTGGGCGGGGCCGCGGACGGAAGAGGAAATGATGTGGCCAAAAAGGAAGTGCTGGAACCTCGCCGGCGCCCGCTGAGGAAGTCCCGGTCCCGAGATGGGGGACCGGGTAAAGACCGGCGCAGTTCCTCTCTGGGCAGGAATGCAAGAAACCCAAGGCCCAAGCAGTCAGAGTACTATTGTTCATGTCAGAGTTTCCAGATTAGGAGCATTGAAACTGAAGCCTCCCGATGGAGTTCAAGATTGTGCACACTACCCACCAGTATGCAGGAAATATACTTCTGATGTTGACAAGTGCTTATTTCCATGCACAGCTGTTGATACATACCTGACATGATTACAAGGAAGTGCAATCATAAACATTTTTTATGTTTGTAACACAAATAGTTTTAGATTCAGCTAAAAACCAAAACAGAGCATACCAACTACTCAGAAAAGAGAAGGGGGTTTGTGTAGTAGGACCTAAGGTATTGTGCAAGCTCCACATATTCCTGTTTGGGACCTATTGGAAAGTGGGTTATTGATAGGGGTAAGTATGCACTTACCACCAGTAATAAGTCCACTAACACAGTATAGGGTCCAGTATAGGTCTCAACAAAGTAGTCCCTTGTTCAACCGTTGGTAGCTGTAACCGAGCAGTCAGGCCTAACTTAGGAGACAGGTATGTGAAGCATTTAAAAACACCATTACATTAAATAAATAAGACACAACACATAATAAAATGACTCACCAATTCATAAAAGATAGTAAATATCTTTAGGAACAAATAGACACTAAAACAACAAAAATCAAATGTAGAGAACCAGAGACATGATTTTTTGAAGAATTACACTCTAATGTGCTTAAAAGCCTCTAGCCCCCTCTGGGACATCCGGTTGTTCTTGACCAGGACAACATCAAAGTTTCAGGCCAGCCACGAAGGAGCCCTGGCCTGATTCACTAAGCAGGAGGCCCTGGTCTAAATTTTACACTCCCAGTTAGAAACATTTCTGGAGCTTGTTCCCAAAAGTTCTCCAAACTTCAGGAAGTGTTTCCTGAATGTCTTTTCTTGGGCTCAAATTGTCCAAAGCACACATCCAAGAGATCTCCTGGAAGGTCCTTGTAAGGATGGGACCACAATTCCCACAATGCACCTGGCCACATTCATAAAGTCCACTGGATGCCCCCCAGGCTGGAGAATCTTGGTGGAGATAATGCAGGTAGGCTCTGTTAATCTTTAACTGTAGGTAGTCCACCCTAAATCCTTCTTGAAGCAAGGAACAGTCCCCAGGGCAGTACGAAAGTGTGAATCAGGTGCGCTCAGTCAGAGTGCAGGGCCTGTAGGTGCACATTCAGACTCCAGCAGGACAGTACTTCATTTTCTTATAGTTTCAGGCAGTAGAACTGAGAGGCTCTGCAACTCTAACATATTTACTCAGTGTTCTCTGAGGTCAAGCAGGAGAGCACCACTGTCCAATAAGATGCAAGGCAATACGCTAGAGCATGACAATTTCTTCCAAAGTGTGACATATTCTTGACCCAGAAAGTACTATTCCTCTAAAATACATGATGGGTGAAATCTCAGCAAAGCAGCAATAACTGGCTAAACCAACCTACAGCGTGGCTCATTTTCACAGTTCTCCTCCCCTAACATCTACAGATTCCTAACTTAAGCCTGCTATCTGGCTGGGTCGGAGGGAATGAAGTAGGTAGGCCTGGCATTACCTGCCTGTCCTGTTCCTCCTTTGAAGCCTCATGCTTCACGACCCCTTCCTTCTGGTCTGACATTCCTGTGTGGCAAAGCCCTCTTCAGCAGATAGCCTCCCCCCTGGTGAGCCACTTATCACTTTGTTAAAGTAGTCTGGCTAATCCCCTTAACTCTGACCAATCAGGAAAGACTTCAGGAAGGCAAAATGTTGCCTTACGGACAAGAAAGTCTTATAACTTCTTTTCTGCACAATTTAGGATAATTTCAGCAATTCCATATTGTTGGATTTATCAATACCATTCTTCTAACTCTTTGAATGACATTTATTCAATTCCTAGCAATATTTATGAGTCCATAAACTATTGCAATGTTATCCTATGTGGCTTGGTATCTACAATGGGGGAAATTAAATGTGCAATTTCTCTATCATCAGGGCATACAAAACATCTTTTATATAGGCTCTGCTTATAGGTACAGGACCCCCAACCCCTAGGACACTTAGGGGAGACCTTGGGGGTCCTGAATATGTGAAAATAATGTGGATCCTCACCCCCGCAGTGCTCATAGCACCAGTATTGATTTTGGGAGGGACTAAAATGTGCAATTTCTCAATTCCCAGAACATATTAATAATCTTTTATAAGGACCCTGCTCTTAATTACATGATCTAACGCCACTGGGACACCCAGGGAAGGCCCTAGCAGTACCTAATATGTACAAATAATGGAGAGTATCACTTTTTAAGTGCCCCACCACCAAACGTGAGTTTGGACACAATTTACATTTAAAAGCAGTGCTGCACAGGCTGTTGTCCTCTAAACTTCAATGCCCTAACAGGTACTAGGGTCTTATAGGTAGTTTCAATCCCCCTGCCCTATTATCTACTAGGGACCTATAGGGTAGATCATGCCAATTATAGGTGTACCCTAATGCATTTGTGTGTTTTCACTTGGGTTTTCAACATAGCACTGGCTTGGGCCTGTCAATAGAGCCTAGGGATTGGTCAGATTCAGTAACCACCAGTATCTTTCAGCTACAAATAGGGGTGCACAGGGCAATCACTTTACAATGAATGATTTCTAAAAAAGATACTACGAAAGAAATAATTTTGCAACAATATGTTTACATAATGATAGGTTTTGCATACTCGGGAATTATCCCACTACTTTCTGTGTTTTCCATCTATGCCGGACCCACCTCAGGAATGTTATAGGTTCAACTTCCCTGTGATTATTTTGAAAAAACAGTGGTAAATTGTTGCATTATTCATCACAATGGGATGTATGTCAGTACAACGCGATCTTTTAGATCGCGGTACTTGACATCGCAGGTTTTACAACGCAAGTCGTTACAACGACTTGCGTTGGAGGGCGCGGATTTAGGAATATTTTAATTTTATATTCCAACACCAGTCCCCGTAACAGTAGGGAAGGTGTTGGACTATAAAATTAAAACATTCCTTATCCCACAGCGCCATCCTGCGCAAGTCGTAGTAATGACTTGCTTTGTAATAGCTGCGGGGAAAAGGTCATGCGGTGTAAACACCGCATTGTAAACGACGTTTCCCATCACAATGTCCCTGAAAATATGTCTAAAAAGACATAAACCATACAGGCACTTCAACAACATTCACCACAATAGTAATCTGCAGTTGGTCTTCTTTCATGTTTCCATTCTCATCTTCCAAGTAAATTCACATTCATATTCCAAAACAGAGAATCTCCCTAAACAGCACAGCGTGGACAAACGAAAACATGCATGCATCCCTCAATCTTTTGTGATATATAGCAGAGCTAAGAAGGTTTTATAAGTTCATAAATCAGTGAAATTGCTCAGGGTACGAAGATCTCCTTACAAATGCAGATAGCAGAAGGGTAGGTTTTAGAGATGAACTTTCAGCCAGCTGTACTGATTGTCACACTTTATTTGTTTTAAACATGTATTTGAACTGTACTAATTTTGATCACAAGTATCTGCTTGTTAGTTTATGAAAACATATAGGATTTGCTATCAAATACACATTTTTAATCTCTGGTTAATAAATGTGACTCCCCAAACAAACGCCTACTTCTTTCGGTATCAGAAAAAACATTAACTTGTGTTGCAATGCCACCATTTCATTTTTTGGTGTAAACATGTTTGCTGCCCAAACATCAATATATCAATACTGCTTCCCTAATGTTTTTGGAACTATGCTGAAATTTTACAACGACAAATTTTCCTGTCCCAACTACCTTTAATGAACATAAGACGGGCATTTTCAAATGTAACTAAAGGATCCTGTTGTGGTGCATTGCTATTTATAGACATCAAATTTACCACTGAAATGGCCACTAACTTTCCACAGACATACTGTTTTATTGATTGAATTATATAGCATACAAATGATATTGGGTGAAAATTGTTTTTCTGTGAATATTTATATTTATCATATGGGCACCATCAAGTGTCTTGATTTGTTTTGATCCTATTAAAATCTCTTTTTCTAGCACACTTCAGAATTACAAAACAAATTTGTTAGACCTGGCAACATTGGTGTGGGTCTCCCTTCCATATTTTGCCTCTACTTCCTGTATTTTCCTGTGTGTTGGGCTCCATTTTCCTGGTCTAGATGCTTTGGGCAATTTGCCACTGCTGTTCAGTGCCAAATAGCAATTGCTTCCTTTGTAAAGTATTGTTATGGATTAGTGATTCCATGATTGGCTTCTTTGATTTACTTGTCAGATGCTAGTACAGTGCACTATATGTGCCCAGGGCCTGTAAATCAAATGCTGCTGGTGGGCATGCTGATTGGTCCACCAACAGAAGCAGCTTGTAAAATATGACTCAGGCCTGCCATTGCAGAGCCTGTGTGCAGTCAGGGACTGGCATTTCGACTTGGCAAGTGCACAGACTTGCTAGTACCTAAACCTTCCCTTTTCTACACATTAGGCACCCCTAAGGTAGGCCCAAGGTACCCGTGGGCAGGGTGCATTGTATGTGAAAGGCAGGACATACCCTGATGTGTGTGGCATGTCCTGATAGTGAAATACTGCCAATTTTGTTTTTCACTATTGTAAAGCTATCTGTTCCCATAGGACAGATTAGGGAGTTAAGTTAATGCCATCTTATAAACATAACTGACCCTAGGAACAAGAGAGGAAAATAAAGTTTAGTATGCATGAACTCAGAATGTTAAGATGCATCATTTAGTGAGTGTAAATTTTACAATCTGTGTTTGAAAATACCACTTTTAGAGAGTAGGTACTTTCATGCCTAACCATTCAGTGTCCCTCTGCTAGGTTTGTATATTGCATGTCTGGCTTTTGGATGACAGGGGCTGGACAAGGGCAGCGGCTCCAGCAGTCTGATGAGTCAGCGCTGGGCTGAATAGACCTGGTCTGCATTTGGAGTGGTGGGAGGAGGAGCACCTTCACCTAAATAGGGCTGTGTCTGCCTTCCACAATGACGGCTCCGCCTCCCTGTGGTGTGTCTGGAGCAAGGGCTCACATTGACAAAGGAGGTTGATGTGTACTTGCAAAGTGCCGTACAGAACTGGTTTTGGCAGGTACAGACACTCTCTGCCTTAAGAGAAGAAAGGATTTTTGGGTATAAAAAGATCACTTCTGGGAAATCAAGAGGAAACCTTTGCCAAGGAGAGGAGCTGGATAAGCAGAGCAGGAATACTGCCCCTGTGCTGTTTGCTGTCTGGGGTTGGGCTGCAGTGGCTGCTTGCTGCCAAGGAAAGGAGAAAAAGGACTTTACTGTTTGCTTTGTCACCTGCTTGAAGAAAAGATCTCCAAGGGCTTGAAATTGAGCTTGCTTCCTGTTCTGAACTTTCAGGGACACAAAGACTTCACCACTAGTTCCCCTGAATTTCCTTGCTGGGAATTCCAACCTGCAAACAGGTGCCTGCTTCTATTTAAGACCTCTAGAGAATGTTTGTCGCTGGGAGCTAGAAAATCGCTGCAAAGTCAAAGAAGCGTGTCTCATCTGCACTTATTTTCAGATGTATCGCCGAAAAAACCATCACAGCGCCTCCTGCGGCTTGAGAAATCACTGCATGAAGCATCGGGTGTAACGCTCTCCGAAGTCTGAGAGCGCTGCACCGAGTCCGACGCAAGCCTGCTGTGCGGCTGCACGAAACCACACATCGTACCGGATCGACGCATCGTTTCGAGGCACCAAGACTGTTGCATCGTTGGGGGCAGCAGTAAGAAAAAGAAGCATCAACTCCCCATGCAGTAAGGAATCGACGGATCACCTCCCCTTTGTTGCAGTAAGGAACAGATGCATCATCTTCCCTGTGGCCATTTTGTTTGCTTTGCGTGACGCATCTAAGGTACTTTTGAGAAAAGTGTTGCATTTACAACTTGCATTGAACTGAACTATTTCTACCATTTGAAAGCCTTTACTGTATTGTGGATTTGTGGTGTTTAGTCTTGTTTTGGTTTAGATAAAGATTACTTATTTTTCTAAACTGGTGTGGTGTCCATGTGTAGTGTTTTCACTGTGTTACTGTATGTGTTCACAAATTCTTTACACACTGCCTCTGAGATAAGCCTGTCTGCTCGTGACATGCTACCAAGGGGTGAGCAGGGGTTATTTTAGGAGTGTATCCCCCTTACTGTGACTAGAAGCAAGGGTCCCTATTTGGACAAGGTACCCACCTCTGCCAACTAGAGGCCCCCATTTCTAACAAAATGCATTTCATGTTTGCTTTTCTAACTGCTAAATGCATGCAGTTCATTTACAGGTATCTACATTTTGTTGTTGTTTGAAAAAACCAAAATCTTCCAGCCTTTCCTTTCACACTCCTTAAAATCCAGAAAAATGGTCACATAATTAACTTTAAAAACTCCACTCACTTTGTAGCCAGCGAATAAAAAGTAGACAACAATCCCCATATTAAAAGACTTAGCAGCAATTTTCAGAATACATAGCTTGACATTTGACCTCAGTCTTTGAAACAGTGGAACATGACAAAGTAAACACTGAATTGAAAGGCATTGTTAGACCTGGCATCCTTGGCATGGCTTTCCCCATTTTTTTTGTCTTTGCCTCCTGTGTTTTGCTGATGTAAATGCTTTGGCCACTTTACCACTGCTGTTCAGTGGCAAAGTGCAAGTGCTCCCTCTGTACATTGCTATAATGGATTAGTGTTTCCATAATTGGCATATTTGGTTTACTGATTGTGCCACCCATACAAGCAGCCTTGCAAACGGGTCTCAGGCCTGCCAGTGTCTGTGTGCAGTCTTGCACTGCCATGTCGACATGTCGACATGGCAAGTGCACCCACTTGCCAGGCCCTAACCTTCCTTTTTCTTACATGTGAGTCACTCCTCAGGTAGGCACAAGATACCCCTATGGGGAGGGTAAAGTGTATGTGAAAGTTAGGGCATGTCCTAATGTGTATAGTTCAATTCAATAGTGATAGTGAAACACTTTGTTATGTTATGTTATGTTAATTTGGACTTTTATAGCGCGCGGCTACTCCATTGCAGTGTCCCGGTGCTTTTATTGACAGCTCGTAAGAGAGAAACATAACACAGTAAAATGAATAAAACCCAGCACTATTGAAAGGCTATCTGTCCCAAAGGGTTGAATGGGAGTTCATTTTTGAAATCTTATAACTATAACTTCCTATTGGGACAAGATAGGAAGATACATTTTGGTATGTCTTAAATAAGAATATAAAGATGCATTTTTTGATAAGGATGATTTCTACATTCTGCGTATGAAAATACAACTTTTAGGAAGTAGGTATGTTCATGCTTAGTCATCCTGTGTGCCTCTGCTATTGATGGCTGGCTTTAGAATGACAGGAGCTTGGGATATGCATTCTGCTCAAACAGCCACTTGGGGGGATGAGGTGTATCCTGCCTTTCCAGGGTGAGTCAGGGCTGGGCTAAATAGACCTGGGCTGCATTCAGATTAGGGGAGGAGATTTCCTTCACACCGGAATAGACCTGCTCTGCTTTGGACAATGCTGTCTGTACCTCCTGCCGGGCAGTTGCACCAGAGAGGACAGAACTGGTTTTGGCTGGGCAAAGAGATTCTCTACCACCAGAGAACAAAGGCATTTATGCCATAAACAGTGGGGCACAGACTCCTGAACTTTAGATTACTTCTGGAATTCAAGAAACTTTGCCAAGGAGAAGAGCTGGATAAACTGAAGGAGATGTACTCTCCCTTTGCTGCGCACTATCTGGGGTTGGCCTGCAATGGCTGTATCTGCCTAGGAAAGGACAAGGATTTTTCTGTGTGCTGTGTCTCCTGCTTGAGGAAGATCTCCAAATGCTTGAAGTAGAGCTTGCCTCCTGTTCTGAAGTTGCCTGGACACAATGACTTCACCCTCAGCTCCACAAAACTTCCTTGCTGGGAGTTCTGACATGCCAAGAGGTGCCTGTTGCTGTTCTGGGCCTTTGTAGGTTGTCCCTGCTGATGGGAGCTGGAAAAGTAACGCAGTGATGATGGCACATCCGCACATGTTTCCGACTCATAGCCCAACAAAACGACACAGCTCCTGTCTGTGGTGGGAGAAATTGCTGCACGCTTCTAGCGCTAGAGGCGCACCTTTGGTTTGAAACCACGTGATGACCTTTGACTACCATGATTTTAATTTACTGTTGCTGTTTTATTTTACCCTAGCCTGAATGTACGTCCTGCATATGCCTTTGTCCCTTGAAGATTCCTTCCGTGTGATCTTGCAGTCTTAAAGTGGGAGCCTGTCACAGAGTAGAACAGCTTTGCCAGGAACAGAACATGTAGGATGTGCATTTGAAAGCATGAGAGATAGAGGTGTGGAATGTACTGTTTGGTCCCGAAGTGCAGTGTTATGAGCAGTGGTGCACAAATGAGCATTGCATTTTAAATTGAGAGATCAAGTATGTGATACTATAGGCAGTGGTGCACAAATGTGCATTGTGTTGTACATTGGGAAGTATTAAGAAGTTCTTACTATTGGCTTTGACATGCCCTCATCTCATCTTGAATCCTGACTCTGTCTTGCTAGAGCTTTCTGCACGCACAGGAAAGCCACCTGGGTACTCAATTTGTTTTGGTTATTTACGTTCAAGGATGTTTTGTTTTCTGCTGGATGGAGGCTTTTGTAAGCTTCGCTGAGATAATGTGTGGAAAGCATGCTTGGTGCCTTTCAGACCAGAGATTGTTGTTGCCAGAGAAATGTGTGGAATAGACAGCTCCGTCTCGGAGTCAAAATACAGGGGCCTGGCCAGCTTCTGTCTTGACCTTGACACAGACAAGTACGGTCAGCTCAGTTTTTCGTAACAGAAGGGGGCGAGGTTTCTAGAACCTTCACCTTAGGTTGAGTAAAATGTATTAAAGGCAGTGGATCTTGGCAGCCAGCGGGAGCTCAGTTGTGGGGCAGTTGTGCCATCACAGGAAACTTGGGATTTGGGACCAGGTCGCGAGTCCTGCATGGCTGTGAAAGGGCTCCTCCAGCTTGTGTTGGCAAGGTTGTAGAGTGAACGACCGGTGAGGTGTTTTCTTTGAGTATTGACTTTGTGATGTGTGTGAGGGACTTTGTATGTACATCCAAGTCTCCAGTGACTATAATCATCTGAGGTGTTTTCATTGTGATGCGTGGGCACCTGAGTGAACATGCAAGTCTCTCTTCACTTGTTGTATATATCTTTCTGATTTCTTGCAGGATGTCCATTATTATCTGCTTGTGCATTTTATTATTATTATTATTCATGCATTTAACAGTTACATTTGGCACATGTGTTAATATTGCTGTTAGAGAGCATTGCATAAATAAAACCCCAAGCCTTATTGGGAAAACAGTATTTGATGTGCTGGATTTTATAAAGTGAAATCCCTCTCCAGGGGGTGTGGTGTTGTGTCTATTGCTTCGTCGTGTTTGAGCCATCGTGTGGTATTCTGTATTATCTGGGAGGGCGAAGCAAGACAACGCAACAGCAAGTGCACTGATCTATGAGATCCGAGATCACCGCACCGATTCCGATGCAGGCCCTGCTGTGTGGCTGCGTGAACCAACACATCATGAGACTGCTGCTGGTGAAACCAACAGAGCGCCGTTGCTGCTGCCACATCGAGAACCAATGCATCCCCGATCATCATGCATCGCACCGGTGCACCAAGTCTACATCAACGCTGGGTCTGCAGGATGAAACCGACTCATCACCTTCCCTTCAGTAAGGAACTGATGCATGACCTTCCCTGCGTGGCAGTAAGAAACTGATGCATCATCTCCCCTGAAGTAAGAACCCGATGCATCACCTTCCCTGCGCACAAGGAACCAACGCATCACCTTCCATGCAGCTGTTTTTATTTATGATTTTGACGCATCTAAGGTACTTTGTGTTGAAAGTGTTGCATCCATAATTGGCTATGGACAGAAATTTCCTACCTTATGAAAGTCATATTTTTGTTATTGTATTGTGGATTTGGTCTTGTTTGGTTTAGATAAAAAATAGTTATTTTTCTAAACTAGTGTGGTATCCATGTGTAGGGTTTTCACTGTATTACTATAGGTGTGCACACATGCTTTACACACTGCCTCTGAGATAAGCCTGTCTGCTCGTGCCAAGCTACGAAGTGGGTGAGCAGGGGTTATTTGGACAACGGGGCAAACCATTGCCAACTAGAGACCCCCATTTCTAACAAGCATCTTTATGTATTGTTCAACTTTCCTGAACCATCACAAATTGGCTAGCAATCCCCAGTGGGTCACAACCCAGAGTTTGGGGAACACTGATTTATTTTTTTCACCAAGTAGTCACATCTGCTTCTGCCAGGTGCTAATCATGGATATGAGTCACCATATTCTGCCATAGATGGCTTCAATGTGACAGAAAGTACCACTACTATGATAGATGTTGCAGTGGTTCAAAGATGGACGTTTTCATGTATTGCAAGGACACAATGTGATTAAAATTCAAATATTTATGTCAGGATTAGGTTTTACATAGGGTGAAATCTAAAATGGATGATCCCAAAATGCCAAGAATTACTATTAATAGAATTGCTGGTTTATTTCCCCAGGGGAACACATCCTTTGGAGCATGACCACAAAATGCAGAGAATTACTACCAGTATTTGAGCAGATGCATGAATGTCCGCAAAATGACAAGGCTAGCTGCCAGTAAAGCAGTTCGGGCTGGACTGTTCCCATGAGGCACAGGGTCAAGGCTGATTTGCATATGACCATGTCTGAACTGGGGTGGTGTGGAGTGCAAAAAAACGATGGATTTAGGCCCAGATCTCTGTACTGGGGTGAATGTATGACATTGTTCTGCATTCTGTCCATCAACTGTTGTTTTTGCAGTAAAGTAGATCAAGCACAGATGCCCAGAAATGCCATGAAGTGCAGTGGCAGCTGGTAGGGAATGGTAGCAGAGGGAGGGGATGGAGTAGTTTAGAAAAAAAACACTTACCTAAGCCTCGCTGGTCACTAGCCACAGCCTCTTCTTCTTCTTCCTCGCTGTTCTCCTGGCTCCCTGCAGCACCCAGGCTCTCCTAAGTCAATCACATTGCTGCTGTAACCATGAAAGCAGCTTCATGATTGGTCTGAGCACTGTGCTTTGGTGCTCAGATGGGGGCTAACAGCCTGTGCTTGTTCTGCCGTGCTTTACAGCTGGTGGAGAACATGCTAAGTGCGCATGACGGTTTGGCCAGTCCAAGACGGCCTGCCAAACCGTCATGCACACTTAAGGTGCAGCAACCACTACTTCTCCCTCTGGCATCACGGGAGCGCAGCCCCGCCCCACCCTGACCTTGCAGCAAGATACTAAAAATAAAACGAATATAACTTCTGTTAATATAATTTTATTTTTCCTTTTACACTGCCACGAGAGCAGTGGGACAATGCTCCTCTACCTTAGCGGAGGAGCTGCCATTGATGATGTAAAACCAAACATGCGTGGGTTGCATGGATGGAATGCAGAACAAATCAAAACATTCACCCCCAATTAAGAGATCTGGGTTAAATCCATCATTATTTTGCTCACCATGCCACCCCAGTTTAGACCTGGCCATATGCAAATCAGTCTTGACCCTGTGCCTCATGGGAGCAGTCCAGCTCGAACTGCTAAGCCAGATCCTCCCTGGACTGGAAACAAGCATCCTAGGACCGGATTTGCGGTTTCACCCCTCTTCAGCCAGGATAGCTTGACTCCAGTGGCACAGTGAGCCCGGGGCCCACGTCTGGGCATACCCAGCGCACTTAGGGCAAGGAAGCAAAAGACACACAAATGATGGACGGAAGGCAGAAAAAATCGAAACATTCACCCCCAGTCAAGAGGTCTGGGTTAAATACATCATTCTTTTGCTCAGAATGCCAACCCCAGTTTAGACCTGGCCATTTGCAAATCAGTCTTGACCCTGTGCCTAATGGGAACAGTCCAGGCAGGACTGCTAAGCCACATCCTTCCTGGACCGGGCACAAGCAATATGAAAGGGCCAGCATGGATAGTCTCTAAAATGGAAATAATTTTTACTGATGTACCAGGCACCAAAAACTCTTTTGCACATATTCACACAAACACACCCTCAAATAGGCACTCACAGACGTGGTTTCACACACACTTACATGCACATACAGGAAGGCTCACTGGCACATATGCACACGCACATATGCAGTGTAAGAGATTTTATTTTAATTTCTTTTCGAGGCCCGCATGCCCAGGTCCCACTGTGGTTCATTCGCCATCTTTCTTTGCACTGCTCCAGAGACAGCACAGCCCCTGGTCAAATTTCACAGTGCAGTTGAAGGCCTAGTGTCACCTACGATTATGCAGAGCATGGCCTAACAGGGCTCTGCGCTGTAACTCACTCTGCAAATGTGACTTTGAAGCTTGCCATTGGTGAAGGCCTCTGATAGACAGTGCTCCTTCAAAAAGCGTTACGGCCCTTCTTCTCCAAAACACAGCTCTTTCTGTTACCAACTTCACTTGTCGATTCTGCCAGTTTAGTTGTTTTAGCAATGTCGACATGTGAGGTATGCTTTTTTTGCTCTCAAAGAGTCTGAGGCTGTGTGCGGAACAGCTTCAGCCTCTTGAACTGAAGGGAGAAAAAAGGCCAGGCAACACCCGAATGGCCTAATGGGCAATTCGTTACTATCAAATTGTAAATAAAAAGCAATTGGATTGACTGAAAAGGCAAGTTTCGTGGAAGGGCATTTCATGTTTCCATGTTCCCTGTTGCAAATATTCTTAGCGTTTAGCCTGGAAGGTTTATCGGTAGCATGGGGAGCTTGTATGAAGAATAGTGTTCCATTTTTTTCATCTTCATAAATAAATACTGATAGAAAAATATGTTTTTCTTTATATATTTGTAGAACTAAATAAACCTGGGGGTCTAAAGAGTCCAAAGGTACTCTAAAATAATAATAAGACTAGAAGCCATTGTGTGTGCAAGGCAAAAGCCTTTGAGTCTTCATACTAGAATTAATAACTAGAATACATTACACCACCAGCAAAAGTAGGTGAGACCCAATGTCCAGGGATGGATTCCCATCAAAGTCTTGGTAGTGATCATGTTATATCATCAGGTCATCCAAACGTTGGGATAGATCATCTCTACAACATCGAGACTGTTTCAAATCCCACCTTTTGGGACTGGGTTCTAGCCCACGGTTGCTTGTAGACCATGTGTTTGACCACTAATTGGGAATGTGCAGTGCAAAAAGGTGACGTGATTGGATGAAAGTCATTTAAAAATAGAATAGAAAACCAACAGCAAAACAACTTTAATAGCTGTAAGTATCTTTCTAGTTTAAAAGCAAGAACAGCGCAAAAAAGCAGTTTTAGCAAATAGCTGCATATGGGCCGACATGTTTCTGCCAGAAGGGGGAAACCTCCCAAGGCATTCCTCAGGGCCTCTGTTCTGATAAGTTTTTGACACTGCAAGTGTGTTCTACTAAACAACAAAAAAACATGTGTAAAACATGACTAAATCAAGCATAAAGGATATATTTTCTGTTATTCCTCCATGTCAAATAGTGTATTGCTCACCTACAAAGAACAAAAATAAATAAAGATGGTGTAAGTGTGTTGAATATAACATAAATATAATATATATAAAAAATATACATAATTCTTTACTCACCCATAATGACGGGATAAAACCTCACCTCACCTGGACCTGTCTCAGGATGAAGGAGGCCACGCACTGTGGAGGTAAGGTAGAGTGCTTAATGTAGAGGAAGGAGTAGAAATGCAAATCCTTTCCACTAACAAAAAAGTCACCCTTTCAATCCCTTAACTCACACCTCTCTTTTTGACCTACTCTTCACAAAGGCTCACCCACCCTTTAGCTGACAGATAGTACACTAGTATAATACCTATAGGTAATTACCTTTATAAGTGTATAGAAGGAACACTGTCCCTTTCTCTTAGCTCCAAAATAATGTTATCTTAGCAAACAGACCCCTCCTTACCTCTTGAACGCCTAACCTTTGTTAGTATGTTCAACACCAAATCTAACCAAGTCCAGCGTATTGTACGGCATCACTGGCGAATTCTCATGGTCTATTCTTGAAGCGTGTCCCAATATTTTGTTTTGCAAGGTGAATTTATTTATCTCATCCCTTTTTTCCCCTCCATATATATCCATAAGCCCTAGGTCCTTAATGCAGAGGGTTACCCACTCCCTCATTTTAGGTAGATTGGGGCCGTGCTTAGTTGGGAACCTATCCCTCTTGGGGTCAAGTATGATATTAAAATCCCCTCCCATTATTATGGGTGCCCTAGCTGATAAAAGTTGCGTGTAAACTTTCTAGAGTGGCTCTGGGTCATCTAGATTTGGACCATAATACCCAACAATTATGTAAAGGTTGTTTTTTATTCTCACATTGACTGTAACCCCCATTCCTTTCGTGTCTACTTCTGTAGCTTCAACCCTTGCACCCAGTGACTTTTTAAACAGAATCGCCACCCCTTTCACCGTACAGTCTTAATTCGTGCATATACATGACTCTTCCATCTCTGACTTTTCAGGATCTTCTCCCACTCACCCTTCTATAGGTGCATCTCCTGCAATGTCATTACTTCACGATCTGTAATTTTCAGATATTCCATAATCTTTGCCCTATTTTTCCTTATTTGTAGCCCATTTACATTCCATGTCATAATGTTAACTGCCATTTACTTCATATTTTAGTGTACACTCCCTTTTCTGTAGCCTCTTCTAGTTTTTACATGTATGGACCAATTTCCCTTAACCTCATATTGCTTTCTTGGGACATTTTAATATTTTGTTTCCCTATTTTGCTCCCCACCTTGTGCGTTCTTTTTTTACATTTTTACAAAGCATTTCGTTCTGCCTTCCTCCCCTTTTTCCCTACCTGGGAAAAGCCTCCTTCCATTTCCTTTGGGGCATTTTCTTTGCATTCAATTCGAGCTCCTTACTCATCTACTGTTTTTTTTAATATTTATTGAGCATGTTGACTACATCCTTATTTATCTTTAGTTTTGCTTATTTGTCTGGTTGAGTCTTTATTCGGTCTACGAAACACTCTACCTCCTTTGGGTCTCTGATGTTGTACATTTTATATTTCCCACATTATTCTCAATGCTGCTCGGAAATGCATTTGCACCGTCGCTCCTAGTATTTTCAATTGGTGCATGTACTGACCGAGCTGCCATTGCCTGTCTTGGTTGATTTCGAGATATCTGACCTTATTCTCCATGACCAGTTCCCTTTTGAGAATGACCCTGCTTTTAAACCCTCGCTTAAGATCCTCTCTTTGAGTGTGTTCATTTTGAAATTGATGAGGATTGTTCTAGGATTTTTTCTGGCTTTGTTTTCCCATAAGGGTCACGGTGGACTCTTTGGATGTCTTCGGCGAGATCCACTGATTTCACCCAGGGTATAGATCCCCCAAGCAAATTTACTATGAAGCTTTTAACATCCTCCCCTTTCAAATTTTCATGAATGTTTAAAATTCTTAAATTGTTCCTCCTAGCCTGGTTTTTCATGGATTCCATTTGGTCTCTTATTTAATTGTCCATTTTTTTGAGCTCCTCAATTTCTTTCCTGTTTTCATCCACTTTTTTGTTTATCACCACCATTTCTTGTTCTACTGAAGTGACTCTTTTCATGAGCATGTTTATTTTGGTCAAGTACTTTGCATGCTTCCTGAATCTTGCTCTGGTTTCTCTCAGAAGTTGCAAAGTTCGCCCTCATTTCAGTCATCAGGGTGCCCATCATTTTTTCCATACTGGCATGGGGGTTACGACTGTCCCCATCTGCCTGGTCCTGTTGATCTGATACCATCAAGGGAGCAAACCTGTTGTCTCCCATTGGCACTTCTTTCGCCACATCAACCCTACTTGTTTCTGGCTGGCCCATATTTGAGTTTGTTTCTAGGTGGAGCTCCATTTTTTCTTGCACTTTAAAGTATGACGTTAAGGATGGAGTTATTTTCTGCTTCGTGGACTCTAGAGACTTCAGCTTCACCTGGCTAGCTCTAGACAACGGAGCCTGTGTTTTGTTTACAGTTGTGTGCCTTTTATTTTTTATTTTGTGCTCTTTGGGACTGCTTGTGGTGATATGTCTGATGTAGAAGAAAATAATTTTGTGTTGGGCTTCTTTTTATAACTACCAGCCAAGGGGCACTGGTCTACCTCCTCACCTACCAGCGGCTGATGTTTACTCCTCAGGCTGTATCCTGTCTCTCCCCTGGGATGCTTATATCGTTCTGGCTTTGCCTGATCTACTTTTAACACTTCCCCTACCACAGCCTCCAGATCATCCAGCCTTGTGGGACTGGTTAATGTATTTTCCTCTGTTTATTTTTTCTGCACTATTTCAAGGATTATGGGTTTGTTTGTGTTTGTCTGACTCCCCTCTGCCTCTTCCTGTCTTACAAGGTCACACAGCTTAGTGGCCGCCCCAGCAGTGTGCACACAGAATTCAGTTCTAGCAGTCTTTCTGTCCTGCCTTGTTCTTACAACCAAACTTTGCCCACTCCCCCTCTCCTTTACCTGATAACCTCTTTGGACGGCTACACCAACAGCCACTCTCCCATTCTCCAGGCAATATTCACAATCTTCTCTCAACACATTTATCAGATGAGGAGCCTTACCTCAAAGTGGTATCCTCGTGGCGGCTTTCCTGGCGAACGAGCATGCCGAAGCTGCCACTGCCCACACTTCTCCCGGCTGGTGACTGCTCCGCTGGTGAGGAATTCCCTTATCCACCGCTTTTACTTTTACTCTCACCTCTACCTCAAACCCGCGCCATCTGCGTTGGCTTTCCTGACTCCGCCCGCACCTCCAGGCGCTGCTACTGCCTCTGTGCTCACGACTCCACTTTCCGATGCAGCCCGGCCAAACCCGGTCGTCTCGTCGTTTCCTGATGTCTTTTTCTCCAGGTACTAACTTCGTTTTGAGTGCCTCATAGTTATATTTAAAAATCTTAGCATTTCCTGATTTCTGTGCTTTCTGTGCTCTTTTGTATGACGATTTTGCTTACAAGAGCACGGAGCTCACGACCGAGATCCTATCCGGCTGCCATCTTTTCCCCAACACCTCGACACATCCGTAAACTCAAGTTTAGTTCTCTGTTACCTCCTCTTGACTTCTCCCTTTGGAGCTTTTACATTTTTAAAGATGTCGCTTGGCCTGGCTCCGCGGCTTCCGTATTTTAGAAGTTGATGTTCAGACTGTTTGGAGAATGCAAGAATGTACTAGCATATCAGGATTGCATTCTAATTTTTTCAGAAGATACTGAGGAGCATGTGTGTGCATTGAGTGAGGTGTTGGGAACTTTAGAGAAACACAGGTTTACAATTAGGAAGGAGAAATTCAAATTTCTTGTCAATAATAATGATTATTTGGGTCACCACATTTTAGAAGCGGGAATTGAATCTAAAACTGACCTTGTTAAGGTAATTAATGAGAGCCCAAGACCAGAGACCAAAGACCAGTTGCAGACTTTTCTGGGGCTTTGTGAATAATAGTCACGTTTCATAGATATCGTTTGCTTTTCAAACAGATCCACTTAGGAAATTACTTAGGAAGGGAGAGCAATATTTTGGGAAGAAACTGAGTCATCAGAAATTGCAAATTTGAAGAATATGATCCTGAAGGCACCAGCTTTACATGCATTTAGGGATGATGTGCAATCTATTGTGACAGTGGATGCAAGCAGGGTGGGCCTGGGTGCTGTTCTTACACAGATGGTGGAAGGAAATAAAACAACTGTTGTTTTTGCGTCTATGTCCCTTTCTTCGACAGAGCGCAAATATAGTGCAATAGAAAGGGAAGCCTTGGCCTGCTGGGAGATCAAGCCCTTTGAAACCTTTTTGTGGGGAAGGAAATTTGACCTGGTGGCAGTTCATAAGCCTCTTGTTAATTTACTGTCAAAGAATGATCATGACAAGGTCATTCCAAGATTAGTGTAGTTGTTATCCAAGATATTTGAATTTAATTTTATGAACAGGCACATTCAAGGAGGAAAAAATGAGTGTGCTGATTTTCTGTCCAGATGTCCCATGGGTGAATTGCAGGGATACCAGCATGAAGACGGTGTGAACTGTGTGATGGGAAAGGTTGATGGGTTAGTAGTTCTGGAGAGAGCGATAAGTAAGTCTGAATGGATGGAGTGTTCCAAGAGTGATGAATTGCATGAACTGATTAAGGGTTTTATCAACAAAGGTTGGCCTGAGGAGAGGAACCTATGAAGTGGTTTGGAGTTATATCACAAGATAAAGTATGATCTAACTATTGAAGACAATGCCATCATGAGAGGAAATGTGCTGGTTCCTCTGGTGGAATTTAGAGCTAGATAAATTTACTTTGTTTACCACGGTCAGTCCTAAATGACTGGCATGAAGAAGCGGTTCTGTCAGTACTATTGGTGGCCAGGAATGGATGTGGAAGTTGAGACATTTGTGGGATGATGCGTCAATTGTTTAAATGCAGATACATCTGTGAGTGTGCCAGTCAGTTTTCCTAAAGGTCCCTGGGAAAAGCTGGGCATGGATTTTATAGGTCCAATGCACAATCCTAATTTGGAAATGAGGTATGCATTGGTGGTTGTTGATTATTATTTAAAATGGGTTGAATACCTATTTTTGAGTGAGCCCACTACCAATGCTGTGATTGAACTATTAAAAGATGTGTTTCACATAGAAGAAGTTCCCAAAGTTTTGGTCTCAGACAATGGCATCCAATTTAAGTCTCACATGATACAATCTTTCTTGAAAATTATGGGTGTAAAGCACTTGACAGTAGCTTTATATGGTCCCCAAGGCAATGGCATGGTGGATAGAGTGAACAGGATGTTGAAGGAGACGATTCAAATCGCTACTGTGGTGGGTGCAATGGTCCCTGTAGGTGTACAGGAAAGATTGTGGAGTTATCACAATACTCCACATTCTCTCATTGGCATCTAACCTTTTGTTCTGTTAAAAGGACATTACGGTTCCTGCAAGTTGAGTCCCAACTGGGTGTTGGAGCACACGCATAGATCCAACAGGATGCTTGACTTGAAGCAAATGTGTGACAAAGTAGAAAAAGCTCAATTGAAAACGAAACTAAGTTATGACATTGATAAGAATGTAGAAGAGGTTCAGTTTCATGTTGAGTATGTTGTGAAAGTGAAGAGACTGATGGGAAGCACGAAAAGCAATTCCACGTTTTATCCCAAATCGCGTGTTGTTAAGGTATCTAAACATGCAGTTTTGGTGGAGAATGAGAGATGGTGGAGCAAAAGGAGTGTGGTGCTGGTGGAGAATGGAGTTGAAGTAGATGTTGACTATCAGAGGTCAATGATGGATGGGCAAGTACTTGATCTAAGTGTTCCTGACTTGCTAGTCCAGAATCCGCTGTGTGAGAACCACGTGCCGAATACAGGTGGTGGAGATGCCATGTGTGCCCAGGATCACTTGTATGAGAACCATGGTTTGGGTAATGGAGTGGAGATGGGTGGAATGGTGTTTGAAAGCCCAGCAATTACAAGGGAAAGTCGGAGAAGAGTACGACCATCTCAATATTCAAAATATTATGTGTTGGAATGGGTGTCCCTTATTCTGGACATCTTGTTTTGCATGCATGTCATCCATCCATGGATGTGTTATGTTCAATTTTCCAACCTTGAGGGAATTGTTGTTTGCATTTTGTTTTCTGGGGGGGTTTGGTAGCAAGGGTGTAAGATTCCTTTTGTGGTTGTGTTAAGGGGGAAGATGTGTTATGTTCTTACTTTCTATGTGTAGATTGGGAAGTTTGGAATCTTTAGAAGAAATTCTGGGATGGGAGTTCTAAGTTTGTCAGTTGCTGGCTGACACCTGGAGCTAAGGGCTGGAGCTTTGGAGCTGAGGGTGTTTATTGTACTGTCTGAATAAAAGGACCACTCTTCTCTGCGCAGAGACTCGAACCTGGTTCCCCAACTCCAAAGTCGGCAGCTGTGGCCCTATGCCACACCCATTGCATGGGCAAAGGAAGATTTAGCTCTATGGTGGCTGCGATTTTTTCTTGTAAGGCTCTGCTTCACGTACAGATCTTACGCTAAGTAGTGCACACACACCGCAGCATGATGGTGTGAGTCTGTGTCTCATAGAAGGCAGACTGTTAGTGCTCCAGTGAAGGGGATAACAGCAGCAGCAGGCTGATCTTAGTAGCTGTGGCTCTGTGCTGTATTTTCCCTCTTGCACAACTATAAGGGCCTGATGTATCAAAGGGTTTTACCCATTCTGTGTCCATAGGGGAATAGGTTCGTACATATAGCCTTAAGTGCAGTAAATGTACCTGTGTTTCTACATAATATGAAAAAATAATAAATCTGGCCCAGATCCCATATCTGGTGGGTCTGCGGGGAAATGCAGTGCAGGAGGACATTGCACCATGTTTGTCAGGAAGGAAGCGATCACTGGCTATGCCGATGATGCGTTCGGGTGAGTGGCTGTGCCTGCTGAGGAGTGAATGGATGTCCACCACTGGGGAACTATCTTGAAATGCTCCTAAGGTTTACAGTTGGTTTAATTTGCTTTCAAGGAATTTGCTTTCGGTCAGCTCCGATAAGGGCGAGCCTGAAGCGCGCTGGCCTTGCTGAATGTGGAGGATTTACAAACAAGGATGATGTTCTCCAGGAGGTCCCAGTGGATGAAAGGGCTGCACAGTCCAGCAATGCTAAGTGTAAGCCTTTGATGGGAATTTCCCACGAGCCAATACAAGTGCAAAGTCATGTTCACCATGCACCGAGGCAGTCAGCACAAAGAGGAGTTGGAGGAAGCCCAAGACTGATTATTTCTATTGAAAGAGGCTTTATGGGTAACCACCAGATAGCCATCATGTTCCCATCCAGGGGACGCAGAGAAGCATCTATATTGGTGAGTGGACACTTAGCGAAATCTGGACACTAGCTCAGATATCCATATTTTCTTTAACTACTTATTGTCTGCTGCTCCAGGATAGAAAGCTCTTCTTAGTTATTGCTATGAAGGATACAAGTTGCCCTGTTCCTATGTGATGACAAGTAAAACCATAAAATACCTCAGTATATGCCTGTATGTTAGCCTCAGTTGTAGACCGAGTAAGTCCGGACTCTGGATAAATATGTTACCCAATGCACTGAAATATTACTGTAGATGTGACTGAATTTTCCAGAGAGCTATGGTTTGTAATGATGCATGTTGGGAAACACATACCAGTATTAAATGATAAGAGGAATATTTGGGAAATAAAGCACCATCTACACTGAGGGCCGCGATGTGTAGTCGTCCATGTGCAGGTTCACGAAAAGATTGACCTACTGTCGAAGAGTGTAGATGTCTGGAACTGAGAAATCAGACACACAAGTCCACCTAAGTCATCTTATAAATCCAATTGAGCATGAACATGGCATTATCAATAGCTCACCAAATCCATTACATACCTACCAATATTATACATTGAGCAGGATAGATCCCACCAAACACCTTTTGTACGGTATTGTGTATCATATACTTTTCATACAGAGTGGATTTCAACTCATGAATATGCACAGTGTGTGCAAACTGCATCTGAGGAGGACTGGCCGTTAAAGAAAAAGGTTCATTCAACAAGCTGTGCCTTAGAAATGTTTGGGGGCTTAGGCAAAGTCATTCATTTGTCGGGCAAAGCTGTCATATCAATTTTATAATGCAGATTTCACTCCCAGCTGACCTACGGTCAGATTTAAAATTTGTCGGACAGAGTACAATATGTCAGGGTGGAGGACGACACTACGTCCACCACCCTGACATCTGCTAAATGTATAAATGTTAAGCCCTGGCCTAACACAGATATCTGTACTAGGACAGGAACAGCAGCTCATGTCAAGGTACAAAACATTTGTTGGATGACAGCTGTCAGTTTTTATGGCCTTCCACCAAATTTGAACAAAGTTATAGTTCTTTCAAAGACAAACTCTGTTATTGAAAAACAAATAATCTATGGCCCTCACAACCAAAGAGTTTTTTCCCTGCATGTAGGGGTCATTATTTGATTTTTTTTCTATGCTTACCTGGTGGCAAGGGACAGAAAAAAAGATATCCCACGGTCCATCCTATAATGGCTGGGTGGTGTAATGCCCTTTCTCCAATAACACCAACTCCACTGTCCCACCAGAAGAAGCATTGTCTCTTCTGAAGCATTGCAGGCTACATCGATGGAAAGCTGACTGTCCGTCTGACTCTAAATGAAGTGGACTGTCTGAGGGTTCGGCTGATTGGTTGCTTTATCTGCTGGCGTAACGAAACTCTAGGGGGCCTCCCTGCAAGGCACGCAGAGCGGCCCCCACCGGGCACATTCAGGAGCTCTGCAGCCAGAGTGCTGTGCTATGTCTCATGTTTATGCCGCACGACCATGTTCAGCAAATTCTAAATCTGGCCTTTGGTTTCTTGTAGATGGGTTTTTGGTTGCTTTCTTACCAGAACCTAAGAGGTAGTGAGCTGTAGTAAGTTATTTTCAAGGAAGGAATAAAGAATGACCAAGCCTCCACGTATCCAAGGACACCTGCTCCAGGTCTGGGCTTTCATTTTAATAGTCATGTTCAGGTGCATTAGGTCTATTGAAACGAAACAACTGGTATGCCATGGCTATGCTATCAGCGTCCATTAGATTCTTAAAATAAACCGCTTGCGTTGTTGAGTCATTGGTACTCTTAGACACTCTGAACACGGGGAGACGTATGTTGGGAGACATCGAGCTGCTTCATGAGGGGCATGAGATGAGCCTACTACTCGCCCCCTACATAAGGAAGCAAGAAACTTGTTTTACTGCTGTTGAGAAATTATGTTCATGAATCCTGTGCCAGACACTGATTTTTTATTTTTAAATTTTGATGAGCTTCATTTCTCAACTTACTTTAAAACCCATTAATTTTGGCTGACATAGTTTGGAAATTGATCTGTAAATTAATTTAGTTGATCCAACTAAAAAAAAAGGGGGGGGGGGTTGCCCCACATTCTCCGGGAGAAGGCAAGGAATCCTTGTACCTAAGTCAGCGCAGTACGGTTTTGAGGCAAAATATTTTTTGGCCTTCTAGACCACACAGTTTTGTTTTCTTTTGTAATTATTGACGCTGATTAGGAAATAGTGTGGCATATGTACAAGACCCTAGCGTCACCGGAGCATCACATTTCTTGACGCTCCAGAGGCGGTATGCCCCACACCATATTTACAAAGTAGCGGTAAGCAACTTTTTGTGGCTTAATGCTGCTTTGTAAATATGCCACCCTTTCACGCATGAATTTGCGTGAAAGGGGCGTACAGTGGGTGTTGCTGTGGGTGTTCTGTGGGTGTTGCTGCGGGTGTTCCATCCCAACACCCATTGCTTTTTGACGCTGCCCCAGATTTACAAGGAGGTGTAAATCTGAAGCAGCATCAAAAACCAATACCATGCAGGACCGGGTACTAGAATGGCGAAATGAGGAGAAATACTTTTATTTCTCCATGTTTTTGATTTTTCTATATGTGCTTCATTTTGCAGCACAAATGGAAAATGCAAAAAAGCCACCAATGCTTGTTTATGTGCAGTAAAGTGTCCCTTCCTGCACATAAACAATAATTCCCTGCAAAGCAGTCACCCTTGCAATGCAGTCACCCTTGCACTAGCACCAACTGGTGTTAGTCAGCTAATCCTAGGGCCAGCGCGAGGGAAAACACAGGGGTGCGCCATAATATTATAAATGCCACACATGCCTGCTTTTTGGAAATGTCAGAGCGCGGCGCTGCTAAATATACTGCATTGCTGTAGCTCCGTGCTCCGACATTTCGTTGTACATATGCCCCAGTATATTTTCATATTTTTCACGCTGAAAGCAGACAGCCTAAATCCACACCTCCCACCTTCGACCGACATCGAAACATGCATCTTTTTTACGTAAGGATTTTGGCCGTTCCACCCTTCCATGACACGTGGCAGCAGCAGGCACACATGGGAGAAGCAGGCCCACCTCGCTGTAGTCACGGGAATAGAGATGCTTTTGTGCAGACAGTCTATCCAGCCCAGTGGGAATACTGTGTCTGCATCACTGTCTGGCTGTGGTTTCTGCTGGCGGCACCGACAGCGAGGAGCAGAGCAGGGAAGATTCGCTGCTTTGGACGGTAGGCTGCACTGCAGCACTGCAGCAATGAATCACACTGCTGCTGCCATGTCCACGGGAAGATTTCTGGCTCTGAAGGCGACTGCATCGCCTGGTAATTTATTCATTTATGTATTTAATGATCGGTGCGGAGCGCGGACCGGGCGTGGCGTCGGAGCGCTGTGCAGAGCAAGTGTTTAGCTTGCTCTTAAGCATGTTATTGAACTATGTGTGCAGATACGTTTCACAAGACACCAATATGTTGAAGCGTGCAGTGAAAAGGTGGAACTATGGTGATCCATGTTTCACCGCTCCAAAATCGTGGATAGCTAAAAATTGTCTAGGATCATTAAAGCAACTGGGTGGTGTGCATTTCATGAGCCACACTAGCACCATGAGACTGAACTGTGTGGGTGAAGTGCATTTCACAAGACACCACTAGCAACATGCGACTAACAGCATGGGTTATGAGCATTTTATGAGGCCCTGCTAGATGCATGTGGCTGAACTAAATGCTTGATGTGAACTTCACGAAGCACAGCCGGCAACATGCAACATGTGACTGTACTGCTTTGGTGATGTGCATTTCACGAGGCACTGACTTTACTGTGTGGATAATATGCATTTCATGAGGCTTCACCAGCAACATGTATGTATCAAGCAGCCCTGACAACAAGCGCCTGAAGGGTATGGCAAATGTAATTTCAAGGGGCAATGGGGGCCCTGCTAGCAACATATAACTAAACTCTATGGCAAACGCACATTCAAGAAGGGCCACTAACAGCATGTGCACACTGCTCAACAGTGACACTGAAGCAAACGCTATAGAATATACTGAAGTCAGCTGTACCCTGGAACAGATATTCATTATGAATTCATTATGAAGAATGTGAGGAGTGTAAAATCTTGAGAAACATAGGTCACAGGGAAAGGATGTCTTAGGACAGTGAGGTGAGGTGAGAATAGGTGGGAGCCCAACATAAAGAAGCATCTGGAGAATCTCGAAGATCTAAGTATTCATGAGATTTTAGGGAGGGATGAGAGGAGAAGGGAATAGGATTCCTCCTGTTGTGGCTGGCGGAGGGTCGGTTTGTCTGGCTTCCTTTGGTTCCGGCTCATTTTCAGTTTCCGCTCCTGTCTGCCTTGTCTTCATCATTTGCAGATGACCTTGAAATCTTTGGGTTGTTCCTCTGTGATGGCTCATGACATCCAGTTGTCATGTCGTCCTTCAACCTTTAAGTGCTATGGTCGTCATTGGGGCTTCTTTGTCTTTCGGTGTTCTTCCCATGGGGTGGATCCTGTGCTGGTGGGTCCTGCTTCTATTTTGGATTTTCTCAGGGATGGTTTTTTAAAGGGCCTTTCCCCTTCCACTTTGTCTGCTAAGTGGGCGGTGGTTCGTGCTTGTCATCATCCTGGGGCTGGAGGCTGTTGCTCCTTTGGTTAGTCGGCTTCTTCAGGGCTTTCGGCTTCGTCGGCTGGTCTTCCCCATGCTCGTGCCTTCTTGGGATTTGCCTACTGTTTTGCGGGGTCTGCAGTTGCCCCTTTTTGAGCCATTGATGGAGGTGGATTTGTTGTGGTTTTCCGCCGAGGTGGCTTTTTTGCTGGCCATCACTACCGCTCTCTGGTTGGGTGAGTTGGGTGCCTTACGCATTTCGTTTCCTTATTTGCAGTTCCTGCAGGATTGGGTTGTTTTGTAGCTTGATCCAGCTTTTCTGCCTAAGGTTTCTTCCAGTTTTTTTTTGCAGCAGGAGGTGATACTTCCTGACTTGCCTGCTAAGAGGGATTCCTCTGTTCCTCCTTCCTTGGATGTTCGCATGGCTCTCCAAATTTACCTTTAATGCTTCCTGGAGTTTCGGCTTTCTCCAGCCCTGTTTGTCTCCTGTGGGGGAGCGGCTAAAGAGAAGAAGGTGTCCACTTCTACGATCAGTCGGTGGGTGCATCTGGCGGTCGTCCAATTCTATAAGTCTTTGGATCTTCCACCTCTGTCTCAGGTGCAGGGTCTTTCGACACGCTCTGTGTCTGCTTCCTGGGCTGAAAAGTTGGGGTCTCTATCCAGGAGATTTGTAGGGCAGCCACCTGGCAGTTCCATCACACATTTGTGCGACATTATCGGCTTGATGTTTAACATGCCTCTGCTGATGTCTTGCACGCTGCTGTTCGTTGATCATTTATTGATTAAAGTTTTGTACTTTTGCATGGATCCCTGGTGTCATGCGTTTTTTCTTGGTTCTCTGCTTGTGAGTCCTCATGTAGTAAGGATTGGGTTGGGGAGGACCCATGAGTGGGTAATGTTTTGGTACTTACCGGTAATCTTAATTACCCCGATTAGGGTCCTCTTCATTCCAGTCCTCTTCCCTCCCTCCCACTGTGTTTGTGTCGGAGTCTTGTTGATAACAGGCATGGCGGTAGGTGGGAGGGGCTTATGTAAGCTTTTGAATTCTGGCGTTTTGATTTGCTTGGTGGAGGCACTTCTGCCTCAAGTAGTAAGGACTGGGACGGGAAGGACCCTAATCAGGGTAATGAAGATTACTGGTAAGTAACAAGACATTTTAGACTATACTAACCATGCTGCAGCCCATTGGTCTCCATCCCCACATCTGGCCCCCCTCACTTGAACACCATGTGTTACCAAAGATACTGTCATTGGACCTTCAAAGATCCTGTAGCTGGTTGCCTCTTTGTGAGGCGAGTGTAACTTAGCAACTCTGTCGACTCCACTGTTTATGTAACTATTTGTATGTTATCATGAAGGCCTAATATGAGATAATGTATTATACCAGTGTTAGAATGATGCTCTGATTGCTCATAATATATACCCATGTTATGTTGTGCATTAAAATAACAATATATATATAAAAAACTGTGTCCTAACATTTAGAAGTTTACGGCTGTTGTTTCAGCACTGGTGACAATTCAGTAACCATGGGAATCATTTATGAAAAGTGTTGCATCCCTGGTTGAAAACAGCGATGCAACACCTTTCAGTGCGCCCTCCTTGCAAAACCTTGGATGCGCGGTATTTACAGTATGGCACTCCATGTCGCAAGGATTGACCAGATAAGTCAGATATTCTGACGTATCTGGTGGCGCAGTAATGATGCATTGCTGGAGTGTGTTGTAAAACAGAGGCAACTCCAGAAATGTGTCATTACACATAGATGAGTCCATTGTAAAAGGGCCTGCATCAGTCCTTACGCCTGCTGTGAAGCAGGCGTGGCACAGTGAAATTGCATTGGTTTCACTGCGCCACTTCTACAAGCCGTTTTTTACGTAGGAACACCCACCTGGCATACATTATACCTGACGTAGGTATATTGTTGCGCAGGCGTTTAGAAAGTGACACATCTGCCTAGATGTGTCACTTTATAAATATGCTGCATTGTTTACGCCCCTGCAGCATAAAAAAAAGTGACACAACAGTGGCGTAAAGCCTCATAAATAAGGCCCTGAATGTTTCCTCTTGTCTTATTTATTACAGAACTGAAGAACGCTGGAAACGACCGAAGGATGCATGAAAATAAAAGTAAAAAATGCACTTACCATCATTTATATATAAGCAAAGAATTCCAGAATTGATACTGATTGAAAGTAATCTGGTTTCAGTACTTACCACCCTTCTTGCAAAATTCAGTTTCAATTTTGAAATAACTATTATCGTTTTAATGTGGAATTTGAGATGCATTGATTAGGTGTATGAAACAAAGATAGTTCACAAAAGACAAATGGTCCATTTGTGCTTGTCAAGACTATGAATTAGGTATGGCGTCAATCACGCATGAATGCGCATACACAGGAGAATTAAGTTCTCCCAGGTTGCATGATAGACATCTTGTAATGTGCGCTGGAACACTTCATCTCACTACTCTATTAGCCCATCACGAAGATTGCTCACTGTAATGCTGATGGGTCGCTCCCCGGTTAATACAATGCTACTCATTCTTCATTGGGATAAGGGAAGCAAACATATTAACATGTACCTAGCAAGTATTCTACTCTGCATATTCTGTGATGACTGTTGTGTGCCACTTAAGGAAAAGCAAATAGGCACAGCACAACTCTCTTTCTCTGTCTGAGGAGGTGTGAGGCTGATGGAATTGGTGGCAACAGATCTCAAACTCCCATAGAGGATACTACCCTCCCTGAACGTAAAGTTATCATCCTCGTGAGAGGCAAGGCCTACCCACCTTTTATGAAAATCCTGCTTTGCCAAACCAACCGTTCCAACTCCTCATTTAGAGGTGGGGAACTGCCAGGTTTCTGACTGTCGATTCTGACCTGAATATGCCCCATGCTGGAGAGGGTGGGGTCAGGGCTTTAAGTGGGATGAAAAAACTGGGGGGGGTGTCTCTCAGGGGGGCGTGGCCAATGTAAACAAGGGCGTGGCTTAAAACGCGTAAGCTAAAATTTGTGCTCAGCATTGTGTGCCGCCCTACTGGTATTTTGCTGTTTCTGTCATTGCATCTAGATATATGATACAACAAGTCACATTATACCTACAACAAGTCAGGATTATTGGATTTCTCAATGGTTGTTAGTTGCATAAGAGAAATAAGCAGCAACTGTGGCTTGTATATAATATTGAAAAAGCTTCCACATAAAGCCCTGGTGACACCACGACAGTTGTTGCTCCTGAGTTCTGAAAAGAGAAGAGAAATCCAGAGAGAAAATGACTCTCTTTAAAGGATTTCCCTTCCCCTATAACGCTGGAAAAAAAACGGACCGCCTCTGCCAGGGCACAAAACAGAGCCCGATAGAGACCCGTTTTGAGGCCTCCTTAAAAAAACTGCCGGTGCTCAGACCCGGTGAGACCCAGCCCACTTAAAGCCCTGGGTGGGGTGACCACCACTGATTTTCATGTCCATAATCACTGTGCCAGACATGTCAATCACAGGTGGGAAAAGTGTCCCTTATGGGCCTGAAGAACACTCACTGCACATGAAGGACATTTTTTTTGCTTTTCAAAAGCAATACCAAGCTTTATTGTTTCGAGTCTGAATGTTCTTGGGACTGAGCACCTTCTGACTAAGGAAACAAGTATTTGCAATGCAATCGGTCTTGCCTTTGGGGCCTTATATGCATTTAGCTTTGCAGCACATTAGCCTGGGTGATGAAACATCTACTGTTCTTTAACATGGAGGGAAAGTAAGCACTAAACTGTGTGATACACCAGGTATGGGAACACATGGAGAGAAATATTGCCTTTCAGCAGGAAATGGTATAGTCCAAAGCTCTGTTTTTAATTTAAAATCAAGGCCTTTGGTGGTTATATCACTGAAAATACAAGATTTATGGACTGGAATCTAGAGAAAGCTAAAGTGATTCTGGTATTTTACTGACCTCTGCTGGTTGTTTACTGTGAAGAAAGTTAAATAGAGGCAGTTGCCAGAAAAAGAAAAAAGGAAAGTCTCTTAGCAGAAAGAAATTCTGGTATTTTACTGACTTCTGCTGATCATTTTCTATCAAGAGAGTTAAATAGAGGCAGATGAACAGTACAAAGTACAAAGTACAAAGTACAAAGTAGTTTATTGTGATGATTATTTAAAATCTTACAACATTACACATCTAAAAGAAGAATTTTAAAATATCTATTTCAAGATAATATCGCATAAAATGTCATTGCGTGACCTTTACAAACAATTAAGTATTTGCAATAATTACGTCTCCGAGTTTCCTTTTAACTAACAGTAGGAACTTTACAAAGGAAGCGTTTAAAACAATATCACTTGAGACCATACACTTAATCACGGCCTGCCTGCATGTCCGTATGCCGCATGACTTGAGAGGAACCTTAAGCAATGTTTTTGTCTCTTGGAGGAGTTCAGGGCAGGTACACAGAAGATGTTGAATGTCTTCCTCGCCCCTGTTACATAGTCTACATTTCGTTTGGGTTTCTTGAAATTCCCATGGGGGGAGATGACATAGCCCTGGCATGGATCCAAATCTTGCTTTAAGGAGCACCTGCTTGTTTTTTTCCGTCCACGGGGTTTTCAGATATTGTTGTATCTCCTTCTTTTTATAGCCATTTAGCACCGTCCAGGCATGTTTTCTCTTGATAAGTGTAGCCTTATCCTTTAGAATGGATAGGTGGTCTGCGGTTTTATTAATGATTTTCTTAAATGATGACTTGGTTATATTCGTTTCCCATATAGACATGACCCCAAACTCATTAATTGCATCTCCAAGGTAAAGAGCTGCACTAGAGTTAGTGTCCTTCTTTATTTCTCTCCATAGGAGCAACGATATCTCGTTTTGGTGGTAATTTTTTATTTGGTTCCAGACTTTAATAAAATGGCCTTGTCTTGCGAACTGTTGATTTGTTAGGCCAAACTCCAACCTTACTTGCGCCGGGGAAGCGTTCACTGGGAGATGGAAAAGCGCTCGGTATACTCTGGTTATGATTGTGTTTAAAGTATCACTATCTTTACCCATTAAAGCTTCACTACCATATGTAATAGTGGGTAAGAGTTTTGCACCAACAATGCTCAGGAGAGGGCCATAGGTCAGGCTGGGAAGAGACTTCTGCACAGTTCTAAATGCAGCAGTTAGTGCGTTCGCTTTTCTTTGTGTGTCAGTTTTTTGTAAATGGTAATTGCCCTTTGCATCGAATAATACGCCTAGGTATTTATACACCTCTACTTGTTCAAGCTCGATTTTACCCATGAACCATTTGCTTTTATGTTTCATTTTAGCGTTTTTGGCAACTACCATAATCTTAGTTTTGGTATCATTTATAACCATTCCATTCTCTTTTGAGTAGGTATAGGTCCTTCTCATTAAGCGCTGAAGGCCCACTTTTGTGTGGCTCATAAGTATGACGACGTCCGCATACATCAAGCTTGTGAGCCATTTGTCAGCTATTTTCGGCGGATGTGCATTTTCTTTGTCCAATATTCCTGGTAGGTCAGCAAGAAACAAATTAAAAAGAAGAGGGGCTAAAACACAGCCCTCCTTCAAACCTTCATTTGCTGGAATCTCCCTGGATAGTGTATGCCCGTCACCCATCCTCACCCTCACCCATGTCTCTGAGTATAGAAGGCGAATTAGCTTAAGTAGGGAAACTGGAATTCTCATTTTTTCTAGCTTTTCCCAGAGTAATTTTCGGTTGACGCAATCGAATGCAGATTTAAAATCTATAAAACAAAGATACAGGGGTAGTTTTAATCTAAGCGATTTGTTCATAAGTAGGGCAAGAACCAGTATGTTCGTGGTAGTCCTAATCCTCGTATAAAGCCTGTTTGATTTAAGGGCATTCTTTTTTCTTCCGTCACCCAGTCAGTTAGTTTAGTTAATATTATTCTGGCAAATAGCTTGGCATCAGAGTCTTGCAGTGTGATCAACCTGTAGTTTTCTGGCAGTGCCCAATCTCCTTTTTTAAAGATTGGGGTTATTAGGGATCCGCGCCATGACTTGGGTACCTTTCCTGTCAGCGCAACTTCTAAATACAATTTCTCTAGGATTGTTGCCCATAATTCTGGATTTTCTTTCAAGAGCGCAAACGGAATCCCATTTGGTCCCGGAGCACCGTTCTTCTGATGTTTTATAAGTTTAATTATTTCTTCTTTTTCTATGGGAAATTGCATATCCGTATCACTATCTTGATAAGTAATGTCATTCTCATTAAACGATTTACACCCCTGTTGCATTTCCAGTGAAGATGTGTGTATAGAGTCTTGATTCAAATGTCTCCTCAGGAACTTGTCCCATTCCTGCTCAGTTAAAGGTGATGAGACTGCTTGCTTGTTGGGTCTAGCAAGGCCATTGATAATGTACCAGAAGTCTCTTGAATTCTTCTGTTTACTGGCATGGAATATTTTTGCCCAGATAGCTCGCTTCGCTTTATTGTTCTCACCCCATAATAATTTTTTCAAGTTCTGATTTAATAACTTAAGGTTTCCAAGGTTTTCTGCTTTTACATCCGGTATCTTCCTTAGTCTGATAATCCTATTTCGTTCTTTCTTCAGTGACCTTATTGTATGCGGCATGTTTAAATTAGCTTCGTTTTCCTTTTTAGGTTCATTCCCGTATTTAAACTTTTTTGTTTTTGTTTGCCCTTGTGTTTTAGTCAACATCCCAGTCAGATTTTCCCATTGTTCAATTGCTGTTTTTGATGCAGTATCTTTCAGGCATTTTTCCAAGATCTTTTCCACTTGATCATTCATTACATCTTTGTTACCAATGTTCCAGATCAGTTTTTTTATAGTTAATAGTACCTAAATGCCCTTGGACCATCTGGTAAGTCTTTTTCATAGTTATTCCAATATCCATTAGTATTGACTGCTTGGCATGATCACTTTCGTTTACTTTCATTAGTTGGTATGAGGTGATATTATGGAACATATATAATGTAGTCATGGTGTAATCAATCCTGGATTTTTCCTTGTGCCCGAAGTAACTGTATCTTGGTGGAACATCCGTTTTTACTCTACCATTAAGTATTCGAAGACCCATAGCTTCCATATCCTTTACGAATTTCTGTCCCGTTTTATTTTTATTGCAGTTATTATCAATCCCTAGATACTGCTCTGGTATTAACCATTGGTGGTTTTGAAGTTGCGTGGTTTCATCTCTTAAGTGTGATGACATTAGATTGAGGTTGAAATCCCCGGTAATCAGAAAATCTGCTATCGGATCCTCAAGCATTCTATCAATTAGAACATTGTTCAGGGTTCCACATGTTGTCTCCCTACTCTTGTTAGTGCGCAGTATATAAACAGTAGTCAAATATAGTGTTCTAGGATTTTGATTATTTATTTTATAGCTAAGTTTAACCATCAGAATGTTCAAATTATCTATCTCCACTTGCTCATGGTCGATGTGCAACGCATTAGAAATGAATATTGCCTGCCCCCCACTGGCTCGCCCAAACCTTTGCTCTTTTTTTGCGTTTTCATAGTAGCCGGCATAACCGTGTAGCATAAATGGATTAAGTTCCCATGTTTCCTGCAACACTACGATGTCTGGGTTTCCCACTATAGAGTCTATATGTGCATTGTGAATTTTCCCCCTCAAATCATTAATGTTCCATGAACATAGTTTTATTGTTTCTTTGTTTTTGCTATTAGCTCCTGTTTGTAATGGACTACCATATCATTGTGTCTGGTTACTATGGAGTGCCATGTTGATCCATTTTTCATTTATTTCTAGATTTCTTTCTTCCGCGTTTTGCGAAGTGGGACATACATTTTTTACTGGTGATCTACCAAGTGCATTTTTTAAGACTGATACAATCTTTGTCCCTACCATTTTTTGTTTCAGTGATGTATCAACTTCTATAAAAGGGGTAGGGTAAACCTCTGGGATTTGTTTGGTAAGTATTATGCCCCAGGTTTTGAATGTCTTTTGCTCCTTCATTATCTGTTCAGCTATGAATGATGATGTTAGTGAGATTAAGGTTGGAGTCTGGCTACTCTGGTCATCCTCCATAAATTGTACAGATATAATGTCGTTACTTACAATGTTATTCAGTGAGAGTATGAATTTAAATAGTCGAAGTAAATTCCCTCGATTAAGAATGTCGTGTCTACCTCTAGAGCGGAATTCTGGTGTACATTTAAGTTTCTCACTAATTTTAGGACTATGTCGATTAGCGACCTCGTTTTTCTCAATTTGTTTCGTTGTGTAGCTGATTGTTTTATTCCCATCCCTACTTTTAATCTGTAAATGGCTCAGTTCAGGTGTTATTTCAGGAATGCTTTCTGCCCTCCGCACTATAAGGACGCTGTCTTTTTTTGTATCTTCCTTCGTGCCAGCCTTGAGGTGGGGAATCATTGTTTCCGTCGCTTTGGTAGAGATGGTTCCATTCGTTTTGTCAGAATTGTAAGTAATTAGCTCTCTTTCTCCTTTATTTTGGTTTTCATCACGGTTAGGTACTATTTGCAGACTTTCTGCCGTGCTATTTATTACTTGCACTTCCAGTAGTCTGCTTTCTTCCCATACCGGAATTTGTGATTCATTTATTTAATCAGAATTTATTAAAATTGGGTCATTTAGTGTTTTTTTTCCGAAAATAGGGAAGAAATTGTTTTTATCTTTCTTTTTAGATCCGGAGGTAGGTAATGTGTGATCCTCGGCTAGGTTACTTGTGATATTCAGCTTCGGTTTCTCATTTTTTCTTGCTTTGCAAAGTTTTTTCTTTTGGCGTTGTCATTTTTGGAGACTTTACACCTAGTTTCACACATAATTTCGTTTTCCAATGGATCCTTTGCCTGGGAGATTGGTAGACTAACTATTTCGCCAGGTTGTCTTATTAGCTGTTGTAGTTCTTTGAGTTTAGGGTTGTCCATACCAACCCCAGGTGTAATTTTTTCCATTCCCTTCGTACTAGCGATGTTCGTTTTAGAATTATCCTTACAGTGTTGAATGTTTCTTTTAGCGTCTTCTATTATGCTTGTTAGTACTGCAGGTAGGGCTGATAGCTTGTCCGTGATAGGCACATAAATGCAGTCAGAGGTTGTTTTTTCATTTTCTCTTTGTGCTCTGATTATCAGATCATTTATTGGGCCAATTTGTTGTCAATTCCCGCCACATTGTTTGCCATCATTTTTAAGAGGTCAATTTTTATGTCCATTTTATTTGATTGGTAATGAAGGGCTTCTAACGTAAGGGTTGATGTTTGGTAGAATATATCCCAGGGTTTCACTGCATCCTGTTGTTTATCTCCTATTTCTATTGTTTGGGCAGTTTCACGCTTGGGTTGCTCAGCTCCCCCGGAGTCTATAGGTTCCTCCCTGGTATTGACAGTAATGCCAGCATTGTTAGTCGCGTTTGAGGCTGGGTTATTAGTTCCCTGAGGTCCTTCTGACTTTTCCCCTATGGTCCTAATATCATTTGTTCTTTCCTTGAGTGTGTTGTTAGTCTGAGCGCTCCTTTGGAGCTCCCGATGATGATTAGTGTATATTTCAGTTCCCTCAGCGGTTGTATCCAACTTATTATTTATCTCAACTTTCACTTCAATGGGGATCCTTTGAGCTGCTTGCTCAGTCCTATCTTGGCAGTCTTGTTGTATAGTTCCCATAGATTGCGACAACAACTTGTTTGTGGTAGTGTCATCCAAGTTAGACATAACAAATGTGTTAGTATCTTTCATCGTTATATGGCAATTTCGCATCTCTTTTGAGGGTTCTTCCTGAGTTATCCATGGCTGATGGTCTCCAGTTGGTATGTCTAAGTCCACATATTCGTTTTCATTCCAGTTTTGTTCTATTTGATCCAAATCTTTCATTTGTTTGGTATTTTGTGACAGATTTAGTGTTTCAATGTTAGTATTGATAGGTTTCATGGGAGTTTGTAGTTTATCCTTATTTGTTTCCATTCTCATCATCATCATACCTCCTGCAGCATCCTTCAAAAATTGAAATTTGTCTGGTATTTTACCAGATTTCTCGAACATCCGCGCGATCGGGGATATAAGAGACTGTGTCTGACCAGGTGCGTTTGTTTTTACTTTTTTTGCTACAATAGATTGCTGCAATCTTTTAGTGCGTTTAGTTGCTGTTCCCACAGTCCTTACTTTTGCTGATCTCATGTCGCTGACTGTGCTTTAGTTGTAGTTTTAATTTGTTTCTTGAGTCTGCTAGTTGGTTCGTTATAAGCACCCCAGCACAGTCCTACGGCTCCCCTCTTGCACACACGTGTCTCAAGCCTGAAAGTGCCAGGCCTCTCTGTCCACACAACACTACGTGCACTCCCAAGCCTGTCTACTCCCTCTGATGGCTCTGGTGCCTGCCGCGTGAATTTCCACAAAAACAGGTTTATCAGAGCAAAGGAGCAGCTGCCGTCAGGGGCAGCACTGCAGTGAAGGCAGATTGAAGTGTAAACGGACCCACAGGACCTGAGGGGTATGTTCTCCAAAGTCCCAGTCTAAAAGTGAGCTCTCATAACGGCTGTGGGTGTGGTAGTTTTCCACCTTCTCCCACCGACCCAGTAACCCAGAAAGCAGGAAACCGTATGTAAACACACGAGCCCCACACGAGCCTCAAACGCTGCATCCCCCTACCTCTTCAGGTGTGGTTTGATTGCGATGCGCAGTCCGCAGTCTGATCCTGGAGCCGGCCCCTTGGAGCAGCCTCTTAGTGCAACCGGACACCTCAGCAGCTCGGTTTTACTTGGCTTGATGGCGGTGTTGTTATAACAGCGCTCGGGGCACAGCGCCAACACCTGCCTACAACAAAACAGTACGAACAGAACACGGGGGGCGGTGAGGTGCTTGGCCGTGTTGTTTTCACAGCGCTTAGGGCAGCGCTCACACCTGCCAGCAGCCAGTAGCACTTTGCAGCACCTTGGATCTTGCTCCTTTTCCTATCTCGTGACTTGCCAAGGTGCAGGCTCGCAATGGCGTAGGCAGAGGCAGTGGGGTGCTGTTGTCTCAGCGCTCAGGCAGCGCTCGCACCTGCTCACGCCTGCACGCCGCACCACCGCACCCTGCTCCTACCACGCTCACAGGTCACTGCTGGAGCGGCACGTCGGGCCAGGCACGGTCGAGCTGAACGCCGCGATCGGGGGAACAGGTAGGCCAAGAGGCAGGTTGCGAGAAGCGAGAGACGGCCACAACGGCCCATGGCCCGCGACAGGCCCGCGCTCCGGTGAGCCCTTGGTCCTTAGTGTTCCCCTACAGACCCCCTTAGCGGGTACAGTGGATGGGAGCAGCAGTCTCTCTGTCCGTCTCCGTGTCTGTCTCGCTTTGACGAAGATGGCGTTCTGGCGTTCTGACACGACTCTACTCTCTGCTCATCTCTGAGTTCTATGTTCCCCAGTGATCTCAGTGTCCTTAAGGTCCTTAATGCACCGCTGGAGCCTCTTAGGGGCTCTCACTCCTTCTCTCTCTGCCACAGGTAGTTGTTAGTGAACTGATGCTCCCACCTAGCTGTTGCGGGCACTGCCTCCTGTAACCGCTGAGATTCACATTCACATTTAGCCCACAGTTCACACAGCGCTCTTCGGCCTGCGCTTGACACCCCCAGCTCCTCCAGCTCACTGTCCTGGCTTGCCGTTTGCCCTACCGCCTTCTGCCTCCTTCAGCCACAGTTTTTTTTTTTCAGCCGCCCGCCCGGAAAGGCAGTCAAGCACAGTCAAGCGGCAAGGGACTGTCCGTGGCCGCGATCACCACCAGCGTCCGGGGAAATGCGGGAGGCGGGAGGTAGTGCGGGCGAAATGGGAGGCAGAACCTCCGTGGAGATTAGGAGATAAGGCAGCAGGCTCCGGCAGGAGAAAGCGGCTTGCGGCGTGCGATGTGCGACTTCACTTTCGCATCTGACTTCTGGCGCTCGGCAAAAACCTGGACTGGAATCCGCTCTGCTGTACTCTGTGTCTAGTCTCCTGAGTTGGTCTTCGTGAATGGTGTAGACAAACAAATCGGCTCGTTGAACCTCGATACCTTGACAAGAAAAAGGGTTGTGAAAAAAGTCCCTAAGCGGAAGCAGATAAGTCCTAGGGCTGATCACCAAAGCCCACATAGTACATACACATATAAGTATAATAATAATTATATACTAAAGTATAATCAAGAGGTCTCGAATGCTCGACCTAAAAAAGAGAGAGGAAAAAGACATAAAATAAATAGACAACTGGACTGCAGGCCTCTCAAGAGGGAGTGCCCCATAATGTCCTGCGGGGCTTCCCAATGGCTCAAAGTTCTGGAGACTGTGATGGCCCCAGGATGGTAGGGTCCCCATATAAGCCACCAGAAAAGTATGTGGGGAGTGCAGCAGTGTCACCCCCACCCCCACCCAAAAGAATTGGAGTAAGTACTGACTGGCTAGTGAGTGTAGAAAAATATTAACACCATAGATTTTAAATGTTATGTTTGGGTCAAGCACTGCATAGGCTGGAACCTGTCCTCTCCAGTTGGGGGTGCAGCACCCTCTAGGGGCTAAGCTTATGGTTACATGTTGTGTGATCCAAATGTGGTGCCCTATAGTGATCGTGTTTTCATGGTTGAAAAATATATAAAAGGCACACAGACATGTGATGTTCATTTTCAAATGATTTATTGAAATAATAGTGTTGACATTGATTACTGATCAATGTGCATATGCTTCATTAAAAATATTAAGTGAATTCACACATGGTTATTAATGTTTATTGCTTTCAATCCTAAAATGATGGTATTTTTGACATGTGGTTTGTTGATATTGATTTACCAAAACAAAAGAAAGGAGTATCCCCCAGGACAGACAGTCCTAGTGCGGAGAAAGAGACATGGGGAAAGGAAGAGTTTTTTCTTTCTTCATAAACCCCTCACTCCCCGACCTGGTCGGTGACATGCTTCATCATCGGGGTCCACCTGAGTGACCGAGTGCCACTCAGGTGTGCTTCGACGCCTGCAACTGCATCGGAGCTGGATTTTTTGTGAGTGTGTGAAGTAGTGAAGTTAAAAAGTGTACTACATGTACTCCCTACAGACTTTATTCTGGAGTCAGTATGACCCTAATAAAAACAAGTGGGATACTTCTATTGGTATAATTTGACCAGAGAGTATCCAATTTGGCATGAAAAAATGGACCATTTTTTCACGCAGTTGCAGGCGTCGAAGCACACCTGAGTGGCACTCGGTCATTCAGGTGGACCCCCATGATGAAGCATGTCACCGACCAGGTCAGTGAGTGAGGGGTTTATTAAGAAAGAAAAAACTCTTCCTTTCTCCATCCCTCTTTCTCCGCACTAGGACTGTCTGTCCTGGGGGATACTCCTTTCTTTTGTTTTGTTAAATTAAATTCCAGGAGACTAAGGAGTAAAAACCCATTGGAATACCCTCACTCTCTCTTTGTTTATTACAAGTTCGTTGATATTGACCAAGACAAAAGGAAGGGACTATAGGCGTTTTCCCACTTCACGTGGAGTGGGTAGGTCCAACATAGCGGATGCCTCAGTGAGAGCAATACAAAAAGGGATTTCTATGAAGTTCCTCGCTAAAAACTGTAGCGGTTTGGAGAAGCCAAGTGGTTGGATCTCACTATTCCCTACAGAGGGTAGTAGTGGGGGTCCATTTTTTAGATCATAATGCCCTCACACACCCTTTCTGGTGTCATGCTTCATTATATGGGCTGCTCCTCGTTGGGGTGGCAGTGCAATCCCCAACGGGCTCCCTAAAAAGGGGCCCTTTGTCGGAGATCTTCTATCCAACTGCCGTATGGTGAAGTGCGGGTGTGGGGTCTAGTGGTGTAGATGCTGTGATGTGAGATAAAATAGGGCTGGGAGTACCTAGAATGGACAAACTTTTTTCTGGGGGTCTCCTGTCCTAATTAAAAACAGTATAACAAGGTGCTGTCACGTCCACTGTGCGTGTCTACATGTTCTTGTTAAAGTGTGACGGTCAACATGTTTCTCGCTAGTGGTGTACTAACCCTGCGATTCTTCAGGACCTAGAAATGTGAGCTATCTACAACAAGTAATAACAGGTAAACAAAAAGGTTTTTTAGTAAATCAAGGATAGTACTTTTGCCTCTGTGGGAGAGAAAGAGGCATTTGAAGGAAAAAAGATTCTAATAATGACATTTTGTTCACCGGCACCAGCATTATCCACTGGTGACTCCAAAGCATGCTACTTAAATTGGGGTGTTGCCGCTCACTGGCGGGCGAAAGAACAAATAAGGTTAAAAACTTTAAAAACAGGTGATCTTCCACAGTGAACTAGGGTGAATCATGGCCCTGTGGAAAGAACAGAATAGAAAAAACACTTCGCTGCAAGGAGAACTCACCCACTCTTTGTGGTCCCCAGGCTTCAACAGTGCCCGGTGGAGCCTATCACACGGCTCAGCTCCTGTGTTAGCAAGATGGCAGTGTGGGGAAGAAAAAAGGGTATAAAACTGTGCACATGACGTTTATTACGATCATGAAGGTGCAGTGTCTTCATTTGTATTGTACTCAAATCTTAGATACAAGAACCAAAAGGCATCTATTTCTCATACTGGTATGCCTCAACGTTGTAAGTAGATGAATAAATGTATGCAGGGTGGATCTGGGTGTTGTTGTGGCGTGTCCAGTGCACCAAGGTTTGTGGACAACATCCTAATTTAAAACTTCTTATTTGGACAACTCATTATATTGTGAGGTTGATGTAACTCGTTTAACTAAGCACATACAGAGGCTGTAGTTCACAGTCCTCCTATCTTATAGTAGTGGTTAATAGCTCACACATACTTTGTTGAATGCCATCGTTTTCCCTCTGTCTTTGGCTGCCTTGCAGTACAGAGGCTTTAATTCACAGTCTTCCTATCTCCTAACAGTGAAAAACAATGTTCTGTAGGTCACACACACGTGGTCGCCCCAATGAGGAGCAGCCCCTATGATGAAGCATGACACCTGAAAAGTTGTGTGAGGGCATTATGATCCAACAAATTGATCCCCACTACTACCCTCTTTAGGGAATAGTGAGATCTAACCACTTGGCTTCTCCAAACCGCTACAGTTTTTAGCAAGTAACTTCATAGAAATCCCTTTTTGTATTGTTGATATTGACACCTTTAGGGGATTAGAGGTGATTATTCAATGTCATCAAAGGCATTTCCACCAGCATTATGTATATTTGTAAATTACTGTGTAGTATTCGTAGTGTGTGGGTAATACAAGTACCTTTCTTTTTTCCTAAGGGAAAGTATAGATTGGACAATTATTTATTGAGTGTTATTACTGCGTGCCAGCAAATTGTGATTACTAGCCCACATCAACTCCCTTGAGTAGGTTTGAACTGCTCTGCTCTGCTACCATGAGAGAGTCAAGTGCTCCAGTGGGGTGATTGGTTCCCAGTGGAGAGCAAATGTGGGCCCATTACTTGTGCTGGCCACACAACTAATGACCCATTTCCTTACATACATCAGGGGCCATTCCTCCATTAATCACAGAAGGCCATATTCACTAAACTTCTTAGCAAGACAAAACATTGTTAACATCTTCAACCTTTGTAAAAAAAACGATAAATCAATAACAGCTTTAAGAGCCATTTGATCTTTTCCTATTGCCTTTTGCAGTATCACAGCATTTTCTTCCTCATTCTCCTATCACTTCTTATAAACTTAGGTAACCTTGCAAACATATAAAGCCCTTTCAATCCAACCTCTTCACATTTCATAGCTGGTCCTTCTCTCTAAACTCAATTGAAAAACTCTCTGAACAGAAAAAGTCATCAATTGTCTTAAATTCACTCAGCAAGTTTCTATCCCCATTGCTCGCTCTCACAGCAGACTAGTTTGACTGATGCCCACCTCTTTGAAGGTGGTTCTGACACTATGGGCGTCTGGGATTTTTCACTTTTTGAGCACCTAATTGTTGCGCTTTCACTGTGGGGGAGCCTCATAAGTTGGAACTCACCCACAGTGAACTCAGGATGAAAGAGACTGCATGGGGATTTTATTGGTGTCCCCTTGGCTTGACCAGGCCACTGCGCAGCAGCTGGAGTAAGGGACACCGGGCTGGTTACATGCAGACACGGGCTGCGCAGGGGAGATTCCTAGCGTGCGTTGTCCAGGAGCAGCTACAAAGTTAATGGTGTGGCAGGACTTATGCAGAATTGGGTGGGGACATGGAATAGGCTTTATACACTGGGAAGGAACATGCCAGTGAAATTCAGAGATTTCCTGCCAGCCCCCTACTTACCTTTTCAAAAGTGTTTGCACAGGAAGAGAAGCTCTATCTGGGGTGTGGTTCGCTGAGGCAGAGGGTGCTGGAGCCTGGCCCAATGGGCAGTTGGGAGGAGGAACCCCCTGACTGCCCCCAGGATCCTGAATGCAAAAGACACACAATTGATGGACGGAATGCAGAACAAATCAAAGCATTCACCTCAAGTCTGCATTCCATCCATCAATTGTGTCTTTTGTTTTCTTGCCCTAAGTGCGCCAGGTATGCCCAGACGTGGGTCCTGGGCTCACTGTGCCACTGGAATAAAGCTATCCTGGCTGAAGAGGGGTGAAACCCCGAAACCGGTCCTAGGATGCTTGTTTCCAGTCCAGGGAGGACCTGGCATGGCAGTTTGGGCTGGACTGTTCCCAAGAGGCACAGGGTTAAGACTGATTTGCATGGGGAACGTCCTTTAGAACGGAACTTTTACAACGATGTACCGTTACGACGCAGGTTTAACACGACTTTCGCTGGAGGGCGCTCAAGGATAGGTAATAGTTTAATTTACTATCCAGCACCTTCCCTACTATCCACGGGGACTGGAGTTGGAATAGTAAATTAAACTATTAACTATCCAGCGCCCCCCAACGCAAGTCGTTGTAACGAATTGCGTTGTAAAACCTGCGTCATAACGGTACGCGTTGTAAAAGCACGCATTGCACCGTCATACATCCGATTTGCATAATGCCAGGTCTAAACTGGGGTGGCATGGTGAGCAAAAGAATGATGGATTTAACCCAGCTCTCTTCACTGGGGGTGTATGTTTTGGGTTGTTCTGCATTCCGTCCATCAATTGTGTCTTTTGCCCAGGATCCTGAACAGCGCCAGGAGAAGAGTCCAGGACCAGTGCGCAGTAGCAGGGGCCTCTACACAGGGAAAAGAGAGGCCCAGGAGGAAAGCTGGTAAAAGGATGGCGCAGGGAGTCAGTGAAGACAGCTCCCTGCTGAATCCCCCTTCTCAGAGACCCAGAGGGCGAAAGAGAGTGCTCCCAGAGGCTGAGGAATGCCACCAGGAGCAAGAAGAGGCCACGATTAACAAGATCGGTCTCCTGGGGGCGGCGATCGGGCCCCCACAAGGTAGGCAACCGTTGAACTTTGTCTAACCAATGACGAAGCACGTGGGGCTGTGCTGCCGGTCTAAAAGATGCCCCAGGGGTGGGTCAGGTCGCGGGGGCTGCCCCCAACACGAAGCAAAGTCGGGGAGCACCATCGTGCTCCCAGTGAAGTGCACCCCAAAACGTGCGGCCCAGAATCACACCCTGACCCCCCAGCAACAGCGGAGGGCAGGGGACGCCATTGCGCCCCCCGCAACAAGGTCTCTAGGTGACCGGGACCCCATCTCTGGGCCCCAAAGCAAAACCGGGGAGCAGTGTCCCACTCCCCGTGAAGGGGAGGAGGGGGAGCGCCATCTCGCCCCCGGGAAAATGTAATGGCAAGGGGTCCAGGACCCCATCCCTTGGGCCCAAATAAGACGAGGAGTTGGGGGCGGGGAGCACAGTCGCGCCCCCCATGGAGGGTTCTCGAGTGGCCTAGGAACCCATCCCCGGTCACGAAGGAAAGTCGGGGAACGCAATTGCGCTCCCGTGAAAACATCCCCAAGCGGGGTGCCAGGAGCCCACCCTGGCCCCGCCGATTAAGGATGCAGGGGGAGCAACATCCCCGGGCCCCGAGTACTGAAAGGCAGGTGGCCAGAGGAGCCAGTGAAAGTCTGCACATCTGCCCCCGGAGCGGGCAGACCAGAAATGCTGTCCCGGCTCCTATGGCCGCACCAGAGGGGTGCAGGGCCGAGCGGGGAGCCGACGTGAGCCACCAGGGGTGGGCTCCCCAGACGGCTCTCCACTGCATAGGCAAGATGGGGTCCCCGGGTGGGACCAGGGCCCCAGAAGAAGGAGAGGCAAAGTGAGAGGTGAATGGGGCCCAGGTGGGACCGGGCCTCGATAAGTGCCCAGATTGGCCAGCGGTAGGCTACCCGATCCGTAAGACTCACCTGGGTGTCTGGGTGGGACCGGACCCTCCAACCGCAGGAGGAGCGGCTTGAGCCAGCCAAAGTTGGATCACGGCTCTCCCCAAAGCAGCGGGGGAGCCGCTAATCTAGTATGCACTACCAGAGGAGAGGAAGCACCCCATATTGCCTTGCTGTCCCGGACCTGCCTGTTAAAGACACAATAATTCTTATATCATGCCTCAAAATCTTTCAAACCTTCATGTTCTCATTGTATCGTAAAGTCAACCCGATAAAGATTGGGGGTGTCCTCAAATGGTATCAACAATCCTCTCAGCCAGGAATGTCTTACCTTTATGGGCTGAGATGGTTTATTGTCCTGCCTGTTATTGTGGATTTCTCTCACAACTTCAAAGATCATGTCATAAAAAATTACGTACAATTGAGTTTCATCTTACACTACTATGTATATATTTAAGCCTTTCCTCCCAGTTATGAACTTCCAATGTGCAGCTTTGCTTTTCACCCTTTCACACATTTATGGAGGTACCATTCTACTAATCGATGTTGTTGAATCCACATTCACAACTGTTAGAAAATGAGTCATTAGGTGTGTGGCCAGCACAAGTAATGAGTCTACATTTCTCCTCCACTAGAAACCAAACACTCCATTGTACTGCTGGATTTTCATAGGGTAGTGAAGCAGTCCTAGGCCTACTAAAGGGAGATGGGGGGGGGGGGGTAGTAATCACCATTCACAGATACACAAAAATAATATTCAATAAATGATTGTTCAGTCTGTGGTTTTAATATGAAAAAAAGAAAAAAGTTAATTCATTACACTCACACACTAGTCAAGTCAAGTCAAAACAGTCTTTATTTCAATCATTCTGACCATAAAAGACCCAATATTATTAACAGTATTACATCATGACTGGAAACATAGATATACAGACAGGAGTTAAGATGCAATAGATACATTAAATAATAAACAATGAGACTCTATGTATATAAAGTTATATAAGAAGTAAAACATTCATATAAAATGTTAAAAAGTAAAAAAAAAGATAACACATTACTTTGATTTAATAGTGTAATAAGCACATCGCTCTGTCAACTTGGCCTAGCTACCATTCGACATAGTATTAGTGCGTTCAACAGAATGTAAGAAGGCATATTCTAAATAACTATCGAACATGGCCCAGTAATACAAGTATTTTATGCAACAAAGGTAATCACAGTTCTATTTAAATACGATTGCCGTTCATTCATTCTTAATTCTTCAGATGCTTGGCTCGAATACCCCACAGCCAGCTCAAACATTTAGCCATGACTATCACTATGGGCTCTTGTGTATATGTGTTTAGTATTTGTAAAGCTATAGCACTCGATCTGGTACCCAAATTGGAGCAGATTGGCTTTAACTATTTGTCCCTGGGGAGCTTGAATGCTAGGCAGACAAATAACATGTGGGGAATTGTCTCAACCTGCTCAGGGCAAGAAACACATTTGTTGATCAATTGGCTATGCCATTTGTGTGTGAACGATTTACAGGCAGTGTGCCCACCCTGAATTGGCGGAATAGCTTCCTGTCACAAGGTTTGGTTATAAAATGCCCAAACTGGGTATCATATTTGTGCTCCAGGAAAATGCCAAATAGAGAGGAGTTCTTAATGGATTTCAGACAATTTGTTTTAACCATATTCCAGTACACGTCCTTAAAATCTTTTTTGGCTGAAAATGAACTGCCTGCCGGGTCTTCGGCTCAATTTCAAACAATGGTTCTGTCGGGTATGAAAAATGATTACTTCATAAAATGCATTTATCTCATCATGATTCACAAGGGTCCATCAATTAATTAAGACTGTGCTCCAAGTATAGAGCTTGCTCCCAACTTAAATCCAATACCAACAAAAATCAAAAATCAGGGTGATCAATTACTTTTAATCCATGAATTTCATTTTTCATTCATTACTAACCCTGTATACACGTATTTTATTCACAATTTATAACAAACGGCGCACATTAAAAATTGAGTGAAGCGTGACATCATGTGAAATTAGTGACATTACAACGTGCTTATGTACAAGTGAGTGAAAGGGAAGGAAGGGGTAGAAATGTCTTATTCGGCCAGTAATCCATTCAATGGGTCAAGCATCACAACTGGGTATTCAACTGATCCAATGTTATGATTATCGTCGACGTTTCGACCCTGTGAGACGCCTTAATTGAGGGTCTAGCGCGGGTCTTCTTCAGGACAAGGGGCAGTGGTAAAAGCGCCTAGGGATTTCCATATAATTTGACCCCAAAGGGTGTAGAAACTTAATTTCCAGTGTAGGTTACTGATATCTAGTAACTAGTCGAAGTTCTTCTAGTAACTGATCAAATTTCTTAATGGAATGTTCTCTGGGCTTTTGAAGGATTCCTTCTAGCCAAGGATCGCCTGTTCAATGGGACGATCTAATTTAATGCTCTGATTATCTCCTTGGGCCAGGACAGAACGCACAGTTCGTTCGTTTGGTATCCCAGCGTCCTAGAGCTGAGTGCCGGTCTTCGGCTCAGCCCCATGTTAACCAGTGTACACTTTATTTTTTGTAACCATGGAATCTTCCACGATAGGTCCGCCCCTCTAACATCTTTTAGAGCGTTGCCATAAAATGACAACTCCGGGGTAGGCCAGAGCCTTCTCCAGTATGCTAGGGGTCTGCAAGGTGCTATCTATTCTATGGTACAGCAACCTAGATCTAGATATAGGGGCTTAAGTAGGGTAGATTGTGGGAGGCTGGTAAGGACTCTCACAAATTTGTTCTGGGCTGTAGCTAAAGATATAAAGTTATCGAAACCCCAGAGCTCAGAGCCATACAATATTGAGGCCCTAACCTTTGTATCATATATCTTTAGTGCAGGGCCTACCGGCTTTGTTTGAGACAACCTCTGTTCTTTCAGTAGTGCTCCTGCCAGTTGTGCATGCTTAAGGGCCATTAGGCCAATCTGAGGCTTCCAGTTTAGCTTCTTGCCCAGCATTATCCCCAAAAATGTATATACGTCTGTCTGTTCAAGTTGGACCTTATTCATGAAGACTCTCCCTTGGCCTTTAGTTTTTGAAAACCCATCTGTAACATTGCCCTGTGCGCCCTAACGTCCCTGTGCGAAATTTGACTTGTGCAGTTTGACTACCAATGAAAGAAGTTTTAAAGGCATCCCTATATCTTTAAGTACTCTCCATAACTTGTTACGGGGAACCAGATCGAATGCCAATTTGAGATCGATAAATTCAGCGTAGATGGTTCCTCCCCCAATAATAACAACACACCAATAGATTAATATGAACCTAAAGACCTGGTCTATAGTGCTTACGTGTTGGCGGAAGCCAGCCTGTAGAGGTGACAAGATGTCATTATCTGTTATCCAAGTCTGGATTCCGCTCAAACAAATCAAATCAACATTCCGCTCAACACTAGCCTGTCCATGATCTTTTGTATTGAATCTATTAGGCTAATTGGCCTATAGTTACCGGGGCAAGAGTGGTCCTCACTTTTCTAAATAGGGAGTATTTCAGCACGGCGCCATGATTCTGGGATGGGGGCTCCACTGGCTATTGCATTGGCAAGTAGCTGAATATACGTTAGCCAATTATCTTTATCATATAGAAACAAGTCTGCCGGGATGCAATCAAGGCCTGTGCCCTTCCCCTGGGAATTGCATTCATGGCAGATTTGACCTCTCCTCTATCAAAAAATTCAGTTAAATCAGGTTTGGGTAGTTGAAGTTATCTGTGCTATTGCATGAGGCAGCAAATTGAGCCTCAAAGTGAAAGACCCACTGTTCGGGGGCTACATAGTTGATGGGGGTTTGTCGACGATCACCACTGCCCTGATTTACTATCTGCTAAAAGTTTTTTTTTTGCTTGCTTGGAGGAGGTCTTGCCATCGTTGTTCATCCCACTCCTTCTTAGCTATATATTGGGTTCTTTTATACATCTTCTGTGCGATTTTGATTTCATCCATTATTTTGAGTTTTATAGCTAGGGAGAGGCTCTTATAGGGTTCTCTACAGGCCTTGTTGTACCAGTTTGCTGCTTTGGGAATAACCCTTCGTTTTGATTTGTGAGTTTTAATTAAAAAGGATTTGAGTTTGGTGAACATGTTATAATGAATGTGCGTGATATTTGCATTTATTTCCTCCTGGGTATCTAGGTTTTGGAGGGTTACGAGTGTACCCTCCACCACTGCCTTCATCTGCTCTAGTGAGGTGTCATTTTCAATGATAATGGCCCATTTGACTCTTCTCATGTTGTTGCATAGAGCAGCATCTGCTGTCTCGCACTCAGTTACCAGCGGATGTGCTTAAGGAGAACCCAATACCTGCAATGTCAACAGCAGTGAGTTGTGGTCGCTTTCACTTCTCTCAAGGACCACCATATCGGAAAGGGAAGGCCAAAGTTCCAGGTTAATAAGAAAGTAGTAGATGCAACTACTTCTTTTCCCATTACTGTATGTGTGGGAACCATTCTATCAGAGGAAGTCCTTCCATTTACTGCCCTAATACCCCTTTCCAGACAGAGGCCTTTTGACTGGAGTGCGGCCTCCGTCCATTTCCTTATTGGGGGTAAATCTAAGGATGGGATGTTCCATTGGGCATCCTCCTCTTGGTTGAGGCTGCCGTCTTCTTGGTCTAGGATCTCAAATGAACAGTTACAATCACCTGAAATGATCAAGTTACTTCGATTGTTATCGATGAAGCTTTCGAGTAGGGAGACTGTATTAGATATTTTACCTCCCGCCAACCCTCTTGCACATACATTTATTACCATTATGTCTGGGGAGTGATTCAGACGTAAGAGTATAGCCAAGATATCAGGGCTGTCAATTGGTACTTCCTGTACTTTGTAGCCAGAATTCTGCCTAACCCATAAAGTGAGCCCTCCTGAAGGTCTGCCTTTTCATCCACCGAGAGCGGGTTTTGAAAAATTTAGATACCCTGGGCGATAAATTTGATTCAGCCACCAGGTTTCTTGGAAGTGCCATACATTGTAGTCTTCTATGAATGCTGACGAGTCAGCTGAAGGTATTTTTGTAAACAGTTCTGCAATATTACAGAAGGCGAAAGATAGCCTAGTTGAAAGTGGTTCGGGGATAATGGGGCGAGTAACTACCTACCTGTTGGTTTCCTGGACAGATAACAACTCTCTCAGAATAATGTTAACGAGGAGAGTATTAGAATTGTCATTCAGATTATCTAAGGGCCTACCCACCCCATCCTCTGACCCTTAACTCCCTGGGCCAATGCTAAAAAGGGCCCTAATTTGATTAGATCTTTCACCCCTTGGAACATAGTTTCGTTACAATGTGGTGGTGGATGGGTATTCCATAAACATCAATCAACCTTCTCTATGGAGGTACTTCCATTACCACCTTGGGCTGGTTTGCTGCTATTGTTGCTAGTGTTAACTGCTTGGGGGTTATATTTTATCCTGATATTAGAAGAGGTCATGTGGTAAGTCCTTAGGTCAAATGCCACTAGATTGTCAATCATATCTGCTGACTTAAGTGTAAGACACACATAGTCAGTGCTAGTGGCATTAGACTCAACCCTTTTGGCAAAAAGTATGTCTTCTCTAATTACTGTTCTACAGTTCCTCACATGCCATAACCATTGGGTATGTGATATATTAATATATATTAATGTTTTAATGAAGATGGAGTAACATCCTTTTAAAATGTATTTAACCTGTATTTGTATTGTGATGGTTTTTATTAACTAAAAACAATAAACAATAAATCAAAATCAAACCATTGGGTAGTTTAATTAATCAGAGACTGTTCATCTTCTTTTATTAGGCTGGGAGAAGTTTTTGGGATATTAGTTAAAAATACTTAGCATTTGGTAGGGCTAGTCAATATTTAGCATTGACCTCTATTTCCATGGGGAAGTAGGGGATGATCTTACTAAGTCTCAATATCTATTGGTCTGCTGTTGGAGGTCATACTGCTTGGCTTAGCTGATGTGGGCTGAGGAATACATTCTGACCTGGTTCATTGGCGATCTTTCTTTGCTAACTGGTTTGGAAACTGTTGAAATGGTTGTTGGATCCTCATTTGTTCTACCTTTGACACCAGGGCAGGAAGCGCTGTTTAGTAAGGACATAGGCATTGGCGGTCTAGCTGGGTCTACGGTAATGTTTCGAATGATAAGTTTCATGGTTTCTGTAAGTTTGTCAATCAAACCTTTCAGTGAACTTACTACTTCCATGAATATACTTGTCTGTGCCATTAAATCTGCTATCCGATTATTGAGCTGGCCTGAACACATACACTTGAATGACCCTGAGGGAACAGCATCAAGCATATCCTCTACTAATCCTGTGCTAAATATTTGCTAGGTGGGAGCATTGTCCTCATTTATGTTTATCAAAGGGGCGAAACTGTTTGAGCACTCTAGTGTACACCCCAAATGGATTTCTATGCCTATTTTAGCGTGACAGGGTAAAATTATCTCTGATTGTGGTGCTTTTTCTGTGTCAGAAGGTACGTTTTTTTTTCAGTGTTGGCCTTTTAAACATATCAGGTATAGATTTAAAAATCCGGGGGGACAAAGGATACTTAGTAGGGTGTGCTTCTGATGGGCCTTTGTCGGTACCCAAAGGGACAGTTAAAATCCCTTCGCAATCACTAATTAGATTATCTATGCGGTTCATAACACAATTATTTCATTTGGATGTTGAATGTTTAGTTGATCTTTTGGGCTTCTTACCCTTCCCCAAAACTCCACCCCCAACACATCCACTGCTTTCCTTTTACCCATGCTGGGTGACAGCAATAATGACTACACAAATACTCGTTAGGTGCAACCAAAATACCACAACGCAATTTGGAGGGAAGACCAGTTGCAAAGTTTAAAAACTAGGCTAGATACCCAAATACAAGAAATGGCTTGAGTTGGTCCTCATTCAATTGGTTAAATCCTCTGGAATGGATATTGCTTCCGATTTGATCATGCAGGCTACTAACGGCAAGGACTTAGGAATGGGTTACGGTGGGTAACAGTACCTTGTAATTGTCGTAGTCCAGTCCTGGGGTCGGTGTTAGGGGTGACCCTCCCCTGCATCTACCTGGAAATGACGGGCAAGGACGGGCCAGCCCGCGTGCGTCCCGCACTGTGGGGTCCGAGACAGCACTTTAAGTGTGATGTTGGTGCCTCCCCCTCGTGAGCAGCGGCAGCCGGAAAGCGGGAAAGGGGCCTGTTGCACCCTGGGACTTGTGGTACCACCAGGGTGAGGTGCGGGCAGCAGGATGGAGATACTCCCTTGGGACGACGGTCCCGCCACGGAAAAGTCAAAAAGCTGAAGAGTTCCCCCAAATCCAGACAGAACAGTGACCCAGCAAGCAAATCACCCGCAGCAGCTTCACACACTAATCAATACTATGCATTAATTTACAAATAAACATAAGCTATTGGCAATAATTCTGGATTTCTGGATGACATTGCATAATCACACCTATCCCTCCCAAATGGAGATTTAGACCAACAAATCATTTGTCAAAAACATTCACTTGTATGCAGCTGCAATACTTGAGCATAACTTAGGGTGAGAGCAGATAATACTGACAATAAAGTATGCAAACCTTTATCATGATTAGCTGATTTATTTCGCTAAAACAGGTGAAGTAAAATTTATAGGAAAGTCTGAATGATTTGTGCAATACACAAGTTAATAACAACACTATGCAAATGTAGAATTTTCGCCCTCAAGAGTATTTGCAGCATATATCTTTTACAACATACTGCACTTTAAACCTACCTACAAAAGGATATCAGATAGAAAATTACACAAATGTCAATTACTACTAGAGGATGTTTGCCAACAAGAACATTTACATTAAACCACTTCAGTCCACAAGGATTTCAGCCATAATCTCCACCCCTGCAGGGCGCAACACTCCCATCTGAAAAACAAAATCTCTAGCCTGGGGTGTGCTTGCTTCAAAACCATTGTGGGGTTAACCATTTGGAGCCCTACCAAATGTAGTGTAGGGACCCTAGTGCTTCTTTTGAGGGGAGTCGGTGCTGCTAGTGCAGCTCGCCCTGCACCTCAATAATCATTTGGTGCTGACCTTTTCCTCCCTGGTGTCACCACCAACCGAAAACAAGTGATTTTTTGTTAAAATAGAAGGCAAGCCCTTAAATGCATTATGGGGTGATTGGGACTAGCTCTGTGAATTTTAGAGTAGCTCTCCCGCTGCACCAGGTAAAGCCTCATCAATTTCCTTGTGTGGATTTTTGTTTTTAAATCGGCCTCATGCCGCATTCACTAACCTTGTGATGCCCGGTCCCACTGGGACACCCTGCGTGCATGTATCCTCTCATTGGGGGCAGTTCAGTAAGTCTACCCCCAGCTGCCCCGGCCAGCTACGCTCACATCCAGCACTCTCTGGTGCTGCGTGGGAGCTCGTGGGGACATTCTGGTCTGCCCGCTCCTGCAGGTAGACATGTCGATATTGGCTGGCCTTCCTGCTCCCCCTAGGCATGGGTGCCGGAAGCGGCGAGGGCTAGCCATTACGGAGGAGTGCGGCAGCACTCCCCCCTCTTGGCCATTGGCATTGGGGCCATGGAAAGGGGATCTGCAACCACCTCCCACATTCGCAGAGGAGTATGACAGAGTTCCCTTGATCCTTCTTCTGTCCGAGGCCTAGAGATGGAGTCCTGGGCCCCTTCCCTCTATCACGGGGGAGCGCAAGGGCACTTCTTTGCTGTTGATGACTTCTTGTGGCCCAGGGATGGGCCCCATCTCCCCGGAGTCAGAAATATAACACGGCAATGGAGCCCCTCATGCTTTGTTGATGAAAATAGGTCAAAGGTCGCCAAACTTCACCAGAGTATATCACAGGCCCCATTGGGCCCAGTTCTATGATTTTTATCTCATTTTGCTACTGGTGGCGGACCATAGCCACTTGGACCACTTTCTTCAGCCCTCCCATGCAACATACTTTGAAGGGAGCTGGTTTCACAAGATCCCTGCACCAGCCTTTCTCTTTGCTCTTCCTTTTGCCCTCTGTCCTTCGGGTGCAGAAACCCAGTCTTTCTCCCAAGTACTCCTTAGGAGGGGTAGGGGACCAGCCTCCCTGGTCGGGTGCCCCACTGGCACAGGGGTCATACCAAGGCAGAGTTCTTAGTTCAGATGGCAGACAGGGGGTTCTTCCTTCCAATTATCCATGGCATCAGGCTCCAATCCCTGTATCCAGCAGAAAAACAAAACCAAGAGATATATCGCCCTCTTGCATAGGACCTTTTAAGTGAGGATGGGAGTTTCCTGCAGGGATTCACTTCTGGCCTACCCTTATGTGGCACGTCATCTCTCTGTCCCCTGTCACAACCTCCAAGCACAGCCTTCTGGGATACTTCAAGATGGTGTCACCCAGGAGTCACTTGCACATGTGCCCTAGGGGTCTGAGGTCCACCCCTTTCTGGCATCACTGACAGGCCCTGCCACAGCAAAACATCAAAGGAGTCCCCCATCTTATTTGGCTCCAAGGTATAGGCTCTCTACCTTTGTTTAGTGGGCTTTGACCCGCCCACTTCCTGGCACAGGATGACAGCTGGCTGATTGATGCAGAGCAATCCACCTCACCCCTTCCTTCTGAGGAGCTGACCTAATCAAGATTAATTGCTGCCTTTGTGGGGGGAGGTCTTTCTTTCCTACTACACAATAGAAAAGTAATTAATCCAGCCCAGTAGGGTGTCAAAAGTCCTGGGCTCTGATCCTGAGCTGAGCCAGAGAAATATGAGATTCCTGGATGACCCATAGGTTGTACAGATATGACTTTGGACTTTACCGCATTGTTCCTCTCAGGTTACAGTGTACATTGGTATCACCCTGGGGTCAAGAGGAAAAGGAGCGGCACTCTAAGACAATCTTCCCTATAGTGTATAATGGAGTGTCACTGCAGATCAGACAGAAAAACACACTGACTTTCCCTATTTGTGCACACCAACATTATAAGACCTATTCCCAGTCAATACCTAGTCCCTTTTGTACCAGGCTACCTGTGCGCAGTTTCTGGGCTGCTCATGACAGGAGTCCCCACACTCAGCCCTCACACATGTGCACACACATTTGCACACATGTTTACGTGTAACCAGCTAAGTAAGTGCCTCTTACCCTTGCTGTGTTGCAGGAGCCTTATCTTAAAAGGCAGACACTGGCAGTAAACACGTGCAATCCATTTTAGTATGAGTTTACTATGGGTAAGTCACAGGTTATACGGCTCTCCCACAGTAAAAGGTCAAAAACCAAGTGATCAAAAAGTGAAAAGTCCTGGTGTGTTCGATGGTAAGAACCACTTTCTCACAACAGCCATTAAAGCAGTTGTCATGCAGCAACCCAAAAATCATTTGAACATATTTCTCCTAAATCAAAAGATCTAATTGGATCTGATTGGTAGCTTCGGTATCGCCAGGAGATCATCTCCTGACAGACTGAAAATCCAAAAGACTGAAAGAAAATGCACATGTCAAAGAATAACCTACCATTGCATCTCACATTTTTTTCCTTGTTAATGTAGTTCTGGAAAGATCTCAAAATGTACTTCTTTACAATCTTCATAGACAATATGCCTTTCCCCACTTCTTCCCTCTGATATAAGGTATCATTCTTTTGCTTTTTGATTGTTGAATTACTTTGTATTGTAAACACATTCAAGCATTTCTGTCGCATGTAAGTTATGTATCATGTTTACTGTGTACCCTGCTCCTCTCACATTTGGGCAAAACTCTCTCTTTAAAAATACTTCCAATAAAATGAAATAAACTACTCCAACTTTGCAACATATGTACATTGGTGCTGTGTTTGTTTATTTCAGTGGGTTATATCTCAGAAGGATTTTTCCTGTAGGCAGCTTTAGCACAGTATGTCTACATACTTTTTTGATGGTAGTGGATATAGTGTGCTGCCTGCTAAGCAACGCATTGGTTTATGAAAACATGCACATATAACCAGCAAGTCAAACATTGTAATCTTCTCAGGGCTCTGTCAAACGTTCATTGTGTTTAGATCAATGAATTTAGTACCAATGAGTTGGGTTGCAATTAACACTTATTATTATGTGCCAAAATACATTCATCTTGTATTGTGTGTTATGTAAATGCCCATTATTAAAATTATTGTACAGAAACACCTACATTGAATGCTCGTTGAATAGGTATTATCTTTCCCTTACAAACACAGTGTTCATCATATTTTGCACCAAACAATTGCTTCTGTGTCGCGTTTTCTTCTGGTATAATCATACCCATTTCAGGGAAATCCTTTGCATTAAAAAAAATAATATGTAAAGCTAGAGCCTTCTTATATAGGCGTGTTTTAAATCACATCATTATTGTATAAGTAAGAATGGAGATCTTACACGTAGATAGAAGGTAATAAGCAGCTTTAATGCAGCACAGAAGTAAACAGGTCTGTCACCTATCTGGCCAAAGCTCTAACTGCCACAGCACAGAATACAGACAAGCATCACAGATAAAATTCATAAACAATCTAGAAGGCTAACACTGAAGCAATGCTAAGCAGATTACAACATATCTCCCCCCCTTCGATTACAAAAGAAATTAATAGAAAACATAAGAAATTAAAGAATAAAAGAACCATCAATGAATATAATCTTCCAAGTAAGCTGGAGGATGGCGGGAACGTGGACTCCTCAGACCGATACCTAAGGGAGCTAAGCGAACAGGAATAGAATCAACAGTAGAACTGGCAGTAAGGGTAGAACCAGCATCATCACACAATGAAGTAGAAGCATCACCACTACCCACCTCCCCCCGTACAGTAGACGGAGAAGAAACATTAGAGTTTCTATGAACAGATAACATATAGCCGTTGCAGTTCTTATCACATACATTTGAAGAATCCTCCTTAGAAATAGTTCCACGTTTTTGGTAGAGTGCCACCCTCCTGTAATTCCATTTTTCACCATTGTCAAGAAGGACAAAGTGAGAAAAAAACTTCCTAACGGAAAAAGGACCTCTAAACTTAGTAAGGCCTTTAGAACAACGGCCAGGTTTAACCTTGACAAGATCACCAACTGAGATTGGTGAAGAAGTCAAGCCAGGTGGAGAAGGTTTATCAAAACTTCTCAACCAAGAAGGAGTCAGCTTCGAAATAGGAGGACGACCACGCATCAACTCAAAAGGAGACTTTTCTCCATGTTTGTGAGGAGTTGAGCGATAGGCCCATACAAGTTCCTGAACACGCTCACTTGAGAAGCATCCACTCGCAACAAACATTTGAATCACACCTTTCACCAATCGGTTTACCCTCTCACACAGACCATTACTTTCGGGATTGTACAGACAGGTACGATGATGCTCAATACCACACTCACGAACAAAATAAGTCATTTTGGTAGACGTCAATTGAGTACCGTTGTCAGTAATCAGCACTGAGGGAAAACCCTCATCAATAAAGACACTCTTTAGAAAAGCAATAGTGGAGTCAGTAGTAATCTCCCTCATAAAATGAACAGCCAACCATTTAGAAAAGCAATCAATTACGACTACAGCAAAACGCTGATTAGAAGGTAACTCATTCATTGGACCAATGAAATCAAGGCAGATACTGTGCCAAGGTTGATCCTTAAAGGAAATGTTACCAATAGAACGAGAGCCTACAACTTTAAGGCGTTTCTCACCTTCTTTACAAAACTTACACTTAATTACACAATCCACGGCATCGGAATCAATCAAGGGCCATCAGAAATTTTCTTTCACACGTCTTTGGGTGAGGGTCTGCCCCAAATGACCCTCGTGAGCCATATCAAGAATCTTACTCCTCAGAGAACTAGGAGGAATAAAACGATCACCCCTCATTAAAACATTCTCTCCAGACAGAGATAATTCATTCAATACTCTAAGAAAGGGCCTAACTGGAGGCTCAACGGTACTTTCTCTTCTCGACCCTTTGACAACAAGATCCACCACTGCTTTTAAAACAGAATCCTCCTCCATGCCTTTTGACCACTCCTCAGCAGAAAAGGAACATTCCCAAAAGAACAAGACATCTTGTAAGGAAGCAACAGCAGCATCGTCTGGCACAACATCTAAAGAGTTTTGTATTTTGATAGACTGCACAGGAAGACGAGATAAGCAGTCAGCAGTTCTTCCAACCATGTACAAACTCCACATCAAATTGATAATCCTGTAGACGAGAAGCTAATCTGGCCAACCTGGGTGAGCCCTTCCCAGTACCTCCAGGGGCTAAAACATTAAGCAGGGGCTTGTGATCGGTACGAAGAACAAATCTAGTACCCCACAAGTAAGTCCTAAAGTAACTTGCACCCCAAGCAGCCGCAAGTGCCTCTCGTTCTATTACAGAGTAGTTTAATTCGGATGCAGTCAATGGTCTGGATGCAAAAGCAATGGTTTTTTCCACTCCACCATGTTTTTGAAGAAGAACAGCACCCAGACCAATCCCACTCGCATCTACCATCATAATATAAGTACGACTGTAAACAGGTCTGTCACCTATCTGGCCAAAGCTCTAACTGCCACAGCATAGAATACAGACAAGCATCACAGATACAATTCATAAACAATCTAGAAGGCTAACACTGAAGCAATGCTAAGCAGATTACAACATATCTCCCCCCTTCGATTACAAAAGAAATTAATAGAAAACATAAGAAATTAAAGAATAAAAGAACCATCAATGAATATAATCTTCCAAGTAAGCTGGAGGATGGCGGGAACGTGGACTCCTCAGACCGATACCTAAGGGAGCTAAGCGAACAGGAATAGAATCAACAGTAGAACTGGCAGTAAGGGTAGAACCAGCATCATCACACAATGAAGTAGAAGCATCCCCACTACCCACCTCCCCCCGTACAGTAGACGGAGAAGAAACATTAGAGTTTCTATGAACAGATAACATATAGCCGTTGCAGTTCTTAATACATACATTTGAAGAATCCTCCTTAGAAATAGTTCCACGTTTTTGGTAGAGTGCCACCCTCCTGTAATTCCATTTTTCACCATTGTCAAGAAGGACAAAGTGAGAAAAAACCTTCCTAACGGAAAAAGGACCTCTAAACTTAGTAAGGCCTTTAGAACAACGGCCAGGTTTAACCTTGACAAGATCACCAACTGAGATTGGTGAAGAAGTCAAGCCAGGTGGAGAAGGTTTATCAAAACTTCTCAACCAAGAAGGAGTCAGCTTCGAAATAGGAGGACGACCACGCATCAACTCAAAAGGAGACTTTTCTCCATGTTTGTGAGGAGTTGAGCGATAGGCCCATACAAGTTCCTGAACACGCTCACTTGAGAAGCATCCACTCGCAACAAACATTTGAATCACACCTTTCACCAATCGGTTTACCCTCTCACACAGACCATTACTTTCGGGATTGTACAGACAGGTACGATGATGCTCAATACCACACTCACGAACAAAATAAGTCATTTTGGTAGACGTCAATTGAGTACCGTTGTCAGTAATCAGCACTGAGGGAAAACCCTCATCAATAAAGACACTCTTTAGAAAAGCAATAGTGGAGTCAGTAGTAATCTCCCTCATAAAATGAACAGCCAACCATTTAGAAAAGCAATCAATTACGACTACAGCAAAACGCTGATTAGAAGGTAACTCATTCATTGGACCAATGAAATCAAGGCAGATACTGTGCCAAGGTTGATCCTTAAAGGAAATGTTACCAATAGAACGAGAGCCTACAACTTTAAGGCGTTTCTCACCTTCTTTACAAAACTTACACTTAATTACACAATCCACGGCATCGGAATCAATCAAGGGCCATCAGAAATTTTCTTTCACACGTCTTTGGGTGAGGGTCTGCCCCAAATGACCCTCGTGAGCCATATCAAGAATCTTACTCCTCAGAGAACTAGGAGGAATAAAACGATCACCCCTCATTAAAACATTCTCTCCAGACAGAGATAATTCATTCAATACTCTAAGAAAGGGCCTAACTGGAGGCTCAACTGTACTTTCTCTTCTCGACCCTTTGACAACAAGATCCACGACTGCTTTTAAAACAGAATCCTCCTCCATGCCTTTTGACCACTCCTCAGCAGAAAAGGAACTTTCCCAAAAGAACAAGACATCTTGTAAGGAAGCAACAGCAGCATCGTCTGGCACAACATCTAAAGAGTTTTGTATTTTGATAGACTGCACAGGAAGACGAGATAAGCAGTCAGCCTGGATGTTCTTCCAACCATGTACAAACTCCACATCAAATTGATAATCCTGTAGACGAGAAGCTAATCTGGCCAACCTGGGTGAGCCCTTCCCAGTACCTCCAGGGGCTAAAACATTAAGCAGGGGCTTGTGATCGGTACGAAGAACAAATCTAGTACCCCACAAGTAAGTCCTAAAGTAACTTGCACCCCAAGCAGCCGCAAGTGCCTCTCGTTCTATTACAGAGTAGTTTAATTCGGATGCAGTCAATGGTCTGGATGCAAAAGCAATGGTTTTTTCCACTCCACCATGTTTTTGAAGAAGAACAGCACCCAGACCAATCCCACTCGCATCTACCATCATAATAGAAGTACAACTGTAAACAGGTCTGTCACCTATCTGGCCAAAGCTCTAACTGCCACAGCATAGAATACAGACAAGCATCACAGATAGAATTCATAAACAATCTAGAAGGCTAACACTGAAGCAATGCTAAGCAGATTACAACATGGTGCTATCCTAAAAATGCTTCCTCTTTACCACCCGAACCCAGGTGCCAGGTCCTCAGGGTACAGAGCGGAAGCAATGTTATGTTTGCACCCTGTTTGAAACATATGAAGCTTTGCACCTTGTTTGGAAAAATGTGAATGTCAGCTCGTCCTAGAGAAGGTATTTGCCTAAACACGTCGATCTGTTAATGCTTCTTAGAAACCCTACTGACAAGACTTATGGCGATATTGTGGCCGATTTAGAGGGAATCTAATACACCAATGTCGATGGACTTGTGGAAAGCATAAGCAATCTTGCAGAATGTCTTTTTTTAATTAGAAAATAGAGAATGCGCCCTTTTAATTACAGGACCATTAGTGAGTTTGTGTCAGGGTACTGTCCTTTTGTGGAAAAGAGACTTGGGTGAACAAGCATATAATGGGAAACTGATCTGGTTGTCTATTTATTTCACCTTTCTCACCATGTACTGGAGTTGTCATCTTGGACTATAAAATGGCAATGGTGCAAACCACTAAAGAGTACAGGTGATAGATCAGTTTACTGAAATAAGGTGAACAACCTTTACAACGAAACTTTTACAACGCACTACCATTACAACGCGGTCATTACAACGCAAACCATTACAACGCATTGCGCTGGGGGGCGCTCTAGGATAGGGAATACGTTTAATTTACTATCCAACACCTTCCCTACTATCCACGGGGACTGGAGTTTGAATAGTAAATTAAACTTTTCACTATCCAGCACCCCAAAGCGCTATGCGTTGTAATGGATTGCGATGTAAAAACCGCGTTGTAAAGGCAGGCGTTGTAATAGCCTGCGTTGTAACGTCATACATCCCTGAAATAATTATGGGACCATTTGACCCTGATAGGTGGCCCGCTGGCCTCATGTCAGCCGAGCCTTGGCCTTCACACCCTGGTAGAGGATTCAATGCCAAATTTAGAGTTCCCTCCGAGGGTAGTGCGGGTATCTCCCTGCTGTCAGTGGAGCCAGCTTGCAGCTCTGCTGAATGCACTGAATTTTGCTTTGAGGACTCCATGGGGGATATCCCTTCCTGCACATAACAATCCTACAATGCCATACTGTCACTTTCATGTGTGCTGCTTCATACAGCACACATGAAAGTGACAAAATGGCATTTTATTTTTTTAAAGGTTTGTGTATGTACAGGAACAGACATGTTCCTGTACATAAGCAAACCACAGCATTTTGCTTTTCCATGTATACTGCGCAAGGCAGCACACATGGAAAAAGCAAAAACGGGAGAAATTAATGCATTTCTCCTCGGTTAGACTACTTAAGGCTAGGGTTTTCCTGGTCTTAATTTTGGCACTACCTCCTATGTACTCCATCCTTGTACATAGGGGGCAGCATCAAATACAATGGGCGTTACGGTGAAACACCCTCAACAACACCCACTGCACGGCCCTTTCTCGCTAACCATAGCGTGAAAGGGGGCCTTATTTACAAGGCAGCGTTAAGCCACGCTGCCTTGTACATAAGGCGCAGGCCCTATTGCCACCATCACGTCTGGAAAAGTGACGTTGTAGTGCCGATAGGGGCTGGTACATATGTCCCCATGTTCGGTGCACCTGCTCAGCGAAAACTTATATTTTAAAGACACAAACTCCTAAAATGGAACTTTGTCTCTTGAAAACAAAAAGCAATTGACAGTACACACGAGGAGTTATCCTACATGGGAAGGCTGACTGTCACTATGGGCTGACAGCCCTGCTGCGGTTGTGTCCTTAGGTCAAATATTTTAAGACTGTGGGGCTAGCCCAGGCTTTACCATAGACAATCCTGTGTTGAGGCACCTCGAATTTGGGTATGGGGACTGGGTGTTTGGTGGAACAGGTCCATCACCAAATCTAAAACACTTCCCTAATATGTCTACCAACCTGTGCTTGGTTGTGAGGTTCTGTGGCTTCTAGCAGTGAGGTGACGCAAACAAACATTGAATAACATAGAAATCAGAGCAATGTTTGTTTGAGTGTTTAAACAGGATGCACACTGCACTGAACAAATGAGGAAAACGATGCTAGGTGTGCATACGGTTTAGTGCAAAGTGTTCATTTTAAGCAGCTAAAAGGCAATGAAATGTGCAAAGGACCATTGAGTCCGTGAGCCCCTGACCTTATTGCCCTATAACTATCTTTATACCATTTACCAACAACAAGCCGGAATAAAGAACTGATCTAGAAGAATAACTGGGACATTTCCGAAGGCCTTCCTCACCCACAGCTCTTACCTCAATCTAGGGGCTTATCTCAAGCCCCTTACATCTCAAATGCTCTTTGTTACTTTGCACCCTGATATGAAGATAACATGCTCAGCATGCCTCCTTTATTCTTGGAGAATGATGACAGCAAGTGAACAGTGATCGCCTCTTAATTCTCCTAATTAAGGAGGTTTTAGTTTAAAAATGTGTGAAAGTCTTAAAAGTAAAACTAATCATATCTATACTTTATGCTTTGTGTCTTCAGTGAATTTGTGGGATTTTTTGAGGATGTTTCACATCTTCCACATCAGGGCTCGATCTGAATATAGGGGCCTGTGTCCCACCTTCTGCGTAGGGCCAACTCCTTTAGGAGCAAAAATACTGCGCCCTAATATGAAGTTACCCCGAAATTTACCTTAATCAGATCTCCCAAATTTCACTGGATTGGGGACGCTGTTCCTCAATTTCACGAGGCAATAGTCCCAGCATTAAGGCATCTCCCAAAATATCAAAATCAAAAAAAGGCAGTTTCATTAAATAATTTCAATTTGGGATTAACTAGGTCCCACTCAATAACTGAGTTCCAGATCAATGGAATTTTAAAGGGTTTAATTGCACAATACAAAAATAAGCAGTACAGAATGAATTCCATGAAGGCTTACAAATGCAGTTATATAGAGTATATAAAGATCAGGAAATATTTTAAGTCTCAATAGGTAGAAAATCAAAAAAGAATCGGCCCGCATTTTCAATGACAGGAACGTCTTCTGTAGATCCCTGGCTCACCTCAAAATAAGGCGGTTTTTTGCACAATTCTTAAACAGAAAATAAGAACTATCGCAGAATCATCGTGATGTGAGTAAATGTATTATTTCTTTAGCAAATCAAAGCATATGAGAATAAACATCACACAACACTTGAGCCCTAACCCATTACATTAATAATTATTCAGCACTCTCTATGCTAATGTCATCCAGAGATGTTTAAAGAAACAAGTTATATATACAATGTCACACTATTTAAGTGAATAGGTCCCAATGAAGAAACCCAAGACATAATATGTTACCAGTTACATCTGAGCTAGAGAAAGTTCACCATGAGCAGAACGCAATAACACTGGAAACATCTTAATATTTTCAGCTTGATGCTGTGTCGCAGAGCTCGTGGGGAGAGGATAGGTGCAGAGGTGGAAGCACATAGTGAGTGAAAGAGATGGCTTCCATCTTGGTTAAAATGGCATTTTGATACATAAATGAGGCCTTTTTAGCATATACCCAGAAAGCTACTTCTGTAAAACCCTCCTTCGGCATTCAATCCTTGATGCACAATGGATGGCATTTAGGGGTCGCCAGTGGACGCAGTAGCGACCCCTGCCTTGCTCCGTGCTACCCCTGGCAGTGCACCTGCTACTTCTGGCTTCAAATAAGCAGCCAGAAAGAGTTCAATAAGTGATATTTGTTTTCTGAAATGAAACCACGCCAAGCATCTTGTCTTAAAATTTCTTCATAAAGACTTAAGCTTTTTTCACTGCCCCTCTGTTATCTGAAGTGATTTATTTATGGTTTTCTTTGTATGCTTTTAGGACTGGCCTGCTTTCATTTTTGACAGCTGCAGGCTGGTGCAGCTTGTTGCCATCCACTGGCTGGCAAACTCAAGGGGGTGCCCTTTACATGATAGGCTGAATGAGATAAGAAAAGCCTGGCATATTTCAGGGTATCATAACTATGGCCTGATAACTCTGGTGCTTAATGCACTTGATAGAGAGATGTCTGGTTTGTCTGGGCCCAGTGATTCATGATAAAGCAGCAGCGAGGGTTATTGTTCCCACTACAGAGGCAGAAGTGTAACAGGAAGATTTTGGATTTGTGTTTAATGTAGCTAGCTCAGTGGGCTATGAACTGCATCAAACCACCAAATACAAACTGGCTGCAAGGCATAGGTTTAGAACCTCATTGTTTATTTCCTCAATCTTTCATTATTCTAAGGTTCTTAAAAAGGGCTTCTTTAGGGGTGGTAATACCATTTTATTACTGTGACACCCCCAGTCATTGCGTTCATATTCAAAGTTTATGGGGCATAATTACTAACAATCTGCCCCTGGTTTGCATCACAAAAGTATTGCAAACCTGTGTTGTTTGGGGTTTACTTTCCAGCGAAAATCTTGAATTTTGCTGGAAAGTATCCCTGAAGTAACATAAAGTAGCACTATGCACTACTTTTTGTCAAGGAGGCATCCATGGAGAGTACATGGACATTGCCAGGCTCCTATCCATAGATTTTGGCCCTAATTCCTACCTACTGACTGTCGATGAAAGGGACTGACATCAAAAAAACCTATGCTCCTCAAGTCAGGTGTAAAGTTGGAGAAAATATGTATTTCCTCCAAACCTTTCCAACTTTGCATGTGTTCTGCACCGTACAGCACACAAGCAAAGTGCCAAAGTGTTAAACTTTGTCAAAACATAGAAGTTTGTGATAGAAAGGTACCTCTCCAGTATAAAACCTATGTTTGCCAACACATATACACCCTTGAACTATAGTGCAAGGGTGTGTGCATTGGTGCCAGGCAGCCTAAGGTACACCAGCACTAGAGAACAGCACAATGGCACTGTATCTAAGTAGATATGGTGCTGTTGTGCTCACCCCCTTTTCACGCAACACAGCACACAACTATCATTACTTGAAAACCTAGGAAATCTACCTCTTCATTTCTCCAGAACAAGCACTCTTAATATTTTATGTCTATCAGTATGGATGACGCTTTTTTTGCCAGCTTCGGCATCTGTCATTTTTTTTTATTATATTCAGTTGCACAGTTCTAAGTATATTTTTGTTTCTGTGTTCACAGCGCAGTTTGGCACTATTGCCTGTTTTTGTACACTTTTTGAATTCTCTATTCACAAGGTTTCACCAACTTTTAATATCCACTTCTCATGATGTTTCAAACAACTGCCTTTATGTTCTTCACACCACACGTCTGGTGCCCATACTTGCTAATAATAAACAAACACAAACACCAACAATATGAGATGCACAAATGTCATTGATGCATCACTTTTCTAAGAGTGATTAATGTGCCATAGTGCTTTCATCATCTAAAATGCATTTTTTACATACTGGCAGCTCTTAATGCAATGCACTGTAACTACACTTTGCCCTGTGCTTCATGACTCTAAAATGGCCGGTGACATGAGAGGCCCTGCAGTACAGACCTTTAGGAAATTATTGTGAGTACTCTGTTTGTAAACCTGACCCTTGATCATATTATAGTATTTAGTGTATATCAAACCACAGTATCATAATTATCGGAATATTTTCTATGTCTATGTTACACAAATTAGTGATCAGCCACCAGTTTCCCGAGCATGCCGCAGTTGTTAGGGGCAGAACCCAAAGGATGTTACATGCTGTGAGACCTGAAGGCCCTTTTAAACTGTGCCCAGACTGGTTGTGAGAGGGAGGAGATCCTGCTCATCTTCTCCTATGTGACTGCTCCTAAGCAAGTGATGGTTGTGCAAGGCCCTTTGAGGTTGTACTTGGAAATGTGACGGCAGTACTACTGGCATTGATTGCATTTAACTTTTTCTATCATATTTGCACCTTTGCCATAACATGGTAGCACTCTATTGGTCGTAATTTGAATGGAGTTTTTTTCTATTTTAATGTATTTTCTCTTTATTTCATTTGCATTCATTTAATGATGTGTGTTTTCGAAGTTAAGTGATGTTAATTCCTGTAATATCAACAATATCAGCAGTCATTGGGACTTAACTTCCTGAGAGGTCATCAGGGTCAAAGATCATGTTATGCCACTTCCTATGAAGTGATGAGGGGTGGAGTCCAGGAGTGTGATGTCACTTCCACTACCCCTGGCATTTTAATGTACAGTGGGATTTGGTTGGAGGGCTTAGCCTACCACAAAGCCCTGTACCAAACCCCCTTAGGGTGGCTAACCCCGCAAAACATGGCTTTTGATTCTTTTCAAGGATTTATGGATTTTCGGGAGCTGCACAGTGGACTACGCACCCAACCCCAGAGTTCATGAGCCCAAAATGAGCATTTAAGAAAAAAAAACATTACTTGGGCCTGGAGTTCAGGGTGTTTATGCTACCCCCTGTAGTGTAGCTCCTATCTTCCCAATAGGCTCTGCGCATTGGAATAGTACCTACAGCAGTAAAGGCCTAGGCCAGACGTTAACTAGGTCTACTACTGTCGATGCTAGACTTAATTTTTGGGTTTGCCAGCTAAGCTCAGAGTTCGCTAGAAACTTTCTCGAATGTTCAAGGAAGGAATTAACTCCCCTGATTAGACAAGAAGGGATTTAGTTTCTGACAACCATAGAACATGACAACTTTGCTCTCCCCTAATCAAGAGTCAATCTCGAGAGTCGTGTGAGCACAAGGCAATTATTTTACTCAGTCAGTACGTGCATTCTTAGTCTCATCAGAATGTAGAGAAAAGGAAGAGACGGGCGTGTTCAATAAAAAGGTGTTATTTATTGATCAGTCTCTTTTCTCGTACAAGAGAAATGGATCGATATTATTGCAATACTTATAGTTAAGTAAAGTGCATACATTAAAAGCAATAGTATAAAATAATACTGTAAAAACATTGATATGGTTTCTGAGCCATATGATGTTTAAAATGATTAAAATATATTTACATACACATATACATTTGACTAAACGTACTCAACTGGTGTTTCTAAATACGCCTACCCCGTGTACCTGACCTAAGTCTAATGCGTAGGCGGGAATAGAAAGTTACAGTTTAAGTTAAGTTTGTTTTTGCCAAGTGAATAACTAAAGAATTCTCTGTGAGGGGTTATTCAGTTCTGTACCTGGAAGTTAGGATGAATGAGGAATGGTATCTCTTTCTCTGCTCTCGATATTCCAGGCTGCCTGCGAGGGCTGCCCAGAAGCGCCGGTGCTGGGTCTCTCGGCTTGAGATAGCAGCGCGTCTCTCAGCGCGTCAGGAAGGCGGGGCTGCTGCCAGCGGGGTCTGCTTCTGCTCTCGGCTTCGGCAAGTATGGCTGCTCCGTCTTGTCACCACGCGTGTGTTTGCATAGGGCAAGGTCGGCAATATTTATACCTTAAAGGTGCCGAGATTGACGTAAGGATGGACATAGGTACGTCAATAAAGATGTCATACGACTTGCTCGTTAGCACATTCTTTTGCAAAATTTCTCTGTGAAATCAAAACAATGGCCGCACAGATTATCCAGGTTGTCATAGGTTTGATTTGTTATGAGAACGTCGTATGCCTTATCAGGGGCTGGAGGAATGTCGCTTGTCTAATTAGATCTCAAGCGTTATGACCTAATCAGATAACACGTTCCTGTGCCGTAGTGTGACTGCGTCAGATAACGGTATCTGCATCATGGGGGTTTTCTTGCCTCATGGGCTGACTGTTAGTTAACTTGATAGTTAGTTTAACCAGAATAGGGTCAGGAATAGGGGGATCGATTCAGAACCTATAGAAATACACGACACCCACTCCACGCTAACTATGGTCATATCTACTAATCTATGCATAGTATAACATAGTACAACATACTATAGAGTATAGTGTATACCTTACCACCCCAAAATACATAAATGCATTTTGAAATTTTCAAATATACTGAAAAATTGCAGTCATATATATTGTATGCACTTAAGCTATGAATTAAATGCAAAAGTAAACACGCATTTTTATGCATTATTGCTTATCGGTATATGAGAAATACACATGAAATGGCTCTTAATATGGCTATACAGAAAGGAAGTCCGAGACCATTTCATCACATAATAAAATATTTGTGAACCTACCAGCGGGCAGCTAAAGTCTATATAAAGTATCTAAAAATAGAAATCTTAGTTCTCTAGGAATAGTTTCTTACTTTAAGCAGAAGATCAGTGTCCCGGAAAAAATATAGGAAGAAAAATATTTTAGGGGCTTGCTGAAAAAATCGCTGTCCGTGAACTGGATTGTAATTGTTCATGTGACTTTATTTTTAAAGTTGAAGGCCGAATTCAGGGAACGCCGTGTGCGAGTTTACTCAAAAGTCTCTATTTCTGTTCTGGAGAGAACATCATATCATTCAGGCTTTCGAAAAAACTGTCAACAGCTTCATGGGAAAGTTCCACTAAGTCGGAAATAGGGGTAACCATGCATTCATGCGCATGATTGTCTCCATTGACATTCTGATTTGCATTGCTGACAGAAGGTCGTACCTGTTCGATGTTGCTTTCATCTTGAACTTCACTACTCTTCAATCGTAGTGGTGAAGATTCCAGGAATGCCGTCATCAGGATTGGCAGCCTTTGAGGGCAGCACAAAGCGTGAACCTTGGTAGGAACCAACAGTGTATCTGCATCCACTGGCGCATCCGATTGTAGCGTCAGACAGGTGTCTAACACGCATTCTTCTCCGCATAGCAGACACCTTAGTACAGGTAAAACACACCTTTGCCACATTGGTCGAAATGATAGAAACCAAGTCATGTTCAGGTCTCTAAGCCGGGAGAGTCCCAGGATTTTTGATATCCGGTCCCGGTATCCAATGGCTAGGATCGTATCTTCCATTGTCGCGAGAGTTTGATCTGTGACATGGGTTGCCATAACGAAAAATAAGGACTAGGAATAGGATTCCTGCAATTAGTCCCAGGATCAGGGGAAGTCCGCCAAAAATCGAATGGACGAAATCTGGAAAAATACCCAGTATGGCTTTGAATGGTGTTAATGCCATCGAAAATACTGTCTTAAATACCTTTGAGACCCCAGTGGTATCAGAAATATTTAAGATTTCGCTCAGGATTTCCGCGAAATGTACGGGGGAATTAGTTGATAATAATGTATGTATCTCTGCAGTCGTCCTTGCGACTTGTAGATCATACGTTTCTTTTGATGACGTGAGCCTTGTAGGCGTCTGAAGAAGCACTGTTTTCATTCTGCTTAAAGTGTCTATTCGAATAGAAGTAATTTTCAAACTGGGCCATGCCCTTGCCTCCCTGTCTGGAAAGGAGCTGGGGAACAAAGAACGTCCACAGCACTTGACCTTCGCTGTTGTAGTTACTAGATAAGGAGTCCCGGGCATAAGACTGCAACATCTGCGGTCTACAATAAGAATGTAACTCCCATTATAGAGTCTTTGAAAGAATGGTTCTATTTCAGTTGCAGGTGCGCCTTGCTGGTGACATGAAAGGTTGTATGAATTCCCTTCACAGGCTCCGTGCAAACTAATTCCGTTACACAGAAGCGTGCCGCTTAGTGACATAGCACAATTGTTGCCACTAAGAAACACTTTCTGTCCTTTATTACTGACACATGCATGTGAATAGGGCAGGTTCCAAGTTGTTTTAAGGTACCCCTTTCCCAATTTCTCGTACATGCCAGCCTGTATATATTTTTGGCAGTATTGAAACCTGAAGGTTGAGATTGGAATATTTATGATTCCGTGGATTATCCATTCACTGACAGGTCGTTCTGACATTGTCATTGGTAATCTTTCTAGTTTTTCAATGCTCAAGATTGTATAATCAGCACCCTTTTGCGCCATACCGATTTGTCTATCAGTAAGGTTAAAGATTTGGAATAGTGACGTTGTGTTGATTAAACGCCAAGGCACATAGCCTGAACGCAGATTTTGTAACGTCCAGCCAAGCTGTACAATGGAACGCAATTGTGACTGACCATGTTGTAATAACAGTAAGTCTTGCGATAATATATCGATTGCTGAAGACACAATGCTGTCCAATGAAAAAATTCTGGAGGACAGAGTCATTAACCCATTGTCCACTACAGAAAGTGATTTTTCCAAATTGATACGGTCAATTTCCCGTATTTTTCTGCTGTCTCAATTTGAGTAACCTTCCAGGCCTCATTGTATGCTGCATATACAGAGGCTGCTATGAAACGCTTTTGACGCTGTTTGCGTGGTCCCATTATGAAATCACGCAAGTCAGCACCATCAGTAAGTAAAGTTAGGTGTTGCTTAATTTCAGGCAGTGTGGAAGTCTGTAGCCATTGAAGGCATAATTTGCCCACACTGTAGGTTGTTATTATCCCTGGGTGATGTCTTTGGGGATATCTAGGGTCTGGCCTGGTCATTTTAAAACCCTGTGTTTTATTCAGGAATCTATCTTGACAGTAATTTGTATCTGTGGGCCAGATCAACCATTGTTTCCAATCAGGATGTGTTCTGTTTTGGTTAAGTATATGGTTTACGTCTATCTCTTCATCTGTATCAGAGCTATTGCTAAACATTGTTGGCTTTGGAATAGACGGGTTATTTAAATCTTTGATTTTGGCTAAGCCAAGACAGGTGGTTTGTTGAACAGTGTCATTTAAAAATATCATTTGTTCTGGGATCATGCAGGCTCTAAACAAAGCTTCTAAACCCTGTACTTGCCATTCTTTTGTACCCCAAACACTTTTCAAATCAACATTTTTGTCCCAATAATCAAATCCAAAAGTATTCATTTTTTCAAAGAACGAATCTGAATATATCAATTTTGTGTTGGTTATCATGGTTTTCATCCCTGTCTTGTTTGACAATTTAAAATAAAATGTTTCAGCATTACTTGTGTTAAAACCTGAAAAATATGAATATTTGTCGTAAACGGTTCTAGAGCTTCCTTTTGGAGGCGTAGCACAATGTTCCCATTGATTATAATTTAAAACATTTCTAGGTTGTGCAGATTTATGCAAAAAATGGTTACCATAATGGTTATAGCAATACATACTATCATAATTTGTAGAACCTTGCAAATAATCATGTTTTGTAAATTTAGCAGACATTACTAAGTCAGACATCATATTGTTAATACTTTCAAAGTCCCAATCATCAGCAAATGAGTTTGGTTTTGCAAAGTCACTCAAGGAGATCTTGATTTGGTGTGGATATTTCAGGATCTCGACCGGACCATAAATTTCATAGTCAGTGTTGTCCCAGGCTACCCCACCAGGTATCGGATTGGCTGTGAAGTTGGCTGAAGAAAGTTCTGGAGAAAGTTCTCTTTTCTCGACGTGCGAAGATGTGTGTGGTTTGAGGACCAAGTTGATGTTCTGACTTGCTGTGTCCATTTTAGCATATTTTCCCTCAATGAAGCGTCCCCAAGTAAATACCATGATGAGCCAAAGTATGAGGATAAATGCACCAAAACCCACCCAAAATTCAATCCATGGAGAAACCAGATATGTTTCTTTCAGTTGTTTCAAAAGTTCCTTAGCTTTGTCTTTAAAGGATTTTGATGATGGCTGTGTCTTTTGTTCGCTGAAACCTTCAGAGGAATCATCGAAGTTGATGAAGTAACCAGATGCAGTTCTGTCAATTGTTCCAATTGGTTCAGGATTTTTGTTTCTTGCATTTTCACTTGGTACTTCAGTATAGATTGGTGTGTCTCTGCTAAATGTCTTTATTTGGGTTTTCAGAGGTCTGAGTTCTATTGCATTGTTGCATAGTCCTTGTTGTTCTTCTGTAGGCGTTTCGAATGTGATGAGCCTTTTTGTTAGGACCTCTGTACTGGTAGCAAACCTTGGTGTTCTGCTACTTATTGGGAGTCCACTTGGCCTACTGTTTGTTATTGGCCACATGTTGTGGTTTTACCAGGTCGATGGATACAACTCGGTTCTCCTTTTTACCAGCAAGTGGCGGTAGTACAACTGATCTTGTCCCGTTGACAGACAAGACAGGAACTGCTTTTCTGTAAGAAGGCCCAAATTCCTTCTTTACCGCGATCTTCTCCCTGACTAGATCCCCGACTTTTGGAATCCAGACAGGTCTTGCTGGGACAGGTGGTGATTCTTCAGTGGTCGTTGGCTGTTGTTTCAACTGTATGTTGCTCAGGTTTTTTCTTGTTTTGTTTAAGTCCTGTAAAATAGCCAAACGGTCTTTGACATCAAAGGTTTTTTTTATTACCACTGAAGTCTGACTATCAAGGTCAGAGATCAACATCCTAGTTCCGAATAATAATTCGTACGGACTGAATCCCTTCAGAGAATTTCTTGGCAAGTTATTTAGACTACGTTGGACACTTATTAGATGTTTGACCCACCCAGCTCCCGAACCTAATATCCTTTCTATTATAGATTGCTTTCTGCCTTGGTTTTTTCTTTACACCATCCCGTACCCTCAGGAAGGAAGTGAGAAGATTCCCGCTGGGCTGTGCTCATTTGGCCATGTTTCCCCCCCAGGCTGGATTGCCTGAGTGAAAACAATGGTCGAACGTAGCATGCTCTTAGCGTATATGCCATTTAGACTCGCAAATCTTGTATAACAGTCCGGACGTCAGCCGAGTGCTGAGGATCTACATTATAAGTGGAAACTAGCCTGTATATGTTAATCGCAAGCCATTCTTTTTGCTGGTAATATTATCTGCCTTGATACGACGAGGTATTAAACTGTTTCTCTCCCCACTGCGATCTCTGTTGCAGTTTGGGCAGTTTTTTACAAACATGGTGTAGTGCAGGCTCATGCCTGGCCACCAGTACCGTGATTGTAATTCTTCCAGAGAATCTTTTAATTTAAGGTGTCTGAGACCCTCGCCCATGTGTGCGTCTGCGATTAACAAGTTTCTCCTGTCCATGTTTGGAATCACTCTATCCCCCACTCCAGGGATTCGAGCAAAAGGGACGGAGTTTGCATCGATTATGTATGTATAATTGAGTGGATAGTTGATCGGTAACGCCGAGCAGTCGCCTTTTGATGACGTTTTCACCGCCAGCAATGTTTCACCGTCAATGTATTTTAATGTACGCTTTTTTCGATCTACGGGAGCCGATTTAGTGGCTGCCGCTGCGGCTGTTTCAGCCAATGAATTCCCTACAACGTGAACGCCATCACGTTGATGACTCAGTGAGTGAGTCACGTGAGTCTTTGGTAGTTCTTTTTTCAAAAGAGCTACTTGTTCCCAGAGCAGTCTCTGCTTTATTGGTGCATCTGTGTCATCTTTGTAACCGTTCTGAATCCATGTCTGCAAATTGCTGTTATATGATTTGACGCAGTAATATGAATCTGACACTATAAGTGTCGGGAATTCGCGATCCGCATTATCTAGCGCCATTTTCAATGCTATTATTTCAGTTTGTAGTTCTGAATTAGTTTCTACTGAGTGTGATTTTGTTAATAGAGGTCTTAGTTTACCTCCGCGCCACACTTCTTTTGTAATCTCACATGTGGGATTGTATGCTTGTTCTCCCCCAACGGAGGGTTGAGCATGTCCGTCTGTGTAGATTACACAGGCGTAATGTCGTAGAGGAAGAATGTCGATTGGCAGAGGATACGTCTTTTCATATTTTAGATTTTTTAATTCTTCTAGTTCTCAAAAAATTGTCAACCAGGCTATACTTGATAATTCATATCCTTCGTATAGAACTTTTAGATGGGCAATTCTGGATTTTTTGAAGTTGAATTTGTAACCATCTGCAGCGAACCCAAGTATTATGGTGTTCACCCTTTTCAAGTGAGTCTCCAAGTCATCATCTGTTAAGTAAATGTCATCAACATAAGATAATGCTTCATCATCATATAGTTGTAGTAATTCTGTTACTCTCGCTGAGAATACCCCCGGGCTGTTCTTGTACCCCTGGGCTAACCGACAGAATTGTTTTTGAGTGCCATTTACTGAGAATGCAGTTAAAGATCTGCTCTCTGGTGCTATGTTTTGACAAAAGAATCCATTGGAGATGTCCAAGGTTGTTTTGTATTTTTTGCGCACTATGTTATTCATTAGTGCAGCACTGTGTGAGTTTTGCACTGCAAAGGTTTTGCAACATGTGTTAAGGTGTCGGTAATCCAAAACTAGACGGTACGAATTGTCTGGTTTGGAGACCGGAAACAAAGGATTGTTCATTTGTGAGGTGCAAGTTTCAATCACCCCCTGGTATTCTAGCTGATCTAGTATTTCATTTACTTGTTTTTTAGCTTCTTGCTTAATTGGGTACTGCCTTTGTGCAGTTGGTTGTGATTTTAACTGGATTTTGTGAGGAGGAGAATCCTCATCCCATCCTACATGATTTTTATATAAAGCAGGTGCTAAGGCCACTGCCCACTTTCTAGCAAGTGTGTATTTTTTATGAATCGGTATTTGATTCGAGAAGGCAGGCATAATTACTTCTTCACCATGAGGGCACTCCCTGACAAACTCTGGTGGCCAGTCTTTTTCAGCTAGAAGGATGTCATAGCCCTTGGAGAGGTTATCCCAAAATAGTCCCCTTATTTTCCTAGTCTTATCTCCCTCTATACGTAATGTTATCTCGTATATCTTGTGGGGCTTGCTAACTCTGGTGTCTGCAGTTTCCACTTGAAGGTATTCATTCGTGTCCACTGTCTCCAGATGATTCATAAGGACTTTGCGAGCTATGCTCACCTCTGCTGCGCTGTCTAGCATTGTCTGAGCCCACTCTCCGTTTTTCAGTTGTGTCCTCAGTATTCTCGGCATTTTTAACTACCTTGATACTGGCTACCTTCTTTTTTGGAAATTGTAATTTCTTTTTTAGTTGAGCAGGTTCCTTGTCTTTGGACTTGGCGTGCTCTTCTGATCGTCCTCTTCTTTCCGATTTCTGCGAGGAAGTCTGAAAAGATTGAGAGGGACGTGTATCAATGTCTTGATATCTATCAGGTTTTTTAATATTATCCCTATTTCTAAGGTTATATCTATTCCCAGAGGGGTCACTCTGCGGTGACCTCTGTCTTTGGTTTGGAGATTTCTCTCTTCGCCTAGGAGACCTTCCTCTGGACTGGAATTTCTTTTCTTTAGGATTGGATTGTTTATTTCCATCCCAGTTCTTTTTTGGTGAATTATTATTATTAAAAAATATTTTTTCTGGACTTGTAGTCAGTTGCGGTTTTACTGGTATTCCACCTAGACTATCTCTGCCTAGTTCTTCATAGGATTTTTCTATGATTCTGGCAATTTCAGCTGGTTGGTCTGCTATATCTGTCTCTTTTAACCTCTGGCGGATCGCCACGTTTGCTGCTTCACCTTTTATGTTGGCTAGTAATATAGCCGAGACCTGTTTGAAGTCTTTTAGTAATTTCATACCAAGAGTTAAAGCAGGTGCTGGGCCGTATTCATCTTGAATTTGTTTTAGCACATCTGGTATTACCGAAATGGATGGAACACCGTGCGTTTTTGTGTAGATGGAAGCAAAGACTGTACCCCAAGTGTCACAGTCCTCAATGTGTGGTGCGATTCCCATTGGGAGACATATAGTCAGAATCCTGTGTTTTTCTAATGGGGTGGTGTCAGGAAACACCGCCTCTATTTGGGTGATTTTCTGTGCCAACCAGAATGGTATCTGTTCCCGTTTAGCTGGAACTTTACCTAGGCAGGATTGGATGTTCTGTGGTGTAATTTTATTTGTGTTCCCCTGGTGAGGGGTCAGCTGTGGAAGTTTAATCGCTGGCTGAATTGTTGAAGTCCGCATTACATACTGAACTAATTGTCTATGAATTTTTAGTAGTTGTTTTAGCTGTATTAACAGTTCTGCTGCAGGCATTCTTTCGATGTCTGGATGTGGTGTGTATCCGGCTAAGACCGGCCACGTTGCTCCTGGTCTTCCTAAAGGACCGAGCCTTGTAATGTGATTGTTATGTTTTAGGGCGCCATCAAATAAGAGCAAATGCTCTTGGAATTTGAGTGGTACTTCCACCTCCTCGAAAGGAGTGTACGTTTCAGGAGGTTCCTCTACTTTGTAATAGTGGAAGTACTTTGTTACAGCATTTGCTGCTGGAAAATGTATCCATGCATAGTATACCTCTGTCTGCCGATATTCGTGTGCCTCGATTACGAATATGACTGTGCCACCTCTAGGTGTCAGTCCATTTTCTATAAGTTTTAAGGTTATAGATCTCCTTTTAATGACCGGAATGAGTGTTATATTCGGGTCTGCTGCTTGCATGGTAGCATCAGCATCTGCGAGTTCAGTTGCTAATCTAACTGCCTCTCGTTCATCATCACTCTCTGCCATTTTACAGACAGGATGGTATTATGTTTGTTTGCAGATCAGGTTTCTTTATGGAAACAGAGATTAGATGCACAATATTTTGGAACTGTTTATCCTTCAACGTTGACTATACCAAGAACCATACATAGGAGTCCCCTCCTGCGAGGTTTTGGAGGATATAACCTTTCACCCACTCCAGACGTCTTTGGAGTATTCGGGAAAAGGGGTCTGAGTGAGAAAGCACGACTGAGTTACTCTAAATGTCTTACGTTAGTTTTATCGCCCTTTCCAAACTCGTTGGGCGCCATGTAGTGTAGCTCCTATCTTCCCAATAGGCTCTGCGCATTGGAATAGTACCTACAGCAGTAAAGGCCTAGGCCAGACGTTAACTAGGTCTACTACTGTCGATGCTAGACTTAATTTTTGGGTTTGCCAGCTAAGCTCAGAGTTCGCTAGAAACTTTCTCGAATGTTCAAGGAAGGAATTAACTCCCCTGATTAGACAAGAAGGGATTTAGTTTCTGACAACCATAGAACATGACAACTTTGCTCTCCCCTAATCAAGAGTCAATCTCGAGAGTCGTGTGAGCACAAGGCAATTATTTTACTCAGTCAGTACGTGCATTCTTAGTCTCATCAGAATGTAGAGAAAAGGAAGAGACGGGCGTGTTCAATAAAAAGGTGTTATTTATTGATCAGTCTCTTTTCTCGTACAAGAGAAATGGATCGATATTATTGCAATACTTATAGTTAAGTAAAGTGCATACATTAAAAGCAATAGTATAAAATAATACTGTAAAAACATTGATATGGTTTCTGAGCCATATGATGTTTAAAATGATTAAAATATATTTACATACACATATACATTTGACTAAACGTACTCAACTGGTGTTTCTAAATACGCCTACCCCGTGTACCTGACCTAAGTCTAATGCGTGGGCGGGAATAGAAAGTTACAGTTTAAGTTAAGTTTGTTTTTGCCAAGTGAATAACTAAAGAATTCTCTGTGAGGGGTTATTCAGTTCTGTACCTGGAAGTTAGGATGAATGAGGAATGGTATCTCTTTCTCTGCTCTCGATATTCCAGGCTGCCTGCGAGGGCTGCCCAGAAGCGCCGGTGCTGGGTCTCTCGGCTTGAGATAGCAGCGCGTCTCTCAGCGCGTCAGGAAGGCGGGGCTGCTGCCAGCGGGGTCTGCTTCTGCTCTCGGCTTCGGCAAGTATGGCTGCTCCGTCTTGTCACCACGCGTGTGTTTGCATAGGGCAAGGTCGGCAATATTTATACCTTAAAGGTGCCGAGATTGACGTAAGGATGGACATAGGTACATCAATAAAGATGTCATACGACTTGCTCGTTAGCACATTCTTTTGCAAAAGTTCTCTGTGAAATCAAAACAATGGCCGCACGGATTATCCAGGTTGTCATAGGTTTGATTTGTTATGAGAACGTCGTATGCCTTATCAGGGGCTGGAGGAATGTCGCTTGTCTAATTAGATCTCAAGCGTTATGACCTAATCAGATAACACGTTCCTGTGCCGTAGTGTGACTGCGTCAGATAACGGTATCTGCATCATGGGGGTTTTCTTGCCTCATGGGCTGACTGTTAGTTAACTTGATAGTTAGTTTAACCAGAATAGGGTCAGGAATAGGGGGATCGATTCAGAACCTATAGAAATACACGACACCCCTTGTTTCCTATTTCCATTTTTACAGGACTTAGAGACCGAATATCCATGTCCTGTACTTGTGGCCACAATATTTTTCTCCAAGTCAGATCGTTCTAGGATTTGGTTTCTCACTGTGTATTCACAGACCTGAAATGTATGATGGGAGAAATAGTATTTTTAGAATTTTTGGAATTTGTGGTGATTTATTTGTCTACATAACTCTAAAATGTAATACCAGGACCGCTCTAAAATGCTACTTTCTCGAAAGCTGCTGTTGAATTTACACCATACCAAACAAACACACTTTGTAAAATAAATTTCTACTTCCGTGCCAAGTTCAGCCATTTTTCTTTATTGGAGAGAAAGTATTTTATAGAGATTAAAATGTGAATTGCCACTTTTGGGACGCTGCCTCTGTTTTTGTCCCCCTGCTTTCCGGATCTGCTAGCAATATACCACGAGAAATATAAAGTGGATGGACATTATTTGGAAAGTTTCAGGCAGATTAATTGAACGGTGCCAAAGTTATTAGAAAAACAAACAAAATTCATTTTCAATTGAAACTGTGATCTAAACATAACTATCCCTGTCGGTCTAATTTTAATTTCAAGATGTACTGATTCAATATGTAAATGTGAATGTAGCTGCTATTGCAATAGTTAAAAATACATATTTAACCAATATTAAAGTTGGAGAGTTATAGCAAACGTAGACGTGAGTGTGTCTAATGTAGTTTAGACTCAAGTTTGATTTTGCAAAATTATCTTTGAGAAAAAAAATCTTAATTGAGATCACTACAAATCAAACACTTCTCTGTATCCCAAGTAAGTGCACCATTTGATCTGGAGTGCAATTTTTGACGCACGCAATATTGTTATGTTACATGGGTGCATCCCCATAGTGCACACCAACTAGTGCCTTGTAACCAGGATATACACTTTCCACCTTCTGAGAATACTCTCTCACCCTCACATTAAACTGCATTTTGTAAATCATAATCCTTAGTTATTTCTTTTACATGCGTGGTGTTTTAGTGCAACATCCAACCTCTTAATATAAACAGATAACATCGTGCGTGTGCACGTGTGCTTGTGAGCATAAGCTCATATTTGATGAGCATGTGTCAATGTGGCTAAGTGTATTTCTTTGAGTGCATGTTTATCAGCGTGTGTTTTTACAGTAGTTGCTTGTCTGAACGGCTAAGATTGATTTTTGTATTGATTTTTTTTTAAAAATCATCAAAACAAACCCTCCAGTTCCATTATAAACATGCACCATATCAAATAAAAACATGAAAATACGATATTATTGATAGTTTTGATATGCATGAAGGAAAAATCTATGGCCCTGTATTGCTTTGAGGAGATCAGGTTGCAATAAAAGCGGTGTGGTCTCAGCTACTCCCTCAGCAGCAGAAAATGGTTCTGGCTGTTAGGAGCATATTCTGAATTTCTGAATAAGAAATCATTTGCTTGTCAAGACATTTGTGCTGATGTCTCCCTACAAGACTCCAGTCATATGACAGCTTTCTTCACCTATCTTACAGCAGCTGCTTGTTTTCCTGAAGCAAGCTCCTCTGTGGGTTACGCAGCAGTGTCGAGGTCGACTGTGCGTTTTACCGACTTTTATACACCAGCACTGCCCTCAGTCCCCCCTATGAATCCAGGAGCACTGATCATACAGCACTGAAATCCTCATTTCATCTTTCATGGTATGCTTCTGGGACGCTCGCACCTGTTAATAAAATAATGCGGAGCGAAGGCGCGTGCTCAGAATGAATCGCTGAGGTATTTGCGAGGTTCAGACTCTCTCCATAAACTATATCTCCCTGAATAGCTCCATCAAATGCACTTAGTGCCTTTCTGACCGATGGGTGACGAGAACAGTACCCTTCAGTCTTTCACGCGCAGAGTGAGAATAGCTGCTCTGTGCTGAGCTAACTATAGAAAACATCCCGGCGGCATAGTTGCCATTGATAGCAGTGGTTGCGCGCATATTCAAAATGGCTGCCACAACACAAAGGTCACTCAGTGTTGTATACTGTAGGCAGTGTGCTAGAGTTCGACTCAATAGTACAAGTGGACACTGCAGAAGGGTCATACATGTAGGATGTTTGCGTTTTGTCCAGAATGACATGCTATGGGTTACATTTTAGGTGGAAATAATCACGTCGCCCATTACTTTTACTTTATTTTAATTGGCTTCAGGTTTTGACACAAAGCCAGGTCATGCTGTCTTAGCTGCTTAGACTTCATGCCAAAACCCTTAGGTGTTTGTGATGAGCCGCCCCAGAAGCACCTCTTTTTCCTTTATTGCCAGAGGTTGGCACTTCATGGTGCAAAGTGATTTTGGCACTGCGTCCATCTTTCCAGGCATAAACCTTTAGTGCTGGAACATTGATCGACTCTGCTTTTCAGCAATTTAACCCTACTTAGCACCTCTTGAGCTCCTGTACACCTTTATTAAATTAGGGCCGTACATGCACTTTCGTGTACTGGTACTAATCAGGAGCAGCTCTCCATAGCCAACCTGTTCTTAGCATCTGTCCTTTCAGCACCTCACAGCCATGTTACTCCTCTCACCATGTTGTGCTATAAGTGTAAGCAACTTAAATCATCTCTGATGGGTTAGAGAGGAGATCCATCCAAACATGCCTTCCATTGCTTGATTTTCCTTTGGCTAGATCTGACAATATTCTTTAATAACAAGACTGGAGGCTCATATATGTGCATAAATATTTTATTTCTACTCTTCCATGGCAGCAACAGGGAGTGAAAACAGAACAAAGTATCCCCTTATCTCCCCAAGACCTCTAGAACATTGTATCTTTTATTACTGCTCCCTTCCCAAATACATCCTGTCCCTGAGCAGGCAATTGCAAATTGATATCCCAAGCAAAACAGTAGCCAATCCTGTGGAGAATCCAGTCATGGCTGGAAGGCATTTGATTTCACTCATGTGGAGAACTGTTTTGATAAGTATTTTGCCGTTTGAAAGATCTTCCATTTCACCAAGTTAGCTCCGCAATCCGAAAAAGCCTGATATCTTGCAAACATTATGTTACTCCTTTCACTGAATATTTTGTCTCGAACAGCACCATAACCAAATCCCCAACAAAGAATGCGTTATTTAATTTAACTGAAGAGTTAAGGATAGAAATAGAGAGGTACAACGGTGAGTTCAGTCCCAGAGTAGCCCCCTTCTTGGTAGCTCTGAAAATGTCAAATGACTTTAGCTGAAGGATTGTTGTAGATCAGGTCTACCCCCAATTAATGACTTCCATCCAGTTTCATCTCAAATCTCGAAATTGCTTTAAATTAAGAACCATGTTGGCCATCTCCTATTCTAGTTATATGGCTGTTTTAGAGTTTACGGCCAGTTCTCCAGGGCCTTTGGGACCCAAGGGCAAGTAGGCTACCCATGTAACAAGTAATGTATTACGGTAGTTGTCAATAGAACCAAAGGAGTTAGGTGCTACTGCAAGCTCAATAAACTACCAAGACTTACAAGGTAAAACAATCAAGGCTTAGGCTCTTATTACGAGTCTGGCAGTCCACGGACTGCCAGAAGCACGGTGGCGGTTTCCAGTCCGCCCTATTACTACTAGGGCGGTCGGGCCACCGTGGGACCACCACAACCAGTCGCATGGTGGTCCTGAGGCCGCAATATGCTTGGCTGGACCACCGCAGTCCCTCCAAGCATATTACGAGTTTCCTCTCTGCCATGGTTTTCATGGCGGTGAGCCCGCCATGAAAACTGTGACAGAGAGGAAACAAAGAGGGCCCTATGGTTGACATGTGGTTGCACACGGGGGAGACAACATGTGCTCCCTGTGTGCATGCACCCCAAGACCTGCATGGCATGGGCTGCAGCATTCAAAGCCGTGCAGGGCTCAAGGGTTTCAAAAACTTAGTTCAGCTTGTACACTTTTAACTCACAATAAATAAAATGTCCATGTTGTTGTATACTTTTAGTAAAAGAAGCCTAAGAACTTCAAAAGGTCTTATAGCGTGAATCACTTTTTGGGTCAGTTACTTTTGACATACACACAAGAAAACCAAATGGACAGAAAATACAACAAGCTGCAAAGAAAACTGTCAATCCTGGTCCAACCAGCTGGTATGACTAAATGACACGGACCTTTCAAGGCATAGTCTGCCCGTTGTGCCTTCAAATTATGACACCTGTTATCTTCTTTTCTGATCCCTGCTCAGCAAAATGTAGCATGGGTCTAAAAATTGCTGCAGCCATTGGCAATGTATGTGTTGTTTTCCTGTTTAAAATGGTTCTGTCCCTCTTTGTCTGAAATCAACTTGCAGATCTGTTCCAAAGTTTTAGCAATGCCGTGCCAGTGTACTCAAGCTTGGTAGACTCTGGGGGGCTTATTTACAAGAAAATGATGCATCTGTATATGCATCAATTACCCTGCGCCTGCTTGCGAAACACTTGCGCCACCATGGATGAGCCGTATTTACAATACGGCACTCCATGGTGCAAGAATTGACAGATGCATTAGAAATTCTGATGAATCTGTTGGCACAAAAGTCACACATTGCTGGAGTCGTGTTGCAAGCACCACACAACTCCAGCAATGCATGGGGAGGCCTATTCCTAATACACCGTGTCACTTCTTATGCCTGCTCCAAGCAGGCATAGGTTTTTGCTGCAGTGGCGTCATAGAAGTGGCGCAGTGAAATCTTGTAGATTTCACTGCGTCACTTGTAATAGGCTTTTCCGTGTGGGAACACCCACCCTGCATACATTATAATTGACGAAGGTATAATGTGGCGCAGTGCTTTACAAGGTGGCGCATCTCCCTAGATGTGTCACATTGTAAATGGGCCCCATCGTGGCAGATTGTTTACGCTGCGTCAAAAAAAGTGATGCAACGGCGAAGCAAAAGTGTTGCAAGGGGCTTGTAAATCTGCCCCTGGGTTTTCACAGCACTGTGCAAAGTTGCAAAGCTTAACGCTTTGAAGTTTGTGCAGTTTTTTAAAAGTGTTCATGTGCTCTGCTAATTGCAAATATTACGAACAAAAACAAAAAACAGTAGTGCTTATCTACTGTCACGCAGGGCTGGGAGTGGCAGAAGATCACCTTTTCTTCAGCAGCCTCACATGTCTTCTCTGTTCCTTGATCCCAGAATCCACAGGACAGGACACTCAGGTGCAAACGAAGAAACAAATGCTTCCAACCTGAGTTCCCGGCATTGTTTGGGGAGGTAATGGAAGAAGAGTATTGCGAATTAAATATTGTCCGACAAAAGTACGTCTGCTCACTGGGGTTAATACAGAAAATCTAAACCCAATAAAGTGATGTTTTAGTGAATAATATGTACGCTATATGTATCTTCCGATATTCATTTTGTCATTAATGCTGACATACACCCTACTGAGACATCAGGCGTCCTGGATAGGGCACACTCTCACCCACTCATGCAGACCCAACGTTGTCTTATTTTCTTTTTTCCTTTTAATTATCACTTGGGCACGGTATTAATCCGCCTCCTATGCTACAAACTCCTTATCTAATTTTTCTCCCTTCGAAACCTGAAGCGTCTCCAAGGGCCGTTCTATCATAGCTTCAGAGCTTCCGTTCACTCTTTTCACCATTTGTAATGAAAAACGTCTGCTGCTACAGGAAAAAAAAACCTTACTGACAACAACTATTTACAATATTTTTGAATGTTCTGTGTTTGTTATTTAGTTTGACAAGAACAATTCTTTCTTTTGACAAGTTGTCAGCTTTCTTTCCGTTATTTTCTTTTTCAATCCCTCATCCTTATTGAATAGCTCTCAGTTGAGATAGTTTGTGAAATCCGGGCTTGGAGGTAGGATTTTTACAACTTTATTTTTTAAGTAATGCTAAATTAGTCCTTGCAAAGTGTGCTATTACTGAGATGGTTTTCCTAAATTGAAATACAATGGGGCCTATTCACAAAGACGTTTTGGATTGCATAAGGTAATGCTCTTGTAGTATTCTATATATACATGCTTTTTTAAATAGACCCCAAAACATCAGAAATAGAAATAAAAGTAGACCTTAGCAACATTTTAATTACGGCGGTATAATTAGCGTAATTTCTGTATTTTCATGTTATGCTTGTTACTGACATTTCTGAAATTACGCCAACACACGACTTTATGCAATTATGAACCATTTGAGAAAAAATATACATCAATTGGCACCATTCAGGATAAAAATGTTTTGCAAACACACAATGTTGTTCGAGGTGCTTTGTTTAAAAGTGTCTTTGCTCCAAAAATGCACGAGCGCATTTCAAGCTAAAATAAATAAAATAAAGGTTTTGCAGTTCCTGTAATTACATGTAATTTGCATAATGTCGAAATTTCACGAAATTATGTTCAAGCAAATCATGAATTTCGCGCATCCCCTAAATAAAACATGACTATCTGAGGAATATTTGCGCATTAGTAGTCTAAATAGAGCATTTTTACTGATGAAGGTTGGACATTTCGGTTCCAATTCATAAAAGCCTGCAAGAGGACGTAAAATAGTACTCCGACATGTAGCACTACTGGCGGCCAGACTCATTAATGGTTTGGAAATCGGCCAAGTTCACGTGACACATATGGCAACACGAGCCTAATCTACAATAGGGAGCGTACCAGAAGGCAGGACTCACTTACGGTGAAGGAGTGTTATAATTTCCTTTGTGAAATATGGGTTTATTCTGGTCGTAGTCTAAAGTATCACATGGAGTACTTTAAACAATTTGCATCAGGTTTTGTGTAGCGCAGTATGAAATTCGCTCGAAGTAAATGTAAATGTAAATGTAGTATACTTGTAAAGCGCACAGCTGCCCCAGCAACGGGGCGTCCCGGCGCTGTATAACTCTGGGGAACCCGTCCTGGCTTTCCCTGTGGGATGGTCCCTTGCTGGGAGTCCCCAAGGTGGAGCCAGGCATCCCCGGAATTGGTGGGGCCGTTGTGGAGATTAGGCAAGCTAATGCCCAGAGTTGCCGAGTGGAACCCCTGATTAGAGTAAGCACCGAAGCAAGAATTATCGAGTCCGCTGACCAAGGTCCACGACCCTGCCGCGTCGGGAATTGAACCCTGGTCCCAGGCTGACTTCTGCTCTCAGGCCTGCCGCCTCTAACCAGTGAGCCACACTACTCCATGACTACTCCAGTACCATAACATATGATGCTGGATACACAGTTGGTATCCAGAAAATAGCACTAATGTTTGTCTGCATCGTGCAAGGGCACAGCCATTTTACTTTTGCTCCTGCCTAGCTATTCCTCGTATTTCTAGCTCCACAGGCCCCATCCTCCTCCATCCACCCAATTATGGCCCACCTCCTCTATTTTTTACTTTATTTTCACTTTGCTAGTTTGTTACTTCCCCTGAGTGTTTATTTTCATTCTGCGCTCCTTTTTCTGTAGGTATCCCCATTCCTCTGTTCCCAGCTTTGGCAGAGACAGGCAGTGGCCACCATCTTTGCCACCTAGGGTCAGCTGTAGGGCAATGCAACTGGTGCAGCTGCACCTGGCGGTGACCTTGGGAGGTGGGGCGCTGAGCTTAGAAATAACTTATGGATTTCAAACAGTTCCTTGTGTGTCAGTCAATTTTCAGGCAACAATACAAATATCATGATAACTCTGGTGATTAATGTGAGTATTGTCTAGTGGCATTTTTGACTCATCATAAAGTAGCCGAGAGGGTTAAAAATGCCGGTTGCAAAGAAAGTGTACCATGCAGATCACAGAACTATATTTAAATGGATAGCTCAGTGAGTTACTGCTTTTCTTAAAAGATCCTTTTCATACTTGCAGTTCATATGTTACCATTATAATATAGCACAGTATCCTATGAATTGTAACAACAAGCAGAATGCAAACTGCAAGGTATAGAGTTGGAACATTATGTTCTTCCCAGTCTTTCATTGTCCTAATATTGTTAAATAGGGTTAGTTTGGTTTGAAATGCATTCTTAATAGTAAAGCCAAGCCAACCATTGTGGTATGTTTTAAATCCAGAGTTTGTGCTGAGTTTGTGCTTCTCCAGATCAAACATTAGTAAAATATAATGCTTACTGGAATGGATGGGTAAATGGACATAATATCGAACTTTAAATGTCGAATTGCAGAAATCTTGGAGTTATAATAACGACAATACCATTATATCGAAGTATATAATATCTATGTTAAAAATATCGTTTTATTTTTGTGTTAAAAAATATCGAAGTACAAAATATCGAATCAGTAATATCATAAATAGATAATATCGAATTTTTAATGTTGTAAAAAATATCGAAAAAAATATAGAATGTGTAAAATATCGTTTTATTAAATATCAAAATAGTATTTATACATTGTAATATGTTATTAGTTTCATTGTGTTGATATTTGTTAGGAATTGTATTAAAAAATATCTTTTAAGATATGTTTTAGGAGTGGGATTTTGGGTTATTAGGGAATAAGGGTGGGGAGTGTTTTAAAAATCTTAGTATTAAATTACACATTAAATCAAATCATTTAAATTTCAAAATATATTTTAAAATTAGAAATTTTAATGTAATTTCGAAATTATATGTTTGTTTTAGGAGCAGGATGTTGGGTTATTAGGGGATAAGGGTGGGGAGTGTTTTAAAAATATTAGAATCACATTACATATTAAATTTAAAATTAGAAATGTTGAAATATTTTAAAATTGGTTATTTATTTTTTAAATCGAAATTACATTTTTTATTTAGGAGTGGGACGTTGAGTTATTATGGGATAAAGATGGGGGTTTTAAAAAAATATTTTACATTTATAATTTTAAATTAAAATTATAAAAATGATTAGAGTACTGGAATGATGTTTTCTTGTAGGAAAATGGTAAGGTATTTCAAACATGATATCACAAATGTTTATTGTCTAGCATTTGAACAGAATTAATGTTTATTGGTGTATGATTTAATTTTTATATATGCTTACTGACCAGTACTTTCTTAAAATTATATTGAATTAAGTGGGAATAGTAAATTATATATGGTTAATGTCCAGCACCTTCCCTGACTTTCCCCTAAATGGAGTGTGAATAGTAAATTATATATGGTTACTGTACAGCACCTTCCTTGACTTTAACCTAACTGGAGTGGGAATAATAAAATATATATGGTTAGTGTCCAGCACCTTCCCTGACTTTAACCTAACTGGAATGGGAATAGTAAATTATATATGGTTAATGTCCAGTACCTTCTCTGACTTTATCCTAACTGGAGTGGGAATAGTACATTCTATATGGTTAGTGTCCAGCAACTTCCCTGACTTTATCCTAACTGGAGTGGGAACAGTACATTCTATATGGTTAGTGTCCAGCACCTTCCCTGACTCTAATCTAACTGGAGTGGGAATAGTAAATTATATATGGTTAGTGACCAGCACCTTCCCTGACTTTAACCTAACTGGAGTGGGAATAGTAAATTATATATGGTTAGTGTCCAGCACCTTCCCTGACTTTAACCTAACTGGAGTGAGAATAGTTAATTATGTATGGTTAGTGTCCAGCACCTTCCCTGACTTTATCCTAACTGGAGTGGGAATAGTAAATTATATATGTTTAATGTCCAGCACCTTCCCTGGCTTTAACCTAACTGGAGTGGGAATAGTAAATTATATATGATTAGTGTCCAGCACCTTCCCTGATTTAACCTAACTGGAGTGGGAATAGTGAATTCTGTATGGTTAGTGTCCAGCACCTTCCCTGACTTTATCCTAACTGGAGTGGGAATAGTAAATTTTATATGTTTAATGTCCAGCACCTTCCCTGACTTTAACCTAACTGGAGTGGGAATAGTAAATTATATATGGTTAATGTACAACAAATGTAAGAAATTATTAGTAATTTATCTAAGAGTTTAATAGTACATATGTTATTTGCTGTGTATTTAATAAAGTGAAATAAATAATTGTAGTAATATTACAATATGTGTTATATGTTAAGAAATATAAGAGATTTTTATTTTGAGCAGTGATAATGTATTTGTATTGTGCAATTGATGTATATTTTAGAATTTACTAATAATAAATACATTTATTATTTAAAGTAATTTAAGATAGTGCATTTATGAAATAAATACATTTAAGTTACACATTAAAAATAATAATACATACATATAACAAGAATGAGGCATTTTATATTTTTCAAAGAAGCTTTATTTTTGAAGAAGTAGGAAAAAATGTATTTTTATTTACAGAATGGAAAACACATTAGTAAAATCACAGAAAACAAGTAGATTTTATTTCAGTGAGAGTTCATTTTGTACATATTTTTTTAATTAATGCATTTAAAAAAAAATTTGATGAAATCATTACATTTTATAACAGAAGAATTGATATTTTGATATGCAAAACATATCTGTTTTATAACTTTAGAACAGTTGCTGGGAAATAATAATATATTTATAACATTAGTATCCTTTTTTTGACTATATATACATTAAAATAAATTATTGTATGTTCGATATTTAAATAATATTGTAACAATATAATGTTGTAGTTAACAATCTTTAACATTTGGAAAAAATATTAATATTATGACATGTAAATATAAATGTAATTAATATTATTTACATATAAAATATTATTAACATTAATTATTACATTGTTGCATTGCATAAAAATAACTTTTTAGAACAGGTAAGTTTTATTTTACATTTTTACGTAATTACTATGTATTTTTAATAATGTTTAGACTTAATAAAAATGCATATAGAAATATAATAATACTTATTATGTATTTATATTAATTATTATAACTTTACAAAGCATAATAAATTATAAACTAATTTTTAAAGATGTAGAAAAAAATTGTACAATATAAAGAAAATATGAATAACATTTATAGTTTAGTATAATACATGTTATTAACTTTATTCATTTCTTTTAATATATTTAAGCAGCTATTTTAATTTCACAGGGACTATTTTATAACCGCGTAATGTTATTGTAGTCATTCAGGACCGGAGAAGCTCGTGGCTGAAAGCTGCATCACGTTGAGCAAGGTAAGGGTAATTTTGAATGTTACATCTTACTTAATACTTATGTTTAAGTGTAGTGAGGATGTATATAGTGTATTTGTTGTTAGGTCATCGTATTTTTGGTGTGCTATAGGTGTTAGTAATATTTTAGTGAGATGTTGTGAGTTAGTGTTTGAGGCCTAGTGTAGATAGATGATATTGTGAGTAAATATGTGTTGTTTTGTTATTTAAAAGTAATTTTAAGAGTATTTAAATAATGTGTTTGGGTGTATTTACGTGGGTGGGTATGCTTTCGATATTTTTTGCAGGTTACTGTTAATCAATGTTACGTTGGGGAGAAAGACGCGTTTTTTTCAAGAAGTGTGTATTAGTTGGTTCAACTAATATTGTTATCACACTTTCTTTTATTTTTCTGGATTTCCTAAAGCGATTTTTATATTTTGGCATCTTTTTCAAGTTTTTGAGGGTTTCGACTACTTGGATTTGTTGAGGATGGATTTATATTGGAATTGTTGTATTTTTGTATTTTTGGGGGGGCGGGCATTTTTTTTAATACCATGGATAAACAGACAGATGCAAGGATTATTAGTTGTTGGATTTTATCGTCTACAGCTACATAAATCATACGTTTATTTCTTTTATTTAATTGGGTGGGAAATGTTTTTATAAATAATTGTGATATATAGTATATTTTGATTAATACTATTTAATTGTAAACATATATTTAGTATATTAAAAAATATATATATGCCAATTCAATATTATTTGTGAAAATATAAAATGTATATATGTGTGTAAAGTGTTTTTTTGTGAACAAAATTTACTTAATAGTTGTGGAAATGTAGTTTATAAGAAGCTTTTGGCTATTAGGGATAGGTAGTCTTGGCCTCTTGTTGATTGGTATAGAGTAACCTGATTTTGGAGTAGTTCAAACGTTTTTTGCGTTTGTTTAGTTAATTTTGGACCTATTAGAGTTACAGATTGTTCCATCCGTAATTCTTGATAGCATTGTTCTTTCTGTATAGATTCTAGTAGTTTCTGTAGAGTAGGTTTCCCTCTGCTTGTAGTTCCTTGGAAGGCATTATGCCATCCTTCAACACTATTATTTGTTTTGGCTTCTTTGTTTAAGGTAATTAGGTACTCATTCCACCAAGGAATGTGGAACTTAGGCTGTCTTCTATGCCCTGATCTGTGTAGTCTTCCCACCCAGGTGTCCTCAAAGTAGTCTAGGAGTGGGCTTAATTTGTCTTTGTTCCTTTTGTAATAGGGGCTCTCTATTAGAATATTGTAGTGCTCTGCTACATCAGTGACAGGTACATATGCTAGTGCTATTCGTTTTTTCACTTGGTAGACAAAAGTACTATCTGTAGCATATTGTACACTTAGGGGGTCGATTCCGATTCGGGAAAAAAAACGTCCGTACGATTTGAATCCGGAGCCCTCTCCGTACGAATCGTACCCGTCCATCCGAGTCGCGAAGTACGATCCGTATTCCGTGAATCCGTCCGAATCATCGCGATCCGTACGGCTGAAACCGTGAACCGTACGACTCGTACACATGCCGTACGACCCGACGAGTACGATCCGGACCGGGGTATGAGGACGCGATTCGTACGGTCCACGTCAGGTAAGGGCGAGTTGTACGGAAAAGCACACAAACACATACACACCGTACGGTCCGTACCCCCCATAATCGCAGGGGTACGCACCGTACCACTGCGATCATGGGGTGTACGAGCCGTACCCCCATTGTACGATCGGTGTACGAGACATACCCCATGTACGATCGGTGTATGAGCCGTACCCCCATTGTACGATCGGTGTATGAGCCGTACCCCATGTACGATCGGTGTATGAGCCGTACCCCATGTCCGTTCGGTGTACGAGCCGTACCCCCATTGTACGATCGGTGTATGAGCCGTACCCCATGTACGATCGGTGTACGAGCCGTACCCCATTTACGATCGGTGTACGAGCCATACCCCCATTGTACGATCGGTGTATGAGCCGTACCCCATGTACGATCGGTGTACGAGCCGTACCCCCATTGTACGATCGGTGTACAAGCCGTACCCCATGTACGATCAGTGTACGAGCCGTACCCCCATTGTACGATCGGTGTACGAGCCGTACACCCATCGTACAATGGGGGTACGGCTCGTACACCGATCGTACAATGGGGGTACGGCTCGTACACCGATCATACAATGGGGGTACGGCTCGTACACTGATCGTACATGGGGTACGGCTCGTACACCGATCGTACAATGGGGGTACGGCTCGTACACCGATCATACAATCGGGGTATGGCTCGTACACCGATCGTACAATTGAGGTACGGCTCGTACACCCCATCGCAGTGGTATGGTGCGTACCCCTGCAATCATGGGGGTACGCACCTTACCCGGGGGGGCCGTTCCGTACCTGTTTCGGCGCGAACTCTGCTTTTACGGCTGTTTTCAGCTCCCGTAGAAAAAGGGTCGTACGGTGCGTACCCGACACGTATCGTACTTGCTGGGTCATAAAAACCAGCCGCGAACTGTACAGATGTCGCGTACAGCAGGTTCCGAGGGAGAATCGTACGGAGATTAGAGTCGTACGGTGTCTTGTACGACTCGTACGGAGTACGGCTCCTGGTACGAATCGTACTTCGTCGTACGTACGGGACGTTTACAGGTACGATTCGTACGGGGAAAAAACGCTCCGTACGACGATTCGGAGCACTTTTTACCGGATCGCAATCGACCCCTTAGGGGCCGATTCCGATCTCGCTCGGAAGGGCACCGAACGTGATTCGGCCGGAAAAAGTACGAGCCGTACGCGTGTTTTCCTCCCGACTCTTACAACTGTACGAGCGAGCAAGTACGATGCGAGCAACGTGAAATTCACCGACTGAGTCGTTTCCGGGTCCGAACCGCTCCGTACGTCTCATCCGTAAGGAAACCGTGCTGTGCAATGGATGCGATTTATGACTGAGCCAGTATGATGCACGGGTCGGACAACCGGTGCGAGCTGAAGTTTCCAGCTTGCAAAATGTCCAGGAAGTTGCCTTTGGGGGTCTATGCAGCCTTACGACTCGGACACAAGGGTCTCCCCAACACAGGCATGTATGTTGCGGATGGCTCCGACGCGTACCCACTGTAGGGGGCGCCCTTGTGCGAGACATCCCCATTCAGTCAATGGGAGCCCATGTACGCGTCGTACGACTGGCTCCCATTGACTTCTATGGGATTACGACCGAATCGAGTCCGGCAGCATGCAGCCGCATCGTACTTGCTCGGTCGGACTGCAGGACTCTGGCTCGGTCAAAAAACACTCCAGATCCGGACCGGTCGGAGAGCTTTCCGACTCAGATCGGAATCGGTCCCTTGGGATTGATTTTTGCAGATGTCTCCACAGACTCTGGTTAAAATGATGATAGCAACCCTGGATTGCTGTGTGTGGATAATTTTTTAGTATAGCATTTATCATGGCTAGTTCGAAATCACTAATTATTTTTTGAGGAAAATAATTATTGCTTTCTTGTTTTATTTTTGTTAGTATATCTATGTAGGTAGTTTGTTGTTTATTTGGTACTATGGCATAGATGAATGGAATGTTTGAATGGTGGTACAATCCATGCACTGTGTACAGCTGGTAGAATAATGTTGGACAGACTTTAAAAGTTCCATCCATCATCCAAGTGTCACATTGCTGTAATTAAAATTAAATTGTTTGCAGTAGCACACATAATTATTCTTTTATCAGGGCATTTGTTATGAAAAAAGGGTTCTTTAGAGTGAGCAATGCTTAATTCTGGTTGAATAACTACTTCTTCAAATGTTTTAGGGGCAGGCATGGTACTTGTAGTTGCTTTTTATGTCTGGCAATAGTTCTTTTTAAAGAATCTATTGAGGGTAATTGTCAAAGGCCTTTTCAAAGTCTACTAAGAGCAGGGCTGAGTGGTAGCAAAGTTGATGTGCATTGGAAAGGGTCATCTGAAATCTCTGTCTACAATGCCTGGTGCCACGGGTCGGCCTAAAGACACATTGGTCCAGATGAATCAAATAAGGCCAAGCTAGGACTCTGAATAAACTGCAATCAGTGCAGAATGCAGCGGCGCGTCTGCTCTCTAAAACACCCAAGTTTTCCCCTATATCGGGCTCGATTAAGGGATTCCATTGGCTAACAATCCGAAATCGGATCAAATTTAAATCACTCTGCATAATCTATAAAACACTTCATGATCAAGGACCAATTTCTTTCAAAAGTATGCTGATACCTTATAAACCTGGCAGACAGCTTCGATCGGCCAATTTGAACCAACTGGTGGTCCCTCGTGTCAAAACAGCTTCCTGGGGAGACCGTCGTTTCACAGTGGCAGCTTCCAAATTATGGAACACTCTGCCACAATACATCAAGACGTCCTCCTCACTCCTTCAGTTCCGTAAGGGACTAAAGACTTGGCTCTTTGATCAATAAATGCATATATCATCTAGTGTGCTGCCATAGATATTTAGGGAATCTCATCAGCGCCAAGACGCCCACGGGTATATGCTGCGCTTAACAAATTGCAAAAAATAAATAAATAAATAAATGTACAGAACACCGGTTGGACAGGACCATAGCAAACACCTTGATTTCAGAATTGATAAGGGAAATGGCCCTACATGAGGTACATTTATGCAATAGTTGGCACGGCTTAGGGATCACAACAATTGTAGCTTCGTTCAGCTCTGAGGGGAAGGCTCCAGATTCTTCCACTTCAGTGTACAGCACCAGTAGATGAGGGAGCAAAAGTCTTCAGAATTTCTTATAGTATTCAACAGGAAACCCATCTGGGGCCTGTGTTTTACTTGGGGACATACCTGATAACTCCTCCCCGAATTCTTTGACTGTGAGGGACTGATCAAGGTCCTTGACCAGAAATAGAGTGGTAGAGGGCAGCAGGATGTAGCAAAACCAGATGTGCCACTTCGTGGGTGCTCTGGAGCTATACTCATATAATGTTTGGTAGTAGTCAACTAAGACTTTTGCAATGTTAGAGGTACAAACATGTATGCACCCCTCAGCTCCTCTGAATTGAGGGGACAACCTGGAGGCAGTCTCTCTGGTGGCCAGCCAGCAGAGGAGCTTCCCCGACTTATCCCCGTGTTCATAAACCCACTGGTTTGACACCCATCAGCATTGAGGAGCCTGCTCCAGTGAGGTCAAGCTTGGTTAGGGTCTCAAGAGCACCCAATGTTCAAGGCTAGAATTTGGGTCTCAAGGGTTGTGATTTGAGATAATTAATTTTCTACTCAATCAAAATAAATCCCTAAACTAAGTCCCTAAGTGTGGGTTTGTTGGCCATCCACAGAGTACCATCTGACTTCACAGTACCCCTATTGATCTCAAAGTAGAATTGAATATCTCAATTTATGTAGTCAGACAATCTTTGTCAGTTAGGTACCAAGCATTGAGGCACTACATAGGCTGTAGGCTAGCATCTGGGCATCCCAACTGTCAGAAAAGTGAGGAGTGATCTGATATCCCCCAGGGTAGGGCTTCAACCTGAGATGACTGAAGGATGTCCGCAGCCAAGTACCAAAGAAGAGTGATACCCGACACAGTTTTGCAAGTCACTGAGAGGTGAGTATATGCAAGGTCTCGGGATGCAACATTTTACTCGAATCACTAAGTAACATAGAATCATCCCAAGCCGATAGCTGGCTGGTGCGTGCCTGACGTCTCAGTCATGGCGAGCTGGTGACATCCATATCTGGGTTAGGAACAGAATGGAATCCCCTGCCACTACAGTGGTTCAGTGTGCCAAGAAGCTGCTGCTGTGGGACATAGACGGACCCTCTATCCCAAATAGGGTCCACATTTGTGTAGGTCACCACCAACAGAAAACCTTTATACAGTAGAATGGCTACTCCCCGTGACACTGGGTTGAACCCTACCTGATAGACTATGTTATAGCCATTGCAGCAAAGGAAAGGACAGTAATCTCTCAGTAAGTGGGCTTCTTTAAAACAAAGAAATGCAGGCTGAATTGGGTTAACATACCGAAGGGCAGAGGATCTTTTAATGTGATCCAGTATGCTGTTTATGTTCCAAGATATTAGTTTCACTGCCTTCATAAGTGCTGGGAACCAGACTGCCCTGGCTTGGGCAGGAATGTTTTTGGGGCTAAGTGTTGTAATGATGATTCACCTTGTGTAAGAATACGCTATCTCTGGAAGAGGGCACCTGAGTGTGGCTGTCATGGTCACTGAGCCGTGTGTTCAATCTGTAACAAATATACCTCCTCTTCCCCCAACTTACCCCACCTCATACTTCTAACCTGGAAGCATCTGTCACCCTAAAACTGGTCTTAACATGGACTACAAGAACGCCCTAAGCTTAAAGCAGGCCGCCTCTATTGTAGAATCCCTGTGCCTGAAAACTGCAATATTCTCAGTTGTGTAAAATAGTACTATTCCCCCCTCTGGATAAAGTGCCACCAAGACGGACTTGCCAGGCCCATATATTTCTTCATGAGGGGGGACAGGCGTCCATACCCGATTACCCAAAGAGTTCTAGCGTGCCTATTGACATGTGTTTCCAGCCCATCTCTTTGGCTACCACATTTTCCACTTCTGAACTGGTTGTGTCCCAGCGTCTGCAGAGACAAGATCATTTTTTAGGTGATAGCACTCGCTTTCTCCTAGGTGGTTTAAGAGGAGGGCAGGGAGAGTTCCCTATCACTCTCTGCTCGGGCTCCCTAGTTGTATTAGTCTGATGAAAACAAATTTCTCTGCTGCCATGTGAGTTCCAGTGTGTCAAAGAAATACGTTTTGGAGTTAAAGATCACCTTCAATTTAGATTAGCATGTACTGCAGGTTCAGGACAAAAAGCTTTTGTTTACCCTGCTATTTTCATCATCTTCAGCACATTTTTCAAGCTGTGCCATTGTTGAGAGCAACTTGGAGACCTGAGTTCTAAGAGAGGCCTATTTCAACTTCCACAGAGGACATCAGACTTTCCGCCTCTGTCACCCAATAGGAGACATTCCTGATGTCTCGGCGTAGCAGTGATACATTCACTTTGGCTTCAGCCACCTTAGTCTCCATAGCCTCTCTCAAGACCTGAATTACTTGCGGATGGTGGCACGGTCAGATTGCATGAAGTGCCTCCGCGATATCGGGGTTTTGTCAGTGAACCCTATTGCATTCAAGGCCAGCATCATACACTGGTCAATCTAAGCTTGGAGCAGGGAAGGGAGTGGGGTTTTGTCTCTTCCCATTTAGTCTGACACACATCAGGGTCCAGTGCAAAGTGGCCAATCTACGCAACGCATGGGCTGTTTACCCCTCGAGGCAGCATGAGCAGCCAGGGATAAGGCCTTCTTCGTATACGTTTTGGGTGTACCTAAACCCAGCAACCCAGGTGAGGGGGAAAGGATGGTCACACGTGGAGAAGCCCCAGGCAACATTCCCGCACCCCTGGTCTCTCTCACTTCAGTGCATACACTGCTAAGCAGGTCCGGAGACAGAGTCATAGGTGACTTCTAGGAAAACATAGGGCAAAAGCTAGGCTAGAGGCAGCATGGATACTCTCTAGTTATTCCCCTGCCTGGAGGATGGCAGTTCCTCTGTCCAACCACAAAGTGAGCAACCTGCACTCACACATCTTGGGGTAACTATCCCAAAGGTCTAAGAGACACTAGTCTGTATCTGTAGGAGGAGAGCATAAAGTTGATGGGGGCAATGACAGTCCAAGTCACGAGCCAGAGGTTCACATTCACTCCAATGTCCATGTAAAGCCAAGTCCTAAGATGTATTCTTAACCAAGGGTGCATCCCCAGGCTCACACTCATCACTGTGTGTGCGATGCCTCTTTGACTGATATCTCACTGTGTGAACTTCACTGGAGCAAAGACCTGTTCCTCACACTCTTGAGTGGGCCCCACAATGGTTCAAAATGCCCCAATCTTCCTGCCTCCATCACTGCTCTCTCTCCAGACTGTGGCCTACGACAGCCCCCGACAAGCATTAGGGCCTTCACAAAGTCTTTCTGCCTGGACCCTAGCACCACTGTCACTGTGACCAGAAGCCGGAAGGGCAGACATCACTGAAGAATTTGGGTGCAGGCCCAGTTGTCCAAAGTTGGCCAAGCCTCCCACTCAGAGTTGTGGCATGGTGCGGGCATCAGCCAGTCTCCTCTCACCTACCTGCCTTTGCTGAGGGGCTCTCCCGTGGTGAACACAGTCCCTCCATCCCCAGTGTAGTTGCCTCACTTCTTGGCTTTCCACCTGCAGCTGGTACAGGGCCGCACAGGCTCCAATGCGATCCATCGCAGCAGCGGGCCGCAGTCTTGGAAGCAGCCAATTGGTAGCCCGGAGTTCCCTTCGAGGCCAAGTCCCCGGTGCAGCTTAATCCCTGGTTCGGCGGAGGTGTCCCGATCCTTGGACCTTGGTGTTGATAAGAAAGGGGGGGGTTTACAGCTGTCAGGCTCTGGAACACAGCAGACTGCAGGGAGGCTGGGAACAGCCTAACCTGCGACCACTATCTTGGCTACTATAGCCATGCTCTCATTTAGGTATGGTTTAAGAAGAAAAGCATTGTTTTCCTTATGCTTAAGGGGTCGCCTTGAGGACGATCACTCGCCACGCAATGTCAGACCAACTGCCCTCATCCACTGTTGTGTCTTGAAGAGCATTATACATTTTTTGTAAGATTTGTTTGCTCATCTCAACCATTATCAATAGCTCCATGTTTTGTGAGGAGAAACTGGTCCTTCTGGTGGTGACAGCTGCCTGTGCTACACTGAACACATACTGTAAAGACACACTGGCTACCAGGCCTACCTATATACTTTCTTGACAGCCTGCTGAGCTCTGGCCGCTGTTCCTTCTTTCCATGCCAATATGTCAATGGATCTTGATCCAGTTACACCTTGGTCGAGTGATCCAGATAGTGTAGGTCAATCTTCTTAAGCGTCATTGATGGTGCCCCAAGTTGTGCCAGCATTGCCTGTGCCTGTGCACAGGACGTATGTCCTGCCTTACAAAACCAATCCATTCCTGAGGTTGGTAGAGAACTTGAAGTTGTTGTTTGCTGTGACTTTAGAGATGGTGCTGATTGCTGCTGCATAGAGAGAGAGAGCCAACCGCAACCCCCCAGAAGTTGAAAGCTAGATGCAGTCATTCTTCTGTGAGATCACCTGCTTCCTTTGCTTACGATACAAGTCTTGAGACATACAGTTTGAGACATCCAGTTCTGAGAAACGATCGGTGGTTTTTTTGTATCATGGATCCAGTATTCTGGCACAGATGCCATCTTAGGAGGATACAATCTCTTTTTGCAGCCTTTGAATTAGTGTTCAAAGAAATCATTAAGCTGTTGACCAAGGCAGCTGCTACTTCTTGACATTGCTAAATGTTTGTTTCACCTTTTGCAAATATACCTGCAGCAAGTGCAACAGGATTGCTTGGCTCATCATACTCTCCTGTTTGCTTACTTCCAGTGTCATATTCTCAAAATGAAGTATGATCTGGATCGAGCCTTCCACTATCCCCCATTTTTCCTCTTCCATTGTCACAGGTTTGGCATTTGAATCCCCTCTCCTTTGAATTACATAATCATTGATAGGGCTCAACTGCTCAAACAGGCTTATAAGCATGTAGCAGGTTGGATTCCAATGTGTTGACATCTACCGTAAGAGGGCTTTTATAGGAACTTTTTTAGCAAGTTGAATGATCCTCACCTACTTTCAAGCATTGAAAATATGACTAAAATGCATGAAGGGTATTCAACAAGTGATCAGTATGTTGTTGATTGCGTCTTCTTTTTTGAGTAAATAATGATGTTTATTCAATAGCTAAACATAGGATTCAGAAGTATCCCCTATCAGCCATGGCTTTGACAATATTACTGTCATTTTTAAGTGACAACAAATCCAATGCTGAAACCTCTGGGTTGAAACTACAGGTGGGCAGAACTTGCAAAGTGTAACTCCACGGAATTCCACGGAGTTACATAAAAACTCAGCGAGATTCCACATAGTTATGCCCACCTCATCCTACGGATCACAGATACCAAGGGATGCAACAAATAATACAGTCAGCTCTGATTTCACAGGGCTTAATCACCCCTCAACAACCCAATGCTAAGCTGCTCTACTATGGAAGCAGCACCGCAGTTTACAAGCATGGACAATTACAGTGAAGGAGAGTTAATGAAACGTGGAGGCAAGCAGGCACATGCTTGCTCAGAAATGGTCCTTGCGGTTATTATACCGGTGGGGTCATTATCTGTTTTCGGGCCTGTTTCCGCTCTTTCCTTGGCAAAGGGTCTCCAGGGACAGCCAGGGGCATTCGTAGACCCTACCTTGGGGTGTGAAGAGGCTGCATTTCATCCTTCCCAGCTACACAACATCTCCTCCCCTCTTAGGATATTTTCTCAGAATAAGTAGACTGCTTCTCGGACACGAGAACCACTGCCCAACAGAGGGCAGCACTAATAGGAGCACTGTCTCAGGAACCATTGCAGGCAATAAATAATAAGCACGGCAGATGTAACGTTTGTCTGATTATACAAGCACAATACTCCTTTCACCTGACCTTTAATAATTGTTAATGTTTTATTATAAAGCAGTGTATTACATCCTATAGAAATAAGAGCACTTTCAAGGTGCTTATCTTTAAAATGTTTTCCATCTGTTGAGGTGGGCTACCATTGACATTGTCTTCGTCGGACAGAACAGCATCCACAAACTAAATAGTGTAGTTGCAGTGACTCTGGACCAAATCAGAGTGTTGTCGACTCAAATGAAGACTATTTTGTCGATTGTGACTACGTACGAGTACTAAAGACTTTGGCAGCTAATAGGGGGCCTGCTTCATGTGCCAGGAGAAGCTGGACAAGCTTTGTGCAGATGCCTCTGGTGCTATGGGGTGGGGGGCATACGGAGAGCTGATAGGTTGCTTAAAAGTGATATAACGCATTATCGGCATTGTGCGGTTTAAACAATTTTGTAAACTGAGATATTGTCAGGGGAGGTTCCATCTACTCTCAAAACCAAACAATTACATTAATCTAGAGGCTTGTATTTGTGAACTGCTGCAGCATAACAACAACGAAACAGAATGGGTGCATCCAAGGAGACTTGGATCGCTCCACTTAAATCATGGCCACAACTGATGAGTGATGGGAGTTAAGAGCAGTGCTGAATGTGATTAATTCTGCCGGCAGAGCGGAGGAATGTATTAGTATATCCGACTTACAAGAATAACACAGAATTAGAATTGATTATTGTGACTGGTTGTCTTTGTGATACCTCTCCTGGGGCCAGATGTAGGTGGCCGTTTCAGGCCATTTACCGACCGGTAACGGCCGATTTTGGCCGTTACCAATCGGTAAATGGGTGACAGGTATGTAGGGGGCATTTTTTACCGATTCGGTAAAATTACCGAATCGGTATTTTTACCGATTCGGTAAAATAAAAATTCGGTAAATTTACCGATTCTGAGGCACCCAGATGTAAGTGGGACTCTTCTGAGTCCCAGAGGCCTTACCGAATCGGTATTTTACCATCGAATCCAATTTGATGGTAAAATACAGATTCCGGTGTGCATGCACATGTGTGCATGCACACCTATGCCATGTGACAGGCAGACCTGCCCTTAGGGCATGTATGCCTGCCACATGGCACCCAGCCTGTTTTGGGGGGGCCAGAGGGTGTCAAAGTGACACCCCCTGCACCCTTGTGAAAATCGGTATTTACCGATTCGGTAAATACCGAATCCGAATCGGTAATGCCCATTCATTCCTATGGGCTTCAAAGCCCATAGGAATGAATGGGCATTACCGATTCGGTATTTACCGAATCGGTAAATACCTAATCTTTCCGATTCGTTATTCCAGCACATCTGGAATACCTACATATCCACCCCTCAGATTTACCGATTTTTAATTACCGAATCGGTAAAATTCGGTAATTTTCGGTAATTAAGAATCGGTAAATCTATTCCACCTACATCTAGCCCCTGGTGACCAAAAGGGAGCAGGTTAACTGCTTGGGCACTGTGGAGTGATTGTATCCTTCTGTTCCTTATGCCATTCTGAGGTTGCTGTGGGTGATAACTGCACCCTATGAGCTAAAGTCTCAGGCTGCTTCACATGACACTGACATCCTGTTCTTCTCCCTCACCACCATCTCTTTCTATCAGTTGAACTTCTTCTCTGCCATGAGCAGCAGCTCTATTTTTGAGGTACTCTGCCCACACAATCGCAAGTTGATTTATCATATGGGCCAGTTGGCCCCCTGTACCATAATTTCGACCAGGCTTACCACAACAAACTTTTCTTTTTGCAAATTGAGCATTCTGCTATGTGCTTCTCATGTGGCCTGAACGTATAGAGTCTCAACCTGGGGAGGAATGCTCTCTTATTGTGCCAAAGCCTAAAGACCTTGTTGAGGTGTGGCTTGGTGGTGGTACTGGCTTTTCTCTAGGCTGGAGTGTGACTGCAGTAGGGTGATTGATGCCATAGGTTTTTGGGGCCTTGAAAAGTGGAAAGCAGGCAATGCTGTTGGAATTACATGACTCAGAGAAGGTTGAATAGAAATGAGTTGTACTTCCCCTGTGTGACCATTTACACTGACAGTCACAAGCTCATCATCACCTTCCAAGAGCTGTTCCATTTCATGGGGAGTTTTGATTGGGTTCATTCCATATCAAGATCATTGGGAGGGGGTCTTGGAGATGATGGTGGATGCAAGTTATTGTGAAGCTGATGTGTCAAGTGGAAGAGCAGTCTCAACAATATCATACTCTGCAGCAAGATCAGCCTCCTGCTCTTCTCCGCCTTCAGGAAGATCAGGTATCGTAGGATGTGGTTCCTATTATTGACATTCCTTGCCACTAGAACAATTTGGTTTCAGACTCACTGCTCCCCATGACTGCAGTCACTGCAGCACTGCTATACATGGGCTTTTCTTTTGGTAGTGCAGCAGGAATGTCACAATTCTGTAAAAATAAGGAGAGGTAGAGGCTAGTGGTGGCTTTGCCAAGTGATTTCTTCTTATCCTTACTGGCTACTTTCTTGGCAGGAACCTCCTTCTTTGGGGCCATCTTCTTTACTTTTAGCACTTGGCATAAGCAGAAACATGACGTCTCATGCACCTGCAGGCAATAAGAATGAAGCATAAAGTAAGAAATACTTGAGCAATTTAACCAATGTAATACAGGTAATCAACAACCTCATCATCAATGCTTAATAGTGGCGCACCAATGAATACGCTAGCTATATTTTTCAAGTCATTAAACAGGAAAAGCTATTTTGGTGTCCCTCTGGAGCTTATATGGACCGTATGGGATGCGGGGCAGGCAAAAATAGTATACATGAATTAAATAATTGCTGGTGTCTCTCCAGAGTCCATGGAGACATTGTAGGAGATGGAGGGAGCAAGCATAAATCGAACAAATCAATTAATTAATTGCTGGTGTCCATCTGGGGCCCACAAAGATGCTATGGGAAGATGAGGGCAAGCAAAAATTGAACAAACAAATTAAATATTTGTCGCAGTCCCTCTTGGGCTAAAGGAGACCTTATGGGAGGTAGGGGTCAAGGTAAAATCCAATGGTTAAGTGAAATAGTTGCTGCTGCCACTCTAGGGCACATGGGGTCCATATGGGTGGCAAGGGACACACAAAAATCAAAATGAACAAAATAATTGCTGGTGCCCTCAGAAGCTACAGAGACCCTACTGGATGTGAAGCTGAGAACTGGCTACCTGTTCCTGGGCTCCAGAAGCCACTTCAATCCTAGCCAACAGTAGACACATGCAGACACAAAATATCCTACTTTTTGGATTGAATACAGGGCCATCTGTAAGCTCCCATATAATTAGAAAAATCACAAAGCAGAGATGCAGTTAGAATGTACACATACATTCAAAAATACATACACGGCCTACTGTAGGGCAGACTAGGCCATATGCAGTAAAAAGATCTATACAAAATTCTAAAAATCAACAACAAATGGAGAAAATGTATTTAAACCCCTGAGCTCAACAATCCCCAAAGTATGCAAACATTATCCCTTAAAATACCTTAATCCCACAAAAGCCCATACTCCTAACTCCAGGCCATTCATAAACAAACACACAAAATGAAAAAGACAAAAATAGAACAAAAATAGTAGTACCTTCCCTACCTCAAACAACAGGATTTTTCCAAAGTAATGCATGGAACATATTTAGTTTTTTCCAAATAGCAAACATTCCAAAAATGTGGATGCAGCAGAGAATACAGACAAAAAGAGTTATGCGTTCCCTCCAGAATCCAAATTCAAAATGAGCAATGGCTTAACAAAGCAGATGGAGGAGTCTTCAGGACAAGAAGAAGAAGTTGCTACTTTATGTACAGTAGCCTCCCAGTCTCTATAGCACTTTATTCCTTTAAAAAGTTTTATTTTTGCGTGACGTGGTGTAATGGCGTTATTTCTAAAATCACGCTAAGTGAATTTACCAATATTACGCCAATTAAGCGTAAATAAAAATTCACCCACAGTTTCAAACAAGATATTATATTTATTAAAAAAGTGATGTAAGGCTTGCCATTTACTTTATGATGGTTTTAGTGAGGAGTACCAGCTATGTGCAGCAAGCCATCATTACAGCCAAATATATCTGAAATTGTGGTGCAAGTAATCCTGAGCTAAGTACTACGCTACGCTCGCGTAGTTTGTGAGGTTTGCGCTACTTTGCTCTACGTGAACTGCACGTAGCACAGTGCAAACACGCATAGCGTAGTGGTCATTTTTTGCTAGCTCGCGGTCCTCAACGTCAAGTTGGCGACCGCGAGTGAGAAAAATGTAATCCCGGCGAGACTTTTTCCTCATTTGCGATCAACAACATCAAGTTGCCGATCGGGAGCATGGGAAATAAACCTCCTGGTGAGATTCTCTACGCGGGGAGGTCAGGTTTCTCATTGTGAGTGGTCGCGTAGGCTCGCGACCGCTCGCGATGAGAAACTACCAGTCCACGTTGAGAAATCTGCAGCGCGAGTAGAAAACTATTTGAGGGGCAGAAAACGGCCGCTTGCACTGTGCAAGATGCGGTTTGCACTGATTGCACAGAGCGGACAAGCATCCGGCACTGTGCAATCAGTGCAAAAGGCATTTTACACAGTGCACTACACAGTTCGCGTAGCTACACGAAGCTCACGTAGTGCAAAGTGCACTTCGCATAGCTACGTGTAGCACTACTATGCAAACTAAGCCCAGGGTTATCTACAAGATGAAGGATCCCAGATGCTTATGAGTTGCTATAATGTAAACATTAATAAAATGCTTATATTGAGAGACCATTGATGACTTTTCTTGTCAATATGCATGTCTTCTTCATAACATAATACATATTTTTATCAGGGAAATAGTTCAGTCCAACATGGTGAGGGTGATGCTGCATTTCTTTGCATTTTGAGGAAGTACCTTGGCGGAGCAAAAAGAGTGCAATGGCAGATGTTTTGGGGAAATTGTTTTATTTTGAAGTAATATCTCTAGGCCTTATTCGTGACACCATGGATGCACCATATTTACAGTATGGTGCATCATGTTGCAAGGAGTTACAGATGCGCTAAAGTGACGCATTGCAACTCCAGCAATGTGTCCTTTCACATGAGGAAAGCTCCATGTGAATGGGCCTGCATCACCCATACGCCTACCATGAGGCAGGTGGAAGGTTTTGATGCAATGGCGTCGTAGAAGTGGCTGCTGAAATCTTATAGATGTCAATGCGCCTCTTCTATAAGTCTTTGATGCGGGGAACGCCCACCCTGCATGCATTATACCTGACGCAGGTATAATGTAGCGCAGGGCTTCACTGAGTGCCGCATCTGCCTAGATGCGTCACTTTGTAAATATGGTGCAACTTGGCACATTATTTCCGTCGCTGAAGCGTCACAAAAAGTGACGCAACGGCTGTGTAAATGTGATGCAGGGCTTCACCAATAAGGCCTTTAAGGGCCTTATTTATGAGAAGTGTTGCATCGCTGCAACAGTTCTCAGTGCGCCCACCTTGCGATACCACGGATGCTCTGTATTTACATATGGTGCATCATGTCGCAAGGCGTTACAGATACATCAGTATTATTGACGTATCTGTATAACTGTAGGCCCAAAAGTGATCTATTGCTGGAGTGTGTCTGAATACAGGTACAACTCCAGCATTGTGTTCTTTCACATGGGCCAAGCCCCATGTGAAAAGGCCTGCGTCACCGCCAGCCATGAGGCAGGCATAAGGTTTTGATGCAATGGCGTCCTAGAAGTGGCCCACTGAAATCTTACAGATTTCAATGTGCCACTTCTACGAGGTTTTGATGCGGGGAAACGCCCACCCTGAATGCATTATACCTGATGCAGGTATAATGTAACAAAGGGGTTTACAAAGTGACACATCTGCCTAGATGAGTCACTTTGTAAGTAGGGTGAAACGTGGCACAGAAATTTAAGCCGCTGCAGCACCACAAAAAGTGATGCAACAGCTGTGTAAATGTGATGCAGGCTTCATAAATAAGGCCCTCAGGGCGTTATTTATGAGAAATGTTGCATGGTGCATCATGTCGCAAGGAGTTACAGATACATCAGTATTATTAACGTATTTCTAGAACTGTAGGCCCAGAAGTGATGCATTGCTGGGGTGTGTCTGAAAACAGATGTAACTCCAGCAATATGTCCGTTCACATGGGGCAAGCCCCATGAAAAGGGCCTGCGTCACCCTTATGCCTGCCATGAGGCAGGCATAAGGTTTTGATGCAATGGTGTCCTAGACGTGGCGCACTGAAATTTTATAGATTTCAATGTGCCACTTCTACAAGCTTTTGATGCGGGGAAACGCCCACACTATTTACGCTGCTGCAGCATCACAAAAAGTGACGCAGCGGCGGTGTAAATGTGGCGCAGGCCTTCATAAATAAGGCCCTGAGGGCCTTATTTATGAGAAGTGTTGCATCACTGCAACACTTCTCAGTGCGCCCCACTTGCAACACCATGGATGCGCTGTATGTACAGTATGGCGCATCATGTCGCAAGGAGCTACAGATACGTCAGTATTATTGACATATCTGTATATCTGTAGGCGCAAAAGTGATGCATTGCTGGGGTTTGTCTGAAAACAGATGCAATTCCAGCAATGTGTCGTTTCACATGTGGCAAGCCCCATGTGAAAGTGCCTTTGTCACCCATACGCCTGCCATGAGGCAGTTGAAAGGTTTTGAAGCAATGATGTCCTAGAAGTGGCGCACTGAAATCCTATAGATTTCAATGTGCCACTTCTACGAGGTTTTGATGCAAGGGAACGCTCACCCTGCATATATTATACCTAACGCAGGTATAATGTATCGCAAGGGTTTACAAAGTGACTCATCTGCCTAGATGCATCACTTTATAAATATGGCGTAATGTGAAGCATTATTTACACTGCTGCGGGGTCACTAAAAGTGATGCAACTGCGGCGTAAATGTGAAGCCGGACTTCAAAAATAGGGCCCTCAGTGTTTCGTAGATAGAAGGCAGAAAACATACAATTAGAACTCTGTGTGCTTGAAAAATGCATAATGAATCTGGGATCATCAGTCAATGAATACTGTTGTAGAATCAGAAGCACCATACACATATATATAATAAGATATCTTGATTGTAAAGTGGTATACTACTGAATTATAATATACCAAATACATTACTTTGGCATTGCACGTTGTATATATATTGAGTCAACAACATACTTCGAGGGTGCAGTAGGCAGCGATGTCCTTAGAGATGTCATCAGTGATGTCACTGGCCATGTCATGTCATGGGTGATGTAATATGTGAGGTCATATGCAATGCATTTTTTTTAACAGAGTTTTACATAGCGCGAACTTGACCTGACGTTATCGGGTATCAGAGCGCTTTACATAGCACCAGTTGCGTAACATGAGAACACATACATTAGTGTTTTGCCCAGAATCACAGGATGTTCAGCGTCATTGCCTAGACTCGAACCTAGTTCACCAGATTTGAGGTCGAACACCCTAGCCATTTGGCCAACTCCTCTACCCATTGAATTTTTATGGTTTTGTGTGTAAAATATCAATCTAACACTAACCTGACTTTGACCTATGGTTTCTGCAGTAAATTTCTAAGGTTTTTCTACAAAGAAAAATAAATCTATTTATCACATCTGACTATAAATGTAACTTTATTTTTGAGTGAATTTTTAAGGTTGTTTTGGGGTAAAATAATATATTTCTTGAACACACACAACTATAACATTTCCTTAAACGTAGGTTTTTCAAAGTGATTTTAAAACTATCCAAAATATTAAAATACATCACACATGTTTTAAAAAACAAAAATGTTTTTTTAAATGTTTTCCAGATCTACTGATCCACAGAGAGCCAGTCCATGCATATTTCCTGTCTTGTCTCCGTGGATGAACTGCGGATCCAGCATGATTTTTAGCAACATTTAAAAGCACAAATGGACACCATGAAGTTGATGTTTGAGGTAAGTGATTTAGTAAAATAATGTTGAAACATATATTTCCCCAACAAATTCTAATTTACAGGTTGGTTTAATACATTTTTCCAGATTCGCGAAAAATCTGTGAATCCCATGTCACAGAGCAACAAATATATTTGATTGGTTGAAACACCTGCCAACAGCTTATACAGGAGGTTCCTTCCCATTTCTTCATCCTTGGGTGTGTCTCCTTACTCTTTACACCACTGCAGCTCAGCTGGAAGTGTTTCTTTTTTGTGGTGCTTTTTTTATAACCACCATGGAAACTGGCATCTAATGAACAAAGAGAGCAGGAGGAAGAGCAGCAGAAAGCCGAGGAAGATGAAGTGGCCCAAAAAATGGAATCAATCGCATGGCAGTTTTCCTCTATATCAGCTAGAGAAAATAAATGTGGTAGCAAAGGTTGTCAAATGCAACCTTTTTAATGAATACATTTTTAGAGGAACAGGTAAGAAATGTTCTCATGGGACAGCACCATGTTGAATCATATCTGTACCGTCCACCCCCCACAACTAATTCGAGCAGAGATTCATAAAGATGCACCTCATGCGTCAACATGGAGTGATTAACCTCAACTTGCTCCTGGAGACTTCGTTTCTGCTGCAGTAAAATCTCATCTTATTGCACAGTGAGCAATAAAATAGTTAGTGTGAGGAAGCAGTCCATGCCAGCTTTTTTTCAGGATGTCATCAACTGCCAATGTTACATTTTTGTTTTTGAGAGCACTGTTTGCACAAGTCCTGTGTATTTTTCCACTTCATTATTTCCTAGTTATAATTTATTGCTATTTTCAGAACCGCCTTTTTTGGTTTAAAGAAAGAACAACTATAAGGTATATGCTAATTTGTAAACATATGAATAACTGTTGCCTTTTTTACATGTATGTCACTGTGAGTGTATATATGAGTCTGTATGAGTGTGTGAGGGGTTGTGTAAGCAGATGTGTGTGTGTGTGTGTGTGTGTTAGAGGGTGTGAGCATCTCTGTTGGTCTGTGAGTGTGTGTGGCAGTGATTTTTTAAGACTGAGTGTGTGATTGTTTGATACGGTGTTTGAGTATATGAATTGGTCTGTGAGAGGGTGTGTGAGTGGCTGTATGGGTGTGTAAGTGGTTGTGTGGGTGTGCACGTGGGTGTGTGAGTGTATAAATGGGTGTGTAAGTGGATGTGTGAGAGGCTGTGTGGTTCTGCGAGTGGGTGTGGTAGTGGCTTTCTGGATCTGTGAGTGGGTGTCTGTGTGGGTGTGAATGGGTGTGTGAGTGGGTATGTGAATGTGTAAATGGATCTCTTAGTGAGTGTGTGAGTGTGTGAATGGGTGTGGGAGTCAGTGTATAAATATGTGAATGGGTGTGTGAGTGTGCAAAAGGGTCTGTGAGTGGGCGTGGTAGTGTTTTTTTGCTTCTGTGAGTGTGTGGATGAGTGTGTCAGTGGTGAGTGCGTGAATGGGTTTGTGAATGGAAGTGGCTGTGTTGGTCTTTGAGTGGGTACTGTAGTGATTTTTCGGGTCAATGAGTGGGTGTGTGAATGTGAATGTGTGTGTAAGTGGGTGTGTGAATGGGTCTTTGAATGGGTTTGTGATTGTGTGAATATATGTGTAAGTGTGTATGTTAGGGGTGTGGTAGTGGATTTTTGGATTTGTGAGTGGGTGTTTGAGTGTGTGTGGTAGTGTCTGTGTGGGCAGGTATGTGGGTGTAAGAGTGGTTTTGTGGGTCTGTGAGAGTGTTTATGAATGGCTGTATAGGTGTGTGAGTGGTTGTGTGGATGTGTAAGTCTGTACAAGGCAATCTATAAATACATGTATAAACCCCCCAAATTATTTAAGTTAAAATCCATGTACAAAACAATGTCCAACCCATCATATGGCCAAAAGGAAGGTGCATCACCAGATTACATGATCAGATTACAAGATCACACACAACAGAAAATATGTTTAACCCCTCATTCCTTAATCACAAGAGCATGGGCTCGAAACCCCATAACTCAGTGTGCTCTGCCCTCTTGGAATATGGGCTACATAACTGAGGTAGGATAGCTTTATCCCCAATGGTGTTACACCCTTCATAGTTCTCAGATCACATTAAATGCACAATTAATACAATTTGGTGCTCTAAAAAGCTATTTACCCCAGCATATCATCAATACATCACACAATAACAGGTCCCCTGAAGCTCTTTTGTGCAAATAGGTCTGCTTTAATGTACTCCACAACAGTTGTGTAAATCTCACTAGTCTGAAGACCTCACAAAGGCTCTAAGCTGGCCTAAAGTGACACCAAAATTACAGGCTGCTGTGGATTAGGAAAGAAGTGCAAATATTGTTGTAAAATACCTATAAAATGATGTAACCGCTCAATTGCAAGAAGATATTACAGCTAGGTTGTGACATCCTCATGTTTGCTACTAATGCCAGCAGGCCTCAATCCCAAGGCCTTATGAAAAAAATTAAACCAAGCCTACAGTTTCTGAAATTATTTGTAAGCATAAAACGTTTGATGATCCATTTTCTGACGCCCATAAAAATGCACAAAACAAGGTAAAGCCAATTGTGCTTTATGTTAAGGTTCCATTGCAAGGAAAGTGAATATTAGTACCTGGCCAACCATTCCTTTCAGGAAATTATGCCATGATATGAATCACATTCAGTCCAAAGCGAGTCAGTCAAAACTATTTTACCCACTCCAGATAAGTTTGGAAACCTAGGTAATGGTCCCTGGCTAAGTGGACGGAATATCTAGATTTCATGTATTCACTTCTCAACCTGTCAGCCACAAACATACTTGGCCCCATACCTTTAAAGGTTTCTCTACTAGTTCCTTGGAGCTTCTGGAGGTCATTGAAAAAGTATGGTCTACCCAAACCACTACATAAGGATCTAACAACCCTCAAGCATAGGATATTATGAGTGTAATCAAGTGAGAGGCAGGATAATGTCTCTTTTCAAAAACGGCTTCTCTTGTGTCCAAGCCTTATGCCAAAATAGCAATAAGTGAATATGAACCAAATCTTCAATAAAGCTTAAACTCACTTCCCTATTTATCAAATATATAGAGGTTGAATAGGGTAAGTGAGAGTAAGATAAGTGTGATCTTTGGATGTCCCTACTCACCAGCCCCATACCAAATATTGTTAACACATTTCGCTTTGTAAACATGTAACATTTCCTTTACCTTCTTTCTTCACAGCTTCATAACAAATCTATGGACCCCTGCCAGGGTTTATTCAAATTGGTGTTGTCTAGACTGAAACACGTTATTCCACAAAATTACACCTTAAGATACACAAAAGAGGGCATGACACTTAGCTCATGAACATTCACATTTATGGGGCAATATTTATGCTTTGAGGATCTTCTGTACATAATATTATTAAAACTGTTAAGCGCTTGCTTGAGAGATACTGGTGTCAGAGCTAGAGGCACTGTACTATCCGCAGACAGAAGGGCAGGAACTGGACGATGACCAATCTGTGAGAGGTCTCTAAACTTCCTTCCAAGCTCCCCTTCTCACCCATAAGTGTAGATTGTGAAAATAAAGATACTCTGCAAATAACAAAATCCTCTGGCACTCTCCTTGTTTCCTGTATCTAACTTTTGATCTGATGCCTGACTGGATGTCCCTTAACTGATTAACTATAGGCAGGTCTTCATCCATTTCAGTCATTATGGACCACAATTTGGTGTGCATAACACAATCAAAAGTGCTAGATAGATCCATGAATTCCATGTACAGTCGTCCCCTCTTTGCCACAGCATACTTATCAATTAAAAGAGTAGATTTAGGCACTGCTCAACTGTGCCAATCCCCATTTTAAATTCATATTCTAAGTATGAGAGCATCTTATGCTTCTCTGCCCAGGTTTCAAGCCTAGGAAGATAGTTTCTCTCAGTAAACTGAAGTAGTTAATCTAATAGGAAACGGGGTGTTAGCAGATAGGCTTCACCCGATTACCCTTATCATATAAATAAAGTGATTTGTGAAGCACGATAGGAACTCCAATTGGAACACCCAGGGGCTAGTTGCAAAAGAAGATAAGACAGAGACAAGAGAGAAGAAGGTTTAACCAGTGCGCAGAAAAAGGACAAGAAGGTGCTGCGATTTTTTTGAAAAGGTAAGCCTTCAGGCACGCCATGAAACTGTCCTATGAGGTGACACTTTGCAGATTATTGGGCAGGGTGTTCCAGAGCTTTGGGACCAGATAGGAGAAAGCCCAGCCTCCTGCTCTTAATTTACACATCTTCAAACTGCAAAGCAAGTTTTGCTCAGATGAGTGAAAATTTCTGAAAGGATGACATCTTTTTAACTTGTTTTGGATGTAGGAAGGAGCATTTTGATGCTCAGCCCTATCCGTATATAGGAAGGTTTTTATAATTTATTCTTTAGTTCACCGGTAACAAGTCCAGAACGCATGCATTCATTGTTTATCTTCACCACAGAAGCATGCATAAATCTCATGCCCCTTATCCACACGATCTTTTACTCCCTGAGCATCCTGTGTACCAACACCAGATTTCCTATTAGATTCTAGGATCTATTCAACATCTGTAATTTTTTTATGAATGGAACTAATAGCCCAGGACAAATTATTCACAATCAAATTCTGTTCAGTAGTTTTTGCTTTCCGGCTTTACAATGTTCTTATGGGACCACCCCTTTTTCACTGCCCCTGCTTGATGGATCACCCCAAAACTTTCCAGGAAGGAGCTGAAGTGGATGAGACCACCTTCTTGAATGTTTCGTGAAGATTCATCAAATGGTGTCAATCAAACCAAAAAATACTTTTCAATGAAAACGTGATCCTATCGATAACTACCCAGTGACAACAGCCAGTCCAATAATTCACCAAGAGTTCCTACAAAAGTAAGTGGGGTTATAGAGGGATTTTTTTTATAATAAAATAATAAAGGTATGTGTTGTTAGGTGTAGTTTGGGCTGTGCCTAGTTTGTCTGCCATGTGTTGTGGAATGTTGCTTGAATGGAATGTACACATGTATGTATCAATATTTATATGGCATGAACCTCATTAAGAAGCTACAGAGTACTGTATATTACATGTGATGTTGGAATACAATTTAGGATCATGTACATCAGGTGGCACAAATGCATTTTGAGCTACAGGGAAATTAAATAATGTGCTAAGGATCACGCAATGTTGAGCCAAGCACTGAGGATGTGAAACAAAAGTGGGGTTAAAAAAGCATCAGCTCTAGTCATTATACCACATCTCCTTCCGTGTATGGTTTGTGCCATGGTATGTGCCATCTAGCGTCTTTGTCCAGTGGATGATTTTTAAGTAATTAGGGTGATGTCTGGTTAGATCGATGTCTTGAGATTATCAGAGTACTTGATGCATGTCTGTAGATTCAACAGCTCACATGCTTCATGAATGATATAGTATGATTTTTAAGGTCTGCAGGTTCTGCCACTCACATTCTGCAGCCAGATTAAGCTAGACCTGAACCATGCAGTCATCAGTGCTTCTAGTATCGGTCCTCTACGTGGAAGAGCCACTTCATGCCAAGAAAGAAAAGCATTTTGTTGGGTGGGGATATGAGAAGTGCAGTACAATGAGGTGACATCTCCTCACCAACTTAAGGACTTTATCTTCGAGCTTTAAGTCTATCAGAAATTAGGAGCACTATATTGTGGCTATCTGTATTTTAATGTGTGGAGGTAGAATTTCAATCCTGCAATTCTGCCAGTGGGAACACCAAATCTCAGAAGCCATTTTGGATGATACATTTATGTTGGAAGCATATGCCAACTCACATATCCCACATGACTTCCAACATCAACACTTGAGTCCCGATGTTGGGCTGGCAGCAAGATATTCCAGGGTCATTGGTAAAATATTTGAGGCCATTTTGCTTTTGGCAGAATAATATTATCTTGCATAGAGATCTCTTGCTTTTTCTTTTTTTTATGTCATTTTCTTTGTGCTTTACCCCCTTCAACAGCTGTTTTTCTAGCTTGAATCGTGTGGTGTGTTTGCAACTCAGATTTTGACTTGAAGTTACAATAGCTCACATTCCGTACTATCTTAGAATTTCCAGTCACTCGAACTGGAAGGATCACATGTTTTGTCAGCTGTCCATAGTTACAAGTAATTATATGTATATGTCCCAATTCATGATTTATCAAGTGTTGGTCATTCCGAATTTGGTGGTGGACATCAAATAAAAAATATCAGAAAATGCTGTGGTTATTTACCTGCCAATAGCAGTGTGAAGAAGATCAAACTGCCGGTGAGTATACTGAAAGGTCAGCTGTGCTGTTGCTTAAGCCGATAAAGTGATGGATTGCACCGCTGTTTTCTGCAGAGGATGGAAGGTTAAATGCACACTCTTTCAGTGAAGCCTTTCAGCGGAAGCTGGAAACTCCCAGGGAAGTATTTTTAACTTGAGTGTAATTAATCATGTCTATTTTTCTCATGCAGTGTTCATGGTGGATGCATCGGCATCATCATAATCTAGTGCTTTTTTACTATTAAAGGTTTACCATATATGACATTATATTGAAGCGCTGGCTCTATTAAAGGACTGACCGTTTAAGGGCTGACCCTTACCATCTGGATGGGTAATGCCCTTCTGTTAGAAATGATCCTATTCATTCTATGAATCTCTATGTTTTCTTGTCTGATTTTGCTGACTTTCAGCCTGATTCATCAACGTGCCGTTTTGCGTGGCCCTAATAGCGAATCATAGCGACTCGCTATTGAGGACACGCAAAACGGTATTCATGTAGGAATTGCTAAATAAATAGCGATTCCTACATGTTCTCTATTTGCGAGTATCAATGTGCTACTCGCAAAAAAAGGAAATAACTCCCCATTCATTCCTATGGGCCAAAAGGCCCATAGGAATGAATGGGGAGTATCCCTTATTTGCGAGTAGCAATTTGCTACTCGCAAATCAGATAGCGATTTTAAGGGTGCCAGGGGTGTCCAAAGGACACCCTGTAGCACCCCTAAAATGCACATTTGAACTGGTGTTGCGCACACACATGTCCAAAGGACATGTGTGTGTGTAACATTCAAAAGAAAAAAATGCACTAAAGTGCTTTTTACACTATTTACGCAATTTACCACCAAGTCAGACCTGGTGGTAAATTGAGACCAAATATTGCGATTTCGCTATTTCTATTTGGTTGATGAATTGCATTTAAGGAATCTCTATTAGAGATTCCTCAAATCCAATTCCTCGCAAATATGCGATTTCGCTAATAGTGACTTTTGCATTTGGGATGATGAATACCAAATGCAAAAATCGCACTCGCAAAGGGCCAGATTCTCAGAATCTGGCCCTTTGCAAGCGCAAATCAGCTTGATGAATCAGGCTGTTAGTGTCTCTGTGTGCTAAATAGTAGGAAAGTGCCTGTGTTTCCCTTTAAAACATATAACGGAACGCCATATTTGGCATATTAACTTTCCTATAAATCCATAGCAAATAGTGCCTACAAGTCACCCCTAACATGGTAGGTTAAAGGTCATATGTGATCTGTAGGGTCTATTGAAAGCATCCACATTTCTAACAAAATATATGTCTGCTAGGAGCACTACTCCGCTTTGTCTGTACTGCAGTGACTCATGGTAGGGGAAAGAGCCTTGTTCACGTAGGAGAAGGCAATCTTTTTATATATTTATGTTACCCGTAAAATGTGCTTTGCAAGCCTATGGTGCAGGGTGCTCATATATAAAACTAAGGCACACTACATATTGGGGTTACTGTGCTCTCACAGTAAAATGGAACCCATAAGATATTTAACTATATAGGCCTTAGTAGACATTTTCCTGAAAAAGCCTGGATCTGATTCAGGGCCTTATTTATATGTGGTGGAGAGGGTACTACATCGCAATGGTGACAAAGTTCCCTTCCAGCCAATACAGTGGTCCACCTGCCACATTTTCTAGCGAGCAGACCGTAGGGTTAATTACAGCAGAGACTACTCTGTCTCCGCCGTGAATATTCCACTCCAATGGCCCTGTGGAACAAGACCATCAGAGAAATGACCACATGTCTGCCACCCCAATTTAAATGAGCAGACATGTAGTCATTTTTCACTGTACCGTACCGCTAGGTAAAACCTGGCAGGAAGGAACAGTAAAGCCATTCTTATGCATTCCTCCTACCTCCCCCCTGCCGCTATGGGAGAAGCCTCCAATGGGGAAAGGGAGAATTACTTTTTTAATTTAAAAAAGGAAAATTCAATTTCTGGATTTTCTTTTTTGAAAAAAAAAGAATACTGTTTGTTGCAGGGCTGCATCCTTCCGATGTCACTTGCTGGCTGCTTAACAGGAATTAGCTATCTCAAAGTGGATTGGAACAGTTGGCTGCACAAGCACAGCTTTAATACTACCTCTTTTGACTTTGAGATGCCATGGAGAGGTTTTCATATTTATAGCTGCCAGGCTCCAGTCACAGTAAAGGAGGGAACCAAGTTTACCCCTATCAGATGGAAAGAGAGCTCATATAAATAGTGGAGTGGCTAGAAGCTGAAGACAGGCCTGGCTGCTGGCAGCTTGGTTCTGGCATCTTGAAACAGAGGTCTATGGAAAATTTTACTGTAAGGAAAACAGGAAGTGATGTAATAGGAGGTGGGTTGGAGGAACTGTTATAAAACAATCATAAATTGTTTTTAGAATTTTTCCACTCACCGGCTAGTGTGCAGGATAGATCTGGCTCCTCAATCACCACTTCCTTCATGCATTCCTTGAAATGGGAAGACACGCCCTGAAGAAGACGTTCCTACTATAGAAAGACACATGACTCCTAGTGGAAGAGGACTTGCAAAAGGAATCAATGACTACTGACTTTTACTGGCACCAAGTGAATGGATCTGCTTTTCAATTGTCAAATGGACTTCCTCCTGTTTACTTGCTTCAGAAACATAAAAAGCAAAAGTACTCCTTACTCCAGGAGGGCCCAGATGACCACAAAGGGCTGGACACTGAAGGGGATATTGATAGGGAGAGACTTGGTGCCTAGATGCCAATCCTGGGGAGCAAGGGGTGGCAGTCGTGATCAAAAGGAACCTTCCCAGCAGTTGGAGGCTAAAGTGTAAATGTTAATCCTTTGACCAGCATGATCAGATTGGTCTATCTGCTCCATCACAGTCAGACTGAAATTGTGCCTATGTTCCAGTCCACCATGAACTGTTTTGCAATGGCAATTTAGTTTTTATAAGTGTTTTTGGCTTGAAACATCAACAATTCATATCATATTCATGATCTTGCTGTCTTTTTGTCCATTAAATAGTATTCTATTTTTATAAATTGGTTTAGTAATGTTATCATGTGTCTTTTGTGCACAAGGGTTCCACTAGGTCACAAAAGATCCGTTTCACATGTGGAATTCCCCAGGGTTCTATACTGTCTCCTGTCATGTTCAACCTTTACATGGAGCCACTAGGTGCTCTAATCTTGGATAACAGCATCAAGATTCATCAATATGCTGATGATACACAAATCTACTTGAAAGTCTCCTCTCGTTCAGACATCCAATGCCTCAAACACTGCCCGCACATCATACAGACCTGGATGTCTAAAGCCTACCTGAAGCTCAACCCAACCAAGACTGAATTCCTAGTTTGAACAAGATACAATATAACCCTGACTCAAAAACATGAACCTTCACAGTTTCAATCCCAGAACTGTCACCTAGTGCCAAATTGCTTGGATATCAGGCTGGACACCAATATCTCCCTCAAGGAACACATTACCAACAAATAAACACTGCCTCATACCAGCTCACTCTTCTGAAGAAAGTCAAACCATTTCTTGCAGAAAGCAACTTCAGAACTGATTTTCAACCCCTTGTATTCTTACATCTGGATATAGGTGAAAACTACTCTATGGCATCCTAGACTTCACACTATCACATTTTAGAGACATTCTAACCACTGCAGCATGTCTTATCCAAGGCCTGAAAAAAATGTCATCACCCCTAATCTGATGGAACTCCTTTGCCTCTCTTTGCCAGCATGCATCATCTTCAAAACTAGTTGTGTCATTTAAAAAGCCATCACAACCAGCACTCCCGCTTATCTTGCAGACAAGCTCCCCCCGTCTTGTTGTTCTCAGCACATCTGCAGCCAGGATACCATCAGACTAGGGTGTAAAAAACAAAAAGCGAGGCAACACGCTCCTTTCATTTATACACCCAAGATCTGAAACAACATCCCAATATCCATCAGAACTGCCCTAACGGTGCACCTCTTTAGAGAATACTACATCACAATACATTAACCGTCCACAACTCTGCTTCCATTCCAATTACTCAACAAGTTTAAGCTTACCTTAGACCATAACCATGAACACAGCCCTGCTGCCTTTTGGTGACGTTCACCCGATAGAATTATCATATACAGATATACATGTATTCTATACTTTGCAATTGTTGGTGCTGCACTGCTTAAAGACAACATTCACTTCTCTTGGGATTGTTTGCTGCTTGTCGTTTAGCTACTGGGGTTGAACAGAGAATCTCTTAGAACTGTGATTTGACCTAACCAGATTGTCTTCATTGTGTTGGTAGAGATGTGATCCTCCTAAATTACTAACTCAATATCTTACACCTTCTTAGCAAGAATGTAACATACAATGGGCTGCTGGTTGATCAACTTGAGTTCATGACATCAGTGCTAGGCTGAAACTGATGTTCAGAGCCAAAAGATGTGTATTAGTCCACAGCTCAGACATTTCACTTGCTTTGTAACTTTAAGCAAAATGGTTTGAATCACTGCGCCTTAAAACGTTATGTAGAAAATCAGTGTCCTTAAACTTTCTACATAACGGCATGATGCAAACAAAGTAAGATGCATTTTTGCTACATCTCAGCAATTTTGCTCCAAGGTGGGATGTAAGTATTAAAGAACAGCAAATGCTGCTGAAGTGTGTTATTCTGGGCTACAAACAGACTACAGATATAAGTACATTACAGAACTCTACAGGAGAAACAGTATTTGACCTCTTGACCTCTGCATATAGTTTTGGGATTAACATATGGAGGGTGCATCCAGTTTCTGATTGTTAAAGCCAAGGCATACTGTGAATTCAAAGCTACCCCCTAGCAATTGCTGGTGTTGGGAATGCTACTGCTCTGTTGCAGGGTGAAATTCCTGAATAAAGTTTCTAAACCACAGAATTCAACTAAACATTTAATCGGCCTTTTATTTGGCTTCACCTGTTGCTAGTTACAAAGCTGCATGTCTTTGGCTGCTTGTCAGTCACTGTTTACCGACATATTTCTACCTCCACTTATTCAATAAGAATTGTTTATGGAAAAATATTGTAGTGCAGCCACTTGATCAAAGACATGTAAAAAATTGTAGCAGTCGAGGGGAGGGGAGGATGAAAACAACAAAAACATTTCTTCATAAAACACTTACCTCTTTCGCAGTCCCTCCAACATTGCGGGGTAAATGTATCAAAATTCCATTTTGCCATTTCTTAATAGCGATTTTTCAGGAATCGCTATTTAGAATTCGCAAAATGGAATATATGTAAAAAATCGCTATTTTTTGCGATTTCTTAGTCTTCCTTATTTGCGAATTCGCAAATAAGGAAGAATTTCCCATGCATTCCTATGGGCCAGAAGGCCCATAGGAATGATTGCGAAATATTTCTCAATTTGCGAATCGCATTTTGCGAATTGGCAAATTGAGAATAATTTCAAGGGTGCAGGGGTGTCTCAAAGACACCCTGCTGCACCCCTGTAATTTACATGTGTGTGCATATGGCGCACATACATGCCCTATGGGCATGTGTGTGCGTCACATACCACCTTCAAAAATGCCAAATAGTGCATTTTTAAAAGAATTCGCAAATTAACATCAACTACAAGTTAGTGGTAATTTGCGATTTCTTAACCAAAATTCGCAAATGAAAAATGCTACATACATAGCATTTAAGGAATCGCAAAATTGCGATTCCTTAAATGCTATGGCAAAATAAGGAATTGCAAATTTTTGCAATTCCTTATTTTGCGAATTTTTCTCTGCTGCTCTTCCTGACTCGGGGTCAGGAAGCAGGAAGCACACAAGCTCCCCATAGCTAATCATGATGCTGCTGTCACCATCACCGTAGAATGGTGATTGGTCTGAGCACCGTGGTTCGGTGCTCAGCCGGGGTCTATGAACCTGTTCATGTTCCCCACCAGGCTGCACATAGAGTGTGCCCACCACTTCTCCCCCTGTGGCTCCAGCTCCAGCCCCACCCTAACTACCCCTGTAGCTATGAAAAATAAAATAATTTTAACGTTATTATCTTTTTGTTTTCTTTTTCCACTGCTCTGAGAGCAGTGGGGCGAAGATCCTCCATTTTAGCGGAGGAGTCACCCCTGCACTTTAGTACCAAAGTAACCGAAGATTGCGACAGGTTTTTGCACGCCTTTTAATGTTCCTGAGGCACTTTACTAACAAGGTCCCATGTGCCCTCTGGGTATGAAGCTGGACCACTGTACCCATTCCACAGGTGTCCACTGTTAGCACCAGCACAATATAATTTCTGATATTGTAGCCCCATGCAAATAAGGCAAATACTTTGCCCATGCACCTTAATGCAGAAGCAAACACATGGGTAACAGGTCTTTTTTTTTTCTTTTTTTTTTTTCTAAGATATTTTCAGTATTGATTATACCGAGAATCTTTATGGATGCTCTTTTTCAGACACCCAGTATGTATGTATCTCACTGTACCGCCATGTAAACAGTCAGCTCAGTTCCCAGCTTTCCAGACCCTTAAACTGATCTTAGGGTGGTCCATGCCGCAAAAAGGCATAATCATTGGACAAAGTTGTTCAAAGCCCATCGAGCCAATTAATGCAAGGAGTCCAAAAATGCTTCCTTCTCTTCCAGACCACTTTATCCAAGCTAAGGGTATGCCTAATTGCCTTGATCCAATCTACATATGACGGTGCATTAGTGCTCACCCACAATTTACATATTTCCCTACGAGCTAGAATAATTAAATAAAGAAATACCTTATTAATGTCTTGAGGTACTTCCTCATAATTAGAAGGGATTCCAAAAAAAACTTGTGGCGAACTAACCTGTATATCATACCCAAAGAGGGCTTTCATACCTTTTTGTACTTCAAACCAAAATTCTCTAAGCGCAGGACAGGTCATAAACATGTGGAGGTCATCTGCTTTTTCCAGATTGCATTTTGGACAACATGGAGTAGGCCCCTTTGAAAATTTAGCCAGCCTAGCCGGAGACCAGTATACTCTAAGGAGAGAAAACAGGTGATTCCGCTTTAAATTGGCAGGTGATACCGTAAGATGTAGTAAGTCAAAAGATACTTGCCATAAATTCTGCAAGTCGGCGTCCAAGACTTGGTCCCTCCAAAGTTGTTCCGGAAGACCAAACTCTCCATCTTCTCCCTCCAGAATTGGCCAATAAAGCACTGATGTTTTGAGGTTTCTTGTTCCTTCAATAAGAGTTCCTTCAAAGCAGCCTTGACGCCTTTATCCTCTGTCACAGCCTGGGCCCAGCTTTTAATTTGTAAATACTTAAATTTAGATACGTTTTTATCCGTAAGAACAGAGATGTCCTCCCAGCACAAAAGGTTCCCTTCCGGCATTAACTGGCCCCATAATCTAATATTTGCGCTCTTAAGTGCTATGTATAATAAGTCTTTAGATAATCCTTAACATAAGAGGGAGAGGAGAGGGAGTAGTGGATTCTGTCTCCCCTAGCCAGTATCATAAACAAAAAGGAATCCACTAGGTGGAAGGTGGTTGTTACCACAATGGTGGGGAGCAACCAGGGTTGTTAAAATACCCCTCACACACCAACAGGCCCCTTGGTGTCATGCTTCATCATCGGGGTCTTCGCAAACCTCTACGGGATGCGGCGTGCTACGACTTCACGACTACGCAGGAGCACTTTAATGGTGAACTATGTGTTTGGTGTGTGTGGGTAAACAATGTGAGTGGTGAGGAGAAGGTGAAAAAATTAAAAAATACCTGGCACGTGAGTACTGAAAAATTTTATTAAGTCTCCGGCTGGTATTGTTAAAAGAGTGCTGGGATGGTTGTGGTCTACTAATTAGGGTAACCCAACCATGTCAGTGCGTCGACATGTTTCGGAGTTTGAAGAACTCCTTCTTCAGGACGAGGATGTGCACTACTTATCCCCACCTTACTCACATGTGTGTAGATTTAAAAGTGTGCTCTACAAAAATTAGATATGGTGAAAATGTACCTATCTATGTTTAAAGTAAGGTCCGTTGCGCCCAATTGGCGATTCAAGACACCTGTAAGCAGAAAAATCAAGTAAAAAACAGGATGATACATGTTTTCTAATCTCTTGCTGTGTAAATGCACAGGAGGGTGACAAGGAACAAAAGTGAAGGTCCAGGAACCCTGAAAAATGAAAAAAATGAAAAAAACGAACAACACATAAACTGAGACACACATTCAAGCATAGTATCTGATAGGACCACTAAGGGTATAGTTCCTGACACAGATGTATTGCTTACTTATGGAAAGAGGTTACATGGCCTCATGAGACACAGCGTGTTGGGGGGTCCGTTCTACCCGATGTGGCAACCTGTGAGGTATTTAAGGAAATGGATCAAAATGATGTAAACCCTCGCTTTTGATGAAAGTATTACACACCACATCCACACATTCAGACACACTCACGGTTACTCTCAGGGCTTCCTGACTTCCTCCCTCTTCACGCGGCTCCGTCGAGTGAATTATGAGTTAAAGAGAGGGTTTTTATAGTCTAGATGGATTCAATTAGCCGCTAATTGAGAGCGGAATAGGCCCATAAATGTACATTGCTTTTAGGTTCTTTGCCGCTTCTGCGCGCATCGGGGATTGTATTCCCGTATGACCGCGCATGTGCGGTAGAGCAGTGGGGGCCGGCCGCGCATGCTCGGTCTATTGGTAGTGTATCATAGCATTCGGGCAGTGTAGCTCGCTACGCGCATGCGCGAAGGAAAGCCGTATCTGTCTTCGCTCTTACGGGATGTCAAAGCGATTAATTGTAGAGATGGCTTCAGACTTAATAGGGAGAAAAGACACCCTGTATCAAACGACTGATAATGCTAGGGTACGTGCAAAAAATGATACATTTAAGAGAGGTTATTGGAAACTACTGTCAGATACAATATATATCAGCCTGGAGCGGCGCAATGACAGTGTCTGCCAAATCAGGTAGAACTGTAAAATCCATAAAACAATCACAGGAGTTATGATTATAGAAGTTAGTACAAATTAATGTTTGCAGCTATAAACTCCATAAAACATAATTACAGGAGTTATGATTATAGGAGCCCTTTGAGGAAATGGTACAGATAATGTTTGCAGCTATGGTTAAACCAATAGAGAATGTTGGTCAGGATATTCACCTGGGTAAAAAAATAAATAAATATATGGGGAAAAAACAGGCTCATACATGATACATAGTTACATGAGTTATGATCACAGAAACCCATTGAGTTGCAGGTGCAGTTATTCCTTGTAGATAAAGTTTATACAGCACGGTTACCTAAGTAATGAGTTTTGGGAAACTAGGCTCATGCGGGTGGATACCGTGGTTGATAGGTTACTGAAGTAGGTGGCTGTTAGTAGGCGTACCTGGCATGTCTCGTGGGTTTCTTAGCGTAATTGACTCCATGGAATGGAGTCGTTTAACCCCGTTACGTCTGAGCCCAGACGAAACACCCATCTCTGTTCTTTCTCAAATAAGCCTCTTTCTGATGGTAACTGCTCAATAACAGTCCAATGTATGTCATTCACACAGTGCTGTGCTTCTAGAAAATGGGATGCCATTTTCGTTGTCTGTTTCTTGCACCTTACATTGCTCTTGTGTTCGTTAATTCTCGTTTTCACTGCACGTGTGGTCATCCCCACATACTCCTTGCCACATGGGCACGTAATGAGATACACTACATTACGGCTGTTGCAATTCGTGACAGCACGTTGTTCCCATTTTTCGCCATTGCTGAATTCTAGAGTCAGGCTTTTCGTGGTCAAATGGCAGTTGTTACAATTCCCACACGGGTAGTGCCCATGTAGTCCTTTCAGCCTTGTTTGCTGTACTACATTGGTTTGCGGTCTCGTGTGGAGACACTTTTTTGAGTATGAAGGCACCCTCTACTTACAGCGCCATGGGACCAGCATGGGGAGCACATTTGCTCCTAGTTTGGCTGGTCTCTACGTACACCATCTAGAGACCACCAAAATCCTTCACCAAGACAACCCGTTCAGGAGTAAAATCCTATCCTGGAAACGTTATATTGATGACGTGTTGGTTGTATGGGAAGGTAATAACCAATCGGTCTTGGACTTCATGCAATGGATTAACACCCAAAATGACTTTTTGAAGTTCACTCATCAAATGTCCAATGAGTCTATGGTCTTCCTAGACCTTAATATTTATCATGAAGCTGGCCTCCTAAAGACAGAGACGCACTTCAAACCAACAGCAAGGAACTGCCTCCTTAGGTTCGACAGTTTTCACCCACGTCACCTAAGAGAGAACCTACCATATGGGCAGTTCCTTCGCCTGCGGCGAAACTGCAGCGATGTGGGGAAGTACAAAATCCAGGCTCGGGATCTGAGTAAAAAACTACAACAAAGGAAATACCCGGACAAGATCATTACCCAAGCAATGAAAAGAGCCAGGAACAATAACCGTGAAGCTCTGTTGGATGACAACCCACCAAAAGAGGAATCAGGCAGACCAGTCTGTGTCACGACCTACAATCCTGTGTCGAACCAGGTATCCAAACTGATAAACAAACATTGGCGCATCCTGACCAGTGTGAGTCTAGATTTGGAAAAACCCATCTTTGCCCATAGGAGGGGAAGAAACCTGAAGGACATTCTGGTCCACACGAGACCGCAAACCAATGTAGTACAGCAAACAAGGCTGAAAGGACTACATGGGCACTACCCGTGTGGGAATTGTAACAACTGCCATTTGACCACGAAAAGCCTGACTCTAGAATTCAGCAATGGCGAAAAATGGGAACAACGTGCTGTCACGAATTGCAACAGCCGTAATGTAGTGTATCTCATTACGTGCCCATGTGGCAAGGAGTATGTGGGGATGACCACACGTGCAGTGAAAACGAGAATTAACGAACACAAGAGCAATGTAAGGTGCAAGAAACAGACAACGAAAATGGCATCCCATTTTCTAGAAGCACAGCACTGTGTGAATGACATACATTGGACTGTTATTGAGCAGTTACCATCAGAAAGAGGCTTATTTGAGAAAGAACAGAGATGGGTGTTTCGTCTGGGCTCAGACGTAACGGGGTTAAACGACTCCATTCCATGGAGTCAATTACGCTAAGAAACCCACGAGACATGCCAGGTACGCCTACTAACAGCCACCTACTTCAGTAACCTATCAACCACGGTATCCACCCGCATGAGCCTAGTTTCCCAAAACTCATTACTTAGGTAACCGTGCTGTATAAACTATATCTACAAGGAATAACTGCACCTGCAACTCAATGGGTTTCTGTGATCATAACTCATGTAACTATGTATCATGTATGAGCCTGTTTTTTCCCCATATATATTTTTTTTTTTTTACCCAGGTGAATATCCTGACCAACATTCTCTATTGGTTTAACCATAGCTGCAAACATTATCTGTACCATTTCCTCAAAGGGCTCCTATAATCATAACTCCTGTAATTATGTTTTATGGAGTTTATAGCTGCAAACATTAATTTGTACTAACTTCTATAATCATAACTCCTGTGATTGTTTTATGGATTTTACAGTTCTACCTGATTTGGCAGACACTGTCATTGCGCCGCTCCAGGCTGATATATATTGTATCTGACAGTAGTTTCCAATAACCTCTCTTAAATGTATCATTTTTTGCACGTACCCTAGCATTATCAGTCGTTTGATACAGGGTGTCTTTTCTCCCTATTAAGTCTGAAGCCATCTCTACAATTAATCGCTTTGACATCCCGTAAGAGCGAAGACAGATACGGCTTTCCTTCGCGCATGCGCGTAGCGAGCTACACTGCCCGAATGCTATGATACACTACCAATAGACCGAGCATGCGCGGCCGGCCCCCACTGCTCTACCGCACATGCGCGGTCATACGGGAATACAATCCCCGATGCGCGCAGAAGCGGCAAAGAACCTAAAAGCAATGTACATTTATGGGCCTATTCCGCTCTCAATTAGCGGCTAATTGAATCCATCTAGACTATAAAAACCCTCTCTTTAACTCATAATTCACTCGACGGAGCCGCGTGAAGAGGGAGGAAGTCAGGAATCCCTGAGAGTAACCGTGAGTGTGTCTGAATGTGTGGATGTGGTGTGTAATACTTTCATCAAAAGCGAGGGTTTACATCATTTTGATCCATTTCCTTAAATACCTCACAGGTTGCCACATCGGGTAGAACGGACCCCCCAACACGCTGTGGCTCATGAGGCCATGTAACCTCTTTCCATAAGTAAGCAATACATCTGTGTCAGGAACTATACCCTTAGTGGTCCTATCAGATACTATGCTTGAATGTGTGTCTCAGTTTATGTGTTGTTCGTTTTTTTCATTTTTTTCATTTTTCAGGGTTCCTGGACCTTCACTTTTGTTCCTTGTCACCCTCCTGTGCATTTACACAGCAAGAGATTAGAAAACATGTATCATCCTGTTTTTTACTTGATTTTTCTGCTTACAGGTGTCTTGAATCGCCAATTGGGCGCAACGGACCTTACTTTAAACATAGATAGGTACATTTTCACCATATCTAATTTTTGTAGAGCACACTTTTAAATCTACACACATGTGAGTAAGGTGGGGATAAGTAGTGCACATCCTCGTCCTGAAGAAGGAGTTCTTCAAACTCCGAAACATGTCGACGCACTGACATGGTTGGGTTACCCTAATTAGTAGACCACAACCATCCCAGCACTCTTTTAACAATACCAGCCGGAGACTTAATAAAATTTTTCAGTACTCACGTGCCAGGTATTTTTTAATTTTTTCACCTTCACCTCACCACTCACATTGTTTACCCACACACACCAAACACATAGTTCACCATTAAAGTGCTCCTGCGTAGTCGTGAAGTCGTAGCACGCCGCATCCCGTAGAGGTTTGCGAAGACCCCGATGATGAAGCATGACACCAAGGGGCCTGTTGGTGTGTGAGGGGTATTTTAACAACCCTGGTTGCTCCCCACCATTGTGGTAACAACCACCTTCCACCTAGTGGATTCCTTTTTGTTTATGATACTGGCTAGGGGAGACAGAATCCACTACTCCCTCTCCTCTCCCTCTTATGTTAAGGATTATTTATAGACAGCGTGCAGCTGTGGGAGCCCCTCCCTTAACGAATAACACACTTTTTTGACGACACACTTTACATTCAACATTATTTTGACCATCCACCACAACCATCATGGAGGATGAACACGGGCTAACTTTCACTGAGGATGAGATCGATAGAATTTTGGCGCAGGACAATCCTTTCGAGGGTCTAAGCACCGACAACCCTGCCCCTACAGTAGGAGATTGGGATGAACTAACGAATGTGCGGAAGGTACAGATAAGAGCTGCCCTACATGGTCTACTCATGAGGGAGTACTTAAGGAACAAACTAGCCCCTCAGGGCCTACTAGTAAAAAATGAACCTTTCATATTCCAAGACGACTTGGCCTTCAAAAAAGCATGGTCCTTAATCTCCTGGCACTGCACCAGGGACTGGCTGGTACTGATAGTTCAGACGGCGAGTAAAAAATCCCAAGAATTAAAGATTGAGATACAGAGACTGGAAGTCCAGCTAAAAGGTTATATCCAACCGGCTGATTTAAAGAAAGGTTTGGAAGAACTTAACAAACAAATGTCTGATTTCGAAGCCACTTTAAAACAGAGTAAATTTAACAAATTTAAAAAGGATAAGGACCGCTTCACAGCGGAATGGGCTTACCCCTACACCAAAGCAGATTATGTGGCTAGTGGCAACACCAGTGATGCAGATAGCGTCAATTCAGATGGGAGTTCTTCCAGTAACAACTCTGGGGGATTTAGGAACAAAAGACAACAAAGGGGCGGATATCGGCAACAAAGAAACCAGTATCCACGCCAAAGAGGATGGCGAGGTTTCCAAGGACCACCCATGTTCAACCCATTTCAGGGCCCTTTCCAGTTTCCACAATATCAGTATGGCCCACCACCAATGGGCCCAATGTACCCACAATGGGGGGAAGACCAACCAATCGTACAACAACAAAATCCACAACCTTTTTTATCGTGGGGCCCAGGATCCAACAGGGGCAGGAACAAGAGAGGGAACAATGTCACCTGGCAACCAGTGACAGAATCAGACCCCAGAATGCACACCAGGAGTATGACAGCGGGTCAAGCCTCAACCAGCAAGAGAGGAACTTAGTCATAAACATATCCCCGTGGCCACTAACTGAAATACAGGAAAAGGTATTGAACAAAGGCTTAGGCTATGTACCCACGAACAAGCCTGACATTTTCCTTTTACACAAAGAGGTCCAGGATTTCATTAGGACCATCAAGCTAAAAGCCTTCTTCCACAATCAAGCACCCAGAGTCGAAACATCCGACACGGGTTTGAAACCAAAATCTTCCTTTACTCCACAGGATAATCAGCTTCCAGTGGAAGTCTTAGCTTTTGAGAAAGCTGTAATGTCAGAGTTAGGCAAAGTGGACACGGACTCTAGGGTTTTTCAGAACATGAGCAGAGCAGAGAACGAAGCTGTGAGGGAATTATCACGAAACAAACTAATCATTATAAAACCCGCGGACAAAGGCGGGGCCGTTGTGATTCAGACAACAACGGCGTACGATCAAGAATGCAGGAGACTCCTCGCAGACAGAAGGAACTATCAGGTTCTGGAAGAGGACCCCACAGAGTCCATACGAATCAGAGTTGGCTCAATGACTGAAGAAGCTCTAAGCCATGATTGGCTTACGAAAAAAGAGGCCCTTTTCTTGACACAAAAAAACCCACGAATACCGTATTTTTATACGATACCCAAGGTTCATAAAAATCTTGAAAACCCCCCTGGTCGCCCCATCGTGTCTGGCATTGCATCAATATTAGAACCCCTCTCCAAGTTCGCAGATGCTTTCCTGAGACCATTGGTACAGGCCACTGATACGTATCTCAAGGATACAAAAGCCATACTCCAATTACTGAAAAACCATCCTTTTAATCCTTCCTCTCAAATCTTACTGAGCCTCGATGTGGAGAGCTTGTACACCAGTCTCCCACACGATGAAACCCTCAACATCTTTGAGGAAGTTCTATACAGCAAACAATGGCTTTACCATACCCCACGAGGCGTAGTAATGGAGTGCATCTCGATGGCCCTCACCAAAAACTTTTTTGAGTATGAAGGCACCCTCTACTTACAGCGCCATGGGACCAGCATGGGGAGCACATTTGCTCCTAGTTTGGCTGGTCTCTACGTACACCATCTAGAGACCACCAAAATCCTTCACCAAGACAACCCGTTCAGGAGTAAAATCCTATCCTGGAAACGTTATATTGATGACGTGTTGGTTGTATGGGAAGGTAATAACCAATCGGTCTTGGACTTCATGCAATGGATTAACACCCAAAATGACTTTTTGAAGTTCACTCATCAAATGTCCAATGAGTCTATGGTCTTCCTAGACCTTAATATTTATCATGAAGCTGGCCTCCTAAAGACAGAGACGCACTTCAAACCAACAGCAAGGAACTGCCTCCTTAGGTTCGACAGTTTTCACCCACGTCACCTAAGAGAGAACCTACCATATGGGCAGTTCCTTCGCCTGCGGCGAAACTGCAGCGATGTGGGGAAGTACAAAATCCAGGCTCGGGATCTGAGTAAAAAACTACAACAAAGGAAATACCCGGACAAGATCATTACCCAAGCAATGAAAAGAGCCAGGAACAATAACCGTGAAGCTCTGTTGGATGACAACCCACCAAAAGAGGAATCAGGCAGACCAGTCTGTGTCACGACCTACAATCCTGTGTCGAACCAGGTATCCAAACTGATAAACAAACATTGGCGCATCCTGACCAGTGTGAGTCTAGATTTGGAAAAACCCATCTTTGCCCATAGGAGGGGAAGAAACCTGAAGGACATTCTGGTCCACACGAGACCGCAAACCAATGTAGTACAGCAAACAAGGCTGAAAGGACTACATGGGCACTACCCGTGTGGGAATTGTAACAACTGCCATTTGACCACGAAAAGCCTGACTCTAGAATTCAGCAATGGCGAAAAATGGGAACAACGTGCTGTCACGAATTGCAACAGCCGTAATGTAGTGTATCTCATTACGTGCCCATGTGGCAAGGAGTATGTGGGGATGACCACACGTGCAGTGAAAACGAGAATTAACGAACACAAGAGCAATGTAAGGTGCAAGAAACAGACAACGAAAATGGCATCCCATTTTCTAGAAGCACAGCACTGTGTGAATGACATACATTGGACTGTTATTGAGCAGTTACCATCAGAAAGAGGCTTATTTGAGAAAGAACAGAGATGGGTGTTTCGTCTGGGCTCAGACGTAACGGGGTTAAACGACTCCATTCCATGGAGTCAATTACGCTAAGAAACCCACGAGACATGCCAGGTACGCCTACTAACAGCCACCTACTTCAGTAACCTATCAACCACGGTATCCACCCGCATGAGCCTAGTTTCCCAAAACTCATTACTTAGGTAACCGTGCTGTATAAACTATATCTACAAGGAATAACTGCACCTGCAACTCAATGGGTTTCTGTGATCATAACTCATGTAACTATGTATCATGTATGAGCCTGTTTTTTCCCCATATATATATTTTTTTTTTTACCCAGGTGAATATCCTGACCAACATTCTCTATTGGTTTAACCATAGCTGCAAACATTATCTGTACCATTTCCTCAAAGGGCTCCTATAATCATAACTCCTGTAATTATGTTTTATGGAGTTTATAGCTGCAAACATTAATTTGTACTAACTTCTATAATCATAACTCCTGTGATTGTTTTATGGATTTTACAGTTCTACCTGATTTGGCAGACACTGTCATTGCGCCGCTCCAGGCTGATATATATTGTATCTGACAGTAGTTTCCAATAACCTCTCTTAAATGTATCATTTTTTGCACGTACCCTAGCATTATCAGTCGTTTGATACAGGGTGTCTTTTCTCCCTATTAAGTCTGAAGCCACCTCTACAATTAATCGCTTTGACATCCCGTAAGAGCGAAGACAGATACGGCTTTCCTTCGCGCATGCGCGTAGCGAGCTACACTGCCCGAATGCTATGATACACTACCAATAGACCGAGCATGCGCGGCCGGCCCCCACTGCTCTACCGCACATGCGCGGTCATACGGGAATACAATCCCCGATGCGCGCAGAAGCGGCAAAGAACCTAAAAGCAATGTACATTTATGGGCCTATTCCGCTCTCAATTAGCGGCTAATTGAATCCATCTAGACTATAAAAACCCTCTCTTTAACTCATAATTCACTCGACGGAGCCGCGTGAAGAGGGAGGAAGTCAGGAAGCCCTGAGAGTAACCGTGAGTGTGTCTGAATGTGTGGATGTGGTGTGTAATACTTTCATCAAAAGCGAGGGTTTACATCATTTTGATCCATTTCCTTAAATACCTCACAGGTTGCCACATCGGGTAGAAAGGACCCCCCAACACGCTGTGGCTCATGAGGCCATGTAACCTCTTTCCATAAGTAAGCAATACATCTGTGTCAGGAACTATACCCTTAGTGGTCCTATCAGATACTATGCTTGAATGTGTGTCTCAGTTTATGTGTTGTTCGTTTTTTTCATTTTTTTCATTTTTCAGGGTTCCTGGACCTTCACTTTTGTTCCTTGTCACCCTCCTGTGCATTTACACAGCAAGAGATTAGAAAACATGTATCATCCTGTTTTTTACTTGATTTTTCTGCTTACAGGTGTCTTGAATCGCCAATTGGGCGCAACGGACCTTACTTTAAACATAGATAGGTACATTTTCACCATATCTAATTTTTGTAGAGCACACTTTTAAATCTACACACATGTGAGTAAGGTGGGGATAAGTAGTGCACATCCTCGTCCTGAAGAAGGAGTTCTTCAAACTCCGAAACATGTCGACGCACTGACATGGTTGGGTTACCCTAATTAGTAGACCACAACCATCCCAGCACTCTTTTAACAATACCAGCCGGAGACTTAATAAAATTTTTCAGTACTCACGTGCCAGGTATTTTTTAATTTTTTCACCTTCACCTCACCACTCACATTGTTTACCCACACACACCAAACACATAGTTCACCATTAAAGTGCTCCTGCGTAGTCGTGAAGTCGTAGCACGCCGCATCCCGTAGAGGTTTGCGAAGACCCCGATGATGAAGCATGACACCAAGGGGCCTGTTGGTGTGTGAGGGGTATTTTAACAACCCTGGTTGCTCCCCACCATTGTGGTAACAACCACCTTCCACCTAGTGGATTCCTTTTTGTTTATGATACTGGCTAGGGGAGACAGAATCCACTACTCCCTCTCCTCTCCCTCTTATGTTAAGGATTATTTATAGACAGCGTGCAGCTGTGGGAGCCCCTCCCTTAACGAATAACACACTTTTTTGACGACACACTTTACATTCAACATTATTTTGACCATCCACCACAACCATCATGGAGGATGAACACGGGCTAACTTTCACTGAGGATGAGATCGATAGAATTTTGGCGCAGGACAATCCTTTCGAGGGTCTAAGCACCGACAACCCTGCCCCTACAGTAGGAGATTGGGATGAACTAACGAATGTGCGGAAGGTACAGATAAGAGCTGCCCTACATGGTCTACTCATGAGGGAGTACTTAAGGAACAAACTAGCCCCTCAGGGCCTACTAGTAAAAAATGAACCTTTCATATTCCAAGACGACTTGGCCTTCAAAAAAGCATGGTCCTTAATCTCCTGGCACTGCACCAGGGACTGGCTGGTACTGATAGTTCAGACGGCGAGTAAAAAATCCCAAGAATTAAAGATTGAGATACAGAGACTGGAAGTCCAGCTAAAAGGTTATATCCAACCGGCTGATTTAAAGAAAGGTTTGGAAGAACTTAACAAACAAATGTCTGATTTCGAAGCCACTTTAAAACAGAGTAAATTTAACAAATTTAAAAAGGATAAGGACCGCTTCACAGCGGAATGGGCTTACCCCTACACCAAAGCAGATTATGTGGCTAGTGGCAACACCAGTGATGCAGATAGCGTCAATTCAGATGGGAGTTCTTCCAGTAACAACTCTGGGGGATTTAGGAACAAAAGACAACAAAGGGGCGGATATCGGCAACAAAGAAACCAGTATCCACGCCAAAGAGGATGGCGAGGTTTCCAAGGACCACCCATGTTCAACCCATTTCAGGGCCCTTTCCAGTTTCCACAATATCAGTATGGCCCACCACCAATGGGCCCAATGTACCCACAATGGGGGGAAGACCAACCAATCGTACAACAACAAAATCCACAACCTTTTTTATCGTGGGGCCCAGGATCCAACAGGGGCAGGAACAAGAGAGGGAACAATGTCACCTGGCAACCAGTGACAGAATCAGACCCCAGAATGCACACCAGGAGTATGACAGCGGGTCAAGCCTCAACCAGCAAGAGAGGAACTTAGTCATAAACATATCCCCGTGGCCACTAACTGAAATACAGGAAAAGGTATTGAACAAAGGCTTAGGCTATGTACCCACGAACAAGCCTGACATTTTCCTTTTACACAAAGAGGTCCAGGATTTCATTAGGACCATCAAGCTAAAAGCCTTCTTCCACAATCAAGCACCCAGAGTCGAAACATCCGACACGGGTTTGAAACCAAAATCTTCCTTTACTCCACAGGATAATCAGCTTCCAGTGGAAGTCTTAGCTTTTGAGAAAGCTGTAATGTCAGAGTTAGGCAAAGTGGACACGGACTCTAGGGTTTTTCAGAACATGAGCAGAGCAGAGAACGAAGCTGTGAGGGAATTATCACGAAACAAACTAATCATTATAAAACCCGCGGACAAAGGCGGGGCCGTTGTGATTCAGACAACAACGGCGTACGATCAAGAATGCAGGAGACTCCTCGCAGACAGAAGGAACTATCAGGTTCTGGAAGAGGACCCCACAGAGTCCATACGAATCAGAGTTGGCTCAATGACTGAAGAAGCTCTAAGCCATGATTGGCTTACGAAAAAAGAGGCCCTTTTCTTGACACAAAAAAACCCACGAATACCGTATTTTTATACGATACCCAAGGTTCATAAAAATCTTGAAAACCCCCCTGGTCGCCCCATCGTGTCTGGCATTGCATCAATATTAGAACCCCTCTCCAAGTTCGCAGATGCTTTCCTGAGACCATTGGTACAGGCCACTGATACGTATCTCAAGGATACAAAAGCCATACTCCAATTACTGAAAAACCATCCTTTTAATCCTTCCTCTCAAATCTTACTGAGCCTCGATGTGGAGAGCTTGTACACCAGTCTCCCACACGATGAAACCCTCAACATCTTTGAGGAAGTTCTATACAGCAAACAATGGCTTTACCATACCCCACGAGGCGTAGTAATGGAGTGCATCTCGATGGCCCTCACCAAAAACTTTTTTGAGTATGAAGGCACCCTCTACTTACAGCGCCATGGGACCAGCATGGGGAGCACATTTGCTCCTAGTTTGGCTGGTCTCTACGTACACCATCTAGAGACCACCAAAATCCTTCACCAAGACAACCCGTTCAGGAGTAAAATCCTATCCTGGAAACGTTATATTGATGACGTGTTGGTTGTATGGGAAGGTAATAACCAATCGGTCTTGGACTTCATGCAATGGATTAACACCCAAAATGACTTTTTGAAGTTCACTCATCAAATGTCCAATGAGTCTATGGTCTTCCTAGACCTTAATATTTATCATGAAGCTGGCCTCCTAAAGACAGAGACGCACTTCAAACCAACAGCAAGGAACTGCCTCCTTAGGTTCGACAGTTTTCACCCACGTCACCTAAGAGAGAACCTACCATATGGGCAGTTCCTTCGCCTGCGGCGAAACTGCAGCGATGTGGGGAAGTACAAAATCCAGGCTCGGGATCTGAGTAAAAAACTACAACAAAGGAAATACCCGGACAAGATCATTACCCAAGCAATGAAAAGAGCCAGGAACAATAACCGTGAAGCTCTGTTGGATGACAACCCACCAAAAGAGGAATCAGGCAGACCAGTCTGTGTCACGACCTACAATCCTGTGTCGAACCAGGTATCCAAACTGATAAACAAACATTGGCGCATCCTGACCAGTGTGAGTCTAGATTTGGAAAAACCCATCTTTGCCCATAGGAGGGGAAGAAACCTGAAGGACATTCTGGTCCACACGAGACCGCAAACCAATGTAGTACAGCAAACAAGGCTGAAAGGACTACATGGGCACTACCCGTGTGGGAATTGTAACAACTGCCATTTGACCACGAAAAGCCTGACTCTAGAATTCAGCAATGGCGAAAAATGGGAACAACGTGCTGTCACGAATTGCAACAGCCGTAATGTAGTGTATCTCATTACGTGCCCATGTGGCAAGGAGTATGTGGGGATGACCACACGTGCAGTGAAAACGAGAATTAACGAACACAAGAGCAATGTAAGGTGCAAGAAACAGACAACGAAAATGGCATCCCATTTTCTAGAAGCACAGCACTGTGTGAATGACATACATTGGACTGTTATTGAGCAGTTACCATCAGAAAGAGGCTTATTTGAGAAAGAACAGAGATGGGTGTTTCGTCTGGGCTCAGACGTAACGGGGTTAAACGACTCCATTCCATGGAGTCAATTACGCTAAGAAACCCACGAGACATGCCAGGTACGCCTACTAACAGCCACCTACTTCAGTAACCTATCAACCACGGTATCCACCCGCATGAGCCTAGTTTCCCAAAACTCATTACTTAGGTAACCGTGCTGTATAAACTATATCTACAAGGAATAACTGCACCTGCAACTCAATGGGTTTCTGTGATCATAACTCATGTAACTATGTATCATGTATGAGCCTGTTTTTTCCCCATATATATATTTTTTTTTTTACCCAGGTGAATATCCTGACCAACATTCTCTATTGGTTTAACCATAGCTGCAAACATTATCTGTACCATTTCCTCAAAGGGCTCCTATAATCATAACTCCTGTAATTATGTTTTATGGAGTTTATAGCTGCAAACATTAATTTGTACTAACTTCTATAATCATAACTCCTGTGATTGTTTTATGGATTTTACAGTTCTACCTGATTTGGCAGACACTGTCATTGCGCCGCTCCAGGCTGATATATATTGTATCTGACAGTAGTTTCCAATAACCTCTCTTAAATGTATCATTTTTTGCACGTACCCTAGCATTATCAGTCGTTTGATACAGGGTGTCTTTTCTCCCTATTAAGTCTGAAGCCACCTCTACAATTAATCGCTTTGACATCCCGTAAGAGCGAAGACAGATACGGCTTTCCTTCGCGCATGCGCGTAGCGAGCTACACTGCCCGAATGCTATGATACACTACCAATAGACCGAGCATGCGCGGCCGGCCCCCACTGCTCTACCGCACATGCGCGGTCATACGGGAATACAATCCCCGATGCGCGCAGAAGCGGCAAAGAACCTAAAAGCAATGTACATTTATGGGCCTATTCCGCTCTCAATTAGCGGCTAATTGAATCCATCTAGACTATAAAAACCCTCTCTTTAACTCATAATTCACTCGACGGAGCCGCGTGAAGAGGGAGGAAGTCAGGAAGCCCTGAGAGTAACCGTGAGTGTGTCTGAATGTGTGGATGTGGTGTGTAATACTTTCATCAAAAGCGAGGGTTTACATCATTTTGATCCATTTCCTTAAATACCTCACAGGTTGCCACATCGGGTAGAAAGGACCCCCCAACACGCTGTGGCTCATGAGGCCATGTAACCTCTTTCCATAAGTAAGCAATACATCTGTGTCAGGAACTATACCCTTAGTGGTCCTATCAGATACTATGCTTGAATGTGTGTCTCAGTTTATGTGTTGTTCGTTTTTTTCATTTTTTTCATTTTTCAGGGTTCCTGGACCTTCACTTTTGTTCCTTGTCACCCTCCTGTGCATTTACACAGCAAGAGATTAGAAAACATGTATCATCCTGTTTTTTACTTGATTTTTCTGCTTACAGGTGTCTTGAATCGCCAATTGGGCGCAACGGACCTTACTTTAAACATAGATAGGTACATTTTCACCATATCTAATTTTTGTAGAGCACACTTTTAAATCTACACACATGTGAGTAAGGTGGGGATAAGTAGTGCACATCCTCGTCCTGAAGAAGGAGTTCTTCAAACTCCGAAACATGTCGACGCACTGACATGGTTGGGTTACCCTAATTAGTAGACCACAACCATCCCAGCACTCTTTTAACAATACCAGCCGGAGACTTAATAAAATTTTTCAGTACTCACGTGCCAGGTATTTTTTAATTTTTTCAACTTCACCTCACCACTCACATTGTTTACCCACACACACCAAACACATAGTTCACCATTAAAGTGCTCCTGCGTAGTCGTGAAGTCGTAGCACGCCGCATCCCGTAGAGGTTTGCGAAGACCCCGATGATGAAGCATGACACCAAGGGGCCTGTTGGTGTGTGAGGGGTATTTTAACAACCCTGGTTGCTCCCCACCATTATGGTAACAACCACCTTCCACCTAGTGGATTCCTTTTTGTTTATGATAATAAGTCTTTAGTCCACTCTGGAGAGCCTGGCGAGTCCCAAATTGGAGCCATAGCAGAATAATATGCAATGTTCAGCGCCTTCCTGACTCTGGCCCAGACATATGCCATGTCTCTAAGGACCTTTAATCGCACTTTTTTTAAAAAATGCATGTCGCCAAACTTAAACATGAATGCATGAGACCCTCCCTGAATCTCAGATAGCATAGTTTGAAACATAAAGTCTGTTTCTGTCCCCCCTGGGGTATCAAATAACCTTATTCCTGCCTTCAATACTAGGGTCCAAGCATATACTCTCAGATCTGGTGCACAGAGACCACCCTTGCCTTTCTTTCTGCTGAGCTTTTTCCATGAGATTCTTATGCCTTTTGAGGCCCAAATGAATGAGTTCCATTTAGCTTGGATCTTGATTAGTCTGGTTTCTTTAAAAGCAAGTGGAATGTTCTGGAATATAAATATTATTTTAGGTAACAGCATCATTTTTACGATGTTGATTCTTCCAATTAAGGTCAAGGGAAGAAATGACCAGCTTTTTAAAGATTCCGCCATTTCATTCTCGATCTTTGCAAGATTTTTTTCTGCAAGTTGGTTTATATCCTGCGTAATTTGAATTCCCAGATATATGATTTGGTGTTTCAAAATTGGAATAGAAGTTATCTGTGTTATATTCCAACACATACATTCTGATTTAGATTGGTTAATCAGATATCCAGAGACTTGGCCAAACTGCTCTGCCTCACTATATATGAGAGGAATTGATTTGATAGGGTCTGAAGTATACAACATCAAATCATCCGCATATAGAGAGACTTTTTTCACCCAGTTATTATATTTGAATGGTAGGATATTTTGATCTTGTCTGATCTTTTCTGAGAATGATTCCATGTACCAATCAAAGAGCAAGGGTGAAAGCGGACACCCTTGTCTTGTCCCTCTTTGGATTTTTATAAGAGGAGATAGGCTTCCGTTTATTAGTAGTCTAGCTATTGGAGCTTGGTAAAAAGCTGCTATCGCCCTACAAAAGTTCCTACCCAAATTAACCTGTTCTAATACTTTAGCCAGGAATTCCCAATTAACTCGGTCAAAAGCCTTGGCAGCATCTAATGTAATAACCGCCAATGGAATTTTATATAGAGAGGCAACATCAATTGCTCCCACTAAAGCTTGTGTTAGATCTTGTATGGAGCGACCTCTGACAAAACCCTTTTGATATAGGTGTAATAGGTGACCTGCTACCCCATTTAATCTCTCCGCTAGTATTTTTGCCATGAGCTTGTAATCTGAATTAAGAAGAGAGATTGGCCTGTATGAGTCACACTGAGATGCCATCTTCATTGGATTTAAAATAAGGACCACTATAGCATCATTCCAGGAAACGGGAATTTTGCCTCCTTTCTCGTATATAGATGTAAATAGCAACTGCAGGACCGGTATGATTGCCGATGCTAAAACTTTGTAAATCTCAGAAGGTAGCCCATCCGGACCCGGGGCCTCACTTCTCTTAGCGGAATCTATCGCCGAGGCTATTTCAGTCGAGCTAATCTCTCTATTAAGATTGTCCGAGGCCTGGTCATCCAAAGCTTGAACCTCATATTGGTTGAGCCATGACTGAATTAATTCTTGATGTGGAACTAAACCCTCTTTGTAAACTTCATCAAAGTGATGGAAAAAAGCCTGTTCGATATCTGCACTGTTCTCTGAGATCACATCCGTATTAGTCATCTGTACATCTTTAATATTACTCTTCTTAATTTCCTTTTTTGTTTTCCAGGCTAAGAGCTTTCCGCGTAGCTTTTCCATATTCAAAGTGAGCTAGTGAGCTAGCCTGCCATTGTTTCCTCAGCCTTCCATCTAATACCTGCTCCAACTGTGATTTACAAATTATCAGATCTTCTTTACTGTTATCTCTATCTGCAAGACTGGGATCAAACACAGCTCGTTCAAGGACCTTAATTCTTGCTTTGATCTGTGAGATTCGCGCCTTATATGCTTTATGTTTTGCAACCTGAAATGCTAATAGCCGCCCTCTCAAAAAAGCTTTATATGTATCCCAGACAACCGGGAGTGTAACTGTACCTAAATTAAGTTTAAAGAACTCATTCGATTCTTCGAGCAATTTTTCTGTTACTTCTTCTTCCAACAGAATGCTCCTATCTATAGTCCATCTCTTGGCCAACTGTGGACCTGACAATTTTAAGGTTAGAGTAACCGCAGAGTGATCAGAAATGTGAGCACCAAGATGTTTTATCTCCTCCACTTGCTGACCTAAGTGTTCTGCAATTAAAAAAAAATCTAATCTAGATTTATGCCGTAATTTCTTGTTGTGGAATGTAAATTCTCTTTCTGTGGCATTTTTTTTCCGCCAAATATCCTTCCAACCAAACTGGTTGATCGCATTAAGTAATACTGCTCTGGTTTTAGGGTTGTGAGAGAACTTTACAGTGGATGACTTATCCATCTGTGGGTCAAGTACTAAATTAAAATCCCCCGCAAAAATCACCGGGTCCTCAAAATCCAAAAGCTCAACAAAAAGTTCTTTGAGAGGATGTGTGTCATCCAGATTTGGACCGTAATACCCTACAATCGTAAATTTATACAAATAGTGCTTTATTTTTGCTATAACCCATCTCCCCTTTTTATCAGACTTTGACTGTAACAACGTAATCTCAGAATTGGATTTAATCAATATGGCCACCCCTTTAGTAGAGGTTTGTTGCGAGGTAGTTATCACCTGCTGGATCCATTTTTTCTTGGTACAAATGTCTCTTAACTCTTGTTTCGTGGAGTGGGTCTCTTGTAAAATAAAAATGTTCTCAGGCGTATCCTTTAAATACTGAAGTATTCTCTCTCTTCTATGCTTAACCCGTAAACCATTTACATTCCATGACAAAATCTTGATATATGATGTAAGAGCTATCCTACCTTGCGCAATTTCTCCTTCCAAAAATATGAGCAACTTAATATATGATTTGGCGATTTGGACATTTTTTTTTCCCAATGCTCCCCACCCAGTGCCCTTACCTCCCCCCCCTGTCCTGACCCTCCTGTGCACCTCCTTTTTCTTTGCCTAACTTAGGCCATTGAGACTCCTCCCCGAGCGTCTGATCAGTGTATGTTAAGAGCGCTAGAAATATGTAGCAATTCCTTATTTTGCGAATTTTTGATGCATGCCAAAACATGCAAATAGACCGTTTGCGACTCGCAAATGGCTTGATACATCTAGGCCTGCATCTCTGCTGCTCTTCCTGACTCCGGGTCAGGAAGCAGGAAGCACACAAGCTCCCCATAGCTAATCATGATGTTGCTGTCACCATCACCGTAGAATGGTGATTGGTCTGAGCGCCGTGGTTCGGTGCTCAGCCGGGGTCTATGAACCTGTTCATGTTCCTCACCAGGCTGCACATAGAGTGTGCCCACCACTTCTCCCCCTGTGGCTCCAGCTCCAGCCCCACCCTAACTACCCCTGTAGCTATGAAAAATAAAATAATATTAACGTTATTATCTTTTTGTTTTCTTTTTCCACTGCTCTGAGAGCAGTGGGGCGAAGCTCCTCCATTTTAGCGGAGGAGTCACCCCTGCACTGTAGTATCAAAGTAACCGAAGATTGCGACAGGCGTTTGCATGCCTTTTAATGTTCCTGAGGCACTTTACTAACAAGGTCCCATGTGCCCTCTGGGTATGAAGCTGGATCACTGTACCCGTTCCACAGGTGTCCACTGTTAGCACCAGCACAATATAATTTCTGATATTGTAGCCACATGCAAATAAGGCAAATACTTTGCCCATGCACCTTAATGCAGAAGCAAACACATGGGTAACGGGTCTTGGGAGATTAGAATAAAGCTGCATCACTGGTTAGGCAGCACACAGTTAGTGCTTCCCACAAAATTACCTTTTAGAAGGGATATGTAATGGCCAGTGTTTGCAAAGGACTGGAGACCAGCTGCACAGAAATATATAAAATGGCTAAACCACCGCTCCTTCTTTCCATCCTGTGTTTTCTATAGTGAAAGCTGAACAGACACTGCAGTCAGCAGTTTTTTTGTTCTTTGGACTAACGGTCCTGGTCTGCACAAAACACACCCAGCTAGGGTGCTGAGTTGTCAGACCTGCATACCCCTCACGAGAAAAATACTTCCAAGTATCACTCACTGAGTTGTGACTCTATGGACATTGAGCGTGTGATCTTACTAACATTACACGCGGTAAGTGTGCCGTTGAAACGAGATCTGTTCTTATTTTTCTTGAACATTTGTCAAATGTGGTCATGACATGAACACGATGAAGTAATAACAGACTTTGAAATTTTGAGGAACCTGTTTCAGCCAATTATTTATTCACATTCTTATCAAAGCAATGTGTATGCTCTACTAAATATCTCAATTGAAAGTTATGTTTGTTAAAGTTAAATGTCTGGGACACCATGCTTTCCATCTACCTCTTCAGGTGAGAAAGATTCTTCAATATTACCTAGACGTAGAAATTTGTCACTTTACAGTGAGCAGGCCTATCGCTTACCACTGGTTGGATTTATTGGCACTCTAATTTGCTTGCTTTTTATTCATTAGCTTATGTGGGGTTTCCGTCCTCTTCTTCCATGTCTGTGTCTCTCTCCCAGCGAATGGCTTCATTTTTCTGCCCTTGTATTGCTTAATTTACATTACCTTTTGGTTAATCATTCCATGAGAGCGCATGTGTTTTCCAGCTGCCTCCTTCATGTACTTCTCTTCCGCACACTCTGTTTTACCCTCTCTTGTCTGTGTGCTTATCTCTGAATCCTCTCGATCTTATACTCATGCACAAGGCAGAACACATGGAAACAGCAAAAACAGAGAGAAATAAAGCGTTTCTCCTTCTTTCGCCTGTTTAAGACCAGGTTTTCCCTGGTTTTAATTTTGAAGCTGCCTCCTATGTACGCCATCCTTGTAAATAGGGGGCAGCGTCAAAATCAATGGGTGTTGCTGTGGATCACCCACTGCAACACCCATTGCCCTCTTCTTTCATGTTAAGTACAGCGTGAAAGGGTGCCTTATTTTAACGTTGCTTGCACAGCCGCTGATGCTAGAGAGTGGCCACAGGAGGGAGCCCAAGAGTCACTGAACGCCAGATCGCCATTTTCACCGAACGAGACGGGACGGGAGCTGCCGTCTCCACCCGTCTCCGCTCGTCGTTGCGGACCTACGGGACCTACGGACCTACGGGACCCTGGACTCAAGGAAAAAGGAAAAGAGTCAGGGAAGGAACAGCGGAGCAGGAGCAGCGGAGCGGGCCGGCTTCAATCCGCCTGCCAGCCCGACTATAAGGTCTGTCAGGCTATACAGCGATCCGCGAGCAGGAGCAGGACGGGGCACCGCGGCAGCAGGCAGGTCATAGGCAGGTGTGAGCGCACAAAGCGCTGAGAAAACAACTCCGCCTCTGCCACTGCTGCCTCTGCCACTGCTACCGCCACCACGTCCCCACTGCCCTCACGAGACTCCAGCAAGGCACAAGGAGCCACAAGGAGCCACAGGTGGGCGTGAGCACTACCCCAAGCACCGAGATACCAAACTTAGCCCCCGTTGCTGAAGCGCTGTAGGCAGGTGTGAGCGCTGACTCCCAAGCGCTGCGATAACAACACCGCCACAGTGGAGGGGGAGCCTGCTTTGCTTGCTTTGTTTTGCTCCGTTTGGCTTTGTTCTGCCTTGAGCGGCTCGGTCACCAACAAGCTGAGCTAGAAGCCAAAAGCTGAGAAACCGAGGAAGGGTCCCGGGAAGAGTGAGAGAGAGAATTGGTGGTGGTGCTGGAGCAGGAGCCGGAGGACAAGAGGACTCATCCAGTCGTCCACCAGTGAGTCATAACGAAGGCAGCCAGACAGTAAGCACCAGCTGGGGGCCGGGGGTGGGGGGGAGCTCACGCAGAGCACGCAGAGTGAGATCAAGAGCAAAGCTTCACCTCCCCACACACTGCAGTGCTGACCCGTACTGACCCTTATTGGACCACGCCTAGACGCCGAGGCCATAGTACCCATCACCAAGGATCAGAGGGGGCAGGGGGGCAAGGAGCGGAAAGAAGAGGGCCTCGAGCACTAAATGGGGAAAAATGAGATCAGGGAGAACGCGACACCCGGTGTAAAACAAAAAGCCCCCAAAAAACTCAAAGAAGTCAAACGCAGTAGACAAACCTTCAGGGGCCAAGTCCAGTCCAAGGGAGAGGTTGGTCTCAGCGCCATCGCCCGAAACGACATCAAACCTCACAAGAAAGTCGGGGCTCCTAAAATTCTTTTATCTAAAGGACCCTATTGCTGCAATTTACGCGCCAACAGCTGAGGCCAGCAACTTGCCAAACCCGATTTCCCCAATTAACGTTCTTTCCACTCCGGATAAAAACCCGCCTAACACGGTCAATGATCACCAAGGGCCAAATCCCTGTCCACAATCCAGGGGGTCTACACCCAAGGGAAACTCAGTGACCGTTACTGCACAAGTACATCATCCAAACCCCTACTCAGGGGAAAAAGATCAAGCAGAAACCCCAAAGTACTCCATGGCTGATGCCATCACAAAGGATTGCAGTCGGAATATAAATAACAGCACAACACTCACCGACCTGGTTGAAGTAAAGGAAACCAATGGCCCGACAAGGCCTAACGAGGGACCGGCAAGCCACAGCAATTCATATTCAGTATCCCCATGTGATGGAGACCCATGGCAAAAACCGTTGTTTCTATCAAATGACTCTGAATTGGAAGAACTGACGGAAAGAATATCTATGTACCTAGATACTCAAGGCAGAGCACTACGAACCGAGCCAAGTCTGAAAAATCAGTACCCGAGTCCAGGTCTTGCGATGTCCACCACACGAGGCCCAGCGGAAAAAAGAAATCTTCATAACCTCACCATAAATGACAGTAATATTATGCCAATAATTGATCTTTACGCAAACCAAACTGCACCAATAACTATTTCATTGGGCAGCTCGATGGACACAGACACCAAAGATCTAAACAAGAAACAAGGAGATCAGTCGTCTACATGGATCAGGACCTTATTAGGCTCCTTAGTTAGATCAAGCCATAAAAGTCCTGAACTACAAATCAAATAAAATGGAGGTGCAGATTGACCTCATCACCTTAGTGGCGGGTCACATCGCGGGCATAAATTCAAAGATGGATGCACTTTCTTCACTATTAACAAACCAGGGGAAATTTGATGCTCAAACAGGCCCCGACAAACAACAGTCTTGTTGCGGTTGTGGTCTTATAATTGAAAAATTAGCAAGTTTGCCGGCCATCCTGACGGACATTTTAGGGGAGGTAAGACACCCCCATAATCCGTCGGAAAAAAACTTAAATCTTACTCCGGAAAGATCACACTCCCCCCACAGGTCAAGCACAAAGGAGTACTCAAGCAGCAACCAGAAAAAGGATTCAGAATATCACCAGAGGGAAGCGGGGCTAGAAAGATCAGCCCAAGATCAGGAAATATCACTGCTCTCTCAAAAATCCTCTAAAGAGGAAAAAATAGCAACCAAGAGACAAAAGAAAAAGGCCAGGAAAGCCAGACTAAAGTATAAACAGCAACAAAACACAGAACTAGGCAACTTGTTTCCGATCTTTAAAGCAATCTCCCCCCAGGATTCCAAGACCTCTTCACCGACAACGCCGCAAGATGCCAAGGAGGGACTAAATCAGCCGTCTGAAAATCTAGACATCCAAACCCCCTTGAGGGAAGGAGAATCAAGGTAGAGAGTGACAACAATACCCGTTAACCAATCTTGCTCAACGAATTTCGCACCAGTTACAGCCCACAGTGGTCACAGAGAAATAAGTTCAGTCCCAACGAAAGACCACAACCCAAGGCAAGGATCTACCGAACCTACACATACTTTGATAACGGAGGCCCGAGCAAATAAAGCCCAGACAAGCCACGGGAGAAAACCCTGGCACACAACGTGTCAACAATTACGGTCTGATTTCCACTAGGACTCAGCTCAGTCCTTTGAAACTGGTAACATCTTCAAAAGAAAATCCAGGAGAAACTCCAGGACTAAAGTCAAATACTGTACTTGCCCGCATGTGCGTTACCATTTCGAAAAATGAGCGCACCTGCGCCCTACTCCAACCGCGGCAAAATCCTTTTCCAATCGAGCAGCACAATCCAGGACAAAATCAAAGCACAACAAACTTGAGGAAGTCAGCGAATACGGATCAGGAACAAGAACCCCCCTCTAAAAAAAGCAACTTTAAAAAAATCCACGAAGCCTCAACTGATCAAAACAGGCTTCCCGCAAGTCTCCAACGAACTCCTTCATCACCCTGAATCTCCACACCATAAGCTAACTTTTATCCCAGAATACCCATCAGAGGGGCCACAGGATACCCTAAACCGAGGCAACTTGCTAAAACTGTTCCGCGAAACAGAAGCACTAAGTGAGATAACATCACAGGACCTTCTGGTAGTCGAATTTAAAAGAACCCCATATAACACAGACTCCGAAACCACCGTCACAACTTGGGCCTCAAAGGCCATCGCTGATAAGATATTATCCACAAAAGACCAGTTTGAAACATGGGGAATATCGATTGTACGAAACACACGCCCAAGATATCCATTTGCGTTACAAAAAAGCACCGCAACGAAACAAAGGGCAACGGAAAAAAACGCTCTACGTTCTCCTGTCTACAAGGAGCACGTGCCATCTCACCAGCTGTAGTAAGTTCAAGGGATGGGGCAACCTTGAAAGTTACCAAGCAACCAATCTGTCAGCACGGGCGGGACAAAATGGATTGGTCCTGGGTCCCCACGGTTCTGAGTAATAAGGGTCCCTAACACGGAGAAATACTTTTCAATGACTCCATGTAGGAGGGAGGTAACACAGAGTGTTAAAAAATCAACAAATCTCTCAGTTTGCTCATGAACGTACATGGCTTCCAAGAAATGGAGCTGGACCACGACACACAAATCTTTTTTTCCCAACAAGACGTAATCCTGATTCAGGAGTCATGGAAACTAGCACCTACAGTAATACCAGGTTTCAAGGCTCACCACATCCTGGCAGAAAGACACTCAAACTTTGGGCACCCCCTGGGAGGTCTATCAACTCACATAACCCAAAAATATAACTGGACATCGGAAGCACTGGACGTAGGTCTTAATTGGGTGCAAGTGACCAGAATCACAGGATCTCTGACAGCTGGGCCCAAACAGTGGCAAATCATAATCCTCAACGTTTATATCCACCCGGAACGGAAGTCACACCAAGAAAAACAAACAAGCCTAACGTCATTGATAAAACTGATGCAAAAAACCCATTCAGGATGTTCATTACTAATCTCTGGGGACTTTAACTTCGACCTAATTGGCAAAAACAGGGCAAAAGGAATCATGCCACCGCCCAAAGGAGGTCTTAGGCTAGCCTCCGGCCTAAGTGACTTAGGTCTGACGATTCTGAACGGCAACATGAGGGGGGACAGGCCGGCAGGTATTACGTACCTGAGTGGAAGGGCCCACTCAATAATAGACTATACAATAGTAAGCGACGACCTAGTTCCAGGCATTGAGACTTTCCAAATTGCCCAACGGCCAGAAAGTGACCATTTCCCCCAAATAACTTCCTTAACTACTGCGCTCACCCTGGCACCGAAAATGTCATGTCTACTTCATCAAGCATCCAAATTCAACCTAAAAAAATAAAAATGGCGAGGAGAAGAGCTGAAAAAAATTCAGACCGCTGTCACAGCTCGAAAACTCGAGTTAGGGTTGCAAAAAGAGGAAGATCTTGTAAAAAACTTGGGAGCAACTGGTCATGGACCTTCTCCAAAAATTTCCAGCAACAACAGGGATACAGAGCAAGTCTACCCTCAAAAAGGAGCCCTGGTTTAACAACGATTAAGAACAAAAAAAAGGAGGGTAGCTAAAGAGGTCCGAGTCCTAGCATGGCAAAAAAGATTGGGGCTACAAATAAATAAGGGAGATCTGATTGAAGCCAGAAGCGCTTATAGGAAGTCACTAAACACCGCAAAGACTTTTGGGGTATCATTAATGATCTAAATAAAGGATCAAAACTCCACCAGGAAGCAGGAGTAGGAGCCGACTTCTGGTCCCAACATGTACAATCCCTTTACTGCACAACAACAGCAGGTCCCTCGAACAACATACGGTTAACAAATTTAATCGAGGAGTACCAGGTGGGAATTAACATCATAGGTACAGAAGGACCAGGGGCGAAGGAGGGTTCAAAAGAGGAGACGGTATTCCCGGAATTAACCACTAGAGGGGAACTGTGTAAAATAATTACAAGACTAAAGGCTGAGGGAGCAGCAGGCCCGAATGGGCTGCCCAATGCCATCTTTAAACATGACCCGGAATTCTGGGCAGAAACCCTAACGCCACTTTTGAATCAAATGTATCACGACGCCCAGGTACCCGCATCTTGGAAGGGTAATGTCATTCACCCAATATTTAAACATGGTGACCACCGCAACCCAACTAACTATAGGCTTATATCTTTGATAGATGTAGAAGCAAAGCTTTACGCCTCCTGCATCCTCTTAAAGCTGCAAGACTGGATCGAAGAATCAAACAGAATCTCCTGGTTCCAGACAGGCTTTAGGCGGAAAATGGGAACAATCACCAACTTAACTTGCCTGTCACTATTAACGGACAGAATTGCAGCAAAGGATGCACGGTTGTATGCCTGTTTCGTCGATATTAAATCGGCCTTTGACAGAGTTAACCGAGAGCGTCTATGGGGTAAACTACAGTATTGGGGGATGCCAATTAAACTACTAAAGGCAATAAAAGTTCTATACCAAGACACTTGGGCAAAGGTGAAATTGGGAAATGGAGCTCATACCACGAGGAACATACCAACGTACCAGGGCCTGAAACAAGGTTAGCACCCACCCTTTTTAATCTTTTCCTTTCCGATCTGGCAACAGTGCTGGAGACGGACGAAGTTCACCCACCATCTTTGGCAAATCATCGAATTCCTTGCCTGCAATATGCAGACGACATAGTACTGCTGAGTAGAACCCCAGTTGGTCTACAAAGAGCTTTAAATATACTGGCAGCGTACTTAAAACAAGAGGGTCTGGACCTAAATAAAGAAAAAACTAAAGTGGTCCGTTTAGTAGACCAAAAAAACTAAGATACACATGGACGGTGAACGGGACAAAGGTAAATGAGCAAGGGTCGTACAAATACCTCGGAATTACAATATCCCAGGGCGCAAAATAAATGGACCACATAACTGCAATTCGCGCAAAAGCCCAAAGCCTAATTTTCGCTTACCGTCTTTTAAAAACAAAAATGGACTGTCCCAATTACAAACATCTTTTGAAGGTCATGTCGGCACAAATTCTACCATCCCTGTCTTACGGTCTTGTTACCTGGCGTGGTAAGGAAATAGATCTACTAAATGATCTCCAAACAAAAATGTATAAAGCAGTTTTTAACCTACCAAGGTGCGCTTCAGCCTTGCAAGTTAGGCTGGAATTCGGTCTGCAAAACCAGAAATACAGGAGCATGAGCGGCTTCGTAAAACTGTGTTACAAACTTAGATCGGCAGTCCCGGATTCAGTGGATTGGTTAAACTGGGAAGACATAAAAAATCAAGGAGAGAAGGGAACCCCGTGTACTTGGGGAAACTATCTGAAAACCTGCGTAAAAGAGCTGGAGTTGGTAGCCGCTTGGGAATCCTCGATGGACAAAGTAAGCATAAGTAGATTGGCCAATAAGGCAGCAAGGATGAAATCTTTCCAAGAAGACAAAGGGACACGTTTAAAACGGCGACACGGCTGGACCATAATCAATTCCTTCAAAGCAGGATTACCACACGCCTACTTATCCTCCCATTTTAACGAGCACATAAAAAGAGCCTTTACAGACTACAGGATGGGTATGCACATTTCGAAGGATTTATTACCATCCTGGAAAGGCAATTACCAGACCAAGAGATGTAGACTATATGGCTACAAAACAGAATCACTAGCTCATGTTTTGTGTGTCTGTCCGGCTCTTTTGGCACAACGGCAACGATTATTAAAACATATTTGCAATGAGCTAAACATCCGCACCTGCAGACAAGCAGTAACTTGCTGGCTGGGAGGGAGTTCAATCATTATGGCTTGTCGGGGGAACAAAGTTCTTGGCAGAAGTGAACAAATGTTTGAGTCAAGTAGAACAAGGACAGGGTTAAGAAGCGGGACACCAATGGTGCCTTGATTCTAATGACAGGAAAAGCCCGCACAAACACGCAAAAAAGCTAAGATATTCCAAGACAGTGAGAGTATCCCCGGAAGAAACTTTTAATACACTGTTCTACACCATTTTAACAAAGGAGGAGACTTAACTTTTTAGTATACATATTTAAATTTTGTACTATAAAATTATCATGTGAAAATTGTAATGATTTTAATTAATTATGCAATAAACCTTTTTGACCTTTGACCTTTTGGGTGCCTTATTTACAAGGCTGTGTTAAGCCACGTTAACTGGCAAAACCCCCATCACCACTACATTGTCACTAAAAGTGACATTGTGGTGGTGATAGGGGCTTGTAAATATGCAGCTTTTACATTTTTTTATCCCAGCTAAACTTGACTTGGCAGACATGTTGTGACATTTCACAAATGTTACAGGCCAGACATTCTAAATAATTATCCCCCTGGGTGGGTGGTTCCCACAGAAAATGGCTGTCAATTCACAGACTCCTTCACACTAAGAAAATGTCTGCACTTAATTTTTTTTTAATGTTAATTCTCTCTATCATTGCACTAGAAGAAATATTTGTCATGTACATTTTTCCTAAAACCTCACCAATTAAGTAGCTCAGATAGAGAGACTGATGTACAAGAAGAAAAAAGTTAACATCATCTTATCAAACAGGTGACAAGGCAAGAACATGTGTAAAAACATCCTAGAATGCCCAGCAGTATCAAATAGCAAATTGTCTAATGGTTTTCTCACCTGCTTTCTCTCTGTTCAACAAACCCAATTCCTTTGCAAAACATCATTTCTGCCTGGATGGATAGGTTTATGGAGGTATTGCCAAGAGGATAAAGAAAAGGATATGCCTGAGTTAAGTATGTGGGGATGAGCGGGAAATAGGAGCAATTGAGGAGACAAGAGGGGCTAGGATTAAGGGAGAAGAATATTAAGGCAGGAGTAAGGGGGGCTGGGAATCTGTGCCTGACTGGCGTATTGGGTACAGGGTCAGACTGATTTGCATATAGCCATGTCTGAAATGGGGTGGCTGAGTGGGCTAAAGAATGGTGATGGATTAAACCCAGATCAGTTGACTGGGGGTGAGTGTTTGATTTGCTCAAACGCTCCGTCCATCATCCCCTTTTGTATCGCTTTGTTCGCCCTAAGTGTGGCAGGGTATGCTCAGACGTGAGTCCCTTGCTCACTTGGCCACTGGATTCAAGATAGCCTGGCTGATGAGGATTATGAATCCGAAACCGGTCCCAGGATGCTTGTTTCCGGTCCATGGAAGACATGGCTTGGCAGTTCGGGCTGGACTGTTCCCATGAGGCACAGGGTCAGACTGATTTGCATTTAGCCATGTCTGAAATGGGGTGGCTGAGTGGGCTAAAGAATGGTGATGGATTAAACCCAGATCAGTTGACTGGGGGTGAGTGTTTGATTTGCTCAAACGCTCCGTCCATCATCCCCTTTTGTATCGCTTTGTTCGCCCTAAGTGTGGCAGCGTATGCTCAGACGTGAGTCCCTTGCTCACTTGGCCACTGGATTCAAGATAGCCTGGCTGATGAGGATTATGAATCCGAAACCGGTCCCAGGATGCTTGTTTCCGGTCCATGGAAGACATGGCTTGGCAGTTCGGGCTGGACTGTTCCCATGAGGCACAGGGTCAGACTGATTTGCATATAGCCATGTCTGAAATGGGGTGGCTGAGTGGGCTAAAGAATGGTGATGGATTAAACCCAGATCAGTTGACTGGGGGTGAATGTTTGATTTGCTCAAAAGCTCCGTCCATCATCCCCTTTTGTATCGCTTTGTTCGCCCTAAGTGTGGCAGGGTATGCTCAGACGTGAGTCCCTTGCTCACTTGGCCACTGGATTCAAGATAGCCTGGCTGATGAGGATTATGAATCCGAAACCGGTCCCAGGATGCTTGTATCCGGTCCATGGAAGACATGGCTTGGCAGTTCGGGCTGGACTGTTCCCATGAGGCACAGGGTCAGACTGATTTGCATATAGCCATGTCTGAAATGGGGTGGCTGAGTGGGCTAAAGAATGGTGATGGATTAAACCCAGATCAGTTGACTGGGGGTGAGTGTTTGATTTGCTCAAACGCTCCGTCCATCATCCCCTTTTGTATCGCTTTGTTCGCCCTAAGTGTGGCAGGGTATGCTCAGACGTGAGTCCCTTGCTCACTTGGCCACTGGATTCAAGATAGCCTGGCTGATGAGGATTATGAATCCGAAACCGGTCCCAGGATGCTTGTTTCCGGTCCATGGAAGACATGGCTTGGCAGTTCGGGCTGGACTGTTCCCATGAGGCACAGGGTCAGACTGATTTGCATATAGCCATGTCTGAAATGGGGTGGCTGAGTGGGCTAAAGAATGGTGATGGATTAAACCCAGATCAGTTGACTGGGGGTGAGTGTTTGATTTGCTCAAACGCTCCGTCCATCATCCCCTTTTGTATCGCTTTGTTCGCCCTAAGTGTGGCAGGGTATGCTCAGACGTGAGTCCCTTGCTCACTTGGCCACTGGATTCAAGATAGCCTGGCTGATGAGGATTATGAATCCGAAACCGGTCCCAGGATGCTTGTTTCCGGTCCATGGAAGACATGGCTTGGCAGTTCGGGCTGGACTGTTCCCATGAGACACAGGGTCAGACTGATTTGCATATAGCCATGTCTGAAATGGGGTGGCTGAGTGGGCTAACGAATGGTGATGGATTAAACCCAGATCAGTTGACTGGGGGTGAGTGTTTGATTTGCTCAAACGCTCCGTCCATCATCCCCTTTTGTATCGCTTTGTTCGCCCTAAGTGTGGCAGGGTATGCTCAGACGTGAGTCCCTTGCTCACTTGGCCACTGGATTCAAGATAGCCTGGCTGATGAGGATTATGAATCCGAAACCGGTCCCAGGATGCTTGTTTCCGGTCCATGGAAGACATGGCTTGGCAGTTCGGGCTGGACTGTTCCCATGAGGCACAGGGTCAGACTGATTTGCATATAGCCATGTCTGAAATGGGGTGGCTGAGTGGGCTAACGAATGGTGATGGATTAAACCCAGATCAGTTGACTGGGGTGAGTGTTTGATTTGCTCAAACGCTCTGTCCATCATCCCCTTTTGTATCGTATTGGGTATTCTGACAATGCCAGAAGGGCTGGTCTGAAACATCAGTGTGCGTGCCAGTTTTTGGGCTGTTTTGTGGCCTTGTTCTTTTGTTTGGTGGGCCAGTTTCTACTATTGATTGCCCTGATAATGTCACAACACATTGCCTACAGCAAGCACACATGCATGCACTTTCCCATAATATATGCATATGTATATCTTCAGAAAATGTTTCCAAAAAAGATCATCCACCTCAACTCCTTCCTGGAAAGTTCCTGGTCGTCCGTCAAGCGAGAAAATGGGGGGTCCCAAAACTTATTTTCCCCATGCAATTTTACATGAGGAAATTAGACACAGCTACAACCAAAACAAATGAATGGAATTACATCACATTTGGCAGGAAGCTAATTCTTGGTCAAGAAAGTGGGCTATTTGTGATTTGGTGTAAATCCATTTACTAGTGTTTCAAAAATGTAGGTTCAAAACTTACACAACAGGCCATGGAGGATCAGATTTCTCAACAGATCTCTAATTAAGATCTGATTGGATGTCACCACATCAACAAAGATGTGGTGGCAACCATTTTGGGACTCAGGAACTCAGTACCCTATTCTGAAAAATGGTTCATAAAGCATATAGGGGTGCAGGGTAGGGGCACCCTGCCCGCAATGGTCTAATTGAGGGATTCCACAAGGATGTTCTGTGAAATAATTGATAAAATCACTGCAACATCTGAAAGTACACTGTTGATAATAACACCAGGCATGGTGGGTGCACAAATTATATTTACATTAGAGCATAAGTTATAGTTACTTGAGATAATGATAACTGATGAATTTCAGTCAATTTGTTAATTGAAAATGGCATATTTTAACAAAACTTTTTCGTTTTTTTTCTTAACTATAACGTCCCTCTTACCATTGTGTTTTTCCTGTGAATATATATATACTTTTTTTAGTTCTCTGATTTGTTGAAGGAGGCCCCTTTTATTTTGGTGACTGGGCATATTTCCTGACACTGTCCGACCCTACTGGCAAAGGGATTCATTGTAAGAAGGGAAGCCGGGCATGGGAAAGTTGCAAAGAGAGCAGTGTGTGGGAATGGGCAGAGGGTGCAAGTGTGGGGTGCTACATAGTGGCTGTTGCATGGATGTGAACATCAAATATGGAAAGTAGGATAAAGGTTGTGGATCGGTAAACGATACCTGGTGGCAAAAGAAATGATGTAAGCAGGACATAAAGGTAAGAGAAAGGTGGAAAGTGGACACGTACGATGAGGAGAGACACCCATTTTGGCAATTGCTGGAAAGAAAGAGGGCATAGATGCACTGATTAAGAAAGGGAAGAGAATCAAAACATGAGGCTAGTGGGGTGGAAATTTGTGGACAAGTGTGAGGAGGAGAAAGTACCAAGTGAAGTGGAACAGGATTTGGAAGTAAAATGCCAAGAGATGATGGTTATAAAGTTTTAATCTGGGATTCGCAGTGATTGTGCTGCTTTTGAAACCCCTAAATTCATTGCACTTACTGTAATTTACTCAATGGCATAATACAAAATGATGGGTTCCCCTGTAAAATGTGATGAGCAGGCTTTGAGTCTCCCATATCTCATAGGTATTCACTCGCCTTTGGCTGATTGAGGATCCCCTAAAGGGCTGGGAGTCCCCCACCCACACTGCAGGAGCTGCAGGGTCCTATGTTATGCCCTTGCATTTACTGTAATATCAACACCTTCTTGATTAAAATCCATCCCGGAAAGTTTAGAATTTGGAGCTCCTCTCGTTTTTCATTGCCTTTCGTGGAATGAAAAATTAAGGGTGAACTTGTCACATCATAAAACAATATCTAATTTATAGGCATGGTGATGTTTATGGTCTAACACTCTTAAGCAACTAAGGAACCTTTTTATGAAAGGTGTGGGCTTTGCAACTAAGGAAGTACCTTAACAAAGGTAGATAACACAGATATGTTTGAAAAATCTAAGTTCAATATGACCTATTTTATAGAGAGTATGATTCAAATGATGAAATGATCAAAGCAGTAAACTATTTGTTTACTATATATATATATATATATATATATATATATATATTGCCGTTGGGTTGCGTCAAAGAATCCGGGGCACTCGTAGGCGGGTGCCTCTCGTGGTGACGCCCCACGTCTCAAATTGCCGCTCCGATATCTTTACATCAAAAAAGAAATCCGGCACTCGCAGAAGAAGTATTTCGGTTTGTTTAATGTCAGCAAACAAACACTAAGCAGACAAACGCGTTTCGGTTTTCCTTCGTCAGTGTCTACCATTAACACGGAAGGAGGCAGGTTTAAGAAAACATTTCGTCATTGTAGGCATGTACATAGAAAGGAGACTTACATAAAGCCCTGTGATTATAGTCATAGCATTGTCTATTACATTCTCATAACATTATAAAGACGACATGCATTGAAATTCATATATATCGAATTTACAATTTTTTCCTTTTTTATTAAAATAATTTAATTAGGAGACCTAAATAATTGCTTGATTACTGTGCCTTTTCCTTCATATAAAGGCACTTCTAGGTCGTCTTTATGGGTTTGTTATTAAGCCGTGGATCGGCATTTCTCACAGGGTGTTTAAAATTTTAGGATTTGGGCAAATTCTCCTCCTCTTACTTTCCTAAGTGAGATGATAATTCTTCATTCCTATTGAGACCTGTCGGGGCCTTGGTTTGTAGGTCTATTATATAACGGGACTCCAACCTTCTTAGTCTCCGTAACCTATCTCCACCCCTTGGGTCCACAGGTATACAGTCTAGTGCAAAATATTGTAGCAATTCTCTTTTGCTCTTGTGTCTAATAGCAAAATGTTTCGCTACAGGATAATTAAAATCTTTATTTACAATGGCTCGTTGGTGCTCAAGTATTCGTAATTTTACGTTCTTAACAGTGCTGCCTATATATTTCAGTCCGCACGGACATATCAGGCAGTATACTGCATGCGTAGTTTGACATGTGAGAAATTTTGGTATTCTTTTCTTATCACTCACCCCTGGTATCTCATATGTGGTTACTCTTTTACTATTCTCACATGCCTTGCATTTCCCGCAGGGGAAAAAACCCGGCATCTCTCTTATTCTCCCAGTTGTATCTGTTTTATCAGCCAAATGGCTATGAACGATTTTATCCTTTATTGATCTCCCTTTCCTGAAGGTGATTAAGGGTGAGATTGGAATATCCTTCCCTATGATTTGATCAGTTTTAAGGATATGCCAGCTTCTCTTAAGTATGTTTCTCAGATGGTTTGAATCTTCAGAGAAGGTAGTAATCAGCCTGAATTTGCCTCCATGTTTGTCTTGATCTCTTTCTCTTTCTTTCAATAACTCTTCTCGAGGGATTCTCTCTACCCTTTTGAAGGTCTTTTCTAAGAGGTCTTTGTTATATCCTCTAGTCTTAAATCTGCTAATGCTATCTTGAGCTGCTTTTATGAAATCAGTGTTCCTTGAGCAATTCCTTTTAATTCTAAGGAGTTCCCCATACGGGATACTCCTCACCAATGAAGGAGGATGGCTGCTTTCGGCATGTAATACCGAGTTGCCGGCTGTCACTTTTCTAAAAAGCTCTGTTTCAATTTTCTCACCACTTAGAGTCACTCTCAGGTCCAGGTAATTTACTGTAGATACACTTATATCTGCTGTGAATCTTAAATTGATATTGTTCTGATTTAATTCAGCCACAAACTCTTCTGCAGAGGTTACTGACCCTTCCCATACAAGGAAAAGGTCATCGATGTATCGATACCACATTTTTAGATTTACTGCCCATTTCTCAAATTTGGGGCTCTGGGTGACCTGCTCCTCCCACCAGCCCACGAAAAGATTCGCGTAGCTGGGAGCGAAGCAGGTCCCCATCGCGGTCCCCGTGGTCTGCCTATAGAGTTGTCCCTGGAACAAAAAGATATTGTTGAACAGGCAGTACTTTATAAACTCTAAGAGCATATCGTTATGTTTTGCAAACTTCATAGGTTTTTTATCAAGGAAATACTTGATTGCTGTCAGTCCCTGCTGGTGATCAATGCTCGTATAGAGACTGGTTATGTCCATAGTTATTAATATATACATTGGTTTGCATATCACATCCTTGATTTTGTTCACAAAATCTTTAGTGTCCCTGATGTAGGAGTTTAGCTGTAGAACACTCTGAAAAAGAAAATGGTCAATGTAAATGGACATATTTTCAGATACACTCCCTATAGAGGAGACAATTGGTCTCCCTGGCGGATTTTTATTGTCCTTGTGTATCTTGGGTAAATGATAAAAGGTGGGAATTGTCGGGTTATTGTTTTTCAGAAAAAAATACTCATCAGTGTCTAGCATGTTGTTGCTATGCCATTTATTTAGTAATGTTTGATATTCAGTAATACTCTCCTCATATTTGATTCTTGTTGTTTTTTCATAAGATATCCCATTGTCCAATTGTTTAAGTGCTTCTTGGCAATATTGATCTCTAGACATCACCACGATGTTTCCACCTTTATCTGATGGTTTACAGATTATGTTCTCGTCCTTATCCAATTTTACTAGAATCTCTCTTTGTTCTTTTGTCATATTTGTCCTTTTCTTTTTCATTTTTTTCTGTTTTTCTCGAAATTTTATCAAATCTTTGGTTACAGCGTCTGAAAATGCGTCGATAGCATCATAAGGCATTGTAGGTACGAATTGTGAGGGAGGCTTAAAGTTAGTCGTCGGTGCCTCTTGTTCGACTCCCACTTTTCTAGTTCTTTGTGTGAGTGAGTCTTCTCCCTCCCTGCCACCTTCTTCCTCTGTTCTTAGGTCCTCCAGGATCTCCCAGGTAGTCAGATCATCAATAGTGAGAATGTCAGTTTCTTGTGCATTTAATTTTCTTTTTTCTTTTATGGTTGGTTTTAGTTTAAAGAATTTGTGAAGCTTCATTTTACGAATAAAGGTGAATAGATCAATCCTTGTTTGGGTAAATTCACAGGGCTTTATGTAAGTCTCCTTTCTATGTACATGCCTACAATGACGAAATGTTTTCTTAAACCTGCCTCCTTCCGTGTTAATGGTAGACACTGACGAAGGAAAACCGAAACGCGTTTGTCTGCTTAGTGTTTGTTTGCTGACATTAAACAAACCGAAATACTTCTTCTGCGAGTGCCGGATTTCTTTTTTGATGTAAAGATATCGGAGCGGCAATTTGAGACGTGGGGCGTCACCACGAGAGGCACCCGCCTACGAGTGCCCCGGATTCTTTGACGCAACAGAGCGGCAATCTAAACGACGGGGCACCGCGCTCACCGAGAAACAACCACACACCGAAGATCATGCAGAGGAGAGCAACCCGGGAGAGTGAGGCTTCACCAGAGGGTAAGCTCGAGTGCGTGTAGGTGTGTTTTATGTGGTGTGAGAGGCAAGGCGAGGAAGAAGTATAAATACACGTTCACCAACCCATAATATCTAGGATGGACGATGACATGTTCGGTGATAAGGCACGTAAAGAGGCAGCATTGGGCATGTTTCAGAAACGACAAAAAGAGACTGGTGGGGCAAAACCAAGTGAGAGTGCTGGGAGCAAAGACCTGCTTAGCAATCTCTTTGTGCAATTGGAAAGACTACGGGAAAGGGAAATCCGAAAGTGGTGGGAAGCCACTTCCCTGCAAAATTATGTTGACGTGGAGAGAGTGCCGAGGGGATTAAGGATATATACTATCCCGGCATATGAAAACCCGGATCCCCGGCTTTTGGAATTATGGGCGGAACACACAGCCCTATCCAGCCAGGGAATGTTAAAACTGCTGATACAATTTGCCTGGAGTGATAGAGACAAGGCAATCGAAGATATCAAAGCTTTGGAGGAAGAAATAAATAAAGATTCGAATGCATCAAAAAAGGATACCCTAAGGTCGGAGATGAAAAAACGACTAGAAAAATATGAATTAAAAATCCGTCAAAGGAAACAAGAAAAGTACGAAAGAGACGAAAGGAATTATGCTCAGGGGAGAATTTTAACATTTGCAAAAAAATTCGACGCCCCACGAAAAGAAATGAGCAAAAAGAAAGTCAACCCTGTAACCACACCAAGGGTTGAGACATCGGAATCTGAGGCAACGGAAAACGATCAATCGGGTGATGAAATGGCAGGCTCCTCAAAAGAGAAAACCCAGAAAACCCCTTTTCACATAGAATTCAACCTAATCAGGGCATCCTGGTTGCGGGGAGGAAAAAGCAAGCCCCCGGAAATCACAGAAGAACCAGAAGAGGGGGCTGGAAGGGGAAAGGTAAAGGGCAAAAACAGCGCAACTCCCAGAATTACGAGGAGCAAACGTGGAGTGAGATGGTAGATGAGGATGATTTGACAATTATCAATCTAACCGATAAAGTATTAACACCGTTGGAGGAAAAAACATTGAAACTGGGCTTGTCTTTCTGCCCTAATGAAAGACTTGAATTTACCCAAACAAGGATTGATCTATTCACCTTTATTCGTAAAATGAAGCTTCACAAATTCTTTAAACTAAAACCAACCATAAAAGAAAAAAGAAAATTAAATGCACAAGAAACTGACATTCTCACTATTGATGATCTGACTACCTGGGAGATCCTGGAGGACCTAAGAACAGAGGAAGAAGGTGGCAGGGAGGGAGAAGACTCACTCACACAAAGAACTAGAAAAGTGGGAGTCGAACAAGAGGCACCGACGACTAACTTTAAGCCTTCCTCACAATTCGTACCTACAATGCCTTATGATGCTATCGACGCGTTTTCAGACGCTGTAACCAAAGATTTGATAAAATTTCGAGAAAAACAGAAAAAAATGAAAAAGAAAAGGACAAATATGACAAAAGAACAAAGAGAGATTCTAGTAAAATTGGATAAGGACGAGAACATAATCTGTAAACCATCAGATAAAGGTGGAAACATCGTGGTGATGTCTAGAGATCAATATTGCCAAGAAGCACTTAAACAATTGGACAATGGGATATCTTATGAAAAAACAACAATAATCAAATATGAGGAGAGTATTACTGAATATCAAACATTACTAAATAAATGGCATAGCAACAACATGCTAGACACTGATGAGTATTTTTTTCTGAAAAACAATAACCCGACAATTCCCACCTTTTATCATTTACCCAAGATACACAAGGACAATAAAAATCCGCCAGGGAGACCAATTGTCTCCTCTATAGGGAGTGTATCTGAAAATATGTCCATTTACATTGACCATTTTCTTTTTCAGAGTGTTCTACAGCTAAACTCCTACATCAGGGACACTAAAGATTTTGTGAACAAAATCAAGGATGTGATATGCAAACCAATGTATATATTAATAACTATGGACATAACCAGTCTCTATACGAGCATTGATCACCAGCAGGGACTGACAGCAATCAAGTATTTCCTTGATAAAAAACCTATGAAGTTTGCAAAACATAACGATATGCTCTTAGAGTTTATAAAGTACTGCCTGTTCAACAATATCTTTTTGTTCCAGGGACAACTCTATAGGCAGACCACGGGGACCGCGATGGGGACCTGCTTCGCTCCCAGCTACGCGAATCTTTTCGTGGGCTGGTGGGAGGAGCAGGTCACCCAGAGCCCCAAATTTGAGAAATGGGCAGTAAATCAAAAAATGTGGTATCGATACATCGATGACCTTTTCCTTGTATGGGAAGGGTCAGTAACCTCTGCAGAAGAGTTTGTGGCTGAATTAAATCAGAACAATATCAATTTAAGATTCACAGCAGATATAAGTGTATCTACAGTAAATTACCTGGACCTGAGAGTGACTCTAAGTGGTGAGAAAATTGAAACAGAGCTTTTTAGAAAAGTGACAGCCGGCAACTCGGTATTACATGCCGAAAGCAGCCATCCTCCTTCATTGGTGAGGAGTATCCCGTATGGGGAACTCCTTAGAATTAAAAGGAATTGCTCAAGGAACACTGATTTCATAAAAGCAGCTCAAGATAGCATTAGCAGATTTAAGACTAGAGGATATAACAAAGACCTCTTAGAAAAGACCTTCAAAAGGGTAGAGAGAATCCCTCGAGAAGAGTTATTGAAAGAAAGAGAAAGAGATCAAGACAAACATGGAGGCAAATTCAGGCTGATTACTACCTTCTCTGAAGATTCAAACCATCTGAGAAACATACTTAAGAGAAGCTGGCATATCCTTAAAACTGATCAAATCATAGGGAAGGATATTCCAATCTCACCCTTAATCACCTTCAGGAAAGGGAGATCAATAAAGGATAAAATCGTTCATAGCCATTTGGCTGATAAAACAGATACAACTGGGAGAATAAGAGAGATGCCGGGTTTTTTCCCCTGCGGGAAATGCAAGGCATGTGAGAATAGTAAAAGAGTAACCACATATGAGATACCAGGGGTGAGTGATAAGAAAAGAATACCAAAATTTCTCACATGTCAAACTACGCATGCAGTATACTGCCTGATATGTCCGTGCGGACTGAAATATATAGGCAGCACTGTTAAGAACGTAAAATTACGAATACTTGAGCACCAACGAGCCATTGTAAATAAAGATTTTAATTATCCTGTAGCGAAACATTTTGCTATTAGACACAAGAGCAAAAGAGAATTGCTACAATATTTTGCACTAGACTGTATACCTGTGGACCCAAGGGGTGGAGATAGGTTACGGAGACTAAGAAGGTTGTAGTCCCGTTATATAATAGACCTACAAACCAAGGCCCCGACAGGTCTCAATAGGAATGAAGAATTATCATCTCACTTAGGAAAGTAAGAGGAGGAGAATTTGCCCAAATCCTAAAATTTTAAACACCCTGTGAGAAATGCCGATCCACGGCTTAATAACACACCCATAAAGACGACCTAGAAGTGCCTTTATATGAAGGAAAAGGCACAGTAATCAAACAATTATTTAGGTCTCCTAATTAAATTATTTTAATAAAAAAGGAAAAAATTGTAAATTCGATATATATGAATTTCAATGCATGTCGTCTTTATAATGTTATGAGAATGTAATAGACAATGCTATGACTATGCTCACAGGGCTTTATGTAAGTCTCCTTTCTATGTACATGCCTACAATGACGAAATGTTTTCTTAAACCTGCCTCCTTCCGTGTTAATGGTAGACACTGACGAAGGAAAACCGAAACGCGTTTGTCTGCTTAGTGTTTGTTTGCTGACATTAAAGAAACCGAAATACTTCTTCTGCGAGTGCCGGATTTCTTTTTTGATGTAAAGATATCGGAGCGGCATATATATATATATATATATATATATATATATATATATATATATATATATATATTACCTACTGGCGGTCGCCAGTAGGTAGTTATAGTTAGGACCTAGTTTCCATAGGAAATCGTCAACATTCTATTTGGATTAACTTTGGCCCTGGTGTATGAATCATTGCGAATTTCTCGAAGAAGATGGCTCGGTCCGCTGCGCTCCTTCCCTGAAAATTTGGGGGGGATTGGTGAAGTGGGGGCTGAGATAAAAGGGGGGTCACAAAACGTGTTTTCTCCATGTTATTTTCCATAGGACGTTTAGACACGGCTACAGGTCGAACGGCTGAATGGATTTATAAGAAATTTTGCAAAACTGTAGAGTCCGGCTCGCAGATTACGCTTTTTGTGGAATGGTGTAAATCCGTTCGGTAGTTGTTGAGAAAATTAAAGTTAAAGTCAATTATATATCTATAAGCGCGGACGGGTGCGCGCACTCAAGCGGCTGCGCGCGCGCGGAATTTTTTTTTGCTGCGTGACGTCTGTTAACGTTCGATTCGAAGTAAATCAGGAAGTGTTGACCGCCATTTTGTCACTGCGAGTAAATATATTGTCATTTCAAAGCGTTGGAACATGGAAAGGGGAGAAGGTAGAGATTGTTTTGCTGCGTAGGTTTTCTCAGGGTGTGCAGTAAGGACCTTAAACGCGAAAATATATATATTTTTTTTTTCGAAAAAAGTTGCGGGGAGCGCGCGAGTAAATATATTCTCGTTTCAAAGCGTTGGAACATGGAAAGGGGTGAAGGTAGAGATTGTTTTGCTGCGTAGGTTTTCTCAGGGTGTGCAGTAAGGACCTTAAACGCGAAAATATATATATTTTTTTTCCGAAAAAAGTTGCGGGGTGCGCGCACTCGGGCGCGCACAACTATTTACAAAAGTGTGAAAATGGAGATAAATCAGAAGTTTGAGTGCTTTGATATAAGGTGGCTCTGAAAAGAGCCCTTGTGTTAATTGAGTTGTTTCTGCATTTATAAGTAAGTACCGATGCAGAGTCTGATATAATATTGTTGGCAGCATTTTGAAAGGAAAGACAGGGGCCCATTTTCTGGTTAACAGGCGACCAGGCCAACTTTTCACGCCAGGCCCATTCCTGCAAAGTCGACCGCCATTTTTAGGAGATCTGCAACCACCGGCAGTCACTGGGTTGCAGGAGCAGATGGACTCAAGCCTGTCGGGCGAAGCATCGTTGCACCGCCACAGTGGACGAGACCCTGCTGGGTGAGTGGAGCGTCGCTGTACCGCAACAGTGGGAGAGTCCTTTGCTGGGCTCGTGGAGCGTCCCTATACCGCCACAGTATGCAAACCCTTTCCTGGGCTCGTGGAGGGTCCCTATATCGCAACAGTGGACGAACCCTTTGCCGGGTGCGTGGATCGTTGGGGGTGCAGGTGAGGGGCCTCCACCTGGGGAGGCGGGAGAGGCTCGTCCGCGCCACCTCTCCCTCCCAGTGCACCCCACGGCGTCTTGCTGACATTTGTTATGGCCGGACCAGGCGATGAAGAGAGGGGGGGGTCGGAGGCATATGCAAGACATTCCCCCCTCGTGGCCTGCAAGGCGCTGAAAAAAGAAGAGAATGGGAAGACAACTACATCTCGGGTAGGGCCCATGCCTTCTCTGGCCGATGGCGGCCGGCCGCTCTTTGCCACGGCCCCAGGAACGGATCCCTTGGTTCATCCTGGGAACAGGCCTTGGCGAGTTGTGTCGCCTCCGGACTATTCACGTAATGGTTCTCCACCCCAGGCCGTTGCCGACGGCTTTTGTAGACTTTCTGACGCTCAAAAACCCTACTAGAAAGCAGCCCAAAAGTAGCCCAACATTGCTACTTTGTGGAAGGAGGGACAGGGACGGCGTCAAGTAGACGGCGAAATGCATTGTGGGTTTGTTGCTGCGGCCGTTTGTCATGTAAATAGTTGTTTTAATATATTTTTGTTTAAGAATAAAAACGTTTTAACCTGTTATTTTGCTGTCGTGTGGTATATTTCTAATATTTGTCGCTCTGATGTCGTTTCCCCTCCAAAATGTAACATGTGATTGTAATCTACAGCCGGACATTCCGACAGGACATGAGAGCAAAAGGGGGGGGGTCAGATCTGAAGTTAATACGCTTTTTGTGGAATGGTGTAAATCCGTTCAGTAGTTGTTGAGAAAATTTAAGTTAAAGTCAATTATATATCTTTAAGCGCGGACGGGTGCGCGCACTGAAGCGGCTGCGCGCGCGCGGAATTTTTTTTTGCTGCGTGACGTCTGTTAACGTTCGATTCGAAGGAAATCAGGAAGTGTTGACCGCCATTTTGTCACTGCGAGTAAATATATTGTCATTTCAAAGCGTTGGAACATGGAAAGGGGAGAAGGTAGAGATTGTTTTGCTGCGTAGGTTTTCTCAGGGTGTGCAGTAAGGACCTTAGACGCGAAAATATATATATATTTTTTTTTTTCGAAAAAAGTTGCGGGGTGCGCGCACTCGGGCGCGCACAACTATTTACAAAAGTGTGAAAATGGAGATAAATCAGAAGTTTGAGTGCTTTGATATAAGGTGGCTCTGAAAAGAGCCCTTGTGTTAATTGAGTTGTTTCTGCATTTATAAGTAAGTACTGATGCAGAGTCTGATATAATATTGTTGGCAGCATTTTGAAAGGAAAGACAGTGGCCCATTTTCTGGTTAACAGGCGACCAGGCCAACTTTTCACGCCAGGCCCATTCCTGCAAAGTCGACCGCCATTTTTAGGAGATCTGCAACCACCGGCAGTCACTGGGTTGCAGGAGCAGATGGACTCAAGCCTGTCGGGCGAAGCATCGTTGCATCGCCACTGTGGACGAGACCCTGCTGGGTGAGTGGAGCGTCGCTGTACCGCAACAGTGGGCGAGTCCTTTGCTGGGCTCGTGGAGCGTCCCTATACCACCACAGTATGCGAACCCTTTGCTGGGCTCGTGGAGCGTCCCTATATCGCAACAGTGGACGAACCCTTTGCCGGGTGCGTGGATCGTTGGGGGTGCAGGTGAGGGGCCTCCACCTGGGGAGGCGGGAGAGGCTCGTCCGCGCCGCCTCTCCCTCCCAGTGCACCCCATGGCGTCTTGCTGACATTTGTTATGGCCGGACCAGGCGATGAAGAGAGGGGGGGGGTCGGAGGCATATGCAAAAAATTCCCCCCTCGTGGCCTGCAAGGCGCTGAAAAAAGAAGAGAATGGGAAGACAACTACATCTTGGGTAGGGCCCATGCCTTCTCTGGCCGATGGCGGCTGGCCGCTCTTTGCCACGGCCCCAGGAACGGATCCCTTGGTTCATCCTGGGGACAGGCCTTGGCGAGTGGTGTCGCCTCCGGACTATTCACGTAATGGTTCTCCACCCCAGGCCGTTGCCGACGGCTTTTGTAGACTTTCTGACGCTCAAAAACCCTACTAGAAAGCAGCCCAAAAGTAGCCCAACATTGCTACTTTGGGGAAGGAGGGACAGGGACGGCGTCAAGTAGACGTCGAAATGCATTGTGGGTTTGTTGCTGCGGCCGTTTGTCATGTAAATAGTTGTTTTAATATATTTTTGTTCAAGAATAAAAACGTTTTAACCTGTTATTTTGCTGTCGTGTGGTATATTTCTAATATTTGCCGCTCTGATGTCGTTTCCCCTCCCAAATGTAACATGTGATTGTAATCTACAGCCGGACATTCCGACAGGACATGAGAGCAAAAGGGGGGGGGGTCAGATCTGAAGTTGGGCAGGCGATAATATCACGTTTTGCTATGTGGGGCTATCTATGTTCGTGATGGGGCCTAAAAGGGGGCAAGATGGCGGGGCCACTGTGCCGTGACTTTCGCTTTAACTCCAACAGTGGTGAGGGTGAACACAAATGAACGCCGCTTATGTACATATACATTTTCATTTTCTACACCACATGAAACCTGCGTCAGGTTTCATATAGGCGTTTTGTTGCAGGTGGGCATTCATTTGCATGAAAGCCCTGTAAAACTAACACAGTGAAATTTAGAAGATTTCACTGAGTCAGCTTTATAGCTTTCCTGAATCAAATACTTACGCCTGTTTGAAACAGGCATAAGGAGTGATGCACCATGCAATGTGTGGCTTGCTCCTGTGCATTGGAGTAGACATGTCGTGCTTACGACGTGATTCCTGCAATGTGCTGCTTTTGCGGCACAGGTGCGTGACGCATCTGTGTTGTTTTTGCTCAATGGTGCTCCACATTGTAAATGCGGCACACCATGGGTGGCAGAGCAGCGGTGCACATTAACTGGTGCATCTCTGGGGATGCGCCAGTTAACATAAATCTGCCCCTTTACATTTAAGTATGAGCAGGGAACACAGTTTTGGTGAGGCTTATCCAAGGTTAAAAAGAGATGAGTCCTGTTCACTGAAAACTTGGACATAGGACTCACCTCCTCAGCATCGCTGGACATGGCTAAATAATAGCTGCAAAATGTTACTCTTGTTAAAAAAATTTACTATTATAGTCTCTGAGATTTGTCTCTTACTCTGCAACATCTCATTGTTGTTCTCTTTCTTTAAAGATAACGACAACATTAACCATGAGTGATAATAAGCAATCCGTTGATCTCGATCTTATCGTTGAACTTGTCATTGAAACGTCAGTGGAAGTGTATCCCTTAGATGAATTAAATCCTGAGGATGATGAAGAACATGATGAGGATGCCGATTTGTCAGAATTGTATGACATAGGGTGGGAAGCTGACGTGCTTCAGCATATGGAACTATAAACATTTATTTTTAAAATGTACTGGAAATAAAAAGTGAAAATGTAAACCGTTTCATTTAAAATTAAACATAACTTGAAAAACAGGTTATGTGTAGTGTTTTTAATAAAATAGTCAAATATGCTCATAAAAATATTTCTAAACCAATGAAAAGCTTTATTAACAAGTCATATGACCTGTTATGCTTACGTTACGCGCTCCGCGCCGCGCCCCGGATTGTTGGTCATTCAAACTGAGGCTGGCGTCAGCATGAGAGCGCCAACGTCTCGTGGCTACGCCATTCAGAAAATATTGTTGTCAGCATTTTGAAAGGAAAGATCTGCAACCACCGGCAGTCACTGGGTTGCAGGAGCTGATGGACTCAAGCCTGTCGGGCGAAGCATCGTTGCACCACCACAGTGGACGAGTCCTTTGCCGGGTGCATGGAGCGTCGCTGCACCGCAAGAGTGGACGAGTCCTTTGACGGGTGCGTGGAGCGTCGCTGCACCGCAAGAGTGGACGAGTCCTTTGACGGATGCGTGGAGCGTTGGGGGTGCAGCTGAGGGGCCTCCACGTGGGGAGGCGGGAGAGGCTCGTCCGCGCCGCCTCTCCCTCCCAGTGCACCCCACGGCGTCTTGCTGACATTTGTTATGGCCGGACCAGGCGATGAAGAGAGGGGGGGGTCGGAGGCATATGCAAGACATCCCCCCCTCGTGGCCTGCAAGGCGCCGAAAGAGGAAGAGAATGGGACCACAACTACATCTCGGGTCGGGCCCATGCCTTTTCCGGCCGATGGCGGCCGGCTGCTCTTTGCCACGGCCCCAGGAACGGATCCCTTGGTTCATCCTGGGGACAGGCCTTGGCGCGTGGTGTCGCCTCCGGACTATTCGCATAATGGTTCTCCATAGTTGTTTTAATATATTTTTGTTCAAGAATAAAAACGTTTTAACCTGTTATTTTGCTGTCGTGTGGTATATTTCTAATATTTGTCGCTCTGATGTCGTTTCCCCTCCTAAATGTAACATGTGATTGTAATCTACAGCCGGACATTCCGACAGGACATGAGAGCAAAAGGGGGGGGTCAGATCTGAAGTTGGGCAGGCGATAAGATCACGTTTTGCTATGTGGGGCTATCTATTTTCGTGATGGGGCCTAAAAGGGGGCAAGATGGCGTCGAGCTCGGTTTCTCTCACTAGTTTCATATTTCTCATGAGGGGTTGTTCCTAATGTTTCTATTTTAGCAAGGTCAAAAAGAGATCCTATCAGTGGCCTACTGATTTTGTTCGTTTACTTTTGTTTTCTCTAACGATTTTTAAGTTAAAGTTTGCTAGTACGATACAGCGGCTAGTCCGCATTTTATATATATGTCTTTTTTATTAGGGGTGTCCTCCGGTGGAGTCGGACGATCTACCTCTAATAAACGGTAAGTGTTCCTCTGAAGGAATGCGTCTTGAAAGTGGCTGATTGTAATGTATGATATTTCACTCAGTGACTTTCAGGCCCATGCTGTTTCAAAACTGTGCATGTGTTTGAAGCAGGCGTAGGTATTGACGCAGCATAGAAACTTTTAGGAACCAATTGGAAGTGTTGTTTTCAAGTCACATGACTTCACATGCGCGTCTCAGGACGTGTACGCGGTGATAGTATCTGGTTGGAAGTAGCGGTCTACTTCAGGGAAGTTTCAAAACGTGAAAAGGAGTAAATCTAAACACATCCGGATTGAATATATCTTCTGAGTAGTATAAGTTCTATGATGGGTCTATGAAGAAATTTAATAAGTTACAATCGCGAAGTTTTCCCGAAATATATGGGCGGGTGCGCGCACACGGTCGCGCACGATCGAAAGCCAAAAACGGGGAGATAAACGCCCTTTATAATATGCTCCTGGAGCTGTTTTTGGTACAATGAGTTAGTTCTGAAAATAACTTTTTTTTTTTTTTTAAAACAACTGTTATGTTGTTTTTTAAATGAAATGAAGAAATGTATCTTTTCTCGGGGCATTTATGACTCTCAATTTTTAGTTTAGTAAGATTGAGGCTCTGCTCTCCGTACAGAAGAATTTCTCCACACTCGTTGCATTTCATGTGCACCTTTGCAAGATATGGTCTCAAGTCCATCACAGCACTCGATGGAGATACAGGTCATCCAGCAGAAGATGTGCTGGCCACCTCTGATGGTAATAGCGTGGCCAGGGCTCTTGTCGATGCCTTTGCAAATTCCACAGGGTGCACTTGTTTGACATGCCGCATCATGGTATGTATGGAAAAGGAATATTTTTTTCTTGGATTTCCTCTTGAGAGAACCGAATTGCATATCGTGCAGGTAACTTTTGGCGCATTTACTTTCTTTAATTCTTCAGGATAAGTAAAAAATTTCCAAATAAAAGATTCCTTTTTTCTTTTTAAAGGTAGTCGCTCATTTCCTTCAGATTCGGAAGATGAATGCGGGGCGGCAGCCATTTCAGCAAAGTCTTCCGAAGGGTGTTGAACGTTGTTCTCTTTTGAGAGTACAAAAGATAGTGAGGGAAGTGGGTGGAGTCCTCCGTGTAAATTGCAGAATAGAAACTACTAAGAACCAATTGGAAGTGTTGTTTTCAAGTCACATGACTTCACATGCGCGTCTCAGGACGTGTACGCGGTGATAGTATCTAGTCACGTACGTCATTTGGAAGTAGCGGTCTAATTCAGCGAAGTTTCAAAACGGGAAAAGAAGTAAATTCAAACATATTCGGATTTAATATATCTTTTGAGCTCGATTCAAGCATACAATTGTTAAAGTATAAAACCTTTTATATATTTTTTTAAAATACCAAGGTGTGTACATTCGGTCACACACGAAAGTTTAAAAAGACATTCGGCTCCATTTAATGAAAATTTTCATAATATTAAAAAAGAAGCCTAGGTTTAGTCTGTTTGACGTATTATAAGTTTTTTGATGGGTCTATGAAGAAATTCAATAAGTTCAGATTGCAAAGTTTTCACAAAATATATAGGTGGGTGTGCGCACACGGTCGCGCACGAAAGCCTGGAAATGCGCTATCCGTTTTATTGAGAACTGTTGCCGAGAGTGCGCACACCGGGTCGCGCACGAAAGTTTAGAAAGGCTATTTTTATTTACAGACAAATTTTAATGCGTTGAAAATAAGGCAAGGTACAGACTTTCTAATTCTGTATCGCTTTAGAAGGAGTCTCTATGCAACTTGAACAGTGAAGAAAACGGCTTGTTTCCGAAAAAAATATTGCCAGAACTTTATGGACAAAAGTATAGGTTGTATACACGAGATATTTTTGAATTAGCATTTTAAAAACCAATGAAATTCCCTGAAAAAACCATAGGTTTTACACACGTTATAGTTAGGAAGTAGCATTTACAAAACCTATGAAATTCACTGAAAAAACCATAGGTTTGACACCAGTTATAGTTAGCTGGAAATTTTACTGATATAAAACCAATGAAATTCCATGTTATAGTTAGTTGGACTCACTATAACTTGCGCGTGTAATGCACTGCTGATGACGTCACATATTACATCACTCATGACATCACTGATAACACCATCCTTGTGACACAGTGACAGACCTCCTTTCACTGTAATCTAACCCTTGAAACGCATATTCAAAAATAGAAACTAAAATGTTCAAAAAAATGGAGATACTCATACCAGTTACAACAACCAATTCAATAATTCCACCATCTATATACACATGCACTAATTCACCAACAGTTCTATATAGTCACTCATACATATATTCACTAATCATATGTAGTGATACACCTACACATCCTGTTACACACCGACAGTCATCCAAAAGTTATTCACACACATACTCACACATGCAAATAAACTATTGAACATCCATTTATTTGCATAAACAGCTATACACACACTACCACTTTACTTCTAAGGAAACTTACACATACTTACTCTCTTAAAAATCACTTATAGAAACACATACTAATTTAAACACGAACTCTTACAATACCTCACTCTCACATATAGTCACTTATATACATCAATATTCACATATACTACATTAAAACATATGTAGTTACTGATAAAGACACTAATAAGACAGTCATTCACTCACTAACACAGACATATGAACACTAATCCACCCATACAGTCCTGCACATATGCTGTCTTCAAAACACATACAAACAGAGACTCAGTCATTCTTGCATCTATGTACTAAGTAATACTCCCACCAAAGCATGCAAACACTCATACTGATACTAAGAAAAACATCTAATAACCTATATACATACACATGTATTTACTCATCAACCCATGCAGCCACTTATACACAAAGTGAAACACTAATACATATATTTAAATATTTAAGCATTACTCAGTAATATATGTATTCACTAAGATATTCAATAATATATACATATGTAACACATATTTATTTTTCAGAAAGACACACATTCACTGGATGGTGTTATCAGTGATGTCATGAGTGATGTAATATGTGACGTCATCAGCAGTGTATTACACGCGCAAGTTATAGTGAGTCCAACTAACTATAACATGGAATTTCATTGGTTTTATATCAGTAAAATTTCCAGCTAACTATAACTGGTGTCAAACCTATGGTTTTTTCAGTGAATATATATATATATATATATATATATATTCACTGAAAAAACCATAGGTTTCACACATGTTATAGTTAGCTGAAGATTTCATTCATACAAAACCATTGAAATTCCCCCGTTATAGTTAGTTCAGCTAACTCTAACTCGTGCGCCCGCAATGCACTGCTGATGACATCACATGCTACATCACTCATGACATGGTCAGTGACATCACTCATGACATCACTGATGACATCTCAAATGACATCACTGATGACATCACTGATGACATCATCCTTGTGAAAGAGTGGCAGACCTCATCTCACCCTAGTATAACCTTTGATACACACATTCAAAAACAGAACGTAACATTTTCTAAAGAATGGAGATACCAATACCAGTTAGAACAACCTATTCAGTAATTCCTAAATCTACATGCACATCCACTCATTCACCAATAGTTCTATATAGTCACTCATGCATGTACTCACTCATCATATGTGCTCATACACCTATACATCCTCTTGCACACCTACACTTATACACAGAGTTATTCACACATATACTCACACATGGAAATAAACTATCAAAAATCCATTTACTTGCATATACAGCTCGACACACACCACTACACTTATTTCTACAGAAACGTACACAAACCTACTCTCTTAAACAATCAGTTATAGAAATACATACTTATTTATACAGGAACTCTTCCAATCTGGCACTGTCATATATCTTTACTTATATACATCAATACTCACATATACTAGTTTAAAACATATGTACTTACTCATAAAGACACTATTGAGGCAGTCATTCACTCACTAATAAGCATGGGCGGATTTTGCGAATCTGGCGTACGCGAACTTGCGTATTTACGGATTCAAAATCCGCGAACTCTCGCAAATTTGCGGATTTTTGTGTTTTTTTGTGTTCGCAAGGGTTTCTGCCAGTTCGCGAGGTTTGTTTACCAGTTCGCAATTGCGAACTTACTTTTCGGCTCGCAACGGCCGTGACTATGTTGTTTCTACGTCTGGTTCATCATCACAGGTTCACAGCACCCTCTGTTTCACCACTGCCACCCTCTGGTACACCCATGCCACCCTCTGGTACATCCTCACTGCCACCCTCTGGTTGGTTTATCACTGTAGATTATGGGGGTGAAAAAAAGCAAGCACACCTGCCCTGCTTCAACTGCCATGAATTAATTTGGGGTTGATTAATGTGTCACTGATTTTTAAACTTCCAGTCTGGCTGGCACCTGCTTCCTTCCTTATCTGTAATTTGCTTTCTGTTGCAGTGCAATTTTTTTTCACAGGACCTTTAGGGCCTACTTGCAGCTATTCTATGAGCCTGCTGTGAGGGTCAGAGCAGGGTCATAGAATAGTTGCAAATAGGCAACTGAACTCTGGAGGGGCCCCTCAGGAAGCACTAGAGTGAATGGTTACTAATGTTAAGATTGAACTTTTGCACCTGCTGATTGCTTTCAGTTTTGCAAAAATCGTTTTTCTGCAATTTCGCGTGATTTGCGGGGCGCTAATCCGTGCGAGATCGATTTCAGAAGCCGCGAATTCGTGTGAATACACGATTTGTTTTTTGCTGCGTGTTTGTTCGTGTGATTTTTTGCATGTTCGCAACGTTTGCGAAGTTACCCTAGCGGTCGTACATGGGCGCGGCCATCTTGTTTGCGTGACGTAATTCCGTTTCCGAGCGCTATGTGTAATCTCGCAAAGTGTGCGGCTCGCTCGTACATGTTCGCGTGTGATCGCGAGGAAAATCTCGTGCGAACTTACCCACGCGGTCGTTAACGGGCGCGGCCATCTTGTTTCTCATTCATTGCTATGGTTCTGGGCATGCTCTCTGTATCCTTTCTTAATCCCTGCCATCCTTTGCTTGTTTGAAGTTTTTTTTAATCTATTTTACTTATTATCTATCCCTCTATTTTTCTAGCTCTATATTTTTGTGTTTTCTGCTACTTTTTGTTAATTTTAAACTACTTTTCTTCCCTGTTCTATTTCTTCTTTCTTATTTTGCTTCCTTTCTGCCCAGACCATGGCAAAGGGAGCCGGGAAGAAGCCCGCAAAGGGGAAGGGTCCCGCACCCCGTGCCCGGCTCCCGTGCGGGCGTTTGAGGGGGGAGACAGTTGTAGCTCGGGAGATTTTTAGGGCGGAGGAGGTGGCCGCACTAGTCTTTCACGTCCAGCGCCGCCTCCCCAAGACCATCATGGGAGGCGGCAGGATCGCTACCGGCTACGGGATCCGGGAGCGCCGGAAGCGGTGGGAGAAGGTGTGCCGGGCCATGTTTGAACACTCTGGGGTCCGGCGCACCTATAACCAGGCCACCCACCGCTGGACGGATCTCATGGACCGGGAACGCGACTTGCTGGACGTGCTCGGCTTAGAGATCCCCGGGCTTGGTGAGTAGTAGTAGCTATTTCTATCTATTTCATCACTACTCTGTTTTATCCCGCTCTGTGTGTTATTATATTGCAAATTTTTGTTTTTTACCAAGAGCAATAATGTTGCCGATTACATTGTAGGTAAATTATATTTCAAAATCTTCTATGCATTTCACGTGCACTGCTCTCCTTCTCAGTAGCCTTGCTACTATGCTTATTTATTTTCTATTTTGTGTTCATTTCATTGGCCTGAGAAATTATGTATGAGTGTAGTGTAAAGTACTGCGTAATGCTAGACACTAAGGGTCAGATTTTCAATTACCGGCGCATCCCTGCAAAGTAGCAGGGATGCGCCAGTAATTGTGCGCCATGCCACCACTACCCATGGTGCCCCGTATTTACAATGTGGCGCACCATGGGCCCAAAACGTCACAGAAGCCTTACGCATCTGTGCCGTAAAGGCGGCGCATTGCTGGAGTTGCGTGCCAACGATGGCGCAGCTCCAGCAATGCTCTGGGGTGCCCTATCTCCCCAATGCTGCATCAAGCCGTACGTCGGCTTCAAGCAGGCGCAGGTTTTGAGTCACGCATCATTGTCCTAAAAGTGACTGATTGACATCTTGTAGATTTCCCTCAGCCACTTTTAGGATTCGTTCCTGCGCAGGAACGCCCTCCCTTGCGCCGGAACGCCCCCCGATGGCGCAGGGCTTTACAACGTGATGCATCTCCCATATGCATCACTTTGTCAATATACGCCGCACCATGGCGCCTCTTTTGTTCTGCCGCTGCGTCACAAAAGTCACGCAACAATGGAGCAAAAGAGCCGCAAGGGGCTTCTAAATCAGCCCCTACAGACTCAAGTCCAGTCCTTCCTTTAGACCCATGGCTATAAGAAGAAATAGTGGTGGTGGTCGGTGGATTGATAGTTTGAGTATTCACTGATCTGCAAGCACGATGGACTTTGTCTGTCACTTTGCGTGCTGCAGACTGCAGCCTGCCAGGCCTAGGCAAACCTTTTTAGTAGTTTGTTTACTGAGATACATAGGAACTTTCCAAGTCAACGGTCCGCAAATCAAGCAATGCTAATAACGTAGTAGACCACATGAGATCGGTCAATATATCCCGTGGAATAGTTGTCTATTTGCTATTTCGCCAACATATTTTGTTATTGTTCTTTTGAAATGTTTGATTTGGTTGACAAATATCATCCATGTTTTCTGGTCTTTCTTTCTTTCATGTTGTATATCAGCTCCCCCCAGGGGCAAGAGGACACAGGAGGAGGAGGAGGGTGCTGTTCATGATGCAGGCCAGGATCGGGCAGGCGAGGGCTCCTTTGCTGGCCCCAGTAAGTTTTAATTTTAATATAGAGTACCTATTTTTTCCTAGCGTTCCTCATTCGATTTTTTCTAAATCGTCTTTGATCTTCTTGTAGACTGGATCTAAATTCTTATCCTGCCTCGACTATGACTCCCTGTGGTATTACTAGATTATTCTTATTAGTCTGTCTGTGCAGCTAACTAAGATTGCACATTTGGCAATTCCATTGGACTCCCATTCTAGTCAGCAATAGCTCTATGCACTGAGTGCAGTCCTCTGGGATTGTCCATAATGTCTTTTCAAGTCTTCTAAATGTTTATGCTTTGACAATTGCCAACAATAAAAAGGTGAATGACCACCAAGAAAGAATAAGATACTACTTTACTTTGGGTTTGGATAGTAGGACAATCCATTCTACTACTGTTGCAGGGACAAATCTGCACAAACAGAACTATGGACACTAAATAATGCATTGCTTAGCTTATCAATTATAATAGGTGCTGTTAGACTTTCCACATACCTCAGTGATAACAGACTTTGTAGTTGAACCCCCAATCTCCTTACTGACTAGATAGTGTGGCAGAGTCATTTAGCTCCCAAAGTCACCGATGATTGATCCCCAATGATGATTAGATTATCCAACGCAGGACAAGAGTACGGAGTCAGAGTCAAGAAGTGTCAGAGGCACGGACTCATGCTTGCAAAAATTCCAAAACCTTTAGCTCATCCACTCTAGTCTGGAGGACCAAAAACCACAGAGTCTATTTAAGTTTAAAAGCTTTATTAAAAGTAAACACATTTATTAAAATCAACTTTGTCATAAAACTAAACGTTTAACTGAAAATGGAAAAGTGCTTAGTGCTGACAATTAATTGAACACATTTCTTGTGGTCGAGCCGAGCTCTGACCTGGTTTGAACTTGATCCTGCTCGTGTTCTTAGAAGTCAAGCTTCTGTCTGTTAGGAGAAAAAGTGGTGCGTGTTAAAAATAAAAAGCAAGCATTCATCAGTTGTGCCAAAAAGTGCAGCAAGACAACAGCCTTCCCTGGAAAAAGGGACATTTTTACTTTAGAGTAGACAGTCACAAATTATTACATTGTATTCTGTTTTTTTCACATTTCTTTATTCCTCCTAGACCAAATATTATATAGTAGTGAGTGGTGTATTCTAACATTCTTAAATGTACTTTGTAGGTGGAACATCTGGTGGTGGGGCCAGCGCGGAGGTGGTGGTATTGGACGAGGGGACCAACTCTGGGGAGGAGGCGGTGCAAGTGCAGGACGTGCCTGTGAGGGTTCACACGGTGGTGGGGGGCAGAGGTAAGCTATATATTCCTTACTTATTGAGATTGAAGACTGCATAGTGTGCTTTCTACACGGGTGTATTATAAATCAACCAGGTAGTAGCCTCCTCTAAATGTACTTCGACTTAGCTGTGAAGATTTTGGCGAGAAGAATCACAATAAGATCTGAGATAAACTTGATGGATGGGATGAACGAAAAGCGAAAGAAGGGTGTAAGTAAGTGCGGAAGGACGAGAAATTTAATGATGACTGGCAAAGAAGAAAGATATGTGTTTGCTTGGTCCACAAGGTGGCTGGGAAGGAAAGAATATGGTATGGTGCATGGCTGGGTGAATGATGAAGCAAGGATGGGTGGAAGGAGAACAGCCTGGGTGGGTGAAACAGAAACTGTATGTGTGCATATACTTTGAATGGATGGATGCCTGGATCATGGTATTATCTGACTCTTAGATAGCATATGTGTATCTAGAGAGAGTAGACGGTCACTGGATGAACTAAGTGTTACTTTGAAGAGCATGTGATGTAACACCGCACCCGCACGTCCGTTCCAGTGTAGGAAAGGCAAGGAAAAGAAGTTGTAATTTTGTCCAAATACTATAGTAGCAGTAGTTTGTATTGCAACTGCAAGCACAGCATATATCCGGTTATTACGGTGGACACTCCCTACCTCTCTTAATAACTTTAGTTTAGTAGTAGTACGTCATTCATGTGTGGGTGTATCACACTGTTCACTCAATATTAAGCAAAGCACCTAAAGTCATCCCATATGTCATCAAATACATCCCATGTGAAGTGATAGATAATCAGATTATTTAGATTCTTCATTTTCCTTTTATAGTACTCATTTGCACTGTAGGGTTAAAGCTAAATTAATTAAGCAGTAGCCCTTTTAACAGAGTATTCTCAGTGCCACCCGTAAAAGAAAAGTAAGAGCTTCACCACCTGCATGTACTGGACCGGTACAGTAACGCAAGTCTGTCTCACTCATCATGGTGTGCGTCTGTTTTTCTCGGGTGCAAGTTCACTGCGCTGGCATTATTCCGGCTTGCATAAGATAACATACCAATTTTCCTAAACAAGAGAGAAGAAGAAGAATAAGACTGGTGTACTGTCATAGTCGACTGTAATGGAACTCCATAGTGCTCGTAGAATTTGTTCCTTAAACTCCCACTAATGTTAGAGCAAGGATGAAGAACTGGGAGGTTAGATAGATACTGTTCTCAATAGTTATGTACTGTGCTTTCAATTTGCTACTTGTACTGTGACACAACTTTCTGCTCAATCATTTTGTGTTAATCTTAAGGAGCATTGGTTACAGACTATGTCTTTCTTTCTTCATATAGTTGCTCCTTCCAAATCAACCAGAAGACCATCAAGGAGGGAGCTGGCTCAAATGGCCCGGCAACGGAGGCTGGATGCCACTGTCGCCGAATATCGGTGGCTGGTGGCCCTGGAGGAGGAGGAGACGCAGTCTACCGGTACAACAACAATATCCACTGGGACAGCTGCATCCTCCTCCGTGCCCCCATGGGCTGCCAGCCATCGCAGTGCTCCAGCGGTACGGAGCCGGGCTACCAAAGCCAACTGCCACCGCCGAGCAGCAAAGACATCAGCTGCCCCCCACAGGAGTTGCAAGGCACGCCAGCGCCGCTTATCCCTCAGAGTGTCCTACCTGGAGCAGGAGGTCTTAACCTATAAGAACATGGTGGAGGGCCTCCGCTTCGACCATGCCCCCCTCCGCAAGGAGTATGATGCCCTGGCCGCTAAAGTCAACAGCACCCTCACGTAGTGTAGTGTCCCTTGCCCCTCTTTTAGAGACTTTTGGGGGGTGGGAATTGGGAGTTGGGTTATTTTTGGGACTTTTGAAGGACAATCGTTGGGGTTAGGGAGGGTCTTGCGGGAGATTATTTTGTTAGGGCTACAAAAATATACTTTTTGGAACTTTATCTGACCATACCTGTTTTTTACTGCTTTTGAGTCTGGTGGGTGGGGGTTTAACAGTAAGTTTGTTTTCCTGAAGAGTCCTAGGACTTTAGTAGTACTACCGTCAATCTCCCGTCTATTCCTAATACTCCATTATACTACCTCCCACCAAACGCTTATATTACCTGTAATTTGTGTTTGAAAGTAGGGCTAGGCACAGGGCTGGCTCCACGGGAAATGGCGATTAAGGTTGGCAATCCTGGGCGGATGAAATGTCCTCATTGTGGTGGTACTAGTGGTGTGACACAGTGGCAGTTGCATGCCTATGGAAAAAAAGAAAATGAAACCTTGTTTGTCCTTACTGTAGCATTACAACGGTACGATAGAGAATATAGCAGGTGACAGTACACTAGAACAGTGCCACACAGAGCCTAACAAATTGGAAAGTATTGAAAGTATAACTAGTACTTGCGTTGAATTTCTTTGACATTGGCTACTACTACAAGAAATAGTACTGAAGCTGAGTAAGTCTAGAATATATCCTCGGATTCCTTCACCAGCCTGTTGCTATGACCTTATCCTCCCCAGCAAGTGTGTGGAATTATTGATGTCATTTAGTCACACATCAAGCAAAACCACACAGCCCGGGGGAAGAGGGTTAGGGTTTGGAAAATGGATGGGAATGGGGGTTTCTTTTTGGGTAGGTTTTGTTGAGAGAAAAAAAAAGCACAGCATAGACAAACAATAATTCAAGATAAAGAAATCTTTGGGTACAAAGCTAACCATAACTCTTTTAAGTGTCATAAAGGAAGTGCATGCCCTACTGCATGCATTGTTACTGAAAAGTAAGTAGTACTAGAATGCGACAGTACAGGGCTGCAGCGTTTTCACTTGCCTATCTCTGCACTCAGAGAAACACTTCTTACATTAAATTAGGTTTAAAAAGTAGCCGAAGTAAAACCTATAGAATGGCTGTAGGGATCAATTTAGAAGCAGAGAGAGATCCAAGAAATGCAGTCACACTCATTGAAGAAAACAATGGATACTGTATCTGTATGTTGTTGTAGTTGTCCTGTTGAATTTGGTAGTTGCATGCAGCAAACAATTCCTCTTATTAGTGGCACTCCTCCATTCCAGCTGATGCTTCGTCCATCAATGTTGGTGACCAGAAGACACCCTGTCCACTGCCTGCCTGGCGGATGCTGAATTGCGGCTCGCTAATGTGAAGCCTGACTCCATCCTTTTTCCCCATTGCACAGACTGAAACCCGGCCTGTAATTACTGAACGAAAAATAGGAAGTGCTATTACAACACCACTGATAAATAAATATAAGGTATGTACGCTGTGTAGTGCAAAAAGTCACACTTTGATTTTCCTAATAGACAGTACAATATTTTTGAAAGTGCGTACTCTGTCTGAGTCACCTTTTGAAGGATAAATAAGTATGGGCAAATTAATTTAGCGGATCTTTCCCTCAAGCTAGTTGTACTGTAAACTATGTTTTAGAACAAAATTAGACCTTCCCAGCAGTGCTCCCACCCAGACCCTTACTAAAGCCAGTCGCAAAAATGTAGAACACCCCCAATCAGATCTCAAAAAACGAGGCCTAGCAGAAAACTGGTGACAAAACGTACTTTGAAAGTAAAAGTAGGCCCAAATACCCCCTTACCCACCGTGGATTGTATTTCCAAACCACTTGCAAGCAAGCAAAAGTATCCATAGCCAGCATCGCTCCAAGACTCGAAACCCCCCCACCCAAACACATGCAATAGAAATACTGCTAACCCTAACGAGCCCTAAGTTAAGAATAGTGGGAAAGGCTTTCTTTACCTATGACAAATCCCCCCTTTCCCACCATACTACTGCTTTTGAGTCTGGTGGGTGGTGGTTTAACAGTAAGTTTGTTTTCCTGAAACTTAAGTCTGTGTCATTTTCTTCCTTTAAGTGTAAATGGCTAAATGTTTTCAACACTAAGTGCCTCTCACAGAGTAAGTGATCCCCCCTTTCCCACCATGGATTTTCTGCAAATCGCTTGCAACAAAAATTACACATTCCCACGAGTGCTCTAAAACCCCAGAACTCAGTTGCAAAAATCAAAAACACCCCGAAACACATGCAATCCTGCTGCTAGGGCTAACCCTAACGAACCCTAAGTAAAAAAAAAGTGCCAAAACCTTTTTCCTCATGGATGTTGTTTAAACCAGTTTTATCCGGTATTAGACCTTCCCAGCAATGGCCCCAGAGCCGTCAACCCAGGCGAAAACAAGTAGAAGACCCCCAAACAGCCAAAAAGCAAAAGTACAGGTGATTAAAGTTTTAATTATATTAACTTGTGCAAAACAAAGAAAGACAGAAACACAGGAATAAAAGTCAATAAGTACGAAAAAGAAAATGTCTGAATTCATTGGCTCATTTTCAGGCCTCGGTGTCAGGGAAGACGAGTTCGTCCTCATACTCTGCGAAATCCGGCAGGAGTAGGTCAGTGTCACCTAACACAGAAGAAATTCCCTCATCTAAGTTGCTGTCCTCCTCGTCTTCTTCCGTCGTGTGATCTGGTACTTTGAAATCTGGTGGTATGAGGTGCTCATTCATCTTGATCATTGTCAATATCTCCACATTTTTGGGCGAGAGGCGGGTCCGTTTGCAAGTTACAATGCCACCAGCAGCACTGAAAACACGTTCAGAAGACACACTTGCGAGTGGGAAAGACAAGTAATGTATAGCCAGGCGGGAGATCTCTGGCCACAATTCTTTTTTCCCATGCCAATACGCCAATGGGTCAGCATTAACATAGACCTCTGTTGAGTCATTCAGATAGTCCTGCACCATCGACTCAAAGTTCTCCACGTTTCCTCCACTTTGCTGAATTTTCGCTCTGACCTTTTCAGAACCATAACCAATCTCAGCTAGCCAATCCTCTTCATCACCCGATATTTCTGTTGTGTCTGGTGCAGATGATGCGGTTGCCGGTGTCTTTAACGGCTGAGAGGTCACTTCTGCCACAGCCACAGGTGCAGAAGTGGAGTCTTCTGACTGGGGATGGCCTGCTGATGCTGATGTACTGCCTTTTCCTTCAATTTGCTTCCGTTCTCTTTCAAACCTGATGGCTGACCAGGCTACCCAACGTTTGTACTTTGTAACATCTTCATCACTAAAAGGAAATAATGCAGAGCCTGCCAGCGCCTTTTTGTAGCGTGGATGCAGAATAGTAGCACAAATTAAATGCTGTTCTGAGTGGATCTTTTGAAGACGTTCATCGCCACGTAGGCGCTCTAATAATTTCTCTGCCAAAACAAAAGCTTCTTGCTTTTCTTCATCGTTTTCAAACTTTGAAGACACCGCCTTCAGTTTGTGCTCCAGCATGCGCAACAATGGGATAGCTTTTCCCAAATTACAGTCCTCCCTGCTGACTGCACGCGTGAAGAACTCAAAAGGACGAAGCATGTCTGTCAGGCTTTTAACTAGCTCCCATTGCGCCGCATTTAACCTCAGGTCCTCCTTCACAGCTGTACCCATTGTTAAGAAATACTGATCGAGTACCGTAAACTGCTCATACAGACGCTCAAGCATGTAGAAGGTTGAGTTCCAACGTGTTGGCACCTCCTGGATGAGTGCTTTCACTGGCATTCGACGTTCATGTAGCAGGCTCCTCAGATGCTTCCGGGCCTTAAAAGAATGGCTGAAATGGTTGCACATTTTTCGGCAGGTGACCACTAACTGGCATGCTGGACTTTCTTTATCCAAGAATTTTTTGACAACCAGGTTTATACAGTGCGCCAAACACGGCACTCTGAAATAGTCACCCAGTTCCATGGCCTTAACTACATTGGCGCCATTATCCGTGGAAACATAACCAATGCCGCGTTTTTTTGGAGACAGCCAGTGAAAGACCTTTGTGTTGAACTCATTCAAAATGTTTTGTGCTGTATGACGTTTCTCCAAGCCAAACATGGCTAGTGTTGCATGTTTCCGAGCAGCTTTAAAAACTTGGTCCAGGTCAGCACCTGCGTTTAGCTTTGCTTTAACCCCTGAAAAAGAGACCCAGTGTGTAGTGATGCACATGTAATCAGTGCCTGCGCCACTGGTCCACATGTCTGTTGTGAGACGTATAGTGTGAACAGCACTCTTCTGCAAAGCTGCCCCAATCACCTCCGGCACATCTTCATGTAGTGCTGGAACCGCAACTCTGGCAAAATAGTACCGGCTAGGAACCTTCCATTTAGGGCAGAGCGCTGCCACTAATTCGAGAAAACCAACCCCTTCTACAAAAGAAAAAGGTAGAAGATCCAGCGCTAGCATTTTAGCCAGCTTAGTGTTATACAGACGCACCATTGGGTGGTTGCGGTCATATGGCGTGTCTGAAAAAAACATTGTTTTAATGTTGCCCTGGACCATTTTACGGGATGATGATGATGACTTCTTCGACCCAGTTACGCTCGCTGATGAACTTTTTCGCATTGGTGTCTCACACTGTCCCACACTCTTAGTGTGGCTCCCAGGGGTACTTTGTGTAAGTGAAGTGTGTGACACTTCTTCCTCCTCGTCATCATCAGATGGAACATCAACGTTTTCTCGACTTGCAATTCGGGCTTCCTTGATCTGCTTTAGGTGCGCCAACCATTGGACAGTGTGCTGTCTCTTAAGATGACCTCTCTGACCTCCAGTCCCATAGTTGGTACCAAGCTTACCACGACTAACTGCAACCTTACAAATGCTACAAATGGCTAAGTTTTCACTTTTTGTGCAAACACTAAAGAAGTCCCAAACTGCGGACTTGAAATGTCTGTGGGGGCCGGAGGAGGCGATACTGGTGGTGGTCGTGCTGCTAATGCCAGATGAAGTGGAGGATGTGTATTGCTGAACTTTACTACGTTGTGCACTTTCACCACCACTAATTGAGGTCGAGGTGGATGGAGGTCCCTTCTGGCGAGTAAGAAATATGGAAGCGGTAGGTTGTGGTGTACTAGTTAACATCAATTATTGTGGTGTTCCCATTGCCTCCTCGTCGACTTCATCATCACGCTCAGCAGCTTGTCGGGCTAGGGTCAAAATGTCTGTTTGCTGCATGCCCGCTGGGGCTTCAGTGACGTTAGTGATGATGACTGCATCGTCGTCGTGAGAGTCTTCAGCAGCAGGAGTATACGCCACTTCTTGTTGAGCGTCATCACACCCCATAACTATGAGAATTTCGACGACCTTCCTTTTACGCTTAGCTACCTTTGTCAGATCATGGTGTGCCTCCTCAACCTCACTCTCAGACTGCAGTGGTGCTGGTTCCCTAGTAAGATCCATATCATCAGAAGGAGGTGGGCTTGAACAAGATGTAGACACCAACACCCTTGATATTTTCCTTGCTGGGGATGTGGAAGACAATGAATGATCATCAGGAGGAGTGGCTTCCTCGATTGATACCTCGACTTGATTGTCGATTTCCAGATGTGCCCCTACTTCTGGAGGAACAACTATTGTGGCCACTTGTTGTGCCCCTCCATGCACCTCTGCTTGCTCCTCTCCTTGCGCCGCCTCTCCTTCCACATGTACTTGGGCTTGTACTTGCACATGTGATTGTTGTTGCGGCTGTGGTTGTTCAACACTCGTCAGATGATGTGTTGATTGAGGGACATTGCTGCTACTTTCTTGCGATGAGCCAACATCACTGGTCAATGGTGATTGAACAACTATACTGGCTGCCTCTGCAGCACTCAAGGGCTTGGACCTAAGTTGGCGTGGTGGTGGTGGCACTGAGCCCAATGGAGCGGAGGTGCTGCTCCCAACTTGGTCCCCAGCAGACCCCGCTGCTGCAGCAGGCGTACTTTTTTTTCCCAAAAAATGTGGCGGTCGTCATCACACCAGTCTCCTTGGTCCCACTTGCTTCTTCTGCTCCTTACTGGCAACTTTCTTGCTAGAGGAGCTACGGGCAACTTTTTTTGGGGCCATCTTCTTCAGATGTCACTCTGAACAGCAGGCCGCAGTTGCACAAGTTGCAGAGTTGTCTGTGGCCACACGTGATGTTGTGCTGCACACACCGCAGAAGGACTTCTTCCTGGCACTGGTGGTTCTCTTGTGCACCTACAAGCAATGGAAGACAGAGGAACATCAGTTATACACCCCAAAAATTAAAAAAAACACACAAAAATCAGCACAATCCCAGCCTATCCATGGCCTCAATGGTGTTTAAATCCAAGAAGACACCCCCCAGAAAGACTAGGCCCATGCACCACTCACTACCCCTGGGCAAAAGGCCCCACCAGCAGCCCCAAAAAAACGACAAAAAACACAAAATTCAGCACAATCCCAGCCCATCCATGGCCTCAATGGTGTTTAAATTCAAGAAGACACCCCACAGAAAGACTAGGCCCATGCAACACTCACTACCCCATGGCACAATGGATGAAAGCTAGGCAAAATAAGTGCAGGCCTCAGACACTGCCTCTCTTCAAAATGGCCCCTTGCACCCCAAGCACATGTTGCCTGTACCAGCACTCAAGATGGCCACCACCACCACCCACATGGCCAGTCCACATCAACAGTACACCCCAAAAAGAAACGAAAAAAACACACACAAATCACCACAATCCAATGCCATCCAGGATGTTTAAATTAAAGAGAGTGAGACACCACAGGCAGACTCAGTCCATGCACCACTACCCCTGGGCAAAAGGCCCCACCAGCAGCCCCAATAAAACGACAAAAAACACAAAAATCAGCACAATCCCAGCCCATCCATGGCCTCAATGATGTTTAAATTCAAGAAGACACCGCACAGAAAGACTAGGCCCATGCACCACTCACTACCCCTGGGCATAATGGATGAAAGCTAGGCAAAATAAGTGCAGGCCTCAGACACTGCCTCTCTTCAAAATGACCCCTTGCACCCCAAGCACATGTTGCCTGTACCAGAACTCAAGATGGCCACCACCACCACCCACATGGCCAGTCCAAATCAACAGTAGCACCCCAAAAGAAACGAAAAACACACAAAAATCACCACAATCCAATGCCATCCAGGATGTTTACATTAAAGAGAGTGAGACCCCACAGGCAGACTCAGTCCATGCACCACTCACTACCCCTGGGCAAAAGGCCCCAACAGCAGCCCCAAAAAATCGACAAAAAACACAAAATTAAGCACAATCCCAGCCCATCCATGGCCTCAATGATGTTTAAATTCAACAAAACAGTTGTATCATGCACCCATAACCAACCCTGGTCCTACTGGATACTGTGGCTACCCACAATATATTTTATTTAATGTTCTGAAAAAGTTCCAAAATTGTAGTTGCAGCAACTGTAATGCCCCAAACAAACTTACTTGTGAAAGTTGATTTCTAATCCAAAAGTGATCCAAAGAAAGTCAAAAAGGCCTTAAATCCAAATATCTAGCAGCACCCACAAAAAGTAATCTTTCCAGGTCAAGGTCCAAAAGAAAGTGACCAGCACATGAAGAAAGCACTGGGAGGAGCCTGCTGGACAGGAACAGGAAGTTGGAGACTGTGGGGCACTTCCTCCCCCCCCCCAAAAAATGGACTCCTTGCAAATAAAAGTGCAGGCAAATGTCAACCTGAGGAGTGATTCTGATAAAAATCATCATTTTCTGAAGGTTTATGCTGTTTGCTGGTGGATTTCTTGTGCAGAATTGCAAAATCTCTATTTCGCGAGTGCGAGATTGTTCCTGCCCGCTGCACCTACGTGTTCGCAATTGCGAACTCTCGCGATGCGTGCTGTGCACGGTAAGGTGGCAAGCCGCGATTACGTATTCGCGGGCGCCAACTCCCGCGGGATCCCGCAGCAAGATCCAAAATGGCGCAGCACTCGCAAAATATCGAGAAAAACAACTCGGCAAACGCTGAATGACGGAAAGTGAACGCCGTGCGCCACGCTGCGCGCCGCAATATTGTATCACCAAGCAAAAAAATCCGCCGCGTGCGAATTGACGGATTTTCGGCAAATTCGCTAGAGTTCGAGGATTGCGAATTTACCGAAAATCCGCAAATTCCGCGAGCGGAACGGATTTTACGCCCATGCTTACTCACTAACACACCCATACACACAATCATCCACCCATACAGTCCTGCACACATGCTGTCTTCAAAACACATACAAACAGTGACTCAGTCATTCATGCATCTGTGCTGTAAGTAATACCCCACCAAACCATACAGACACTAATTCTGATACTCAAAAAAACAACTAATAACCCACATAGACACACATGTAGCTACTCACTAACCTATCCAGCCACTTATACACAAAGTGAGACACTGATACAGATATTTACATATTTAAACATTACTCGCAAGTACATGTATTCACTAAGATATACTTATTAAGTCAGTTTTACAATCAATTTTACAAAAAAAAACATTTAGACACTTATTTACCCATTTATTCTTCCATCAACCTTTAGATATACATATATAAAAAATATTTATTTTTCAGAAAGACACACATTCACTGGATGATGTCATCAGTGATGTCATGAGTGATGTCATTTGAGACGTCATCAGTGATGTCATGAGTGATGTCACTGACCATGTCATGAGTGATATGTGTATGTGATGTCATCAGCAGTGCATTGCGGGCGAGCGAGTTATAGTTAGCTGAACTAACTATAACGGGGGAATTTCAATGGTTTTGTATGAGTGAAATCTCCAGCTAACTATAACATATGTGAAACCTATGGTTTTTTCAGTGAATTTGCAAGGTTTTTTAAATGCTAATTCCTAACTATAACGTGCCTGAAACCTATGGTTTTTTTCAGTGAATTTCAAAGGTTTAGTAAATGATAATTTTTCAATGTATAAATTATTACATTACTTTCTTTTTATACTAATTTCTTACATTTTTATTAAAAATGTTTATAATTATTTTATTTTTTTTATTATATTTCATAATCTTAATGTAAAATAGTAACAAAATTAAATCCCCAATTTTTTTATACATTTTTTTCTCCATTTTTTACAATTACAATCTGTATAATTCCCTTTTCACATTTTTTTGGGTAATTGCACCGCACGCGTACAGTGATTGTACCACACTTTGTATGGCAAATTGTCCTCTGTGTGTAGCCGCGCACTCGTTAGGGATACGCTTTGACCTTGCGCATCGCATCAACGCTTCTGCATGACGTCATATACGGCGCCCCGTAAGCGTATGGCGCAAAAGTTTCTAATTGTTCAAAAACATATATTTATGTATTTAAGTGTACATATTAAGGGAAGACAGTATCTAGGACAATCATGAAAATAGTTTTAACTTTTAATAAGTGATTATTACTTTTAAAAGCAATTACGCAAATCGCAGAGGTACGTCGTATGTACTCACATCTTAAGAGAACCGTAAGCGTACGCAAAGTCATGTGACCATAAAAGGAGAGTTTTGATTGGTTCATAATACTTCCTATTCCAACTGTTGTAAGACCCCTCTCATTTTGATCATCCTACTTCGACTTTCCCTGGAAAAACATCTATCCTGTGGAGCTGTAGTCTTTTACAACCAAACTCTACAATGGCGGCTCTTTTTGAGACTTCATCAGTACATTCCTCTAAGGAAGATTTTGTTACTGAGCCATCATTTGGAAGTTTTCTTCATTTCCGGAGGGACAGAAAAAGGTGAATGTACCGAAAGTAACATGCAACATATGTGAGATTACACTTTCCAGGGCTGACCCCACTAAAAAGTTCTCTTTCGGAAAAGCCTCAATGGCTCGCCATGTCAAAAATTTGCATCCAAATAATTATGGAAGGATGGCAACACAAAGGTTCCAGGAGAACCCTCAACCTGCAGTTCCTTCTACCTCAACTGCACCACCACCTCCTCCGAGCAGTCGGCATCCTATTATTGTGCCTCAGTTTGCAGATCTTACAATTCATTGTAAATTTTGCAGGATACTCCTTTGTTACAGTGAGCAGTCTATTTACCTCATTGTGAAGAGCAAAGAAGAGCACCGTTGCCCAAAACAATAATATGCTTTTTTCTTTTTTCTTCCTATTCCACAGTTTCCACTCTAAACATTTACAATCAGCGTGACAATGATACACTTGTTATTATGTTTTCCCCTAGATATCACATACAATTAATATGTATATTATAACATTAACAGTCTTAGGGATCCTAGCGGAATTCACAATCCGTCGTCACAAACAGTAACGATAAGTAAGCAACGTTACCGGCTTGCGGCTTCCAGTCTATTTTCCCCTTGTGATCATATGCTGTGAGAATATATACATATTATTATTCTCACCGTCATGGTCTCAGAGTAGTTTATGACACGTCGCCACGAAGATCTAATTTTTTCACCTTCTGGTTAAAACAAGTTCAGTAAATAATTACCTCTCGAAACTATTTCATTATGGATGTTCTGTTAAATACATAACTTTCTTTTCCTTTTCTTCTTTCTGTAACAATGGTATCAATCGTTATATTATAAAAGATTGTCCTATTGCTACAGAAGAGGAATGGGAGATTTTTCAGCGCCATCTGTAATATAATTATCAAATATTTATAAAGACTTGATCAGATATTTTTATATATATTAAAATATAGCTATAATGCATACTTTGTTACTTTAAATATTTAATAAACCCTACATTTCTGAATGTTATTTTCTAATTTCTATTCTTATTTGCGATTCCTATTCACCTTCTCCCTAAAGAATATATAGGAACTGTACTTTATATTATAATAGTAACATTCTATATATTCTTTGGTGAGTATGTGATTTATTAGCGGAACAGTCTGCAACTTGTAAACACTACAAGAGTACATTTCTGAATTGTACAGAATTCAAATGTTAAAAATAATAATGCATGCATTTCTATGTAATATGAAACAATTTAGATTTTACTGTTTTACTTGTTCTCTTGATCTGAGATAATGTAGTGCGGGAGTGTTTGCTGCAGCACTTCTATTCTACTTTATCTAAAAGTAACTGATGCCCTCTTACATCAACAAGAATGTGGGGCAACACGGTTACAAACTGTAGCACAAAAATGAACTATATAGCCACGCTTAACTGATATTTTATGAAATTCCATTCTTAATTGTCACCCCTTTCATACCCCTTTCATATATACTGTGACAGTTTCTGAAGACAGTTTATTTGTATTTGCCTAATAAAAACTGTTTCAATCCTAGACTGATTTTTTTGCTGTGCAACCACACCTCCCCATCATGAAAGTAAATACCACATTATAAGTAAATAGTAATACTAAAAAGTATGTCACCTACAAACTTGATAAAAGAAAACAGCGCAAGTCACTGTTTTTTTCCACGTGCTTTATACACCACACGGCAATTATATAAATGGCCCTTGAAACATATATACAAAATTGCTTACCTCATAATTCCTTTCCACCACCTTATGGGCACTGTACACAGTTAATAGTTTTCCTAACATGCCCTCAACTACTTTCTTTCCCCATGCTCCTTTGCAAAATGCATCACAATATCACTGACAACAATGAACCGTTCCCACCTAATAAGGAGCAAACTTGTGTTCGGAACACTTTAACCAATAAAATGTCCATCTTGTTCCAAAGACGAGCAAGGAATGACTGCTAAGCCTTCTATTTTTAATACTTTAAAGCCAATGAACATTAAACTTTGTAAAGTCCCCCTTGGAGCATGTTACCCTAATATTCCCCGAACAGGAAGGAATCCTTAATAAAACTTTTCGACGAACTTCTTCTACGACTAACGGTTCCTATGAAAAAAGTAAATATAAATCTCCAGCACAGTAACTATTTTAATTAGCAACATATTGTGATGAACTTCAAAGCTCTGTACTCACGCAAGTGATCCATGAACTGTTACTATGGTAACAGGCAGAAAAGTAGTGGCTGTACAAAAAAACTTTATATTTACCTTGGATCCTCTACAAGACAGAAACAAAACCAAAATACCACATTTGCAACCCCTTTGCACAGTTTTTTTTAATAAAAAGAGGCCCCGTGGGTGGGGGGGGATCGAGTGGTGGAGAAAGCGGTCCCCGGAACTCCTGGGGGCCATGAGCCCCCCCGCATACATATAGTTAAAGATCCGGGGGGTAGCTATCCCCATGCAGGGGAGACCCTCTAGGCCCCCCATTATGAAAAACAAATTGCCCCAGAGATTTGACCCACGGAGGCTAATTAATAATAAAGCAGGCTTCGCGTTTTTTTTCTTTTTCGCCCAAAATGCATACCCTGCACTTTTGTAAAAAAAATATATATATATATATATATCCGGCATGACGTCATATACGGCGCCCCGTACACGTATTCCACGTAGATTCTAATTGTTCAAAAACATATATTTATGTATTTAATGTACATATTAAGAGAAGACATTATCTGGGATAATCCTAAAAATAGTTTTTTAAAACTTTAAAAAAGCGAATATTACTTTTAAAATCAATTACGGAAATATCGCACATACGTCGTAAGAGTAAAGATAGTTTGAAGACTTATACATTTTATAAAACAATATAGCACTGCACACTAAAGAAGAAAAGTCAACACAATTATTGACCCCTCTACCACCAAGCCCCTGGGGGAGGTGGTAAATTAATCGAGACTGAATACCTTAGTACAGCCTACTGTGCTTACGCTACCAGGAAAACACAACAACAGTACAAAGCCCAGATTTCCATTGTAGTTATTTCTTAGTTCCAGGTCTAGTTGTCAGAGCGACACACACTCTCTCATGGCTGGTATACACCCACACCACACCTATCCAGCACATCCGTCACTACACATGTGACCCTATGTATAAAAAAGACGGGGCACACGTGTACTACGCCATTTTAGAGTTGTTCCCAAAGTACTGAACAAGGGGCCCACTACTACATGCATGGCCTCTTTGCTCACTGAGTTAGTGGAGCCCAAAGCACTGAGCAGGAGAACAACCTGCAATGATAATGATGGGAGCACGAGTATGTCGTTAGTCATATACATTTACCACCCATGATAAAGGCATAAGCAAAATAATGGCTTTCTGGTGACGGACACGCGTCTTAATGGCTGTGGCTTACGTGCTTCAAATTACTTTTTACGTATACGTGTGACCGCTCAGCCCTCCACAGGGCTTGGTCGCCCCACTCACTGCTGCCGCTCCTGCCTGCCTTTGCCGCCTCCTGCCTGCAGATTCCTTCGCTCGCTGCCCGCTGCTCCTGGGAATTTCCCGCTGCTCCTGGGAATTTCCCGCTGCCCGCTGCTTCTTGGAATTTCCCGCCGCTGCCTCCCTGCGGCCCCACCCCCCTGTGATTCCATTCGCCGCCCCGCTCCCGCCACCCAGCTGCTCCTCCCTCCCGGCTCCTTACTTAAGGGGACCACAGAGTGTGACCGCTCAGCCCTCCACATGGCTTGGTCGCCCCACTCACTGCTGCCGCTCCTGCCTGCCTTTGCCGCCTCCAGCCTGCAAATTCCTTCGCTCGCTGCCCGCTGCTCCTGGGAATTTCCCGCTGCTCCTGGGAATTTCCCGCTGCCCGCTGCTTCTTGGATTTTCCCGCCGCCTCCTCCCTGCGGCCCTGCCCCCCTGTGATTCCATTCGCCGCCCTGCTCCCGCCACCCAGCTGCTCCTCCCTCCCGGTTCCTTACTTATGACGCCCCCAGAGCGACCGCGCAGTGGACGCGTGCAGCGGGAGCGCCGATTGAGCGCCGAAGGTGCGCCAAAGGTAAGCCTGTCTGCGCCCGTCTGTGCCTGGCCCGTGCCCAGCACCAGGACCCCTGGCCCTCCCCGCCGAGGCAAGACGACCCGACTGACCTACGACACCGCCACTCTCAACGCACTCAATGCCGGCCGGACCCACGCCTGCTGCGAGCCACCCCGAGACGCACCCACGGAAGCTTCACCTGCTGCACCTGCAAGTTCACCTGCCTCCGAACCTGCCCCGCACCCGCCAAGACAAACACCAGCTGCAACCACCTCAAGTGCATCCTGATCAACACCCGCTCCGTCCACAGACACGCCGTAGAACTCTGAAACCTCCTCGACGCTACATCACCGGACGTCGCCTTCCTCACGGAAACCTGGATGAACGCCTCCTCTGCACCCGACATCGCCATTGCCATCCCGGACGGGTACAAGATCATCAGGAGGGACCGCATCAACCAGACCGGAGGTGGCATCGCCATCGTCCACAGGAACACCATCCGCATCACGACCGACGCCAACGACTCCTTCGCCGCAGCCGAACATCTCCACTTCCAGATTCACACCGACCCTAAGACGACCCTCAGAGGCACCCTCGTCTACAGACCCCCGGGACCACGCACACAATTCAGCGAAGACATCACAGACTTCATCAGCCCGCACGCCCTCCCCTCCACTGACTACATCCTCCTCGGGGACCTCAACTTCCACCTGGAGAACAACAAGGACCGTAACAGCACCGCCCTGCTGGAAAACCTCGCCAACCTCGGACTCAAGCAACTGGTCATCACCCCCACCCACTACGCCGGCCACACGCTTGATCCCGTCTTGTCTTCCAGCAAGTACATCACCTTCAGCCACGAAACCGGACTCCACTGGACCGACCACAGCTGCGTCCACTTCAGCTTCAAAAGATCCACAACCCACCACTACCCGCAACAGGTACCTCACAGGAATTGGAGCAAGATCACCGCAGACCAGCTCACCACCTCCCTCAGCCAGAGCCCACCCGCCAACACAACGGACCCCAACGAAGCAGCCCGCAACTTCACACAGTGGCTGACCGCCTGCGCCGATGACCTCGCGCCACTAAAGAACCCGCCCAGCAGACCCAGAAGCAAGAAGGCATCCTGGTTTACCGACGACCTCAAGGACTCCAAGAAGACCTGCCGCACCCTCGAGAAAGCCTGGCTCCTCGACCGGACCACCGACAACATGACCGCCCTCAAACACGCTACCCGCAAGCACCACCAGCTCATCCGCACCACCAAGAAGAAATCCCTGAAGGAACGACTGGACAACAACGCCCACGACAGCAAAGAGCTCTTCACTATCGTCAAGGAGTTCTCCAACCCCAGCACCGGCACCAACGACATCACTCCGTCACAAGACCTCTGCGACTCCCTCGCCTCGTTCTTCCACCGCAAGATCGCCGACATCCACAACAGCTTCGGCGCCCCACCCACGCACCCAACCGTCGAACCAACGCCCCCCATCGCCACCCTTCGCACCTGGACCACGGTGACCACCAAAGACACAGCCCGCACGATGAACACCATGCACTCCGGATCACCGACCGACCCCTGCCCACACCACGTCTTCAACAAGGCCGACTCCACCATCGCACCCCAACTCCGGAACATCATCAACGCCTCCTTCAACACCGCCACCTTCCCGGAGAGCTGGAAGCATGCCGAGATCAGCGCCCTCCTGAAGAAACCTACAGCGGACCCCACCGATCTCAAAAACTTCCGCCCCATCTCGGTCCTCCCTTTTCCTGCTAAAGTCATCGAGAAGATCATCAACAGACAGCTGACCGCCTTCCTCGAGACGAACGGATCCCTCGACCCCTCGCAGTCCAGCTTAAGAGCCAACCACAGCACCGAGACCGCCCTCATCGCAGCCACCAACGACATCCGGACCCTGCTCGACAAGGGGGAAACAGTGGCCCTCATCCTCCTGGACCTCTCCGCTGCGTTCGACACGGTCTGCCACCGCACCCTAGTCCAGCGCCTCAGCAACATCGGTATCCAAGAGAAGGCACTGGAGTGGATCATCTCGTTCCTCGCCGGAAGAACACAAAGAGTCCGCCTCCCCCCGTTTCGCTCCGAGGCCACCGAAGTCATCTGCGGCGTCCCGCAAGGATCTTCACTCAGCCCCACCCTCTTCAACATCTACATGAAACCTCTCGCAGCCATCGCACGCCAGCACAACCTCAACATCATCTCTTATGCCGACGACACCCAGCTGATCCTCTCCCTCACCAGAGAACCCGACACCGCCAGAACCTGCCTACACGAAGGGATGAAAGACGTCGCCGAGTGGATGAAGGACAGCCGCCTGAAACTGAACTCGGACAAGACGGAAGTCCTCATCCTGGGATCTTCGCCCTCCGCCTGGGACGACTCCTGGTGGCCCCCAGCCCTGGGCACCGCACCCAAGCCAACCGACCACGCACGCAACCTGGGCTTCATCCTGGACCCCTCCCTCTCGATGACCAGACCAGTCAACGCCGTCTCCTCATCGTGCTTCAACACCCTGCGTATGCTTCGCAAGATCTTCCGCTGGATCCCGACCGAGACCAGGAAGACTGTCACCCAGGCACTCGTCACCAGCCGACTGGACTACGGAAACGCCCTCTACGCCGGAACCACAGCCAAGCTACAGAAAAGACTCCAGCGCATCCAAAACGCCTCCGCCCGACTCATCCTGGATGTCCCCCGACGCAGCCACATCTCCAGCCACCTGAGGAACCTGCACTGGCTCCCCGTCGACAAGAGGATCACGTTCCGGCTCCTCACCCACGCACACAAGTCTCTCCACGGCCTGGGCCCCAAGTACCTCAACGACCGCCTGACCCTCTACATGCCCACCCGCCAGCTACGGTCCACCAGCCTCGCCCTCGCAGCCGTACCACGCATCCGAAGAGCCACCGCCGGAGGAAGATCCTTCTCTTACCTGGCTGCCAAGACTTGGAACTCCCTCCCCAACCAACTTCAGCTGACCCAGGACCATCTCGCCTTCAGGAAACAACTCAAGACCTGGCTGTTCGAGCAGTAGCATACCCCTCCCCCCAAGCGCCTTGAGACCCTCCCGGGTGAGTAGTGCGCTATACAAATGGCATGATTGACCAAGTCTGATAACATCGGAGGCCAAAGACAAACACAGGACATCTCATCGATCACAGACAAGATAGGCGGAGGGTAAAGTGAAAGTAACAGGCATAAAATTAAAAAAACGGAGGAAAACTACTAAAATAGCGGAGGACGGAGTATGTAATCAACGTTTGGCGCCTCCACAATATGATTATTAATATATTACAAAAGTATAGCAGCGATTGACAAACACGGCCCGGGAAAAGAAAGCGGCAAATTTAATACCTGAAATAAGGACAGCTTTGCTTGGCGAACTTAAAGAAAAAGAAAGAAACATGGTCTTGGAAACAAGGCTGCTCATGCATAGAGAGTACAACTGGTGCACAAAAAAAAACGGAGAGTTTCACATACTATCATAGAAATATAGGGGCATATTATCAAGGACTGGTGTTAAAATTATCGCCATTTTATCGGCAGGTAACTGCCGATAAAACAGCCATAATGGGCTTGATAATACGCCCTTGTTAATTCCCATAGAAGCCCATGTTAACATCAGAACATGGGCTTGTATGGGAATTAACAAGGGCGTGTTATCAAGCCCATTATCGCCATTTTATTGGCAGTTTCCTACCGATAAAACAGCGATAATTTTAACACCGGTCCTTGATAATATGGCCCATAGCTCTTTTTTTCACCAGTAAAGTTAGTTCTCAAAAAGAACTGTGGGGCATATTATCAAGCCTGGGCGATAAAATTATCGCCGCTTTATCGGCAGGAAACTGCAGATAAAGTGGCGATAATGGGCTTCATAATATGCTCTATGGAATTCCAATCGAAGCTAATGTTAGATGTCCTTCACAACATTTAACAAGAAGCACAATCTGCGAACCGAACTCTACCTCTCTGCCGAATTTGGTGTAATTCCGTTCAGCCGTTCGGGCTGTAGCCCTGGCTAAAGTTCCCTATGGAAAATTGCATGGGAAAAACAAGTTTTGGGACCCCCCTTTTTTCTCGGCCCACACTTCATGAATTATCCCCAATCACTCAGGTAAGGAGCGGAACCGAGCAGGCCATTTTCTTGGAGAAATTCGCGAAGATTTGTCCACTGGCGCCAAAGGTATTCCAAATAGAATGTTGTGGATTTCCTATGAAAGTAGGTCCTAACTATAACTAGCTACTGGCGACCGCCAGTAGGTAATATATATATATATTCGGGCTCTTGAATCCCGAAACGCGTATTGCCCTCCTGTTTTTATCAGCTGCAATAAAGTGAAGAACCTGTGAATTACGTGGTCCGTCTCCTACTTTGCCTCGCCGGTCCTGAGTGGATCAGGAAGTGGCGTTTGTGGAGTTTCTGCATATATATATATGGAGGGTGAATCACACAGTACATCATTGGGGTTTACCGTACTAACACCTGCGCAGGAGATGAGACGCCTGTGCGAGGCCAGGCGCGAAACCCTAAGACCAAGAATAAACCTTACCCAAACAGGAAAAGTGCAAACCGTAAACGATCAGAGCGACGCAGACGCCACAAAGAAAAGTGGCACAACCAAGAAGAGAAACAAAGGGAAATGGTCGAACAAGAAACGGGGCAATCAACAGGGAGCCCCTCAGTAATCAACTTGACCAACATAAATCTAAGTCCCAAAGAGACTAAAATTCTTGGTTTAGGGCTCTCCTATTGTCCACTACAAACTTTTAATTATGCAAGTACACGTATGGATGCATACAGGTTTGTGAGAAAACTCAAGCTTACCAAGTTTCATCGCCTACGATCAAAAAATAGTAAAGACATTGAGATAATACCCTTGAGCCCGAATATACTAACAGTCGAAGATGCCCCCTCATTTGAAGAAATTTGGGAATTACAGACTGAACAAAACACAGCAAATCCATGCACAGCGCCAGGTGCGGTCACTGCTAGTACTGGTAAACATAAGACAATTACACCTTTTAAGCCAAAGTCTACCTTTAACCCCATTTCAACCCATGACAATCTGGACATTTACCAGGATTTATTGGTGGAGGACCTCAAAAAGCTATATATAACAACCAACAAAAAAAGTCAAGCCATTGCACGACAGAATCAGAACTACAATCTTCTGATCAAAAAATTGAAATCAGATGATAACCTAGTCGTGAAACAAGCGGACAAGGGAGGCAACGTTGTGCTATGGGCACGTGACAAATATATAGCAGAAGCTGAAAAACAACTCGGTGACATTGCCTGTTACCGAAAAACTAACATTATAACTATCAAAACGGCTTGGAGTGAGCTCAATGCTAAACTTATGGGGTGGCGCAGCTGTGGATTGATCTCTATGGATGAATTTAAATTCATCAAAAAGGAATTCCCTGTAATTCCCACCTTCTATCTTTTGCCAAAGATTCACAAGGATCCACTGTCTCCACCAGGGAGACCGATAATATCGGCAATTGATAGTGCAACGGAAAACCTATCCAGGTACATAGACTTTTTCTTACAAGAATGGGTTAAAGGATTGAACTCGTACATACGAGACACAACTGACTTCTTGTGCAAACTATCTAAGCAGAGTTGGTCTGAAGACTATTTACTTATGACATTGGATATTTGTTCCCTGTACACGTCTATAAGGCATATAGACGGACTGAAGGCAACACAATTCTTTTTGGACAAACGCCCCATACACAATGCACAGCATAACAAAATGCTTATGGGGATGCTTAATATATGCCTACAACAGAACTTTTTTACGTTTGGAGGTCAAGCCTATCAACAATTGAGAGGGGTGGCCATGGGGTCTTGCTTCTCCCCCAGCTTCGCATGTTTGCACATGGGGCTGTGGGAGGAGCAGACCCTGATGGGACAGCACAGAACAACAATGGAACAACATGCTATATTGTACCTCAGATACATTGATGATCTGTTTTCTATCTGGAGGGGTTCTAAAGAAAGTGCTATTAATTTTGTTGATGGGCTGAATGTTAATAATCTGAATCTTCAATTTACCTCAACGATTAGTGAATTTTCAGTCAATTTTCTGGATGTGGAAGTCTATATTAAGAACAAGAAAATAGAAACGAAGTTGCATAGAAAAGTTACCGCTGGTAACACGGTATTACATGCCTCTAGTAACCATCCTCGCCATTTAATTCGTAGCATCCCCTATGGGGAGATGTTACGAATAAAACGTATTTGCAGTACTGAGGAGGAATGCAGAATTGCTCAACTCCAGTGCAAGATGCGGTTTTTGGAAAGAGGCTATAGTCATAAAATGATAGACGAAGCTATGACTAAAACAATGAAATTCAAAAGGGAACAACTAATAGAACCTTGTACAATCCCTACTACTGTTATTGAAACTATGAGCCAACCAACAGAGAAAATACAGTGTAGAGCCATTGTCACATATAGTCAGCAACATGCTGAGATTTGCAGGATCTTTTCAAGAAACTGGAATCTCGTACAAGGAGATCAAGTGATAGGTGATCTAATATGCAATAAACCAGAGATCACATTCAGAAGATCGTCTTCCTTAAGCAGTGCCATTGTAAGCAATACCTTAGAACTCCCAAAGAAGTGGTGGGAACGAATTACAGGTTTCAAAAAATGTCAAGTTTGTAAGGCCTGTAAGCACGCTATCAATAAAACCCACTATACGAGTCCTTTCCATGAGAAACCAATTGCCATCAGACAAAAGCTGGGATGTAAGACAGAATATGTGGTATACGTATTGGTATGCCCATGTGATCTTCTGTATATAGGCAGTACACGTCTTCCTGCACATAAACGCATCCTGCAGCATTTAAGAGCTATTTCTGGAAAGGATTCAGCCTATCCAGTGGCGAGACACTTCGAAAAATGCCACCAGAGCAACCCAGAATTATTAAAAAACTATCTGGTGGACTCCGTTTTACCTTTGAGGAGGAGGGGAGACAGAGACAGTAAATTACGTCTACTAGAAACCCGTTATATCCTTGAATGTAACAGTAAACAGCCTGGTGGGCTTAACAGTACGGAGGATCTATACACCTGTTTATAATCTGAAACATTACCTCATGGTGGCTTTCACTGGTACTTGTACGTTTGATTGAATACTGTAAAATCTATAACATATTTGGCAGCCTGAGTATTTTAAATTTTAAATAAGAATTTCATATTTTGATTCTTATCTGCACATTCACTTTAAATGGAACTTTTATAAACGACCCTCAGGGAAGTAACTAGTTGTAATACATGCATCACGGAATTGGATGGTTCCCCTATATTAACTTAAAAACCCACTTGGGTAGTATATACTTCAATACTGTTATAAATCACGTTTTCCCCGAACTATTATGATACCTTTGATGGAACTGTGGCAATCGTTTCCAAAGCAACAGCATAAATATGAAAAAATATCTGTTTTGGAATATGTGAGATGTAAATAATAGGTGCTTTTTTATATATTTATTGTACATTATGTAAATATATGAATTTAGAGAAACCCTATATATTTGTATAAATATGTGATTTTAGACTTATATATATATATATTTTTTTTTTTTTCTAAAAGGATTGTTTTAAGGAATTATTCCAGTTCTATGAAATTTTGAATCTAATTTCCTTTTTTCTAAAAAAAAGTATTGGAATGATCAATTTAATTCTTATGAAGGTTCTAATCCATATGAATGGGTTATTATTCCTTTTGTTTGGGGATGTGATTATGGGGTTTAAAAGGGCACTATGCCCAGTATAACAATGTGATGTATATCCCTTTAAAATTTGAATGGGACTCTAAACTGATCATGTGATCAATTAAGCTATTTAAGTTACTTCCTCTCTTCTTACCATGACATGTGATCAAGCCTCGGCTGAGGTGAAACGCGTCATGGCGACTGGTGGGCTGTTATTTCATCACGAATAAAACTCACTGACAACAGAGCACGGAGTTTGTGGCTTTACTCTAATTCCTTTTTACTACGTGGCGTGGTGTGGCTACACTGTGCCTTGTTGTTCCGGACTCAACGCAATATATATATATATATATATATATATATATATATATATATATATATATATATATATATATATATCTATCTGTTTAACAATATATATCTATCTGTTTAACAATATATATATATCTGTTTAACAATATATATATATCTGTTTAACAATATATATATATATATATTCACTGAAAAAACCATAGGTTATAGACCATATATAGTTAGGAATTAGCATTTAGAAAACCTTATTTTACTCACACAAAACCATTGAAATTCCATATATAGTTAGTTGCACTAACTATATATCGCGCACCCGCAATCCACTGCTGATGATGTCACATATTACATCATTCATGACATGGTCAGTGACATCACTGATGACATCACTGATGACATCTCAAATGACATCACTGATGACATCACTGATAACAACATCCAGTGATTTTATGTTTCTGTAAAGTTTAAATATGTCTTACATATTGAAGAATGAGTGGATGTATAAGTGTCTGGACGAAGGATTTAGTAGGTGCATGACTGACTGTATGAGTGAGTGATTAAATGTGTCTCACTGAGTGCATGGGTTAGTGACTAAACTGTCTTAATTTGTGCATCATTATGTCTGTTGTTCTGTAAACTGTTGCATGTGTTGATCAATAGCTATATGAGTAACTATATGGGTTATTGATTGATTGTCCAAGTATTTGTATGGGAGACTGAGTGTGTGTGTGGCTGGCTGGGAGGTGTGTGACTCTGTGCAGATCAATGTGTACTTATATCAATGATTGTATAACAAGGTAAGTATGTGTTAGTACATGTTTGAAAATATAAGGTGCTCTATGTTTAACTATATAGACAAGAAAATGGAAGTGTGATTGATTCTTTACAGGACTGACTAGGTGTGTGAGTAACTCCATGGATGAGTGGCAGAGTGTGAGTGTCTGTATAGGTGTATGAGTGCATATGATAGTGTTGTAAAGATGAGTGATTGTATGTATGAATGATTGTATGGGTGAATGAGTGAATGTGTGTGTAGACGTAGGAATCAGTGAGTACATATGTAGTAACTAGTATTGGTGTGTCAATGGTTTCAAAAATTATACTCTGTATTTAACACTGGGTGAAACAGAGGTTATATTAAAATATGAGGAGATGCATTGTATTGTCACATGAATGATATCATCAGTGATGTGGTCATTGGTGTCAAATGAGATGTCATCAGTGATGTCATCAGTGATGTCATTTGAGATGTCATCAGTGATGTCATCAGTGATGTCACTGACCATGTCATGAATGATGTAATATGTGACATCATCAGCAGTGGATTGCGGGTGCGCGATATATAGTTAGTGCAACTAACTATATATGGAATTTCAATGGTTTTGTGTGAGTAAAATAAGGTTTTCTAAATGCTAATTCCTAACTATATATGGTCTATAACCTATGGTTTTTTCAGTGAATTTTCAAGGTTTTGTAAATGCTAATTCCTAACTATATATGGTCTATAACCTATGGTTTTTTCAGTGAATTTCATTGGTTTTTTAACAGCTAATATCTGTAGCTGTAAAATGTATTCTTCTTTAAATCCAAAAATATATTTTATATGTTTATTAATAATTTTTTTTTTTAATATTTTTTTTTCTTCGTTCCCGCTTCGCGAATCGGGAAGCTTCCCGTTAGCTGACCTTGATGCCGCGAAATAGACCGCAAGCCGGTAAACGTTTCTTTACCGCAACTGCCGCGTTAGAAAACAACATCGTGACGCCTCCCGTCCGCATGACGTTTCGCGTTGTCGCGTGATACGTCATATGACGTGCTACGTTAGCGAACTGGTACGCTTACCGAGTCGCAAAGCACAGGTTTCTGGAAGCAAACCGGGAGGCCCTGCAAAGCGCTTAACGTAAACACAGCAGGTCATGTGACTTGGTAATAACACTTTTCATTGGTTCATTTCACTTTTGGTTTCCTAATGATGTAAGACTAGGTCATATAATCTAAAATGAACACTTTTCATTGGTTGAGAACTATTGTTTTTCCCAAATGATGAAAATCCCTCCTTCTTTCCTCACTCTGACTTTCATCATTGTGAGAGAAAGACCCTTTGTTACCAGTGAGCAATGGCTTCTTTAGTAGCTTCAGCTGGTGCTTCCCCACCACCTCCACCACATCCAAGGAAGAGTGGACCACCTGCTCAAGTTATAATTCAGCAAGAAGAGGAAGAAGAGGAACAGGACGACGAGCACGAAGAGAGGCACTTTTTGCCTGAGGAGCCCAGGACGTCTCACCGGAAAGAAAACTTCATTTGGCAATTTTTTAAAATTCCCAAAGGTCAGAAAAAAGTAAATGCAAGATACGTAACTTGCCTTATATGTCAAGATAGACTGTCCAGAGGGACCGACAAAAAATACAGTTTCGGAAACTACACAATGCATCGCCATATGACTAGGTGGCATCCTAACAACTACAGTGCTGCACAGTTTCGTAACGACCTAGATAATCTCCCTATTATGGCCAGAAGATCTGTTGTACCGGAAGTAACGGGACCAGAGGGCAGGGAGATGGTGCCAAATATTCAAACGAGATTTCATGAAGTAAAACACGTCTGCGTACATTGCAATGGATTCATTTGCTACGGAGAAAGAAGCATCACTCTGATCAACAGAGCTATTGACTATCATATGCAAGTTTGTACGAAACGCCCCAAATAATAAATACTTTTTTTTTGTTTTGTTGCTCCTGTTGAGCCCTTTACAATGAATCGTTTTCATTGCCCCCTGCAAGAAAAACCCAAAAAAATATAAAACTGTTCAGAAAAATTCAAAAAAAGTAAAAAAATGTTCAGAAAAATAATAAAAAAAATATAAAACAACAAAAACAATAAAAAAAAAAGTTCTTTTCAGAACTACCTCCCCGTTATTAAAAAATTGGTACAATATTTGGAACTGTGCCAACCTCTATTTCTCGTAGTTCGCTTCCCAGTTCGCTCGCCCGTACGCGAACCGGAAGTGAACCAAAAATTTTTTTTCAAAAAAAAGAACAGTAAGTATAAGGGAAGGAAACAGACACTTATGTTAAAAGAAAGACAGCTATAGGGGAGTAAACTAGAGATACTATTACCCGTAATCCACTGCTGATGATGTCACATATTACATCATTCATGACATGCTCAGTGACATCATCAGCAGAGGATTGCGGGTTTTTTGGCAACGTGCCTTATCCACGGTTTAATAACGCTGCCTTTTGCTTTATATAAGTTTTCAAATTGTATGAAATATATACCAATAGGTCGTTATGAACCTTTAGGTAGTGCTTTTCTTCATGAGGTCTGGTCGCTTCCATACACATACAGATGTTTCAAAGATGATCAAGAAGTTTATCTGAATGGAGAGGAATGCACTGAGACGCCAGATCATTCACTAATGTGTAGGCACATACAGTTACACGGTTCATGCAACAAACACCGACCAAATATGGCTTGCGTGTTGCAAGGCACGCCAGTTCCTGCTATCATCCCCACGTTCAAGTTGTTGGAAAATCGTAGTTATTTGATGCTCAATAATGAAGATTGTTCTGGGTTAATTAAAAGTATTCCTTTTATCGTAACAGTAAGTGAACGGGTTATTTGCTGCAGAAATGTTCTATTTCCTCCCACACATGAACATAGGGAGTTTTCAATCTGGCCACAAATACCAACCTTGGGAGCACATTTCAACGGCATGGCAAGAATAAGAGCTCTTTTGTCTCAGAGAGAGGTGGCCTTGAGTTCGGCCCGTGAAACTTTCGTGCTTCACATAGCGAACACCCGTACAGAGGTGCAGACCCTTTTAAATACTGATTCGCCTTTGCATTTCAGCGACATGGTTCGGACTATCTTTAACGCGTCCTCCACAAAGGCCCTGGCGCACTTTTTTAAAGTTGTTACCAGTGGTCTCGTGACTTCATTTGAGAAAATCTTTGGAGTCATCCCTGCTTTCTTTCATTCTATTTTTTCCACTCTGCTTCGTGGATTCCCATTTTTACTTGCATTACCAGCGGACGCTCTTGTGCTTTTTTACATTTTTAAATATGGATGTCCCTCCTGTGCAAGCTCCCGCCCTGCAGCTGCTGACACTGTTCCGCAATCGCATGCTAGAATATTATGGCACAATGCCGTTGGCGATATTAAGCACGGCATATGGATTATCTTTTCAATTCTCCTACTTCACCTGTGTCCAGCCTGTATTTCACTGCCTGACCTGTGATTTCGATTGGGCCATTGATTTGTGTCTCTGCGGACCGGTTTCTCCTGACGTCGACTTTAATCAGCTGATGACTCCTATCATTACTCACGAGTTGGTTTGTCCTGGCGAAAGGATTATGGCTGTGGCATTGATGCATGGACTAATTGGTCCCTGGAATTTACTGGCGGCAACACAGTCTTTCTTGGAACAGAGCTTTCTTGAAAACCCACCGAGCTGTCCTCTGATGGTGATAGAGGATCCGGTGCTGGGAGAGCACGTATGTTCTTTTCCGCTTTTAAATTGGATGGCTGAACTCTTTTCGGATGAAGACGGTGACTTCCTATTGGAGGCTGTTGCAGCTTATTTTGCATACACAGTTATGTCATAGACCTTTTTCATGTTTGATATGCTGAGTACTAGCATTTCATTGACAATTCATTGACTTATTTGTCAAGTTTTTATTATTTAGCTTGCCTATTGGCTTAAGACTCGATAAAGTACTTGGCTGTTTTATTTTTCTTTAGCATTACATTTTCCTAGTTTTTAATGTTTTACCTTGCGGACCGTCCACATATAAAGTTGCAATCTGCTCTCATGAGATGGCACTTCTATTATCTTATTCAGTTCGTTTCCGGATCATGGGGAGGTGTCATCTAGGTCCTGGATATCTTTACACCGTGTTAAGTTAGCATGGGCTCATTACCGGTTTAAACGCCATTTTTCCTTTTTTGCAACTTCTGCACACGACACTTAGTTGTTGCTTTAGCTTTCAACCTAGTAGTTCATCGTGGTTTACATGAGAATAATATGTTATTGCTCTACTATCTGCTTTGCTTGTTAAGCTATATCTGTACAGCGAGTGCTGAAGTTTCAAGAACAACACGATACAGAATTGTTATGAGGTCTGATCTCCACGACTTCATACTCATAACATAAGTGCAGCTTCTGCCAATTCTGGGCATGAGGCGGGTTTTATATTGCTTTGCCGAACACACATACACAACAGTTGATGCGGTTCACATGAAGAGAGAGCTGGTGTATGCTGATGTGATTCCTTCAAATCTAAGACACTAAAGTATGGGCACGCCCTAAACCAACACAAACAGACCTTCTTAGCAAATAATATAATATGTGTATTAGGGAGGGTGAGATATAAGCAGCCGCGGGCCGTGGAGGGAGTTACGGTGGGGCAGGGAGGCGGGGAGGGGGAGGGGCAGGGTGGAGCCCTCTCCACCCTGCCCCTCCCCCTCCCCGCCTCCCTGCCCCACCGTAACTCCCTCCACGGCCCGTGGCTGCTTATAAGTGTTGCTAACTCTTATTCATTAACAGCATGTTAACATACTGTGACCATTCGCTTTTTATGTACTAGTAACTATGCTGGTAATTTTGCTACTGATAATATGTGTACTTGTATTATCTAAGATACTACGCCTGAGAAGACGGCATTAGTAAATAAACATTTCAAATACACATGTGTTCTTCTTAACTCCATGTTCTGGTTTCTAAGAAATATATAACGACCGACTGTTCATGAGTTCCACGTATCCTGAGGTACTATAAGTTCATATTCTGGATTGTCTAAACATTGAGAGTTTGTTATATCCAATGTGACACTGTACCTAGCTTGCTAAGGGGTTTTTGATTACTAAGGTGAGTTTTGGGACACCCTAATTTCGCCGAGGTTCCAATCCTCTGTCCACAGTTCTGTGTGAGAACAGAAACCCTGCGACAGGGGCACCCCCGACCCTTGCTGGAGCTTCATCACACTTGCGATACAACTCCAGCAATGCGCCACCTTTACGGCACAGATACATCACGCATCTGTGCTGTTTTTGCCCCATGATGCGCCGCATTGTAAATGCAGCACACCATAGGTGACGGAACAGCGGCACAGAATGACTAACACATCCCTGGTGATGCGCCAGTCATCATAAATCTATCCCTATGCTTCTTATCTTGTTAGAGATAAACCGCCATATGTATCATCAAAGTTTTTTGCATTTCCTAAATAGCGAACTTTAAGGAATAAATAGCGATTCTTTACCATTCCTAGTTTGCGATGAGCTATTTGCTAATTACAAATTACCCATTCATTTCCTTCATTTCCATAGGGCGGTTGGACTCACTTTTAGCTCGAACGGCTGAATGGATTTCCACGAAACTTGGCAAAATTGTAGGGACTGGTAGCCCGATGTGCCTTTGCTATGTCTCAAGATATATGCTCCAGTGGTTTTTACGAAAATTAACTTTGAAAAATATATATTGGGCTACATTGGCCTATATATATGTTGGAGCCCAAATGTAGCCCAATGTAGCCCAATGAAGCCCAATGAAGCCCAATGTAGCCCAATGTAGCCCAAAGATGGCCGCCAGAGACAAAAAAAACAAATGTAGCCCAAATATCAGCCAGATGTAGCCCAACTATAGCCCAGTGACAGAATGACCAATCAGCTTCGCAAACCTCCGTTACGCGAAGCGGAGCGCTGTTACAGATATATATCTTTTTTTGAACGTTAATTTCTCAAAATCCACTGGAGCACATATATTGAGACCTAGCAAAGGCACATCGGGCTACCAGTCCCTAATATTTTACCAAGTTTCGTGCAAATCCATTCAGCCGTTCGATTATTATTATTATTTATTTTTTTTGCCCCGCGGGGCCCTTTTAAAACCTCCACATCAAACCTAGGGGGTCAGCGAGGATCTACTATGCCCCCTTATGGTCATTTGCCCCTTCGCTTTGGCCTCCTCTTGTCTCTCGATCCTACCGAGAGACAAGATGGCGGCCGCTACGGACTGTTTGGAATGTTTACAGACCCCGGAGAACCAATCAGCTTCGCTTCACAAAGCTCCGTTGCGCGAAAAGTACGCGTACTGGAGCGCTGCCCGGTCCGCTGTTACAGATATATATCTTTTTTTAAACGTTAATTTCTCAAAATCCACTGTAGCACATATATTGAGACCTACAAAAGGCACATCGGGCTACCAGTCCCTACAATTTTGCCAAGTTTCGTGCAAATCCATTCAGCCGTTCGGGCTAAAAGTGAGGCCAACCGCCCTATGGAAAACTCAATGTTAAAAACACGTTTTGGGACCCCCCTTTTTTCTCGACCCCCCCTGGACGAACCCCCCCCCCCAATTTTCAGGGGCTGCTCAGAAACAAAATGTGCCATTTTCCTGAAAATTTCAGCCAATTCCGTCCACAAACGCCAAAGTTATTTGACATAGAAGTTTCAAAAATCCCATAGAGAAAAAATCCTAACTATATATACCTACTGGCGACCGCCAGTAGGTAATATATATATATATCTGTTTAACAATATATATATATATACACACACACACACATAGGTATATGTATATATTTACATACAAATTGACAGACTAACAGACAGACAGACAGACAGACAGGCAGGCAGGCAGGCAGGCAGGCAGACAGACAGACAGACAGACAGACAGACAGACAGGCAGGCAGGCAGGCAGGCAGGCAGACAGACAGACAGACAGACAGACAGACAGACAGACAGACAGACAGACAGACAGACAGACAGACAGACAGACAGACAGATATTTTGGAGATGGGACTGCTTGTCCAACCCACATCCATATCACAACTTCCTAAAGCTCCTTTTCTCTTCATGTGTTTACTTTCTATCACTAGTCTCTTAGCCTTTAAAGATGTTAAAATGTGGTATTTTATCTGATTAAAATGCTGGATCTAGCTCAGCTATTGTTGTGAAAGGCATGGGATTGAAGAAAAGATTGAATGGAAGATTTGAAAGTTCTTAGCAGGAAAGGACATTCTTCAATAAAAATGGGTCAACCCTATACTTTACACTCAATTTACAGCAAAATAATGAAATGATCTAGATGTCATCATGCAAATTATTGTTTCACATAAATATATTTCATTGATTCAGTATCTTATAAAAATATGAGCATGTTTTCCCTCTATTGACTTGATCATTTACCACTCTAGTAACTCCCAATGGCATCCTGTGAATAAGGTTAGGTCAAATTTAGAAGTCCCACCCACAAATTAGGTTGTTTAGATGGTCCCTTTAGGAAATCTAGCATTTCATTCCTAGTACTTCATAAAATATCAGCTCTCCCTAGTTACCTTACAATATTTGCTACTGACCTGCTTCAACTTCGCTGTTTCTTTATATATTTTAATTATTTTATGTTTAGTGCCTACTAATTGAATTAAGGCTTCGTTCTAATTTTGCACTTTGCATCTTTTTCCTACAACTTAGGCCGGGCACTTCTGATTACCCGAGCCTTGGGTTGGTGGGTAATTTGTGTGCTATCTTAGTAGTAGTAAGACACAAGCTGGTTTCTTATAATCAGGGACGCACAGTGATCTGTCTCCCTGTTAGGTCTAGGTTAATGACCAACATTGGGAATGTGTAGGACAGAGACAGCATGTCTACACAGTGGACGCACGCAGTGGGGATGCACCCATGGAATGACTATGGCACTCCAAATTCAATCCCGTCAGTGCCATTTTGGGCCTGGACCAGACCCATGACCAGAGACCCTGGCAGGTTTCCTCAAAGTTCAGTGCCCACTAGCCGTGATATTCCCCCTGACCTTTCTATACATGTTAAACTATACCTATTTTTAAGCCAGGGTGTTGCGCTGGCCATATACACACTACTCAGATTTTAACTGTAGCTCTAAGATTTTTTTTAAGGTTCTGCTGTTGGTCAGAAATACAATCTTAAATTTACAGTTATAAATGCATGCTTGCTGGTAAAACATTGCATAGAGATATATGAGCATTAACTAGTTACCTGTTTATTACAGAATCTAGTGGCTCCTTCCAAGAGGTCTATTTTGCCAATCCATCAGGCTATTCTATAAAGCATGTAGATAGTGCCCATAAGTGTGTGTGTGTGTGTGGGAGGGGGCGATTCGATTCCTACTTAATGACAATTTTGAGGTAACCTCATACAATATACCTACAATGCAAGGGGCTGAATATCTAGAACTTCAGACATCTTTTGCATGTGTTCTAATTTAAGGATTACATTGCCCAGGAACTGATTTAATTCCCTCTTTTTGTTTAAATTGCTTCCTGCCCTTTGAATGCTGATAATCTGATTCTGCTGGGCGACTTTGATATAAATATGGAAAATTATGCCAAAAGAGAGGCTCAAAAATGTGACAAACCTCATGGTGTCAATGAAGCTTACTCGTCATCAGACTGGCCCTACTTATGAAGCAAGCAACACCTTAGACTTATTTCTGAGCTCCTCAGATATATTATAAAAAAATTATTTCAGCTCCCATACACTGGCGATTGTCTAATTCTCTCACATTTTACAGACAGAGAGAAGCATACTACATTAAAACCGACCTGTCGAACTAGAGATTGGAGTAAATGAAATCTAATGGTGTGGGATCCAATACTTGATGCTTCATGGCCTATACTAAGGAATTCAGGGGCATATTATCAAGGGGGGCGATAGAATTTTCGCCGCTAAACCGGCGAAAAGTGCCTATCGCCCCATTATCAAGCTGTCACTAACAGCACTTAGCGACAACTTGAAGGCGATAGCGAGCGGTTTGGGGCCCGCTTTGCATGTCAGCGATATTTATCGCTAAAGACATGCAAAGTGGGCGTACCCAAACCGTTAGCGACTGAAAGTAATCGAAAATGTCGCTATCGCCTATTCACAAGGCTGGCGTAGCGATGGAAATATTCCCGCTATCTCCAAAAACTAACGCCTGCTCTGACCAGTTCTTAGCCATGTTATCCAATGGGAGGTGGATAACATGGCTAAAAGCATTTCGTCGCTAATGCGAGAATATCGCTGTATTCTCAGCGATATTCTCGCATTACGCCGCTATCGCTGGATATTTTAGCGCAATGGTGAAAAACGTTGCTAATAGCATGTTTTCTCCGCTAAAATATCCAGCGATAGGCAGCGATAAAAAGAAAGTCGCTAAGCGCATTTAGTGATAAATTACGCTAGTTGTTGGTAATATGCCCCTCGAATCCTACTCTGCACTAAAACTCGATAGAACAAGGTAAGAAATTCACCTCCAACTTCCTGGTTCAATGTAGAGCTTAAAACCATGGAACTTCACTGCAAACTTTTAGAAGGAAAATGGAGGACAAATTATATAAACTCCAATATAAATCACAATTAAAGTGTTACTGTAAACAAGTTAAAGACTTTAAAGCAGATGATGCCCAAAGCTCAAAATATCCCAAAATGAAAATGGTTCTACATTATAAAAGAATGGCCTATCCTTCGACTGAGGGCAATAAATCCCTCACAAGATCTCTATGACAAGCTATTGATGTTTTTTCATAATCAAATCGTCACACTACGTTCCTGATTTCAAATCCCCTATCATTAAGGATTGATCGTCCTTTAAAAATTTCACAAATTTAGAAGTTTCCAGTACATTGATATAAATTACATCTTCATCCATCATGGATTTATGCTCTGTACAGCAGCTAAAAAAGTTCCCCAGGCGATCTTAGGGGCATAATATCAAGAACCGCGTTAAAAATTTGCGCTGGTTTAGCGGCAGAAAACTTGGCAGCTATGTGTGTCAGCCCAGCCAGATTCTTATTCCAGACATGGAGCAACTTAGAGGGGGGCCCAGCCCAGCTTCGTCCAGGCATCTCCCAGGCGCGTCCCGCGCATGTCCCATGCCGCTGGTGTACGATGCGCTTTAAGCGTCAGAAGCAGGAACCGGTAGCAAACCGCTAGGGGAGATGGGAGTCGTGGTCAATTCCCCAACAGGACTCCAGCTGGCAGAATCTCCCCCCTGGGCTTCTCTGGGCACGTACTCGGTGAGCGATTCATGGCTCTCCCCACGAGCCACCTCAAGGCAGGAACAAACAGCAGGTATCTGGCAGGACACACAAGCCGCTGGTGTGCAACATGCTTTTAACGTCGGGCGGAAGCAGGAACCGGTAGCCAGCCGCTAGGTTTGCACTCTGTGAGCGATGTGCGGCTCTCACAACGAGTCCCCTCAAGGCAGGAACACACAGCAGGTATCCAGCAGTAGTAACAGCTAATGAATGGAACTGCCAATTGCTCTTGGTGCAGAATCAAACCTGTCTATAGGAAAGGGGGGCATGCTCGGCCCCCGCATGTATGGCGGGGTGGTGGCCCCCCTTCCCCTGCTCCCTCGGAGGTGGGGCATGCCCCTTGGCCACGTCTTGATGACGCGGAGGGTGCGCCCCGCCACTGATTGGTGCTGGCTCCCGCGTTGGCATGGAAGCAAACTAATTGCTTCCGGGTCAAGGGGGGACCCGGGGGGGGCGGGCCAGTCGTAGCTGGTCATCCGCCATAGGGGTTAAAAGGCCAGGAGAGCGCGGGAGGCGCCCTCTTGTCCCCGCGCTCTCCAGGCTTGCTCCGTGCCCTGCGAAGGGCAGAATAATCTTTTAAATTTGCATTTCAGGTGGACAACGTCGCAAGAGGAGGGCGAGGATTTCTGCCAGTCATCCGGGACGTCGCGAACACCGCGAACACCGCGCCGGCTAACGCGTGATATCTAGCGTGAAGAGGCAGAACTCGGAGCACAGAGAGAGTGAGACAGGGGGCTCCAAGTGGCGGCAATCATCTTGCACACGCGCTGTGCTCGCCGGTTAAGGAGAAAATTTGCTGAATATCGGAGAGGTCCTTTTTTCCCTCTCTTGCGGGTGGCAGTGTTTTTAAGTAAGGTGAAGTGAACACGATGCATTTGGGGGCCTCTTGAGTGCTGTGAGCGGGCATAGAGAAGGAAGAGGCATTACTTCCTATGGGGGGCTGAGAAAGTAGAGAGTGTTTGCATTGCATGATAGAGGAGGTTGCTAGCGGTATCAGACATCAGCCCAGTGTTTTGTACATGCAAAGCAGGGTTGGGCCCGGTTAGTAGGTGGATGGGAGACCGCATGGAGTTGAAAAGAACACTAGGTACAAGGAATATTACTTTACCAAGCCTGGGTCGTGTTTTGAAGGGTGGCGTTGGCAGTAGGCGAGTGTTTTAATAAATACAGAGCGTTCCCTGCCTAAACAACCTGGTGGTGACAATATTGTTTGGACAGGGTTTCGGGTAGAGCGAACATCTGCTTCCGTGATCAGGGCTTGTGATCAGTCGCAGGGTCCAGGGTACATTTTACAGAGGGTCCATTTAATTTTAAAGGATCTTGAATAAGGGCAGTGATTGTTAGTTAATATGTTGTTACGCTGGCATAATTGCACTGTCCCTCAAGGGAACAGGTGAACAGGGGCTGCAGTTCAGCTACAAGGTGGCGACTTCCTTTTAGGGGTATTAATGCTGTGTGCTAACGATCTTTTCATCGCAGGACATCACTGAAGAACATCCAGGGCTGAGCCTGCGGAGAGTGGCACGGCGGACTACGCTTTCCGAGGACACAGGCAGGCCTGCATTTCACTGCTTCTGTCGTGCCGCCGAGCTTGAGTGCGCTCGCCCAACACCCAGGCTAGCTGGTGTGTCGCGGTCACAGTTGCGTGGTGCTTACGGCCAGCCTGTGTGCCTCCAACTTGTTACAGGTAAAAGCCAAATAAACAATGAAAGACTGTAACTTTTGTGGAAAGGAGCATGGAAAAGGGGTAAGCGAGTCTCTTAAAGTCTGTATTAGAACTACCTCAATCACATTGGGTTCAGATAGAAATCACATTGGATTTGTAAAGAAGCCCCTCACTCACCAACCTGGTTGGTGACATGCTTCATCATAGGGGCCCACCGGGAGAGACCGAATGCCTTCCCGGTGTGCTGCGACACCAGGTTACTGCGGAGCTAGTTTTGTGTTTTGTGAAGGGTGATGAGTGATATGGTTAAAAATGTGATAGAATGTGTCTATCAACACATGTTTTTATTAAATGACCAATCAGACATATTAAAATCAATGTGTAGGAAACTATGCCAAATAAATTGTTCTGCTATTTCCTTAAAAATGGTGGGGTCAACATGTTTCTGCCATGAGTGTGTAATTAACTTGGCATTCATCAGGACCATTGAAGGTGTACCTCGGCGGTATGGGCGCGCTAAGGCCCACCCTGACCAGAGGACGTGAAAGTGAAAAGGGTAGAACATTTTCTAAAACTTCGTGAAAAAAGTGCAAAAAAGGGTTTGTCAGGGTAGTTTACCTCTACTTCAGAGGGACTGGTTGCACCTGAAAAGGGATGTATGACGTTACAACGCATACTTTTACATCGCATGCCTTTACAACAGGGTTTTTACATCGCATACCTTTACAACGCATAGCGCTTTGGGGTGCTGGATAGTGAATAGTTTAATTTACTATTCCAACTCCAGTCCCCGTGGACATTAGGGAAGGTGTTGGACAGTAAATTAAACTTATTCCCTATCCTAGAGCGCCCCCCAGCGCAATGCGTTGTAATGGTTTGCGTTGTAAAAGTTGCGTCTTAAAGGCACTGCGTCGTAAAAGTTGCGTTGTAAAGGATGTTTCCCCCTGAAAAGGAATGATACAATAACACACATTTACAAACGCACAAGACACACAGTTAGTTTAGATGCGTTCACGGGAAACATCCTTTACCATGCGGATTTTACTCCGCAAGGCTTTACCAACGAGTCCATTACAACGCAAGTCGTAACCACGACTTGCGCTGGAGGGCGCTAGAGGATTAAGAATAGTATATTTACTATTCCAACACCTTCCCTAGTGTTAGAATAGTAAATTATACTATTCTCAATCCGCGCCCCCAACGCAAGTCGTGGTAATGACTTGCGTTGTAAGGGACGCGTTGTTAAAGCACGCGTTGTGACGGTATGCGTCGTACCGTCATACATCCTGCGTTCACTGTTTGTTAGCAGGTAAACCATGCTCACTTAATAAAGTGCCTAAACCGTAAGGTTAGTGGATCACAACCATCTGCCTCATTAGGTGATTATTTACAGTGATAGCCTTAACTTATAGACTAGAGTTTGCCTGCACGCCACACAGGCGTTTAGCGGTATCAGAGGTGTGAGTTGATGATCAATGGGTCAAAAAACTGACCAGGTAGCCGGATTGAGATCAATGCGTGATATCAACCTTTCATTCTCATGCACCTACTTCGTACTTAGGAAAGGAAATGATCTCACTTGCGAAAGAAATGATCCACACCCAAAGGGTCTCGGGAGGGGGGTGGAGGCGAAATTGGCACACCATGTTAGGGAAAGGCACAAAGAAAAAGGAAGGGAAACGAAAAAGAGAGCGTCAGGTAGGCGCTGGGTATAAAGTACTTATCTTGTAACTCAGCGGAAGGAGAAACCTGGGGGAAGGAGAAACTCACGCACGCGACGCCTAGCACCCGCTGGGCACCTAACATCTGACCCTCGTACCGGACCCCGGGGCTGGTGGAATCTGCAGTATTTGAAGATCTGGCCGAGGCTGGAAGGGCCGTGACCCAGCGTCCGATACGTGCACGGAGGGCTCCACCAATGGTGGAATGCGTTTCTTGACACGTGACTCGGGCGTCAAGCGGAAGGCTGAAACGTTAACCAAAGTTTACAGAGCAGTCAAAATAAAACTTTATTGTGGGCGAACAAGCCCCATTGGGGACAGAGTGACAAAGAGAAACCCACATTAAGCTATCAACTGGTATAGCAAGATCGGCTCCACCGCAGTTGCGGGGCCCGAAATTTAAGTGTAGTAAATGGTAGTGCCAGTTATACTCGGGGTGTCACAGACTCAAAAAGGTAAAAATGTGCAGATGAGCGGTGCTTTTTGGTCATAAAGCTACTGCATTAGCCCAAAATGTGCAGAACATTCGAAATAAAGCTTAAATGGGGGAGACCCATAGTAAGCTATCATGGGGTAGTGCCAAGTTTTCCCGGATTGTCACAGGACTTATAAAGGTGAATAAATGTAGAGGAGCCATGCTTGTTAGTCATACACGGTTTGTAAAAGCCGCTTAAGCTCTTAATGTTCATGGCTCCTGGGGCTTTAGGCAATACAAAAAGGAGTATATGTGTATATATACACGAGTGAAGAGCGTCCCTTAAGGGAGCGTCTGGGATAAAAAGCTTCTGTGATGTAAAAGCAGATCAAGTGGTACAGTCTAAAATGACATTCAATATGGATATATTGAGTTGAAGCAAGGAATTGCTCGAACACATTTCTCTGTGGCATCTATCGTTGGGAGGCACATAATAACACTGTCCAAGTTCATAATTGTTGTGCCTAAGGGTTAGACTAGAACCCCCACAGTCAGAGGTCTTGTGTGATGTGGGGTTATTTTCATCGTCGAAGTACTGTTGCCCAAGGTATATCATCGTTCAGACCATTAACGTGGGTTCCCAGATGGTAGACTCATCTTTGTTCTTTTTCGAACAATGTCTGGACAGAGTTTTTTGCATTGCATACCTGTTCTATTATAGCCCATTTGAGATCATTGGTGGTGTGGTTGTGTTGTATGTAATGAACACTAATTTTAGTGGTTGTTTTGTGACATCTGATGTTGCTGCGATGTTTGCACATCCTCTGCTTTATCTTCCGAGTGGTCATTCCAACGTACCGAAGTTGGCATGGACATGTGATCAAATATACAACATTCGCCGAATTACAGTTTGTGTGTGATCGCTGTGTCCATACTTTACCAAGTTCCAATGAAAGTTGTTTAGTGTGCATGGTCAGGTGGCACACACTGCAGTTTGAACATGGGAAATGGCCAGTCCCTGGGGGCATACTCCAGGAGTCTGTGACAGATCTTTCTCCGGTTGATGGGATGGTTTTTGGACGAGTATGTACTAAGGAGTCTTTCAGGCTTTTACCTCTCTTGAAGCTGAATAGTGGCTTTGCCCAGGTTCTCTTGTTGCTTGTAATGATATTCCAATTCTTGTTGATTGATTTTTTCATAAAATTAGAAAGGTTGCTGTAAGTGATTACACCTGTGAGTGGAGTGTCTTGGGGCTCCCTCACATTGTCTTCCAACAGTGCATCACGGGGTTGGTTCCGTGCCTTCTTATACCCCTTGTTCAGAACGTTGGAAGGGTAGCTTCTTGCTTGCAGTCTGGTCAGAGGCTTGCTTACGGTAGTCTTGGATGTCACTGCAATTCCTTTGGATCCTTAAATATTGGCCATACGGTAGGTTCTCCCTAAGAGGCCTGGGGTGGAAGCTTGAAAACTCAGGAGATTGTTTTTAGCCGTGTGTTCATAGTGCGTCCTGGTGGTGAGGGTGGTGCCACTAACCGTGATTACTACATCCAGGAAAACAACTTCTTGTCTACTGCTGCAATGTGTAAATTTAAGGTTAGGATCCAGACTGTTGATCCAGTCGATGAAATCCGCTAGGAGCGGTTCACTGCCCTTCCATATGAGGAGAACGTCATCGATATACCTCCTCCATAATCCTATGGAGGAGGCAAAACGACAGGTGTTAGGCAAAATGTGTTTAGCTTCAAAATCATGGAAGTACAATCCCACCACAGTAGGGGCAAAAGTGCTGCCCATAGACGTCCCAGTGCTTTGGAGGAAGAGTTTTCCTCTGTACTAAAAAAAGTTTTCTTTAGGTGCCAAGGTTGCGCATTTGATGATAAATGCTTTAGGGGTTTGGTAATCCCAGTTTGATGAATCTAGAGCTGCTCCCAGGACCTTGATGGTATCGTCCTGTGGGATACTTGTATATAGGCTCTCTATATCTAGAGTTACCAGAGTGATAGAGTCTTCTGCAAAAGTTACACATTGGAGGAGTTGAAGTAGGCTTTTTGTATCCTTTAGGTAGGTGGTGGTGCCTTGTACGATAGGTTTTAAGAAGCGGTCACAAAAGCGAGAAAGGAGTTCCAAAAGGGAACCAATCCTGGATACAATCGGTCTACCCGGCGGTGGGGGGCGGTTTTTGTTGTTTTTTTGGTACTGTGTAAAAATAGGGTATTACACTCTCTCCTGCTGTTAGAAACTGTGCCTCATGTTTAGTGATATGCTTATTTTCTGCGGCTTCCCGAACAAGGTTACTTATGTGTAATTTGAGGTCCGGTGTGGGATCTTTTGTTAGTGGAGTACAGTTCTTCCTATCATCTAGTAGACCCTGACAGATTGTATCATAGTCGACTAAGTTCTGGATGACGATCCCTCCACCTTTGTCAGCTGGCTTAACAGTGATTTCCTGGTCATTTTGTACCGGGTCTCTCCCGGTGGGCCCCTATGATGAAGCATGCCACCAACCAGGTTGGTGAGTGAGGGGCTTCTATACTAATCCAATGTGATTTCTATCTGAATCCAATGTGATTGAGGTACTTCTAATACAGACTTGAAGGGACTAGCTTACCTTTTCTCCATGCTCCTTTCCACAAGAGTTACACTCTTTCATTGTTTATTTGTATTGACCAGGGGGACCAAGAGTGTATCTTTCCCTCTCTCTCCCATTGTTGATTAACAGGTAAAAGCCAGCCAGGTCCTGGTTAGTACAGGGGCACACTGTGCTCAATAGTGTTGGCATAAGTGGGGTTTGTTTACCTGTCGCAAAGAAAAAAAGGATGGCTAGTGGACGCGGTGCTAAGCGTCCCCGCATGGAGCTTATGTTGCAGGGCATGATGCGCAGGATGACAGCAATGGACATAAGATTGGGGAAAGTAGACCAGTTAGATAAGAACGTGGCAGAGCTTAGCCAGGGGTTTGATGATCAGGCGGGGCCATCTGGGAGACCCAAGCGAATAATAGTGCCACCGCAGCCCAGGGGGGAATTGGATGCTTTGCCAAAACGGGTCAGGGCCAAGAGGGGTAGCGGTCGGGTCCCCAAGCCTCAAGGTAATGGGGGGGCACCTGGGATGGTTCCCCTAATCCCGACAAGTTTACCGGTAACACTGGCTCCTGCCACACCGGCAACAGCGTCAAACACAGCCCCCCCGGTGGTCCCAGCAGTGGTTTCAATGGTAAATGTGTTGAACCCGGCACCATCTCAATACCCGACAGGGGATCCCCCACCCCAGTCCCAGCACCTCCAGTGGTTGGTCAGGTACCCCCAGAGCTGGCAGCGCAGATAGCGGCAGTACTCCCCTGGTTAGGGATTGGTGGGATGTTACCTTCTGTGTTGGGCGGCAAGGAGGCAGGAGAAGATCCCTCCGTGGAGGCCCAAAAAATCGTAGCATAGATGATTGCTCGAGGTGGTGGGGAGGGGCCAAGCACGCCTATTTTTCCTCAAACAACAGGTTCGGCAAGCGAAACTGGAAAGGAGAAGATTGGGGAACCAACGCGAGACAGTGAAAGTGGTAAGGAGGTGGCATTGCCAGTACTAGGAGAAGGTACAATACCCTCCAGGAAAGAAAATCTGGCCCAACATGTCACACAAGAAGTCACACAAGAAGTGAAGGAGTTGATCTGGGCGGGCAAAGATGTCAATATCTTTTCTTTGCTAGTGGATAATAGGGAAATGGAGTATGAAACAGAAAGACTGGATGTTGCCTAGCAAATGGCGGGGAGAAATGGCAAGATTCAGGGTGGAGGAGACATTGATCAATTGGATCAGGGCCTTTTCAGTGTTCATGGCAATTACAGCGGAGCGTTCCCCTAATTTACAGGCCGAAATGGCATGTTACCAGAGCAGGATTACAACTTTCAGTGATAATTATGGTGGGGATGGGTGGAAGGAGTATGAAATGAATTTCAGGAAGGCCAAAGAGTTCCACCCCTCACTGTCATGGGATCGGGTGGATTCAATTTCCTGGTATGGGCAGTTTAGCTGAGCTGCAGGGCAACCAGGGAACACTGGGCCAAGTTGGAACAAGAATTCCCCCTTCAAATCCCAACAGCCCTTTCGGCCGGCTCAGGGGGGTAGCACGGCCAATACGTCAGGGAGCAGTGGTGGACGAAAAGGGGTGTGTTGGGATTTTAACAAGCGTTCCTGCACCAGGGCACAAGGCACTTGGATGATCAGGCACGCATCCTCCATCTGTAACCACCCTTCAAACCCTGAGACAACCTGCCGTTCAAAAGGTAATGCCTCAGGAAACAGGGGAAGAAAGAAGCAGGATTAGCGGGGGCGGCCAGCTGGTAGCTCATTCACCCATCGACGTTCTGGCAATGACTGCTTTGCTGAACAGGTACCCAAACCATGCCTCTGCGAGGATGTTGCTAGAAGGTTTTTTGCAGGCCTTAGGATCCCAGCGGTGGCATATACTGGATCACAAGAATACAGGAATCAATTGTCAGTTAGGCACAACCCAGAGGTGGTGGCGACAAAAATTTCTAAAGAATTGCGCATGGGCAGGATAGCGGGTCCTTTCAATGACATCCCTGTGCATAATTTTGTTTGCTCGCCCCTTGGTGTGGTGACAAAGAAGGAAGAGGGCGAGTACAGGCTCATTCATAACTTATCAGCACCTAAAGGCGCATCGTTAAATGACACAATAAATGAGGACATTTGTAGTGTTAAATATGCATCTTTTGACCAGGCAGTGGTTATGTTGAGGACTCTCAGTCCAGGGGCCTTGCTAGCCAAGTCAGACATTGAATCGGCCTTTCGGCTACTGCCGGTTCATCCACTAGATCAGCATCTGCTATGCTTCTCTTTTCAAGGTATATTCTATATGGACATGTGTATGCCCATGGGTTGTTCTGTGTCATGCGCGTATTTTGAGAAATTTAGTTCCTTTCTGGAATGGGTTTTTAGGCAGACGACAGGACACCACCATGTCATGCATTATCTGGATGACTTTCTCTTTCTGGGGTCAGCGGGCTCACGGGAGTGTGCGCGGACATTTCAGGAATTTTGCGTCCTCATGCGGGTTTTCGGGGTCGCGCTGGCACCTAGAAAGACGGTGGGTCCAGCAACCACATTGGAATTTTTAGGCATAGAATTGGATTCAGTGGAGGGTTGTTTCAGGTTACCAAAGGACAAAATCCCGAAGTTTAGAGCAGCTCTCCAGCAATGTCTGGCCAAGGATAAGGTGACGCTACAGCAATTACAGCAGACTGTGGGCCAATTGAATTTAGCACTAAGAGTTATACCCATGGCACGCCCCTTCTCCCGCTCAATTGCGCAGGCCATGACGGGCCTGGGGGAAAAACACCATTGCACTAGATTGCCAGCCGAGGTCCACTAGTACATGCGTATTTGGATTGCATTTCTGGAGGGCTTCAATGGCAGAGTGGTGTGGTGCGGCCCCCCACAACGTCTGCAGAGTTAGGTTTATTGACCAATGCTGCGGGCAATGTGGGGTTTGGCGCCATACTTGGAAACAAGTGGGTGGCACAACGGTGGCCAGGTTGGTGGGAGGAGAGCGGCCTGACAGCTAACATGGGTTTCTTGGAGCTATTTCCAATCTGGGTTGCAATAACAGTTTGGCCTGATCAGTTGTGTAATCAATCTGTAATTTTTTGGTCGGACAACATTACGGTAATCGATTGTATCAATCAACAGGCGGCACTGTGTAAGTTTATACTCCACCTTCTGAAGGAAATTGTGCTTGTTTGCATGAAACTCAATGTACAGTTTAGGGCCAAACATGTCCAAGGGGTGTTAAATAACGCAGCTGACGCACTCTCTCGTAAAATGCAGGTATTCAGGGAACATTTTCCATCAGCAGAGGCGACGCCTGCACACTTCCCAGCAACACTCTGGCAAATTGGTGCCCCCAGCTAAAGAACCTCGTGGCAGATAGCTTAACGCCCAGGACCAGAGCAGCTTACAAAGGGGCGTTTTTGTCTTATTGCTCCTTTTTGGGACAGGACTGGGCAGAGAAATGGGATCAGGAGGGGAAGTTCACTCAGTACCTCGAGGCACTACATAATGAGGGGCGCTCAGCGGCGACAGCTAGCAGACACAGGGCGGCCGTCTCTTTCTTTACACAGCTCAAGGGGGCCAGAGATCCCACGACTAGCTTCATCGTGCAGAAGGCTCTAAAGGGGTGGAGACGCCTGCAAGAAACCGCCACAGACTCTAGGCAACCGAAAGGTTTGGAACGGCTGGCATCAGTATTGAATGCGTTGTCTGACGCCTGCAGTTCAGCTGGGGAGGTACTCTTGTTCAGAGCCGCCTTTACTTTGGCCTTTTATGGGGCATTCCGGGTAGGTGAACTAGTAGCTAGCAGCAAGATGGACAGGCTAGGGGGTCTTCGGCTGCAACACACAAAGATATTGGGCGATACGCTGTTTATTACCATACGTAAATCGAAAACGGATCAGGAGGCCCGGGGCGAGGGGCTGGTTCTCCATTGGGCACGGGATAATCCTTGCTGCCCAGTGTTCCACATAGAAGCCTTTATCAGACAGCGAACAGGCGAAAAGGAGGGAGCATTGCTAATGCATGCAGATGGTACCCCACTGGCCAGGTTCCAATTTCAACGAGTATTGGCAATGACAATAGACAAGGCGGGTTTCAATCCAAAGGATTTCAGGACACCTTCCTTCAGGATAGGGCAGCCACTGAAGCGACTGCTAGAGGGTTGCATGCGAACAGTGTAAAAAAGATTGGGAGATGGTCTTCCAGCTGTTACAAGCGTTATGTGTGGCTGCACGTGTTGTGAGGCGACAAGTACGTACCCTGACGCCTGTCTGTTTGTCTGCTTATATTTCAGTTTTTCAAGCCTGTCACGCAGGGCGGAAACTGCTGCCAGACCAACAGCAGCAAGTATCTTCAGCACATCAGACACAGGAACAGAGGAAGGAGACTCAAGTGGTATGGGTGGTTGGTCAATCATTTGTGAAGCGCGCTAAATCTGTTTTCTTTTCAGGTAGCTATAGGCAGAGGGCATAACAGAGGGGTTTCATGGTTTCCTTTCATGGTAGGGGGGTCTATGCCTCAGTCAGTTTAGAAGGCTCTTTACAGAATTGCTCAGTAGACAAACCCCGCCACCCACAGTGGTTATCTTACAACTAAGCATGGGCGGATTTTGCGTATCGGCAATCCGCGTATTTGCGTATTTGCGTATTTCGAAAATCCGCAAAATCCACGGATCCGAGCGTATTTTTTTTTTTTTGTGTTCGCACGGGTTTCTGCACGTTCGCGAGGGTTTTATTGTACAAAACGCTCGCGAACGGGCAGAAACCCGTGCGAACACAAATGCATAGGCCTCTATCCAGCATCACAGCTGATTTTCGACGGTAGATTTGGAAAGAAGGCACATCTGCCCAGCCTCCACGACGCTCACGATTGTTTCTGGGCTGATGAATGAGTCACTGCATTTGAGCTTCAACTAGTTCCAGCGACCATGTGTGTGTTACTATGCAATGGCGCCGAAGGGCGCAGAAGTCCCTTGAGTGAGCTGTCCATCCTAGTGGGTAAATGGCGGGAAGACGGTGCCCACCGCAAGTGTGTGGGCGGGGCCAAACGGGCGGGCTCCCATGCGAGTGCACATGCCTCTTGTGTGTATATAAGGTCCGAGACCGATCAGACCAGCAGATGAAGATACAGAACCTCCTGGTCACAGGAACAGCACAGGGATTGCGCTCGTGAAAGGCAAGGATGCAAAGGCCTCTATCCAGCATCTCAGCTGATTTTCGACGGTAGATTTGGAAAGAAGGCACATCTGCCCAGCCTCCACGACGCTCACGATTGTTTCTGGGCTGATGAATGAGTCACTGCATTTGAGCTTCAACTAGTTCCAGCGACCATGTGTGTGTTACTATGCAATGGCGCCGAAGGGCGCAGGGGTCCCTTGAGTGAGCTGTCCATCATAGTGGGTAAATGGCGGGAAGACGGTGCCCACCGCAAGTGTGTGGGCGGGGCCAAACGGGCGGGCTCCCATGCGAGTGCACATGCCTCTTGTGTGTATATAAGGTCCGAGACCGATCAGACCAGCAGATGAAGATACAGAACCTCCTGGTCACAGGAACAGCACGGGGATTGCGCTCGTGAAAGGCAAGGATGCAAAGGCCTCTATCCAGCATCTCAGCTGATTTTCGATGGTAGATTTGGGAAGAAGGCACATCTGCCCAGCCTCCACGACGCTCACGATTGTTTCTGGGCTGATGAATGAGTCACTGCATTTGAGCTTCAACTAGTTCCAGCGACCATGTGTGTGTTACTATGCAATCGCGCCGAAGGGCGCAGGGGTCACTGTCTATTTTACAATGGCGCCAGCAAGCTGCCAGCGCCGTTGTAAAATAGTTACAAAGTTAGCTTGCACAGGAAGCATTTAGATAAAATAAAGCAGGTGCTGCTTTATTTTATCTAAGTGCTTCCTGTGCAAGCTAACTTTGTAACTATTTTACAATGGCGCTGGCAGCTTGCTGGCGCCATTGTATACACGAGTTTGAACCCGTTACATCCGCGGATTTTTTTTCTTCGGATTTTGTGGGAAATCCGCAAAATACGCGGATTGCGGATTTCCCAAAAATCCGCAAATACGCGGGCGTAGCGGATTTTAAGCCCACGCTTACTTACAACTGGGTGTCAACGGTCTGGTGAAGTTGGGTAGGAGGGTCCTGGTGGAGGAGCTAATTACAGAGGTGAACTGGCTAGCCAGAACACGCCAAGGGGTTACCATAGTGTGGTCTCAGATGATTCCTAGGCTCAAATGGAGGGGGGGGGTAGTCTGTCAGGGCATTGAATCACTCGGTAAAGAGGATCAACAACAAGATAGAGAAATTATTTCGGTCACCTCAACCACAAAATATATCGCATGGGTGTATCTGGGGGGAACAGTTCTTCTTGCAGGATGGGGTTCACCTGACTAGTCCAGGCAACAAATTTTTTCTGGAGAACATTTTAGCATGGCTGGGAGGGTTCTAAGTAGGTATGACCTTTCAGAGGCGGAGGATAGGGGGCCAGATAGTCGGTCAACTATGCTAGCCTGTGGCGGTATAGTCATGATCGGTGAGCAGTCAATTGAAGGTCCTTAGGGGGCGTCACCATTCTTGAATGGGGTCGCCCAGGGGAGGGGCCAGTGGTCTCTCCTAGAATTCCAGGGGCGGTACATCCGCTTAGTTAGATGGGTGCGGGGGTCAGGGGAGTCACGCTTTCTTTGGGCTGGTTAGCCACCCCGCACGTGCACGATGACGTTATTAAACGGCGCAGAGTGCAAGGGCCCCCCTTTTTGGTTAATGGAGTTCATGGAGCGTAAGGGGGTAACCGGGAGGGGGGAAGTACCCTCTCGGTAAACGGGCCCTCTGCGCATGCGCACTCATACGTGAGGGCGTAGCTTGGTAATAAGGATTTGACACCGGTCAGCGACCTTGCCATAGGCCCAAAAAGTTAGGAAATGCAGATTAAATTCATAAGTAGGATGTTAGATTCAGTTAGGAAACACTCTGTATTAGCCATCTGTTAAGGTTAGCCGTTTGATACCTGTCTACATGGTTTGTAATCTAATGTTGAATTTATCTGCAAAATGCTTGTGCAAATCTTGTTTATTTCCAAATGTATATTTGTTTTCATGTTTTAAAAATACAGCCGTGGGGTCGTAAGGCCTTCCAAAGAAATTCCTTGTATGTCCAATTGCTTTAATTGTTTAAAGGTGGTGGTGCACAAGACAGGAAGGGGGTGATCACTAGTCCCTGACCATACTTAAAGAGGCAGTTCAGAACCTACTTGTTCATTAGCACCGTCTAACAATTGGAGTTCTTCCCTGGCATCGTGTATCGTCTCTATAATGAGACCTGTGTTTACCTTTGCCTCAGCTGCGCTGGGAGACCTCTTTCTGGCCAAATCATCTTCATCAACATCATCCTAAGAGGTGGGTTGGGATGGAGTAAACTGACCAGGTTCCCATTGCGCACCATTTCCATAAGGCACCGACAACCAAAACACATATGCCTTTTTAAGACCATTGCAAAAGCAAGACTCTGGAATATGTCAGGGTTGCGTACTTGAAAAAATCGGCAGATAAGCATAATACCTTCTTCAAAGTCAAATCCAGATACTGTACTTTAACATACCCCTTTTTCCAGTAATTCGTTTCACCTAAAATATAGGAACATTAAAAAAAAATACACACACACCTATTTGAACCATGTTGTTATGTGACCCATGCTACTAGAGTTATACTTTCTGGACAGCACCATAAACATAACATGTTATTTACACGTTCTCATTACGCTATTTAGTAGGTTGAAAAAAGCTTCGGTACTTTGCATTTAGGATTAGTTTGCAAAATGTATTTATTAAAGAAAGGCTGCGATCACAGAAAAGTAGGGCAGGAGTCTCTCCTGGCAGTCATCAAGGAGATGTTTCCCCTGAGAGAAAGCAGTGCACAGATTTATAGCAACCAGCAGACGCTTCTTGAATGAGGTCGCCTAGGAGTCAGGTATTAGAGTGAAATCATGATGATGCGTATACCTTTGAAATATGAAGCTCGATTCCTCATCATTCTACAAATTGACATTTTAGGTGCGAAGTCCAGCTCCCGTGTCACTGCCAGAGCTTCCAGTAATTAAATTAATCAAGTCGAGAACAAAATGGCTGTTACAAATTACATGATTAAACTAGGAACATTTTTTTGTGTTATTTATGTACAAACCCTTCTATATATAAAACCAATGTCCGATGGCCTAATACTTCTTGCCATTCTCCTTGCTCATCTTTTTTCAATTCGTCATTTAAATTCAACATTTCTTCTTCTGAAGGACACAGAAAGAATAGCAGAAGAACAAAAAATATTTTACTATGTTGTAGTTCTTTTCCAGTTTTATTTCTTTCCTGTCAAATTATCTTCATTGAGGCCTTTGAAACCTGACCTAGATAATAGAGGAAAACGAATGCAGCAAGAATCATAAGGTTAAATTCCCCAATTGCTCAGTTTAACCAAAGATCACTCCAGTCTGGATTATCATTAACAGTATTGTTTATTTTCTAAGCATATTAGCAACTTGGTGCCGAACAGCTAGGGGAATGTCTGGAACATACTAACAGTGCTGAATTCCTGTAACACTTACTAGCTGGAAGGAAAAGTCAAGGGCATTCTCTTCTGACAGAGTAAGTGTTCTCTGAGGTGTCAGTTAAATACTGAGACTTTACGAACAACAGCAGGACAGTTGGCAACCTCCTCCAACACCCTAACCACCTGCCTCATCTCTTTTATTGACGGGCCAATCCTTTAGCTTGGAAACACCATTGAGAAACAAATTGCAGCCTCTGAAATATTTCTGTGCTATTTCTGTATAGGGCATTTGGAGAAGACAGAGAGTACATAATGGCAAATGACAACCTAAAGAGCCATACTAGTCCCGAGGAAGCCATGTACATGTTGTATCTCCAAAAATACATTCAGAGCCAGATTAAGCACTTGCTCTTGAGGTGAAAAAGACTCCTGAGAGGAAGAATAATTTTGAAAAAACTATTTGAGAAAAGATGGGACAGTAACTTGTGTTCAAGCTCTGTCCCACAGTCACATTAGACTCACTTGTGCCCATATTGATGCTTACATTTCTTTTTTTAATTTCAAAAGAATTTTATTGTTATAAAGAGGTAAATAAAAATACAGATCATAAGTAATAGTGATACAATTGATGGCAGATAAATAGTAATCAAGAGCTGACAATCAAAAATGAATCATATCAAATGCATTCAATAGATAAAAGTAGTCTGCCAAAAAACAGAAAAAATAATTTGGTAAGATAAATGCAGTAACAGAGGCAGAGTCCGCCAACAAGAGTATCACTATCAATTGGTATAATCATGGGAAGCGAGGGAAAGAGCAAAGAAAGAAGAAAGAAAGAGAAAAAAGAGTGAAAAAGAAGAGGAGAAGGTATAAAAGACAGAGAAGAAGGAAAAGAAAGAAAGAGAGAAGGATTTCCAACAAACTAACCCTACAAACAAGACGCCATTCAATCAGACAAATCAAAGGGATACTGGTCAACCAACCCCTTTGAGGACAACTCCATATAATTATCTAGAGCATTCCAAACCCCACTAGAAATAGATGGAGAAAGATGAGCATGGTCAACCGAGGTATGAGCACTTCGTAAAAAGGAAACCCAAGCCCACCAAGTATGATAAGAAACAGCGGAAAATGATTTCCAGTCCATAAGAATTACTTTCACTGCAATAGTCAATAGGAGATCCAAGAGCTGTAATTCCATGGGTTCCAAGGGGAGAGGAACTGGGGCAGCCAATGGACCTAATAGAATTAATGGGAATGAGAGTGGGAACCTAATACCAAAGATAGTTACAAAAAGAAGTGGTCGGTTACAAAACATATTCATAGTGTTCATTTCATCAGTAAATGGTTCAAAGGTACACATTAACCATGTCAGAGCAAAACTGAGTTTAATTCAGCTGTAAGCAGTGGTATTCAATTTATACACAGTTATTAGGTATTTAATTCATACATTACATAACGGCGAATGTGGTCATTATTCAAAATAGTGCTCAGTGAGTGTCAAAAAGAAGGGTTCCAGATTCAGTAGGGTAGGGGGTGGTTGGAATAGATGGAGGGACAAAGAAAAGGAATTGTGTCCTGTAAACAATTCAAAATTAATCTTGAAACATTTCCTGTCTATAACAGATCACGCTGTTCCCTATACAAACAATACATGAAAGCCAATTATGGCAAATCCTAACGTGACGTGTATGTTGTAGAGTAATGTTGTCGACGTTTCGACCCCAGTATTAAGGGCGGGTGATTCCTCAGTTTAGGGTCTTCATCAGGACAGTGAAGAAAGTGTTAGTGAGCACATTGATTCAGGCGTATCATGGAGTCCCACCTCAGTTGGAGACTTGCGCCGTTGTCGCTGTTTAGATTCTTTAAAGTTGTCAGCCTTGGGTAGATGATGGCAGTCCCAGTATGGGAAATGGCGTGGGATTTGAAAATTTTCTTAATTTCGTATTGGTGGGTGTGTTATCAGTCCAGCACCCACTTAAAGGATTAGTTTGTGAAAAGTTTTCTCACATCATCTGTGCTATGCTGGAGTTAATCCGCAGCAACTTTAAAGAATCTAAACAGTGACAACGGCGCAAGTCTCCAACTGAGGTGGGACTCCATGATACGCCTGAATCAATGTGCTCACAAACACTTTCTTCACTGTCCTGATGAAGACCCTAAACTGAGGAATCACCCGCCCTTAATACTGGGGTCGAAACGTCGACAACATTACTCTACAACATACACGTCACGTTAGGATTTGCCATAATTGGCTTTCGTGTATTGTTTGTATAGGGAACAGCGTGATCTGTTATAGACAGGAAATGTTTCAAGATTAATTTTGAATTGTTTACAGGACACAATTCCTTTTCTTTGTCCCTCCATCTATTCCAACCACCCCCTACCCTACTGAATCTGGAACCCTTCTTTTTGACACTCACTGAGCACTATTTTGAATAATGACCACATTCGCCGTTATGTAATGTATGAATTAAATACCTAATAACTGTGTATAAATTGAATACCACTGCTTACAGCTGAATTAAACTCAGTTTTGCTCTGACATGGTTAATGTGTACCTTTGAACCATTTACTGATGAAATGAACACTATGAATATGTTTTGTAACCGACCACTTCTTTTTGTAACTACATACTGACCCAGGTCGGTGAACAAAGGGTTTACCCCATTATCACCTAATACCAAAGATAAGCATGAGGTGCTTGTGAATGAGGTCCCAAAAGGGTTGGAGGAGGGAGCATTCAAAAAACATATGCGGAAAGTCACCTGTCATTAAACCACAGCTCCAGCATAGGTTATCATCTTTGAGATTGAGCGAGTGTAAGCGGACAGGAGTCCAATGCAGAAGGTTGACAGAGAAAAATTTAGATTGCATTAACGAGGGGGCGATTTTATTGCGAAGAGAAAGTTTACCAATCATCTGCCAGGTGTCTGAAGAAATATGATCAGTAATACTCTGATCAAAATGATGTAACCACTTTTGTTGGGCAATCGTGTGAGTGGGTAATGAAACCGTTGATAAGAATTTATAGATTTTAGAGGCTACGTGACCAGTTTTAATCCAAATTTGAAAAAGAGTAATCGTAGGAGAAGTAGGATGAAGACGCACTTTAGCAAGAGCTACTTTGATTTTGAGAAAAGTATAAAAATCCAAATTAGTTAAAGAATGTTGCTGAGCTAAGGAGGAGAAAGGTAGTGGCTGATTATCAGAACCATAAACGTGTTTAACAAGGGAGATCCCTTTAGCAGCCCAATAAGATATCAGAGAAGGATCAATATTAATTTTAATTTTAGAATTCCGCCAAATAGACGACCACCGAGATTTATGAATTGGAATCGCCACTTTCTTGTCCACCTTCCGGACCGCAGCAAGAGTATCTAAAATAATAGATCGGGAGAATGGGATGGATAAGGTAGATGCAGTGCAAAAGGAAGCAGTCGGTAAAGGAGAAGCCAGTTCTTGTTCTATTAACAGCCAAGAAGGCACATGGAGAGGGGGAACAGAGAATCATACAGCTCCTTGTAATACGCAAAAAAGGCAGTTTGGTATTTTTCCCAATCCGGAAAATTACAACCCCCCATATCACAAGGGTTCCGCAAGAATTTATATGCCATTCTAGCCCGTTTATCATTCCATAAAAATTTAGAAGTCAGAACATCAATTTCATGAAAAAAGGAGTCCGAAAACTTTACCGGGAGCATAGATGATACAAAATTAATAATAGGTGTAATCATCATTTTAAGGGTCTGCAGGCGACCCCACCAGGAAATGTGTTTCGGAGACCATGTGTCCAAAAGACGCCGTATTTTGAGAATAGTCTGGGTTTCATTATAGGTAATTGTAGCCGACAGGGTAGAGCAAAAATAGATACCCATGTATTTTAATTGCTTAGACTGCCATTTAAAACCAGCAGAGCCCATATGCGTAGAAAAGCAGTAGGCATTCGAGGGGAACATCTCCGTCTTATCCTTTTTTAAGGTGTACCCTGAAACCTTTGAAAAAAGGGAAATCGTGTCCGAGATAGCAGGAATAGCCAAGGCAATATCATCCGAGAAAATAAGGACATCATCCGCATACGCAGCAGTTTTAATATGATGAGGGCCAAAAGAAAAACCTTTAATGTCTGGGTGTAGCTCAATCAATCTGAGGAGAGGGTTGATGGACAATAAAAACAAAAGTGGAGATAAAGGACAGCCCTGTCGGGTTCCCTGGCGAAGATTAAAAAAGGATGAAGTAGCAACGTTGACTCTGATGTTAGCTCTAGGTTGAGAATATAGGGACATGACCATATTAATAAAGGAGTCACCGAGATTATGTGCAGACAAGACAGCACGAAGAAAGGGCCAAGAAACCTTGTCAAAGGCCTTTTCAGCATCAAGAGCTAAGGCCGCGGCTGGGAGATGAGAACGTTTAGCTGCTCCGAGGATATGACAAAAAGTACGTATATTATCACACGCAAGACGGCCCTTTACGAAACCAGTTTGAGAGGGGTGAACCAGTTTAGGAATAAAGGATTCCAATCTTTTGGCCAAAATTTTAGCAAAAATCTTAGCTTCCATATTAAGAAGGGAAATAGGACGGAAGTTTTTTGGATCAGAATGATCTTTTCCCTCTTTTGGAATCACTACAATGGTAGCTTCAGCCGCTGTGCCAGAAACAGACCCATCCTTAATAAAAGTGTCAAAGACAGATTGAAGCTTGGGAACAACCACAGGAAGAAAAGTCTTATAAAACAGAATAGGGTAGCCATCAGGCCCTGGCGCCTTCCATGATCGAGTGGCTTTAATTGCGGCAATAATTTCTTCAGGAGTAATTGGGCCATTTAAAGTGTTACTATCCTCCACGGAAACAGACTGCACCGGGACAGATTTCAAGAAGTCCTGACACTGCTCAAAAGAGGCCTGAGTAGAAGGGGTGTATAAATTATTGTAGAAGTCGCGAAAGACCTCAAGAATTTCCTCAGTCTGAAATTTTTTAGAACCAAGATGATCAGTAATAGAAGAGATTTGAGAGGACTTAAAGGAAGAATCCTGAAATTTTAATGTAGCCGCGAGAATCTTCCCAGCTCGATTTTTTAACAGTAGGCTTTTGGATTTCTGAGCCTGAACCCCAATATGTGCTCTTTTGGTAACTATAGTATTATATGTGTATTTTAATTGCTTGATTGACTGTAGGCAAGATGTATCCCTAGAATGTCGAAAGGTAGATTCCAACTGTTTTATTTCAGTCGCCAGATCTGTAAGTTCTTTTTTAATAGCGACATTCCTTTTTGACATACAATGAATAACCTGGCCACGGAAAGTACATTTAAACGAATCCCAGAGGACAATTGGGGAAGAGACTGAGCCTTCGTTCTCAAGAAAAAAGGTTTCAATTGTGCTAGAGAACTCATCGATCTGAGCAGTATCATGTAAAATTTCTGTATTTAATCTACAGGAGCGAGCCCTTGACTTAGGAGCAAAGGACGACAAGGTAAAAGTTACAGCGGCATGATCAGAAATCACAATAGGGTAAATAAGCGGAGAGGAGGAAGACGAAACAAGAGAGGAGTGAACCAATAAATAATCAATACGAGAAAAGGTAGAATGAGGTGAAGAAAAGAAGGAAAAATCACTACCAGTGGGATTGAGAAGACGCCATACATCCTGAAGATGAGTTATGGAACACATGTTAAGCATTTGTTTATGGGATTTTGGAGGTCGAAAGTGAAAAACTGAATTCCTATCGAGAATGGGATCCATTGGTAGATTAAAATCCCCACCAACAATAAGATTCCCAGAATGAGGTGTATCATTTAATTTTTTGGTAACCGCTTTCCAAAAGGACGGATCATCCTTGTTAGGGGCGTAAATGTTCATAACATAAAGATCAGCATTACCATCCGACAACTTAGTTAATAGCCAACGACCTCAGTATCGTGATCAGACGAGATTATGGATAAACTGAATTTTTTTAAATTAAAGTAATGACTCCATTTCTTTTGCCACAAGCATCAGAACAACCAACATCTGAAACCCATTCCTTCTTCAGGAATATCGCCTCTCTGGTAGAGACCTTTGTTTCCTGAAAAAGGACAAGATCTGAAGAGAGAGATTTGCAATAATCTAAGATTTTTGACCGTTTCACTGGATGATTTAAACCCTTAACATTAAGGGACAGCACATTCAAACCAGACATAGACATAAATAGAAAAAGATAACATAACCCATAGATGAAAAACAAAAAGCGACCAGCACGAAGACAGTCATGCACACATCAACCATTAACGTCAAAGAGGGAGAGTCCATGGAGGAAATCCAAAAAAAGAAAAAAGACAAGAGAGGAGAAAAAAGAAGAAAGAGAAGAACCAGCAGGGGAGGTCTGAAAGAGACCAAATTCATACTAGGGGGAACGTGGGAAGGCGAGCAAGGGGACCGTCACGAGGAATGATCACAGTCGATATCAAGAACCCCAAAACAGTCCAGAACTGAGAATACCTAATTAGGAGAAAGGAGCATCCAAAATATAAAATAATACTAGTATAGTACAACAAAAACAATTCATTACGGAAATCTAGAAAATGGATACGCATAGATCAAGTTACTATACATGTAGCATATAAAGTAGACATCTAATAGAATAAATGTAATAACAAGACTTAGTCATATAAATAGCTTATTATAAAGAAAGAAACATCAAAAATATCAGTTAAGTAAACGAAAAGTAGATAGAGTAAAGGTGAAACCATCAGTATAAATAGCAGGAAAGAAAGAGTAAAAGAAAAGCAGTCTTCAAGAGAAAACGACAGGGTGCAGTATAAAGAAATAGATGAGATAAAATAGAGAAAGGCACTAAAAAGTGGACAATAGAACAATTAATGAAGCACCATGCTAGATGAATACAAGGAACTATACTACAATGAAGAAGACTATGGAAAAATGCAAGATAAACAATTAATTAACCGTCCTTAAATATAGAAACCTTGTTATAATAATTTGATACTAAAATGCAGGAACATGTGGAAAGTATAATAATAGAAAGTAGGAGAACAGGAGACCAAAGAGTGCAATAAAAATAAAATATCATATCATAAAGTACAAGAGAAGTACACAGCTTGCAAGGAACTAACACCTATAGAAGAAGATATTAAGTAGGTATGAGGCAGAATAAATAGTGAAAATAGCAATGTAAATATATATCAAAACTATATATATATTAAATATGCAAAGGCACTTATACGCACTTAATTACCATGCATAAGGTATATAAACTTTGTTATAGGTAGCTAAAGTAAACAGGAAGGAACAATGAAAAAATAATACAACCATATCTGATAAGAAATAAGCTAAAAATACAGTAGAAATGAAATCCACTACCTTAGTCCTAATATAGAAAAGCCAGTGATATTGGTAAAGCATTCTAAGCAGTAAAACAATAACTAATTAAGCATAGAAGAAATGCAAAATACAGTAACTGTAACATGGTGGGCGCAGGTAAGCACCACTATCGATAATAGATAGTAATAAACCTATGACCAGACTTGAACCAGAATACGAAATAGTACAAGACATGTTGAAGTCAATAAAACGAAAGACATATAAAGTAGAACGACGACACAAAACGGAAGAACCAAGTACAAATCAGGTGAGAAAACTAGACTACGCAAAAAAAAAAACAATAAGAAACCACGGACGGGGGAAGAGAAGAAACCAGAACAGACGAGTACTACCGAGTGGAACAAGGAAATAGAAATGAGATATGACAAATAGAACAATAAGGATGGAGGAAACGAAGACAAGAGGAACAACCCAGAAGGAAGAAGGAAGAACACTACCAAAGCGAAAAAACAACAGCAAGGTGAAGGAGAACCGATAAGAAATGAAAAGGCACACCTACACTGATGATAAAAAGACGACAATTAGAAAAATGTAATGCGCCAACTAACACCATCATAGAAATGGAAAGGAGACAACACCAAAAATTAAGGAAAAACACCATAAAAAAAACTTGATTGACAACACCAGTCACGAAAGAAAGCCATAGACGAAACAAAATCCATGGAACACACAGGTCTAAAAAGGTAAGCTCAATAGACCTTGAAACAAGAAAAAACCAAGTAAGGCAGAAGAATCACATCAGGTGCCAGAAGCACCATGAAAAGCGGAGCCTCCATTTGAAGCTCCATCTGTAGTTCCATCTGATTATCCAAAAAAGAGGCCAGATCAGCAGGTTCGTCGAAGATTCTGGAGCGACCATTAAAGGTAATGCGAAACTTGGAAGGGCCCGAGAAGGAAAATGGGATATGCATCTCTGATAAACGCTTCCGAAGATTGAGAAAGCCTTTCCTCCTTATCACTGTGTCTCTGGCAAAGTCTTGAGAAATTGAAATACGGTGGCCTTCCCAAGAAACAACTTTAATCTTCCGCATATGAGCCAAAATTTGTTCCGTGTGCTGATGACACAGCGGCTTAAAAATGATAGCCCTTGGTTGCGTAGCAGCTTTAGAGCGAAAAGAGGGGACACGATGTGCGCGTTCCAGCTCAAAGTCTCTTTGAAAAGAAATTTGCAGAGTAGAAGGCAACCATTGGTATAAGAAGTCAATCATAGACGGAGCACCTTTCTCTGCTTCTTCAGGAAGGCCAAAAATGCGCAGGTTGGATCTGCGATTACGGTCCTCCTGCTCAGTGAGATCCCTCCGCAATGCCGCCATTGAGCGCTCTAATTGTGAAAGAGTTTTAGATTGCTTGTGAATACTATCCTCTGCGCCACTAATACGTGTCTCAGTGGCAGAAACACGAATGGATAGAGCCTTAAAATCATTCCTGATGGCTGATACCTCCACCTGTAGTAAATCTGTATTAGTTTTGGTAGACTGCGCAATGTCATGGACATCATTGAGACGCGTCAAAATAGCCTCTAAAGTGGAGTTAGCATCTTTTTGAGATAAATCCGGTGTAGGAGAAACTTGTTTGAGTCTCTTAAGAGAAGCTTTCGACTCCTTTGAATCTTTAGCAGTCTGCGACAAGCCCATATTGGCCGCCATAGAGCTTCAAAAGCAGAGGTAGGAGAAACAAATACTTCAGAAAACTGAGGAAAGGCAGAAGGCGCGAGAATATTGGTGTACTCAGTAGGCAAGGAGAGATAAACAAGAATGAGCAAAAATGTGAGAGCACCCAGTCAGCAGGTATCGCAAAACCATAAATAGCGGCGGGCTTACATGCACAAAAACGTGAAATCTCAAACACCGTAACGTCAGGATCCTGCCAATATGAAGAATACACCTGCATAAACTAAGAAGACAGCAAATAGAGTCTCAAAGAGCAGGTAATGGTATTGAAAGGCACTGTAGGCACTCTGAAGAAAGGCACAGTAAAATAAAATGCATACAAAAAAAAAGTTTCATTGAAAGCCACACAGCATGGAGAACGTAAAAAAAACCGTTGTCAGCTTGCAACAGGTAATATTCGTCACCAACAATTGATTATGCGCATTCCGGATAAAATAGTCACCATGGTACCTCCGTTCGTGAGGAGACTCGGACTGCGTGTGTGAGGCGAGACAAAATGGCGGCCGCTCGTAGAAACACCAAGCGCCACCTCGAAGAGACAAAATAGCAGGCACCAGCAGCTCCAGGGCGCAGGAAGGACTTTCCACAGGCACACGGCACCTTCCGACATATGAGGCTCCATTTCTGTTATTGTGGGGTCCCTGGAAACGGAGATGAACCTCCGACGGCCCTCGCTCGTCTGAGAGCTCAAGCGCAGACCGCCATTCCAAAGCGGCGCGCAAGCCACGCCCCCGATGCTTACATTTCTAAGTTACAAACTTGATGTTTGTTAGTAGGGACTAGATGGATGGTAGGTGGTGCATATGTTGATCTGGGATTGGAAATCCTTTTCATTCAAGGCAATACGAGTGCAAGGTCTCTCTAACTCTGCGCAGGATAATGTCACCTGTGATGCTCTTTTCCCACTCTCACTGCCCTGCCAGTCATCACATATACAGTGTAACATGAGGGCCAGTGGTAGAAGCAGGAAAAGGGGAATGCAATGAGATATAAAATAGAGATAAAAGATTCCACCACTTCAGCCTTGTCTCTCAGATGGTCAGTGAGGTTTCTGGAATGTATTTTGCCTGAATTTAAAGAGTTCTTAAAAGGCAACGGAGACATAACTTGTTTGGTTATCCAGAGGACTAAACACAACTGCAATTGCAAACTGCTATCCCTCATGTTTGTGTAACCAGCTATCTGAGGTCGATATAGAACATGTCATTCCTGAAAACTAAACATACGTGTATCAAACATAAATGTGCAGTAGCATTTCACATAATTCTTTAGACTTAATTTATTTATTTTATATCATTTGAAAAGCACATCGTTCACTTTAGGTAACTTGGTGCTAGGAAAGCATCTGCTGAGGAAGATTGAGCTTGCTGAGAACTATAAATTAGATTTGCAAAAATAGTAGGTGTTTAAAGAGTTTCTAAATTGAAATAATGAGGATTTCAGGCGAAGTGTGAAAGAAAAATAATTCCAGAGTTTCGCAGTCAGCAAAGAAAAGGAGAAGACACCAATTGAACCTCGACCAAATCACCAAAACGGCACATTTGAGTTTAAGTTTAATGCAGGGACATACACAGTGAAGTTCGAACTAAAATATGACTCTATTCTTTAAAAACCAGTCCCAGTGGCTTAAAGATGACTCATGCTACACAAGCAGCCACTGAGGATCTTGGAAAGCAGGTGTAACAGGATCAAAGCACCATGGTTACAGATCAATCTGGCTGTAGCATTTTAAACCAACTGAAACTTTATGATGTCCTTGGCTGGAAGATTTTAAAAAACTGAAATATAGTAGTCCAGCCTAGAGGAAAAAAAGGGCTTTGACATTCAGTCGATTTTGGGGCTTTGAGAACAGAAATAGCATTTTTCTTATCATGCTCAGATGAAAGAAACAAGTTTTCTCCATAACTTTAATATGCTCCATTTTATTTAGGTGCACATCAAATCGTTTGCCCAAATTTGAAAAAGACTGCATTGCTGCTGGTTTTTCGCCAAGGCTAAAGGGCCAGAATGGAAGGTGGGTCACAGCTGTGGATGTCAATCTTCTCTCCATTCAATTTTGGTTGATTTACATCCCAGGTATGATTCAATCTGTTGGATGGAGCAGAACACATTTCTGATGCCACTGAGCTTCATCATTATCAAATTAAAAACATATTTTGCGTATCTCAGCATGCATAAACAATTCCAATTTGAAAAATTAGATACTGTATGCCAATGGAACCATTAGAGGTTGGAAAGAAGTAGAGATAGAACTGAACACTCCACAGGCAATAGATTCTGGTTAAAATAGACAAGAGACCATTAGGACCTTGAGAGTCCTGCCCATCAGCTACACGTGACGCGCCAACGTTGTTGCCCGCACAGCTGCAGGACATCTTTCCATTTGCCACGGGATATTTAAACCGCCACCCCAGATAGGAAGTCACCGCCGGTGACTCTCAGGTTCCGGCCCGGGGTAGCGACGGATCAGGTAGGACTGAGACTGTATTTTGGTTGGTTCCTTGCTGTTGGTTTGCTGACCGTGACTAGCCTGTTAGTGCGTTACACTGCTAGTTTCTGGTATGCTGGTCTCTGTTGCTTTTGTGCATTTGTAGTTTATCACTCATCTGGCCAGCGTTAACCCTCGGCTTTTTGAGTCCAGTAAGATGAGGTGTGGATATTACATTCTACCACCACCGTTAAACATACGTGCCTCCATGTCTAAATTGCAATTGTTTTTGGAGGGATTTTCATCTGCATTGCATGCTCGGTGAATTTCTTCTCCCAAGATTCCTTCTTAAATTGAATTGCATTGGGGGCACATTCCTGTTTGAAACAGCAGGACGTTGTTAGTAGGACGCTATCTTGCAATTTATTTAGCAAGCAAGCTACGCAGTATGATTTTTAATTTTAATTTCATTTCCTTTCTATCTGATATGTATAATGGAAGTACATGCTGTCCATTACTATTAGTATCAGATTTTTCTTAACTATTCCTTCTTTCAACAGAGCGTTGCCTCACGCCCTGAGCGGTTGCCAGGAGCGGTGAATACCCTCCCGATTTTGATACGGATAAGGATTTACTTCCACATATGTAAAGCCCATCTCTTGTGTAAGGGCTTATGTTTAACACCCCGTCTTAATTGATGTGTTGTTTGAAACTATTTGTTTGGTTTAGACCAATGTTCATATTTACACTAAAACAATTGTATTTCAATATCTCTCTTTAACAGGAGTGCAACACTTGTGCCCTGGTGCCATCCCTTGTAGAACACAGGTACAAGGCTGTATTGTCTAATGTAATACTTTTTTTATCACTTTTATGTGCAGTAGTTAGATCTAGGTCCTGAAGAAAGCCGTTATATATGGCTAAAACATGTCGAACCACTTTGTAGCGCACCTATACATCTATGAGGGTGCCTTCTGCACTTTTTTATCCTTTGGTACCATAGGATATCAATTAAACATAATTTTCCTCTGGTAATCAATTTTAATTCACTTATCACTACACTGCACTACACAGTCACCTGATTTTGGTATGCTTCTTTGATTTCAGATTCATTTTTCTGTGAGCACCTCCTGTATGATAGCAAGGAGGTTTAGCTCTTTGGTTGCACCAATATGCAGCCTAGAAAAGATCCCCAGATGATGAAGCACATCACCCTGGTGACTGATGGGAATCTATTCGCATAATTGAGATTCTTTCCAGTTGAGCTTTCCTCCTGTTCTGCGTACTTTTGTTTTTCGGTCTTAACCTTCAAGTTCTACTTTCTTTTTCGTATTCTGTTTAGACCCGCGGATCTTTTGTTATTGGTACATGTGGATAGAGGATTTATCCGCGCAGGTCTGTAAATATCCCTTGGACCCTTTCCCTACCTGTTAGTGTATCATCAGAAAACTCTCCAGCCTCCTCAAGCTACTTCAGCAAAATAGAATAGTCAACAGTGTTGAATACAGCTGATAGATCAAGTAACAATAAGGCTGGAGTACCTTGTCCAGCATAACACCGTATATCATCTAGTGATGATATTGGTACGGCTTCTGTACTACAAAAATATCTGAAATCTGCTTGCAACATTGATATGATCATTGACATTGATATGTTCAAAAAGTTGATTAAAGGCAGAATACTCAAGCATTGTTGTTGGTTTGGAGAACAGTCTATGCTACTCCTTTGCATGCAGATTAATATTTTTCAAATCATAGAATAATTCAAGCTAATTTTAGGATCGCAGGCACACTACCCTCTTCTAGCAAGGTATTGGTGATATTCGTAATCAGAGAAAGATTAGCTAAAATCTGATTTTTTAAAACAAATCCTGGGAGTGAATCAGCACTGGAGTCAGTGGCCCAGTTTTTTGTACTAAATAATTTCAAATAACATCTTATTAAGTTGTAAATTTAGTCACATGTGATTGGGCTGAGATGACAGGTTTTACATAGACAGCTGCCTTTGTCACAGGCAACAGTGCATGCTGTAAGAATTGGGGATATTTAAAGGAATAGGTGGCTTTAGAAACTGGACTACTATGACAGCTTCAATTCTTTTATAAACCCAAAGATTGCCTTGGAGGCATTTGATGATTAAAAAAATCTTGTTAGCAAAATGGCAAGCTTTACAGCTTTAGTAGTCTTCTACCATTATAACAGGCCCCTATCGCCAACACAATGTCACTGAAAATGATGTTGTGGTGGCGATAGGGGCTTGCAATTATGCTCCTGCGGATCTCAGTGTTGTTTAAATTTGAGACATGAGTCATTAAGAGATCCAGTGCTTCAGACCAATTTCCTGAAAGTGGAAAATTCAATAGGAGAAAATGTTATCTGTGGTGGGTTGCATCTGATAACAATAACCTCAGGGTCAAGGACTTCAAACCAATATTCATGTCTTCAAAGAATGAGGTAATAATCAATTTATAACTAAGCAACAATCATCTTGTAACCAAGTTTTGGCAAAATACATCCGATCTGCATACTCTTGTAAAACCATCGTCGTTACACGCTCTCTTGTGGAAGATAAGTTACAGTTTCTATGTGGCTTCTGTAAAGCTGAAAAATAACCAATATTGTTAATACCCTCTTGTTGCCGTCTCTAGCAGTGGTATATGCTTACTAAACTCCAATACGTTAGACATGGCATTTGCAAACACATATTCACTGATCCTCTATAAGTGCCTTCCCTACTCCTTCACAGGGTATCTTCATAGAATATAATCACAGTCTTAACATTTCAAAAAAATGTTCAAGGGAATAGGTCAATGTTAATTTTCATCAACAATACAACTTGAAGACTCTTCTCTATGATCCAGTGATCCCCAAGACAGACAACCATTTAAGAAGCAATAGGCCTCTGCAAGGGAAATCTGGATTCTGTGTAATGAGTTGTTGATGCAGGAACATTGCAGGGCGATTGCCGATCAATGGATGGCATGAACCATGAGGAAGTTATATCAGTAATCCAAGATGTCTGCCATCGCTCTGGAATATGCGAATGTGCAATGTCCTAATAGGAATGATAGTTTACTGCCAGTACAATGACATGCAGTGCATCCTTCGCAGATGCAGCTTCAGTCAAAACAGCATCAACACTCGGTGATGGCCACCACCTTTCATTTGCTAATAGACACTCAGTGAAAGGAGATTGGGAGTAGCGCTCCCACGTTCATGGGCAATACACTGAGATAAGTGGAAGCTCCAGCCCCATTTACTAACAGGGAGTAAAGTTTTCTTCATCTTCTGGAACAAACTGCTGTTCAGGTGGAGTTTATGGCACTGATCCTCAAAGTTGAATGGGAATTAAAGTATAGGCACATACTCTTTTATCAAGGACATGTAGAAAAGCATTCCCTTGATGGACTGTCTGATGAAAAGGGTGGCGAGCATGTCCTTTTATGCTCTACTAGAACACCACCCACCCTCACATGAGAGCACATTCACACAAAGAAACAGCCAATCAAATCTGCTGTGAAGAGAGATGGACTGGGTAATGAAGCAGCATGGCAATGCAATCTACTCAGTTCAGAGGTTGTGTTTATGGGGTGGAGGAAGGGAGTAGCGCTCTGCTTCTTAGTTGTTTTTAAGCAGGGAGCAATGTCCCTTTTGACACCACTCCCTCTTTCTGGCTTTCTGGTTCTTTTTTAATGTGATGCATTAATTCAGAAAGGAAGTTCTCTGCAGTTCATAGCTGTGTTTGTGATAAACAGAATCTGAAACAGACCACATCACCTTGTTTGAAGAAATAACGTGTGCGACTAAAATCTAACATGTATTCAATCTCCAGGCTGTAAATTGTTACCTTCCTCTGCTGGACCAATTGGCAGAGCTTCTTGTGCCTCAGAACACAAGTTGTAGAGACATAGAATTATTTGCCTGCAATAGTTTAATACAACCACATCAAAGAGTTGTGTGTTTAGCAAAGATGGGGACACCGCAAGAGTGGAAGGAAAAACTGTAGACTATCCTAATAGGGACTCATTAAAACTGAATTTACGGCTTTATCTAGAGTTTGGTGCATGGGACACTCTACCACTACCTTGGTGAATATGCTGACTGCTATATATCACAATTGCATCATAGCCTGTGACACTTTGTATTATGGCAGACTGAATACCCACCACATTTTGACAAAGTATCTTGTCTTCCAAACTCTAAAAAAGGTTCTTAGATGTTTGATTGGATAATTCTCGTTGACTTAAGGGTAAGGAAAATGTGTCATGCCATTACTAGACAGCCTCTGTCTACAGTTCTAATATTTTATTTTTCTGAGTTTTTCAGAAGTTTTCATCTCTACTAGAGGATTCTAAATGGTAATCACAATGGAAATGTTATTTCACACCAGTAGCCGCCAGTGGAGGGAGTTCTGTGGGGTGGTGAGGCTGGGTGGGGAGGGGCAGTATGCGGGGTAGTAATCACCGGAATATGGACGAACGGAGGATAAGTAAACAATTAAATAAAGAAAATGAATTTTGTTGCGAGCGCTGCATCGCATTTTGCAATGGTAACTGACTACTCGGCTACACGCAGGGCAGGAAGGGGGACGCAGTCACAGGATCACAGAGGAAGGAGGCGGGGGAGGGAAGGTAACACAGCAGAGAGGCGAGGAAAAACTATGTCCGATGTCCGGCTTGGTAAGTGACGGCCGAGGGGGTGAAGCCAGAGCCATTCTCCTATATAGCTGCCTAAACAGCTCCACCGGGCATCGGACATGCTAGCTCAGGCTCCACGGTCAGTACAACATTTGTGGTTTCCGCCCCGGGGGCATCGTCACAGTTCCATCGGCCGCACCAGTCCTCGTGTTACTGGGAAGCGACGTCCGCCTTTCCCTCCAGTTTGCCCACCAGGACGGCTGAGTTAAGTCCATCAAGGTCGGCATCAAGGAACGCAGACAAAAGAATGCAGCGGGGAAATACTGTGTACAGAAAGAAATGCAATGTGGCACCAATCACCGGGAATCTAAAAAGCTGACTAGCCCTCAGATACTAATTTAGGCCTCTAGGTGGTGCTCAAGGTTTAAACAGGAGACCACTAACTCTTCTATATGAAAGAGAGCAGTGGAGGACGGAAGGGAGAGAGAGAAGATGGTGGTCAATTGGGTGGGGGGTGGTAGAAATAAAGGGATTTGGAAGCAAAAAGGCTGCAGAGTGAAGGATTAAAGGGGGAGCAAAGATAGGCGAGGCATTTATAGGCTGGGGACATGTCCAGACAGACAGAGCCAGTTAGATAAAAAACATTCCAGAAGGAAGTCATCAGCAAGAGCCGACAATTTGAGTGAGGACACAAAAAAAAGTCATGAAATGGAGGGAGCTGGACCGGTAGTCAGGAAATCCAGAGGAGCAAGAAAAAACTATTGGGCGCCACCTCAATCAGGCAAAGTCAGAGCCCATCCAGCTGTGTGTAGTGAAGAGCCATGGCCTCAGCTCAGCGACGATGGGAAACCTCCGTCATCTTAGGGTCAGAGTGTTGTCTCAGCTGGCTGGGCTAAGCAGCGGAGACCATAGCATGTCTGTGACCATGCTCAAAAAGGGGGGGTATCAACAGACTCAGAGGTTGGAGATCAGGGTGGCACTTACCCTGTCAACCGAGCAGGCCTGTAGAAAATGCAGCAGAGCCTGCCACAGGAAGCCCAATGCGCCATGTGCCGTGGGAGGACATGGGCCGCAGTTCTCCTCGTCGGCAGGCAGACCGAGGCAGCAGGCTCAAACAAACAACAGAGCCAGAGCATCTCGGGAGGCAGTGGGCTGGCGGCCTCCTCCTCATCATCAGAACAGCAGCGAGGCAGCGGGCTCACAAAAAGCAGAGCCGGCGCGGGAGGCCGTGGGCTGCGGTCCATCACAGCAGCCTACAGATCGGGAGGCTGGTGGGGGGCTCACTAACAACAGTGCCCTTCAAGCAGCCGCCGAGCTAGGCTAGAATGGTAAACCTCCACTTGCAATAAAAACTGGCTAAAAGCTGTAAGGCTGAAAATAAATTGTGAATCGCTATGTAGGAATTGTACATGGCCCTCGGCCATTTTGCATGCGCAAATGGGTCACAAACCCGTTTGTGCATGCACTTTAGGGTGGTATATCTGGCTCCTAGAGAATAGCAACAGAATGAGGAACTACATCGGTTAGTGAAGACCCTAAGGCAAATGAGTAACGTCAACCACAAGTAAATATCTAACAGCAACATAGTCCAGATTAAAGAATAAAATGCAAGATGTATCTTTTCCTCTCCATATTCTTGAGTCACTATCCGAGGGCAAAACCATTTATTTGGTGATGGTACAATGTGAAAGGTTTAGGATAATCAGACACGTAGAGCAGGTATTGAGTGCAAAGGAGTCTTTAAGGAGACAAACATGTGCTCTGCTTCCTTGAATTATGGCAAGGCTGGCAGGTCTCTTCTTACTGAGGCCCTGGTGGGGCTTCATGATATTAACATAATCTATTTTCTGTAGACAAAAATAACCAGCTATTCCTAAAGGGGTTTGCATCTGAGACACAATAGGGTAACAAGGTACTTTGCAGATAGCTTTGATGTAATCTGTCAACAATTGTCTTTCTTGTGCAGAAAGGCTATGATCCACAAAAGCTATAATTTCTCCTTATCGTGTTGCCATTCTTCTTCGGCTAAATCAGTGATTATGTGCAATGCAACATGTTTGCATTGGTACAAAGAATCAAAGGAAATCAGCAGATCACGCACACGCTAAATAAGAGCTGAACCACCAAAGAAGTAAAAGGGAAAGCAGACAACTCTAGGCGACCACGGCGGTAAAGTGGCGGATGGTCTTTCCATCCGCCGCGCTCCCCCCCGCCATCCTAATACGGCGGGGGGGAATCCGGGCATAGGTGTCGGGTGGATTGCCTCCGCCAGGCCGGCGGTGGCTACCTCCAGCCTGGCGGAGGCAATCCGCCCGACATCATAATGGGCCCTTATGTGTATGTGACAGTATGAGTCAGACAAACCCGCGGGCTGCAACTTCATGCAACCCACTGAGCATTACTTCAATTAAGTGTCCATTAGGTAGCAATTAATCTTGTGACACTCACAAGAAAAGTTAGTGGAACACAAACCCTCTTTCATTATGACAAGACACACTCAAGAACACTAGAACATTAGCAAAATGTATTTAAATTAAAAATAGCCTAGCGCACATTGTTTGAATAATGGTTAATATTAAAAAATAAACAAAACAGGGGCAATAATAGTTGTCAATAGATAGAATAACAGAAAATATGGTAACATTATGATAGTTTTTTAGAGTTTCTCTACATCGATAACTTCATTTCCTCCTTTCCCTTGGCTAACTAGCAGGTCTTAGCATCAACAATGGTACTACTCGAGTTTCATAGATGGCCCACCCCTTCATATCCATTGAGAACAACAGAAGCTGTGTTCAATAACGAGACTATTGCTGTTTTCATCTCTGCCCTTCAGCAATGAAGTTAAGATAAGCCTGCCTTTTCTGCAGCTTCAACAAAGAGAGGTGTTCACAGCTACTGTGTGACCTCTGCCTGGATTAAAATGTATCTCCTTCTAATAATGCTTGGTTCCAGTTTATATACTGTGTCTGAATATTGTTGAATATTTTCAAAAGAGTCACTCTATAAAACAAAAGCATTCAATTCAATTCAATTCAAGGATTCTTTATTTGATGATTAAAAATCACCATAAAAGCACATACATATACACATAATTAAAAAAAACATATAAAATTCCATTAAACCATTATCAGAATCCTAGTAATATAATTATTTACATATGACAAAAGGGAAAAGGAATTTAACACTTTAAAAAAAAAAGAGATTAATAGCAGATTTTAAGAATCAATCCTCTCCTCTGGTTGCCCTTAATCGGACCGCCACTTTAATGAAATTCATTATGCAGCACAATGTTAGAAGGTCCGATTCTTTCTGTAAATAGGTTAAGGCCTCTCTAGCATGTTTCAGTTTGGCTAGTTTCAGGATTTTCACTAAAAATCTACGCCTGGGCATTGAATAAAAAGGGCACAGGAGTACAAAGTGAAGGGAATCCTGCGGAGACCTGTTGTCGCAGCTGCAGGTTCCCTTCTGCTCGATTGTAGTTAAAAACCCTGCTGGAGATGCCAATAAGTACGGAAGTAGATTTAGTCTGAAACGGCACATCAGGAATCTATCCTGGGCGTTATGCATAAGGTACAAGTATGGCTCCATTCCCTCCGTACTCTTAACCAGGTTATAAGCCCTTACAGTCTTTTTGGGCCCTTCAGCATCAGCTCTCTCAAGTGCTTTTTGATCTAGGAAAACTTTTTTTACAATCGCTTTATGCTGTGGTACAATTGCTGCCGGGTCAGTGAAGAGGTTCCTGTAGCCAAGTGACTCTAGGGTACTCTTTACATAGTTGAGCCAAGGGATTCTCATACATTTATCTCTTTCTAAGCAATCTTTTAGAATTTCCCTGCTCAGAGACGCCTCAGGGTTGACCCAAATTTTTAACCAGGCCACTATTGGTCTAAGTTTTACCAGATCTTCTAGGTAAGGCCTCCCCAATTCACTATGTACTATGGAGCCAGCGGTGCTTGGGGGTACTCTCAAAATAGTTCTTAGGTATTTATTTTCTTCCCTCTGTATTTTCACAGTGTTAACAAAGCCCCATACCTCTGCCCCATAGATCACTCTGGAGCAGCAGATGGAGCTATACAGATTCATCACCTGTTCAGGGCTCCATCTACCTACCCTCCTACCATAACTTGCAATAGCACCATTCGTAGTGATCATTTTACAGCAGCGCTCCTCAACCAGGGAGTTAAATTGTAAATACCCGTCAAAGGTTACACCTAGATAGGAGAATGTTTTGACCTCTTCTATTTTATGGTTTCCTATCGTGTACGTAAATTTGGTGCATGGTTTGTTGCCAGCCAACAGTACATAAGATTTACCCAGATTAACAAAAAGATCTAAAGAGCCCATGAACTTAACAAATCCGTCAATCAGAGTCTGTAGGCTCCTAGGCGTACGTGCAAGCAGGACCGCGTCATCTGCATAAAGCAGTACGGTGATATGACGCAACCCCACCCTTGGACAATCTGTTTTTAGATTTAACAAAAACTGCTCCAGATTATTTATATAGAGTGAGACTAAAAATGGGGCTAGAATACAGCCTTGCCGTACCCCGCTTTTACAGGGAAATGAGTCGGTCAGCCCTCCCTCTCTGTTAAATCTGACTTTTGCAGTGGTATCACTATGGAGTTCCCTTAGAATGTTGATTAGGTCAACCTCAATCCCCATAAGAGACATCATAACCCAGAGTTTCTCCCTATTTACATGGTCGAATGCCGCTGCCAAGTCCATGAACCCCATATAGATGGCTTCGTTGCTGGCCATGGTGTATTTGGCAGTCAGCATATAGAGGTTCAGGCATTGGTCACTGGTGGACCTCCCCATTCTGAATCTGTACTGAGTGTCCGAAAAGATGTTATTTTCCTCGGTCCACTCGGACAATCTATTGAGGATCGCCCTTCCCAGGAGTTTGGCAGACACATCAATTAAAGAAATAGGGCGATAACACTGGGGGTCGTCCCTATTACCCTTCTTAAAAATAGGGACGATTATAGCCTTTGACCAGGACGGCGGTAAACCACAGATGATAGCAGTATTTATGACCCTAGTCATTATGGGGGCCCACAGTTCTACACAGCTCAGAAAGAGATCAGGGGGGATCCAGTCTGGACCAGGAGCCTTGTTTTTTGTTAAGCCCTCTATTCCAGCAGTGATCTCCTTAATGGAAAACACTACTGTGGTGCCTTCGTGTGGGGTCCCTACATACCCTTCAGTTGGGCCTGGCTCATGATTGTACAGCCCCTTATAGTGGGAGACCCACTGTTCTGGTAGGATAATTCTCCAGAACCCGGACATATCCCTGTTCTCCCCTGCTTCTCTTAGGTCTGCCCACGCTTCTCCCTGTAGAGCTAGTTTCCTCCTCTTGGTCTCCCTCCTATACTTATTCCTACACACAGCAATTTGCAGGGTGTCCCTAGGTTTGTTTTTAAGGCTGCTTTTAAGCTCCCTCAAAGCCTTTGAACAATCTCTATCAAACCAGCGTGGGTTACCTTGGTTCCTTATGGGAGCGCTAGTTTTTAATAGACCATCTATGAGGTCAGCAATCTGGCCGAATGCTTCGATCAACCGCGGACCTTGTACACCCATATCTAAACAGTCATCCATGGCGGGTTTTCCAGAGTCCATCAAGGATTTATAGAAGGTTTCCCCGTCTATTTTGGACCATCTTAATCTTCTTCCCTGGTCTGTTACCTTCTCTGTAATTGAGCCTTGGTATCTGCTTTTTAAACCTACCGAATACAACAACCCCAATACAAGGGGATTGTGATCACTAAAAGTGCTCCATTCTATCCCTACGCTAATAACTCTATTTATAAGAGATCTAGAAACTAAAATATAGTCAATAAAAGAGGAGCATCCTCTGCCCTTAAATGTTGGTGGTAGACTACCATCCCTCTGCACAGCCATCAAATTAATAGTGTGCACTAGATCATAGTTGAGAAGGAGTTTGCTAAAAGCTAGACCCTCCGATGTATGCGAAAAATGCGGCCCTTTCGCTACGGAGCAATGAGACCACTCTGCATCTATAGGTACCAATGCCGGGCATAGGTGACAGTTAAAGTCTCCCATGACCAGTAGGGCAGGTGCCTGTCCCGCTTTCCTAGCCCAAATTTCCTGACCCAATCTATCATCTAATTCTCCTATAAATGGGTTATGGCCACCCCCTGCCCCGTTATTATAGATGTTAAAAACAGTTAGTCTTAACCCCTTTCCTTTAAACCGTACTGCTTGTATAGCAAGTGAGTTCCAGTCCTTGATGGACCAGCTGCCCGGAAGGTTTAAGTCCACATATATCGATAGTCCACCCATGGCTCTTCCCGATCTCGTTTTTTGTGCCGGGACAAAAAAACATTTGTACCCCTGGATGTGGAAATTACTGTTTTATAGGGCCCATGTCTCCTGAAGGCTAATTATGTGAAATTTGCTAATATAGGCGCGCCACTCCTTGTTAGTAAATTTGGCTGCCAAACCTGCTATATTCCAAGATATGGCTCTCATTTCATCATGAGCATACTTTGTTCCCCCATTGAGCCCAATTCGTTCCACAGTCTTCACCTGGCCAGGTACCGACCCATTTCCTCCCAATGTAGGTTCAATGGCTATAGCCATAATATCATTTGCCTCAGAACCCAATATTGGGTCCTCTATAGTTACATCTAGGCATTCCTTTCCTCTTATATTGGAATGTCTAACCATATGTCAATCAACCCCCTCGAGTCCATTCAGACAGCTAAATCGCTTAAAGTTACGGAAGGGTGTCGCCGGGGGTTGAAAAGCTGGCCGAGCCTTGAAGTCATGGTTTCTGCCCCTCCGGGCGACCCTCGTCCAGTTGTCGTGGGCTTGAGCGGGATGCATAGGGGTTGGAGGGAAAAAGAAGGACACTTGTAGAGTCTGAATTGTTGATTCAAGAGATCTGTTCTTCCCATGACATATATGGGTAACAGTCCCCGCATCTCGAAAGCTCACCAAGATGCAGTCCCCTATTATAGATTTGTTTGTATTACCCACCCAAGGTACCCTTCTCACCATAATGATTTCGTTGTTAAGATAGGTCGGGAGCGGTCGGTTCCAATTTAACCACTTGATGACCTTACTTTTCAGTGAGCAAAAGTTCTCGCCTTCGCCCACTTCAAGTGGGGGAACACCGGCCATAATTACCATAAAATTATTAGCCTCTGGAGGGAGATTGGGTCTACGTGGCCTAGCAGCAGGCTTCACTAGGGGTGGGGGAGCAGTACTGCCAATAATTGGCATAGAGGGAGCTGGACCTACTGGCACGGGTGGGATATTAGGTTTCCGTGATTGGACTGGGGCTAAATTAGCCATAAGAGGTTGAGGGGGAAGAGCAGCAGTGGTCACCAGACTACCTGGCGTATTAGGGCAATTGGGGGTGACAATAGGGGGAGGATTAGTCTCAAGAGATCTACCCTGATGGCTAGCCGAGGATTTCATGCTACTTATCGTGGCCTCCAGGATAGTGAGTCTAATCTCAACCTTTTTGATACTCTCACTAATCGGCAATAACAGAGACCTGAGCAAAAATTCCAGATTTCCTAACGGGACAGCAGAGAGCGGAACATTGGTGACATTATTTACCATGGCATCAGCGGAGTCAGATGTTATAGTAGACTTTTCGGGCGGTATAATATGTACATTTTCCGATAACCTCTCAATAGTTGGGGGGGGGTTTTAGAGTTCTCCCAAACTCAGTGTGAGGAATTTTTGTTTATTTTTTCCCTGGCCACCCCTCGACTTTCTCCTACGTTTATTAGGTGGGGGGCCATGTACCCCGTGTACAAGAATTAGCTTAGGTTTAGCTTTCCTACCTTTTATGGCAGGTGGAGGCTGGGTAATTAGATCAACAGTCACACAACTTGGGCTGATAGGGCTGATAGGGGGGGTAACATTAGTAGTCGGTTCAGTAGTGTTATTGGTGCAATCCCTCAGAAGAAGAGGGACATCGTCCAATGAAGATAGCTCCCCGGTAAGTGGTATACAGTTATCTCCAAGGGGCCTATTTTTCAAGTTTTCAATGGAACGTCTACGCTCCGCCCTGAGCTTGGTCAGAATGCTTTCCTTCTCCCCATCTCCCACAGCCCGAGGGAAATAGTTATCTAAAGTCCCATTTTTAGCTCCCCCCGCCTTCATAGAGGAACGATCCATGGCCGGGGTAGGTATAACAAACAGCTATAGATGACCGGAAAATAGCTAAAGAGAGTAGGCCCAGCCCGGCCTTATCCGGCCTATGAGGGCCCGCCCTTTGCCCGGGATTAGCCCCGGGCGCTCCCGCGCGCTACCGCTCCGCGATGGAAGTCACTTTATTATAAAGGGCCTGTTTAGCAGGGTGGAGTCCAGTTGGGCGGGGCAGATGGGGAGAGCACGCCAGGTGGAGCAGGTGCTGATACCTGGACTCCTGGGAAAGCGAGGCCCGGTTCAAGTGCTCGCAGCCCCTCTGTCCTTGCCTCCGCCCTCAGCTGCTCCCAGGTGTCAAGCGGTGATTATCGCTGCCGGACCCGCGAAGCAGGTACCGCGAGGTATGGGCTCTGTTCCCACAACGACAACAATCCTCACAGGCGGCAGGTCAGTTCCGAAGGCGTCCCACGTAGTATCACAGGCACAGGGGTTTTAGCAGGTGGAGTCCAGTTGGGCGGGGCAGATGGGGAGAGCACGCCAGGTGGAGCAGGCGCTGATACCGGGACTCCTGGGAAAGCGAGTCCCGGTTCAAGTGCTCGCAGCCCCTCTGTCCTTGCCTCCGCCCTCAGCTGCTCCCAGGTGTCAAGCGGTGATTATCGCTGCGGGACCCGCGAAGCGGGTACCGCGAGGTATGGGCTCTGTTCCCACAACGACAACAATCCTCACAGGCGGCAGGTCAGTTCCGAAGGCGTCCCACATAGTATTACAGGCACAGGGGTTTTAGCAGGTGGAGTCCAGTTGGGCAGGGCAGATGGGGAGAGCACGCCAGGTGGAGCAGGCACTGATACCGGGACTCCTGGGAAAGCGAGTCCCGGTTCAAGTGCTCGCAGCCCCTCTGTCCTTGCCTCCGCCCTCAGCTGCTCCCAGGTGTCAAGCGGTGATTATCGCTGCGGGACCCGCGAAGCAGGTACCGCGAGGTATGGGCTCTGTTCCCACAACGACAACAATCCTCACAGGCGGCAGGTCAGTTCCGAAGGCGTCCCACGTAGTATCACAGGCACAGGGGTTTTAGCAGGTGGAGTCCAGTTGGGCGGGGCAGATGGGGAGAGCACGCCAGGTGGAGCAGGCGCTGATACCGGGACTCCTGGGAAAGCGAGTCCCGGTTCAAGTGCTCGCAGCCCCTCTGTCCTTGCCTCCGCCCTCAGCTGCTCCACTTAGGTTTAGCTTTCCTACCTTTTATGGCAGGTGGAGGCTGGGTAATTAGATCAACAGTCACACAACTTGGGCTGATAGGGCTGATAGGGGGGGTAACATTAGTAGTCGGTTCAGTAGTGTTATTGGTGCAATCCCTCAGAAGAAGAGGGACATCGTCCAATGAAGATAGCTCCCCGGTAAGTGGTATACAGTTATCTCCAAGGGGCCTATTTTTCAAGTTTTCAATGGAACGTCTACGCTCCGCCCTGAGCTTGGTCAGAATGCTTTCCTTCTCCCCATCTCCCACAGCCCGAGGGAAATAGTTATCTAAAGTCCCATTTTTAGCTCCCCCCGCCTTCATAGAGGAACGATCCATGGCCGGGGTAGGTATAACAAACAGCTATAGATGACCGGAAAATAGCTAAAGAGAGTAGGCCCAGCCCGGCCTTATCCGGCCTATGAGGGCCCGCCCTTTGCCCGGGATTAGCCCCGGGCGCTCCCGCGCGCTACCGCTCCGCGATGGAAGTCACTTTATTATAAAGGGCCTGTTTAGCAGGGTGGAGTCCAGTTGGGCGGGGCAGATGGGGAGAGCACGCCAGGTGGAGCAGGTGCTGATACCTGGACTCCTGGGAAAGCGAGGCCCGGTTCAAGTGCTCGCAGCCCCTCTGTCCTTGCCTCCGCCCTCAGCTGCTCCCAGGTGTCAAGCGGTGATTATCGCTGCTGGACCCGCGAAGCAGGTACCGCGAGGTATGGGCTCTGTTCCCACAACGACAACAATCCTCACAGGCGGCAGGTCAGTTCCGAAGGCGTCCCACGTAGTATCACAGGCACAGGGGTTTTAGCAGGTGGAGTCCAGTTGGGCGGGGCAGATGGGGAGAGCACGCCAGGTGGAGCAGGCGCTGATACCGGGACTCCTGGGAAAGCGAGTCCCGGTTCAAGTGCTCGCAGCCCCTCTGTCCTTGCCTCCGCCCTCAGCTGCTCCCAGGTGTCAAGCGGTGATTATCGCTGCGGGACCCGCGAAGCGGGTACCGCGAGGTATGGGCTCTGTTCCCACAACGACAACAATCCTCACAGGCGGCAGGTCAGTTCCGAAGGCGTCCCACATAGTATTACAGGCACAGGGGTTTTAGCAGGTGGAGTCCAGTTGGGCAGGGCAGATGGGGAGAGCACGCCAGGTGGAGCAGGCACTGATACCGGGACTCCTGGGAAAGCGAGTCCCGGTTCAAGTGCTCGCAGCCCCTCTGTCCTTGCCTCCGCCCTCAGCTGCTCCCAGGTGTCAAGCGGTGATTATCGCTGCGGGACCCGCGAAGCAGGTACCGCGAGGTATGGGCTCTGTTCCCACAACGACAACAATCCTCACAGGCGGCAGGTCAGTTCCGAAGGCGTCCCACGTAGTATCACAGGCACAGGGGTTTTAGCAGGTGGAGTCCAGTTGGGCGGGGCAGATGGGGAGAGCACGCCAGGTGGAGCAGGCGCTGATACCGGGACTCCTGGGAAAGCGAGTCCCGGTTCAAGTGCTCGCAGCCCCTCTGTCCTTGCCTCCACCCTCAGCTGCTCCCAGGTGTCAAGCGGTGATTATCGCTGCGGGACCCGCGAAGCGGGTACCGCGAGGTATGGGCTCTGTTCCCACAACGACAACAATCCTCACAGGCGGCAGGTCAGTTCCGAAGGCGTCCCACGTAGTATCACAGGCACAGGGGTTTTAGCAGGTGGAGTCCAGTTGGGCGGGGCAGATGGGGAGAGCACGCCAGGTGGAGCAGGCACTGATACCGGGACTCCTGGGAAAGCGAGTCCCGGTTCAAGTGCTCGCAGCCCCTCTGTCCTTGCCTCCGCCCTCAGCTGCTCCCAGGTGTCAAGCGGTGTCACTCTATAAAACAAAAGCATTCGTCTTTCATCTACTTATATTCTGTGAAACATTGTTTACTGTTTAAAAACAATAAATGAAAAATCAGGATATCAAATTCTATGAAACCTTGTTGATTGCTTAGGAATAATTAATAGTAAATCAAAATATCAAGCCATAGTAAAAATACATATTCGGGCAATCTGAACTATAACATTGCAATGAATCAAAAACCTCAATGGCATTGGTAATTGTGCATTTGCACTGTAAAACATACAAATGACTAAATGAACATATAGAATTAAAAAAGGGAATATTTCAAATGAAAGGCATATGGAGATTACATTGATTGAGGTCTGATCCACACTCAACTTTCACTTCTGAACAATTTGCTTTGAGTCTATGGTGCCAAGGTTCTTAAAGAAAACGTCAGTATTCTACATTGGAATGAGTAATCCAAAGATTCTCACCTTCCGATGCTGGTAAAAAAAAATAGCTTAGCTTGATATATCTATTACCAAGTATGACTTGTAATCTTAAGACACATGTTTAAATTGTAGTAAAAGAAATCATTTGGTTTTTGTGTTTACTGTAGGGCTCTATTTGTAAGACGGCAAAAACCATCAAACAAAGGGCAGTGGATCTCCAACAGTGCTTAATTTGTAAAAAAAAAAAAAAAAATGTGCAGGTCCTCAGAAGCCCGCAGCTGTGGCAATTAAATGTCGGCGCACTAAATAACAAGGCTGGTGGTCTTAAATCTACCTGATGCCCAGCAGCGGCCCTTGTAGGTAAGAGCATTGGGCTAACAAAAATGCTCATTCTTCTGAGGGCAATAAAGTGAGTATTGTTGAACTGGGTAGTGATCGGGACGTGTTATTATGCACCAAGAAACATATGAGTTTGTGTGCTGTGTGTGTTGTACCTGTGGCCATACTGGACTAATTATTAGCTTCAACTTACCATACAGTACATGCAATATTCATCTGTTCTTTTCTCTCCCTTTTCTGATGACAGGAAGTGGCACATTTTTAAACAATTTCTGCTGTCCTCATTTTTGTTCTTTACGTATTTTGTTCACGTTTGGTTGGAAATCATTTACTTATGAAATAGTGGCTATCTCTTAGTCGGGTTGTTGTTTCAAGGCGCGAAGGTGTACTGTACATGCAGTGTGACAGCCTCCCACAGTGTTTCAGTGTTTCAGATTTGTCACACACGCCTCTCACGACACTTAACTAATCAGATATACCCGACTCAGGGTGTTAATTGGTTCTTCTTATGCGCAGCAATTAAGGAGTAGGCTTGGGGCTACCTCTATTTTCATTTGTTGTTTACTCCAAGCTGAAAATATAGACACGCGACATCTGTATGTTGGGAAATACTGGCAGCATCAGCCGATATTATAAAGCTTTGTCTGGGTCCCACTAAAATCAACATTTTTAGGTTCCCTGACGTCCTGCATAAGAAGGGGGTGGGCACTCCACATAATGCTCAGCTCTACCTTCAGGTGTGGTTACTAGAGATTTTAAGTGGGGGACATTCTGGGTGCTTGTTCTTCTTATGTTACTAGTTTCCAAATGTTCAGAACAAGATAAGAACTATAAAGTGGCATATGTTGGGGTTCATTTTTTAATTAATCCAAGTGTTTCGTGTATCACCAATATGCTTTGTATTTAAGTTTGGGAACAAAAATACAGACAATGTACAGTGATAGACAATTAATACCATAATTCTCGACATAAGGTGTCAGCAAGCACAGTGTGCATCAAGGTGTAAGCAAGGCAATGATATACAGGCATGCCTTGTGCTGCACTGTGAAATGATTCATTAGATGATTTCTTTAAATCCTCAAGAAGCACTAATTTACACTGCCCAGAAAACACCAGAGATTTTGGCACACATGTACACAATTTTTATCTGTGCCCGCTGGCTCTTACTACGGTACGTAAATACCTGCTATGCTTTGTGTCCCAGTGCGAGTTTCAATGCAAAACCATGGTAACCCCTCCCAAGGGCAAGTCAACTCCCCCTCCCAGCGCCCGAAAATGCATTTCTTTCCCCTCTATCAATTCAGTGACAACATGATATGGTGCATAGAAAAGGCCTCAGTTTATTAAAAAACATGGTTTAACATCTCGCAATTTTAGTTGGCCATTCATAAACATCCATGTCGTTGAACTTCCTGCATTGTCTCAACATTTTGTTGTTGTTCCTTTTATGACAGCACTGTTTTCTTCGAGGTGCCCCTTTTTGCCAGACCTCTGTGTTTTTAGTTCCTGGCTTCCCCTGCTACCGATTTCGTGGACGTCCATTAGGACAGTCCCGGGCTGCAAGTGCCATTTCGCTTGCCTTGGCCCTTGCGGGCCACTCGCAGCTCCTCAGTGTCCCTGCTGTGTGCCATCCCAAGGACCCTGCGTGAGCATCTCATCTACTCTGCCTGTGGCTGTGTGCTGTCATTTGTTCCCTTAGTACCCCTGCAATGAGGCATCACAAGGACACTGAGTGAGCAGCCCATCTTCCAAGTGATAACCCGGGGATCGCAGGTTAATGAAGCTGTGCCTCACAAAATCCCAGCTATTTGCCCTGCATGCCTTTGCCATGGTAATGTTCAACTTGCGCCTGGATTTTTTGACTGTTCCTGGTGTAGGGCCCCTCTCCAAGCCCTCCGCACTAATATTTCTGAAGATACTACCTCGGCCGGGCTAGGTAGTTTCATTAGCGATGCAAGGCCCATGATAATTTTTTTCAAAAGGCGTCTCCTCCCCATGTCTGCTAGATCATTCACCCCCAGATGAACCATTATTGCATCCGGCCCGTCACCCTGCCACAGCGCCCTTTGTACTGAGGGTAGTAGCTGGTCACACTTTATCCCAGATTGTCCCAGCCAGGTTACCTCCATGTTCTGGAGCCAGATTCCTCAGAATTCATGCCTTGCCGGCGCCCACCGCTTTGCACGCATTATATAGGAGTACCCCTTGATCCATACTTTCCTGCGACCTTCTGGCGGACCTAGAGGGTGGCAGGGAAAATCAGACTCAACGTTTGAAGGCATTTGATGGCCAGCGTCCCATTGCCTTGTTCCGCTCCATGCCAAACCCCAGGTCCGATGCAGTGGTTGTTACCCCTACGCGGAACGAGTGTGACCCAAATTCCCTTGGTGGGAAGCCAGCCCTTTCAAGGATCCTCCGCCTGATCGCTATGAACTGACACCGGCTGGGATGGCTCCACAGCCGTAGCCCCTTGCTAAGTCAGTGTGAAGCTCTAGTTGGTCAGCACCCAAGGCTCCCGCCACATGAGGGTACCATTGAAATTGGCCAAGAATATAAAAATCGTAATCATACGCTCTTGTATAGCGCCTTATCACCGTAAGGTCTCAAGGCGCTTGCTTTGGGAACCCGTCCTGGTCTTTCCCTGCAAGATTACCCCTACTGGGCATCCCCAAGGTGAAGACCAGGCATCCCTTCACGGTGGGGCCATAGTGGAGATTAAGCAAGCAATTGCCCAGAGTTGCAGAGTGTGAACCCACGATTCGAGTAGGCACCGAGGCGAGAATTATCGAGTCCGTGGACATTATGAGCTCAAGACCCTGCCGAGTCGGGAATTGAACCCTGTTCCCCAGGTCTGACCTCTGCATCAGGGTCTGCCTCCTCTAACTGGTGAGCCACACTTCTCCACACAGAAGGTGTCCTATTGCTTAAGACCTCTCGCACTCCTTGCATGAGGCGAACCCTATGGTGTTTCTGTAACATGCCACTTGTCAGCCAGGCCAGGGCCCTGTCAAAGGGCCGCCCCGCGGGGACCACTCTCGTGGCGAGGTTCAGTTTCCCCAGCAGCTGCTACACTCACCTAACGTTGCCGTAGGCCCCGTTTGATTCCCCATAGCTCATCCATCTTCTCTGGTGGTAGTTTGCACGTACCGGCCACTGAGTCTAGTTCTATCCCGAGGAAGGACAGCTTGGTGGTTGAGCCTTCGGTTTTGTCTTGTGCAAGCGGGACACCTAACCAGGCCTACAAACAGGTAGAGGAAGTTTGCACACTCCCCCGATCCCACCCTACCAAAAATCAGGAAATCATCTAAGTAGTGGAACTTTCCCTCTGTGGGGTGGTATGTCCCAAGCTCCCATTCCAAAAAACTACCAAATGACTGAAAACAGGCACAGGATATGGAACTGCCCATGGGTAAACATTTGTCATAATAATATAAGCCGAGGAGGTGGTAACTGCCAAGGTGCACCAGCAGATGCCGAGGAGAAATTAAATAAATAATTAATTTTCACTCAGCATCAACCCTCAAAATCCCCCACTAACCGGCCCCACCACCCCACTGCTGTTACCTGCATGGACCGTGGATGGACAGGCGGTGTATTGACCTAAATTTGCCTACTTCCTTCCTAGGTACCACGCCCAAAGGAGAAACCATCAAGTTTGGTAGTGGGGGGATAGGAAAGGACCAGCTACTCTGTCCAGTTGGACCTCCTAGCCCACCTTCTGTCTAGCTGCCTCTGGGTTGTCCCATAAGGATTTTGAGGTGTGGCTGCCCCGTGAGGCCTCAGGTCCTTTGTAAGGGATGGGAAAACCCGCTGTGAACCCTTGTGCCAACTGCTGTCTGTCTACCTTTCTGGAATAATGAGTCAGTAATGAAGGCATTCTACTTGTCTTTATGGGGGTTTTCCTCCCCCTTTTGTGGTGTTACACCCTGGTCGTTACTTTTTTGTGCTCCCTTTGTCTCTGTTGTTGCCTGCCCCTTGGGACTGTCTGCATTGCATGGCAGGGTGGTTCCCCCCACAGGTCCCACAGCTGTGCTTAAACCTCGGAAGCGCTCCCCCATTTACACTCATCTTTGTCATACTTCCAACATGATGACACCCGGGTTTTCCCCATCTTGCTGCCATATCTGCTTCTTTTTCCTAAAGCCTTCATCATATCTCAACCATGCATCACCCTGATATTTCTGCTGTGCTTCTTGTACCTTCTGTTCGTACAAGATTAATGCTGCGGCACTCTGGAGGAACTTCTCTATGAATACACATGCCACTGTCCTGAAGGCCCTTAACCAATTTTCTATGGTACTCTCTACCCTTGGCTTGCATCTATCCCTCCTGTCCTCATCTTTCTTATCTTGAGTTGTGAGGTCTAAGCCGGCTTGGCGAACCTCCAGCAATGGCTAAAATATCTATATACTCCTTTCTCTAAATCCTTTCCTTCACTGGTAGCAGGAAATGGTTTGCTAGTCCCAGGAGCTTTGTGGTAGTGGATGGGTCCCCTAGGCAGGGGTGTATGTCCTCGCTTCAATAACCAGAGAAGAGGGTATGCAGTTCCTATAGAGGTAAGGGGATAAGGAGGGAGAGATGCACACTAATTCCTCATGGAGACAGAAATGTCCACAGAAAAAGCCGGGAGGGGGACTCCTCCCTTTGGAGCTAGGGCCCTCACACACCCAGCCAGCTAGGTGTTATGCTTCATCATTGGGTCTGCTCCTTGTCGGGCCGGTGCTGCAAAACCCGACGGGCACCCAATGAGGGGCTCTTTAGCAGAGATATTTTGTTCCTCCCGTTTGGTGCAGTCGGGGTGAAGGGCCCAGAAAGTGTAGATGTGGTGTAGTGGTGAAAAGAAGTGAATAAGACAGGTCAGTTAGTCCTAAAAGTACCTTTATTCTGGTAGGCTGACTGCCTGATAAAAACTGTGGAATGGCAGCTTTCTAAGAACAATGTGTCTCAGTAACTGCGCTCTACTCTCAAGAGGTCAACATGTTTCTTGCCTGTGGTGTCTGGAGGATCGGAGGCAATTCTTCAGGACCATCTCAAATTACTATTTACACAGGGTGGTGAGGTGGACGACCTACCTCCCACGTTGTAAACCTGTAGACCAGTAACCACAGATGTTGAGGAACCTAGATAAAAATAAAGAAGAACAGTGGCAATTGGTAAAAACAGAACATTTGTACCTCTCTCGTCTCTGTTACACAAATTAGTGACCCAACAGTGTGCAAATCATGATAAAAATCGTCACACAACATGTGCCAAAAGTGCAGCTATCAAATGGTTGAAACATAGTGAGGAAGCGTGCGCACACTTTACATTGCTCTCTCTCTTTTAAAAGAACACGCTATGTAAAGCGTTTGTGCAACACATACTGCCTCTGGGATAAGCCTGACTGCTCGTGCCAAGCTACCAAGGGGGTGAGCAGGGGTTATCTTCAGCGTGTAACTCCCTTGCCCTGACTAGAGTGGTGGTTTCTGCCTGGCTTAGGTGCATGCCCTAGCCAACCAGAAATCCAATTTCTAACATTGGTTGTTAGAGGTGAGGATAGGACTTGCGTTTGCGCAGTACCACAGCAACAACTGGTAGAAACCACCGCAATGGAGCGCACACCGCTAGCCCCTCCTCCGGATCGCCCCTGGGGACTCTGGCACTTGTAGTTCAATAGTGGATCACCCAGGTGGGTGCAAGTCGGTACTTGTTGGACTGATGAATCTCTAGACCTGATACATGTCCCGGGTTTTTGGGTATCGCCCGAGACATGGCTCGGGTTTCGGGATAACTTCCCTCATCAGTAGAGAAATGGTTAGGGGTGGAGGAGAAGGCCGCCAAGCAACCGTCAATGGCCTCGATGCCTGAACCGGCACGCAGGGCAGCATCCAGGAGCCCGTCGGCTCAAAGCTCAAGGGAGCCAATTAGTAGAAACCACCGCAATGGAGCGCACACCGCTAGCCCCTCCTCCGGATCGCCCCTCGGGACTCTGGCACTTGTAGTTCAATAGTGGATCACCCAGGTGGGTGCAAGTCGGTACTTGTTGGACTGATGAATCTCTAGACCCGATACATGTCCCGGGTTTTTGGGTATCGCCCGAGACATGGCTCAGGTTTCGGGATAACTTCCCTCATCAGTAGAGAAATGGTTAGGGGTGGAGGAGAAGGCCGCCAAACAACCGTCAATGGCCTCGATGCCTGAACCGGCACGCAGGGCAGCATCCAGGAGCCCGTCGGCTCAAAGCTCAAGGGAGCCAATTAGTAGAAACCACCGCAATGGAGCGCACACCGCTAGCCCCTCCTCCGGATCGCCCCTCGGGACTCTGGCACTTGTAGTTCAATAGTGGATCACCCAGGTGGGTGCAAGTCGGTACTTGTTGGACTGATGAATCTCTAGACCCGATACATGTCCCGGGTTTTTGGGTATCGCCCGAGACATGGCTCGGGTTTCGGGATAACTTCCCTCATCAGTAGAGAAATGGTTAGGGGTGGAGGAGAAGGCCGCCAAACAACCGTCAATGGCCTCGATGCCTGAACCGGCACGCAGGGCAGCATCCAGGAGCCCGTCGGCTCAAAGCTCAAGGGAGCCAATTAGTAGAAACCACCGCAATGGAGCGCACACCGCTAGCCCCTCCTCCGGATCGCCCCTCGGGACTCTGGCACTTGTAGTTCAATAGTGGATCACCCAGGTGGGTGCAAGTCGGTACTTGTTGGACTGATGAATCTCTAGACCCGATACATGTCCCGGGTTTTTGGGTATCGCCCGAGACATGGCTCGGGTTTCGGGATAACTTCCCTCATCAGTAGAGAAATGGTTAGGGGTGGAGGAGAAGGCCGCCAAACAACCGTCAATGGCCTCGATGCCTGAACCGGCACGCAGGGCAGCATCCAGGAGCCCGTCGGCTCAAAGCTCAAGGGAGCCAATTAGTAGAAACCACCGCAATGGAGCGCACACCGCTAGCCCCTCCTCCGGATCGCCCCTCGGGACTCTGGCACTTGTAGTTCAATAGTGGATCACCCAGGTGGGTGCAAGTCGGTACTTGTTGGACTGATGAATCTCTAGACCCGATACATTTCCCGGGTTTTTGGGTATCGCCCGAGACATGGCTCGGGTTTCGGGATAACTTCCCTCATCAGTAGAGAAATGGTTAGGGGTGGAGGAGAAGGCCGCCAAACAACCGGCAATGGCCTCGATGCCTGAACCGGCACGCAGGGCAGCATCCAGGAGCCCGTCGGCTCAAAGCACAAGGGAGCCAATTAGTAGAAACCACCGCAATGGAGCGCACACCGCTAGCCCCTCCTCCGGATCGCCCCTCGGGACTCTGGCACTTGTAGTTCAATAGTGGATCACCCAGGTGGGTGCAAGTCGGTACTTGTTGGACTGATGAATCTCTAGACCCGATACATGTCCCGGGTTTTTGGGTATCGCCCGAGACATGGCTCGGGTTTTGGGATAACTTCCCTCATCAGTAGAGAAATGGTTAGGGGTGGAGGAGAAGGCCGCCAAACAACCGTCAATGGCCTCGATGCCTGAACCGGCACGCAGGGCAGCATCCAGGAGCCCGTCGGCTCAAAGCTCAAGGGAGCCAATTAGTAGAAACCACCGCAATGGAGCGCACACCGCTAGCCCCTCCTCCGGATCTCCCCTTGGGACTCTGGCACTTGTAGTTCAATAGTGGATCACCCAGGTGGGTGCAAGTCGGTACTTGTTGGACTGATGAATCTCTAGACCCGATACATGTCCCTGGTTTTTGGGTATCGCCCGAGACATGGCTTGGGTTTCGGGATAACTTCCCTCATCAGTAGAGAAATGGTTAGGGGTGGAGGAGAAGGCCGCCAAACAACCGTCAATGGCCTCGATGCCTGAACCGGCACGCAGGGCAGCCTCCAGGAGCCCGTCGGCTCAAAGCTCAAGGGAGCCAATTAGTAGAAACCACCGCAATGGAGCGCACACCGCTAGCCCCTCCTCCGGATTGCCCCTCGGGACTCTGGCACTTGTAGTTCAATAGTGGATCACCCAGGTGGGTGCAAGTCGGTACTTGTTGGACTGATGAATCTCTAGACCCGATACATGTCCCGGGTTTTTGGGTATCGCCCGAGACATGGCTCGGGTTTCGGGATAACTTCCCTCATCAGTAGAGAAATGGTTAGGGGTGGAGGAGAAGGCCGCCAAACAACCGTCAATGGCCTCGATGCCTGAACCGGCACGCAGGGCAGCATCCAGGAGCCCGTCGGCTCAAAGCTCAAGGGAGCCAATTAGTAGAAGCCACCGCAATGGAGCACACACCGCTAGCCCCTCCTCCGGATCGCCCCTCGGGACTCTGGCACTTGTAGTTCAATAGTGGATCACCCAGGTGGGTGCAAGTCGGTACTTGTTGGACTGATGAATCTCTAGACCCGATACATGTCCTGGGTTTTTGGGTATCGCCCGAGACATGGCTCGGGTTTCGGGATAACTTCCCTCATCAGTAGAGAAATGGTTAGGGGTGGAGGAGAAGGCCGCCAAACAACCGTCAATGGCCTAGATGCCTGAACCGGCACGCAGGGCAGCATCCAGGATCCCGTCGGCTCAAAGCTCAAGGGAGCCAATTAGTAAAAACCACCGCAATGGAGCGCACACCGCTAGCCCCTCCTCCGGATCGCCCCTCGGGACTCTGGCACTTGTAGTTCAATAGTGGATCACCCAGGTGGGTGCAAGTCGGTACTTGTTGGACTGATGAATCTCTAGACCCGATACATGTCCCGGGTTTTTGGGTATCGCCCGAGACATGGCTCGGGTTTTGGGATAACTTCCCTCATCAGTAGAGAAATGGTTAGGGGTGGAGGAGAAGGCCGCCAAACAACCGTCAATGGCCTCGATGCCTGAACCGGCACGCAGGGCAGCATCCAGGAGCCCGTCGGCTCAAAGCTCAAGGGAGCCAATTAGTAGAAACCACCGCAATGGAGCGCACACCGCTAGCCCTTCCTCCGGATTGCCCCTCGGGACTCTGGCACTTGTAGTTCAATAGTGGATCACCCAGGTGGGTGCAAGTCGGTACTTGTTGGACTGATGAATCTCTAGACCCGATACATGTCCCGGGTTTTTGGGTATCGCCCGAGACATGGCTCGGGTTTCGGGATAACTTCCCTCATCAGTAGAGAAATGGTTAGGGGTGGAGGAGAAGGCCGCCAAACAACCGTCAATGGCCTCGATGCTTGAACCGGCACGCAGGGCAGCATCCAGGAGCCCGTTGGCTCAAAGCTCAAGGGAGCCAATTAGTAGAAACCACCGCAATGGAGCGCACACCGCTAGCCCCTCCTCCGGATCGCCCCTCGGGACTCTGGCACTTGTAGTTCAATAGTGGATCACCCAGGTGGGTGCAAGTCGGTACTTGTTGGACTGATGAATCTCTAGACCCGATACATGGCCCGGGTTTTTGGGTATCGCCCGAGACATGGCTCGGGTTTCGGGATAACTTCCCTCATCAGTAGAGAAATGGTTAGGGGTGGAGGAGAAGGCCGCCAAACAACCGTCAATGGCCTCGATGCCTGAACCGGCACACAGGGCAGCATCCAGGAGCCCGTCGGCTCAAAGCTCAAGGGAGCCAATTAGTAGAAACCACCGCAATGGAGCGCACACCGCTAGCCCCTCCTGCGGATCGCCCCTCGGGACTCTGGCACTTGTAGTTCAATAGTGGATCACCCAGGTGGGTGCAAGTCGGTACTTGTTGGACTGATGAATCTCTAGACCCGATACATGTCCCGGGTTTTTGGGTATCGCCCGAGACATGGCTCGGGTTTCGGGATTACTTCACTCATCAGTAGAGAAATGGTTAGGGGTGGAGGAGAAAGCCGCCAAACAACCGTTAATGGCCTCGATGCCTGAACCGGCACGCAGGGCAGCATCCAGGAGCCCGTCGGCTCAAAGCTCAAGGGAGCCAATTAGTAGAAACCACCGCAATGGAGCGCACACCGCTAGCCCCTCCTCCGGATCGCCCCTCGGGACTCTAGCACTTGTAGTTCAATAGTGGATCACCCAGGTGGGTGCAAGTCGGTACTTGTTGGACTGATGTGCGCTCCATTGCGGTGGTTTCTACTAATTGGCTCCCCTGCGTATTTTTGGGGGGTGTGTGTGTTCGCACGGGTTTCTGCAAGTTCGCGAGGGTTTTGTACAATTTCGCAAATTGCGAACTTACTTGTCGGGTCGCCAGTTTTGCGAACTTGTTGTTTCTACGTGCCCAGCCTGTTTGCAAGGCTTTCTTCATCACTGCCACCCTCTGTCACCACTGGCACTCTTTTTGGTCACCCATGCCACCCTCTGGCTCACCCATGTCATCCTCTGTGTCATCACAGCACCCTCTGGTTCACCAGTGTACATTATTGGGGCAAAGCAAAGCACTGCCATCCTCTGTCAACACTGGCACTCTGGTTCACCCATGCCACCCTCTGGCTGGCACACCCATGCCACCCTCGGTGTCATCACAACACCCTCTGATTGACCAGTGAGTGTACACCTGCTAAGTGCTTTAAGTTTTGCAAACAACAACACCTGCCCTGCCCCAACTGACATTAATGAAGGCTGGCACCTGCTTGTCTGCTCCCTTTCCTTTTTGTTGCAAATGCAATGTAAATTTTTTTTAACAGGATGCAATGGCATACTTGTAACTATTCTGTGACTGTCAGAGCAGGGTCACACAATAGTTGCAAGTAGGCAACCGGATTCTGGAGGGCCCCTTCAGGAAGCACTACAGGTAAATGGTTACAAATGATGAGCTCGAACTTTTGCACCTGCTCGTTGGTTTTGCTTTTGCAAAACTCGTTTTTCGGTAATTTCGCCCTATTCGCGAGGCGCGGCGTAGTGCGAACTCGCCCGTGGAAGTCGCGAACTCGTGCGAGTTACCCCAAGGTTGAGTATGGGCGCCGCCATTTTGTTTGCGTGACGTATTTCCGTTTCCGCCCGCTATGTGTAATCTCGCGCAATGCGCGCCTTGCGAATGCAAGTTCGCACGAGTTCGCGAGAGAAATCGCGTGAGAACTTACTTACGCGCACGTGATCGGGCCGCCGTCTTGTTTTTCATTCATTCCTATGTGTCTGGGTATGGTGTTTCTATCCTCTGTATATCTCTGCCATCCTTTGCTTGTTTTAATATTTTTTTGATCTATTTAACTTATTTTCTATCCCTCTATTTTTCTAGATCTATATTTTTGTGTTTTAGGCTACTTTTGTTTACTTTTCAACTACTTTTTTAAACTTTTATTTCCTTCTTCCCTACTCTTATTCTTTTTCATTTTGTCTCTTCTTTACTGCTAACACCTGCCCAGAACATGGTCAAGACAGCTGTCAAGCTGCCCAAGACGGGCACCGCAGCCCGCGCCCGGCTCCCGTGTGGTCGCTTGAGGGCCGAAATGGTGGTGCCCCGGGAGATCTTCAGCCCTGAGGAGGTGGGCGCACTTGTTTTTTATGTGCAGCGCCGTCTCCCCAGGACCATCGCGGCAGGCGGCAGGATCGCTGCTGGTTACACCAACAGCCAGGAGCGACGGAAGCGGTGGGGGCAGGTGTGCCGGGCCCTTTTTAAGATCACGGGGGTCCAGCGCACCTACAATCAAGTCACCCACCGCTGGACCGATATACTGGACCGAGAGCGTGACCTGCTAGACGTGCTGGGAGTGGAGGTCCCCGGGCTTGGTGAGTAGTAGTAGCAATTTTTTCATCACTCACTACTCTGTTTTTTCTCCTGCTCTGTGTGACTGTGTTATATTGCAAATGTTTGCTTTAATTTTTTTACAAAGAGCAATAATGCTGCTGGTGATTACATTGATAAGAGAGGTATATTAATATTTCAAAATCTTCTGTGCATTTCAGGTGCACTGTTCTCCTTCTCTGTGCCGGTGCCACTGCTTATTTGTTTTCTATTTTGTGTTCATTTAATTGGGCTGAGTAATGTATGAGTGTATTTTACAGAACTGCGTAATGCTAGACACAAAGGGGCAGATTTACAAGCCCCTTGTTCCACGTTTACACTGCCTTACCTGACACACAGCGACGTAAACGTGGCGCATCCCTGCGAGTCATGTACAACGTGATCCATCTAAGGAGATGCGCCACGTGAAGGCCTGGGCCTGCGCCACAATGGGTGCGTTCCCACGCAAGGGTGGGGCGGGGGGGTGGCGGTCAGGCAGATGTGTGCCTCGCAAAAGTGCCTGTGTGAAATCTACAAGATTTAACGCAGGCACTTCCGCGACGCTGCTATGTCAATTCTTTATGCCTGCTTGCTTGAAGCAGGCGTAAGGACTGATGCGGTATGTTGAGTATTGGGCAGCCCTGAGCACTGCTATAGTTGCATCGCGCCCGCGACGCGACTCTAGAGATGCGCCCCTCTTTCGTCACGAGATGCGTCACGCATCTGCCTACCCTTGCGCCAGGGTTTGCCGCATTGTAATAGCGGCGCATCTGCCGTGACGCAAGGTTAGTTTTGCGTTACGCATTTGTTCTGGTGCACATCTGGAGGTGTCCAGCTCAGAACTCGTAAGTATGCCCCTAAGTGTCAGATTAGCAATTACCTGCGCATCCCTGCAAAGTGTGCGGCACGCCAGCACCACCCATGGTGCGCCGTATTTACAATGCGGCACATCATGGTCCCAAAACGTCACCGAAGCGTTACGCATCGGTGCCGTAAAGGCGGCTCATTGATGGAGTTGCGTTGCAACGATGGTGCAGCTCCAGCAATGCTGCGTCAAGCCGTAAGTCTGCTTCATGCAGGCGCAGGGTTTCAGTGACGCATCATTGTCCTAAATGACTGATTGAAATTTTATATATTCCCCATAGCCACTTTTAGCATGCGTTCCTGCGCAGGAACGCCCTCCCTTGCGCTGGAATGCTCCCTAATGGCGCAGGGCTTTAGAATGGGATGCATCTCCCATATGCGTCACGTTGTTAATATACGCCACACCATGGCGCCTCTCTTGTTGTGGCGCTGCGTCACAAAATTGACGCAAGAATGGAGCAAAAGAGCTGCAAGGGGCTTGTAAATCTGCCCCTAGAGTAGAGGCTCAGGTGCAGTCCTTCCTTTGTAGCCCTCTTTTTGGATGAAATAGTTGGTTCTTGTTCTTTCTAAATGTTTGATTTGGTTGACAAGGACATCGGCAAGCAGCAATCATCAATGTTTTCTGTTAATTCTTTCATGTTGTACGTCAGGTCCGCCAAGGGGCAAGCGGACCGAAACATCGGATGCAGTGGCTCCAAAGGAGGAGGATGCAGGCCAGGGCGGCGAGTGCTCTTTTGCTGGCCCCAGTAAGTTTTAATTTAAATATAGAGGACCTATTGTTGTCCAAGCATTCCTAATTTAATTGTTTCGAAATAGTGTTTAGATAGGAGCAAAATCAATAATCCTACTGTTGCAGGGACAATTCTCCACAAACCGAACTATGGACACCAAAGACCAGAGTAATAATATTTCAGAGTGGCGTGTTTGGCACACTGTATAAATAAACCTGGTAGTGTCAGCGGCACGGACTCCTCCTTGCAAAAATTGCAAAACTTTTCGCTCAGTCACTCTAGTCTGGAGGACTAAAAACCACAGAGTCTATTCAAGTTTAAAAGCTTTATTAAAAGTTTAAGTAAACACATATATTAAAATAAAGTTAGTTGGAAATGGAAAAGTGCTTGGTGCTGAGTTGATGAGTAATGGATTGGAACACATTTCTTGTGGTCGAGCCGAGCTTTCACCTGGTTAGAAGTTGATGTTGCTCTTGTCCTTAGAAGTCCAGTTTCTGTCTGTTCAGAGAATAGTGTGTGTTAAAATTAAGCAAGCATTCAACAATTGTGACAAAAAAATGAAGCAAGACAACAGCTTTCCCTGGAAGGAGGGACATTTTTACTTTAGACTAGAGTAGACAGTCAATTAATTTTTCTGTTGTTTTCACATTTTTTCATTCATAGACCAAATACTAGTGGAGTGGTGTAATCTAACATTCTTAAATCTACTTTGTAGGTGGAACATCTGGTGGCGGGGCCAGCTCGGATGTGGTGGTCATCATTGACTCGGAGTCCGAGGATCAATCTGGGGAGGAGGCGGCGCTAGAGGAGTCGGACCAAGAGCAAGAAGTACAGACTGTGAGGAAGGAGACAGTGGCGGTGGCGAGTACAGGTAAGCTGGATCATGGTACTATCTGACTCTTAGATAGGATATGATGTGTATCCAGTGGTGGCCCAGTGACAAATTACAATATGGTAATTACAGCAGGCTGGGACCGACAGACAGATAGAGGCAGAGACAGAGAGAGAGGAAGACTGAAGGAGAGAGAGAGAGGGAGGGAGCCAGAGGGAGGGTGAGGGAGGGAGACAGAGAGAGAGAGACAGCGAGGTAGAGGGAGACACAGGGAGACATAAAGAGGGAGACAGAGAGAGAGAGAGAGAGGGAAACAGACATATCGCCTGGGCTTCTGCCAGATCTCTTTCATATGAAAGAGCATCAAACCAAGGATACAAGTGAGTTGTGGGAAGGGAAATGGTGATTCAAGCGCCCCCCCTTGCCCCTCCCTGCGGACGCCCATGATACTGGCCTGAATAGTTTTGTACTGCGCTGGCTAGTTGCTAGTTGTACTGTGACACAACTTCCTGCTGAATCATTTTGTGTTAATCATATTCTTAAAGAGCATTCGTTACAGATTATGTCTTTCTTTCTTCATATAGTTGGTAATACTAAAACTGCAAAACCGAGCAGGAGTATGCTGGCTGTACTGGCCCGGCAACGGAGGCTGGATGCCACTGTTGCGCAATATCGGCGGCTGGTGGAATTGGAGGGGGACGACACACAGTCCAGTGCATCAACATCTGCATCCTCCTCCGTGACCCCACGTTCTGCCGGTAAGCGCAGTGCTCCAGCGAACCGGAGCCGTGCTGGAAGACGCCACCGCCGAGCAGCAAAAGCTGCACCTCGCAGTACTGTTAAGGCTCGCTTGCGCCGTGCACTCCGCAGAGTGTCCGACCAGGAGGCGGAGGTCCAGAAATGGAGCAAATATCAGAATGTGGTGGAGGGCCTCCGCCTAGATCAAGCCATCCTCCAGGAGAAGTATGATGCCCTGGCCCTAAGGCATGATGCCCTGGAGGCCAAACTTAACAGCTTGCATCCCTAGAGTGTCCCTTTCCCCTTTTTTGGAGACTTTTGGGGGGTGGGAATTGTGAGTTGGGTTTTTTGGGGACTTTTGAAGGACTATTTATTTGTTGGGGTTAGGGAGGGTCTTGCGGGAGATTATTTTGTTAGGGATATAAATATACTTTTTCAAACTTTATCTGAGCATACCTGTTTTTTTACTACTTTTGAGCTTGGTGGGTGGTGGTTTTGCAGTAAGTTCATTTAACTGAACACTGTCATCGTGTTGGTTCACGTGCAATAGGCCAAATGTTTTCCTAAGTAAATGCCTGTCACAGAGTTTGTTAATTCAAGAGCCCTAGGACTTTACTGCTAGTACCACTGTCACTCTCTCGCCTCTCCGAATACTCCATTATACTACCTCCCATCCAAACGCTTATCTTACCTGTAATTTGTGTTTGAGGGCTGGCTCCACCTGGAATTCACAGTGTCCTAAGGCGTTCTGCAGCAGGGCCCCAACTGGAGTTTCCCGGCGTGGATTTTCTGCAAAACAAAAGCAATCAACATTAGAAATGTGGCAGCGGTGCTCACACAACCCAAAAACCTAGAAGCCCCAGAGACAGCCCCCCTGAGACAGGCAAGCGAGCAATAATAACGCCTACACGTTCACGTGCAATAGGCCAAATGTTTTCCTAAGTAAATGCCTGTCACAGAGTTTGTTAATTCAAGAGCCCTAGGACTTTACTGCTAGTACCACTGTCACTCTCTCGCCTCTCCGAATACTCCATTATACTACCTCCCATCCAAACGCTTATCTTACCTGTAATTTGTGTTTGAGGGCTGGCTCCACCTGGAATTCACAGTGTCCTAAGGCGTTCTGCAGCAGGGCCCCAACTGGAGTTTCCCGGCGTGGATTTTCTGCAAAACAAAAGCAATCAACATTAGAAATGTGGCAGCGGTGCTCACACAACCCAAAAAACTAGAAGCCCCAGAGACAGCACCCCTGAGACAGGCAAGCGAGCAATAATAACGCCTACACGTTCACGTGCAATAGGCCAAATGTTTTCCTAAGTAAATGCCCGTCACAGAGTTTGTTAATTCAAGAGCCCTAGGACTTTACTGCTAGTACCACTGTCACTCTCTCGCCTCTCCGAATACTCCATTATACTACCTCCCATCCAAACGCTTATCTTACCTGTAATTTGTGTTTGAGGGCTGGCTCCACCTGGAATTCACAGTGGGGGACTCGTCAACGTAAGTTTCTTCATTGTGCAGAATCCAGGCATCAGCATTATGGGTAATGGATAGGGTGAGTCTGGAGGAGGAGGACTCAGGATAGACGACCAGGACTGAGTTCTTGTCAACTAACTGTTGTGAACCTGAGGAATGCTGCGGCATCAAAATCAAGACAGTTCTGTTGATGGGCTTGTTGTTTTATTGGTTGATTACAGTTTTGTTGGGAATGTGATGAAGCACTTGCTAAAGAAAGACAGACACACAGGAATAAAAGTGAATAAGGAGGACTAATTACAATTAATGAATGATTGGCTCATTTTCAGAACTCGCTGTCAGGGAAGCAGAACTCGTCCTCATACTCTGCTAAATCATCAGTCGGGGTTACTTCTGGTAACTGAGGAGAACTTTCCTCAGGTAGGTCGGTGTCCTCTTCTTCCTGCGTGGATTCTCGTACTCTGTAATCTGGTGGTATGAAGTGCTGGTTCATCTTTATCAAGGTGAGCCGCTCCACATTTGCGGGCAAGAGGCGGGACCTTTTGGAAGTCACAATGCCACCAGCAGAACTAAAAACACGTTCTGAGGACACGCTTGCGAGTGGGCAAGACAAGTAATTGATAGCCAGGTTGGTGAGCTCTCGCCATATTTTTCTTTTCCCATGCCAATACGCCAATGGGTCCTCAGTAATATTGACCTCTGTTGAGTCATCCAGATAGGCTTGCACCATTGAAAGAATGTCCTCCCGGATTCCTGTACTTTGCACTTCTGTGTCCTTTCTAGGACAAGGAAACCCTAGCTGAGTTAGCCAACCCGCTTCAGACATATCGCCTTGGCCTGGTGCAGATGATACGGTTGCTGGTGTGGTTAACGGCTCAGAGGGAAAGTCACTCACTTCTGCCAGAGGCACAGATGCAGAAGTGCTTTTTTGGGACACCTGAGGGCCTGCTGATTCACTAGTAGTACTGTCTTCTCCTACAGTTTCCTTCCGCTCTCTTTCAAAACGAATGGCTGACTGAGCTAGCCAACCTTTGTACCCTGTAACATCCGATGTTTCAAAAGGAATTATTACTTTGCCAAACAATGGCTTTTTGTAACGTGGATCCAGAATAGTAGCACAAATGTAGTGCTGTTGTTTCTTGATATTTACAAGCCGTTCATTGCTAACTAGGCGTTGTAATAATCTCTGCGCCAACTCATGTGCTTCGTTCTTTCCAACGTCCTTTAATTGTGAAGACACCACCTTGACTTGGTGCTCGAGCTTCAGCAACAATGGGATAGCTTTGCTCAAAGAACAGTACTCCCTGCTGACGTCACGCGTGAAGACCTCAAAAGGACGAAGCATGTCTGTCAGGCTTTTAACTAGCTGCCATTGCTCCACCGCTAGCATCATTTCTGTCGTATCACCACCCAGGTTGTAGAAATACTCATTGACTACTGGAAACAGCTCATGCAGACGCTCAAGCATGTAGAAGGTTGAGTTCCAACGTGTTGCCACCTCCTGGATAAGTGCTTTCACTGGCATTCTACGTTCATTTTGCTTGCGCCTCAGCTCCTTCCGGGCCTTAAAAGAATGGTTGAAATGTGTGCATATTCTTCTGCAGATGGTCAGTGTTTTGTCGACTGCAAGTTCTTTTTTCAAAAAATTTTGCACAACAAGGTTGATACACTGCGCCAAACACGGCACTCTGAAATAGAAACCGTCCTCCATGGCCTTAACTACATTCCTGCCATTATCTGTAGAAACATAACCAACCTTGCAATTTCTTGGGCGCAGCCATTGCAAGACCTTTTTGTTAAAGTCAGCCAAAATGTTGACTGCAGTATGACTTTTCTCCATGCCAAACATGGCTAATGTTGCATGTTTACGAGCACCCTTAAAAATCTCGACCAAGTCACCACCTGCATTTATCTGTTTTATAACCCCTGAAAAAGAGACCCAGTGTGCAGTGATGCACATGTAATCAAGGGCTTGGCAACTGGTCCACATGTCTGTTGTCAGGTGTATAGTGTGAACAGCACTCTTCTGCAAAGCTGCCCCCACCAACTCAAGCACCTCTTTGTGTAGTGCTGGAACAGCAACCCTGGCAAAATAGTACCGGCTAGGAACCTTCCATTTAGGGGCCAATGTTGCCACGAGTTCAAGGAAACCCACACCTTCGACAAACGAAAAAGGGAGAAAGTCCACCGCTAGCATTTTTGCCAGCTTAGTGTTATACAGGCGTACAGTTGGGTGGTTGCGTTGAAATTGCGCATCTGAGGAGAACATGGCTGAAATGGTGCGCTGGACAAATTTACGGGATGATGCTGATGCCTTCTTCGACCCACTTCTGATCAGTGTTGACATTTCCCGCATTGGTGTGTCTCCCAGACTCTCAGTGTGCCTGCTATGTGTTACGGAGGGTGTGGTGCTGCCAGGGGTACTGGGTGCAACCAGACACATGTCTGACGCTTCTTCTACCTCCCCATCATCTTCAGATGAAACACCTACTATGGGTATATTTTGGCCACTTGCCCTTTGGGATCGCTTTCCCTTGACGTTTGCTAGGTGCGGAAACCATTCGACAGCGTGCTTTCTTTCAAGATGACCTATCTGGCCTCCGGTTCCATAGTTGGTACCAGTCTTACCACGGCTAACGCTAGTCTTACAAATGCAACAAACGGCTATGTTATCATACTTTTCATGGACACTAAAAAAGTTCCAAACTGGGGACTGGAAACTTCTGGTTTTGCCGCACGAGGTGATACTGCTGCCAATGCCAGATGAAGCAGTGGTGGATGAGCCTTGCAGACATCTATTGGGTTGTGCAATTATTGCAGCAACCTTACTTGAGGGAGTCGAGCTGGATGGAGTCCCCCTCCGGGGAGAAAATATGGGAGCTGTAGGTTTTGTTGAACTTGTGGTACTAATTGACTGCGTTGGTGGTGCTACCAGTGGCACGTCGCCAGGGTCACGCTCAGCATGACGTCGGGATAGGGTATAAATGTCTGTCTGCTGCATGGCCGGTGTGGCTGGACTGACATGTGTGATGACTAGGTCATTGCTGTCATCCTGTTCAACAACATCAGAATGCACCACTTCATCAAGTCCGATGTTCAGATCCATAAGTATGAGCTTTCCGGGGCCCTTCCTTTTAACATGTGATACCTTTCGCAGCTCATGGTGTGCCTCCCTCTCAGACGTCAGAGATGGTTGCCAATCTAGATCCAGATCATCATCTGATGGAGCGGGGCTTGAAGAGGAACTTCTACACACCCTCCTTGATCTTTTCCTTGCTGGGGAGCTGGGAGAAAATGAATCATCAGGAGGAGTGGCTTTGTCTTCCTGACATGATACCCCGGCTCCAAAGTCAATTTCCTCCTGTGCCCCTACTTCTGGAAGAACAACCATTGTGGGCACTTGCACCGCTCCATGCGCCGCTACATCGGCATCTTCACTGACCTCTACTTGCAAGTCTCCATGGACCTCTCCTTCTCGGCCTTCTCCTTCTCGGCCTTCTCCTTCTCGGCCTTCTCCTTCTCGGCCTTCTCCTTCTCGGCCTTCTCCTTCTCGAACAGCTCCTTCTCGGACAGTTCCTTCTCGGACAGTTCCTTCTCGGACAGCTCCTTCTCGGACAGCTCCTTCTCGGACAGCTCCTTCTCGGACAGCTCCTTCTCGGACAGCTCCTTGCGCATGTACTTCTGCTTGTACTAGTAGCCCATGCAGTTGTTGTTGCGGCTTTGGTTGTTGAATAGTACTTGTGAGATGAGTTAAAACCTGTGTTGATGGCGTGCTGCTACTTTCTTGCGATGATCCCATATCACTGGTCGTTGGTGATTCAACAACTAAACAGGCTACCTGTGCAGCACTCATGGTGGGCCTTTGTTTTTCTTGTTGTTTTTCCCCAAAAAATGTAGTGGTCGAGCCACCAGTCTCCTTGGTAAGTGGTGCCACTTGCTTCTTCTTCTCCTTAGTAGAGACATCTTTCTTGCAAGAGGACCTGCGGGCACCTCTTTTTGGAGCCATCTTCTTCAGATGTCGGAACAACAGGCCGCAGCAGCACTTCTTCCTGGCACTGATGCTCAACGATGATGCGGAGTTTTGTGCACCTAAAAGCAAACGAAGACAGAGGAACATCAGTAAATATATGTTGCATATGTAGCGCTTGAATAAACAGTTTGCAAGTAGGCATTTATGAATACACACGTGCACACCACACAATATGGAAATTTCAAAATTAGGATTTGCTAAATTTTTGGGAAACAGGAATTTAACATTGATCCAAGAGAGCACACACAGAGAGGGTTGTACTTTCATATACCCCTGACTCCGCCTGGGCACAATGGGTGAAAGCAAGGCACAATGGGTGCATGCCTATGTCTCAAAGCTCACTGCCTGCCTTCAAAATGGCCGCTTGACCCCCCCCATCCACATGGCCAGGACCATGCCTCAAAATGGCCACCACCAACATAGCCAGCACCCAACCCCTACTCCAAAAAGTGAAAACACACAACACAAATCAAATCACCACAATCCAATGCCATCCATCAAGTTTCAGAAGGCTTATGCTGCCTGCTGGTGGTTTTCCGGTGCAAAATTGCAATTTTTACAATTTCGCGAGTGCGAGATTGTTGCTTCACGGCGCGAACATGGCGAAAAACACGCAACATACGCGAACAGACCGATTCTGGGCCCCCCTGGGCATAATGGATGACATCAGAGCACAGTGGGTGCAGGCCTATGGCACAAAGCACACAAACTGGCTTACAAATGGCCCCTAGACCCCCACCCACACGGGACCAGACAATAAAATGGCCCCCACCCACATAGCAAGCCCCCAACACCACCCCAAAAAGTCCTAAAACACACAAAAATCACCACAATCCAATCCCATCCATGCCCTGGCCAGAATCATGTTAAAAAAAAAATTCAACAAAACAGTTGTATCATGCATGCACCCATAAATAAGCCTGGTGGTTTTCAATTCATGTGCAGAATTGTAATTTTTACAATTTCGCGAGTGCGAGATTGTTGCTGCGCGGGACACGAGCAGTGCGAACACAAGCAAAAACATCCTCAGCTCGCGAACTTGCAGATTTTCCCCCCAAAAAAGTCGAAAAAAAAGCAACACACACAAAAATCACCACAAACAAACAACATCAACTTACTTCTTTGTGAAATCAAATTTCGAATCCAAAAGTATTCCAAAAGGCCTCAAATCCAAATATCCAGCAGCAACCACAAAAAGTAATCCTTCCCAGTCAAGATCGAAATCAAAGTGGCCAGGAAATGGAGGAGCTTGCTGGACAGGAACAGGAAGTTGGAGACTGGGGCACTTCCTTCACCCCACCCCTATGGGAGGAGCTTGCTGGACAGGAACAGGAAGTTGGAGACTGGGCCACTTCCTTTACTAATTTTTGTACTTTCGCTAGTGCGAGATTGTTCCTGCCCGCGCCGCGGACCGCGAGCAGTGCGAACACAAACAAAAAATCCGCTTCGCGCGGATTTGCGTATTCTCGCCACATCCGCGAGAGTTCGCGAATTGTGGATTCTCCGAAAATACGAAAAATCCGCGAGCGTAACGGATTTTACGCCCATGCTTAGGGGATACCAATAGTGGGTAACATCCTCAGAAAACTGTTCCTCTATGAAGTCCTCTGAACCTTAGAGCCCTGGGGGGAACTTTCAGATTATCCCTCTGTATACCTAAGTAGTGGTTTTGAGTAAGAGCCTGAGAAGTCTAAAGAAGAGGAAGAAAATGAAAGGGCAGGGACGCCAATAGATAGTGAGCACCCCATAGATAGGGAGTCCCTTGCTGGGACTAGTGCCGGTGGCAGTGCCCCATCCCTTTCCCTGTCCCCAGAGGAGTGGGTGGATAGAAGGGAAGAAAGGGAGCATCAGCTGTCTTTGGAGAAACTCAAGTTAGAGCATGCCAAGAAGATAGCACATCTGAGTGTGGAGGCAAAAAAGGCCTTGTTGGCCCAGGAGTTGAGACCCAAGGAGTTCGCACTTGAGGACTAAAAGCTAGAGATTGAGAGGGTCCTAGCGCAGGAGAGGATGGCGCAGGCAGAGAGGGCCTTTGTCAGAAAGAAACCAGCTCTGGAGGGTAGATTGTCCCCTGAGAGTCGTTTTAGTTGTCTGGACTCACCAGTGAGGGTAGGGTCCAGTGGTGGCAGCAATATGGAGTCCAGTGCAGGAAGTCCCACTATATCTCACATAAGAGGTTAGAGGGTCTAAATACTACTCTACCACCCCAAACCCCCTACAGTCCACATAATATACACATAAAGGGGTGGAGAGGCAACACAAACGAGGAAGCACAGTGACACAGTCATTAGTATAAAAATACTGCCCTCACTCACACACAAATGTGTGTGACATGCTTCATCATCGGGTCAGCTACGACGCCCTGGCGTAGCCACGCACAGGACGGAGCATAGGGAGGGGAACAAAAAACACAAAGACAAGACACACTAATGAAAGTGACAAACAGTGTTCACAAACAAAATGTGTCAATCACAGACTGGGTATAGTGGTAGAACAAAAAAGTGCAGGCAAGAACGTGAGTATAAAACTGGCTCATGGATACCTAATATACCTTTATTCGTAGGTTCCAAGGTCAGGATTAAAAGAAATACAAGGATGATGGTGTCAAGGAAGGAAGATTTATGAACCTATAACACCCCTCCTAAGCTGCTGGAGTCAACATGTTTCAACCTAAGCGTGCCCCCAATTGTTAGGTCACTTTGGTCTTCTTCAGGACATCTACCATTCCCAGTCCCACATTAGAACCCCCTTACCTTAGTCAGTAGTTTAGGAAGCTCCAATCGATCTATTTGATCTTAATAGTGTGGAGGAAGTACCGCCCACATGGTACACACTTACGAGTTTATTGGCAAATTAAGCTCGAAAAGGCGCCAGTGGGGTGGAGCTCCAAAGAACACAACTGTTCCGTCGGACGTCTCCAACACCTCTTGTGCCCCTTTCTCTGGCGCCTCCCAGTTCCCAAAGTGTGGTAACTAGTTCCCAGGAAGAGGGTGTCACGCCTGAAGGGCATAGTTTGAGGTTCAGGGGCAGTAGGAAACTGTCTCACCAGTCTTGGGGGGAGTTTGTGGATGAATGTTGTGATGCACTGAAAGGTTGGGTGATGAGTAGCACAGCAAATGATTTTGAAGGGCTGTTCAATCTGGTTGTCAGAGAGCACATGTTCAGTAATTGTTTTCCGGGGTTACGCCAACACTTGTTGGAGTGTGAGTTCTCTGATCCGGGAAGACGGAGAGAAGCACGCAGAACGTCCGGATCCGAGACGCTTAAGGGTTTGCAAAAAGAGAATTCGCCGTATAGTGGGGATCCTTGAACGCAAATCACAGAATCTATGTAAAGACCGTCTTGTAAAGATGCACGAATAAGATGTGGAAGCCGGAATAGAAGCAATTAATTACTGCGTGCTAACGGACTAGCATTTTTATTGTTTCTCCTAGTTATTTTGCTGGAGATCATCATGTATTTACATCGACGTATTTACGCCTAAAGCAACTAAGTTTTAATAGTGTCTAAATATATAGAGAGAAAATTATTCGCTGGACGAATATCTCTACCTGATGATAAGGAGGCTGAACACCCCTTATAAGATATCTCTAGACTTATATCTCGTTCGAGAAATTATTTGGGAAACATTATTTATAAACTGTCCTGATGAAGGCGGAGTAAATTGAAAGCACCGCCGAAACGCGTCGACGCCCAAGGAGTAAAGTTGGGAATATAAATCAAGGAGAAATTCAAAACTAATGCTTTCTGTTTGATTTTTATCCTTTCACCCTGAACACTCCTTTTTTATTTGAATGTTGTTTTTATTGATTATTGTACCGTCTTTATGTGTTTCCCAATCTTCAGTTTTTACCTGATGTAATGTATCTTTAATAAATTGTTTTAAGAAATTGAATTATTTTTAGAGTGTTTTCACATGTATAGTAACTTTCACCTGTTTACATTGCTTCCGTGCGATATGTGGGTTGTTTAGTAGTTTCTCTGTATGTCTGTGAGTACCTATGTACTAGTGTTTATCTGCCCAAAGGGAATTTCTTTCTGACTAACGTCAATTACGGAACCCTATCCCTTTGGTTTTGGGGTCCCTCTCTCTTTTATTAGAGATGAGTAGCACAGCAAATGATTTTGAAGGGCTGTTCAATCTGGTTGTCAGAGAGCACATGTTCAGTAATTGTTTTCCGGGGTTACGCCAACACTTGTTGGAGTGTGAGTTCTCTGATCCCAGGGAGCTTGCACGGGAGGCAGACCTCTGGCTGTGTGACGGAGGGTCTGAAGAGGCATTGGGGTGTGATCCCAAAAGGAGTGGCTCAGGTATCTTCCGGTCCTGTGTGGTGGAAGAGGTTCAGAGTAGGCCAGCTAGGTCCCGGTGTAGTGGGAGTTGTGTAGGGGCTCACGGAATGTCTCAGTGGAGAAAGAGTGAGTGTGGGACTGTGTGTCCCAAGGTGCCCAAAACCCAGTCTCAGGGCCTGGAGGGTTCCCTAAAGGAACACCAGGTTGGGGGCTAAGCTGTGCTAGTAGGCCATTTGAGGGGGATCTCCCAGTTTTTATTAGAACCTGGAGCTTCTGTAAACAGAGCTCCTGTGGTTCTGGTGTCTGGCGGTGCCTCTCCAGTTGGGAGAGTGCAGACGTCCAGATTGAGGGGTGAGAGGGGGATGTGTTCCCCAGTGGGAGAACCAGTGGGTCAGGGACCAGCCAGAAGGGCTGAGTCTCCTAGGAGTGACCATGGTGACCCCGCTTCTGTCCTGGGAGATCCTCATGCACTGCCAGATTGACAGAAGTCTGGAGCTCTGCACCAGGTAGACTGTCACACAACACATGAGTCATGTGTTACCCTTGGGGGATACTTTGTGAGTCCGCAGAAGTCCTAGTGTGCCAGGCAAGTGTTAAACCGTAGGGTTTAGTCCCTGGGTTGGGAGGCCAGGTTCAGGTTCTGCCTGACCTGGCGGGAACGACATCTGTAATCAGTGTCTTGACCGGGGGGGATACTTTGTGTTTCCCCAGAAGTCCTGGCGCTCCTCTTCGCAACTTTTGTTGCAGACCCCCAGATTCAATCGCCACAGGCTGGGTGGATGCTCACTTGTTAAGAAAGCTAGTCTGGCTTGGAATGCCTTACCTTTGGCGCTCCGGAGTATTGAGGATCACGCTATGTTTAAATAAAAAACTTAAAACATTTCTTTTTTAGCTCACTCCTTGGTACCTCCTGCCTTTACCTTGCACGTGCCGGGACACTCTCCTGAGTAGCTGAGCGCGATATAAATGTATTTAACATAACAAGTGCTCAACCGCAGGGTTTAGCCCCAAGGTTGGGAGGCCAGGTACAGGATCTGCCTGACCTGGAGAGAAGGACATCTGTAACCAGTGTCCTGTCCGGTTTAGCTTCCAGGGGTACCACTCCAGGTGGGGGGGTGCAGCACTCTGGAAGGGGGTACAGAGGGAGGGCGTCCTCGCCTCTGACCTCGGTGCAACCTGAAGATTTAGACCCTAGGTTGGGAGACCAGTTGCTGGAGAGAGGTCATGAACTGGTGGGAAAGTTGTGTTCTGAAGGTGCCTCTCCAAGGAGGAGAGTATGGAACCCTAGAAGGAGAAGTAGGGGGAGGAGAGCCTGGCCTGTGACTTCTGGTCAGCCTGAGGGTGCGGACCCTAGGCTGTAAGATGAGTGGCAGTTGAGAACTGCCCTGATGAGGGCTAGAGTGGAGAATGGGTACTCTGTGCCTGGGGCTCCTGCCACATCTCTGTGAGATGGCAAGGATCAGATACATCTGGATGGCCTAGTGCCTGGTCCTGTTCAAGGACAATTAGGGAGTACCAGTGGGTTAGCTTAGTTGGTCTTGGGAGCTTTGACAGGGAGATCACACTGGTTCAGTAATATGTCGTAGAACTGGAGTGTGCCCCTGAGTTGCAGGCCAGCGTCCGTGTTCTGTCGCCCAAGGCAGGGAAGCCCATCAGGGTGGTGATTGGTCTACCGGGCTTTTTGGCTAGAAGGGGGTTGTGTTGGACGTGGCCCTTTTTACAGAGTCATCCCTAAACATTTTTGCCTTTCTCCTAGCCTTTTTTCTGACCTGGTGTTGGTGCTTTTAGGACTCTGGGCACTTTGGCACTGCTGTCCAGTGTAAAGTGTGTGTGCTCTCTGTGATAAACATAGTGAGATTGGTCTACACCTGTTTGGCCTATTTAATTAACCTGTCAGTCCCTTGTAAAGTGGTATCTCATATACCCAGGGATGGTAAATTAAATGCAGCTGGTAGGCTTGCAGCACCCCCCTCAGCGTCTTGAGACCCTCACGGATGAGTAGTGCGCTTTACAAATGTCTGATTGATTGCGCCAGCCACCAAAGTAGCCTCCTATTCCAGGCCTCTGCCATTGCACGGCCTGTGCGCGCAGTGTTAATGCTGCTGTGACATGGCACCTAAAGTGTGTGCCATGTCTGTGACACCCCCTTTTACTGCATTCCAGTCACCCCTCAGTTAGGCCCTAGCTAGCCCTATGGGCGGGTGCATTGTAGGTAAAAGGTAGGACATGTACCTTAAGTATGTGACATGTCCTGGTAGTGACAAACAGCCATTTTGTTTTCTCACTACTGTGAGGCTGCCCTCCCATAGGATTGCATTGGGGATTCCCTGATAAGTGTTTCAGTGGTAATTCCTGATATGAGAGGAGCAGCGGGGTCAAGTTTGGTATGTTTGGAATAGTAATAATAAATGCTACGCAATGGTGTGCTCAGATTTATTATAACTATTTTAGAAATGCCACTTTTAGAAGTGGGCATTTCTGTGTGCTATGTGTCTGCCTGGCTGATGTGGCTTGCATGTCTGGCTTTGGAGTGGCAGGGGCTGATGAGGTGTGTGTTGCTCCAGGAGGGGCAGGGTGAGACAGCGCTAGGCTGAAAGGGCATCTGCATTTGGAGTAGTGGGTGGTGTAGTTCCCTGACCCTGAATAGGCCTGTGCCTGCCTATGTGAATGCTGGCTTCGCCCCCCTATGGTGTGTCTGATGGCAGAGCCCCCATCTCACAAAGGAGGGTGCGAGCACTGTACGCAAAGTGCTCCAAACTCCCCAAAACCAGTTAGGACTGGTGCCCCCAAGCCATGTGCCAGAGCAGACAAAAGAAATGTAACATAAATAGAAGGGCTGTGACCCCATGTGTGGGGCTTACTTGTACCTGTTTTGGGAGGCCAAAGGACTGCTGGGCAAGAAGGAACTGCCATGGGACCCAGCTGCAGCTTCCTAGGGGTCCCTACGTGCTGGCCTGCCTGTGCCCAGCTCCGTCCCTCTAACTCTGAAGGACTCCTAGCACCTTGTGAGTGCTATTTTTAGATTACCAAGGAGAAGAGGGCATTCGTGCCCTGCAGCGCTGGGCTGCAATGTGTGCGCCCAGGAAATCCTGACGTGGGGATTCCCCCTTGCATTGCCAAGGAGCAGGTGCCCACCCCACGTTTTGCCAAGGAGCGGGTGCTGACCCCGTGTTTTGCCAAAGGAGCGGGTGCCCACCCCACGTTTTGCCAAAAGAACGGGTGCCCGACCCGCATTTTGCCAAAGGAGCGGGTGCCCACCCCACATTGGTGTTTATTTGAGGGCGGGTACCCACCCCGCCTCTGCGTGCTCTTTTGTTGTGGGAGCCAACCCCGCATTCTTGGTTTCCAAAGCGGGAGCCTACCCCACATTAGGAATTAAACCGAATGCCAGAGCCTACCCTGCACTTCAGTGAGGAGAGACCCAGAGCAGAAGTCAGGCACCCGTGCCTGATTGTGGGCGGGACCTGATCTGGACACCGGGAGGAGCCTCGCGGGCTCCATTTCCGCCACGGGCCGCAGCGAAGAGAAGCGGCCGGTCGAGGGAGAGGCGGAGTGATGCGGCCATCCGGATGACAGTGTCAGCAGGTGAGCGGGGCCCTCGTGTGCTAATAGGAGCCCCGCGGAATGCCTAGAGGAGGACGGTGTCTTTCCCCAGCCCAGGAAGGAACATAGGAGTCCCTGAAGAGCCCGGTGAGTGGGGCTGATGCCTATTGGTGCCAAGAGATGGCACAAGGAGGAGCCTGGTGAATGGGGCTCCTGCGGCACTGTGAGTGCCAGTGCTGTTCTTCACAGCTGCACCGCCGTTGTGGGCAGCTGCCACGTGGGGCAATATTGTTTTTAGAGTCCTGGAGTGGAACTCTGGAGGTACGGTGGTGCCAGTGCTTGCTTCACTTCTGAGTTGCACCTCAGGTCGCGGGCGGCAGCAACAATGGGGCCCGTTTGATTTTAGTTAGTCCCAGTGAGGATTGAGAGGCACAGTGGTGCTCATGTTGCCACTGCTGATCACACCTGTACCACGAGAGCGCAGGCAGCTGAAACGTGGGGGATAGTTTTTTTTAAAGAGGAAGGGGTGAGATGCACCACTTGCCCCCCAATGCATGACACACATCGTTTCCACTGCATTGGCAGCAACTGGATCATTTGGAAGTCCCCATCTATGCCATGACATTTGGGACATAGGGCATTTGAGTCCCATAGAAAGGTCAGTTGGCCTGGGGGGTCAGGTTTATGTTGGTAGGGCGCAAAGCCCTAATGTGATGTCTACTGCATGATGTGATTTAAGCCTACTGTTATTGCCTCAAGGTGATACCTATTGCGTAATGTGTTTATGCTTGTGAGGTTATTGCATAAAGTGTTTATGCTTATGAGGTTAATGCATAACGTGTTTATGCTGGTGAGGCCTAATGCGTAATATATTTATGCTAATGAGGTTTGGGCCTAATGTGTTTATGCCCAGTGTCATCCTTTGATATTTTAGGATGGTGTCTAATGCTAATGTGGTAATGCTGAGACCATTGTGGTACCAGTAGTTACTGGTTGTGTTTTATATTTACTACCTGCTTTCAAAAAGATTCTGACAGTGGCCCGATTGGCCCTGTCGTGTGTATATAATCCCCTGTAAATATTGCCTAGTGCCTTTTGACACAGTGCAAATGTGTGATTATGATTCTAATGTGTTTTGGATAATACAAAGGCTATTTTTTAAATAACCTTGTGTGGAGTTCCTTTTGTGGTGTGCCTAGTGTGTTGCTGCTGTATGTGCTGCTGTATGTGTGTGTTGCGCAAACGCTTTACACATTGCCTCTGGAATAAGCCTGACTGCTCGTGCCGAGCTACCAAGAGGGTGAGCTGGGGTTATCTTCAGCGTGTAACTCCCTTGCCCTGACTAGAGTGGTGGTTTCTACCTGGCTTAGACGTATGCCCTAGCCAACCAGAAATCACATTTCTAACAGGGACCTATGCCCCTTTTTAACCCCCCCGGCCGCTTACTGCCTCCCCTCCTGATTGGGAGGCATGCAGCTTCCCAGGGGGTAACCAATACGGTGCGCCCCCTTTTTAGGGGGCTTGCTGAGGAAGGGGGGGAGGGTCTAACGCTCCAGGAGGCATTTGACACGGGCCCCTATCAGGTCCAGCTTCACCTCCCCTGGCCCATGTTTCAAACAATCTCTTTGATGTCTGTGGTCAAAAAGATATAAGCCTGGAGGGCATACAGGACTAATGGAGTCTCGTATTCTATATCTTTCTCTTCCTCCAGCTGTGAACGGCTAATTGTGAGATCCGTGCTCAACCCTCTAACTTACTAAAAGCTCAAGTGAGTATGATGTCACTTAGAATAACCCAGGAATATTGGTGAAATGGTGTCTACGGAAAGGCAAAAGACTAGTTTGTTGTTTACTCAGCTTCTGAGCCTTGAACAAGAAAAACAGATGTAGATTAGAATCGATTTGAAGGAGTGAAAGGCATAAAATGCTCACATTTACACAGCCCATGCTGCAAGGGGCTTGCACTTTAAAACCATAGAAGATTGTGAGTTCAGATGCAAAAAGGAAACAAAGGGGGAACTCAATTAGGATATAACAGAATGAAGACATTACATGGATCTTGGCAGTCACTTTTTGGGGTCATATCAAGCAAAACAAGGACGGCTGTTACAACTACTGCTCACCACTGGGCATAATCACAAAGTATAGGAAGCCCTGTGAATGGAATATTAGTATTACTGAAGGGAAACTGCTCTATTGAGAGAAAGTGGTGTAGCGGCAGCTCGCAGAGGAGCGTCACCCACCCCTGCCAGCAGCCAAAGAAATGAAAAACAAAACAATTATAAATGCTTGTTAACTATCATTTTATTTTGGTGGTTGGAGCTGAGACTTGGGGGCGGGGCCAGAGGTAACAGACTGGTCGAGGAGAGTTTTGCACTATAATCAGTGTGCATGACAGTTTGGCCTTCTGTCTCAGGATGGCCAAATCGTCATAAGCACTGATGCTCTCTTCAACCCCAGCTGCGTTGCTGGGTTGGAGAGAGCAGGCACAAGCTCCCAGTCAACCTAGGATCGCAAATCCACGGCACTCAGGCCAGTCCTGACGCTGCTTTCATGTAGCATCAGTGTTAGCCACAGGGGATTTTGGGAGCCTGTGCCTTCAATGCACAAGCCAGATAAGAGTGCCTGGGCCAGTTCAGAGCATGGGTGGAGGCAAGTTATTATCTTTTTTTTATTTTGTCTCTTCCCAGTTCCCCTTCCCCCTGCCCTGCCACTTTGCCCAGATACCAGCCGCTACTGAATTGTGGGGTTTTGTACATCATTAATTACAGAGTGCTAGGTGTACTAATATCCCTACAAACAAACACCTGGGTGCAAGTCAAACTGGGCGACAGAACACGCCGGTCAAACCAAAGGGCTTAAAAAGGGCTGTGTGCTTGCGCCAACTCTGTTTAACCTTTATATGGCCGACCTGACACAGACCTATGACTAATGCAATTCATGCTCCAAGGTTAGGAGGCAAGGCTTCAAACAGCATCCTGTACGCTGATGATGTGGTCCTAATTAGTCACACGTATGTGGGTATGCAACATCTTTTAAACGCTCTTCAAACATACTCCAAAGTCAATTTTTTGGAAGTATGTCTGTAAAAACGAAATCAATGTCCATTAAAAGAGGAGGGGAAAACTCCACCACTGGCACTTAGGGTGCTATGTTTCATATAGGTACCCTAATATAGGCCCGGGTATTATCATACCCCTTCACCTACATTACCTCCCCTACACTACACAGTATCAAGCCTTTTAGGATTGAACCTTTACCTAGCTCTAGGGCTGGACACAGAAGGAGGGTTTGTCCAAAACAATAGAATCCTATAACTTCATCAATAGATTCACATAGTATGAATATTCATAAGGTTTCTTGGAAACCAGGCAGGGGCTACACCACCTGCCTAATAACTACGTACACGGTTCCTATATGGCATCATCAAATCCAACAATGGGTAATACAAGAAACAAGGGACAAAGGAGCCCTAGATACTTTGGGGCAGATTTACAATAACGCGCGCATCCCTGCATATCAGCAGGGATGCGCCAGTTACTGTGCGTCAAGGCAGACACCTCTTGAGCCACCATGGATGTGTCACATATACGCTGCAGCGCACCATGGGCAAGAATAGACAAATGCGTGACGCATCTTCTGCTGTAAAGGTGACGCATTACTGGAGTCGCTTTGCAAGCGCGATGCAGCTCCAGCAAGGCTCGGGGTGCCTCTATGCCTAACATGCTGCGTCAATCCTTACGCCTGCTTCAAGCAGGTGCAGGGTTTTGACGCAGCATGGCCTTAAAAGTGACTGAGTGAAATCTTGTAGCTTTCACTCAGACACTTTTAGGAGGCGTTCCTGCATCCAGAACGCCCCCCCCCCCCCTGCGCCAGAACGCCCACATGTGGCGCAGGGCATTACAACATGACGCATCTCCCTAGATGCGTCATGTTGTAAATACCCTGCAGCATGGCGCTGGCTTTGCGCCGCCGCTGCGTCACAAAAGTGACGCAACGGCGGCGCAAATGTGGCATACTGGGCTTGTATATCTGCCCCTTTCTGTATAAATGCAGCACATCTCGGTAGTATTAGCTAGAGGGAACCAAGACTTCCAGGCTGACACACTGACCAGAGACGCTTAGGCTTCTGCATGCAGATGCTCCAGCTGGCAGTGGTCTGCCACATCACTCTAGGGGTGTCCAACTCGAGACCAGGACAGGGTCCCACACTCTCTCACTTCAGGTAATGGGGTTAGACTAAACCTAGAGGGATTCCTGGCTTCAAACCTACTCTCATGCTAGGTACACTTAGGTATATCTAGATAGGCATTGTAGGAGTACGCGCTTTCTTTTATCATGCATTTTATATTCATGATTATTGCAATATGGTAGAACTGTACTATCCTTTTATATTCACTGTTTTGCTAATCATATATATATCTCCTACTGTCTAACGGTTGTTGCAGCACATCTATTTTACACTAGATGAACAACTGTGCAATACATTTTTATTGTAACACGGCCAACTATTTCTTCTGTGTAACTCTCTGATACTGAATAAGTGAGCACGAGTGTCTGAGCGAAAAGTAGTACATTGTTTCCCCGCTTCTGAGGGATCAGGGTTGTCATGTTGTAAGGTTGCCAAAAGCTATTCTCTCCCGGATAGGAGGAGATTATAGTGGCACTGTGAGCTAGCTAATGCAAACAGGGTAACATTTTCGGTGGGGGTGCTCAGTGACAGTCTGCCACCAAACCCACAGTTTATGGTATCCGAACGTGCAGATTCTGTACAGGAATATATAGGGACTACATGACAAGGGAACAACCAATTACAGAACACAGTATATTACAAATATCTAGGGGTAATATTTGACAATAGAGGCCAGTTTACATGTCAGCTAGAGTAAATTAAAAGGAAAGGAGCGGCCCTTGCGACAACGCTGAGGCAAATAAAACCTAGCTTACGGGCTGGAGGCTCTCTCCACTTCTTCAGATTGCACAAGCCAAATCCTGCCCATGATCACAAACGACAGTGAAGTGCTAAAAGGAAGAGAGACACACACACCCTGGACAGCACCTTAATCAGGGCCTACAGAATCATGTGTAGCATTCCCGCATATGCATCCGCCACACAGATTCAGCTAGAATTTGTCCTCATCAAACAACAGATAGCAAGGCAGGGGGTGTACATAACTTGCTGGCACAAGATCAAGAATGCCACCGTAAACAACCTTAGCCATCGGCTGTGGCAGGAGCTTCAACAGAGAACAACAGCTCCGGCAACTAAACATCTATATCAGTGCCTTAAAGACACTGGTATCAGCAAGGTCAGGGAAATTCCGACCACTCACGCTGTCTTGAAGAATTTTGTGGGGAAGACAATAAGGAGTATGTTACTTGTAGAAGCTAACGTTACCTTTGTGCAGAGAAAACACGCTTGGATGACAATAAACGGCTATGTATCACTGAGACCTCAACCATACTTTAGTGCAGAGTACTCCAGGACCATCAAGGAGAAATTCCTGAAACATTGTTTAGGAAAATTACCAGCCTTTCAGCAATTAGCACCATGGCTGTGGGATCAAAAGTCTACAGATTGCTGCTTATGCAGTAACAGAGTAGATGACATGGCTCACCTGATATGCACCTGCCCCAGCCTAAGAAGAGAAAGATTGTGCCTGCTCAAGCTCCACTTCAATCTGCGAGGGATCCGAACACGAGGCAAGCCGTGATAGCCTGCTTTAACTCAGACGAGCCACAGTTGAACTGCAAGCTAGTAAAATATTTAGCAAGGATAGACAAAAAGCTGGGAAATGGTGGTAATACCATAGGTAAATGTTAGAACACCGTAGCCCAGCGAGAAAAGTGCACTCGATCAATGAACTGATATGAACCTCTGCGAAAGCTGGCTGAAGAACAAATCAAGCAATCGCGCAAGAGGGTCAAACCCAAGGACTCATGAACATTGTCTTAACTGGGCTTGACCTATCGCATGACAATTCTTTTAATCATCCAATGTTCTTATCTGGTTTTAATATTTTGTGTTAGTCACTTAAGAGCATCATTTGTACGCTCTTTTTTATTGCAAATTTTGTATCAGTTTTAATTAACTATATACAATAAAGTATACTTGTTAGTGCTTACTGGAGACTAGGGGCTAGATTTATCAATATTTGATGCAGCGCAACGTAACAAGACAACTTGCTGTGCTGCATCAAATGGAGAGCAAAGGAATGTGCCATATTTACCAAGATATGGTGCATTATTGCTCCATTAATCTGCAGGTGTACTTGGTGCAAATTGTGCCAATGCAGGCACCCTTAGGTCATGGTGCAAGGGTACTTGTGTTGCAGGCAGATGTGTCTTTGTGCAGGAAGGTACACCTCCCTGCATAAAAACAATCCTTAGAGGCTTTTTCCCTCTTTCTAATTGTGCTGCATTCTGCTGCACACTTAGAAAGAGGAAACAACAAGGAGAAATAAAGGGATTTCTCCTCGTTGCGTCTCTAACAGGAAGGCATACAATTGCCATGAATTCCCAGGTTACTTCACATGGTCAATCTGGGAATGCACCAAAAACCATGGGTGGATGCATGGGAACACCAACTCCCTACCCATGTAATGACTTCCCAGCATACAGTAATGCAAGACAGCGGCTTGCGCTGCCTTGCATTACTCCAGATTTACCCAGTCATGTAGGTCCAAGCAAGGTGGCTTTGCGTTGCTTGGTAAATCTGACTGAAGGATTTCATTGCCCTTGCATCATCTTGCGCCACGCAAGTGCTACACAATCCTTTGATAAATGTGGCCCTGGGTTCACATGGTTGAATTAAGCCCTATGTGGCTTAAATGAATGAGAACTAATAAAAGAGAGAGAGAGGAAATACATATCAAAGGACTGGAGTAAAGCATGCAAAAGTCACTACTCTTTGCATTGGCCTAATGATGTCAACATATTAAAATTAAAGAATATCATTACAGCATTTTCTGTTTTGAATTTGGAACACGCGTCAGGCATGCATAAATCATGCATTAAAGTAATGATCTGTGAATTGCCCTGAAACAATTCATTAAAGATTGATCATATGTGAATTTGAATTAACAACGATGATTTGCAATAAGGAGTGTGATGTATGTGTATATGGACCCCGGTAATAATTAAAGGAAACACAGCATCCCTTGGTAAGATCGTGGCCGTATCTGTCGCTTTCCTTAACCACGGCTGCTGTTGACTGGCACGCTCGTTAGCTTTAGAAAAAAAATCGTGCCTGGTCTGCGTGTGTCAGCATGTATCTGTGTCTCAGTGATCAAAACAATATTGTTGTAATTTACATTTAATACCCATGCATTTTCTGCCAGCTTTCTTCAGCATTTCATTGTCTTCTACAGTCGGCTCCGACGATTAGAAACATATTTTTCCTGCTTACTGAGACTTGAGCTCCATGATCCATCCAATACAGTTATTTTTTTCATAGCAGTTTTCAGCACAACAATATTTTGAGTAATTTATAGCTAAATTGCAGTGCCTCTTGGTTTGCTGTCTAATGGCACTCATTTTAGACCCATATTCTGAGCTCACTGATAAGGTTGGTCTGGAAGACACTGTCAATTATCGCCGTTTCCTTTATCAGGCTACACAGTGAGACATTGACTTCCATTTGTCTAACACTTGACCAAGTATCAATTGCTCCGAGCATTCCCGGTGCGAGAAAAAGGTTCCATTGTTATGACTCCTGCGATAATCACCTTAAGCATCTGCTCTCTGGAGCATTTGGGGTCCTTGAGATGAGACAGTAGTTTGCATTTTGCTCTTTTATGGATGGAAATTGACAGTCATGGTGACATTTCTCCTGCAGAGCCCTTTGGTATGGTTCTATTCAGAGAAGTAGTACTGTTTGAATCACCATCTCATTTTCATTACAATATGGCTAGCCACTAGCCCTGACCTAATCTACTTTAGTTAAACCATTCATCATTGTTGTGTTACTGCTCTAGTTGATCAAGCTGTTCTACCCTGCTTTATCTACAATCTTAGATTGCAATGGTTTGCTCAAAGCTGGTTTTAGATAAATTGGGTTAGTTTAGTCCACACAGGGTATTTCCATAAAAAATGCATGGGACTCTGAGCCAGAGTGCAATAGGGGAGGGGAGTTTAGAGGCAAGCCACTGGCTAAAAAGCTACAAATTAACTACAAAAATGTTGACGGATTTTTACCTTCAGGTAAATTCATATACAAAATAACAAACACACCTTAAAAGAAAAAGAAATGGAATTTGAAGTAATCGGTGGAAAATTAAGTCTTTTATGTAATGAAAGCCCATTTGGTTAATGCAATCACTGCAGATGTCTGTGTGTGTGAGAGCAGAGGGTCCCAGAACTGAATTCTGGTTGGTGCACTGGAGAATAGTGGCATGTGTATTTATAGTGGCACAAGGTCCCAGCTTGTGACTGAAAGCACTGTTAATATGCAAGTCATTATTTTGAAATTGTATTACACACAGTATACGCCTTCTCTGCCATAAAAACATCAGAGAGATTTAGACCATATTATGAATTTTGAGACATCTGCATCAAATCCTTGTTTGCGCAAGTTTTGGCAAAACATTGTTGATGAACAAGCCTGCTGGTTCAGGCAAAGCGCGTCTGACTTTGCCGATTAAAATTTGTAATTGAACTATAGAGACACGGCGTCATTATTTCCTTGAAGCTAAGGAGGTTGTTGTTCATGTAAATGGACCGTGTTTGCGAAATTTGGCTTGAGGCTGGGTTGACTTTTCAGACACTTGCCCACCACTAAGAAGAAGATCCCCACCCCACCTCCGGTGCCTTTTATCCATAGGCACCTGAAAGTCAAAATTATACAATAGGGGAATTTTTTTTTTTTTTAAAGTATAAAAATGCTTTTGCTTGCTGTTTGTACCTGACTGCTGCTATAACCGTCTTTAGACTCAAGCCCTCCTGCTACAGGGACCTTCTTCATCAACCTCGCCGGACCCGCTACGCGGGTCCCGCAGCGCGGCGTCTGCTCAGGGGGTGCTGACTCTGGGCACTCTCCATCTGACCGGCAGGGCTGCGAGCACGAAGCAGGGACTCCGTGGACCAGGAGTCCCTGCGAGCCCTATTGAGACCAGCTGGGCTGCTCTCCCTGCCGGCCTCGCCCACCGCCCACGGAGCATAACAGGCGGGATTTCCTACTTGCAGGCGGGACCCTTTTGCTTGCTGTTTGTACCTGACTGCTGCTGTAACCGTCTTTAGACTCAAGCCCTCCTGCTACAGGGACCTTCTTCATCAACCTCGCCGGACCCGCTACGCGGGTCCCGCAGCGCGGCGTCTGCTCAGGGGGTGCTGACTCTGGGCACTCTCCATCTGACCAGCAGGGCTGCGAGCACGAAGCAGGGACTCCGTGGACCAGGAGTCCCTGCGAGCCCTATTGAGACCAGCTGGGCTGCTCTCCCTGCCGGCCACGCCCACCGCCCATAACGCCAATTGGTATTTCAAGACCTCAACTTACCCGCTGCATGGGAGCGCGCGGGAGCGTGCCCGGGAGAAGCCCGGGACAAGGGCGGGACCGTCTGTGGCCGTCCGAGGCCGAGGGAGGCCAGGCTGGGCTAGCCCTCTGACATCGACCTTACTGGTCTATATTGCATTAAGAAAGGGTTCTGTCGATTAAGTGCTAGACTTTGAACTCTTCAAAAGGGCTGGTGACACCAAAGCATGTCTGTATATTCAGGCAGTGTTGTCCCGATGACCCAAACCGACGAGCCTGGACCTACAGTTATTGGCCCCTTAGATAAATACTTTAATCGGCCCACTCAGGATATCGATAAAGAGATAACGCTCGCTGAGAGACGTGCAGAGCGTAGATTGTCTATCGAACTTCTTAAAAATCCTGGAGACAAACGCCCAGTACAAATATATCCTGTATTGGTAACGCCTTTGTCATCTGTAAACTTGCCTGTTGTAGCTGAAATATGTCATGATGTAATTATTATTAAGGAGAACCAGGGCATTTTAGCAGAGCCAACATCTCCCTGTGTGAGTCATATTGACCCTATATTATGCCCACCTGAAACATGTGCCCCAGTACTTGTGCCTCAAATAAATTCTGGCTCAAAAAGAAAAAGGACCACCGCACCTAGAAAATGCAATACTGTTAAACCCCCACACAAACTTAGGAAAGTGAGCAAAAAAATGTGCCCCGGTAAGGCTGATATTGAAGCAAGTCGTAGTGGGGAGAGTATACAAGAGGGAGATGTTATTTCATTGGATAATATGGGTTCAAGCACTGTTAATTCTCCGGATACTGGGTTGGCAATGGCCGGCACATCACAACTTCCTAGCAACCTATTACTAGATCTAGAAAGGCTGCTACGGTCAATTGTACTCCCATTAGAGGAACGAATTAGTAAATTATCCGAACGGCTAGACCGTTTTGAGCAGGCGACATTAGATAATTTCTTTTCAACCAAGGCACTTATAAAAACCCAAGCAAGGCTAGTCGAGAGCAATAAGCCCAAGAATAATATCCAATGCATACTGGAGGAAAAGGGACGAAGGATACAAACTAATTCCCCAGTGCCACCCAAGTCGGGTAGTGCAGTAGGGAAGAGACCACCCAAGCCTCTTGACTTAGTTACATCAGGCCCTATTAACAACTGTCCTATTATTACAACTACGTCCCAGACTGCAGCACAATTAATGCCGCCTAGTTTAAATCCGTTGCTAGGTGAGGGTGCAGGGGGCAACGTGTGCTCCGGTATAGGTACTGCTCTACCAACTGTCCCACCAACTAGCAATCAACCCCCAGTAAGCAAATCTGCACTTTGCCCTGCTCCGATAGTTTTCACACCATCCCTACCAGTCTTGAAAAAGCAACCTCAAAAGAAACCCCCAATGAACCTTACCCCTGATTCCTTTCCCTATGTAGCTGTCCTTACCAATGTTCCACCACTTCTAATGGGAGAAAGAGAAACCTTCCAAATGCTCAAAAATAAAGTCATGCACTGGTTAAGGGTGAACCGGCCACTACCAGGGGAAGTGGATGGACTAATACTGGGGGTGAGGAGAATAGAATGGATAGGTTGTACCCCTAAAAGTTTGGGAGGGGACTGTATTGTGGTCAACTTCCAAGATCCAAGGGTGGCGGGATGGATAACAAAATTGGGATGGGGCATAAACAATGGAGGAATCAACATTGTTGATCTTACCTTCTTCTACCCACGTCCTATCAGTGTCCTGACTGGTCTGCTCACTGAGCAAACTTGTCCCTCTAATCCCCCACGGTCTAGGATTTACCCACCTGTTTCGTTGTCTCAGTGCCAAAATAATCTTAGAGTCCCGATCTGTAACTCTTCGGCTGGATGGCAAGATCCAGGTTGGGGATATTGACAGACTTTTCACTATATGGATTCTGGTGGAATGGGAAAAAGCATGAATCAACAAGGGGATTCTAATGACCCTGATCCACACGCTGGGGTAACGCTGGATGACACGAATATGGGCAATGACATCTATGGTATGGAGTAGGGCTGTGGGGATGTGAAGGAAAGGGGAGCTACCTGTACTGACCGTGCATGTTGACGATGGCATTGATGGGGGCATTACAGGTAGTAGTGTGAGACCTGTCAGGATTGATGTAAGTTTGGAGAATATACAACTGTGTCCTCTGACAAGCGAAGTGTGTGAGGAAGGGTTTAGTTCTGGGAAATTGCTATCTTGGACTATTGCTGGTCTGTGTAGCAAGTCTGAATTGCAACCCTGGGTAGACTTTATCAACGGGTTTGACGTGTGCTGTCTCCAAGAAACATGGGCCTGTGACCCAGTTTTTCTATGTGGCTATCTAAATTTCTCTATCCCAGCAACCAGAGGGGCTAGGGGTCGGCCAATGGGAGGGCTTACAGTGTGGATAAGGCAGGATTTGGACATTTCTATTAAAGTGTTGGATTTGGGCCATAGCGACATCCAAATGTTAAGACTGTCCTCAGAAAAGAGGGGCGTGATTGATCTGTATAACATCTATGCAAGAGGAAACAACTCGGGGACTTCTCCCACCCTAAAGGCCTTGCTCTCCTTCTTGGAATCTAAGTCCCTAAGAAATAGAATTGTAGTAGCGGGGGATTTAAATAGGACCTTCGAACCACTTGACTGTACAAATGATCCCTTAGGTCAGGATGAGGATATGCTTTGGGGTATACCACCCTTGGGCATAGATCCTATAAAGCGGTGGACGAAGGATGTATTGCTACTAAATGCTATGTGTTTGGAGTATGGGTTAAGAGCTCTAAACGGGAGGACACCAGGGGACAAAGAAGGTGCCTGTACTTTTGACAATGGCCATAGCAGGAGTAGAATAGATTACGTTATATGTAGTCTTTCACTCTGGCAGGGTTTTTTTGACATGGCCATCAATAGTAGATAGGAAAGTGATCACAATCCGCTTTGTGTGACCCATAAATGGTGGAGTGTGGGGCCCTATAACATGCACACAAGAGATGAACAACTTCCAATAATGGCCAACAACATGCGAAGGTTGAAATGGCCAAGTGTCTTAGCGAATGAAGAATCCATGACTATTATTAATGTTGAGGTTGATAAGGCTCTCATTTCCATGGAAGCGGTAAAACCTATAATCCCTGGTTCCAGGGAAATTACAGATATTCATAATGAGTTTTTCCGCCTCCTAAAACCACACTTTATGCAACCATTGAGTACTAAAAGTAAAGACCTCCCAAAGCGGCCAGGTGGTTTAATCGACAGTGTAGGGCAGCTCGATTGGCACTGGGTCATGCAATTAGAGCAAGAGATAGGGCTATGATTAGTGTAGCCAGAAAATCCTATAATATATGTATCCTCCAGGCTAAGAGACAATGGGATGAAGAGCATTGAGCAGAGCTAAAGGAGGCTTCAAGCTGCAAGGATTCCAGGCATTTCTGGAAGATAATAAAGTGGGGCAGAGGCGGTACCCCTGATAGGTCAGACAACAATGTGGCTGAAGAAGCCTGGGTCGAGTATTTTAGACCTCAATATGCTGATCCAATAAAGGACGGATTTGGGGAGGTGTTACCGCCGGTGTTTGCTACTGATAATCTGTTCTCTCTTAAGGAAGTGGAATTAGCTATTTGCTCTGTTAAAGGGGGGAGGGCACCTGGGCTTGACGGGATACCGTCAGATGTTTTTAAAAACGACACGGAAAAGTGGGCGAGGTATGTTTTATTACTGAGTAATGCAATTGCCAAGGGTGGGGTGGTCCCGGAGTCGTGGCAGGGTGCTATTATTATACCCATCCATAAGAAAGGAGATCGATCTCTCCCAGCCAATTACAGACCAATAAGCTTGATTGCAACCATACAAAAAGTTCTGGGGAAAATGCTTGTAAACCAGCTTATGGACTGGGTAGACGACAATGACGCCTTATCCCCCTACCGGGCAGGATTCAGGCGGGCCACAAGCACAATCGACCAAGTTTTTCGTTTTACCATTTTGAGGTGGAAGACGGCATTGCTTGGCAAGGGCTGCCTGTATGTCGCATTTGTCGACTTGCGGGCAGCCTTTGATTTGGTCCCAAGGCAAAAGCTATGGATGGTATTACATAAATTAGCCATACCAGCTGAACTCCTTACCCTTATCATGCGATTGCATGAATGTAATTTCGCACGGGTCCAGTGGGGCGGGAACGGCGAGGCATCCTCAGACTTCCCGGTAGAAAGGGGGGTCCGACAAGGTTGTGCAATGGCACCCCTACTATTCTCATTATTTATTAATGGGATTGTGGGGAGGATGTTAGATGTTAGTGTAGATGCACCTTCGTTAGCGGACGTCAGGGTCCCGATTCTGATGTTCGCTGACGATACACTAATCATGTCTAAGACTCCTGCAGGTTTACAGCGTGCCCTAAATGTATTTGATGATTTTTGTAAAGAGCATGGCCTTGAGGTAAAAGTGGGCAAGACGAAGCTAATGGTCTTTTCCCCGCGCCACAAAGTTCACCCTCGGGTATTTTTGAACAACGTTAAGCTAGAGGTGGTTGGTGAATTTACATATCTAGGGGTCCAGTTAACAGATGGCTTGGGCTGGTCACACCATCTGGAAAAAACGGCACTTAAACACCAACAAATCTCGGGGGCATTGAGGGGGGAACATAGGAAATCTAAAACAAAACCCATTAAGCCTGTTCTTATAGTGTATGATGCAAAGGCTCTTGGTGCGGCCCTATACGGGGCTGAGTTGTGGGCCTGGGACAATCTATCTACTTTACAGACATCTGAAAACAGGTTTCTTAGAGGAATTACGGGTGTACCCCAGAGCACCCCTCTAATTCCACTGTTCTCCGACCTAGGCAGACGATCAATCAGTGATAGAGCAAGACTGCGCCCCATCCTTTACTGGAGACGTCTATGGACAACTCCAGAGATTAAACATTATGCAGATGGATTCCTGGCAATCATCAAGGAAGACAAATTCCATAAGATTAACTGGCTAAAAAATTTGAGGGCCATGTTAAATAAATTGGGCCTTTCCAATCTGTGGGATAATCCTCAGGGTGAAGTCTTCCCAAGTAAAGAAACGCTCAAGTTGCAATATTGGGATTTGGTGGATAGCAGACTTCTGATGGGCACGAGATCTGATTCTATGGCTGGCCGCTTCTTGGAAGTTAAAATCTGTCCAAAACTGGAAACCTATTGGGACAGTATTACTGCCCCAATGGACAGGAAGTTATTTTTCCAATTAAGGTCTGGTTCCCTCCCTCTAAAAATATTGACCGCAGGATGGCAGAATTTGACCTCTAAGTGCTGCCCTGTGTGTAAAGCTGCTACTGAAAGTTTAGGTCATTTTTTATTTGTCTGTAATGCTTATTCGTTACCAAGGAGGGTCTGGTTAACCCGAGTTTGCAAAAATCTTGGGACACGAAGTAGTGTAGCGGCTATGAGAATTTTATGTACATCCACTGACGAGCCGATTGCACTTGGAGTGGCTAAATATCTGGGGTGGGCTTGGTCCATTAGGAGGAGGTCGTTAGGTAGGGTATGTTAATGTAGCTTACTAATGTAATTTTAAGGAGATTTTAATGTAACTTGGTTCTATATTTATGTACAATTTGTATTATATAGTATCGTATTTGCTTGCACAACTATTTTTTAGAATGTACCAGTTGTATTTGTAATGTACTGTTTATATGTTGTGCTTTTATGAGATGTATCTCGAATAAAGCTTATACTACTGCTACTGTAAAGTTTAGAAATTTGGCAACATAATTTTCAACAGATATACAGGTAGAGGGATCTTTGTTTTTTCCTTGCTTCTCGTGCCTCATAGGCTCTCTGCTGATTTGCATAGTGCTCAAAAAAGACCTAGGCCGCGGCCGTGGCCAAGAAGGTGACAGCGTAGCAGCTCTTCCAAGGAAGCCCACCGAATGAGGCGAATTTGCAGTGGTGATTGACTATCCCTGTCCCACGCTGGTGTGCAGCGGGCTCCCAGTGTGGGCGCTACCACGAAGGCACTCCCTGGCAGGAGATAACGGTACTGAAGGCCTTCCCAAGGGCGCCAGTCACCCGCAACGGCCTCGGGAGCAGCGAGGGCTGAGAGGCAGCCATGACTCCAGTCGGCAGGCGGAACCACGACCTACAACCTAAGGGGCATTAGCCATCTATGCATGGAGAGAGGACTGTGCAGCTGGAAAGCAGGCCCCTCATGGAGTTATGTAAGAAGAGACTTCCTCCGCAACTCTAAATGCGGCCAGAATGGCTGTGCGACCCAGTCGTTTGGACCCTGGCTGCATTTGTGGAAGGCAGAACCCCCTGCACGCGGCCTCATTGCGACCCACGGAGTGCAGCAACTTCGCTGGTGTTGTGGAGGTGAGGTGCGGGACCCTGGCGGGATTGGGAGAGACTGGCTTGCTCTGTCGCTGAGGGAGTTGGGTCCTGGGGCTGAGGCATAAGAAAGTGACTGCCACACAGCCCTACATGCCTGAGTGCAGGCCCTGTTACCTGCTGGGAGCGGAGCCTCGACGACTGGCTCCCATGCGGAGCAGCTCCCAGAGACCGTGGCCACAGACTGATCAGACTGTACACAGGGGCCCAAAGGAGTGAGAGCTGGCACTTTCCACAGAACCCTAGGGTTACAATCTGCGCTACAGTTGAGTGGAGCCTGTGTGTCCAGGGACATGGCCGATTGCTATTGCTGGGTGACTTTCCCTGGCTGTGCTTGATAAGATGCTCCCTAAGCTCGCCAGATGGATCCTCCGGCCACAAGAGGGTGTGTGATTCCTGTTGAGGGTTCAAAAAAAGAGTTACAGCTGGAGGAGGGAAACACCTGTGGCCCGGAGCAGTGGTGATGTATATGGCACAGGCGATCTGGGGACCCCTGACGTAGACTACCTGTGATGCAGGGGGCCCCCAGCAAACCGCATGATAGTGTGCTGAGAACCCCAAACATATAGAGACAATGACAGGCCAAAGGCAAAGATGGTGTAAGCCAGAGCAAAGAAGGACTCCTGCATTAATGATCTCTTAAACAAGGTTACTACAAAAAGAGGTGAGATGCACCCTGACTCCCTGCTGCGGACCTCAACTGACTGGTGCCCTGCTTCCAGCAGCAGAAGATTCCGGTCAAGAGGAGCCAGTAACCTGCACCTTCCTGGAGCAGCTGTTTAGTTCACTGAGAGAAGACTTTGTGGCCCTGCGACAGGAAGTGGCCACTGACACTAAGACCATTAAGTCTGACCTGTCCGAGCTGGGAGACAGGGTGGACCTACTATCATATCATATCAAACTAGCTTTATTCGATTTAGTAGTTCAAATCATAAAAGCACACAAGTTAAAAACCATTATTACAAAAGATAGTACATATGATAAACATATCCAGATTTAAAACATTTTTGATCAATTCATTGAATTACGGAACTTTACTACAAGTTTTAGAAAGCAATTCAGTGCGTGGATAAAGTAATCTTCTTCCATCAGTTGCAATTTGAGAAAAGCTGACTTACAAGTACGAATCCCCCAAGTCCTTAAAATGGGTAATAGGTACGCCCTGCGTGGTGCCTGATAAAATTTACAAAATAGGACACAATGAATGTTAGATTGATGCGAGATATCATCGCAGGGACATCAAAGATTTGATATGGACCAGTTATTACATTGGGGGAATGTGACCAGTCGAAAGAAGATGCCTAGCCTGAAGCGAGTAAGGAGTGAGCGAGCGTAAGGGCTATTTACTAGTGTTAGATATTTTTGTAGCCCTTCGTGGGAGGTAATTGCTGGTATCTTATGATGGTATGTTTTTCTTTTTCTACGTTCCACCTGGATGTAACAAGGTGGTCCAAGGCCATCTTTTTAATCAAACTTCTTGATACCTTCTCCATCGTACTTGGTTTTGCAAAAAATTCCGGATGGGCTAACTCCTTAAACATATTTCTCACATAACATAACCATCTGATTTTAGACACCCCATCTAGCGAAAGGCAGTCAGTTATTAGATCCCGATTTAGTGCGGATTCCGGGGTGACCCAGACCTTGTGCCAAAGAAGGATCGAAGAAATCCTTATGGAATCTGTTATATGGGAAAGGCCAGTTTCTATGTGTGACATGTACGAGGATGTGGTTTTAGATACCCCCAATAAATAGGCAAGGAAGTGGTTTTCGCAGCTTTGTATCCCCTGTGCGTGTTCGATGCCCCAGATACCAGCGCCATAGATGGCAGTTGAGATGCACTTAGCTTTATAAATGTAAATTAGGTCTTTAACTAGCTTCCCCCCCAATTTGGTGGAAAAGTTTCTCAGTGAGCCAATAGAACGCAGAAATGCTAGTTTCCTAGCATTAACCGCTGTTTGCCAAGAGCTTCCTCTGTGAAAGTTTACCCCTAAGTAGGAGAAAGTGTCTGTAATTGCAATTCTCTTATTGTCGAGGAAAATTGGGGAGGGTGCCCTTTTTCTACCCTTCCCACTGACCATTGTAAAAGTTTTAGAAATATTTATTCGCAGGCCACGGAGCTTCATATAGGTGTTAAATGTGTCTACAGTTCTCTGTAGCCCGAGTCTGGTCCGTGACATTAATGCCGCATCGTCGGCGTATAGCAATAGTGGGATGGGAGTTCCTTTAATAGTGGGGTAGTCGTGCTGAAAGTCCCTAAGATATTGTCCAAGTGAGTTAATGTATAAGGTGAATAGCAGGGGTGCAAAAATGCACCCCTGCCTAACACCCCTTTCTATAAGGAATTTATCTGAGCATTCCCCCTAGGGCCGCACCTAACCCTTGCACCAGCCTCTCTATAAAGTTCCTTGATGTATAATAAAAAATGACTGTCGATCCCCATGTCGCTAAGTGTTAGCCATAGGAATTCGTGGTCTACGCAGTCAAATGAAGAACTTAAATCTATAAATGAAATAAAAAGGTTCCCGCTCTTGGCCTGAGTGTATTTTGCGATAAGAAGAGACAAATTTAGGCATTGTTCTGTTGTCCCCTTTCCTGGGCTAAAGCCTTACTGTAAATTAGTAAAAATGTGTTTTTCCTCCCCCCAAGTTTGTATTCTATTTAAAATAATTCGGCCTGCCACCTTTGCCAAAGCGTCCAATAGGGAGATTGGGCGATAGCAGGTCGGGTCTTCTCTCTTGCCCTTTTTATAGATAGGTATAACAATAGCGTCGGACCATGTGGTTATAAAACCTTGTTGATTCGCTTTGTTTAAAACGTTGGTTATCATTGGGGCCCATAGATCTATCTCGGCCTTGTAGGTATCTATAGGAACGCCATCCGGGCCCGGTGCCTTGCCCGACGAACTATCCTTTATACCTTTAATAACTTCCTCAAAACTGAAAGTTATCGGTAATGGGAAAGGAGTGAGCCGTGTGCCTGCCAAGGAATTACAATCCTTGTCTATGGAAGTGATTCCGTCAACGATGGATGACGATCTACCATACAGATGTTTAAAATGAGCTACCCATTGATCACCTGTAATTGCCAAATCACTGAGATTAGCCTCTTTAGATTGTAGGAAGGGGTCATTGACCACTTTCCAAAAGGCCCTATTGTCTCTTTTAGTCAAGGCTTCTCTCAGTGCTGCCCATCCCTTATTCTTTAGAGTGGCTTTTCTCATTTTTATGGTATTTTTATATGTTTTTCTGGCTAGACGGATTAGATTCAGATTTTTTTGAGTTGTCTGCAATGCCTTTTTAAGAAGAGTTAGTGCTTTAGTGCACTCACTATCAAACCACCTGTGGGGATTTGAAACCCCCTTCCGATGTTTTCTTGTCAATAAAGATTTGACTGTGGCTAATATTTTAGAAAAGGAATTCATTACCCTATCAGGTGTCTCTTCTTGGGTTAGACAAATCATTATGTCTTTAATATTTGAAGCAGCTAATTTTTCCAAAAAACCCGAGGGATCTACTTTGTCCCATTTAATTGTGTAACCGTTTTTTGAAGCTAATCTTATCCCTGAGGTATATTGAATGTTGACCTCAACCCTGCGTGTTATTTTTTTGACTTTAACACTAAACACTATAGGGTAGTGATCAGAATGGGGGGCCTGACCCATTTCCCAGGTAGCCACTAACCCGGCATGGGATGCAGAAATTAAAGTATAATCAATTATCGTATTGCTCCCCCTCCCGTTAAAGGTAGGTTGAAATGGGATGCTCGGTATACAAATCTCATTTATAAAATTTAAGTTAAAATAAAAAAGTATATTATTAAGTATGGTACCGAGTGGCATATGATTAAAATGGGTGGGACAGTCTTCCCCATAATCCGATAGGCCGCACAAACCTTGTGAGTCATGAGGACAGATCGTGCAATTAAAGTCTCCTACCCCCAACAAAATATTATCACCTACCATCTGATCTTGTAAGGAGATCAAGGTCGAGAGAAGATTACCCAAAAGAGCCTCACTCTCTCTCAGGAGGTATGTTATTATAGAAATTTATTATAGTTGCGTGTTGCAAAGGGCCCAATCTTAACCACAATATCTGGTAGTATTCAGTTGTCGTGAACCTTTTGACTTCAAAGCCCCCAATGATAGGTATAAATGTGCACAGACCCCCTTTGTTGCGGCCGTGTGTACTTTGGATGGCTGGAGTGTGAAAGGTTTGGTAACCGCTAATATGATATGCCACCAGGGACCATGTTTCCTGAAGGCAAATTACACTATGCACAGTGAAGACATCAAGCCAATGTTTTTGATGCACCTTATCTGCTAAACCGGCCACATTCCAAGAAAGGAAACTATAAGTAAAATCTGTTTGTTTAAAAATATTTAATCGATTGGATTCAGAAACATTATGCTGGATCAGAAGAGGATCGTCTATGACAGACAGATAGACTAATTGATCGTTCTGTTTTAACGAAGACCCAATAGGGGCAATTGGAATCATAAGATCCCCTGCCACTGGATCAATTCTAGGCCCCCCACTCTGATTGAAATTTGTTAACATTGGACAGCTTAGTATTTCCGAAATATATGTCACAGTATTTCCCTGTTGTCAATCCAGATCATTTAGATCCGAAAGAACATCATATCGATTAGTTAGGGGAAGTGACCAGTATGGTGAATTAAAACCTTGTTGGGTGGACAGATTCCGGCTTTTGATAGGCCCTTCTTTATTCTCAAAATGCGGGTAATTAATGGACTGTAGGGTCCACTTCGATGGATGGGAGGAATAGCGGTTATGTTTTTGTAGTATAGGCATACCACGGAAGCCACGAGGAACAATTAGTGCCTCTGGATAAAAGTAGATCAGGGTTCGGGGCACTATACTGCTACATCCCTGATTCTGATACCAGTCAACTATGTGCGAGACCACCCTTCGGTCTCTAAAATTAATAATAACTACATCCCCTTCAGTGTCTTTTGGTCTTGCACCTACCCACGCTAGTCTTCTAACAAACAGTATGTCTCCATCTAAATGGGATGGGAGTGGCCTGTTTTGACTGAGCCAATGAATAGTTTTATTCTTTAGCTCATGATAGCCTTCCTTTTTTCCTTCTATAAGCTCTGGGACACCTGTTAGGACTAAAGCATATGGAACCGCCTCTGGTGGCAGGTCGATATGACAGCCTTTGCGTTTTGTGGATTTATCAGAAGGTTGGCGAATGCCTGTATCAACGACCTTAATGTCTGACTGTTTGGTAGCAGATGAATGGATATTGAGTGAAAAAGAGGCCGATTGTCTGGAGCCTGTCAGAGTGGAATGTGTGTGTGGTTTATCAGATTTCCCCTCTTTCCCGCGAGGGGTATTCAGAACAGGTCGAGTATCTTTAGAAGGCCTAGGGTTCCCAATAATCGTGTTGGAGCTAGATGAATTAGCTTTCGTGGCGGCCTTATTTATTAATTGGTGTCCACTGGTTTTGGTGTTCGTGTTGATGGCTACCAAGCCCTTTAAGAGTTGGGAATTTAAGGTGGTTTATATCACCAAATCATTTAGCTGATCACCCAATCTTTTTACCCTTTCTAAGACAGGGAGAAGTAAGGATCTGACTAGGTGTTCTATGTCATTCATTAACTTAGATTCGGGTGGTTGATTTTTTGACCGATTTTGGATTTCCTGGGGCTTTAGTTTTGTCTTTAGTGGTGGCAAGTGGATCTGTGGTGTTTTTTTGCAAATGTCCATTTGGGGGCTTGAGCCTAGTCTGGGTACTTTAGTTTGTCTACCCCAATGATCGTTTCCCCCTCTCTTCCTTTTCGTTAGAGTTAACTGTCTAGGTGGTTTTTGCGGGGGGGTATACTCTTTTTGGTCATGGGGGTTGCGTTTGGAAGCTGCAACAAAGAGGGCTCCGTCGGGGAGAAGTCCAGGGAAAGGTCCGAGATAGTTAAATCATGATTAGGGCTCCTCAATGAGACTTGGGTTAGAGTTGGAAAGTTGTCCTGAAGGAGCAGGGGGATACTAGTTTCCAATGATGAAGAAATCCCTATGCTCTGAGAACTGTGTGTTGGTGGGGAGGGAATCTGTGTTATTGGACCTAATGACGAGCGCTTGTTTTGTTGAAGTTCGAAGGACAAGCGCGATTTTGACAACAGATATTTCATGGTCCAAATTCGAAACTGCCTTTGATAAAAAAGCGTCCAAGGTGCCACTTACCTTCCCCCCATGAGCATTTTTCCGCCGTTCCCAGGCTTCGGTGGCATTGTCAATATTCCAGGACCTCAAGATGAAATGAAAAAATAACGAGACGGGGCCCGGCCCGGCCTCAATCGTCCTTGGACGGCCTCAGACGGCCCGCCCTTTGCCCGGGCTTCGCCCGGCGCGTGCCCGCGCGTGTCCCGCACAGCGTAGGCAATGGGCGTTGCTAAGTAGGGACTCGGGGAGGGAAGGCAAGAAGGCCTGGAAGAGTCCCAGCTGCACACAATGGTCCGGCGCTATGGCTGCTGGATATCGCAGTCCCGCCACGCCTCTCCCGATGTCAGCTCACCTTCCAAAATGTCCCGGTAAATCAGGCAAGTTGATGGCAGGTCCAAAACGGCAACAGTTAATATCCAAAAACAGCAAAACCGCTGCGAGCGGCTCCCGCGAAGCAGGGGCCGCGAGCAGTTATATACTGCTCCAGACAAGAAGGCAAGAAGGGCGGGAAGAGTCCCAGCTGCACACAATGGTCCGGCGCTAGGGCTGCTGGATCTCGCAGTCCCGCCGCGCCTCTCCCGATGTCAGCTCACCCTCCAAAATGTCCCGGTAAAGCAGGCAAGTTGATGGCAGGTCCAAAACTGCAACAGTTAATATCCAAAAACAGCACAACCGCTGCGAGTGGACCTACTAGAGAGGGCAGGAGATCACTGTGAAGAGGAACTTCATGATCAGGAACTGGTGGACTTAAGAGACACGAATGAGGAGCTATACTATCATCTGGAGGACTTGTAAAATAGGTCCAGAAGATCAAATATCCGCATCAAAGGTGTTCTTCTACAGGTGAATGCAGGGAAGCTGGAGGACATGGTGGTGTGCCTCTTCTGTCATGTAGCACCAGCTCTGGGGTGAAAGGATATACTCATAGACAGCACACACAGAGCTGGGCAGTCGGCTGCAGGCCCAGGCCGACCACAGGACATTTGAACTTGCCTTCACTCATATGCACAGCAGGAGATGATTATGTTAGCGACTCAAGACCTGTCGGTCAAATATCCTTCGAGGGCATGCAGATCGGGATAGACCAGGACCCCTCCCCACTCACTCTCCAGGGACTAAACACCTTGTGACAGGCTACAAAATCTTTGAGGGAGCAAGGATTTTGCTATAGATGGGAACACCCGTTCGGCTAATCTTTATAAGGAACAAAGAAACCCACATGGTCAGCATGTTGGAGGCGGCACTGTCGATACTGGGCTTTGTGCCAGATGGGGACACTGACAACAATCAAGATGGCCGAACATCAGGTCCCGGGAACAGGTCAAGGTGCCTCTGTCAGAATGGAAAAGACCCTGTGCCGAAACCCTTGGATACCGAACGCCTCAGGTAAAGAGAAGCTCTCCTACACAAGCTCCAACAAATGAATGAATGAATGAATGAATACACTCTTGTATTGCGCATGGCTACCCAAGGGCATCCCAGCGCTTGGTGTAACACCTCACTCAATAAGCACATTTCAGACGAAAAGGAAAGTTTTCAACTGTTTCCTAAAACTAAGGTAATTGGGTTCCAGGCGAATATGTTCAGGAATCCGGTTCCATAGTTTGGTTGCATTGTATGAAAACTGCCGACCTCCTGCTCAAACTCGCCTAATCATGGGCACTACGAGTAAGCGCTTGTGCATAGATCTCAGCAACCTACTAGGATGATAAAGTTGAACCATCGCCTGGATCAGAGGGGAGCCTTTTCCAGAGATGGCTTTGTGAACGATGCACAACACTTTGAAGCTGATTCTGGCCTGAATAAAAAGCCAGTGCAAACCTATAAGAGCTGGTGTGGCCGAACTGCGTTTCGGGATGTTAAATAGTAGGCGGGCCACACAGTTCTGGACAATTTGTAACCTCTTGGTGGTTTCCTTGGGTGCACCGAGGTAAATTCCATTTGCATAGTCCAGTCACGAAAGTATCAGCGCCTGGACCAGCACCCGTCTAGCGTCTAGCGGCGAAAGGAAGAAGAGGATGAAGAGCCATTGGAAGCCACTGGCTCATAACCCAATGTTCGAATGGAGACGACTCGGTGTGTCCTCGCCTCACCGACAAGGCAGGAGGGAGGTCCCTTCAGTGGGACCTTGTCTGGCGGACCCTACTCTCCATCCTGTCCCTGATCTTGAGCTGCTGGGATGGCTGATCGCTAGGCTGATGGACTCTCCTTAAGTGGTCAATTTTTTTCCCACCCAGGGGATCTTTTATATGTTATTTCACCTGTTCATGTTGCTCTTTCTAGGCTCTATTCTCCCCCTTTCTCATTTATTTCATAAGATGTTTATTCCACATTTTAGGAGCAGACTCGGAAGCCATCTGTTTGAATATCACTTACACACCACTATTGCTGATAGGCACTCAACAATGTAGTGGAAGACTCTTCGAGCCCTTTTGGCCCACTGTGCCATATGCTGGGGTGCAGCAACTCCGATTCTCAGATACCACACCTGTGACATGTCTTCCGTGCAATAATTGCTACCAGCACCAGGAAGAATTCCCTTTCTTCTTATTCAACAAACCCCTCACTATTCACTGAGTCAGCTCTCCCACACAGCCGTGTTCCTACCCTTGGAAAGAGCTGGAACATTGGTCCCTCCCACTCTAGCAACCCAAAATCCCATTCATACGACCCATTAAAATATTAAGTCTCAATGTCCGGGGCCTTAATGCTCCAGTGAAGTGACAGGCACTGCTTGCGTTCCTTAGGGAGTATGGCTGCGAGATTTGTATGTTACAAGAAACACATTTACTTTGCACTGACTGGAAACGCCTTTGGTTCCGGTGTTTTGATTGCCAGTATTTCTCTTCAATGGCTGGGAAGAGGCTGTGGGTCACAATTTTGCTGAGAACACACGTTCAGAGGAAGATCCTCTCCACCCAGGCAAACTGTTGTCCCTACAGGTGGGATTTTGGAATGGCACCTATACAATTGCATCGGTATATGCTCCAATTGACTCACCAGAATGCAAATGGGGTAGTCTTGAAGTCCATGGACAAGGATATAGTAGTAGTAGGGGATTTCAATATAGTGCAGCAACCCCAAATGGACATGTTGATAGAGAGGGCTGGGAAGTCTGAGGCACTTTCGGGTGCCACGCGACTATGGCTGGAGGAGGTGGAACTGAGAGATATACGGTGCCAGAGAAATCCCGCTATAAAGGAATTTGCCTTTTAATCGGTGGTACACCAAACATACAGTAGATTAGATTTTTTCCTGACCTCTACGTGCATGACCCGCCAATGTTGAAGCCAAAATAAGGGTACTGCCACTCTTTAGACCACTCTCCCATTGCCATTTTGATGAAACTTCATAAGGTTCCCCCCAATAGGATGTGGCGACTGAAGAACAATTTCCTTACCCACAAATCCAATGTGCTAGCAATATGGAAGTCATACAATATTGCTGTGGGACACATTAACGGCAGTACTGATGGGGCAATTCATCACTATTGTGGCTAAACTTAATGGGATAGGAAAAGCAAAAGGTTACAATTAGAGGATAGGGTCAAAGACTTGGAGGGTGTTCACAGGCACAAACTCTATACAGGTGAGACGACTGTTCACTATAGCTCGTAAACAGTTGAAGACATTGGATGTGGACAGGGCAGAATACGCGCTCCTGTGCACCAGAAAAAAAGTGCTACGAAAGGGGAGACAAGGTAGGCAAACTACTTGCTCGTAAGCTTCGTGCACAAATGATCCAACGTAGAGTTCAGGAACTGGTAGGCCCTGAAGGGGAGGAGCTGAGGACAGATGATCAGATATCAGGCAAATTCTAGTGCTTGTCAAGGAGGTGACACAGAATGGGAGGACCTGGCTTGTCAGTTCTGGCTGGTCTGTTCCCATGAATTATAGATTTGAGGCACGTGCACAGCTTAGTGTTTATACGAAACATTTTTCCTATGTTAAAGGTGCTCCATAGGTGGCGACCGACGTCCCTGGACGCCAAACTTAACAATGAACACGTGTCTTTAATGGTGCATTAAAGGCATCCCTGTGGGCACACTGTTGAGGCAATGTTATTTGTAGTCCTGATGATGATCCTTTCTTGTTTATAGGAACGAAACGCCGTTGACTCTTATGTAGTGACACACCAGCTTTCTAATGTGTAACAAAATTGTGTTATCTACATGAGCTTAGCTAGACTAATTTGTTATCTTCTCACTAGTGGCTCTATACATAATTGCCTGTTGATTCCTTTTTTATTGTATTATTTTGCCCTTTCCCTTATGTCATATGTACTGGATACAGGACTGTATCCCACTCTATAATTTTCTATCTTTATATTTTTTGCCATTTTTCCAATTAAATCAGTGTCCAGCTGGACACCTCTTTTATTATAGAACAGATTATTGTCTATAATTTATCCTTAGCTTGTATTTATCTTGCTTAATCAAGGGCCTTGGTTACTTGATAAAATTTTAATTCTCAATAGCAGCATAACTCGGATATTGGGTATAATAGATTACTAATAAGCAAACTCTTTGCAAAATGATCAACTACTTTGTGCACTACTTGTTCCCTTGTCTAATGACAAACTGGTAACCCTGTTGCCTACCTTATGTATCTCTTATGCCAAATGTAAAGTTGTTCCTTTCTCTTCCCAGGCCAGGCAAATTAATATAAGTAGTGTACACTTTTATGAACAACCAATACAGAGAATATGGTAATTCTTCTCAATGGAATTTTTGAGAAATTTGTCACAAATGTTACATTTTAAATTGCATATTCCCTCTGCAGGATTTAAAAAACAATATTGATATTTTAGTGGACTGACACTGGGGTCTCAGAACACAATTAATTAAATGCACAGTTGTTGTTAATATTCTATTAACAGCAACAAGGTTTGTTTCTGTCTGAGTGATCTCTTTGTAGGATATTGCCCATCAGCCACACATTTGTAATGGCCTAGAGCTTGAATAAATACTTGTACCTATTGCATGATTCAACACAATGTGATACAAAGCTGCTTCAAGGCAGCTAACTTTTTGCCAATTCTTTTGGCCTGGAGCTTCCTGCATGATGTAGATTAGTCATTCCATGTGGGAACTGTTCAAGGTGGTGTGCTAAGAACTACGGGGCTTATTTACAAGCCCCTTGCGACACTTTTACGTCACTTTTAACATGGGAAAAGTGACGCAAAAGTGACGCAAGTGGCTTGTAAATCTGCCCCTATTTTCTTTAGTTCAAGATAGCACTGATTGCAGGCAGAGAAATTCAGAGGAGGTTATATTGCACACTGACTAACACTCACTATTAAGTTTCAGGGGAGAGTAAAGATGCATAAAGAGTTAAACTTGTGACTTACTAGTCACAGATCCCAAAATCAGTTGTATAATCCAAATAAATTCAATATGCTGAGACCTGTACCTGTGTATGACTTCAAACAAGCACAGTTTGCAAGTTCAATTGAGCAGACTGAAAATGTACCTTTGTTCAACATTTAGAAAAGAGCTTCTTTCTACAGGTGGAATAAAAAATATTTCATGAGCACACTGTCATTTCACAGAAGGAACTGGAGAAATGGTTGTCTTCTTGAAATAGATTTGAGCAAACTGGTTCTAAAGTGCTTTATATTGAAATATTTAGAAGCTGCTTTTAAGTTGTCAAATTACTCTTTCCTTTTTTAAAGAGCTTATAAACATTGTGGAACGTAATAAAACATGAAAATGCTTCTGGTTTGGGCCAGTACGTTTAATGTATCTCTCTAATGTATTGTATTGGCTCTAAGGATAACGCTGCCCCGTTGCTTGAAGCGTTGGCCCCACCTCCATTGGTTGACATCTCAGCTCCATGCTCTCCCGGACGTTTGTGACCCCATAATATCAAATCATCTAAAAAAATATAGAGTTTAACATACTTTACAAGTAAACTACCAAAACATTGGGTAAACAATATCGTGCAACTGAGTATTGCCCCCCATAAAACTAAGAATATCAAAATTATGTTATATATATATACATTACCTGCTGGTGGTCATCAGTAGGTAGGTATAGTTAGGACCTTAGGACCAAGTTTCCATAGGAAAAGCATTTTTTGATTTGCTTATAACTTTGGCGTTGTTTGATGAATCTTTATGACATTTTGCCAAAAAAATATGTTTTCAGATCAGCTCCTATCTTGAACGCTTTCTGGTGATTCATCAAGGGGGGGCTGAGAAAAAAGGTGGGTCCCAAAACGTGTTTTCTCCATGCAATTTCCATAGGAAACTTTAGACAAGGCTACAGGTCAAATTGCTGAACAGAATTATGCCAAATCTAGTAGAGTGAAATGTCTTGGTCGAGAAAGCCAGCTTTAGTTTAAATGGTTAAATCCATTCAGTAGTTTTAGAGAAATATCAAAATTTACAGATATCGATATTTGAGAATTCTGACAGCTGATTGGCTGAGGCATTACAAGCAGAAGCTTGCAGCTCAGTGGCTGTGAACGGTTGAAACTAGGAAGTGTTGGCAGCCCTTTTGTGATTCAATTTGTCAGCTCACATGTCTCCCCCTACAAGCCATCGGGTCCATAGTTCTACCTCTGCAAGGCAACACTGAAAATATACTGCAGCTCTGTCTGTGCGAGAAACCCCTTTCACGCTCCCTCTCCCCACATCACCAGCTCTCAGCTATGCCTTTAAAAGCCAGTCCATCGGGTCACAGCTCTGCATCTGCAGACCGTCGTGCCCACAGCTCTACCTCTGCTAGCCAGCCCGTTAGCTTGTAGCTTTGTCTCTGCTAGCAGGCCCGTCAAACCGTTGTTCTCCCTCTGTGAGTCAGCCTGTCAGCTCGCAGCTCGGGCCCGCAACTCTACCTCTGCGGCTCATTGATTGCGAACTGTTGAAACTAGGAAGTGTTGGCAGCCATTTTGTGACTCAGTCCGTCAGCTCGCATCTCTCCCTCTACAAGCCATCAGTCTGTAGTTCTACCTCTGCGAGGCAACAGTGAAAATATACCACAGCTCTGTCTGTGCGAGATACCCCTTTCACACTTTCTCTCTCCACATTACCAGCTCGCAGCTATTACTTTAGAAGCCAGTCCGTCGGCTTGCAGCTCTGTGTCTGTGAGCCATCGGGCCCGCAGCTCTACCTCTGTGAGCCAGCCCGTTAGCTCATAGCTGTGTCTCTGCTAGCAAGCCTGTCGGCCCATTGCTCTCCCTCTTGCAGTCAGCCCGTTGGCTCGCAGCTTGGGCCCACAGATCAACCTCTGTGAGCCAGCCCGTTAGCCCCTAGATGTGTCTCTGTTAGCAGGCCTGTTGGCCCGTTGCTCTCCCTCTACGAGTCAGACCACAGCTCTCCCTCTGCGAGCCAGTACGCTGCTGTGCCTTTGCGAGCCGACGGCCCGTAGCTCTCCCTCTGCGAGCCGAGCCCATGGACCGCAGCTCTCCCTCTGCGAGCCTGCCCGATGGCCCGCAGGTCTCCCTCTGCTAGGCGGACCCCAGCTGTTACTCTGTGAGTCGATATTGGGAATGTAAGGCGGCTCTAAAAAGAGCCCTTTTGTTTATTAGTTGGAGTTACATGTAAGTGCGGATGCACAGCTTCAGGTTGTTCAGAAAAACTTGTTTTCCCTGATCTGTCAAGTGTACTCCATCACTTCTGGTGATATGAGACATATCAAAACATAGGTTGTTGTTGTAGATTGACCCCATCCTATGGTCTCATTGGTATGCAGACACAGTTTTGTTGACATTCTTCCTAGATTTTTCAATCTGATGACAAAATTGGATTGACCATTTCCACTTCTGTCTTTGGCATGTATTGGAATATACAAAGACAGTTTGAGGCAAAAGCAACATCAATTGTCCAAAGGTGTCCTTCATAAGCATTTCCAAACATACCCCAGTCAATGTGCCTAGGTCATTACCACCACAGTGCACAATCATGAGGTCAGGGTGTTGGAGATGCAAGCGGGTTTTAACCAAAGTCAGCATGGTGCCACCTAAATACTCTCTTTGCAAACCATTTAATGTCCACATTTTGTAAACTTAGGTCTAAGTCAATACGTCTCTGCTGGGCAAACCTCTTGCACCAGAAAACATAGCTATGTCCTACGATCCACACTAGCATTTTGAAGGTATGGCTGGAAGATATGGATAGATGTCTGTAGCTCATGCAGTCCTTTCGTAGAATAAGAGATATGTTTAAAGATGGGTAACTACTTTTTTTTCACCATACAAACCGTTAACTGATTGGGAGATGAAAAGCATTGTTTCTTAAAAAGTAGGGTGCATATTAGTTTTGAGTAAAAGCATATTTGTCTTTGGTTAATAAAAAAGCAGTTTAAACGAGGAGTGCATATTATAGGATAAAATTTGCTTAGCTCAACCACACCTGCTAACTGCATTTGGGAGGTACATTTTGAACTTAAAAGAATGCCGAACTTTTAACCTGCACGTGCCGTTAAATGTTCGGGAAAATGTCGTAAAAAAAATATCGTTAGGTTTAAAAAAATGATGAACTTTTAACCTGGACGTGTCGTAGAATGTTCTAGAAAGTGTGTTGATAGAATACGTTGAACTTCTCACCTGTATGTGTCCTTACACATTAAAAAAGACGTTTATATGAAAGTTCAAAAAGAACCAACAGAGAGACGTTATGCAATCTAAAAAAATCAAGGAACGATTCTGATCTGTTCTTTACATGTATTTATGTGTGGAGCAACAGGGAAATTGGGCCATTACTGGTTCCATTCTTGATGAAAGCGGTGCATTACATGTACTGTGTGACAAAGAAAGAATTGCATGCGTTTGTGACATTTGAAATCTGCATACCAACTACGAAGGTAAGTTAGAAATTAAGAAGGTGTGTTTTGTGTTCTGTAGTAGTGTTAAAGTATTTGAGGTGATATTTTTAACTTTGAAAGTAGTTTTTATTTCTAAATAACATAGTGTTAGTAAAGTCTGGTGTTTCACATTGGTTCTAAAATATGCATAAAGTGTGACTAGTTGTTAAACAAGTACTTTATATATGTTTAGGAGTTTTTCACAAAGAAAAGGTGTAAGTTGTCATCTGTAAAAGACTATGGTTTTGAAAAGTAGATGTAGCGTTAATTTGGATTAGTATATCTATTCCGGCGAGATAAACAGAATGACACACGTTTGCAAATTATGCTTACTCTGGAAATAGCGGGGAAGGGGTGAGAGTAGAAAATTCATGTGTTAATAACTTACAGAGATGGAACAAAAACCAGAAATGTTATGTGCACAGTTTGTGGACTCATTTTTTACACTGAGAGGTAGATTTCAATATCAGTCAAGGCTGGTGTGATACTGCGAGGCTTTGGATTTGGGTGTTCTTAGGAAATCTAAGTTGTTGTGGAGCGTTTCTTTAGAAGACATTTTTTATAAATATGTGAGCGATAAAAAAGAAATGAAAATGTTCTCTGTACAATTTTGTTCACAGTGCTAAAGTAAATGTGATTATTAGTGATAGTAATTGTTAGGGTGTGTTCCTCTGCTGAATATACGCAGGCCTTTAAGTGGACCGAGTCTTATCGGTACTGAGCTCTGCCACCCCTTTAAGACAGCCGCCAATTTTTTCATAGCACTTAAAGCTGTTAATATACATTTAATAAAGGGACGATACACCCTCCCTACCCACATACGGCAGACCCAAGACCTACTCGCCTTCAGAAGACTCCTCAAGACCTGGCTCTTCGAGCAGTAGCAGCACCCCCCTCCCCTCAGCGCCTTGGGACCCTCACGGGTAAGTAGCGCGCTTTACACTTACTCTGATTGATTGATTGATTGATTGATTGATACATAAAAAGTTTGGGAATTACACCTTCATTTACTCTGTCCGCCACCCACCACCATTTTGTGCCCCCAACAATACTGGTTATGAAAACAATATCTAATACAGCTTGATCTATTATAAAAGTAGCACTTGTAGGTTTATTGGCATATTGGTAGGATCTGTACTATATAGAGAATGTTGCAATCAGTTCAATGGTATAAAAACGCACTCTATTATGTTGTAAATCTTACATATGCACAGGTTGTGATGTAATTTTTTACACTGTGAGGTACATTTGAATATAAGTGAAGACAGGTGTTATACTGCGAACCCGTTCACAATGTGCACAGATTACATGGAGAGTAAATGGACATAGTAAACGTGCAGGTTGCTTTGTGAATGTATGCATGGTTTGAATCATTTGATGATACTTTAAGATATAATCTATTCTAAACACTATTTCTGCTTCACAGTTGGGTACAGTGCACAGTGTTAGTAGTTAGTAGTTAGTGACTAGATGCTGGTAAAGGGATTATTTATTGTGCTGAATATACGCATGCCTTTAAGTGGGCCAAGTCTTACCGGTGGTACCCCTTTCAGACACACCTGCCATTTTTTTCATCCCACTTAAAGCCCTCAATATACGTTTTTTGAAGGAACAGCACAATAAAAGTTTAGGAATTACACCTCCGTTTACTCTCCTCATCTCCCACCCTCACTTTGTGCACCCAACAGTAGTGTTATACCGCATCGAACTCTCATTGAGATACCCCTTCACGCTCCCTCTCCCCACATTACCGTCCCGCAGCTATCCCTTTGCAAACCGACGGCCCGCACCTCTCTCTATACCAGTCAGCCCGCAGGTATTCCTCTGCGAGCCAGCTGGCAGCTCTCCCTCTACGACCCAAGGACCGCATCTCTCCCTCTACGAGACAGCCATTCGGCTCTCAGCTCTTCCTCTATGAGCCAGCCTGCCGGTTCGCAATTCTCCCTCTGCAAACCACCGGTCGGCTCGCAACTCTTTGTCGGTGAGCTGTAGGTCCCGCAGTTGTACATCTGCAAGCCAACACTGGAAATGTACTGCACCTCTCTTTCTGTGAGATACCCCCTTCACGTTCCCTCTCCCCTCATCACCATCCCGCAGCTATCCCTTTGCAAGGCAACGGCCCACACCTCTCCCTATACAAGTCGGCCCACAGCTGTTCCTCTGTGAGCCGGCCAGCAGCTCTCCCTCTACGAGCCAACAGGCCATAGCTTTCCCTCTATAAGCCAGCCAGTCAGCTTGCAGCTCTTCCTGTACGAACCAGCCTGCCGGCTTGCAACACTCCCTCTGCAAACCACCAGTCGGCTCACAGCTCTTTGTGAGCCGTTGGGCCTGCAGTTGTACCACTGCAAGTCAACACTGGAAATATGCTGCAGCTCTCTCTCTGCGAGATACCCCCTTCATGCTCCCTATCCACAGATCACCGTCCCGCAGCTATCCCTTTGCAAGCCGACAGCCCGCACACCTCCCTGTACCAGTCGGCCCGCAGCTGTTCCTCTGCGAGCCGACCCGCAGCTCTCCCTCTGCAAGCCGACGGGCCACAGTTCTCCTTCTATGAGCCAGCCAGGCAGCTTGCAGCTCTTCATCTACGAGCCAGCCCACCGGCTTGCAACTCTACCTCTGCGAACCACAGGTCGGCTCACCCCTCTTTGTCTGTGAGCCGTTAGGCCCGCAGTTGTACCTCTGCAAGGCAACACTGGAAATATACCAAAGCTCTCTCTCGAGATACACCCTTCACGCTCACTCTCCCCACATCACCATCCCACAGTTATCCCTTTGCAAGCTGACAGCCCACACCTCTCCCTATACCAGTCGGCCCGCAGCTGTTCCTCTGTAAGCCGGCCCGCAGCTCTCCCTCTGCAAGCTGATGGGCCGCAGATCTCCCTCTACAAGCCAGCCAGTCTGCTTGAAGCTCTTTCTCTATGAGCCAGCCAGCTGGCTTGCAACTCTCCCTCTGCAAACCACCGGTCAGCTTGCAGCTCTTCATCTGCGAGCCGTCGGGCCTGCAGTTGTACCTCTGCAAGCCAACACTGGAAATATACCGCAGCTCCCTCTCTGCGAGATAACCACTTCATGCTTCCTCTCCCCACATCACATTCCCGCAGCTATCCCTTTGCAAGCCGATGGCTCGCACCTCTCCCTCTACCAGTTGGCCCACAGCTGTTCCTCTGTGAGTCGGCCCACAGCTATCCCTTTGCACGCCGACGACCTGCACCTCTCCCTATACAAATTGGCCCGCAGCTGTTCCTCTGTGAGCCGGCTCGCAGCTCTCCCTGTGCGAGCTGACGGGCCGCAGATCTCCCTCTATTAGTCAGCTGGGCAGCTTGCAGCACTTCCTCTATGAGCCAGCCCGCCGGCTCACAACTCTCCCTCTGCGAGCCATCGGGCCCGCAGGTTTATCTGTACAAGCCCTCAGGTCCGTAGCTCTACCGCTACTAGCAAACACTGTGAATATATGGCAGTTCTCCCTCTACAAGATACCCCCTTTACCCTCCCTCACCATGCTTCACTGGTCGCAGGTACCCTTTTGCAAGCCGACAGCCCACAGCTCTCCGTATGCGAGTTGGCCCGCAGCTGTCCCTATGCGAGCCAGCCCGCAGCTCCCCCTCTGCGACCCAGCATGAGGCTGTCCTCCAGGAGCCGATGTCCTACAGTGCTCCCTTTGAGAGCCAGCCCGTGGTGTGGGGACCTCTCACTGCCACTGTGTGCTATTTTTATACTAGATAAAGCTTTGTTTGTTTATTTTTATAAATAGTACTCTCAGGGGCACAAAGTGTTGGTTACAGTACTAAACCACACGTAAATGTAAATTAACATAAAAACGAGGTTTTCTGCTGGTGTTAAAGCTGCGTACACGACTGGGCTGGTACATTACTCAAATGGAAATGACACCTTACTTAATCTCTCCCCCCTCTCTACACCCATGTCGGTCATTTTTGTTGCTTTCTAACAGTTGCTCTGTTTTTGGTTATGTACATCCACAATTAAATGTAAGCCTGCACCATATCTTTGTTAATATGGTGCAGTGTTATACTTGCTAAGTTCCCGATAGAAGTGTTAAGCTAATAAGGGTAACGTTTACATGTGCCATTTAGTTGAGAATATCACTCTAAGTATACAGATAACAATTTTTCAAAATCGTATCTACAACATTATCTGTAGTGGGTTGCAGAGGAAGTGCTGTGGGATGGTGGGGTGTGTGGGATGATTGGGTGGGGTAAGAGGGGAGGGGAAAAGTAGGAGGTAATGGAGTCACATATAAAATGGGAAGGTAAATCTTAAATAATTAAATCAATACGTGCTGTATGTCTGGTGACACTACCTGCCACCCTACTGCTCCCTTATTCCGCTCCACTACCATGCAGCATTCCCTCTGCAAGCCGCCAGTGGAACTTATCTCATTATATGTGATTATTTTAACATATTGAACAGATATACCAAGCAATTACAACTTTTTTTTATTTCTCAGAAAATTATTTTGTTTGGATTAAAAATTTAAAATGCCTAGAAGAACTGAAAAAAAGGAAAGACAAAAAGGCAATCTACTTAAAGAAAAGTCAAAAATGCGGATTACAGGTAAATGAGAGTACTACAAAAAGACTTTCTTCTGGTAAAAATACTAGACAATTTAAAAAAAAGTATTACGAACATTTAATGAAAATAACGTCACACAAATGAAAATGAAGAATTTTTCAAGTAAGGAGAAGCAGACTTCAAATTGCAAAAAAGAATCATGATAACGAAAGTGTATTTGTTACCCGTAGACAAAAAAAATTTTAAGAAATTCGTCAGACTTTTTCGAAATAGAGTAATTCAGAATTTAATAAAAGGATACCGCAAATATAAAAAGAAAGTGCTGCAATTGAAACAGAAACAGCATATTGAAAGCATAGTGGATACTGCTTTTAAGCACAAAAAAATCATTCTGATTTTGAAAAGGATGAAACTGTTGGATAAAACAATGAAGATTCTGAAAGACAAAAGTTAAAAAACAAGACTTGTGAACAGAAGCAACTTTTGTAAAATCTTCAGTGGAAAATGGAAACATACATCTAATAGTGAACCTTTTTTTAATGAAGAGAGTTACTTGCAAGAAAATAGTTTACCATTTGCAGTTGATACTAGAGGTCGTGGCTACCAAGTTCAGAATTGTTGTCCTGTTCCAAAGGAAGAAAAGGTTGGTATTAGTGCAGAACACTTAATAGTTGAAGAAGTGCAAAGGAAACGCACACAAGTTCCTGTGTATAAGTGGGGTTATAGCAGTATTTGTAGTATTCAACAGGAATCTATTGATATAATGGGAAATTTGTTACGAGAATATGCACAGAAAACAGAAGTATAGGTTACTACAAGGACTAGATCCATGAAATGTAAGGAAATATACTGAGAAACATGGGCATTCTCTGGCTTGTATTTTAAGAATAGTGTGTAAAAGTGTTTTCCATCACTTGAGGATGTTAGCAGTACACTATTCAGGAATGTGGAAGTTTGAAAGGAAAGTGTACTATGTAAAAAGTCCTACATTATGTTTAAGTGAACTCAATATAGCTCTTTTACATGGTTCTTTATCAGATGTACACACAAAGTGTGATGATGTTGAGTTCCGATACTTTAGTCCAGAAGAGCAGTACATCAAAAGTGAAAGTTTGACAATTACAGATGTTGAAGAAGATGGGAAATGAATTAGGATTGATCAGTTTGAAGAAAAAAATTGGAAAGTTTAACATAGTGTGCTCTGAAATTCCAAACTATGATTGTGTTTGTTGTCGACGTACTAATTATAAAACTCAAACTAGGAATGTTAATTTGTATTTAAAATCTGAAAAGAAGAATAATGATAAATGGAAGGAATTTGCAAACTACTTGTTAGTGAAAGGTCAATTTGAGTTAGGCAGCGATCAACATGTTTTTAAATATTGTTATAACAAATTAGAAGAGAACAAGATGCCCGCTAGAGCAGTACATAATAAGTTAGAATTAGTAGCTATTCGGGAGGAACTGGCAGATTGGAACACATATGAGTCAGTTCTAATTCAATCTGTTCATCAATTTCAAACTATAATTCGCATGGAGCCTAAAGCAGGAAAACTGCCACCAACAGACTTACAAAGAGGGCTGAAAGGAAGAGTGGTGTACTTACCTTTGGATTTAAAAAAAAATATTGAAATTGTTGGTGGAGAGAAAGAGGAAAATGAAGCAGTAGTCACTTCAGTAAATGGAGTACCAACAAATAGTTGGAAAATATGGCAAGAATTTGTGGATGTTAATAAACTTTAAAAGGAAAAGGCTACATTAAATCTTGTGGAGAACAATATTTATTATAAAAGTGTAAATGTGGAAGAACAGGTAATAAGTTTGGAAGATGAATTTGAAATTTCAAGTGGTCAAATAGAGAAAGTGGACAAGTCAAGGAGTGAAGAGATTCCTGAACATTACACAATATGTCATCTAAATTCAAAAGAAGTAATAGGAAACAGCATTGAGTTATTTCAAATGATAAAAGCAAAGGGAATTCCAATAAGTGCATGGGAGAGCTTGGAAGCTCGTTGTTTTCCGCAGCTGTTTCCTACTGGAGAAGGTGGACGATATGATGACCGACCTGTACAGATTCCAGCTTCAGATTATCGCTCAACAAGATTATACTCTGAAGAGCCTAGATTTTGACAGTGTATTCCATATATATTTCACATTTTGTTTGAAAGTGATCTGTCTTCTCTGTCTATGCAGTGAGCCACATACTTAAAACTGGAGTTCATCAATCACTTCTTTCAACGAAAGAATTTGTGGAGAAAGTTCAACAAACAGATGAAAATTTAGAAGCATAGTTAATTAATTTACCGGCATGTCAACGAGGAACAAATGAGTATTTGTATCATCATGGAGAACTGAAGTGTATGTTACGCAACTTAGGTACACCAATATGGTTTGTGACACTTAGCTGTGCGAAGTATGCATGGGAAAATTTGCTTGAATTTCTATGAGAAGCAAATTCCAATATAGAAATGTTTGAAATAAAGACACCTGGAGAACTCTGTTCTTTGGATCCTGCAAATGTTTGCAGATATTTTAATCATAGGTTTTAAGCTATGATGTCTTTTATCGGCAATAAAAAGAATCCACCTCTTGGAGAAGTTACCGATTTCTTCTGGAGAAAGGATTACCAAGCGAGAGGTGCTCCTCTTATACATATGCTATTATGGATGAAGGATGCACCAAAATTTGGAACTGATTCCGATGATTCCGATGAAATAGTATTGTAGTATTGTAAGAGATTCCAAAAGAAGGTGGAGATAGAAGCTTGAGACATCAAGTTTTACGCTTCCAAAGTCACCATTGTGGAAAGTACTGCCGACAAAAATACAAGTCTAATGGAAAATTTTATGCCAAGTGTCGGTTTGGATTTCCACTTCCAGTAATTTCTAAAGGAAGAGTAAATTCTTTTTTTTCTTCTGTAAGGCACACAATAACTTGCAAAGAACAGAACTGTCAAAGTATATTAATGACTACAACCCAGTTATTGTGAAAATGCGGAATGCAAACATGGACATCCAGTATGTTGCAGATAACTCAATTGCTGTTGCATGCTATTTTACATCATATATAACAAAATCAGAAAAAAAGCAGATGAAACAAATGTGGGAAGAATTTGCACAAGAAAATTGTACAGCTTTACTTTGGAAATGCTTTCCCACCGAGAAATTGGATCCTATGAATGTTCAGACTGTTTGTGCTCTTCAAGTTTATATTCAAAATCACGAGGAATCATTTGAGTAAGTTTAGGTCTTGCTTGTTCACGAAATAGAGTATTGAAATCATTAGGAGAAATTGAATACTTAGCAGCAAATGAACCAGACAGTACAGAAATTCTTAAAACAAATATGTTGGATACATACTAACCGAAAAGGAGTCGACATCTGGAACAGCTATGTCTGTATGAAGTACTTCAACATTACAGCTTCAAAAGAAATGTGAAACAGAATTTAAAAGAAGGAAAATATGCAGTAGTTGGATGTCATGGATGTTTAGTAAAACATATAAAAGGTAAGCTTATTAACCACAAGAAACTCAGTTGTGAAACTCCAGATAAGCGAGAATTTTACTATTTAGCACTTCTCCAACTCTTCAAACCATCGCATAGCAAAAGTTGAATTACTTGGAGATTTTGACTGTTATGAAGATTCTTTTAATGCATGGAAAGGTAGCATTGCATGTACAATTTTCCCTACATATTTAAAAACGTTCAATGATAAAGTTGAACAGGAAAAGACTATTACAGCTGAAATAGGTAATGAAAGTTCTCAAGATAGTCAAAGTTCTGGTCCGTGTAGTCAAGATCCACTTGGACAAACACTAGTGGAAAATGAAGCAGCGATTGCTGTTCATGAAATCGAAATTGCAATGCAACAAGCACAAGAGGAGAATATTATATTGGAAAAGTTAGAAGAACAAGTAAATATTGAAAAGAAAGAAATATATGTACAAGTGAGAGAACAGATAGAAAATGGTTTGTTGCATGAAAAAAAAGAATGTGTATGTTTATAAATTAAACCTATTCTGATGTACATCAGTGGTCAAGCTACTGGTTCACATTTATCTTGTGCGGAAACAGCTCCAACTGGATTAGCTGCGCACAATGTTTAAGGAATTGCTTTGCATAGATTACTGATGTTACCAGTTGAGCATGATAATAAATTAGAAGATCAGAACTTGTCTAGAGAAGCTTCTTATGAAGTGTCAAGTGTGCTGAAGAAAATGAAACTTTTAATTATTGATGAGGTGAGCATGGTCTCAAACTTAATGCTTGCCTTTGTACATTTAAGAATGCGACAGGTACTAAAAACAGATTATGACGTTCTCTGTGGAGGAAAACTGTTAATTTGTATTTGGAGATCTGCTACAACTAACTCCTGTAAAAGGAGAACCAGATTTTAAAACTCTTCTAAATGAAGACACTAGGAAAACTTTGGGAAGTATTAGAAATGTGAATCTGTGGTTACATTTTGAATATAAAGAACTCACTCAGAATATGCGACAAGCAAGATTATGGAAATATTCTGAAAGATGAAAGAATTGGTGTTCTAAGCAAACATGGTAAACAAGCTTTACAAAGGCGTCTCCTAAAGAACTTGTTTACAACTGAAAACACACCAGCAGCAGTAATGTACAAGAACATTGCAGACAAAAGTCAATAGTTTGCTTAATGCCTACACTGGAAGAGAGTTATACATTTAATCAAGAGCTTCTGAAATTGGAAAATCAAGTAATAGTTCACGTTGAAGCTATTGATAAAATCGAGCATCAAGGAATAACAATTCTTCTTTCAAAGAAACTACAGACTAAATTGGATTCTTTGGAAAAGTCTGTATCAAAAACTGCTGGCTTAGAAAAAAATGTAGATGTATGTATAAACAAGTGATGATCTTGTGGGATACCAATTAGAAAATGCTTCTGGTGTCAACTGCTATGGTAATGTTATTCTAAACATTATATTTTATCTACCCTTCCAGACAGCCCGGCCTGGTTGGGGGATGCACTTGCTGCACCGATAAGAGAAGCTGGGTTGGAGGTGTGGGGAGACCTATTCGTTGATGGGGACCTGCTTCCTTGGGAGTGCTTAAGTAATAAAATCGGCCCGAATTTTTCTACGCTTAAATATTTGCACATTTCCAGCTGGTCTCGTGCATAATCTGTTCAACTTCCGCGAGGAGGCAAATTTCCCTTGGGTGCATATAGCTACCTTATAACCCTCTTAGCTGACAAACTTCCCGCAAAAAAAGGAGATTTCATCCTGGTATAATTTGATCTTGGAGGAAATGGATGGAGTATTCTTATTGCCAGATAAGCTTTGGTCTTCGTTTGTCACCAACTCCAATCTGCAAGATCTTTGGAGCTCGTCATGTAGAATGATGTGGGACATCGTGAAACCTACTTGGTTACGCAGGAACCATCTTTTTACCATTTAACGAGCTTATTACTAACCACTTCGGCTTTCTAAATTCACCCAGGGAAACACGGTGGCCTGTGCGAGATGCGGGCTGGAGGCCGCTTCAGACACTCATATGTTTTTCACTTGTCCCGATTTTGGGATGCCATAAGTAAGACTCTTTCAGTATCAGTTGGCTCCAATATTGTCTTGAACCTCTCTTCAGTAATTTTTGGTCTATTGAAAGGGGTTCCCTCTTCGGCGAGAAAGTTAATCTTTTATTCTATTCTGCTTGCTAGGAGGGAGATATGCAGGAAGTGGAAAGACTCTATACCTCCCTCTATTATTGACTGGTATGCGTCGGCCTTGCAGGTCTCTAAGTTGGACTTGGCTAGAGCTGGGAATCCAGATAAAACATCTTTCTGGCATCTGCTGAATTGGGACCATTGAGTATCTGTTTTTTTTTTCCCAGGTCCAATGATTATGCCATCAATCCCACTATTGGGCATAGCCGTGTCTATATGCTCTTACCAGTATCTTGGTTGTACTCCAGCGACCTCCGTATGGTTTTATTCCAGTGATCATTGTGGTTGAAGCTCTGTTGCTGAGGGATGAGGTCTACGTTCCATTACTGTCACCACCAGTTGAAATAACTGAGGCAGCACAATGCTTGTAAACCTATAGATTGCTCATTGAGAACCTCGGTGGCAAATGAGGACAAAAAATAAATAAATTACAAAAATTAAAAAAAAATAAAAAATTTAAAAAAGAGATTATATTTCATCTACAAGTTCTTTATGGTGAAATTATGGAAAGTCAGGAAAAAAGATTATGTTCTGCACTTTATACTTTATTTCAACAATTGAGAACTGACAGAAGTAAGATCCATACTGCTTCTGGTATTCATCAACACTTGGATACATGTACTGGATCTTTAACATTCAGCACTAAAATACAACAAGATGCACAAGAATTTCTAATGATTGTGCTTGAAGTATTAGAAGATGAAGGAATCCAGATTGAGAGTTTATTTAGTGCTCATTAACTTCAAGCACTATAGTTGACAGAGAACGATTTCTATATTTAACAACACCTGACTGCAAATCTGTACCTTTCACAAAATTAGTAAAAGAAGCAAATCATGATGTTCTCGTTGTCAATCAGAAATGTTATCTACATTATGCCTACAAAGATATGGAAAATATCTAATTTTAATGCTACAACGCTGTAGACCAAATGGAAGAAAAGTGGAAACAAAAATTAAAAATGTTGTTGCTAGTCAATTATCTATATCTGGAAGAACTTTCAAAACAGTGGCTATTGTTTTCCATGCTGGAGCTACAACCACATTTGGACATTATACTGTATATTTAAAATGCAATAAGGGTTTGAGTCACTGCAATGATACATACTTGGAAATAAAACCGAAATTGCCTTATGAATTACCCAACTCATACTTGAGATTTCTGAAGCAAACATCTTAGATACATTATTCGACCTAGAGGGAAAATGTAAACATGCTTTAAGGAATTTATACTGGATGATTTCAAACAAAATTGTCGACACATTATTTGGACTAGTGGGTAAATGGGAACAGAAACTACAGAGTAAAGGTAATATTTCCAAACTGGAAATAGCATTGGATGTGTTATTTGTGTTGATTTTGTATAGTACTTGCAAGAATTAGTCATTTGTTTTTTTTTTAACAATCTTGTTGATTGTTTTTTTACCTGCTGTTTATGACGACACTACACTAACATCACTGTGAATAATGAAGTTAAGTAGAATCTGATAACAGCAAAAAAAGGGAGAAAAATATGTTTACTGGATGTAAAATTATGTTGTATTATTTGAAAAGTAACACTGTAATTTGTGAAATATATTACATTACATAACAATTTTTCATTTTCTTTTCTTTATATAATGGAAAAGTTAAAAAAAACAATGCTAATAACAAATAGGAGAATAGTAGTTCGTATTTAAAAAACCTTTGAAATTCGCTGAAAAAACCATAGGTTTCAGGGACATTATAGTTAGAAATTAGCATTTAAAAAACCTTAGAAATTCACTGACAAAACCACAAGTATTAAGGGACATTATAGTTAGTTCGATATTTCACTCGTACAAAACCAGAAAATAAATTCAGCCGTTATAGTTAGTTCAGCTAACTATAACTCGTGCCCCCGCAATGCACTGCTGATGACGTCACATATTACATCATTCATGACATGGTCAGTGACATCACTGATGACAGCACTGATGACATCTCAAATGACATCACTGATGACATCATTGATGACATCATCCACATGATAATCTGATGCACCTCATCATTCCCTAATATAACCTTTGATGCACCCACTCTAAAATACAGACTAGCGTTTTCTAAACCATAGATACACCAATACTAGTTAGTACATACCCAATCACTAATTCCTAGGTCTACACACACATCCACTCATTCACCCATACAGTCACTCATACATGCAGTCAACCATTAATACGGCATTATCATATGCACTCACATATCTACACAGATACTCACACACTGCCACTCATCCATAGACCTATCACACACCTAGTCAGTCATGCAACTCCCATTTACTCACCTATACAGTTATACACACACCACCTCACTTATTCAAATATATTCTAATACATGCTTACACTCCTATACAATAACTAATACATGCACACACTGATCAATACAGCCACTCTCACAATCACTCACTCTCACATATAGTCATTTATACACTTCAACCCTCACATATACTACCTTTCACATATGCAGTTACTCACACATGTACCACTGAGGCAGTCATTCACTCGCCAACACACCCATACACATACTCACCCACCCATACAGTCCTTCACAGATGCACTCTTGAGCCCATACACCCAGTGCATCATCCATTCACACAGCTATACACAGAATCACACCCCCACCCGCCCACACTGACACTCAGGCCCCCATACAGATACTCAGACAACCAATCAATAACCTATATAGATCCTCATTTAGCTACTCAGCAACCCATGCAGCCGCTTATACACCAACTGACATACTAAACTGTGTGAATGTCTATATCAGGCACTAACCCATGCATTCAGTTAGACACATTTAATTACTCACTTATACAGTGAGTCAGGCACCTACTAAATCATCCATCCAGACACTTATACACCCACTCATTCCTAAATAAACCTTGGAATATATATAAAACATATTTAAACTTTATAGAAACACAGTCACTGGATGATGTCATCAGTGATGTCATTTGAGATGTCATCAGTGATGTTACAGACCATGTCATGAATGATATAATATGTGGCATCATCAACAGTGCATTGCGGGGGCGTGAGTTATAGTTAGCTGAACTAACTATAACGCCGGAATTTCTCTGGTTTTGTACGAGTGAAATGTCCAACTAATTATAATGTCCCTTAATACCTGTTTTCTTAGTTGAATTTCTAAGGTTTTTTAAATGCTAATTTCTAACTATAACGTCCCTGAAACCTATGCTTTATTCAGTGAATTTCAAAGGTTTTTAAAATGCTAATTTCTAACTATAACGTCCCTGAAACCTATGTTTTTTCCAGTAAATATATATATATATATATATATATATAAATATATATATATATATATATTTAAAATATTAAAATATAAAACAATAATATAAATGAAAATAAAGTTTCAACAAGTAATAACTTCAAAAGAATTAAAAGCAATAATTAAACAATTTTCAACAACATTGATATAAATACATTAAAATAACATAAAAGCTCAAATTAACTAACATATACAGAACTACCACTTATATGTAACCTAATTTAAGAATAATAATGAATGTGAAAACAAAGTTGAATTCATACTATAAACTAAATACATATATTATATATATATGTATATATATATATATAAAACAGCTTGAGTGTCGTTGATGTAATGTGAGTCAGGTGTGCCCCTCACTACTTTAGGAGGATGGGCTTACAGAGAGTGAATTGGGGCCCCAGATCACCCGAGGCATTTGAAAAAGGCAGTCGCCGAAACGCATCATGCCGTTTTTTTTTAAATAAACGGAGTTTTCAGAGCCCCGTCATGTCCCCTTGTCTACTTTCACGAAAGCAGAATTGTTTTGCATATATTACATACTGTCGGTCGCCAGTAGGTATATATAGTTAGGATCTAGTTACCATAGGAAATCCCCAACATTCTATTGGGAATAACTTTGGCGCCAATTGAGGAATCTGTGTGTAATTTTCCTTAAAATTGCCTCGCTCTGCTCCGCTCCTTCCTTGACAGTTACGGGGGGATTCATCAAGCAGGGGCCGAGAAAAAGGGGGGTCCCAAAACGTGTTTTTCCCATGTTAATTTCTATAGGAAACTTTAGACATGGCTACAACCCGAACGGCTGAATGGAATTACACCAAACTTGGCAAAATGGTAGGGACTGGTATGGAGATGTGTCTTTGCTATATTTGGTGAAAATCCCTCCAGTACTTTTTGCAAAAATGTTATGTAAAATGTAGCCCAATGCAATTTTCCATAGGACAGATAGACACGGCTACAGCCCGAACGGCTGAATGGAATTACACCAAACTTGGCAAATTGGTAGGGACTGGTATGCAATAGTGCCTTTTTTATATTTGGTGAAAATCGCTCCAGTAGTTGTTGAGAAAATTGAATTTTCCCAAATTATATATCTATGGGTGGCACACCGTGAGTGCACTGTAAGCTTACTGTACTCTGTAACTTCCCGAGTATGAGCTGCATGCTGATTGGCTGCCACTGTCTGTCAACACTCCAAATCAGAAATTGTTGGCAGCCATCTTGTGCCTCGGTAGACTGAGGCACAGGAAAGCAGACAAACAAATGTGTAGAATTCAAAAAAGAGGCAGGGTAGAAGCACCCTGACCCCCTAGGCCTGCTCAGGGGTCCCACAAGGCGGAAAATCGCGGGGGTACGCGCACCGTACAGAGTACAGTAAGCTTAGAGTTAGCTTACTGTAAGCTTACTGTACTCTGTACGGTACGCGTACCCCCGCGATTTTACGAAAAAGAAAAAAAATTGGGGCCTAGGGGGGCGTTGTGGGACCCCCTGAGCAGGCCTAGGGGGTCAGGGTGCTTCTACCCTGCCCCCTTTGCGTGTTTTGCACCTTTGTTTCACTGCTTTCTAGTGCCTTGGTTCTACCGAGGCACAAGATGGCTGCCAACACTTCCTGGTTTGGAGTGTTGACAGACAGTGGCAGCCAATCAGCATGCCTTTCACAAGATAGCAGCATGCTCATTGGCTGTCAACACTTCTAACCAGGAAGTGTTGGCATTCATCTTGTGCTAGGTAGACCGAGACACAAAAGAAGCAGAAAAACAAACGTGTAGAATGCAAAAAGGGGGCAGGGTAGAAACACCCTGAGCCCCTAAGGCTGCTCAGGTGGTCCCACAAGGATATTAACATATTTAAACGTTATCCGCTAATAGAATTAGCATTTAAAAAACCTTGCAAATTCACTGAAAAAACCATAGGTTTCAGGCCGTATATATTTAGGAATTAGCATATAAAAAACCTTTGAAATTCCGTGAAAAAACCATAGGTTTCAGGCCTTATATAGTTAGGAATTAGCATTTAAAAAACCTTTGAAATTCACTGAAAAAACTATATGTTTTAGAGGTGTTATAGTTAGCTGGACATTTCACTCATACAAAACCATTGAAATTGCTCCTATATAGTTAGTTGTACTAACTATATTTCGCGCACCCACAATCCACTGCTGATGATGTCACATATTACATCATTCATGACATGGTCAGTGACATCACTGATGACATCTCAAACAACATCACTGATGACATCACTGATTACATCATCCACGTGACAATCACATACACCTTTTCATACACTAGTACAATCTTTCATCAGTCTTTGTAAAATACAGAGTATCATATTTGAATCCATTGTCACAGCAATAAAAGTATCTAAAAACCCACTCAGTGATTCATAGATGTATACACACATCTAATCACTTACCTGTGGATTCACTCATACATGCTGTCAATGAACAATAGAACACTATGAAAAATACTTATACACCTATATCGACATTACACACCAGCACACATCCTATATATACATACATACATATAGATATATACATACATAAATATAGTTAAAGTATATTACACATATATTAAAAATATTACTAATAACCTAACCCTTTAAATTAACACATATGTATTACCAGTAACATATATCACAATAAGTTCAAATATTAAATTAATATTTACAAAAGTTTTAAAATTTAAAAATGTCATAACTTCAAATGAGTCCTATTAAGAATCTAACACCAATTTGTGCAAATGGTAGGACAGCTGTTGGAGTTTGAAGAGGTTGGATTTACTATTTTCACTACAATGTAAGCAAAAGTAGGAAAACTATTGGACTTTGGAGTGGTTAGATTGGAAATTTCCACTGCAACAATATGAAACACTGGGAAAATGTTGGACTTTGGGGGGGTTACATTTACGATTGCCACTCCAACGTATACAAAAACAAGCAAAGCACTGGACTTTTGAGGGCTTAGATTTACTATTCCCACTCTGACTTAAGCAAAAGAATGTAAAGAGTTGGACTTTGGAGGTGTTACATGTACTTGTTCCACTCCAATCTAAGCTACTGTAGGGAAAGTGTTGGTCTATCGAGAGGTTAGATTAGTGCTCCAATCTAAGCAACAGTTGGTCAAATGTTGAGATTTGGAGGGACTAGATTTACTTTTCGTACTCCAACATAACCAAAATCAGGCAACATGTGGGATTTTAAGTGGTTATATTTACTCTTCCCACTCCAAACCAAACAATAGTAGGGAAGGTGTTGGATTTTGGAGATGTTAGATTTACTATTAGCACTCCAATCCAAGCAAAAATAAGGATGTAGGCAAAAGCATGGCCAGTATTGTACTTGGGCAGGTTTATGCATATCATACCAAACCTTAATTACTTTTACAGAAACATCTAACAACATGAAGTTATTAAAACTTGTTCTAACTAAAAAAACATGTTATATGAATGAGTACCTTTAAATGAAAATAATAACAACAATAGTAATAAAAAAATAATGTAACAAGAAATAATGAAATGCACTTCCCTCAAACTACATAAAAAACTCTAAGAAAATGTTCATAAATTTGAAATAAAACAATAATTACAGTAAATTATTCATTGAATAAAACAAAAAAATTAAACCCAATAATAAATGAAAAATAATATTCACAAATGTGATTATTTAACTCTATGATTAACCAATTAACAATTCATTAGAAAAGAAAATACTTCACAAATAAGCAAATAAACAACATATGTAAGTACAATATTCATTTAAAATAAAAATAATTTAAAAATACATATTTTACATAATTTCCCATTCTACTCACTTACAAACCCAAAAATACGCAACTAAAATATAAATGACTAATTAAGTGATAACAAATTAAAATATATAGTACAAATAACAAAATATGCTTAAAGAATTAAAATAACTATTACTCAATTTACATAATTATTTACTAATTAAATATTTGCAGAACACAAAAGTTTAACTAAAAATGAAAGACAATACATTTTTTTGGACTTCCCATCTTATTTTGCTACAAACCCTACAAAGATGCTACTACATTATTAATGAAATGTAAAACCACATTTTAATTACAATTTAGGAATTATAAAGTAGGATTAAAAAAATATAAAACAATTACATTAATAATATTAACTTATACAATTTATTTACCAACTAATATTGATTTCTTTATTGAAAAAAGATATTTATTACAACTACATTGAAGTAAACAATATTAAATGCAACAGTATTATTAAAAACGATATTAAATACATATAGAAATAATATTCTTAACTTCTATATTTTGTCACTTAATTTATTTGTAGAGACAATTTTTGACAGGATATTCAAATCACATGATATTTTTGATTCAATATTTTTTATTCACCTTCTGCCTCACTAGGCTGGCCATCAGCTCAGATGTCCTCTCAGGATGCACTGCTCAGGTTGGTCAGAATTGACCCCTTGCAGGCAAACTAAATTGAAATCCACAATCTTACTGCTGGCGGGGGTGACTGCAGGCATCAATGATTTACAACTGTACATCATTCTGTGAATAAGACATGCACTTGCACTGAGCAAGAACAACCCAACAGCCACACTACTAGTTACAGGAATATGGAACACAGTGCGTTCTTGGCTTGTTTCTCCTGATTTGCTCCTGCAATTGAATGTGTACATTCCACACCAGAGAAGTTTGCAAACATTAAAGTTTTCATTCACACATTTTCATTTATTATTTTCTTCATTGCACGGATCCTAGACACAATACTATCACACATTTTTATTTATTATTTTCTTCATCGACACAATACTATCATTGTCCAAATATTTTAAGTGGGCCATTCATTTAGCATTGACTTATAAAGCCAATTGCCTGTAGGTAATCCCTCATCCTAGTTATATTCTGTTGTACGTCTTTTTGTGTCTCATAATTATATGCTCAAAAGTGTTGAGTGACAAGGGAACTGTGAAGAAAACATTAGGCCCAGATTTACTAACATTTTGCATCCATATTATGCCATTTTTCTTTTTGCTGCAGCCACAATGTAAAATGCTAGTCGAGACTTACAAAGCTAACTAGGGACCACTTTGCATCACCTTGCACGGCTTTAAAATAAATGTAATGCAATGCAGCACCTTAACTGGGTCTACACCAACACGGGGTGCCAACACCATAGAGTCGTAATGAGGAGTCATATTTTTAATTCTCTTCCTTTTTCCATGTGTGCTGAATTCTGCAGTGCACATGGGAAGGGCAATATGCCTCTTTCTAACATTCTGTCCATTACTGCGGAAAAACAAAACTGCCCATAGCGCAGGCACTCTTGAGTTGTAGCTCAAGTGTGCAGAGTTAACTCTAGGCAGCTGCAAGTGCACCAGTGCAGAGAGAGCAATCTGTTCACTGTTCAGCTCTCTCCTGGTAAGGCAACGCGGGTCAGCAACTTGCCTTATAGTTTTGCATTATGTTAATGTTTAGTAAATCTGCCACAAATCTTCATACTCGACTTCCACTTCTCTATGCCCACTGATGCTAAAGTCATGCATTTTTGCTGGTTAGTTGGTCTTGGGTTATTAGCCAGACTCACACTTGTGTGTTCAGGTCTGTGCCCCCTAGTGGTACCTTCATATCAAGGCTCTACTGTAAAAACTCAGGCAAACATAATAAATGTTCAATACATAAAAATCTGGCAGTCAAACAAAAAACCATTAAGGAAAAAAGACAAAGCAACCTTCAACCGTCTAGCTTACTTAAATAGAATTCTAAAAGGAATATTCTATTCCATAATCAGAACTGATATCTAACACAGAGACCATTGTGAGCCAGTCAGATTTCCATCAACTGCCAATCGTGGCCAGTGTCATCATCTGGATATCCTACTTTTCTTACTACTCAACCTTTTCTGCAAAAAAGGAGATGGTGTGGTGTAAATTTCGTATTGGTCCCCGTGTCCTTTACATGGAGTAGTAGAAAAAGACCAATGACCAGTTGTGCTACTTGATCATCTGATGTTTCTAGATGATATCCACTAAATATGTTATGGAAAAAGATTAAGTGCAGTGCAAGTGAAATAGTGATCTAAAAAGGATATGGAAGAGGAAAACCTTTTATTCTAATATCTCTCCCAAACCTGATAAAATAATTGCAGATATGATGTAAACCAAATATGTCGCTGCTTGTGAAAAGTGGTCGACTAGTTTCAGCCATAAAGGGCTTGTAGCCCTGGCTTTCTTCAGGACCTTTTATAATGATAGGCGACTGCCTACATGAAAACATATCATGAAAACATACAATTATGTGTTTGTCATATTACCTTCATAAAGACAGAGTGATTGACACACCTAGAAGATAAAATTGCACAAATACAACGTAAATCATAAGACTACATGTCAATGATAGATTTCTTACTCTTTTTCTTTTACACGCTGATCTCAACGGTTTATTCAATATATCTGGAAAGGGAGAGCAGGTCCACTCACCTGTCCTATATGAGGTATTGGCCTCACCTCACCTGGTGACCACTCCGGTGTATGAGACCCCGCCCTGTAAATGAGGTAAAGTATGCTTTTAAGGGGGATCAGAAAACTAAAACTGTTTGGAGTAAAATACAAAAACCTATATATGGAACACAACTCTAGATCTCCACTAAGGAAGAACACATCCCAGAAAGGTAGCCTCATCTTATGGCTGATCACATAGATACCACAGACCTTAACCTAAAGCTGTATGTGTGTAAATACTCAACACAAAATGCTAACTATGATGTTTATGTAGCACTCGTAGCCGACCATTCTAAATTTGTTATGGTGACCTGTATTGTCCATTGTGATAATGATATCTTAATATCTACTGGACAACACAGAGTTTTTTATGCTGTCCTAGCTCTTAGCGAGGGCATGTGTCACTTTTATTAAATGCCCTTAGAATCTCTACAAGGGATGACATGTTTATCAGAAAAACCTTTTAAACAAAGCATTCCTGTGGCAAAAAGACCAACCCCTACAGGGGTCAATGCCCTCACCACAAATGCACGCAAGTCTTAGCGATATTACAACAGTATGCCAAACATGGCTCAGATCACTCGAAAACGTGTGCATTCATTCAAGCGCTCATACTGCTATGGATGTATGCATCGCCTCACCTCTCAGTTGGTGCCTCGGGTTTCACCTCAGTGCATGGGAGGTCCCGAGGCACCATCTTGATTGTCTTTTTGAAACGTCCACTGACTACAATGGACGTCACTCCCACGCGACGAACTACAGGATGATGTCAGGCGCGACAATCCTGTAGTTCTAACGCCACTCATGTGTGGGAAGGCGCTGTTAGTTCATACCACAATCGCGTTCCTATACTGTACACTTATACAAAATAACCTGGCACTAGCCCAGTTGGCCATGAAGGAAAATGTCTTTACGTTCGAAGAAACTATATACCTCCAGGTCTCTGAAACCAGTATGGGGAGCGTTTTTGCGCCAAGTCGGGCAAACCTGTACGTTCATAATTTTGAGCAAGAACATGTACTTACCATCGATAACCCCTTCCATCAGTCTATAAGACTATGGAAGCGGTATATCGATAATATTCTAGTAATCTGGGGTGGAGATGTTGAATCAGTCACACAGTTTCAAACATGGCTCAATTCTCGCAATGATTTCTTGAGGTTTACTCTAGAAGTAAATAAAGACAGGCTAGCTTTTCTAGATTTATCAATCTATGTGACATCCACAGGATTGGAGAGCGAATTGTTCCCGAAACCGATGGCATGCAATTCCCTCCTATGCAACAACAGTCAACATCTGAAGTCGTTTCGAGACAACTTGCCATATGGCCAATTGACCTTTGTGAATAATACATTTAATACACTCACCAATGGTATTCAGAAATGTATACAAAGAAACTGGCGTTTCTTGAATACGAGTTAAGAGAAGCTTCCGATGCCACTCTTTTCTTTGAAAAGAGGCCACAGTTTACGGGACAGTGTAATACACACACGTCCAAGGCAACAGGAATCAAGAACAACTGTTGATCTATGGAATCTTCCGCCTGTCCAAGGTAATTTCCAATGTGGAGGATGTGCCATCTGTCCGCAAACCAGTCAATCTAAAACAGTGGACATTGGATCGTCGAGACCATGGGTCCAGACTGCCTTCACTAATTGTAATAGTGACAATCTTGTCTATTTGATCAAATGCCCCTGTGGATATCACTATGTTGGCATGACCACTCGTAAGGTTAAGCTGCGGATGCTAGAACATAAAAGCACCTTCCGGTACAGAAAGACTAACTCTAAATTAACGAAACATTTTGTAGAATTCAACCATCCACCTGAGAACTTTTTCTCGACAGTGTTAGAGAAACCTTACATACCACCACATGTAAGCGACAGAGCCAAGTACCTCTTTAACAAAGAACAGAAATGGGTGTTCAGACTAGGCAGTGACACCAAGGGCCTTAATGATACATTTCCATGGACTATGCTGTGATAGATTAAGGGGCAATGAAATGATTACCAGTTAACTAACTCCTTGTGGGCTTATAACCAAGCCACGCCCCATCAGTCAAATAGAGATATAAGCAGTAGGATGTGATCCATTCAAAATAGCTGTCATCAAGGATATGTCCGAATTCTCTGCTTTTAAAGGATTGTTCACTATCATAAAAAACATTTGAAGTAAAAAAATCACAGTTAATAGCAATAAATCATCCTGATAACACTAAAACCGATTTCACCAAAACTGACAACTGCACTGGTAGGCTGATAGATTTATCAATGTTGCCAGTGATAGGAATCTAATTACAATTGTAATTAAATAACAACATCAAAGTAGGGGTTGGAAGCACTTTAGCACTGCAGGCACCATAGACTATTAATTTTAGTCTTTAGTCCTTCGATATGAACAAGCTCTCATTGAAGCATTATGTTCCACTGGGTTAATCTAAAGATGCCTTGATATAATGTGGAATTGTACTTTTGTCCTCAATATAAAACGTTATTGCTCAACATACCAGACATCGAAGGATAATGTACCTGCCATACAGAGCTACCAAGTATTTACTTTTAGTAATACAAAACGTTATTGTTCAGTACAATAGACAACGAGGGACCTTGTACTCTTTGCATAGAGCCACCAATTATTTATTTACAACATATAATATGTAATATGCCCAGTTATCTCGCAGATAGGGACTAATTACCGAGGCCAGGTTATTTTGTATAAGTGTACAGTATGAGAACGCGATTGTGGTATGAACTAACTGGATTGTCGCGCCTGACGTCATCCTGTAGTTCGTAAAACGGGATTGACGTCCATTGTAGTCAGTGGACTTTTCAAAAAGACAATGAAGATGGTGCCTCGGGAACTCCCATGCACTGAGGTGAAGCCCGAGGCACAGACAGAGAGGTGAGGCGATGCATACATCCATAGCAGTATAAGCGCTTGAATGAATGCGCGCGTTTTCGAGTGATCCGCGCCATGTTTGGGATACTGTTGTAATATCGCTAAGACTTGCATGCATTTGTGATGTGGGCGTTGACCCCTGTAGGGGTTGGTCTTTTTGCCACAGGAATGCTTTAATTAAAAGGTTTTTCTGATAAACATGTCGACCCTTGTAGAGATTATAAGGGCATTTAATAAAAGTGACACATGCCCTCGCTCAGAGCCAGGACAGCATAAAAAACTCTGTGTTGTCCAGTAGATATTAAGATATCATTATCACAATGAACAATACAGGTCACCATAGAATTTAGAATGGTCGGCTCACAAGTGCTACATAAACATCATAGTTAGCATTTTGTGTTGAGTATTAACACACATACAGCTTTAGGTTAAGGTCTGCTGAATCTATGTGATCAGCCATAAGATGAGGCTACCTTTCTGGGATGTGTTCTTCCTTAGTCAAGAGTTGTTTCCTTTGTGTTCCCTTACCCTGCTATGTGGGTTTGGGCGTAGGAACAGGATGAGAGTTCGATAAAAACACCTCAATACTGCTAACAAAAAGTGAAGTCCAACATTGCCTTTCTGACTCAGAGACTCTGCACTTAACTATGAAGTAGATAATGCATTTATTAGGGACAGTAACATCCCAAACAGCACCCCCTCGAAGCTACACCCCTGCTCAAATTCTTTACCACAAAACATATATATGTTGTGTTAGTGCTTCATGATACTGGTATCACTGTCACGGGGTAATGCGTTTGTATTTGCCAGAAAGAGTCATATAATTTCAGTATTCACAAACCTATCCATAGGTTTTTCACAAACAAATGTGTGTACCTAAAGAACCTGCCAAAATTAGCTGGGTAAAGTGTTCAAATCTGGAACCTAAGAAGCTTGAAATTGGCTCATAGTTTATACCTAATGATTTAGGGTAGGGTTCCAGGATTAGGGTTTAAGGATTTACCCAAAGTGTTTTTTCAACAAGAAGAACATTTTTTTGGTGGCGATAGAGAAAAAAGATCACGATGTGTTTGTGCCCTAAGTCTATCTATAAAATAATGATTTTTCTTCTACACTAAGCCTTAGGCTTAATTATGATTCTGGCGGTTCACGTACCACTAGACTCATGGAGGCACGGAAGTTGAGGTTTCCCGACTGCCCTATTAATTTAAGGGCAGTTGAACCGCCATTGTCCCGCTGCTGCCACCAGGAAATGAGTTGCAGTGGCCAGAAGGCAGTAATATGCTTGGCGGGTCCGCTGCGGTCCCACCAAGCATGTTACAAGTTTCCTCTCCACTATAGTTTTCATGGCGATTCCACCACAATGAAACCAAAACAGAGAAGAAACAAAGGGGGCCCAACAGGCCCCCTTTTTGCCTCTGCATCATGTGAATACACAGGGGGGCACAACATGTGCCCCCTCTGTTCATGAATACTAGTTCCTGGACGGCACAGTCTTTGCAGTTTAAGCAGTGCAGGAACTGTTTTTGGTATTCTCATTGTGGTGCCCACTGTCAAGATGCTGCTATGAGAACATCAAAACAAAAGTCAGCTAGACAAGAGTTACACTTGTAATCTGGCAGGTGGCCCAACCACAGCTTTGGCAGTGTTGCGACAGGGTGGAGCCGGCACCGGCCGCCAAAGTCGTAATCAGGCCCATAAACTTCTGCATTAGCTTAGCAAAAAGTATGGAAATTAGTTCTTTATTTTGACATATATTGGAATTTTTTGGAAATTTACTTAGATCACATGAGTAAACATAGAGGACCTGATTCATACAAAAGCTATAATTCAGCATTTTTAAGTTTAATCTTGTTCGGATGCTGAGTTACAATTTCTTCCATCTGAAAAAGGTTTTCGAGTTTGCTCTTGGGACTGGATGTACGAAGAATTGTTACGTTCGCAAGCGGCCCAATTCCCAGAATGTACCAAGCACAACTTACGATTCAGTAACGTGTTACCAAATTTTAATTTTGGTTTGTTTAGGGGTGTGTTTAAGGCGTCCCATCCTAATACCGAATCACAGTGGTATGTATAAATATTTTGTGACAGACATGCAGTCTCACAACATACACATTTTACCAACAACTTCAAGTTGGTGGTTACACATTTGAAAATGGAAATGGGTCCCCAAGGAGCTGCATTAAAAAAAAAGATTGCTTTATCGAAAAACAATCACAGACATGGTGGTCTCCTGACCCCAGCAGGCCACCATCCCTCTGATTTTTGCAATTCCCAATAAGTCGCAAACCAAGACTTATCTCATTAATATTCATTAGGTACGACTATTTGCAGCCACCTTGGAATAGTACAATGTGTAAAACACACATTTTGTACATTGCTATTTGTGATTACCAAACAGCTAATCACAGAAATTCACAATTTGGTCATTGCAAGCCCTTACGTTCATCCATCGGTCCCTAGGTCTCAAAAATGTAAGTCGAAAGTCAAGCAGGCTATGGCTAAAGAGGTGTCTATGCCCTCAGAAAGCAGCTGGAAGAGATCTCAATGAAGCTGTTGACTTTTGGCTGGAAAGCTCAGAATTTGAATTTTGCTCCAAATGGAGGTCCTTCGCCAGATGGACACTTTTGGCACCTTTGCCTGGTGAAGATTACTGCCTTCAGACAAAGGGCCTTTATGAGTTTGGAGGTCCAACAGACTGCCAAATTCACAGTGGCGTTGTGGCTACTGCCGCACCAGTGGTCTGACTGCCCAATAACAAATTGGACCGCTGCTGCCACCAGGGATGCAAACAGGGGGCACGTGGAGTGTCCCCCTGTCTGCATACGCCTCCAGTTCCTACAGGGCATGGACTTGACAGTCCATGACCTGCAAGAACTTGCTTTGGCGTTCCAAGTGGCATGCCTCTTTTGTAGGCACCACCGTGGGACCACCAAAGAACGGACTGTCAGTGACGAAAAAGGTTGTGATCTGGCAAGCAGTGAGCACATGGGTTTAGCTGTGAGGGAGTGGGCGGTGCCGCTCCTGCACCGCCAATCTCATAATAAGGCCCTTAGTCACTTACTACCTTGAGTCACTTTTTTGCAGCTTGGCTTCTTACAGCAGGGACAGGGTACAGGCTGTAGTTGAAGCTTGGCACCCTGAGCCAGGATACCTTTTCCTCAACTTTTTTTTTTGTTAAACTTTATTTAGCATTTTATTAAATACAAAGCAATGCACTGAGTTCAGTCAAATGGCATCACAAGTACAATTACAAGGTATCACCAACATAACCTTCTCCAAAGCACAGTTGGTGAGCTGAAATGTGATATACAATCTAGATAATACGTTCATGACCCATCTCGAGCAACCCGCCACTTCTCATGTTCAGCAATACACCAATGACAATCCTCCCAATGATATACATTAAAATAAAATGAGACCCTAGCTCTATAAATAGGGTAACATATATGCTTTGTAATTAATGTACAACCTGTTCAATTCTAGCCCTCTCCTGTTGGGACTATACCCTGTTCCTTTTGAGTAGGGGGATCTTGATGTTGTGCAGCTAGGAAGGTTCTGAAGGGGTCCCAAATGTCATTAGGTCTTGAAGATGTAGGGATTGAATCGGCATACAGCTCACTTTTTATAGAGCAAGATACCCAGCTATGGAGCCAGCTTTTAACCGTCGGTGTCCGCCTGCCGCACCAGTATATGGCGATTTCTCTTTTAGCAAACAGATGGCAGCAAATCTGCGCACTTTAGGGGGGGAATTAGATGACATATCCTAGGAGGGCAATCTCTGGCAGGGGGTCAATCGGCACCTGTATCATGCTGCTTATTGTCTTGTGTACTTCTACCCAAAAAGTGTGTTTGCTTGGGCATGTCCAGGCAAGGTGCGCAAAGTCTGCCTGTGGGGAATTTCACCTCTGGCAATAGTGCGACCTAGTGGGATCTATCCTGTGTGCTCTAGTAGGGGTGACGTAAATTTTGCGAAGCAACTTAAAATTAATCAGTTTATGACGACTATTGAGGGATACCGTTTTTATCACCGCACAGCAAGCCGACCCATGCTCATCAGTTATTTGGTTACCCAAATCTGCCTCCCAAGCTCTGCGTACCTTATCCTTGTTAACTGGAATGAGGTCGGCACACGCTTTGTAGAGATGGTATATAAGATGGACCCCTTTGCTACTACTTATCACCATTGTGAGTGGGGGAAAAGATGTAGGTTCTAGCGGATAATATGGGAGCCTAGCCCGCATTGCTGAACGTAGTCTCGCCAAGACGAACCTATCCATGAATGTAATGTCTGGGAATAAGGACTCATCATCTGGATCCAAAATTTGGCCCGCCGGATACAAATCACCCATCGTAGCGATGTTAAATTTAGAACAGGTCTTCTGCACCAGCATTTCGCTCTTTATAGGTAACCATTTGGCGTTAGGGAGTGGAAGGGCAGAGGAGTACATCAACTGGGAGTTCGTAATACGCCCCAGCTTAGTCCATGCCCAGCTGGTAGATAAAACCGCCTGAATGTCTTTGGGGTCTTTGGGGATACCCAGGGACAGCACAGTCGCTAAAGTGTCTGGCAAAACATAATTCGTTTCCGGACGAAGGAATGGGAAACTAGCATCCGGAAGGTACCACGCATGTGCAAAGCTGCATTGCGCCGCCAAATAATACAATTGCATATCAAGGACTCCATACCCTCCTCTATTGCAGGGGAGCGTCATGATCTGCCATCGTACTCTGGGACTCCTAATGCCCCATACCAGTTTAATTTATTGGGAGCGAAGAGTGCTAAAAAACCTGTTCGTTAGTATAATTGGGATGTTCTGAAAAAGATATAAAACTTTCAGAAGTACAATCATCTTGATGAGGGCCACCCGCCCTGCCATGGAGAGTGGGAGCTTAAGCCCCTAGTCTATTTGTGCCTCTAGTTTGGAAATTGCCACCCCATAGTTACGACGAATAATCTGATCCATCTCAAGATGTATATGTACCCCCAAGTATTTCATTGAGTCTAAGCACCATTCCAACGGGAACTCTAAGTCCCATCGGGCTGTGCTAGCCGTGAGGGGAAAGATCACTGATTTACGCCAATTTATTCCCAGTCCAGAAAAGGTACCAAAACTGAGTATTTCCCAGATAAGAGGATCCAAGTTTACATGAGGGTCACTGACATATAGTATTGTGTCGCCTGCATATAATGAAACCAATAGTGGACCTGTGGTGAATTGTAAACCACTGTGTAGGTGTTTCTCCTGGAAATGTCTCATAAAGGGGTCCATTGCTAATATAAATGACAAAGGCAATAATGGGCAGCCCTGCCTTGTGCAATGTGATAGGGGAAAGGGAACCGATAAGGTACCATTGAGCCGGAGTCTAGCAGTGGGTTGACTGTATAACAGAGCTGTAGTGGCAATGAATCCCTGGGGCATCCCCATACGCTGCATTATGGACAGAAAAAAAGGGCCGTTTTAAGGGAGTCAAAAGCCTTTTCAGTGTCTAGAAGGATCGTTGCAGCTGGAATGTCCGGATTTATTCTATGTAGGGTGTTGTATAAAGTGCGGAGGTTGAAGGCCGTGGAGCGATGAGGGACAAAACCCGACTGGGCCGGGGAGGTGATAGATTCCATTAGGAGGGAGAGACGGCATGCAGGAGCCTTGGCAAGGATTTTGTAATCGAGGTTTAAGAGTGATAGGGGTCGATATGAGCCACACAATAGGGGGTCTTTTCCAGGTTTGGGGAGTAATAATATACCAGCTTTATGGAGAGTGGGTGGAAGAACCTGTCTCTCCAGTGCTTCGGTATATACCTCCAAGAGGCGGGGGATCAATAGGTCTTTGTAGGCCTTGTAAAATTCGCCCATGAAGCCGTCAAGACATGGGGCAGTGGAAGAATTTAGGGCTGAGATGGCCTCATCAATGCTTTCTTCCGTGATAATCACCGCTAAGAAGCCTTGCATGAATTTCTCAAGGTATACCAATGCGACCTCTGACAGGTAAGTCTCCTGGTCAGCTCGATTGGGCCCCAATTTAGTGGTGTATAGTGTCTTAAAATAAGAAAGGAATTCCCTCTGGATATCTAACAGGTCATTGATCTGGTGTCCAGCCGATGAGTATAGCTCGGTAATGTATGCTTTAGTGTAGGGGGGTCTGATCATTTGCGCCAATACTCACCCAGGGAGGCCCCCTCCCCGTAAACCTTGGCGTTATGATATTTCCCCATAAAAAGGATTTCTCTCTCAGCAGTAATGTAATGTAATGTAAATGTATTTATATAGCGCAAATCACCGACACGGTATCTAAGCGCTTGCTTAGGGAACCCGTCCTGGTATTCCCCTGTGAGATACCCTGGCAGGGTGTCCACAAGGTGAAAGCCAGGCATCCCGCCGCGAGGGGCCGTAGTGGAGATTAAGCAAGCTATTGCCCAGAGTCGCAGAGTGTGACCCCGTGAGTCGAGTAGGCACTGGAACGAGAATTATCGAGTCCGTGGAATTTTTTGAGCCCGAGACCCGCTGAGGTGGGGAATCGAACCCTGGTCCACGGACGATCTCAGCTTCCGGGTCTGCCGCCTCTAACCACTGAGCCACGCTTCTCCACAGTGTCTTTGTACTCCAAGAATAGAGTTGATCGCTTTTTGTCTAGTCCTGGGTCGGCCGCCGAAAGCTGCCCAATGTCCAGGGAGCCAAGCTCCTTTTCCAAGAGGGCAAGAGTACCGCGCAGGCCCCACAGTACCCCAGAGCTCTTGGACATGCACACCCCTCTCATGTAATCTTTTAAGCCCTAATCAGTAGAAACAAAACTAGAACAGGAACTCGCACAGCTGAAGGTGATCAGCGTAATGTCTTATGAGCGATGAGTGTGCAGCGAGAGGGAACACTGTCTGCGCTGGCAGTGTGGAAACCAAGGTACTCATACAAAGCTAACTCAATTGAGAAAGCACCTCTGCGCACAACAATGAAGACCAAGAAGTCTAATTCTTTATAAACAAGAGTGTAAAGTCATTGATTCAAAGTGAAGTGTTCATCAGCTGTCACATTTTATTCATGTCTTGCAGATGAGAATCAAAAGAGTATATCCAAAACGTGAATTTCAACCCACAGATAAGGCTATTCCAGACATATAGTCACGGGTCCCGCTGGGGGTCGCGTAACTAGTTAGCATGGAGGAGTCTCGTTCGTTATCGGAATTAACTAGTTACGCGACCCCCAGCGGGACCCGTGACTATATGTCTGGAATAGCCTTATCTGTGGGTTGAAATTCACGTTTTGGATATACTCTTTTGATTCTCATCTGCAAGACATGAATAAAATGTGACAGCTGATGAACACTTCACTTTGAATCAATGACTTTACACTCTTGTTTATAAAGAATTAGACTTCTTGGTCTTCATTGTTGTGCGCAGAGGTGCTTTCTCAATTGAGTTAGCTTTGTATGAGTATCTTTTAAGCCCTCCCATAACACTGACCCAGTGTTTATGTTAAAGTAGTCTTTGATCACCTCCCTGAGTTCCTGCCTGAACACCTCATCATCCAATGCACGGCTGGGAAAACACCATTGTTTTTCGAAACCCTCAGGACAAGATACCCTTAATGACAATAGAATGGGGGAGAGGGCAGAGTAAGTCCTGGGAAGTGTCTGGAGCCCATGAAACCAATGAGAAATCTCTGGGGATGTCAGCCAATAGTCGATCCTTGTCCACGTGTCATGGGAGCTAGTATAATGTGTATATGTAGTGTGACTCGGATCACAGGTACGGCCCATGGCCAGCAAGGAGAATTGCTCGCACAGGGACTTTAAGGCTTTACATGCCCGTGGTTTGGGGTCCGGGGCAGTTGAAGTGCTATCTGCAGTTCGGTTGAGGGCAATGTTACAATCGCCCCCTAGGAGTAGGGACACGGGGTTAATCTGCATCAACCTAGAGAGTAATGAATAATAAAAATCAGGAGAATCGACATAGGGGCCATAGACACATATCAATGCTACCTTATGACTCATCAGTGTGCACACAACAATCACATACCTGCCTTCGTCGTCACATGTTACTGAATGGCAATTAAAGGGGATACACTTATGTATGAGAATGGCTGTGCCCCTGGCATAGTTACTGTAGTTCGCAAAGTATCTATTCTGCCCCCAATTAGTGGCAAAAAGGGCCAGATCACTGGTGGGAAGATGTGTCTCCTGCAAGAAGGCTATATCGACCCTGTGCCGGAATAGATAATGGATTACCTGCCTTCTTTTACGAGTATTGTTCAAGCCCCGGACATTCCATGTAGCTTAAGTCAGGTTCGAAGGGCCAGGGTTGTAGCCTAACTGTGCCATGGCGTTGGTGTTGGACGGAGCGCAATAAATAACAAATATATGCACTTGCCATATGCGCCTATGGACAAACTTGCAATCCACTCAGTGCAAAGCAGCATTAACCAAACCCCTCCCGCCATCCCCCACCCAGCCTTCCCGCCCATTCGGAGTGGCAATTCCAACTCTTTCAAAACAGTGCATGGTACCAGTAGTACCCTCAACATGGTGAAAAGCAGACAATTAGGGTACATATTGTTGTCGCACAACTATAGCTTGATGTACACCAAAAGGGGGGTGTTCACTGTCCTACGGCCTAGTAACAAATGCAGAATATTGAACATAAGGAGCCAAGGGCCAGATGTAGGAGCCTAAATACCGGTCGGTAACGGCCGATTTCGACCGTTACCGACCGGTATTTAAGAAATGGCATGTAGGTGCATTTATTTTACAGAAGCGGTCAATTTACCGAATCGGTAAATTTACCGATTCTGTAAAATACCAAATCGGTAATTTTACCGATTCAGTAAATCCAAATGTAGGTGGGACTCTTCTGAGTCCCAAAGGCCTTACCGAATCGGTATTTTACCACTCAATTCAATTGGGTGGTAAAATACCGAATCCAGGTGTGCATGCACATGTGTGCATGCACACCTATGCCATGTGACAGACAGACATGCCCTTCGGGCATGTCTGTGTGCCACATGGCACACATGCCTGTATTCGGGGTGCTAGAGGGTGTCAAAGTGACACCCCCTGCACCCTTGCAAAAATCGGTATTTACCGAATCGGTAAAAACCGATTCGGTAATGCCCATTGATTCCATAGGAATCAATGGGCATTACCGAATCGGTATTTACCGATTCGGTAAATACCGTTTTTTACAGATTCGGTAATTCAATTACCGAATTTACCTAAATCTCCCCCCTTCTATTTTACCGATTCATAAATACTGAATCGGTAAAATTCGGTATTTATGAATCGGTAAAATAGAATTACCTACATCTGGCCCTAAATCCCAATAGTAACATCAAGGTATCAAATGCGCGGTCTATACTAAAAAAAGGAAAGATCAAACAGCCAGCCGGTACCAGAGCCAGAGAACAGTTCCATGCTGGCATCCGAACCACTGTGTGGGGGAGAAAGCGTATTCTTCTCTGCGGGACGTTTGTTATTGAGTATGTAAGTGTGACAAAACTCCTGCACCTCCGTAGGATTCTCAAATACCCGGGCCCGTCCGTTGATTTCCACTCGCAGCCTAGCGGGATACAACATACCGTACTTCAGCCCAAGGTTCCTGAGCACTGCTTTGACTCCAAGATATTTTCTCCTTGCATCCTGTACCCTTGCGGTAAAGTCTGGGTATAGGGACACTTTGGAGCCCTGCCAAGTGGTTTCATGCCAATCGCAATGCTGTATCCCTGTCTCTGAAGCTCATTATGTGGGCGATGATGGGCCTGGGTGGGCATCCTGGGTTAGGTCTGGGGCCAAGTGATCTATGGGCATGCTCTGCCACAAAGCCTGGAGTGAAGGCTTCTCTTCCGAACAAGTCAATCAGTATTGTCTCCGCCATGTTTCCCATGCGACCAGCAGCAGTAGATTAGGAATGCCCAAAATACGAATATTGTTACGGCGACTACGCGCTTCCAAATCTCCGTTCTTTATTGCGACATCCTTGAGTATACGCTCCATGCGGTCGATCTTTTTCAAAGATTATGCCATCCCATCCTCCAGATCTGACGTGCCGGATTCTACCACATCGAAGTGCCGATCATGCACCTGAACCTTCGTTCCCAGCTCTGCCATGTGTTTGTCCATTGTGTCAAAGTGCACATCTAGCATTTTGAATCCTGCCCTCATCTCCAGTAGCAGTGGGCCTAACTGGCTGGTGTTGTCCTCTGGGAATGAGGATGATTGCCCACCTTCTGCCATGTCTCTAGGCTGGTCACGTGTAGCCTCTGCTAACTTTTCAAAGGGGAGTAGGCGCCGTTTAGGGTCTTCGCGGCCCAAACCGCAGCAGCACAGGAGAGCCTGAATAGAGTCTTCGGATCAAGTCCTGAGTCTGGAATACTGAAGAAGTGCTACAGATGGTTCGCTTGTGTAGTAGGCAGCTACAAGGTGGCTAAGTCTAGTACTCTGAAGGCGTCCAGTCGCTATTCAGGTCAGGACTATGCAAGAGAAGGGTGCAGGGAAGCATAGATGCAGCAGACAGCCCAATTCTGTTCAGGGTAAGCGCAACTGCGCAGTGGTGGAAAGGAGGAGCATCAGGGTGATCACAGCACGGGTAGGATTCGCTCATTCGCCTGCGGCGGTGCCGTATCTGGAGAGCGCCCGCTGCGCATTACCCCTTTTGTGTGTTCCAGGCAGGAGGGGAGTCATGCAGGTGGTCAATTGGTGTTTTCAGGCCAGGAGAGGGCCGGTGGTCAGTACAGACCGCACCCAGGCGCCGGTACACAGCAATGATTGCTCCCCCAAGAGCGCTGGCCCAGACAAAGTACTCGAGGCCGTGGTCGAGGCCTGTACCATGAAGCGCGCACAGGCCCCTTCCTTTCACACACCGGCTCTTGCATCTATGGGGGCACGCAGCGTACACCCTGCGGGAGGCGAAACGGACCCCTCAAACAGCGGGACACTCGTTAGGCTGCTGCATATTCCCCGGGCACCCTGGAGCGCACACCGCAGCTCACCTCACTGCCCCCGCCCGGTCTTAGTCTTGTTTCCTCAGTCTGTTTCCGATCTTGTTCCTGGATACCACCTCCTCGCCGTAATTTTACATTCCGCTCTGGCAGAGCGATATTAAGTTTGTCCATTTTGCTGCTTATGAGCTCCTCTGACTGCCGCAATTGATGCCAGGGTGCCTCCGCCTCGTGTCCCGGGCTGTTACGAAGTTTTTGGCCGCATTAGGGTCAGGGAAAAGTCCACACTGTTACGGCGGCCGGGAGAGATTCAGCTCCGTGCGACCATCTCGATCCATGACTTAGTCACGCCCCCCCCACCTTTTCCTCAACTTCCCACTGAATCTGATTAACTGTTGTGGAAAAGCTGTGAGTGGGTTTAACCTGAATCGTCAGCCAAACAGTAATGTACCTTTGTAGGATCATCTTGGCAGGTTATTCTAGGTCCCAGGCTTCGGGAATTAATAGGAAGAGCACAGGTTGACATCAGTCAAAGTTCCAGGACTTTGTTGAGAGCACTTGGGGTTCATTACTCACTCAAGCAGAGACCTGCAGCCGGATTCAGGGCAGGTCCAGTTTGAACTGATCAGCTGGGCCGTTGCAGAAAAGATCTCCTGTATCTTGTTGTGTAAATGTAGCTTGAGCAGGAGACCAGCCTTATGACCCTTGGAATCCACTTCTTTGTCCCGGGTATAAGAAGAAGTGCAGGTGCACTCTTCTAGGTTCTTCACGAGTTACAGACAGCAGGTCTGGTCCTCTTCTGTTCTACCCCAGGTCGAAATTGTTTTGTGAAGGGACAAGGTTACTGTAGATACCAGCCTTTGGGTGAAGGTGACTCCTAGCCCTACCCTAACCAATAGGGCCAAAGGTCCCTGGGGCTAACCCGATTACCAGTCTTCCCGTCCTAAAATGGTATAATACTACATCCGGGGCAACAATGGAACTGCTAGTGACAGAACAGAATAAATAAACCGATTACTTTTGCAGAACTTCCCATGAGCCCTACAGCAAAAATTCTCACAGGACCCCTTTCTACTTTAGTCTAAAACAATGAATCCCTTCTCATCCTTGTGTAGACCCTGTGTACAAACTTCAGAGGTGTGGCCAGTGAAATGAGCAACCCATTCTCTCTGGTTACTCTAAATTAGTCCTTGGAGCTGCCTCTCTCCCACTGGTTTTGGAGTCTGCTTTGCTGGGGAACAAAGAAGGGCAAATGCTCAGATGTCAGCTAACATGTGCCTATTTTAGAGTGGGCCTCTTTGAAGTTAATCAACTTCCTGGGCATAGTCCAGTTGGTCATCCTAACAGAGGAACAGAACACCGCCCCTCACCCAAGGCCTTTGTGCTGCTCTGGGGGCAGTGTTTACACCTCATCAAGGGGGCTGTTCAACTGCCTGGTGACAGTGGGAGTTCATGCAAATTAGCATCCCAAGACTTTAGGCAAGTATAAAGTAGCCTTCTAAAAGCACCTTTTCTAAAATATTTATTTTCAATCTGACTTCACCAGCGAATTCGGTTGGTAATAAATATTTATTTAGAATTTAATTTTTAGCTGTTTCCTAGCCTGAGATAATATTATTAATTTTTATATTGCATCCAAATGCTTTCCTTAGAAAGAGCCCATCCCGCTTTTGGGGCCTTTTCACTTTAAGGGAATATTTAACATTAACGTTTTATATGTCCTACTTTTAAATAACATGCACCTTGCCTTATTGGTAGTAAGGCCTGCTTAGGGATGACTTATTAATTATTAAATGGAAGGTTTAGGACTGTCAAAGAGGTTATTTTGACTAGTGAAATTTGCAGTTTCAAAACTGCACAATCAGGCTACACAGCTAGCCCTGTTGTCATGTTTACATTGTTATTACGGTGAATGGAACAAAGGGTGCTGCAATTCAGGGGTATGCCAATTTCATCATGGTGAAACGTGGAGCACAGACACTATACCCATGGTTAGCAGGGATAAAGTACACAGAGTGGACCAGCCTACAAGTGACCCTGCTGAAATGGCAAATTTCTTACACCCACAAATTCAGGAGTTGTAAACATTGCATGTCTGACTGTGCCATACTAATCACGCTGATTCTCACTTACATATCCAGATATGATGAACCCTGACCGTAGTTACTTGTTTCCCATTCAGTTGGGCCTAGCCTGACAGTGTAGACGTTTGCTATTGGAGCTGGGCCAAGCCTGATTTGCATGGGAATAGTTATTTTCTAGAGTGACAAAGTGGGCAAAAAAAGATGAACTGGAATGAGGCGCATAGTAATTACCATTGACTGACAATAATGTAAACATTCCAGCCATTACCTTTTTTATTCTTCAATCTTTCTACAGCATGTTCACCCAGCAACGCCCACTGCCACCTGTGGAAGACAATTTCAACGTGTAGCATTACAACATGCCAGGGTAATACAGCTCAGCTGTATATCTCTTTACTGGTACAAATGCGTGTTTCATAAATAACAAAAAGTGAATTTGCACTTATAATTTGGATTTGCACATGCATACTTCTTTGGGTCAGATGTACAAAGCATTTTACCCGTCGGTAAAATGCATGTTTCCATGTAGAGTAGGCAAAATGCAACTTGGGGCACGATGTACAAAGCATTTTGGGTCGTTTGCGACCAGTAAAATCCTTTTTGTCATGTACCAACCCTATTTTGTGAGTTGATAACCTATTACCGACTCACAAAATAGGGTTTGCAAGTTGCTATTAGGAAGGGGGTGTTAAGGGCATCCCTTTCTAATAGCGATTGCACTGGTATGTAGGAACGTTTTATGACTGGAAATGTGGTTGCCATACATTCACATTTATCACCAACTACAAGTTGGTAGTAACCCATTTGCAAAGGGGACGGGGTCCCTAAGGGACCCATTCCCTTCTGTGAATGTGGGCTCCAACATTTTGTAAGAGTACGGAATGCTTTACAAAAACAAATTGCTTTATTTAAAAAGCAATCAAGGACATGGTGGTCTGCTGACCCCAGCAGGCCACCATACCTGTGAGTGTATGCCAATCCCAGTGGGTCGCAAATTGAGACCTAACTCATGAATATTAATGAGGTAGGTCAATTTGCAACCCACTGGGAATCACAACATGTACCTAAGACACACTTGTACATGGGTGATTGCAATTTCCTAATTGCGAATTGCAAACATTTACTATTTGGTAATCGGAAACTCACTTTTTGTACATCTGGCCCTTGGTAACTTGTTACCGAATCGCATTTTGCATTTTGCTATTTGATATTAGAAAGCGGCGTGTTTAGGGCGTCCCTTCCTAAAACAGAGTAGCACTGGTAGTATGAAAGTTTTGCGACCAGTGATGCAGTCACAAAACATTCGCCAACGGGAAGGGGTACTCAAGGGGCCACTTCCCCATTGCGAATGTGGGCTCCAACATTTTTTAAGAGGAGGCAGAGGTTCCACGGACCGCTTCCTACTCTTAAAAACTAAAGAAATAACTTTTAATGTTTGATTTTTTTTAATACATCCTGTTTTCCTCTTTGGAAAATGGGCTGCATTTCAAAAAAATATATATTGCTTGATTTGAAAAGCAATCACAAGCATGGTGGTCTGCGGACAACCATCCCTGTGATCGTAGCCATTCACAATGGGTAGCAAATTGCGGCCTAACTCATGAACATTCATGAGGCAGGTCCATTTGCGACCCACTGCAAATCGCTAACTGTCTTGAACACACTGTTGTACATCGCAGTTTGCGATTTCCTAATCGAGAATCGCTAAAATTTGCTATTAGGAAATCGAAAACATGCCCTTTGTGAATTGGGCCCAAGATCACCTATAGTTTTTGCAAGTTTACCCACTAGTATATCAGGCCACCAGTGTGGTGCTAATAATGGCTGAGGCACAGCTGGAATAACCATGTGCAAACAGTCTAAATCCATTTTATTAGAGTTTTTGTAGCTGAGAATCTGATGCTCTCTTTAGTCACACGTCATCGTGACGCATTTTAGGCATTACTTGCGCAGTTCAGACAGAAAACCAGAAAAAAAAACAAGTGATTGTAATCGTACTGATTTTAAACAATTCAAGCTAACTGGCGGGAATACAAAGGAGGCGCAGAAAAAACACACAGTGAATTAAATTGCAGCAAGCACATGTAAAACATCACTCCTCGTGGCAAAGCTGCAATTATCATTTTTAAAAGCTTAAAGACATGTTATTGCATTTTGTCTCACCAGACTGGAGATTTGCAATCCGTGACCTTTGCTAGTCAAACAGAAGATGTTGGATGAACCAGAAGGTAATGACCATAGAAAATTCGAGACGAAGGCGGAGAGAGATGAAAAATGAAGCAAGTGATGGGGGGTGGAGGGGTGAGAGTGACAGGAAGGAGTCTGGAGAGAGTAATGAAAAGCAGCTCAAAGAGGGGAAGTGGCGCTGGTGGACCCAGGAAACAATTATGAAGCAGAGGTTGAAGATGAGTGTTTTTAGATGAAAAATCTTGAGGCTCCAGATTCTAAGATCCAAAGAGGAGGGAAAGAGGCAGACAGATAGAGGGAAGTGCACTGCATACAGTAATTAGAGTACACTGCCCAATGCACACATAGGGGCACATGCATCATTGGTTTTTGCATTCGCAAACGGTGAGAATCGCAAAATTCGGCCGTTTGCGAATGCAAATGCAATTTTTGAGATGCATCAAGTTTTTTTTCTTCGCAATTTAAGAAATCGCAATTTTCTTGCGATTTCTTAAATTGCGATTGCATTTAAGAAATCGCAATTTTGCAATTTCTTAAATGCAATGCATCATCTAAAAAAAAATGCGAAATTCGCAAATTAGAAGTGGTAAATTACCATGAAGTCAACCTTCATGGTAATTTGTGAAAAGTTTCAAAAATGCACAAAATTGCATTTTTGAAACTTTCATTTTACACACACACATGCCCTTGGGGCATGTATGTGTGAAAAATGGACTTTATGTTACATTTCAGGGGTGCAGGGGGGTCCTGTGGACCCCCCTGCACCCTTGAAATTGCATTCTCATTTTGCGATTCCTCTAGGCCCATAGGAATCAATGTAAAGGGATTCCTTATTTGCGATTCGCAAAATTGAGAATCGCAAATAAGGAAAAATAAGAAAAAGCAAAAAAAATGTGAATTTTTCATGCATAGGTATTTGCGATTTCTAAATTGCGATTCCTTAATTTTCGCAATTTAGGAATCGCAAATACCAACAATGATGCATGTGGCCCAAAGTTACCACCAGAAAAGGCAGGTGCGAAAAACAGTATTTAGCACATGTGGGGGCGAACAACAGTATTTACCACATGTGGTGAAGCACGTGGTATATCCCTCAGCAACAGGGGGTGAGGAGCACAGAGACATTGTAATGCATGGGCAAAGTGGGCGCCGGCCTAGGGCCTCAGCCTTCCAGGGGGCCCCATGATAGATCCAGCTCTGTTCTGCTGAGAGTCTTGCCCTGATGACATTGACTAATTCTTAAACAAATTTTTTTTATTTATTTTAACGCCGTTTTCCATTAATTTATTAATGCATTATCAATGTGGGTGATTTGTGAGAGTCTATTGCAGACATTTTTCAGAGAAACGTGTTTATGTTTTATGTAGCATTCAAAGAAAAAGTTTATTTTAGAGCAAAACAGGACCTCACATAGGAGAAATGGGACAGGGTCATGTAGATTATTTTCAATTATATTAGTCAGCTGCTGTGGTAACAATATTGAAAACAGGTCACTATTCCTGAATATTAGATGTTAACAGATTTAGAATTTGGACCAATGTGATGCACGGAGGTTCAGTCGAAGAGAAAGGTCTTGAGATCCTTCCTGAAATGAGTCAGCGACAGGACTTGCCTGAGATGGAGAGGTCTTGGCAGCGAGGTAGAAGGATCTTCCTCCGGTCCTAGTCTTGGGGATCCATGAGACAGCGGCCAGGGCTAGCTGGGTGGATTGGAGGTATCTGGAGGGTATATGAGGTGGGGGTTCAGATATGCTGGTTCTGTGCCATGGATTGCTTTGTAGGCATGAGCCTGAAAGTGATTCTTTTGTTGACTGGGAGCCAGTGGAGTTCTCGCAGGTATTCGGTGACGTGGTTGCGGCGTGGGATGTTGAGGACAGGTGTGGCTGTGGCGTTTTTTAACAGTCTGTAGTGTCCTGAGGAGTTTCTGGATGGTGCGGGCATAGAGTGTGTTGCCGTTGTCGAGTCTGCTGCGGATGAGCATGTGGGTGACCCTTTTTCTGTATTCGGTGAGGATCCATCTGAAGGTCTTTCGAAGCAGGCAAAGCATGTGGAAGCACGATGAGGAGACGGCGTTGATCTGGCGGTTCATTGTGAGCGAGGAGTCCAGTATTATGCAAGGTTTTTTGCATGGTCCATGGGTGTGGGGGGTGTTCCTAGTGCAGTGGGTCACCTGGAGTCATCTCAAACAGAAGGGATGGGCCCCAGGATGAGGAAAATGGTCTTGTCCGAGTTGCGTTTGAAGCAGCGGTTTCTCATTCAGGTGACAACAGCCTTCATCCCATTTTGGAATTTGTCTCTGGCAGCTGTGGGTTATTGGTGTGGAAGGGTTTCAGCTGGGTGTCTGTGGTTCCAGATGATGGCTGTGTGTGAGCCCATGTAGACATTGAAGAGGGTGGGGCTCATGGATGAGCCATAGGGCACTCCACAGCTGATCTCTGTGGGTTCTGGGAAGAAATGTGTTTGACCGATGAGGAAGGAGCGGATCCAGGCCAGGCCTTTGTCACGGATGCCAGCGTTGTGGAGTTATATGCTAAGGGTGCAGTGGGAGATGATGTCAAGTGACCTGGCCAAAGAGGGCATGCAAGAGTGAAATTGGATCATAAAGTCAAATCTGTTCCGAGCAGGGGGGCCCCAAAATATGTTTGGACCAGGGTCACCATAATCCTTTAGCCGTCCCCTAACAGACGTCTTGAGTCCATTTATTAGTCCGCCGAAGAGGTGGTGGGTCTCTGACTCCATTACCAACTGAGGAAGTAGGTCAGTGGACCATCCACAAACAGAAGTGAAAGATATTTGAAAAAGCTTTCAGCAGAGGTGAAGGATTAGTGGAACAGTTCTCAGACAAGGTTGTTGATGCATTCGACAGCTCCAACAGGCAAGGGTTACAAAGGAATAGACCACAGAAATGAGATGGATCAATTTACTGTCTTTAGTAGAGGCGGTGAATGCATGGAATATCCCCTACAGAGCAATGAATATGTGGGTTGGCTGACAGCAGGTGGTAGGCACGCACTAAGTAGAAACTAGGAGATGGGGAGATGGAAAAGGAAGATCCCTCAGCAGAGTACAATGGACCAAACTTCATCAGAGCTGCTGGGTGCAGAGAACCTCCTCATGCAGAGGTGTTGCATGCATGGAGCAGCCTCCAGGTAGTCGTGGGTGTATGAAACAAGATCAGCAGAGTGGTTGGTAAATAAGGTATCCACAGCAAAGGTGACAGTTGTGTGCTGTAATTACCGGCAGAAATGGCCAATACAATAAAGAAACCCTAGAAGCAAAAAAAAGGAAAAAGCCCTAGAAGGGGTTGTTAATGCAGTAGAGTGTCTTGGGGCCAATGAGTTTGTAGATTTGTAGTACTCTTTCCATCCACGTAATGCCGCAGCAGAAATGGTGCAGCCATGATTGAATGGTCTGCTCTCACTTACCCCCTTGCATCTCATACCTACCTTTTAGTTTGCTGACGATCTAGGACCCTCACCCTCCCCAAGGCCACCTGTATACGCAGCACTGAAAGGGTGATGATGCCCATCGGGGCACCATTAATTTTGTAACTGGACTTTGTTTGCCCTGGACTGCATCCCTCTCTCTATCTGAGACCGTTTGGCATGTACGCACAGGAAAGTGACTATGGGCCTTAGAGTTTGGTGGATGGGATACTCACTCTCAAATGTGGTAGAAGTCCACTGTATTGTGCAGGCATTATAGTCGTATGGCTTGGGTAAAGGCTGGTTATCACCCCATCTCTGTTTGATTAAAGTACCAACTTTACAAACTTCAATTTATATTCCTGCTGGGGGGTGGGGTTAAAAGTCTGTTGGGGCGCCATCGAGGGGGAATGGGAGAAGAAAGTCAGGAATACTTTTTCCATGTTCTCCTTTCCATAGGGGCTGGGTTGTCCTTAGTCTGAAGAAGTGTGCAAGATGTAGGTCGTTAATTTGGGTTACCTTTTGTCTATGGAGAAATAGCCTTAACTAGTGGCTTTAATTGTGTCCTTCAGTTCCATAGCTTCTTCCACAGGAGTAGGGAATCCCTGCCTTCTGGCATGACTATCACAATTAGCTTACAGCAAAACGTCTGGTGCCCATGTATGTCTTGGTGGGCTATTAGTACATACTCAATTAGGAATGCATACTGTCAGGCTGACAGACTATTAATGAGGAATGTGGAAAATGCTTCTGCCTTTTAATCTTTCCAGTTCATCCTTTAGCCAACACATCCTGCAGGGCAATATTGATGTGATATTTGTGAATCACTCTGATTTCCCATGGTTGCCTCCAGAACACTCTGACTTGATTCTTCCATATCCAATCAACAGATGAGCTAAGGAGGGCTCAACATCTCTGGCACCCAAGCACTGGGACAGAGAGGGCATTAATGGCATGAATGCTGGGGTTAGCTTATTGATGGATTTATTTGGACCCCTAAATACAAACAAATGGTTTCCTGCATTAATTTCCCTGTTCTTTTTCAAATGCTACCTCCCAAAATGGCCTGGATGTTGCTTCAAGTTCAGGAAAGGCTAGGGTAGTCTATTGGAAAAAACATTGGTTTCTCAGTATGGTTGGGGTCATCGGTACAGAAGAATGACTATTGTGTGGCCGGGGTAAAAGATCCTTTGACCATATTTAGCCACCTCTTTCTATGTTCCTTAAATTCTTATTGACAACGAAGGCTAAAGAAAGAATATTTTATATGATGCGGTCTGTACTCGCAGGCGAGGGCCCACAATGAAGATCCATTGAGAGAAGTTCTAGATTTTTGTAGTCCTCCAAGTCATTCAGAAATGCTGCATTGGGCCAAGAGGTAATGTCCTGTGAAGCAGCAGACAAAGGTTCTTAAGAAGGACAGTGAGGAGAACGATCTTCTGTTTTCTCTTAGTAAGTTGCCAGGGTTCCCATGGTACCCCTAATTCATAAAATATCGCTACAAGTCTCGTACTTTTTAACAGTTTTTCTCTTAATTCAAATTAGTTAATTAGTGGAAAAGGGATGGGGAGAAATATGAGGGCAGAACAAGGGAAAAAGTTGTGAAAACAGTTTAAAGGAGAGAATATATCTAAATTACAGAACACATTGTCACTTATTACTTCCTGACCTGATCCATCAACCAAAAGGGAAGGCAGAGGAAGAGCTACTCACCTTATCAACAAAGATCAATACAGGATAAGGCCAAGGAATTTTAGAGCCCAGACTACTTCTATCGCTCTTCAACTTTGTGGCATGTCAGGACATGGTGCTTGGCAGACGGAGGTTTAGGACAGGTTTGCACCACTGAGATCTTTTTTGGGGTACTTAACCCCCTGAGAGCTGCAGCAAACACCTGGCGGTTTCTGTCCCTCAGCATGGCCGGGTCTCAGCAAGGAGAGGCCATGGTTAGTCACACCACCAGCATACGTGCCATCTGCCTATGCTTGGCTTGTGGATACCTATTGTCACGTCTGCTGTGGTCCACAAATATCCTTCTCCACTAACACTTATGACCTTGCAGCTCCACTTGACCTTCTGCATTTGCTAACTGTCTGACTCCTCCCACACACTGGGCACTTCAGGGTAAGTGAGAGGGGCCTTAGTTCTTCAGAAGTTACAGGGTACCTAACGCTCAGATGCATTTGAAACGTGTTCCAAGTTAATTGGTCCATTTGTACTGATCTGTCGAGACCAAAGAAGCAGATCAGACACTGTCTTCCACTCCTAAATTATTTCATCTTACAAATGTGTGATTGGTGCATCATTAGGACTCTGACTTCTTGACTCATTGGTCATTACTTCTGCAGTTGGCTACACCTGGTACTGATCATCTGTATTGTTCACAGACTCTCTAATGTCAACCTGTAGAAGCTAGACCATGTTGCTTCAACAACCTCATGGCACCTTCCTCATCTCCTTCAGACACAAATGTACTTAGCTCTTTGATTGCATTTTCTGGGTTTAGTACAACTCCATCTCAGGTCGAGCTCCGAATTAGGCTTAATCTGCATGCAGTTCCTCTTTATTCCTGAAACTTGGACCACATTGTTTGACATAGGCACCCAATCTGCTTATACTACTTTTCATGTTTCTATTTTATACAGTCACCTTCCAACTGGTAATAAGGATAAGTCTGCTCCTTTCACTTCTCTGCTTAGCTTCCGAATACTTCACGCAAAAATCCAACTTTTATTATAATTGTGCCTCCACTTGTGAAGCTGTTCGTTTCTCTGTCACCATTTTAGTATTCTCCTTTCTTTTTGTGAGAACCTTGGTTCCCTGTTAGAGCAATTGTTACCACAACCTTTATTTTTCTTTTCCCTTTTTGGGCATCCCTCTGTATGCTCTTTTCATACTCACTTTCAGTTTTCAATTCAGGAACCCTGTTAGCTAGTTACAACTCCCTTATACAATGCCTGCTACTTGTTTCTTTTCTTGCCTTCTGTTGTTATAAATGGCTTTCATAGAATGCCTCTATCATTTATCTCAGATTCAGCATGCCACAACCCACTACTATGACATTGCAACAGTTGATAACAAAATTGATCATCTGCTATTGTGATGTCATAAATGGCCAAGCTGACAGGGCTCTCTGAGAGCTTGTCAGTGCAGCTCTGCTTGACTGAAAGCAGAAAGCAGAGCTGCAGGAGGGAGAAGGAAGGCCGGAAGGGAGGTGGGGTTTGGTCTAGAATGGCACGTAAGTAATTTTTTTACCTTTCGGACATGGATAAACAACAGAGGCCATGTTACGTATGGCTCACTGTTATATCCTTCTTCATATTTCATTTCATGTATTTAAGTTATTTAATGTATGCATTATTTAATCTCTGTGTTACCTAGCTATGTTGCCTAGCAGTGTAGAATGTTAATCATTCTGATGTTCCAGTGAGGCAGTTGTCTTCTGGAGACTGAAGATGAGAGACGCTCTGTGAGGCTGTTTGGCGCTGAACTCCTTTGAAGAATAAACTTATCCTGGAAACCTTACTTCTGGACTCATTTTATTCCTCTCAGGATACAACACTCACCCATTAAATATGTGCCACTGTGAAGCAGTTGAAGGCAGGGGCAGATTATTTTCGGGGCCGTACATGAAAAATGGGTAAAAAGTTGATTGTTGAAATGCTTTTCACCTTGGGGTTCTGAGTGACTTCGTAGACAATTGGAGCTTAGCTCTCATTGTCTACTTGATGTCACTCAGAACCCCTTGGTGAAATAAATTCCTATAATTCACAGTTACCCATCTATAATTCTATATGGCAATTTCCTTTCTTCCATTGCTTTACATTCTGGAGGCTGATCCTTAATACCTTTCCCTTTCCTAATCTTCTCTGCACTTCCAATTGCTTCCATCTTCTTTGGTTGAGATCTAAATCTGACTAACATCTCAGCACTTGCATCATATATTTTCTCACTCTCTACCTCATCTGATTCATTTTCTCCTCTTCAATTTTATTCTGCTTCTGGTTATCTCTCAGCATACATTTCATGTGCGTTATGCTCTCTGTATCCACCTCCCACTGTTTTTACCACCTCCTGCAGAATACCTCAATGTTTCTTCACTTCTGCTCTCGCATTTGTTCACAATAATCTATATAAAGCTGAGTGTAAACGAGGGAATCTTAACACTTCTGTGATTTTGATATGTTATTGCTTCTTCAATCCTCTTTTTACTCTGCACTTCACCGTTGCCGGACGTGCTTTTAGCTGTGTATGGGAAAAACAGAAAAAGTTGGCTGGACAGGACAAATTCTCAAAAAGAAATTCTACAGCCACGCAGTCAAAATGTACCACGTGACCACTGGATTATTATTCCAAACAATTTTATCGTTTATTTTAAAAATTTTAAATTCCAAACGAAAGCACAAACAAAATGACCATCAGAACAGTGGGTTCATATACACAGTATCTACAGACATACAATATATACAATATTTACAACAATCGAATCAAACGACACACATAGTGAGACACCAAAACAAATAAGCGTATATTGATTCAATTCAATTGTAGTTATATACAGTGCATTAATAAAGCGTGAAAACAAACAAAGAACCAGTCCTTAAAGTAATGAGACCAAGGGACAGGCGGGATTAAGGTGGAAAAAGGTGCCTGCCTGTCTACCATAACCTGTGGTCAAGTCTTTTTTAGGGGTTGCACTGCTAGGGTCCGGAACACTCAAAATAGTTGTGTCCTAGCGGCACCCTTTAGGATTACCACAGGGTGGAAGTGTCGACGCGTTTCGAACCCGGATGTTGTGGGTTCTCTTCAGGACAGGGACTGGGGACAATGGATCTGAAAAAACATACGGAGTAGCTGTCAATTATTTGTCTCATAGTACTATGCCAGTCTACTCTGGCTCCAAAGGAAAAAGAGGGGAATAATTACCTGCACAAGGCCACAAACGTTGCCGTAGTGTGGGTAAGTCGCGAAAGATATTCAAGGCTGAAAAAATATACAAAATGTAGGATCCAAAACCTTCATTGTTTCACTGTTTAGCTGTGTATGGTGAGGTGTTTGTCGTATTTTACCTGAGGTTTGTACGCATACACACACAGACAAAATGACACACACACACACTTGTCTGTTTTAAAAGGTTTTTTGACAAAATATTGAGTTTTAGGTACCCCTAACAATCCGCACACCTCTCTCTTTCCACTGCTTCCTACGCCCCCCTCCCCCTTATGCCCTGCTTCTCATATAATGTATCTTAACCAGCGTGATTGTTAAAAAAAATTGTTGAAAAAAATCTGTTGGTCACACTCCCTCAAACTTACTGACCAAGCTATGCCCTTGCGAACTCTGCCGCATCAGCAATGCATTCTTGCAACCAGGTTATTTAAAGTGGAGTATTTAGTCAGGGACAGTGAACTTCTGCTGTGATGTTTTGAAACCGTATGGACATTTCCTCTTCCTCTGATAGTCAGGCCACATTCTCTTGAAAGGGTGTATATGGTTGGGGTCAGTAGTGATCATCCAGAGTCTCCATTCAGCAGCATATTTTGTTTTGTAAATAAATGTTTAAAAACGTGTCCAAATGACTGAATTTAATCTTATGTGTAACTGGCCTCCCTCATCCAGTCAAAAGTAATGTTTCCTGACCTACAGCATTGAGATACATACCTCCAACAAAAATGTTTCTGACAGTAAGATGTGTAACCATGGCATTTACATCTTAAAAATAGCCACATAAATGCCAATTTTGAAAAAGAACACATTCGATAAATTAGTTTCTATTAAATGATAAATGCCATTTATCATGTACATTTCCATTAAACAGTTTATGTGAAGTGTTTTCTCAGTAATGGTATTCCATGAAACCATTTTTTCAATTAAAATATATACAATCTGGCATTTCCGTTGCTTCCTGTTTACCAGCCTGATTTTTGCTGACTGAAGTTCACTTTTGAAGAAAAATTCTACGTGGACACATTTATGCCCATGGACTGGCACACAAGCAAAATGTCCTTTTGACTAAACTCCGAGACCTGGCAGAAAGGGAGATTAAATATATGAATAAGTACGCCAAGGCATGTCGATACGGGAAGGGGGAATGAACTGGCCGCATGCTGGCTAGCTTGCTACACCCAAACAGGCAACAAAACGACATTGTGGGGCTTCGCTCAGACACTGGAGACATTATTCCTGGCAGTGAAAACATTCTGTATGAATTTAAGATCTATTATCAAAACATATACTCCTCCAGGACTGCATGTACCTCTTTGGAGACCCCCCCTTATCTGGCAGACATTGTCATGGTATGGCTGTCAAACGGGCAACAGGAGTTTCTTAGTAAACCCACAACATTAGAGGAAGTCACACAGGCCATCATGGCTCTGGACAGGTCGTAGGCACCAGGTTTGTACAGTCTGACCGGTGCCTTCCATAAAGCATTCAAATAACAGCTTGCCCCACAACTACTTTCTCTATATAACGAGTCCTTAAATGCCGGTGAACCACCACCCAAGCTCCATAAGGTGGTCCTCACCATTTTACTGACGCCAGGAAAACGCCCAACTAAATGTACGTCGTATCGACTTCTGTCACTTTTAAATTCTGCTAACAAGATCCTTGCCAAAGTACTGGTCAGTAGGCTGGCGTTGTTGATGGAGCAGATTGTCTTGCCAGCCAGTCCGGCTTTGTCCCACACCGCTGTACCTCCCTCAACCTATGGGCGGTCTTTACAGTACTCAATAGAATCACCCCACGTCAGCTGCAGTGGCCCTCCTCAATGCCAAGAAGGCTTTTGGCTCGCTTGAGTGGCCTTTTCTAAAAGCCGTCTTGGCAAAGCTGGGAATACCCCCTCCCCCTGGTTCCTAGCTGTGATTACACTAAACCTACAGCTCGCCGCAGGAGAAATGGAGCCCTCACCGACCTCATTTCTATATATCGTGGCACCAGGCAGGGATGCCCCCACTCCCCAATACTTTTTATACTTGCGATGAATTACTTTAGTCAGATCACTGCAGGACAACCAAATCCACAGGGGATTGCAACTCACACATGGCCCAATATTAATGTCACTGTATACAGATGACATATTATTGTTTGAGCCTCACCCGGAAGACAATCTGCCCCCACTCATGCAGGACATAGCCATATGTGGGCAGCTCCCTGGGTTTTGCATTAATTGGACAAAGTCTGAGCACTTCACACTCATTGACGTCACCCAACCCCTATCGATGGAGCATCCCTTGGATGGGCAGCAGACTGTACCAAATACCTGGGCATTCATCTACACAGGGATAGGGAACAGGTCCTCCAGCATATTTATGGGCCAGCAGTGGACGCCCTATTTACATGAGTAGACAGATGGATTAAACTACCTCTATTACTGATGGGTCGGGGTGGTCATTATCAAAATGGTGGTACTGCAACAATATCTATATCTGTTCACTGATATCCCCATTCCGCTTCCAAATACCCTTTTCAGAAACCTCAGTAGTATATTACTGCAGCTGATATGGGTTAGGAGCTGCCCTTTGGTGCGGTGGGAGACACTGACGCTGCCCTATGAGTGGGGAGGCCTTGGGGTCCCTGGCCTCCATCTTTATTACCATGTGGCCCAATGCCACTACACGTACCACTGGTACCACCCAGATGTACGCATTCCATATCTATGTCCAGAGTGCGCTGAACTGGATGGCTTTCTTCATTTCCAGATACTACCCTGGGGTATACCGTTGGCCACTAAGGATATACAGAGAATATCTATGACATGATGGGTGTGGAGCAGGCTGCAACGCATGCTGCAGGGGGGCCACTTTTATTCTTATTCTATCCTTGCTTCAGATAATCAGTGGATTCCCCCCTACTAGGGAAACAATAGGTAAAGGTACACTGGACAAACCTCAATACTCAGCCTGGGTGACCTCTTTCCGGATGGCCTTACAACTAGCAGACAACATACATACTCAAACTGCATTCTACATGGATCTCTTTGTCCTCGAAAAAGTTCAGAGCTCTCTCAGATCCCTCGTACCCATGTACCGACTCCCACTAGAGGACTTCCCGCCTCTGTCACTGGTGATTAAGGCAGCAGATGGCGGACACATGACATCTAAATTTTACCACTCTTGCATGACCATGAAACCGGATACTACCACCAGAATACGGGAAGTCTCAGAGAGAGAGCTGGGAGTCCCGATTACAGACCACATATGGGGCTATTGCAGTGCACAATCAGAAACGTATCTCTATAAACCACAAACATAAGTTGATACACTTTAAATATCTACATAGGTACTATCTTGCCACAAAAGACAACGCTAAATTCGACCCTACCAGGCCCAATATTTGCCAAAAATGCCAAACCCTAGGACAGACTTTGCCCACCTCACCTGGACCGGCCCAGTGATTGTTGGCTACTAGGAGAGGGTATATAGGCAAATCTCTGACTTGACTGGCTGCAAATTGACCCTCAACCCCATGACTGCCCTACTGGGATACACCCATCAAGTCCCTCAGAGGATCCGCCGACTAGTCTCTATGGCTTTGCAGCTGGGCAAGAGGGAGATAGCCCTGAGATGAAGGGAAATAGGCTCCCCTCTATTAAAGACTGGTTTGAAAGCATGAGTAGATGTGAGAGCATGGGAGGAGACTATGTCGGCTTGCAACCCCCACTTCTCTCCCCAGGGATATCTGGTCCTGCTTCTGTGAGGACCTTCGTATTTCTGACCAGGGCTCGAGGGAGACCGCCCAATCCTTATAATTCTCCTCATAGACCTGCCATTACATATCTAGATATGCTGCCTAACTGTGATATTGCAAGTACTGTGTTCCGTTTCTTCTCCTGAGACCTTACATGTCATTTTACAATCTCTGCATGAACACCAGTCCTTGTGATTGGAAGAGATACACAATCCGGATTGTGTACTACCAGATGTGACTGTATTTTGTATTTGAAATTTAATAGAGACATTTAAAAAAAAAAAAAAAAAGGAGTATTTACATCTTCGGCCCTTGAAGCTTGGTTTCCTCCTTCCTTGATGCTCTGTCAGTAAGCAGCTGAGCTGCTACTTTCTTCTCATATACACGTTTTACGAGTCAGGATTCAGTACAAAACACTATCTGCATCATGCAATTGAATTTCACTTTTTTGAGTTATAAATCAAGCAGACGCAATCAAGAAATACAAATTATAGGGAATTTCAAAGTTAAAAAATAACCCATATTTACACAAAGCTAAAGTTGAGTGGGATTTAATTTTTGGCTGAGAAAGGTTGGAAAAATAATAATTCCACACTTCGCAAATATAACAAAACTTTGCTTGCAAAATAACCTTCTCATGCAACTGTTTTGTTACAAACGAATTATCACAATTAATGTTATTTTTTTACTGAAACTGGTTTATGTAAAGCCTATTTTTTCAGATTTGTGTCTCACAATCTATAGAATGCATTCAAGGTTCGGAAGAGATTACGATACAGTATGATACATGAAGATAGTTTATAGAAGAAAACTGCACACCTTTGCCTACGCCAATAGAATTCCAAATCCACAAAACACATTTTTGACAATTTTTGTTTGCTGTCATTTAAAAGTTTGTACTTTAACAATCCAATGAACATGCATGTATTAGAAATGGGGAAACATCTGCATCCTCTAAAACCTAGATAGAATTACCGGTCATATTTTTCCTCATTTTGTCTTAAATTATTAATGATCCCAGGACTGACAAAAGTCACCCACATCATCACATTTATAGTTATGGACATCCGTATGACAAGGCACAATATTTATATAGTTAACCACAAACCAACTTGTAGGTAATTTACTATGACTTTTCTCTGACGTTTGGATCTAGGTGTCAAAATATATTTTCCAAGATGCAGTCCAAAATACACTAATTCCGAGAACGCATTTGACAGGGTGGCTTATCCCTATCTATGGCAGACCTTATTCCTGAAGGGATTTGGACCAAGGATCCTTCACGCTATAAAAACTTTATATAACTCTCCAACAGCATCAATACGTTTAGGGGTAGAAAGCCTAAACCTTTTCTAATCTTACGTGGAACCAGACGAGGGTGTCCCAGTCCACCATTAATATTTGCTTTATATATCGACTTTTTCTTAGTTAAACTTAATCAAGCTGTAAATATTAAGCCGGTGAATGTTTGTAATGTCGAATATAGGGCCCTAGCTTACGCAGATGATATTGTGGTCTTAACAACTGACCTACCGCCTGCTCTTCTAACAATTGAAGACTTAGCATCACAATTTGGCTCCTTCTCTGGCTACAAGCTAAACATAACAAAGACCCAGATTCTTTATGTAGGGGGTAATCCCCCGAGTAATATTACTACAGTATTATTTGGGGATTAATATCACTTCAACGGTTATTAAGATCCCTGAAATTAATATCATCCCAGTCATTGATAAAGTTAACTCTACCCTAGAGCGACTCAATCATCTTCACTTATCACTTCACGGAAGATCAAATGTGTTAAAGATACTGGTGCTCCCTAAATTTCTTTTTATATTCAGAACTATTCCATTGGAGTTTCCATTAACTTGTTTTAAGTGGCTGGAAGATATCTCCTCTAGATTTTTATGGGGCTATAAGCGGCACAGGAGGGCTTATAAAAAAAATGGTTCTTCCTAGAGACAGAGGTGGGTGGGACGTTCCATATTTTTTATTTTACTATTGGGCTGCAGCATTGCAATTTATCTCTCCCCTAGTAGTTGGGGAGAAAGCTAGGCTATTAACATGTCACAACCCCTCAATATATACATTTGGGGATTGGCGAAGAGGTCAATAGTTGCTTTTTGAAAATTGTTGAGCCAAGCTATTATAAAAAAAACAAGTTTAAAATTCTAAAAGCAGCATATTCTATTTGGAGACGGGTAAAGCGACACTTAGGATTAAGCAACATGAATGGCTATACCCCTTTTGAAGCGTCCGGCGTCCTACCTATTATTTTTCGGGGCCGAATTACTATGCTATGGCTCCAGAAAGGAATTAGCTGTTTAGGCGATCTAATGTCGGACTCACAATTTCTGTCTTTTACAGAATTACAATTCAAATTTGGTGCAACCAGGCAGGATTTTTTTAAGTATCTGCAAATCCACAGTTTTAATACTATGTTAGGTTGAAAGAACATACAGTTTAGGAAATTTCCATTAATTGAGGGTCTGGGAAAAGAATTTCTGATTGGCTCGCATTACTCTAATTTAATAAAGTTATTGTCAGATGATCTAGAGCATTTTCAAGATAAATGGCGGATAATCTAAACATAGAGGGAATCAAACTGAATGATTCTATTTTGTTGGCTAACGAGGTTTTGATTTCAGGCAGGATGAGGGCACAACATTATATGGCTCTGTATGACCTATATTATTCTCCAAGAAAAATTTCTAAATGGAGTACCGGAGTTGGAGCAAATTGCAGCAGATGTGGCCTATAAGCAGCAGATGCGTTACACATGTTCTACTCCTGTCCTAAACTAACAGAGCTGTTAACATCAATTCAACGTTTTCTGGCAGAGATAATGGGCTTACCGATATGCATTACAGGGGAGATGGCAGTGTTACGAGTTGAATCCAACATTCAAAATAGACCCAAACCAATGGTCTCTTTCCTCTTCATTTGTATGGCTGTCTTTCGTGCCTGTATTACCAAGGATTGGATCTCTCCAGATCCTCCTTCATTTTCTTCTTGGAGGGCTCAGCTCCTCGCTACATATAACATAGAGGTTGCGATTTACAAGACTAAGAATAGCCCAAAGAGAACAAGAGGGCTAAAAATATGGGCTCCTATTGCAGAGTGGATATACCAGGATTATAAATGCTTTCCTTGTCTCTATCTTGTTTATTTCTTTTGTCTAAAAACATCTCATGTCTGTAATATGTTTGGTTTATTGAGTCTAGTGGTATTTTTTGAATATTGTTAAATTTTCTATTCTAGGTGCCTCTTGTTTAATGTGGTGTATGTTCTTGACTCTTATTTCATTTTATTTATATTTATGGTGTATGTAGACCATTCCTTTTTTGTATTCTTTTCTTTGTTGCTTGCATAAAAAAAAAATACACTAATTGTTTGATTCAGAGTTTTGTGGTAAAGAAGAATCTAAAAAGAAAGGAATACAACACTACTAGTTTTCTTAAGTTCACCAAAGAAATTGTGTTTATATTGTTTACATTTTAAGTAAAACAATTTTACAGTGCTTTTTAGACCATCGTTATGAAAATATTCAGTCACATTCAGATTACAATGGAAGCAAATCCATTTTTAGTTATTCGTTGTATACATAGACAACACAGTGGATTTGAAACTGTCTATTGAAATAGAATTAGCATGAATGAAAACGAAATTAAATTATTTCTTATGCACATTATTTTTTCTAAATAATTGCTTCTCAGATATTTATGCTAGTGGACCTAATTCATCAACTTACCAAATAGTAAGTTCCTGTCTTTCCAATCAATCAATATGCAAATAATTTCTCCTAAAATTCTTTCTATATAAATTCACCTCTCAGATATTTATTGTTATCAAGAAGTATATATCGCAAGAGTATACTATTCAACGAGTGACAATCTCAACCCAACTATGTAGATTTTCCAACAAGAAACAAAATATGCAAAAATTGTTTAGGTCACATACAAATGGGAAGGTAAGATGTAATTGTTGTTAAATGAGCATGAGTCATCTAAAATGTTGGTGTATTCCCTTAACAATGACAACTAGTCAGTGCATTTTAAATCTTTCAGCTCAATTCTTCACCAATTCCTAGATGGATCAAATTCTGTTCCATACATTTTGTCTCTGGATCCCAGGTTGCATTTTGAAGGTTTATGTGTTCCTAGCAGCAAATCGTGCTGTCATTAGGAATAATTGACTTCTTCTAGTCACCATAATCTGTGGAGCATGCCATTCTGTCAGTGTCTTTAAACATATTTTTAGTGTGACTGCAGAAGGTTAAGGGTAATCAGGTAAATTGACAGGACTGCTAAACAATGTTTTAACAAATCAAAATGTGTGAAAGGAGTTGTTGGACTTGGCCCTTTTTGCAGGGTCATCCCAGAACTCTGACCTGTTGTTGGTGATTTTATGACTATGGGCATTTTACCACATCTGACTAGTGCTAAAGTACAAATGCTGTTATGGATTAGTGATTCCATGATTGGCATATTTGATTTACTTGTCAGACCCAAGTACAGTGCACTATATGTGCCCAGGGCCTGTAAATCAAATGTTGCTGGTGGACTTGCAGCACTTATTGTGCCACCCACAGAAGCCGCTTGTAAAATGTGACTCCAGCCTGCCATTGCAGAGCCTGTGTGCAGTCTGGGACGGCCATGTTGACTTGGCAAGTGCACACACTTGCCAGTCCCTAAAACTTCCTTTCCTACATATTAGTCACCCCTAAGGTAGGCCCAAGGTACCCCTGTCTGCAGGATGCATTGTATGTAAAAGGTAGGACATACTCTGCTGTGTGTGGCATGTCCTCATAGTAAAATACTGCCAATTTCATTTTTCACTATTGCAAGGCTATCTGTTCCATTAGGACAGAATTGGAATTTTGCTTACAAAATCTTATAAACATAACTGATCCTAGGAACAAGATAGAAAAGTAAAGTTTTGTATGCCTGAACTAAAAATGTTAAAGTGCATCAATTAGTGAGGGTAATTTTTACATTCTGTGTTTGAAAATACCACTTTTAGAAAGTAGGTATTGTCTTGCCTAACCATCCAGTGTGCCTCTGCTAGGTTTGTGTATTGCATGTCTGACTTTTTCTGATGACAGGGGCGGGAGATGGGCAGTGGCTCCAGAAGTCTGATGAATCAGGGCTGGGCTGAATAGGCCTGGTCTGCATTTGGAGTGGTGGGAGGAGTAGCACCTTCACCTGAATAGGAATGTGCCTTCCTTCCACACTGACAGCATCAGCCCCCTGTGGTGTGTCTGGAGCCAGGGCTCACACTGACAATTTAGGTTGTTGTGCACTTGCAAAGTGTCCCACAGAACTGGTTTTGGCTGGGTACAGACACTCTCTCCCTTCAGAGAACAAAGGATGTTTGGGTTTAAAAAGAGGGTCGAGACCCAGACTTTTAGATCACTACTGGGAATCAAGAGAAACCTTTGCCAAGGAGAAGTGCCGGATAAACTGAGGAGGAATATTGCCTTTGTACTGTTTGCTGTCTGGGGTTGGCCTGCAGTGGCTGCTTGCTGCCAATCAATCGATCAATCAATCATATCATTTGTAAAGCCCACTACTCACCCATGAGGGTCTCAAGGAGCTGGGGTGGGGAATGCTGATACTGCTCGAAAAGCCAGGTCTTGAGGAGTTTTCTGAAGGTTAGCAGGTCTTGGGTCTGCCGTAGGTGGATGTGGAGGGTGTTCCAGGTCTTGGCGGCGAGGTGGGAGAACGATCTGCGACCTGAGGTTGCTCTTCGGAAGCGGGGGACTGTAGCGAGGGTGAGGTTGGCGGAGCGGAGCTGGCGGGTGGGGGTGTAGAAGCTGAGTCGTCTGTTGAGGTACGTTGGTCCGGTGTTGTGGAGTGCCTTGTGTGTGTGGGTGAGGAGCTTGAAGGTTATCCTCTTTTTGACCAGGAGCCAGTGCAGGTCTCTCAGGTGGGGTGTGATGTGGCTGCGGCGAGGGATGTCGAGGATCAGGCATGCAGAGGCGTTCTGGATGCGTTGGAGCCGTCTCAGGAGTTTGGCCGAGGCTCCTGCGTAGAGGGCGTTTCCATAGTCCAACCTGCTGCTGACAAGGGCCTGGGTGACTGTTCTTCTCGTTTCAGTGGGGATCTACTTGTAGATCCTACGGACCAAGGAAAGGAGAAAAGGACTTTGCTGTTTGCTTTGTCTCCAAGGGCTTGAACCTGAGCTTGCCTCCTCTTTTAAAGTCTCATGGACACAAAGACTTCACCACCAGTTCCCCTGAATTTTCTTTCTGGGAATTCCAACTTGCAAAGAGGTGCCTGCAGCTGTTTAGGACCTCTGGAGACTGTTTGATGCTGGGAGCTGGAAAATTAAAGCAACATCGACGATGCGTGACACATCCGTACCTATTTCTGACGCACTGCCGAAAAAACCGTTGCAGTGCCTTCCGCTGCTTGAGTAATCGCTGCACAGCGCATCAGGTGTAACAATCTCTGAAGTCTGAGATCGCCGCACCATTCCCACTGCTGCCACCAATGTTAGAAATAGGGGGCTATAGTTGGCAGAAGTAGGTACCTTTGTCCAAAAAGGGGCCTTTGCTTCTAGTCAGGGTAAGGGCGATACACTCCTAAAATAACCCCAAGTGGAGTTAGTTGTTGTTACAAACTTTATTTAAGTGAATAAACTATTTTTAAGGATAGTTTTGATACTGTATGTTGGATTTTTGTTGTTTGACCTTGTTTTGGTTTAGATAAAGATTATTTATTTTTCCAAACTAGTGTGGTGTCCATTTGAAGTGTTTTCACTGTATTACTGTATGTTTTCACAAATGCTTTACACACTGCCTCTGAGATCAGCCTGTCTGCTCATGCCAAGCAACCAAGGGGGTGAGCAGGGGTTCACAAAGCCAATACCTCTCTTCACAAGCCAATTTTTCCCAAAATATTTCTTCCTCAGGGCCACAGCCCTCTTGGTATTCTGGCTGGTGATCCTCCCCCTCAGATTCCTCCTCAGAGTCATCTGCTAGTGTTGCTTCCCAGCGTAGCACATCATAGCTATGCAGGGCTGCCTCAAGATCCTGCCTTGTGGATCTCCTCTTCACATGTTGCCCACTCTCCTTGCAAAATACTTTTAGTTCCATTATCTTGTAGATGTGCAGGTGCCAAAAGTTGACCTCCATTTTAACAAGGCCCAAGAGGTGCAACAACTAGCCAGAGTTTCAACAACCAAATTCCAAAGGGAAACATGGAAAAATACTATGTGGGTGCGTAATCTACTACTATGTGGGTGCACTCTACTAGTAGTGTACACCAATCACTGTATGTAAATCTCAAATGCAAGTCCAGGATCCTCACCGCTGACCACCAAAAAGGGCAGTGGCACTGAGGAGGAAATATTTTGGGAAATATTGGCTAGTGATAAGAGGAATCGGATTTGTGCTTGTGACTGGAGACTGAGGCAGCTAGACCGGGAGTGCGAGGAGAAAGAGCAAGCCTTAGCTGGAAAAGAAATGTGTTTAGCTCAAGAAGCGAGCTTGGCTGGGTTTGGAAGTGAGTCCAGCTCGAATGGTGGCAGCAAATTGAGTTATCAAGAGCTGAGGGAGCAGTACACTCACCCAGAGATGTGGTGCCTGACTTGAAGGAGGAGGTTAGCATACACCAGGGGGTTCAAGGATATGAGGTAGCTCCAGTGGTGAGCAGTGTCCCTGAGGTGGATTGGGGAACTGGCACAGAGGTTCATAGTCCTAGTGGTGGGCCAGACACTTTACTGACTCTAGATGAAAGGTGCAGGGAGAGGGGTTCCCACATGGTAGAAGTCCTAGTGTGTGAGTGTGAAGACCGCCCAGAAGAGTGTGGGTTGAGTGACAGAGACGGTTAGACACTGTCTTGCCAATCCCAGGAGAGTGGTGTGAGGTACGTGTGCGAGGCACTGGATGGTAAGGCAAAGGATAGCTTGGTTAACACCTGTGTGGGTTGGTATGATTCAATTTGTGGAGAGCATATTTTAAGTCCCTGTTTTCCAGAGCTATGCCAATGCCTGGTGGAGTGTGAGTTCTCTGACCCAGGGAGCTCACACTGGAGGCAGACCAGAGGGTCTGAAGAGGCATCTAAGGGTGATCATAAAGGAGGTGGCTCAGGTTTTCGCCAACCAAGTGAGGTAGCGAAGGATGGTAGTAGCCCAAATAGGTCCCAGAGTAATGGGAGGGGTGGAGGGTCCCATGTCCTTTCTCAAAGGAGAAGGAGTGGGAGTGGTCGGTGTCCCAAGATGCCCGAAACCCAGTCCCAAGGCCTGGTTGGTTCCATGAGTGAACACCAAGAGGGGGGCCTAGTCTTTACCGAGAGGCCATCCCCTGGGGGAACCCAATGTGTTAGTTGATCTGGGGGAGACTGCTGTAACCAGCATTCCACCAGCTCTGGTGTCTGGCTGCACCGCTCCAGTGGGTTGGGTGCATGAGTCCAGAGAGAGGGGTGAGAGGGGGATGCAGTCCCCAGTGGATGGACCAGTGGGTCACGGGTTGCCAGCTCTGAGGTCAGAGCATCCCAGGACTGACTCTGGTGAGGCCAATTCTGGACTGGGAGGTCTTCATGCTCTGTCAAGTGGACAGGAGGCTGGAGACCTGCATCAGACAGACTCTAACATAACTCCACAGGGGTGTGTTTCCTGTGGGGGGGTTGGTGTACTCCCCCGGAAGTCCTGGGTTGCCAGACACAGGTCCTGCCTAGGAGTACAGACCCTGTGTTGGAGGGCCAGGTTCAGGGTGTACCCCCTGACCTGGAGGAGGGGGCAATTGCTAACAGTGCCACTACCGGTTTTTCTTCGGGGGGCATCGCTCCAGGTGCGAGGGTGCAGGGCCTCAGTAAGGAGGGGCAGGGAGAGGGCAGCCTCACCCCTGACCTCTGTCCAGTCTAAGGGTACAGACCCAAAGCTGGGATCCCAGAAGCTTGTATCCTTTCTGGTGAAGAATTGGCTTGGTAGTTTGGTCTGCCCTGTTCCCATGATGCACTGGGCCAGGGACAGACTAATTTGCATATAGCCAGGTTCTGAGCTGGGATGGGGCAGTGAGCTAAATAACGGTGATGGATCAAGCCCTGATCTTTGGACTGGGTAAGAGTGGTCTGCTTAATTCAGACACTCTGTTCATCACTACCCCCTTTTCTGAATCGGGATCCCAGTTGCAGCATAGAACCCCTGCACTGCTGAGCCAATTGTGCAGCACACTTGACACAGGTGCCCTGACATTTCTGGAAGTGGTACCGCTCCAGGTTGGAGGTTGCAGAGTCCTGAGGAGGAGGACCGGGTGTGGGAAAGCCCACCCCAGTCTCCTGGTCTGAAGTCTCAGGGACACAAAGACTTCACCACCAGCTCCCCTGAATTTCCTTGCTGGGAATTCCAACCTGCAAAGAGGTGCCTGCTGCTGTTTAGGACCTCTGGAGTCTGTTTGTCGCTGGGGGCTGGAAAATCGGCGCAACATCGACGAAGCGTGAGGCCTCTGTACCTGTTTTTGATGCATCACCAAAAAAAAACATCGCAGCGCCTTCCGCGGCTCGAGAATTCGCAGCCCGATGCATCAGGTCTAACGATCTCCGAAGTCTGAGGTTGCCACATCGATCCCACCGCTGCCACCAATGTTAGAAATATCCCCCTTACCCTGACTAGAAGCAAGGGCCCTTATTTGGACAAAGATACCTACCTCTGCCAACTAGAGACCCCTATTTCTAACAGGAGTTCTTTATGGAGGTTTCGTGAACATGGGTATAATTCATTATTATTTGTCTTTAGGAGGAAGGGAAAAGCTGTTGCAGATCATGAGGTAAGGGCAATCAAAAAGTAAGCCATTACAATGCCTGTCCACCCAATCAGCAATAAAAGGCACAAAAGTTAACTTTCCCAGAAATATAAACTGTGCGTGCCATTTAAAAGTTGACTTTCATTGGACTAAACGAAATAAAGATAATACTTCAGTTTTCCCCGCTGCTTCGTGAAACCATATACTTTAGTCCCATTGTCAGGGCCTGTGTTCTTTCTGTCTTTCTAATTTATGATGAACTTCCTCCAGTGTAATATGGTCAGGAGACTTTTGAGAAAGGTTCCTTTCACTATTTCTTGTAATTGAGGGTATCTATTGAAAAATGTTATCTGATACCGCCTCGAATGTTAAATATAACTGCATTAATAAATACAGAAAATTCAGGAAACTAGAAAACACCATGATGTGTAGCAAAGGTTCACTTAAAGAAACAGAACAAATCAGTAATAAACATGTATTATATGTGGCTTGACACAATTTTGAGATCATCACTAAAGTGAATGAGCATTGCGCACATAAAACAAGACTTTAAGTTAATGGTTAGATTATAACAGTATTTTGTACCGTTTTAAGTTTTTGGTATTTGATTTCCTGGGTGTATTGTTTAGAATTCCCTTCTTAACACCAACAATCACAGAGTATCAGCCCGGCCATTGAATAGCAGCCATGTTTAAAAATGTTCCTACCCCTCTGATGTTGGGTACTTGGATTAAGGTACTGAACACTACAAGTACAAGAATGAAAGAAAGGTTAGCATTGCAATATAGAGGAGTATTAAAACTAATTAAAAATACAGACTATCGTCCAAAGGCTTACTACCTAAAATTAGGCTATCTTCAGCCAACATCTTCATCATTATAAATGAGAAATTCTATGAATTTTAATTTCTGAGATACCCCTTTCTGAAACGACTTCATTGATGACACAAAGAAAATGTAACTCCTAAAGCTCATTGTAGGTGGGGTTTTAACAAGTGTATTAACATGATCAATTTGGCATTCCCACTGAAAATACCAAATGTAACATATGTACAAACCTACAGATAATATACATGTGCTTGGTTTGAGATAAATTACCGATTGTATATATTGTGCATTTTTACTGACATTGACTAAAGTGTATTTCAGTTGTGAAATTGCTAACCTTTAACTGTAAATCGTTTCTGAGCCTGCTAAAAATAATTGCACCCAAAGTGAATACTCAGTCTGCACATATTTCTTTTGTACACGTCAATCACGATGTCTTAAGATATACCTCTCTTTACATATGTAGATCTGCAGAGGCTGATACCTGTTCAGAAATGCAGTGGCTATGTTTTATATGTGCATAAAAATATAGACAAATCTTTTTTGGAAGTATGTGAAAAAATAAAAAATAAGTATTTGCTTGGGCTCTTTCATCCTACTTTTCAAATGTGAAATAATGTACAGAAAACCTTTACATTTGGCCCCAATTCATGCAAGAAGTTAACAGCACAACTCCTTTCATGCACGTGACTCCATGCATCTCCTGCTAAGGGCTATGTCTTGTTTTTAGAATTTATAAAGTGGTTTTGGCAAAGCCTTTTACATGGAAGTAATGTTATACAATAATACATAAATATTAAAATAAAATAATAAAAAACAAGTAACGTAATAATGGAAAAGAACCTTCGGAAACAACATAATTGGAGTTAAGAATATCAAGTGATAGATAGATAGATAGATAGATAGATAGATAGATAGATAGATAGATAGATAGATAGATAGATAGATAGATAGATAGATAGATAGATAGATAGATAGATAGATGTTCTTCCATAAGAGAACAGAAAGAGGAAAGTTTAAGGGTGGAGCATGTAGAGTCTGGAGGCAAGAAGAGACTAGGATGAAAAAGACAATGAGTACAAGGTGGATGGGGGCAACCGATATGAAGTTGAGCAGCAGTGAATAAATTATACCCTCAGTCATAATTTTCTCTCAGCTGCTCAACTTCATGGCAGTGTATACCTGCCATGGGTTAAGTAAGGAAGAGGAAGCAAGTCTGTGCATACATTTAGGTTTAATACGAAAAAGATGCAGAGGCGAAAGGCCAGCATCTAATGAGAGGCAAGAGAAGGAGTTATGAGCAGTGAAAGGAAGATGGAAAGGTGATGGATATAGGCATTGAAGATACACCGAAGTGGGGATAGGCAGAACTACCTTCACTTTTGCAATGAATTAGTCCTGCCCACAACTTGGCTCCATTGAATCAAAGTCAAGGACGCTTTTATTGGAGTAGGACGTAACAAAGTTTGCCTCAGAACACATTGCAAAGCTGGGCAATTTGCCACATTATTCAATGGCAGGAAACATCTGCAAAATAAATAGATGAATTTTGAGATCACATACACAAATATCATATATCAAAGGGCCAAGCCAGCTTGTATTATCAAGAAACAGGTTATCAAATTTAAGGCACATAATAATGACCAACACATTTTGATTTTACAAGACAAACACCAGGGAACCTCTTAGCACATTCTCCCCAGGGTCGGACTGGTAAGTCCGGGCACCGGGCAATCCCCCAGTAGGCTAGAGGGGGTGGGGGCCGGTTTTGAGACAGGGGGCCGGTTCAGTTGCTGGGGCCGATTTGGCCGTGTGGAACCGACCCCTGCGTGAGTCAAAGACAGTCATTACAATGAGCAGCCAGGCATTACCTTCTCTTTCCTCCTTGCGTTTATTTGCTTCCCTGTAAAATGGATCCAAAAAACAAAAACACGTTTGCTGGAAAGGTTGCACCAATAAGCATTCATTATAACACTGCTGCTGCAGGCCGGCCAGGGGCATGGCATTCACGTAATGTGGTCATGTGATTACAGTGTATCCATGGGGCGTGGCCAAGAGCGCGATGTAAGAAGACGTGCCCGGGTAGAGCTCCGAGCAAAGCTCCCCTTCCACGGGCGATTTCTCCTCCAATTCCTGTGCATTCGGGCCCAAACTCGGACCGAGTGCACCCGGGGACCTGCCCAGCCATCCCTAGAAATTTCAGGAGGGTCGGAGTACCGGCCCCTCCGACCACCAGTTGCCGCTGCATCTGCCCGCCCAGGGCTCACTTCCGGTCGGCGGCCCCAACTACCCAAGACCGGGGATCCGGCCCAACGAGGTAGGCCGCAACACGAGTGCACTCCCCGGCGCGATCCGGAGGGGAAGGAGATCGCGCCGCGACGCCGGCCGCCCACCAGCGCTCCGGCCGTGCAGGGGCCCCAGATTCAACTGCAAGACATCCGACCCTGGCCCACGGCGGCGGTGTAATCGGGCCGCCCTGCCGACCGACCCTGGAGGCATCCAGCCAGGCCCAGTGAGCACCGGAGAGGGGGAACACTCGGACGCCTGGGGGTCCATTTGGTCGGCGTTGCCCCTGGCTCCCAGCAGGCCACAGTGAGAACAGACCCGCTATGCCCCCTGGCCCCTCACACTCGCCCGCCGCCTTGTCACTGGCCTAGCGAGGGGGACGAGACAATACCACAGCGCCCGGTACCCCCGGTGCACCCACGGCGCAGGGATTCCAGAGGCTATGAGCTGGCACGCCACACTGACCCACGGCGCCCTGCACTGCTGACCCGCCCTGCCTGCCGGCACTGGGGGCTTCCCGCCGAACCTGGCGGGAGCTGGAGGACAACCGCACTCCACTGCTTGGAGGCCCGCACCATCGACGTCGTCCATGGGCCTGAGTGATCGGCGACGGTAGCTGGGTGGCCCCACCTCCTGGACACCAGAACCCACCCGCTGTTCAGATACAACCGCTGGACAACGTTGGACCCATCCAATACTGAAGAGCCCGGCCCACGCGGCACGCGGACCGTGGCCGCGTCGAGACAGCCCATCTCACAATTGGCCTTACACCAGGGGACCTGCCCAGGCCCACGCGGGTGAGCGCCCAGAACACCCCCGCGTTCTCCACCTCGGCCAACCCGGCGCTGAGCTCCACGGTACCCCACGCAACGTCGGGTGGCACCCAGGATCCCGCGCACCGCCCGGCACGGGCTGAGCTGACGACCTGGCCAGGAGAGGCTAGTACGCACAGGCCCCAACAGTGTTCACCGAGAAAGCCTGCCTGACCGGCTGCCTCCCCGTGACGACCACCCACATGTCAGGGGGGACCAGAGCAAAGACCGGCACCGGTGGGGCCCTGAGTAAAGGAAAGATGGTGAAGAACACAGACGCTGACCAAACCGCCTCCAAACTGGACACAATGCTGGCGGCCATGGAACGCCTGGAGGAATCCATGCAGCTCACCCGTACGTCGCTGGAGAACAGGATCGATAAAGTGGCTGTGGACTTAACGCTCCTTCGAGCGGACCACAAGAAACTATCCGACCGCACCACAGCCTTGGAGCAAACGATGGCGGAGACCACTCCCAAGCTGACGCAAACAGATAAGCACGTCCGTGACCTACTCAACCGGGTGGAGTTCCTCGAGGATAGAGCGGAGGATGCTGAAGGATGGGCCAGAAGAAACAATGTACGCATAGTGGGCCTTCCGGAACGATGGGAACGGAGGGAGACAGCGGAACATATGGAGATCTGGCTCAGAGAGCTCCTGCCTGAAGGCACACTGTCACCACATTTTGTGGTGGAAAGAGCGCACAGAGTACCGTCCCGTCCACCCCCGGAGGGCTCCAACCCGAGGCCAATGCTCATGCGGGTGCTGAACTACCGTGACCGGGACGCCATTCTCCGCGAAACATGGAAACTGTCGGACATACAGGTGGACAACGCCATGGTGATGTTCTTCCCTGATTACACCATTCAGGTCCAACGCCGGCGTCAATCGTTCCTCGAGGTGAAACAACGGCTCAGGTGCCTGGCTCTCAAGTACTCCTTGCTGTTCCCAGCACGTCTCAGAGTGGTGGAGCAGGACAAAACCCACTTCTTCGACACTCTAGAGGCGGCGGCGGCCTGGCTGGATTCGGGAGTGGATGCGAACTACGTACCTGCGCCGAAGGAGCAGCACCGGAATCGCGGTACCTGCAGGCGGAGACAACGACACGCCTCGAGGCCCGGGTCGCCGACCACAGACGCAGAAATCAGACCTACCCCAGAGCAAATACTGATTGAACATCGAGAGGCCATCCGGAGAACGGCTGAGATCAGTGGATCACAATCGCCCGTCCTGATCTCCAACGCAAGCCCAAGATCACGCGGGAGCGAGGACGACGACTTCATATACGGACTGCCAGATGACCCGAACACTGAGGGCTTACCGGTTGTCACACCCCAAACATCGGATCTGATAGCATAAATGACCCTCCTCAATCTAGCCCAGGCCTGGGCATTGCGATTGGCATCCTGGGACAGTTTGGTCGATTTCAAAGCTGACCTGTCCGGAAGTCCACAACAACACTTCCGAGACCCACGGCAGCTACATACAGCCCCATCTCCGTGATCTGAGCTCCACTCCTGATCCCCCTGCCTACCGGCCCGGCCCAGTCCGCCGTGACACCGAGAGAGGGGCAGGAGCGGTCCCATTGGTACGTCACTGGGAGCAAGCATCTGGCGGGGTGGACGGGCCCCTAGAGGTGAGTGACCCCCCCTGAGGAGGTAGCAGATGGGATCCCCCCCCCAGGGGTGGACTGTCCGAGACCAGCGACATTGGGAACCCTGACCTGTCTGCGGACACTGCCGCTGACATTTGGTGCCCCTAGACACACTGCCCGTGGTGGGGAGCCGCCACAGCTCCCTTGGCGACTTGAACTGACTTGCATTACTCACGTGCTGAACTTTGGCATCCCCCCATTGAACTCACAGACTGATTAAGCTCGATAGAGCATTTGGGCGGCGACTCGTTCTGCCGTTGCCCTTTTGGTATTATGTTTCTGTTAAAGTTCTTCCTTTTGAGACTAGTGTGGACATTGCAATGCTGCTACGTGCATCCCTGGGACTGTGGGAGTGGGCGTGGGGTAACATTGGCCACTGTCCGCGGCCGCTGTGTGTGTGTGGGTGGGGTGGGCTGGGGGTTGGGGGGGGGGGCGGGTGCTTGGGCGCGATGCATGCTGTGATGGCTACGGTTAAATTCTGTACCTGGAATGTCAGGGGCATGCACACACCCTCACGTAGATACCAGGTGTACTCATACCTTAGGCGACATCAGGTCCAGATTGCACTACTACAGGAGACACACCTGGTCGCTGCTGAGGTGGCCGCACTTCGCCGCCGGTGCAGGGGGCAGATATACGCCACGACCTTTTCAGCGTTCGCGCGGGGGACCCTGATCTGGGTCAGACCTGGGGTGCCATTCGCACTAACACACAGCAACATCGACACCGAGGGACGCTATGTCTTCATACAGGGCAGACTAGACGGGCAGCAAATTGTCATAGCCTCCATATACGCACCCAATGTGGAACAGGGGAAATTCTTCATGCGCTTGTCGGCAGTAATTGCGCCCTGGCCAGGCGTACCCTTGATGGTGGGTGGGGATTACAACTGCGTACTAGATGTCTCCCTTGACCGCTCGTCCCCCCCAGCAGCAATCGCCCCAGCGCAGGTGACATCCAGGGCCCTGACCGATTGGGCGACGCAATGGAACCTGCACGATGCCTGGCGAGTCAGGAATCCCGCCGCCCGGGTGTATTCCTATTACTCGGGAGCCCATTCTCTGCATGTTAGGTTGGACCGATACATGCTGTCTCGCGACCTGCTTTCCTCCGTGACTGACGCTGACTATCTGGGACGGACACACTCGGACCATAACCCGCACACACTGGTCTATGGATGGCGGCGCCCACGTCCGCCAGTACCCACATGGCGCTTGCAGCCGGACCTCCTACTCGACCCGCCATTCCGGGAGGAGATGTCCAGGAGAATCTTACAATATTTTGAAGACAACACCGACTCGGCCTCCTCCCCGAGAATTGAGTGGGACGCCTTCAAGGCAGTCACCCGGGGAGGCTGCCTTAGCGTGCAGGCGGACCTACGAAGTCAGGTGGAGAGGGATCTGATAAGGGCGGAGGAGGCACTACTGGATAAAGAACGGGAGGCGACGGGAGGCGATGATTCCCAGCTGATCTCGGCCAGGGCGGATCACGCTGCGTTGATGGAGCTCCTAAAGAACATTAACTTTGCGGCCCACTCCGCACGCACTCACAACGCGGGGGACAAACCTGGCAGACTGCTGTCGTGGCTGATACGGCAGGACACGCAGTCTGCGCCGGTCCTGTCGATCCGTACGACACAAGGCGTCGAGGTCTACACCCAGACACAGATCCACGAGGCGTTCACGTCACATTACAAGTCCCTGTATAGCACACGGCTGCGGGCCACCGTGGTGGAGATCGAGGACTATCTAGCGACTCTACAGCTCCCGACAGCTACTGCTGCCCACCAGGCGGAGCTGGGTGCTGCAATTACCGGTGAGGAATTACGGGACGTGATTTTCTCCCTTTCCAATAGCAAAGCGCCGGGCCCTGACGGGCTCCCGGCGGAGTTCTATAAAGCCTACTCACTGGTGCTGATACCTGAACTGCTGAGAATGTATAAGGCGGCATTGGAAGATGCTGAGCTCCCGGCGTCTCTAAACGAAGCTAACGTGGTCTCTCTGCTGAAACCAGGTAGGGAGGCGACAGACCTTGGCTCGTACCGACCATTGGCACTCCTCAACACCGATTACAAAATATTGGCCGCGACGCTCGCCCGGAGACTTGCACCGTTGGTCCCCACGCTGGTGCACGCTGATCAAAATGGCTTTGTGCCCACCCGGAGCACGTCCTACAACCTACGCCGGTTTTTTAAGATCCAGCGGTATGCGACCCCTACCTGGCCGCGTTCAGGGTGCATCGTGCTCGATCTGGAAAAAGCGTTTGACTCGGTGGAATGGCCGTATCTCCTCCGAGTCCTCGAGAAATACGAACTAGGCGACGCCTATATCCAGATGGTGGGGCTCCTCTATCAGGCGCCCGAAGTGCGTGTCCGGACTGGGCGGTTGTTTTCCGACAGGATCCACATTGGGCGGGGTACCAGACAGGGCTGCCCCCTCTCCCCTATGATATTCGCCCTGGCGATGGAGCCATTAGCGGAGCTGCTCCGCACCTCCGGCGCTGCATGGGGCATCCCACTAGCGGACGGCATACACTCGGTGTCTCTCTATGCCGATGATCTCCTACTGTATGTCAGAGATCTCACATGCATACCTGAGGCGATCGCGGGCATCTTCCGTACCTTCGGAGATATGTCGGGGCTCCATGTTAACTGGGCCAAATCGGGGACCTTCGCATTCAGTAGCGAGATGCCGCAATGTGAAGTGCGCATGATGGGGGAGACGCTCCGATGGCACCCGACGGTATTCAGGTACCTCGGGATCTTGATATATCGAGACCCCGTGGATCTCCTGGAGGGTAACCTGGTGAGGGCTATCTCCTCACTCACGGCCCAGGTCACGTTCTGGAACTCCCTCCCGCTGAATGTGCCGGCCAGAGTGGCACTGACCAAAATGATAATGCTCCCCCGGCTCCTCTATTATTATGCTAACCTGCCAGTGTATGTGCCAGCGCGCATATTCAGAGAGCTGGAAACTCTCACCAGGCGCCTTATTTGGAACAAAGGGAGACCCCGGGTAGCGTTAAAGACTCTATATGCAGCCACGGACGCTGGAGGCTTGGCCGTCCCCAACCAAGAGCTGTATTACTTGGCGGCCCAGCTACAATGGGTCGCTTACTGGCTGAGCGGCAAGAACCTGATAGACACGGCCACGACTGATACCACTCTGTCCCCCGTGCAGGTGCTCACACTCTTCCACCCCCTAACGCAGGAGCGACACCCCGCCCAAGTCCATGTGGCGATCGCGAAGCGGTGCTTTGTGCGGGCCCTCAAACTTACCAAAGGTACAGTGCCCTACGCCCCGAACCTACCTCTACTGGGAACTCCCTTGGGCACTAGCATACTGTCCTCGACTGCGCTATGCTGCTGGACGGCGGCAGACCTGGACGACCTGAGCGGCCTCTATAGCGACGGAGTGCTTCTGCCCTTCGGGACCCTGTCCACAGACACCGGGCTACCAGTGGGTCAATTCCTGGCGCACGCCGGACTCCTACATGAACTGACGAAGGCATGGGGTGACATGAGCCAGGAACCGCCCACTCATCTTCTCATCCAGTACCTACACGTGATGGGCGATGGGTCTCATATAGTGCACTGGTTAGCGCAGGCACTACACACCCTCACTCAATAATCCTCCCAAAGGCTGAGGGGGAAGTGGGCGACCGACCGGGGCTCCGACTGGACGGACAAACAATGGACCGCAATATTAGCGGGCGCTAGAAATGTTCCCCGCAACGCGCGATTTAAAACCATCCAATATTATATCATTCATCGAGCATATTTGTCTCCTGACAAACTGAATCACTATTTCGGACTCACTTCATCGGCATGTCCCAGATGCGGCCTCCTAGACTCAGATTTCCTGCACGCACTCTGGAACTGCGCCCACCTCGCCTTGTACTGGTCAGCGGTCACTGACACGCTGACGGCGGCCTCAGGCGAAACTCTCCCCAAGACGTGGGAAGTATGCCTACTGGGGCTTTACCGGAGAACCAAGCAAACCAAGCTGCGGGCACGCTTTTGGGACTTAGGCCTCATTACGGCTAAACGCCTCATTACGAGACGGTGGAAAAACGCCAACCCACCGCGCCCTGCAGACTGGCGCCGCTCTTTTAGCAACTGGGCCAGTGCGGAGAGTGTGTCCCTACACAGAGAGGAGACCGCTGGCCTACGGACATACCCGATCGCCCAAGACTGGGACGCTACCCTGATCGCGTACCACAGGGCATGCGCCCGGGCCGGTATAGAATGCCAACCTGACGCGGACTAGAAGGGGCCCTGTCACTTGCTGTCCATATAGAACACGGAATTTGCCCCCCACCCCCCTCCGCTGCCGCGTCCTCCCCCCCCCACTGCCGCGCTCCCCCTCCCCCCCTTCCCCCCCTGCCGCCAGCCCCGCCTACCGAGATCTTCCACAACGAACGATGTCCCCTGCCGCTCCCCGCCGCTCCCCTTCCCCCCCCCCCGCTGCCCCCTCCCTCCCCTCCCCGCCCCCGCCCGGCGGCCGTGGCGACACCACATCCTCGATCACCCCCGCCCCTGCGCAGCCCACACAGGGTGCACCACACACAGCTAGGATTCAAGACACACTACCACATGCACGTACACTAGTCCAGCAGTTGTTGATATGTTTCTCCCTCCCCCTCCTCTTTTAATTCCCAGTTATACCTTTTGGTTGACGCAGAGACTGTTGATTTTGTACACACGCTAATGCTCGACCCCCCCCCCTCCCTGTTTCCGTATCATACAATGGCACCTGGGTGTTTTCATGTACAGGCAGCGGAAGCCCAGCGATCCAGGTGACGGCGGGGGATACGATCCTGCTCTAGCTCGCTACTGTACTGAACAGGGAACATAACTTAATGCAATGACTGTTTGATTTCTTTCAGCACCCTGGTCCTAGCGCAGTGCCATGAGCCACAAGCGCTGCGGCACGAGACATTTACTAGCACCGCTACTTGTGAACTAATGCATTACCACTAGCTACTGTTTATTTTCACTCGCATTCAATTGACATGTCATTATGTACTGATAGCCGAGTACCGCTTGTAGTAGTGGTTTATTGTTATGACACTGTGTGACTGCTGTTTACCTTATCTGTGAAACTAAATAAAGTTTGGGACCGTTGGTCTTAAAAATAAAAAAAATAAAAATGTGATTACAGTGTATCCATAATCACTAAGGGGGTCATTATGATGACAGGCGGACTTTGTCCGCCCGTCACCATAGTGGGGAATGGGACCGCCCGCCACAAGGGCGGGGGTCCCGGGGGTGAGATTAGGATGTGCCCGCCACAGTGGCGGGCACATCCTGTATTTACAGCATTGTGGTGTGCGGTGCTCTCTGTACTGCCCGCCACAATGCTGAAAATGCTTTTCACCATTTGCATATTAAAAGCGGCAGGCACCGCGCGCTGCCTGACGCTTTCATTATGCAAATGCAGGGGGGACCACAGGTACCCCCCGTGTGCACCCCCCTACTGTCCTTCACTCTGGGGGCCTGCAGGGGGCCCCCAGAGTGAAGACCGCCTGCCTTTTCGTGGCGGCATTGCCGCCAGGGAAAGGCTTGCCTCACAGCCTATTGTAATATGGCGGGCGGTGTCTTACAGACACTGCCACCATGATACAGGTTTTCCGCCCCGGCCGCAAGGCGACTGAAGAACCAGGTCTTTCAGAACCAGCGGCGTCAGGGACACGCCTGATGTCTTCGAGTTCACCTGTCCTGGCAAACAGAGACACGGAGTACTTCTGGATGGCGTCAGAGATCAAATTTATTAGCTGCAGCTAGTAACAGTGAACCAAGCAATACAACACTGTGTACAACTCAGGAGACTGCTCAATTTTCGTAGAGCAAGACTTCACTTTTTATCTAGAATTTCAGTTCATTACGAATGCACACCCATTGCGGCAAATTCTGACCAATAGAAACACATTTCTATACATTATCAAAATCCAAAAAGCTCACTTTACATTGTACCAACCCCATAAGTTAATTATTAGGACTGTCCCAAATTCGATTACCAAAAGCCGGACAAACCCATAATTGGAAGCACTACCCATGTAATGGAAAGACATAAAGAAAAGAGCAATTCAGATGTAGTGCAGGATAAGATATATGCAAGAAACTAAAAGCTAACGATATCCTGAACATTGATTGTAATTACAGACAAGCTCGGCTAAAGAAACCAGTTTCGTAGAAGGGTCAGTTTCAGGATGAAGGGGTCAGCATCTTGCAGTTCACTCGCAAGACGAAAAAGGCCCACGTTAAACTTTACATGGACAACGAGGCACATGCAACTTCGTTCGTTTGTTTATCCCTATGGCCTACGTGAGGGCAACACAAAATGGAGTCGCAAACAACGTAAAACAAAATGGAGTCCGGTCCCAAAAACCACGGAACCTCAGACCCTCCTTTTGCCATTACTTAGGCAATGACCTAAACTCACGTCAATCTGAATCCAGGTCTATATCTATTCTCATCAGATCATCAAGGTGTTGCTGTAACATCATCTTATTATCCTTCGCTTCTCTAGAGACGGGTCTTCTCACACAGATCGTAGCACAAAGGCCACAAATGGCAGGACCACACTGGATGCATAAGCAACACAAGAAAAGGATCGCTAAAGCCATACCAAAGAACATCAGAATCTTCCAACCCCATTTGGACAGCAATTCCCAAAACCATCCCAATAACGACCAGTTACCTTCATCTACATGTATAGACTCAGCAGACTTATGCAACTTCTGAATGGGTTGGTACACCATCGGGGCATTATCTGGTATGAAAACACAACAACTAGATCCGATCAATTTACATACCCCACCTCTATCTGCGAGTATAATATCTAAAACAAAGCGGTTCTGTAACGTCATAAGGCGATCTGATTGAAGCTCAGCCGTAATATTGCTAAGGGGACCTGCAGTCACATTTATAGTGGCCTCAACCACTCTCGTAAGCTGACGAATATTCCTACTATTAGCCATAGGACCCCAAAAGGGCAGGAAACCCTTAAAGTAGTCTCCAACTTCTTGTGCTACAGTATCTTTCGCATCGATAATACCTCTACCAAATCTTGTCTTATGGTAGTTGAAAGCAGCCGTGTATGTAGGGGAAGGAAAAACGCTACATAACATGTGCCAGAAAAATCAGGCGGCAACCATGTATACGCTCTGTCATAACAAACAAAATACGTGCCTTTAGCTGGCATGAACGGAGGAGATTTCTGGGATGTATAAACGTATGAGTGAACACACACACTCTTACCAAGCTGAGCTCTCGGATTCTGACCACCACCTTGTAAACAAAGATGACCTTGGTGGGGTACAATCCAAATAGGAGGAGACCTTCGCTGTCTCTCTTTCTCCGTCAAGCTAACACTATATGTCGTCTTATTCCAACCGACATATGCTCGTACCTCATCTTTGGGGATAGCGTTATACGCGTCGATATCTCTAATCATATCAACTATTCCCCGTATCAAGGCATTATTACTCGCATTGTCTTTAACAGAACGTACAGAAGAGGCTTCATTCGCATAGATAAACATTGATTGGAGTGCCCAAACTGACCCATTAGGCAAAAAAGGCAAAACCAAATATGGCATTCCCTTATCTGTCGTATGCGGCATAAGACCACACACCCAACAATTTGGTGGTATTTATGACTAGCTGATGCTGATGCAACATCTGTATAAACGAATTGTTCACAAATTCTGATCTTCGTGTCTGCTCATGTTCAGGCAACGTATGAAACTCATGTGGAGAAACAGTAGAAAAAGAAAGAGTAGGTTGGGAGGTAGTTGTAAGCGGCTGTTGTGTGACATAGAAAATCCAACCCACACAAGCTAACGTAATATTCAAAAGCATTAGAAAACACATTATTAAAAAACATTTGCTACGGACCAATATACATATTCTTACTTTAGGATCAGTTTTCCTAACACTCTTATCAGACTCAAAAAACTCCATCCTATAACGTGCTGCTCATGGTTATTACCTTATTCACTTAAGTGTGCGCCAAGATCGCACTAACGACCCCGAACCACAGACCTTGTGTCAATACGTGGCTCACCCTTTAAGGCTGTACCACGACCCTGCAGCTGAGTCCGGATGGTGACTCGAAAAAGGAAAAAGCAAAAAAAGTTTCTTGATCTGACAAGGTGTAAATTCACTAAAAAAGAAATGTTATTTGTCCATATGTACAAGCTTTCTTGGTCTCAAATCGTAGTGTTCTTTATCAAGCACAGTCGGATCCTTGAATAAGAGTTCCAAATTGGTGGTGTCAATCTTTAGATGAGGAGGCACCGCAGCTTGCAGAACATCATCATCCTCTCGTTCTGACCGAGTCCATATCAAATGAGCATCACTAAAAGGCACAAATCTGGGGACTTTCTCACATTCGGAGTCAGCAATACCATCCCTCACCCACTGATCATACGGTAAAGGCAAAGGAACTTTTTTACAGTAGGTGGCATGCACCCAGTTCTTTTTGCCAGCTACTCTAACAGCGGTTCTAGTAACCAAAAGCACTAAATAAGGACCAGTCCATCTCGGTTCCAAATTCTTGGTACGCTGAAAATTCTTGATGAGGATGTATTGGCCAGGTTGGATGGTATGTCCTGGATCTGCAGTAGCTGTAGGCAAACTGTCATAGACTTGTTGGTGGAGATAGAACACGTAATTTAGCAGTCAAGTCATGTAAGTAATCCACCAACATAGGGTACTCAATGCTGCTGTATTCTTTCGGACGAGGCACACCCCAAACATTTGCTGGACGACCAAAGACTATTTCATATGGGCTAAGTCCCACACGAGAATGCACTGTCGTCCTTGTTGACAAAAGAGCCAATGGCAAGGCATCCGGCCATGTAAGACCAGTGCTCGCTTGTACCTTAGCTAATTTCAACTTCAAGGTACCATTGTAACATTCAACAAGTCCAGCAGACTCGGGGTGATTCGCTGCATGGAACTTCTGATTTATTCCCCCACCAGCACACACTTTCTTCATGATTTGACCCACAAATTCACTCCCATTGTCCGACCATACAATTCTCGGCAATCCATACCTAGGGAAATACTCTTTCAGCAAAACCTTGGCTGTAGACAAGGCAGCATTATCCTTTAGGGGGTAGGCCTCTATCCATCTGGAAAAGGCGCAAACAACCACAAGGACATACTTCAGATTATTGCATCTCTCCATGTGAATGTAATCTAACTGCATCACCTCAAACGGATACGTAGGAGGAGCAAAATGACTAGCTGGAGTTGGAGTCCCCTTACCCGGATTATACTTCAGACAAATCATACAATGTTTCACCACGTTCTCTGCACATTTCGGAATTCCAGCATTCTGCCAAACCGGAGCCAACAACTTGCATATTCCCTTCAAACTGATATGAGCCATTCCATGAGCCATCATAACCACTGGGAGCATATACGCATCTGGCAACAACCATCGCTGGTGCTCCGACAACTCAATCCAACAACCTGTAGAATCCAATATACCCGTAGTCTCTCTCCAAACACTCACTTCCTTCTCTGTAGCTTCAGCCTGAATCATCTTCACACTTTCTATTGTGTCTTCACACATTCCACCAGCCATAACCCATCTTGCAAGGCCTGCAAGATACATATGGCTCATCATGTCTTTCGCCGTTTCCTTCGCAACTTCATCCGCAAACGCATTCCCTCGACCAACATCGTCCACAACTTTCTTATGCGCACTACACTTCACAATTGCAATCTGCTTTGGGAGAGTGAGAGATTCCAAGAGTACATTCACTAACTGCCCATGCTGTATTTTAGTGCTATGGGAAGTAAGGAACCCTCGTTCTCTCCACAAATGCCCAAAACTATGGGCAACACCAAACGCGTACTGGCTATCAGTATAAACATTCACTCGCTTTCCTTCCGACAACACACACGCTCTAGTCAGTGCAATCAACTCCGCTGCTTGCCCAGAATTCTGTGGTATGGGTGCTGTCTCAACAACTGTATGTAAAGTTGTAATAGCATACGCTGCAGTCGTTTCACCATTCGGAAGCTTAAAACACGAACCATCTACCCATAGCGTACCATCAACATCCGTAAGAGGAGTATCCCTTAAGTCAACTCTAGCTTTCGTTTCTCTCTCTGTACGAAGAAAACAATCATGCTGTTCTTGAGCATCCGTCTCTGTAGAGATCGGCAACAACGTAGCTGGATTCAACACATTACATCTTTTAATTTGAACATGGCTAGCCAACAATGTCAACTCGTAACCTGAAAGACGTGCACTAGTAAGGTGCTGTGTCTTAGTCCTGTTTAATAAGGTATCCACTGCATGTGGGACCATCACAATCAACGTATTGTCCAATACCAAACCAGCAGACTGTCGGATAGAAACAGCTGCTGCTGCTGTAGCTCTCAAACAACTCAACAACGCCTTAGCAACTGGGTCTAATGTTGCTGAAAAATACGCACATGGACGCTGCTTGTCCCCAAAAGGTTATGTTAACACTGACAACGTACAACCTTCTCTTTCGTGCACATACAACGTGAAAGGCTTACTATAGTCTGGAGTACCCAACACAGGAGCCGAACACAATGCATCGCGTAATTCAGAAAAAGTTTTTGACATTCGTCAGACCAAGGAAAAGGATGCGGAGTATCTTTCAAAGTCAATGCTAACAGAGGATTCGCCAACAATAAAAAATTGGGGATCCACTGTCTACAATACGATGTAATACCTAAAAAAGCACGCACTTCTCTCTGTGTCGATGGCACACTCATTTGCGCAATTGCTTGAATTCTTTCTGGGGTCAATTTCCTTTCCTCCTTCGACAAGAGATGACCTAAGTAGGTTACTTCTTGGCGGCAATATTGTAACTTCGAAGGTGACACTATATGATGATGATCAGACAAATACCGCAACAAAGAAAGAATAGCCTCTTTACAAATCTTTTCGTCATCAGCAGTAATCAACAAATCATCGACGTACTGAATAAGAGTAGCACCAACAGGCAATACAAAACCATCAAGCTGAGTTTTCAACGCTTGACTATAGATGGAGGGACTTTCACAATAACCTATTCTCTTCAGCAATAGGAATACTTAAGAAAGCATTCTTCAAATCGATGACAGAAAACCAAGCTGCCGAAGCAGGAATCACAGTCAACAATGCAGTGATATCAGGGACCACAGGAAACTGTGGCACGACAATCTTGTTGACCTCTCGAAGGTCAATCACAAACTGGTACACAGGTGGCTGGGAAGCATCGGTACGCTTAAGGACAGGCAAAACCGGGCTGTTACACAGATTACCTCTTGTCCTCAACCACACCCTTCTCAACCAGATCATAGACAATCGCTAAAAGATCTCTCGCCATCGCTCGAAATCTTGTATTGTGAATTACGAGGCAATCTAGCATTCGATTTGAGCGTAACAACATACGGTGGAATCTGCAAAAGGCCAACATCATTTGGACCTGTAGCCCAAAGCGTATCAGGAAGCGAACGCAATTCCAGTGGCAGACAATCCTTAGACAAATACATTGGACAAATTACTTTTTTACCAAGGGTAAGTTGTACTCCCGAAGGGGAACAATGCAATGTCGCATACAATCTTTTCAGCAAGTCCAAACCCAACAGATTCTCACCACAACCAGTCGTTAGAATAAGTGGAGTTTCAATTCACAAGGGCCAATGGAAAGGGACAAAGGACTAGAAACCGGATTACGAACTGGGGCGCCTGAAAATCCTACTGAAACATTGGTCAAGCCAGACAAAGGTGCACCAGGAAGTTTAGAGTGCATAATAGAACTCTTTGTCGCACCAGTATCCAAAAGAAAAGGTTCTACCACACCTGATGTAATCACTTCAACATAAGGTCCACTCTGATCTCCTGGAATTGACACTACTCCCTCACTTTGTCCTTGGCTGTCCTAGTTATCATTATAACCAGAACTCTCACCTTCGACATAGTAATCCTCAACATAATACTGGGCAGACTGACCACTCGGAACATGCTGTCTGTCAAAATAATTCGCAGAAATCTGTAGGGAAGAGGAACGCTCATTCTGGCAGATTACACCACGTCCCCTACCCCTAGGGGCTTGCTGGAAACTACCACGACCTCTCTGACCAAATGCACCATTCGCACGCTGTAATAAAGCCGGGCAAGTATTCTTAAAATGACCTTCCTCTCTACAATAAGCACACTGATTAGGGCCAGGAAAGAATCGCTGAACATATTGCTCAGGTTTCTGTAACAATCTCTGAAATTGTGGAGGTTGCTGGAACTGAGGCTGAATCTGATGAGGCGGATAAGCTTGCTGAAAAAGAACCTTCGTCTTTAAATCTTTCGTTTTCTTCTCCGCTTTATCCTTCTCATGTTTATCCCTGTTCTCGTAATATTGGGCAGTAGCCAATATCTGGGCCGACGAAGAAACAGCCCATGAACTCTCAGAGTCCTTCAACTTATTAGAAAGTTCGGGAAGCAAATTAAAGACAAATTTATCCACGAACAACCTTTGACCACCTTCCGTACTCATGTCCTGACCACTATGATCGATAAACGTCTCTTCAAACCTAGTGAAGAAATCAGACACACTCTCGTCTCTCTTCTGCTTACATGCTGCTAACTTATCCCGATTCACTCGTAAAGCGGGCATCATCGTTTTCATCAAATTAATAATTCTACCTGGCAATTCCGAAACTAAAGGTTCAGGTTTAGCACCTCCCTCCTGTCTACCATCAACAATATTCGCCCAAGTATCACCTAAGTCTGCTGCATGATTCTCATGACGAATCTTCGCCCACAAAGGTTGCGGAACTACATTACCCATCAACATATCGATGTCAGCTAAATTCATAATACACGCTTCAACTGTCTGGGACAACTCCTTATAGTAACCAGCAGGATTCTTACGAGGGTCAGGTAAGGTCTGCTTAAGAGCCAAGACCTCTGCTTTCTTCCAAGGGACATGTACCCATACTCGCTGAAAATGAGCCGGAGCGGCAACAATACCCTGATTTACATTAGCCTGAACTGCTTCTTTCCATACAGGTGGAACTTCCCTCATAATATACTGCTTAACTTTCCTCCTAACGAAGGAATCAGGTTCGTACAATGTCTAAGGCGGAAGTCTAGATCTAAAAACAAGTATTGTTTCAACGGCATCCGTAACATCAGTTTCCACTATTGTTCCTCTAGCAAATTCGGACTGAACATTAAGTAGTTCCTGCGGAATCAAACCCAACTCATTATTTTCCCATTCCTGACGCAGAAACATACACATTACATCAAAAACATACCTTTGCTTAGGCGGTTCCCATTGAAAGAAAACATCCATAATCGCTTGCAAATTATACCTAGAGGCATTTGAAATCCATCTACGAGCCAATAAATCCAACACAGCCCGTTCCTTGGGACCGGGAAACTGACTACGACTCTGCTTATGTTCCGAAACAGGGGTCATATTCAATGACCCAACCATAAGAACAGGAGAATAAGTATTTTGAGGCAGAGAAGGTGTAGGGATAAGAACAGTTGAAGTCGAAGATGCAGAAGTAGAAGGCAAAGGAGTTTGAGGTAAAGCTGGTAGGAAAGATGGCGACCCTAGAGCTGGTTGCGCAGGAGGAGGCAAAACCATCTGTGGAGTACCGGGTGGCTGAACAACAGCAGGAGGTTGAACAACAAAGAGTGGAACAACGGGGGGTAATGGAGGTGCAGTAGCACCCTGCACATAAGGAGGTGGCAATCTCAACAAACGAGAGATCAAAGGATCTTTTTCAAGATCTTCAATCGTTTTCGGAGGAGAAGACGGCAAGGCCGGATAACATTTATCTATGGCCATGCAACGCTGCCTATCTAAAACTTCACTCGCTCATTCTTCTCCATCATCCCTATACTGCCTAGCAGCTTGTAGTACTGACATATTCTTATCTTTCCTATCTCTCTTAGCTTGTTTAATTTCTCTCTGTTTGGCTTCCTTTCGCCAAAGGCGGAAAGAGTCAAACATCGCCGGCCGGGCTTTCTTCTTGAATAGCGCAAATTCCAGATTATCTAAAATATTTGATTCGAATCTACCATATTGGGGCCATCGTAGAACACCATCTTACCTAGTATAGCGGACCCACACTTTGTTATAAGTAATAGGACCCACTCCGTGTTTTGAATAGAGCTCATAAGTTGGAGTTCCAACCGGAGGTATCGGACACGAGTCCTCCAATCGGAAATCCCTGTTGCAACCACAACTAAACCATTTCCTAAGTTTGCTAAGACCAGGCATCTTATAGCTCGCTAATCTAGCTTCAAACTTCAAGGGGTTAGCAACTATCGATACACTCGCAAATATACGAGCCCCTCGGCTTCGATTGCTGCAGCAGCCGAATCAGACAAAACCAAGAACCAAACAAAGTCGTGGGAGCGACCCACTTATACTTAACCAAAATATCTGTCACGCCACCAGAAGACCGTCTATCGTCTCGCTCTACAAAGCATCTATCAAGGGTCCAAGACAGGGCGACAGTCAGGGCAGCTGTCCTTAGTAAACGTCGGAAAGCGGGAAGCCTTGCAGAAAACACCTTCGGTCCACGTCGACATGCAGGGGTCGATGAAGTGGCGGCCTTCCTCCAGAATTTCCTCACGTGGCTCCTCACGAACCTCGGGCTTGGGCCGGTACCGCTGAAGTCGCCCCACGTTGGGCGCCAACTGAAGAACCGGGTCTTTCAGAACCGGCGGCGTCAGGGACACGCCCGATGTCTTCGAGTTCACCTGTCCTGGCAAACATAGACACGGAATACTTCTAGGTGGCGACAGAGATCAAATTTATTAGCTGCAGCTAGTAACAGTGAACCAAGCAATACAACACGGTGTACAACTCAGGAGACTGCTCAATTTTCGGAGAGCAAGACATCACTTTTTATCTAGAATTTCAGTTCATTACGAATGCACACCCATTGCGGCAAATTCTGACCAATAGAAACACATTTCTATACATTATCACATTCCAAAAAGCTCACTTTACATTGTACCAACCCCATAAGTTAATTATTAGGACTGTCCCAAATTCGATTACCAAAAGCCGGACAAACCCATAATTGAAAGCACTACCCATGTAATGGAAAGACATAAAGAAAAGAGCAATTCAGATGCAGTGCAGGATAAGATATGTGCAAGAAAGTAAAAGCTAACGATATCCTGAACATTGATTGTAATTACAGACAAGCTTGGCTAAAGAAACCAGTTTCGTAGAAGGGTCAGTTTCAGGTGAAGTGGTCAGCATCTTGCAGTTCACTCGCAAGTCGAAAAAGGCCCACGTTAAACTTTACATGGACAACGAGGCCCATGCAACTTCGTTCGTTCATTTATCCCTATGGCCTACGTGAGGGCAACACAAAATGGAGTCGCAAACAACGTAAAACAAAATGGAGTCCGGTCCCAAAAACCACGGAACCTCACGACCGGGGCGGAAAACATGCAGGCGGTGTTTTTCACCGCCGCCTTCCCCTTCGCCATCCTAATCTGGCGGAGGGGATTTGGGCTTGCGATGTCGGGCGGTTTGCCTCCGCCAGGCCGCCGGTGGCCACCGCCAGCCTGGCGGAGGCAAACCGCCTGACATCGTAATGGACCCCTAAGTGTGCGGCAGTTATGTTTTTTTTTTGTTTGCTGCCGCCGCCGCTGCCCGCCACGGCGCAATAATTATTTTGGCGTCTCCTCCATAATTGGTGCCGGCATTCACTGGACAGTGAGAGGTTCGTGCTGAATCTTGGTAGAGGCAGCTGAGGTGATGCGCAAGCCACCGTGACCGCGCCATGATTCCTCGCACCACCGCAGGTTTGCCTCGGCCTCCTGAGGCTCACCAGGCCCCACTAGCGTTGGCAACAGCTGACTCAGTTGTGAGCCTGCTGCCGCCCTGTAGCGATAGCTGCTACTCTTTGGGAGGGAGTTGTGGGGGGGGTAAGCAGACCACAAGGCGTGACTGTGTGAAAAAGGCCGCTTTATTGAAACAGGTGCACATTAACAATTACAAACCTCGGCAAACGCCTTACAAAACTATACCTCACTAAATAAACTTTTACCTCAACCCCCAGTCCCCTCCCCCACCCCTAACACGTCATTGACCCCGCCCCCACCCATACATTACAACATTATTCAATACCAACAATGCAAATTCCAGCATATTCAAACTTAACACATCCCCCATACTAATAACCAAAATCCCCGGCCTGCCCCTCAACCAACGTTGTTCCCCCAACCACAGGAACCACCCCAACAAATTAGCCTGCCCAACTCACCCCGACAACGACCCAACCAAACAAACGAACCAACACAATCCTGCCAATCCTGGAAAAAAACACCATTGACCCCTGCACCAGCACCTGTTCCAAGCGACAATACAAAAACCAAACCCCATGCATACCTGTTCCAACAAAAACCACCAAAGAGAAAGAATGAAAAACCAAACAATTAAATAAATAACCGAAAATAAGAAGGGAGGGAGGGAGGGATCCAAAAAATACTATAAACCCCGGCCACCAGGTCAACGAAATCTGAAATGGTGGCCGGGGGAGGACTCAGGTAAAATATATAGGGGAAATTGGGCGCTACTAAAAAGCAGCCCAATGTCATAAAAAATGCGCACAGTGGCCTGTAAATCTCCGCCCCCCCCGACCCTCCCAAACTGCCCGAGGGGCACCTCCCTGCGGTCGGCGACCCCCCCAGCCCTCCTTCGCCCATACTGTCAGTAAAATATTGATCCCCTGGACTAGGGGTCAACCAACTCGGGCCCGACCGGAGCCTGCTGGCGAGCTGTGAGAGAATGTCCTAGCCCGGGGGGAGGTTCCTATTGCCATGGCGCAGTCTTCGCTCGTCGCCTGCCTCCAATTAAAGTAAGTGAAAACTCTGAACTTGAAAAACTGCGTTTTTAAATATAACGGATGTCCCTTTACTCATTTGATTTGGCCAGATTTATAACGGCCGAGCAGTCAAGAAAGCGATTAGGTAAAGCTTGTTATTTTATTTACGTTAGTCAGAGCAGAAGAAATTAAAGAGCACCTGCTCAAAATTTCGGTAGGAGTCTGCAGTGCACTATGGCTACCTTCCGTACCCCAGCGAACGTTGATGTGTGCTTTCAAGTGAGGAGACCCATAGAAAATAGTCCATATCTGCCTCCCTCTCTGTTTATCCCCCACTACAGCAGTCATGGTATTCTCTGTGCTTGAGGTGAGCAAGTGGCAAACAAACTGTGCCGTTTTTTGAAAAACAGAATTTAAACCCATTACAATAACTGACCGCAAAAAATGTACAGAAACATTCTTTTGTTTGCAGTGGCGCGGCGCACATTGTAAATGACTGGGGCAGACCTGAATCCTCGTTTTGTTTAACAGTATGATCAGCTTAGAAGAGAACTAGGTGCTTCAGTTTCTGGTGCTTTGCTTTCCAGCAGTTTCAACATCTTCTTAGAAGGTCTTGTTGCTCAAATGGGTTTAACTGCTCATATTTATAGGTTTTCCTGGTTTTCATTGCTTGATTTTGGTTGCGACAAAGTGTCACTCATAGTTGTTGAAATGTCACACAAAATTACATTGAATTTATGAAAATGTCGCACACTGCAATCTGTAACCTTACCAGCTATGAGGAGTGCTAACGCACCACACCACGCCTCGACTTGTAAGTATGAAAGCGGCGTGTGCAAGGTCATCATTCATCAGTAAAGCCAATACCTCTGATGGACAATGGATGTGATATTTTAGGTCATCACATAGCAGGGAAAGCAAGGACTTTAAGGAACGTCCCACTGGCAGCCCTCATGGGCAGCACGTGCTGCACCCCTTCTAGGCAGAGAGCGTCACAGCGGATGCTGCAGGCGCCCCACAAGAATCAGACTAGCCTCTAAGCGGAGGATGGGCCCAGGAAGAGGGGTACAAGCATGTGATTTCTCTTTTCATAGTGCTTCCTCAGACATATTCGGCTGTTGCTCTCACTGTATCCAGTGCAACACCATATGCCTTAGATCTACCTCTGATTCTTTCATGCTCTTTTTCAGTGCCGGAACGTGATCCAAGTTAATAGCGTAGGGGGGTGGCTTAGGGAGGAAGATGTAAATGCGGTTGTTGGATAAGATGCTCTACATTATCACCCATAGGTCCAAGACCAGGATTTAAAAGTGACTGGCTGTTATCAGTTCTGCTAGACATAGAGCGCTTTTCGCCCACCTCCCTAGCCTGTGATGCAGTATGGATGAAGTGGGCAGGTGAAGGCATGGGTGCTTCAGATGGAAAGGGATCCTGGGGTGAAGGAACGAGTCCTGGCTGTGAATACCGTGCTGGACTGAGAGACAGGTCCCTGAGAGAAGCCCTGGTCTTTTCTAGCCCTTGGTCCAGGCTGTAGCACGATCAAGAGTGTCTTTCCGAAAAGTGTACCATTCCTACTACTTGCTCCTGACCAACACACTTCTCTGTGGTCCTGAAAGCACCACTTCCACTATATGATGAGGGCCAGTGGCCTGCACTGAACAAACTATGTGAGGCCTAAAGATGCAGAAACGCCACCTAATTGCCTCCAACTTAGGACTGCTCTCCTTCCCCAGCCAGAACTCAAGCAATGCTGTTTAAGTCGTTCACACTCAGACACTGTAGGTGTAGTGGAAAGCTGGTCTGTTTGGCACTAACACACTACATGCCCTAATGGTGCTTTGAAAGTTGATGCAATTGAATATGTAATGAAAAATGGGCTGTAAAATTGTCATTTTTGGTCTGTCTTTTTCCAAACCCCCGAACCCCCTCAAACCTCCCTAGTAGCGGTCGGCTCGCTCGCTGCACTGGCTCGCAATGGGCCGGTTGGGGACTGGTCTGGAAAAATTTGCCAGGGCTGCTTTAAATTCCCAGTCCGGCTGCCGAGAGTCCCTGAGACAACTTGCTCATACTACAAGAAATATCATGAACACCCAAGTTTGGGCTAGCCGACCTTGATCACCAGCTGGTTATAACTCCTTCTAATCAGATCCTCATTTACAAGAACTTCTCAAGAAGAGGGTTGTGATAACACACTAAATGGCTCTCTGTTATATAATTTTGAATCTGTGGCATTTCTCTGGTACCTATGGCCTCCCCTCTTCAAATATTTCACTTTTACAGCAACAGCACTAGATTGTTTGAATGAACAGATCATGCCCTCTATCTGGCATAATTAACCCAGTCTTGGGCAAATAATTCAATATTCGTTGTTGAAGCAGGCATGTTTGATTGTGTATATTTATGCTATCTGTAGAATGTAGTGCAGGGAAAAATTCTGTAATTTAAACGGCTTGTTCATTGCTGCGCGGTATTCATTGCTGGGGCCCTGTACGCAATTATTTCTTCTGACCCCTAGGGGGATATGTACAATGAAGTGGCAGAGCATGTTGTTAGCCTCCTTGGCTTAACGACACCCTCCCCCACTTCGGAAACTTAAGGCTTCACCATATTTACCAGAATGTGGTGCAGCCTTGTGTTTCCCTCTGCGATGGCGCTAATTTTAACAACTTATCGCTAATGCAGGCACCCTTGCACCAGAGTGCAAGGGTATTTATGTGCAGAGGAGGATTGTTTATGTGTAGGAAGGTGTCCCTTCCTGCACATAAACAATCCCAAAATGCCATTTTGTATTTTTCATGTGTGCTGCTTCGTGCAGCACACAGGAAAGTTCCGAAATGGAATTTTTTAAAAAGGTTTGTTCATGTACAGGAAGGGACACCTTCCTATACATAAGCAAACCATTGCATTTTGCTTTTTCCATGTGTGCTGCACAAGGCAGCACACATGGAAAAAGCAAAAACGAGGAGAAATAATTAATTTCTCCTTGTTTCGCCAACTTGGCGCTGCCTCCAATTAACGCCATCCTTGTTCATAGGGGTCAGCGTCAAATATAATGGGTGTTGTGGTGGAACGGCCACCACAACACCCACTGCATGACCCTTTCATGCTAAGTTAGCGTGAAAGGGTGCCTTATGTACAAGGCAGCATTATGCCACTTTAAGTGGCTTAACGCTGCCTTGTACATAAGGCAAGGCCCATATCGTCACAGGAACGTCACAAAGAGTGACGTTCCCGTGGCAATAGAGGCTTGTACATATGTACCCTAGTCCCTATTCACCCAGTCTTCAGATCAGTGGTGCATACACTATTTGCTACCCAGAATGTCCCCCACTCCTACAGTCGAAACTCAATCAATGTTAAGAGTCAGCTCTGAGAAACACAGGGCCATTTGAGATCTATCTATTCATCTAGCTATCTCTAAATCTATCTGCCTATCACTTGGTGTTCTTAACTCCAATCATGTTGTTTCCGACGGTTCTATTCCATTATTACATTACTTTTATTTTATTTTTTTAATATTTTAATTCTTTGAATATTTTACTTTCATTTTTTATTTATTATTGTACCACATTACTTCCATGTAAAAAGACTTTGGCAAAAACACTATAAAATTCTAAAAATGCATGGAGCCACTCGCAGGAAAGGAGTTGCAGACCTTGGAATAGTTATCACCAGAGATGGTTTGAGCTAAAAGAACAGAATGTAATGAGCTTAAAAACAGTAGTCAAAGAGGGGAAGGTTCGGGCATCATGTAAGGACTCTATGGCGTTACGATAAGACAAAAAGATGATGCAATGGTAAAGACACTGTAAAACGTCTTCTGCCCCCAGTTTCTGTGCTTGTAGGAGCACCGTGACACTGAGGTAGAAAGCAAAATGGCGCGGAGAGGAGTCCGTGAGCAAGGGCGAATGAGATCGAAGTAAAGGATGAAAAGGAAGGAAGAGAGAGTTTGCGGAAAGAAACTCCAGTAGCGGTAAATTAATCCCGTACGTCACTGTAATCCCATCGATTGCTATGTACTTGTAAGAAAATGCTCATTTTAAGAGAGTTAATTTTAAGTGTCAACGTGTATTGGCCAGGGAGGGTTAATTAGAAGGGAAACCAGGAGTTTATTGCCCGACTTTCTCCGGGAGCAGCCAAGCTTGAAGAGAATGCAGAAGCTTGCTAATAGCTACAGTTTCCTAATTTGACTCCAAATCTCCGTCAATAACAATAAGAGATGCCAGGAGAGCCTCGCGGTGAGGGCGCGCGGCGGCCGGCCCTCGCGGCTTGTCTCTGGAAGCCTTTATTTGTGAGGTAGCTGTCTGGCACCGGCGGCGCTGGCAGTCCGGGCCCGCAGCCTCCATCCGCTTATTAGCTTTTAATGGGGATCACAGCTCTCATTAATCAGGTCTGAGCATTGTTCCCGCCGTGTGTCCAGCTCGTGCCATCGTTCATAATGCGAAATGAGCAAGAGCTGCAGTGAAACAGAGCGTTCTCAGGGAACTTTCCTTATTTATTTATTTGCACTCCAATGTAAAAGCATTTCGTCCAGAAAATACTGTACATAGCAAAGGGTTTTGCGGTGCATAGCTCAGACACAAACAGTTTGATGGATCACATAAGTTTGGTGGAGAGACGGTTAGGCCGACTGAACCAAGATAGGTCGGTGGTGGATTCAGAATCACTATCAGACCCAGCTGGGAGTTTAACCTCGGGTCTCCTCAAAGAAAGATCCAATTTTTCCCAAATGTTAAAGGTACTTGTCTTCCCTGCAAGTACCTGCATGTGATATGATTACAGCACCCCTTTGGTCATCACACACAGCACTAAAGCATTTCCCGAAGGTCACAAGATAAACCAACGCACTTCCATCCAAGCAGTGGCGTCACTAGGGTTGGTGTCACACGGTGCGGGTAACTCATGGTCTCACCCCCTAAGGACTTACCGCATGGACCTCCTCCGCTGTAATAACTGTCATGAAAAAGCTGGAAGCAAACTGGAAGGTACAGATTAGGGCGCTATATTCCCGCTCCCCCCACCCTCAGTCTTTCATTATTATAATGTTGCAAAAAGGGGTCATTTTGATAAAAAAATAAACAGTTATTATCAAAGAGAACCCCCAACCACGGAATAAGATTTATTAGAATTTTGTCTAACAGTAGTACTCTGGTTTCGACTTAATATCAACTGGTTGGCTATTTAATTGTCTCTGTATTCATTACATCATTTGCACATTACTTAGTATGTACATAAGACATTTTATTGGCCGGTTATGTGATTGTTTTACGTAGTATAGCATTATTTGCACACTTCACATTACGTTTGATATCATGTTATAGTAATGTATAAGGAAGGAATTTTGTACTGTATGCAATGTTTGTCTTTTTAAATTGTTAATGTGTTTTTGTGGACCTCCGTAGGAGTTCCAAAACAAAATAAATAAATTGAATAAATAAATTGGATTGGAATAAGATGTTGAATTCTGAGTTTGTTGCTTCTCCATACCAAGTACTCCTAAACTATACTGTCTATCAGTATGGATGACCTGTCACTCACTACACCTTGTAGTTCTCTGTCTTAAGTAACATTCCTATACACTGAATTACACATTTTGAATAAATGTATGTGTGTGATGTAAAGTGCTCTAACACCCTACACTGGTATGAGTGGTGCTATAAACCTAGTTAAATGCATCCGAGCTAATGTGGTTATGGAAAATTGAGGGGACTGTTAAAGGGGTGGTTGTAATGGAATCCGCAGCAAAGGTAGTCATTCGGGGTCCAGCAAACAAACAAGCCGGCCCTGGATATAATAATATATGTACAGCTGACAAGGTGAGTGTTCTTCTGCAATGGCCAAAGCCATACAACTGAATTGAATTACTACCTGTCTTAGTGCCTCCACTGTTGATTGAGCGTTCGTCCAGTATTAACAGGCTTGAGAGCAGCAGTGAGCCTGGCTGACTGTAACTTATGTGTGCCTCAGTCTCACTCTCCTGAGGCTTGCCTGATGCGGAGAGTCTTTGACCGCTGACCGAACAGGTTACAAGGGCACTAGGTTGTGCCCTTCAATTTCTGGTGCTTTGCAGATATATTTTAAGAAGGTTTTAGGAGTTTGTCGTTGCTCAAATGGGTGTCATTTCTGATAATTGTATGTTTCCCTCGTCTTCATTGCTTGATTTTGCTTGTGAGAAAGTGTCACTCATAGTTGTTTAAATGTCACTCACAATTACACTGAATGAAATTATGAAAATGTCACACATAGCAATCTGAAACCTTGGCAGTTATGCACATTTCTAACTTAGTTCATACTGTTCATTCATATTTATGATATTTAATTTATAATTAAATGATATTTTTCTCTCACCGACTGCCTCCGGACGGAGTCCGGACCCAAGAAGTCAGTCCCAAATTTGAAGGGGTTGGGGAGACGACGGCGCTCACGATATCAAAGAAGATGGTGGTGTCGTAATTCTTTTATTCTAGCACGCACTCCCCTGTGCTGCCGTCTCGCTCCTCCCTGGCGCATGACCGCCGGCCGCCGCGACACGTCAGAGGAGAGGAGCACAGCGTGCGGGGGCTGTTCCAGGGCCGTCATTGGTAGCGCAAAAGATTGACGGCCCTGGGACCCACAAACTGGCTGGGAATGGGTACACTGCGCATCCGCATCGCACCAGCATCATCACATCGGTGCGTGCGTGGCGACGTGCTGCAGTGCTGTACACACTCACTGCACTGACTGTAGTAGCAGTATTTTAATTTGTAAGCAGGTGCGCAACTGTGCACCGTGGTGGCGTGCGCTTGCGGCTTGCACGCACTATAAATAAAAAAAGCAGAGCAGAGGTGAGGGTGAGGCTGAGGCTCAGACGGCACTCCACTGTGCAGTGCAGAGCCAGCCAGCCAGCGTAACTAATAAGATGGGTGTTGTGTTGATACCTGTGCTCACTGGCTGTCTCCCGGGGTCGCTGCTGGGCGTGCTGTTCCCCCGCCTGTGTACCAGAGCTGCAGGGGGCATCTCTCGCCGCGGAGCGGAGCCTGCTGTTTCCCCGCCTGTCCCGGCTGCCTGGTTGCATCACAGCTGGTCTCTCCCGCCACCGCAGCTCTCGCCCATCAGAGCGTGGTCTCAGCTGGGAGGAGACCACGAGTGAGAGTGACTACAGGCTCCAAGAGCCCTCGCAGCCGGAAGCCGCTTTTGGGAAATCGGCGCCAAGAGGCGCATAAAGCTAAGGAAATCTCTCGGTGGAGCGGGGGTGTTGTGTTGATACCTGTGCTCACTGGCTGTCTCCCGGGGTCGCTGCTGGGCGTGCTGTTCCCCCTCCTGTGTAACAGAGCTGCAGGGGGCATCTCTCGCCACGGAGAGGAGCCTGCTGTTTCCCCGCCTGTCCTGGCCACCTGGTTGCATCACAGCTGGTCTCTCCCGCCACCGCAGCTCTCGCCCATCAGAGCGTGGTCTCAGCTGGGAGGAGACCACGAGTGAGAGTGACTACAGGCTCCAAGAGCCCTCGCGGCCGGAAGCCGCTTTTGGGAAATCGGCGCCAGGAGGCGCATAAAGCTAAGGACATCTCCCCGCGTCGCGGGACCGCGCACGGGCTGGCGCCGGGCTAAGCCCGGGCAAAGGGCGGGCCCTCTGTGGCCCTCAGAGGCCTGCAGAGACTGGACTGGGCAACGGACTTTGGCCGTAAAAGTAAAGTAGTCATTTTTTTTCTACATTTTGTGGAATATGTGTTAACGCATCCAGGATATAAGATTTTTGCAAGTCTTGTCTTGCAGTCCATTACCAAGTGTTACCTGGTTGAGTTATTGGGAATCTCTGGGATCACTTTATTTAGGCAGTTAGTTGCAAGTGTGTTCTGTTATTGCTAGGTCTCAAGTTGTTAATTCTCTAGTAACCATGTCAAATATTACGATCATTCCTACAGTACAAGGTGCCAACACTTTGGACAACTACCTTGTAAAAAAGGTCTCCAAAATTAATAGTGACCGGAGAGCCTCATTTGGGAAATCCAGCTCTTCAGAGGTGCCTCCCATTAACACTCCCCCGACTCAATTTCGTCCATTCCTAATGTTAACACCAGTATGGGAAGCAGGGAGTTGGTTATGGTTGAGGCTCAGGTACACTTATCCCCACCAGTTCTGAATACTAATATAGTGGTAAGTGCTGATGATTCCATGGTAACTGAAAGCCCCAAATCAAGGAGAGCAGTTAGGGCCTGCAGGAAACAACCCTCCAAACGTGGTGGTGGTGGTAGGCCTAGAATGGTAATAGAGAATAAGCAAACACCACGCAAACAAAGAGGCAAGTCTGGAGGACCGGATCAGATAGAACCTGTAGTAAGTTGTAGCTCAAGCATGGTTCAATTTGAGCTACTTTTGGTTGCTTTTGAGGCAAAGCTAGAGGCAAAAATTGTAGACATTGTTACACCTCTGCTACTAAAAATAGACGCACTTGCTACTGAGGTCAACAGGCTGAGTGATATAGTTAAAAACCAGCCTAGCCCAGGTGTTACTGGTAGGATTACTAGCAAACCTGTTGATAGGGGGCAGCATCATGAGGCAACCAGTCCTGTTTTAACCCAGCACCAAACACAAAACCCTCCTGTAGCCGCGCATATTCCAAACCTGATCAGCTCTAATGTCCAACGATCTCCTGGGCATAAAAAATCTGACCCTACTGTTATGGTGCCAAAAGGTAGCCAAAACCCTAGAATTGATCTTCCCCCTGAGTCTGCACCGTTTGTGTGTGTTCTCTCTGAGGTTCCAGAGCGCAAGCTGGGGAAACCAGAAAGCTTTCATGAGCGAAAAAATAAGGTGGCTTATTGGCTTTCTAAAAACAGGCCTCTTCCTCCCTCAATTGATGGTCGAATATTAAATGTTCGTAGGGTGGGGTGGCTTGGCCATATGACTAAGGACATTGAAGGCGATCTGGTAATTGTCAATTTTAGGAGTACCCATGTGGTCCCTTTTCTTAGAGGTTGGCAACCCCAAAGCGGTGATGGTTCCATTGTGACGTGGGAGCTTCCAGACTTCTACCCCAAAACACGCTCTATTATTAACGTGGCACCAAAGCTGATGGCACGGTCTAATACCATCCGTTCTCAGGGCTCCATCAATGGGTCTGGCATTGAGTCTTTGATCACCGCGGGTAGGTTTGCTCCTTTGTCACACCTTGACGAGAATGATTGACTCACTCTAGGGCAGGCTACAAACCCCAGTGGGGTAGAGAAGGGATATGTTATAACAGCTAAACGTTTGGAGGTTATCTCCCCTGAATTGTACTTAGAAACCGGGCATGGTGCTATTTCAATAGTGCCATATGAGGTCCCTATGCCCACTGCTCCAGTCAGTGAGCCTGCTCGGTCTGGGGTTATAATACCAATCGCGATGGACTTTGACTACACCAAGATTGCAGGTTGGAATATAGCGGGGCTTGAATCCCATGTGTGTAACCCACTCTGGGTTGATTATATAGATCAGGGGGATGTTTGGGCTTTCCAAGAAACTTGGGCACTTTCCCCAGTGTTTCGTGTTGGGTTTCCAAATTTTAGCAAGCAAGCCACAAAGGGACCTAGAGGGCGTCCTGTAGGTGGGGTGACTATTTGGGTGAGACAGTGAGATGGTGTCTGGGCTGAGGAAGTAGCTATAGACAGTCCAGACATATTTATTATTAGGCTTAAATCAAAAAAAGGCCTAAACATTCTTTTAGTTAATGTTTATATCAGGGGCCTGCAAGGGGGTAGGGTTTTCCCCACACTCCTGCTTTTGGACGACTTTCTCTCTAGTGTATCGGAGGATGGGTATAGGATATTGCTGGGGGATTTCAACACGTGTTTTGAGCCCCTGGGATTACTAGATGGTTCTCTTACAGAGGAGGAAGACCTGGTGTGGGGTATCCCACAGCTGGAGCTGCCACCGATAAGGAAATGGACCAGCTCTGCTACATTTATTAAAGGGCTTTGCCTTGATCTGGGGCTGCGAGCCGCAAATGGTAGGGTAAGATCTGACATGCAGGGTAGGCATACCTTCAACAATGGTAGACACAGTAGTCGTATCGACTATATCTTAGTCGATGTGAAACTGTGGGCTGCAGTTGTTGACATGGAGGTCAAGGAACGCCCAGAAAGTGACCATGACCCACTAATGCTGGTCGTAAGGGACTATAGCTTTCCAGGGTCAGCAAGTGGTATTGATGAGGTTACCCATGTTGAGGCCATACTTAGCAATGATATGAGAAGGGTACGGTGGCCTAAAATTGCCGTGGATGAAGAAGCTCAAACAGTGATTAGAACCTTAGTGTCTAATTCCTTAGAAGCACTAAACGATTGTGGGTCCCAAGTAGAGATTATAGAAAACATTACAGGCATACATACTGAGCTGTTTCTGGGATTAAAAAAATTGTTTGTTAAGCCCAACAAGTTTCAGGCTAAGAGGAAGCAGCCTAGGATAATTACCTGGTTTGACGACGAGTGTCGGCGAACGCAAGGGGCTCTGCTCTTGGCAATACAGTCTAAACATCATGTATGTATTAAGTCATGTAGGGAAGCGCATAAGGCTGCAAAGTATAAGGCAAAAATTAATTGGGATGAGGATCGGTGGGTATCCCTTACTGAAGCTTGCAGTCATCGGAATATGCAGCAGTTCTGGCACCTCCTTAAATGGGGGAAATGTCAGGACAACCACCCAAGTCCTGCATCCGTTGGCCAACAGCAGTGGGTTTCCTTTTTTCAAGATCAATTCAGGAATAACAGTGTTGCCCCGGTCGTTCTTCCTTGTCCTGATTATGAGGAACCGTTAATTTTCACCATCCCCGAGGTTACTCATGTCTTACAAAGTATTCCAAGAGGTAAAGCACCGGGTCCCGACTGCATCCCTGCTGACTTATTTCTACAAAACCAGGAACTTTGGGCTCCTTATATCACTAAGCTGGCCAATGCACTAGCATCCGGAGCAAAGGTCCCATATTCTTGGTATGAGGCTGAAATTTTACCAATATTTAAAAAGGTCGATCGTTCAGTTCCCTCCAATTATCGACCGATCAGTCTCATAGATGCGGTGCAAAAAATAGTGGCCCTACTTGTGTTAGGACGTATCCAGGAATGGATTAGTGATTTCGATATCCTTACTCCATTACAGGCAGGTTTTCGGCCACATGTGAGTACGCTAGATCAAGTACTCAGGTTTATGCTCTTATATTGGAAGACAGTTGTCCTTGGTAAAGGTAAGCTGTATGCAGCCTTTGTGGACTTAAGGTCCGCATTTGACCTTGTTCCCAGGGTCAAGTTATGGGACTGTTTGTTGAAACTAGGCTTGCCATCTGTTATAGTTCGTCTTCTAGTGAACCTACATGCCCACACCTTTGCACAAGTTCGATGGGGAAAGCCTGGGGGGGTCACGGATAGATTTTCAGTAGACAAAGGCGTAAGGCAAGGGTGTGTTTTGGCTCCCACATTGTTTTCCCTATTTATTAATGGGGTAACTAACTACTTTACATCTCATTCTACTGATGCTCCCACCCTGGCGGGGATGAAAATCCCACTGCTCATGTTCGCGGACAACACTCTGTTAATTTCTAAGACGAGGCAGGGACTCCAGCAGGCCTTGTCTCGTTTTGAGTTGTTCTGCCGCGAGCATGAGCTAGAGGTGAATGTGTCCAAAACCAAATTTATGGTATTAAGATGATTGACACCTGTAGCTGCCAGGGTCACACTAGGTGGTACCACCCTCGAGCAGGCTAAGTTATTTACCTACCTGGGAGTCACATTGAGTGAAAATCTCAGTTGGACACAGCAGGTTGAGTTATTGGCTCTCAAACATGCCCAACTAGGTGGAGCCCTCCTCAAGGAGCATAAAAGTTCCCATACTCGCCCCATATCACCTCTTATTAAAATCTATGGCACAAAAGTTCTGCCCTCAGTTTTATATGGGGCTGAGCTTTGGGGCTATTCTAATCTTGATCCGCTTACAGTGGCTCAAAATAAATTTCTCAGGGTAGCCACAGGTCTTCCACAATCGTCACCGCGCATCCCACTTCTATATGACCTAGGGTGCCAACCAGTGGAGGACCTAGCAAGATATCGCCCCTTAGCGTTTTGGAGGCGCTGTGGACATCGCCTGAGCTTCTGCTTTATGCTAAAGCTTGCTCTGAAGTTAGGGACCTTTTGGGCTCTGGCAAAATAGGGTGGTTTAAAGAAATAAGATCTACCCTTAGTGCAATGGGGCTCGACGAACTATGGCTTAACCCAGCTTCAGCTGTCTTTCCTTCTAAAAAGGAGCTGAAGGATCGATATTGGGATTGGGTCATAGGTAGAAGGCATTCTCAAATAGCGTCCAGCTCTCTCACATCGGCATTTGTTCTGCTGAAGGATGTTTCGTCCCTAGAAACGTATTGGGACAATATTTCTAAACCACAGGATCGGAAATTATTCCACCAACTGAGAACTGGCACACTACCATTGAGGGCCTTCACAAAAACTTGGGGCAAGGGTGGATTAGATCAATGCCCTTTATGCACGGGGTCGGGCGAAAGTGTTAGTCACTTCCTTTTTGTATGCCCCCTATATGATGCCCCTAGATCTAAGTGGTTACGCCCGGTCTGTAGAAATCTGGGCACCCACTCAGCTTCAGAAGCTAGTAGAATCTTAAGATCAGATACGTCCACTGTGATTGTTGATGGGGTTGCTAAATTTCTTGGTTGGGCGTGGACCCTAAGGTCTCGGTTAATTAATTTGTCATAAGAGTATTGATGTTGTGTACTCTCAGGATGTTTTTTGATCTATGACTCCCAAAAGAAAACACACTCACACAGATGGGCTGTGTATATGGCTTGCTGTTTTAAATTGTTTTAAACTTTTTAACCTTTTTATTCCTGTAAATGAAGTCAAATATAGGTGATTTAATTCTGTGTTAGATTGTGTTTTTAACTTTTCACTAAATTATTTTCTTAATATATAGCTAACTTTGTATAAGGCTCACCTTGCTACGCACTGCGCTGTGGCATTCAGGCGCATTGTAATTTTAAAATTTCCCGTTTTTGTCTCTTTATTTAATTTAATTTTAAAGCACTTTGCCCCTGCTTTTAACTCATTCCACTCACTTGCACCATAATTGTGCCATCCACCGCGGCTTCAGCGGGTCTATCCAAGCGAGTTTTCGCGCTCTCTACTATCATAGGCGCCATCTTGGGTTTAGGTAGGATCGCCAGTCCAGGGGGCGCTCTAGCAGTCAGGCTGACTGGCTAGAGGCATCATGAAGCATAACCTATAAAAGGGATAGTTGAAGGTGGGTCTGCCTGTTAAGGCTCACCTTGCTACGCGCTGCGCTGTGGCATTCAGGCGCATTGTAATTTTAAAATTTCCCGTTTTTGTCTCTTTATTTAATTTAATTTTAAAGCACTTTGCCCCTGCTTTTAACTCATTCCACTCACTTGCACCATAATTGTGCCATCCACCGCGGCTTCAGCGGGTCTATCCAAGCGAGTTTTCGCGCTCTCTACTATCATAGGCGCCATCTTGGGGGTAGGTAGGATCGCCAGTCCAGGGAGCGCTCTAGCAGTCAGGCTGACTCGCTAGAGCCCTATATAGACGAGTCATGCAAGCGCGCGGCGTGTGCGCGCGGCGTGTGTGCCGTAGTAACGCCGGAGTTACGCCAGAGTCCAGCCCGTCTGCGCCCGTCCGCGCTAAGGACGGGCTGGACGGCTGGGAGACTGGACTTGCTGACGGTGAATTTACTGAGATCAGCTATTCCTGGCAGGAACTGCTGATTCTCAAGCCACCTATACTGCCTTGCCATCATAGGTACGCCCCGGAGTCGCTTCTGACCCCCCCAGGCTGTCACTGCTTCCGGCCTACCTACACGGTGCCGGCTCCATCTGCGGTTGGCATACCGGTAGTTTCAAATCCGAAATCAGGAATCTTGATGAGGAACGATCAGGGGTTTCTCATAAATGCGAGGTCCTTGATTAAGAATAATCTCGCATTTAAGGATTTCGTTTTGTCCAGACAACCCGCCTGGGTCTTCATTACAGAAACGTGGGCCAAGGATTCTTCGGGACCTGACTTGGTTGAGGCAGTACCGGATGGTTATTTGCTGGTGAGAGAGGACAGAGTGGGACGTGTTGGGGGAGGGCTGGGCATCCTTTACAGAGACTGCTTTTCCTGCCACACCATCCCTCTCTCCACACCGCAAATTTCCTTTCAGGCCCTCCAGTTTTCTATCAACGGACCTTATGCAGTTCCGTTCACGGGCCTCCTCATTTATAGGCCACCGGGGACCAGGACAGACTTTGGTCAACATATGCTCAACATTTTAGAGCCACACTTTGGCTGTGAGCATTTTACTGTCCTGGGGGACATGAATTTCCATTTGGAAAATCTGGAGTCAAAGGATACTCTTTCCCTATTGGATATTTTTTCCGGATGTGGGATGAAACAGCTAGTTAATGATCCCACCCATCAAGCAGGCCATTTGCTTGATGGGGTCTTTTCTAACGACCCCCGGCTAACCATCGGGACTCCCATCCCTCTCTCTTGGTCGGATCATTTTGCGATTCCCTTAGAATTATCAATTCCGACTGTCAAGAGTAAGGGGAATGAGCCAAGTAAAATGGAATTGAGGCGTAACCTCAAAAGCATTACCAATGATATGCTTGCTCCTAGACTGCCCAGTCGGCTGATTACCTCTGAGGAGGACGTAGGGAATGCAGTAGACAGATTTGATACTGCTATCTTAACTGCCATTGATGACCTGGCCCCTGCCTCACTCCGTTATTCCGCGAGGAAAAGCCCATCGGCACCGCGGTTTTCGGAATCATTAAGACTCCTTAGACAGGGAGTTCGAAGACAGGAACGCCTTTGGAGGACTAGCTGGGATTTGCGAGAGAGGGATAGTCACAAATCCCTCTTAAAGGAGTACAAAACGGAGGTGATGAGGATTAAACAAGAGTACTTTACCTCATTGACCTCCTCACTCTCCTCGCCGAAAGAGCTGTTTAAGATCGTAGACACGCTCACCTCATTGAAGGTGCCGGACCCGGTGGTTAGTTCACAGCGGCTCTGTGATGATGTTGCACAATTTTTCCAATCTAAAATTGTGGACATTTATTCGGCCTTAGAATCTCAGATGTCGGCATTATCTTCCTCTCCGAGCGTTCCTGTCCCTCCACTAACATCCTTGGAGGTGGTACCGTTAGGGTGTTTTTCCAGCTTCCCACCCCTCTCCCTGCAGGAACTTGAAGTTCTCCTTTTGAAGACCAGGTCGGGGTCTCCTTTAGACCCGTGCCCTCTAAAACTTCTTAAACAATGCAAGGCGACTCTCTTGCCCCTGCTACTAGAGATCATGAACAGGGCAATGAGAGATGGGTCTTTCCCGCTCCAATGGAAAAGAGCGGTGGTTAAACCACTGTTAAAAAAGCCTACTTTGGACCCGGGCGTCCTCAAAAACTTCCGCCCCATTTCGCTGCTCCCAGCCCCAGCAAAGATGTTGGAATTTCATCTCAACCAGCATCTTGCTGCCTTCCTGGAAACCTCTGGCCTTTTAGATCACTCGCAGCATGGATTTCGGAGAGAGCACAGTACGGAGTCGGCCCTTACCACGGTGCTTGATAACATCCGTACTAGAGTGGATAAGGGCCAGACCACTCTCCTTATCCTATTATATCTTACGGCTGCGTTCGATACCCTGTCTCCCTCAGTGTTAACATCTCGCCTGAGGGAGATAGGGGTGGAGGGGCCTGCACTTAGTTTGCTATCCTCCTTCCTTGGCCAGAGGGAACAGAGAGTCAAGCTGGGGGAGTTCCTATCTCCATCCCTTCCTGTGCAGTGTGGGGCCCCTCAGGGGTCGGCATTAAGTCCGACCCTTTTTAACATCTATGTGACCCCACTTGCCAGGCTTATTAGATCTTACGGGATGGAGGTAGTCTCCTATGTCGACGACACGCAGATATTGATGTCTCTCGCCCAACCTGTCATCTTGGCTGCCTCCAATTTTAGACACTGTATGGAGGCAGTGGCTCAATGGATGATTTGCAATTCATTGAAGCTCAACGGCGAGAAGACAGAAATTCTGGTGTTCGGAGGCAAGGAGGATATTTGGTCGGCGGAATGGTGGCCTTCATCTCTGGGAGTGTGCCCTACACCCACTGTTTTATCTAGGAACTTAGGAGTCATGATTGACCCTTATTTGGGGATGAGCCAGCAAGTAAGTAGGACTATTTCCACCTGCTGGGGCATAATAAACATCTTGAGGAAAATAAAACATTACCTGTCCCCTCAAGCAAGAAAGCAAATAGTAGTAGCATTAATAGGCTCAAGACTAGATTATTGCAACGCCTTATACCTCGGCATTAACAAGAGTCTTATAATGCGACTCCAAATGGTGCAGAATGCCGCCGCGAAGTTTGTGTTAGATCTTCCTAGGCGGGCCTCTGCTACGGCTGCCAGGAAAGCATTGCATTGGCTTCCAATTGAGGCCAGGATTTCATTCAAGTCCCTCTGTCTGATCCATGGGGCCTTGGCCACGAACAAGTCAGGAGGCCTAAGGGATCTGTTAAATTCTTATACCCCCTCCAGATCCCTGCGCTCGGCCAATAAAGCCTTGCTATCAATCCCCCGTGTCCGTAGAGCTAGGTGGGGTGGCAGAGCCTTCTCAACTTTGGCCCCAAGGTTGTGGAACTCTCTGCCGTCTGATATTAAAACTCTTCCCTCAAAGCAAGCCTTTAGAAAGGCCCTTAAGACATGGCTATTTGCCATAGCCTATCCTTAGCTTTGGTTCTGCCTTTTTGATTTTTTTTGTTAGGCGCCTTGATGCCCACGGGCTTAGTTGCGCGTTATAAATTTCATTTCATTTCATTTCAAATTGTGTTATATTATTGCATGTTAGCATGTCTTTTAAGATGAATAATCGAATAAAGACTTCTTGAAATTAATAAGATTGGTGTCACCCCAGATGGGGTGACACCCGGTGCGGTCCGCACCCCCGCCCCTGCATCCAAGCAAAAGCTAAGGAGTAGTTAGTATGATGTTTGTCAACAAAAGTGCATTGGTGCCTTGTACAGAGCATGCAGCACTATAATGTGACTACTGCAATACAATGCATGCATTTTTGGCCACCTTCAAGTAATCCTGTGTGAAGTTGTTCGTCAAAATGACTTTATCCAAAAGAGTGAAGCTCCTTATCGACCTATACATGGCCTTATCCTCATTTAAGAACCAAACACATAATTGATTAAGGTCATTACTATTGTTAAACGAGGGGAGGGGACAGGACTCATGAGAAGAGAATCCTCGAGTAGATCAGGATACCTACCCATCAACAGTGGTAGCAAATAGCATACTGCACTCTGCGCATGTGACTTATGCATTACATTTTGCATGTGCATTTTTATAAACATCTGAGATTGAAGTGTTATAAAATTAGATTGAAGAGGACCCAGGACTATTGGCAAACTTGATTCTCTGTTAAAGTAATCCTAACATTCAATATGTGAGGAAGTAAAAATTATTTCTTTTATATCAAGATTTTTGTACTGTGGTAATAAACTGGAACTTGACCTTTGCACTTTTGTAATAAAAGTGTAAATAAGCGTAAAAAGCACTGTTGATCTAAAAACATGATATAAGGCCACATTCCCGTGGCATGAATACCTTTATTTAACTTCAAAGAAATGTTGCTGAAAAAGATGAATACATTATTCAACAAGCATTTACAATGCAGTAGGTCTCGGGTTAATTACGTTTGAGCTATTGGCATTGCTAAATATTGCAACACCAACTGCAACAAAAGTCTATAAACTGTAGGCCAAAAAAATGTGTATTTATTTTTGTAGCAATGGTGGCATGCTGCGCTTTAGATTAATATGTTTAAAAGTAAAGTGCGCCATACTGCGATTGCTACAATAGTTAATTGTGAATGCGTTAACAAATGATGTGTGCACTGATGGCTGGTGCTCTGTGTGCCTGTAGAAATTGTGCACTGATGGCTGGAGGTGTGTGTGCCTGGTGGAAGTGTGCACTGCCGGCTGGTGGTGTGTGTGCCTGGTGGAAGCGTGCACTGACAACTAGTGGTTTGTGTGTGCCTGGTGAAAGCGTGCACTGATGTCTGGTGGTGTGCGCCTGGTGGAAGCGTGCATGACGTCTGGTGGTGTTTGTGCCCGGTGAAAGCGTGCACTGATGGCTGGTGGTGTTTGTGCCTGGTGAAAGCGTGCAATGAAAACTGGTGGTGTGTATGTCTGGTGAAAGTGTGCAGTGACGGATAGTGGTGTGTGCCTGGTGAAAGTGTGCACTGAAGGCTGGAGGATTGTGCATGCTGAAAACATGCACTTCACCACTCATTCCCCACCGTGTACAGCTCCAGTCAATCCCCACCGCATACAGCACCACTCAATCCCCACCGCGTACAGCACCACTCAACCCGCAACGCCTACAACACCACTCAATCCCCACCATGTACAGCTCCAGTCAATCCCCAGCGCGTACAGCACCATTCAATCCCCACCTCGTACAGCACCACTCAACTCGCAAATCTTCAGCACCACTCAATCCCCACCGCGTACGGCACCACTCAACCCGCAACGCCTACAACACCACTCAACCCGCAACGCCTACAGCACCACTCAACCCACAACGCCTACATCACCACTTAACCCACAACGCCTACATCACCACTCAACCCACAACGTCTACATCACCACTCAACCCGCAATGCCTACATCACCACTCAACCCACAACGCCTACAGCACCACTCAACCCCCACCGCGTACAGCACCACCAAGCCCGCAACACCTACAGCACCACTCAACCCGTAATGCCTACATCCTCACTCAACCCGCAACGCCTACAGCACCACTCAACCCGCAATGCCTACATCACCACTCAACCCACAATGCCTACATCTCCACTAAACCCACAATGCCTACATCACCACTCAACCCGCAATGCCTACATCACCACTCAACCCACAATGCTTCAGCACCCCTCAATCCCAACAGCGTACAGCACCACTCAACCCGCAATGCCTACAGCACCACTCAATCCCCACCGCGTACAGCACCACTCAACCCGCAACACCTACATCACCACTCAACCCGCAACGCCTACATCACCACTCAACCTGCAACGCCTACAGCACCACTCAATCCCCACCTCGTACAACACCACTAAACCCGCAACGCCTACATCACTACTCAACCCACAACTGGTGGTGTGTATGTCTGGTAAAAGTGTGCAGTGACGGATAGTGGTGTGTTCCTGGTGAAAGTGTGCACTGATGGCTGGAGGAGTGTGCCTGCTGAAAATGTGCACCGCCTACAACACCACTCAATCCCCACCGCCTTCAGCTCTTCTCAATCCCCAACGCGTACAGCACCACTCAATCCCCACTGCGTACAGCACCACTCAACCCACAACGTCTACATCACCACTCAACCCGCAATGCCTACATCACCACTCAACCCACAACACCTACAGCACCACTCGACCCCCACCGCGTACAGGACCACCAAGCCCGCAACACCTACAGCACCACTCAACCCGCAATGCCTACATCACCACTCAACCCACAACGCCTACATCTCCACTAAACCCACAATGCCTACATCACCACCTAACCCGCAACGCCTACATCACCACTCAACCCACAATGCTTCAGCACCACTCAATCCCCACCGCGTACAGCACCACTCAACCCGCAACGCCTACAGCACCACTCAATCCCCATCGCGTACAGCACCACTCAACCCGAAACACCTACATCACCCCTCAACCGGCAACACCTACAGCACCACTCAATCCCCACCGCGTACAGCATCACTCAACCCGCAACGCCTACATCACCACTCAACCCACAACGCCTACAGCACCACCCAATCCCCACCTCGTACAACACCACTAAACCCGCAACGCCTACATAAGTACTTAACCCGCAACTGGTGGTGTGTATGTCTGGTAAAAGCATGCAGTGATGGATAGTGGTGTGTTCCTGGTGAAAGTGTGCACTGACGGCTGGAGGAGTGTCCCTGCTGAAAACGTGCACCGAATACAACACCACTCAATCCCCACCGCGTTCAGCTCTACTCAATCCCCAACGCGTACAGCACCACTCAATCCCCACTGCGTACAGCACCACTCAACCCGCAACAGCTACAGCACCACTCAATTCCCATCGCGTACAGCACCACTCAACCCGCAACCCCTACATCACCACTCAACCCGCAATGCCTACATCACCACTCAACCCGCAACGCCTACGGCACCACTCAATGCCCACCGCGTACAGCACCACTCAACCCGCAACGCCTACATCAGCACTCAACCCGCAACGCCTACATCACCACTCAACGCCTACATCACCACTCAGCCCACAACGCCTACAGCACCACTCAATCCCCATGGCGTTCAGCACTACTCAATCCCCACTGCGTACAGCACCACTCAACCCGCAATGCCTACAGCACCACTCAACCTGCGATGCCTACATCACCACTAAACCAGCAACGCCTACATAACTACTTAACCCGCAACTGGTGGTGTGTATGTCTGGTAAAAGCATGCAGTGATGGATAGTGGTGTGTTCCTGGTGAAAGTGTGCACTGACGGCTGGAGGAGTGTCCCTGCTGAAAACGTGCACCGAATACAACACCACTCAATCGCCACCGCGTTCAGCTCTACTCAATCCCCAACGCGTACCACACCACTCAATCCCCACTGCGTACAGCACCACTCAACCCGCAACAGCTACAGCACCACTCAATTCCCATCGCGTACAGCACCACTCAACCCGCAACGCCTACATCACCACTCAACCTGCAATGTCTACAGCACCACTCAACCCACAATGCTTATATCACCACTCAACCCACAACGCCTACATCACCACTCAACCCGCAACGCCTACAGCACCACTCAATCCCCACCGCGTACAGCATCACTCAACCCGCAACGCCTACATCAGCACTCAACCCGCAACGCCTACATCACCACTCAACGCCTACATCACCACTCAGCCCACAACGCCTACAGCACCACTCAATCCCCATGGCGTACAGCACTACTCAATCCCCACTGCATACAGCACGACTCGACCAGCAACGCCTACAGCACCACTCAACCCGCAATGCCTACATCACCACTCAACCCGCAACGCCTACATCATCACTCAATCAGCAACGTTTATTTATGAATGAGGATTTTTTTTTTTTAAAAGACCCAACTGCATACACACGGCATAGATAAAAGGAAACACCCACAATTTTCGCCATATCATATTTGCATGAAAGTTTATCAGACAGGTGCCATACTCCCCCTTTTGAGGACTCTCCATCCTCCCTTTATTCTGCAGATTGTATAACTGAGGCAATGAAGCCCCCTAAGTGTCAGAGAGCAGTCCTACGATAGCATCTTTCTAAATGCAGAGTAATCGACACTTTGACCAGGCCTGCTCTCCTTACAGTCACCTAAGACAAAAGTAGCCCTCGGGGACCATAACACGTGTTCTAAGGGTGGGGGTGCCAGAGGTGTGGCTCGTGAACACAGAGAAGTCCACGCCAAGCACTTTGGCGTGCTTCAGTTAGGCCTATGATTGCTAGAAAATTAGAAACATTAGACACAGGGGAGAGAATTGCAGTGGCATACGTCGGAAAGGATGTGGTTTTAGAATACGGTGTCGGAAAAAGGGGAGCTTTGTCCCCATAGCCTTTTGGAGAAAGAAATATGATAATTGTTACTTAGGCGGGTCGGAATCATAAAACACCGAAATGAATGTGTCCTTTTGTCATGGAGCGCCAGGGGGGTGGGGAGGAGTGTGTGATGGAGGGGATAAATAAATGTCAGAGCAGTGATGTAATGAAACTTGGGAGTGGGGGCTGCGAAGTACAAGCAGGGAGTCCCCCACTCTCCGCACCCAGTCTGGAGCGCTCAGGCCACAGACCTGCCATTGCCAGAGGAAGCCCATGCATCTTGGGGTGGGGGCTTTTGTTACACCACTTTGTCATGGAATATGTATTGTTCCACTCAAAAGAATCGCTAACCTTTTGTTTGCGCCCCCCCCCCCTCTCCCACGGGAAACCAGCCCCAAACTTATCGACCCACATGTGAAATTGGAGGAGGGGGTAACAGGGTACAATCAGGGGCAGGAGCAAACACAGAAAATGTACATACATGTGCTAGAGACGAGAACAGCCCACGAACGTAAATAAAAAAGACATGCATAGAGGAGCACGTAAAACTGTATGAAGGAGTAAAGCTAGAGAGGTGCAAATAGCGTCCATGTGTCGAGGATAAAGTGCGTGTCCTTGGTGGACCAAATCTACAAATATATTGTACTGGTTTCACTAATCACTTTCTGCTTCAATGCTCAGAGGCCAGAGACAATTTTTAATAGTTTCTTTATTCAAAAGAGACTATTTAAATTAAGTAAGAAACTGGTGTGGGAGCACACTGCTTCACCTCCCAGCAGAGTCGCCCCTGGGCATCATGGTAGATGCAGTTCAGATCGACAAGTGAGTACACTTGGAAAGTCTTGAGTGTTTCACCAGGTAGGTGCAGATTAGTGCTGGCCATCTCTGGACACGTGTTTCTGGATTATTATCCGTCATCAGCAGAGATTAGGCAAAATTATTTGGGGTTGCTGAGCAGGCTGCCGTATTCTTGGAACGCAGTATCTCTCCAGGCGCGCAGGTGCCTCTCCACGAGCTCGTCAGCTCAAAGCGGCTCGAGGGGGCCTTTAAGTAAGAAACTGGTGTGGGAGCACACTGCTTCACCTCCCAGCAGAGTCGCCCCTGGGCATCATGGTAGATGCAGTTCAGATCGACAAGTGAGTACACTTGGAAAGTCTTGAGTGTTTCACCAGGTAGGTGCAGATTAGTGCTGGCCATCTCTGGACACGTGTTTCTGGATTATTATCCGTCATCAGCAGAGATTAGGCAAAATTATTTGGGGTTGCTGAGCAGGCTGCCGTATTCTTGGAACGCAGTATCTCTCCAGGCGCGCAGGTGCCTCTCCACGAGCTCGTCAGCTCAAAGCGGCTCGAGGGGGCCTTTAAGTAAGAAACTGGTGTGGGAGCACACTGCTTCACCTCCCAGCAGAGTCGCCCCTGGGCATCATGGTAGATGCAGTTCAGATCGACAAGTGAGTACACTTGGAAAGTCTTGAGTGTTTCACCAGGTAGGTGCAGATTAGTGCTGGCCATCTCTGGACACGTGTTTCTGGATTATTATCCGTCATCAGCAGAGATTAGGCAAAATTATTTGGGGTTGCTGAGCAGGCTGCCGTATTCTTGGAACGCAGTATCTCTCCAGGCGCGCAGGTGCCTCTCCACGAGCTCGTCAGCTCAAAGCGGCTCGAGGGGGCCTTTAAGTAAGAAACTGGTGTGGGAGCACACTGCTTCACCTCCCAGCAGAGTCGCCCCTGGGCATCATGGTAGATGCAGTTCAGATCGACAAGTGAGTACACTTGGAAAGTCTTGAGTGTTTCACCAGGTAGGTGCAGATTAGTGCTGGCCATCTCTGGACACGTGTTTCTGGATTATTATCCGTCATCAGCAGAGATTAGGCAAAATTATTTAAATTAAGTACTGGCGCCAAGGTTTCTTCCCGCCCTCGACCACGAAGTAATAAAAGCGAGTGTCATAAAAATGGCCTCTGGAAAGCGCGCGGGAAAACGCTTGAAAAACTTTTTTTTCCAAGTTGAAAAAATGCTTCATCCGATTTCTTCATAAAAATGGCCAGGCTCCATTTTTCCACTCCTCCGCCCCCTCCTCCTAACTCTCTCCCCAACAACAGCCTCGTGTTACAGAAAATGAGACAGCAAGCGGAAAAAAGCACTTTCCCTGACTCTCTGTCCGGCTCCCCTCAGAAGCACATCTGGAAGTCAGAAGCACTGGCAGGAGTGGGGGAGAGGAAATGTGCGGGAGTGTGGCCGCCCCCCTCCCTCAGTCCTGGCTCAGCTGCTCACTAGCGCCAAGAGGCAGCCGCCTGTCATGGGAGATCATGTCTGCCTCCCACCGAGCTGTTTAATCTGAAGAACCTTCATTCCAATCATCCAATGACTAAATAGACACCCAACCAAGGGATTCAGGTGGGTACCCTAGCTAACACGGCTTGTGGAGGGATCACCAGTCACCCACGCTCAAATGCCTTCATTTACCTTCTAAAAGGTCTTTTCCAAACACACTAGGCATTTGACATAAGGCATTTACTCTGGCTTATAATATGCTGGTCGCACGGGCCTTTACACCCTGATGGACCGCTGATGCACTACTTCCCATCCCTAATTGGCCACTCAATGCACATGCTTCTTTTCTGCTTATGGGCCACTGCATGCAAGTGCTGATAATATCCGCTGATGCTTCACTGCATGCACACACCTTTTACCCTCCGCTGGTGGACCAAAGGATACAGATTTTACACCCCTTGACATGCCACTGGATGCACGTCTGCCCGTCAATGGACCACTGGATGCACTGCTTAGCATTCCTTGCAGGTCACTGGATGTGCGTGCTGCCATGTGTGGAAGGGCTACTGGATGCAAGTGCTCGTGCATCTATCTGTTGATGGGTCACTGCATGCATGTCTTGTATTTTGATAGGTCACTGCATGCACGTGATTTTATCTGGGTCACTGGCTGCATGTGCTTGCATCTTGACGGAAAAAACAATTAAGTGCTTGTGCCCAGCACCAGAAACCAAAGGCTCACATTAAGCACAGTACCTCGGTCTCTTCTGCATTCTGCCTTTTCTGTGCTTCGTCGTCAGCCTGAGGGAAACTGAAAGCAATCGGGAAAAAAAACAAAGCCGCGAATGGTTCGGGCGCCTTTCCCGACATATGCTTTCAATTGTCGAGGCCGCGTCTGGCCACGATAATTGAAGACATATGGGCTTTGGTGCACGTAACAGACACCAATAGGCCATGGGTGGAGCTACGCGACCGCCCATGGCCTATTGCGTATTCTGTTTTAAAAATACATGCACACAAAGCCCAATGAAAGTGGACCTAGGAAATAACCCGCACGAGCTGTGTGGAATTTCCAGGTCCATTTTCAAAACCCCTAGAAAAAGACTCTGGCTGCGCGAACACTGCTGCGCAGTGTACGCTAGACCGAGACCTACAAAGACTAGGGAAAGCCAAGGATGACAGGGACCGAAGGAAATTAAGAGCTATAAAGAACAAGGGTCCCTAAACTAAGAATGTAAACCTAAAAATAATCTGGGTACACAGCAATGCCTCCCAGAGATTCTTCAATGGATAGTTTCAAAGAGTATTTATTGTATATATAAAAAAATTATGAATGTAGAATTGAGTTAGTTGAAGTATATACCCCGACAAGGTGTAATCTAACAGGTGTACCTACACAAACAGGCATGGCAAGCATTTATGACAATATATTTAATATCACACGTCACCATTTTCATATTCACTACTGCATAAGAACAATATTACATAATTTTGTGGTTAGAGTGATTTAGTCCACGCCGTTTCGATCCACTACACACATCAGATCATCATCAGGACAATTCAATGTTTGCCTGTATACATAACCAGTGTAAAATACCTGTAAATACAAATGTAACCCAGTTCAACTGGACCACAGTCTTTTTCTGTTAAATATCCATGCCTCCAGTCATGGGAATAACAATGAACTCTATTACCAATGTATTATCCTTAATAGTGACGGTGCCAATACGTGCCAACCATGGTAATGGGCTTGCTAGAGCCAGTATCCTAGCAATCATGAGGTGCTCCATCAATGGGACCCACTCCTGGGGTGCTGAACTTATTCTATTATTAAGGTTGAGAGGGAGCATGGAAAATGGAAAAGGAATGATGCCTGGTCCTAATGACGGGTCCTAAGAAGCCGAATTAACAGAGAGAGTGTGCTGTGCTGCGAATTAATGGACAGAGTGTGCTGTGCAGTGAGTAGCTGGCAGGTGCTCCAGAACCTGCCAGCTACCCGCGGCACAGCACGCTTCATCTGGATACGGCTCGATTGTAAATTCGCCTGCATAGGACTCAGCATTAGGATACAGCATTATTCCTTTCTATTTTTCATGCTCCCTATTAGAATAATAGAATACTGGCTCTAATAAGCCCATTACCATGGGGGTGGCCTATTATAACCCCATTTAATGGGGGGAATTACAAAATATATATTTTAGGATTTACGGGTCCTTTGGTGAGGGTGACACTTCTGCACTGTGAAGGATTGAGACTAGGAAGAGGGCTGACGTGGTCATATGAGTGATGAGTATTATGTGAGAGGATTTATCCCCCGTGTTCTACTGCAAAATCCCCTTCAAGTACACAGATTAAAAAAAAGCTATTTGTACTGTCGTGTTTTTCTCTCAATGCCTCACCTGTGAGTGTTGTGCGAGTATGTGTGCTAGGGTAGCATACACTTCTACATTTTATATAGCTGACAAGTTAGTACCACATGTCATTTGTGTGCTGGGATTTTCATTTTCTATGAAGATGCATTATGGTAGGTCATGTAATGTTTTTATGTATGTTAGAAAGACGGTGATTGTGCGTCTATAGTTACGGTTGGGTCAACGTTCCATTGAAAAGGCATTGTTGTTTTCTTAATAACTTTAGTGCCATTCAGCACATCTGCATGCAATGTTCCATAAAGATAGTACGTCAACTTTGGGTTCTCCATGCCAAGTTTTATGCTGTTCCATCATGCAGACTAAGCTATACCCCTGTTCATACATATCTGTAATGAATAAATATAAACATATGTAACACAAATTAACTCATGCTACCAATAAGCCTCGAGTTGCTGATGCTGGCAAATAAATATAGCCTACCAAAGCCTGTTTACCACCTATCAGGAACAATACGTTTTTATGACTTCTACAATTCAAGATGCCCTTCCTAGAAATGCTTGGAACTTCCAGTGAATAGTTGTGAGTGTAGAGAAAGATCTTCCATCATGAACTACCTTTAAATGGGATAAACGATACCACTTGACTATAAGCGCATGTGAGGACTTTATGTGGACTAAATGTGTTTTATTATGAAACCAAGTAGAACTTCGCCTAACATAAAGTGATGTATACATAATGCTCGTGGACCTTAATCGGGCCTGCTTATTACTACGTTTTTTTTTCCATTACTCGTGGTTATTTAACTATTAAATGAGAGAGAAAAGTATCAGTGTTTCCCTGACGAAGTGCATACACAATATGTTAATTTACATAGTGGTTGCTGCTGTGGAGGCAAGACTTTTCTTTTGAGACACATGCTTCACTGCTTTAGTCTCAAGCGGGCCATGGTTATCACAACCTTATTCAGAGAGCCAATGTTTGCATACTTCATGTTCTCACTGAACGCCTGGAGACAGAGTTTCAGCATGATGGATATTGGAGTATGCCGTGGAAGATTGTGTACACTGAGCAACGGTTGCAGGTGTCAAGCAGGCATTGCATATTTTAGAAGGTGGGCACAAGCTTTAATTTTTGGGGACCAGGTAGTCTTTTTCATGACCAGACATTGATCACCAGCAAAAGAGAGAAATGCAAAAAAAAGATAGAAGTGGGGAGAGAAATTTAGGAACTCAGCAACAGAAGGAGGAAGCAGTATTGTGAAAAAATAACCACAAGTGATAGAGGCAGGAAGTGTAGAGTGGTGGACGAAAGAGGGATGAGGTGGAATCAGAACTAGAGATCCTTGGAATTCAGGAACTCCCTCATTCAGTGGTGTTGGTGGTGGGCTGCTAAGAAAACAATTTGGGCGTCTGCAGTTATCTTTCTTAACAAATTAATCACTGTAATCAACCTAGGCAGTGGTAGGAAGTTTAATTGAGAGAAGAGGTTGACACAATTTATCAAGCCCAGAAGTGTTTTAGTGTTAGGCTCCTCTCTGTTACAGGACCAACCAATTGCCAAGATAAGCCCATTTATGAATTGCTCAAGGGTGTTGTTATTAATAGTGCAACAGGTGCTGTAGCACCTTGACCCAGAGCTATGAGGGGTCTACTTAATCCCAACCAATGGCTTTTTCTTCCAGTAAAGCCCGAAGATGCGGGTTTTACATCTAGGCTAGTCCTTGCATCAGGGCCAGAGCACCATGCAACACCACTTGAAGTGCTCAAGATCTCAAGGAGCAAAGGTGGCTGACACCTTCCAAAGAGACCCCTTTTTTTGTCAATGGTTGGTGACAAGGACCCGATTGTTGATCAACATCTGGTCAATTAGAAAATGTTATTCATTGACATTGGGCAGCTCTCTCATAGTTAGTAACATAGATGTGTTTCAGTATCTTTGCGCCTTCAAGACATTCCAATAACGAGGTATTTAGCAAATGTGACCGCCTGAGTGTTTCAGTTTACTGCACTCCACTACCACATGGGTGAGGCCAGTGTTTTTTGGTTTTTTGTAAGTGTGCGGAAATAAATTTGTTTGTCAAAGTCAATATGCAATCTGAAAAACATTAGCTATAATGAAAGGGTGAGTTATTGAGAAGGTATTTCCTTTTAGGACTGTCGGGGTAATCCGAAGTCTTCTGATCAAGTCTTCTCTTTCCAAAGGTGAGTGGGGTTGGGTAATAACTAGTCACAGTCTTGGCATCTTTTACTGCGGTCCGAGGCTGTGAGGCTATCTTATGTCCTTATGGCTCATCTGAATCTGCAATATGAATGGTGACACGATCAATAGCTGAATAAATACATGGCTCTGTTAAATGAAGAAGGCATATACAGCAAGTAGCTATTTAGGAAAATTGTAATTTACTAATACTGTGCCTGTAGTTTTTAACCTGCTTACCCATACTGAAAAGATAATAAAGAGAGGTAATGAGGTCAGAGAGGAGGGATGAGTGAGATAAAAAAAAAAATTCAAGGCATTCTGTTTCAAACCCTGACTCCATTTTAGACTCTAGTCTCAACGTTCAATCTACCCAGTCAGGCTTCGAGACTTGAAAAGAGGAGATTTCGGGTGGTGTTAATCAAGACTGATCATTTGATGGGTGATTTTTAAGAACCTTTCTTCAGGAACTGCCCCGGCTACACTGGGGCTAAGAGGGTCCAGATGAGATATCCGGCATTTCAACCCAGGGGTCATAAATCCTGCTTAGTGGCTTTTCTGGTATCACAGATTGAGTCAGTTGAGATCAAGTGCTTCAACTTTTGTCTGCAAAATGAAGACCAGTTTCAATGATCAGAGATTTGAAACATGTTTGTATCCCTAGGGCCGGCTTTAGCGCTAGTGGCACCCAGTGCGACAATATTTTTCCGCGCCCCCGACCTCCTACTCAGATTCCCTCACTACCACCAGGAAAAGCTGCCACTTATCTCTCAACAGCCCCTCTCTCACATACATTACATTTGCTTTAAAGCACTGGTAAAGGCTAATGTTACTAATAAGAATGTATAGCTACCCAAATTATCCCTTTTAGCAACATTATGAATAGGTAGTGAAAGACTAGGGAAAAAACATAATATCTTAAGTATTTCATGCAATTTGCATGCAGCTTTTTGATGACAGTTCGTCAGTCACTTTCTATATTAGGGTTGTATCATATGAACTGCAGTAACACAAGGATCTCTCTGACAGAAGCAGTAATTCACTCAACTATCCACATAAAATACAGATTTTAGATCTGCACAGTAAGTGTTCTTTGCAACAGACATACTAACCTTGTGCGCTATGTTATGCCACTAGACAACACTTAAGATCTTTCTGTCTAACAGGAACATTAATCACAGGAGTTATCTTGATATTTTTATTGCTGCCTGAAAGCTGGATTCTCAAGGAACTCTGCAGAAGTTGTTTTGAAATCGTAAATGATTGCTGAACATAGCTCCCCCCTTGAGGTCAGCACCCCCTCCCCAGGTCAGCCCCCAGTGCGGCTTATCTAGTCTCAGTGCCCTAAAGCCAGCCCTGCTCTTACCTGACACAATATTCCTCTTACTCGTGAACTGGGTCTACATGTATCAAAATTTTATATTGTGTATACCTAGTTGTGAATTTCTGAGAATCGCAATTAGGTAATCACTATTTACAATGTATGAAACCAGTGGCGGCTCCTTGAGGAAGTGCTGAGTGGCGGTGGGGTGGGATGGAGAGGGGAGGGCAGGGTGGGGAGTAGTAAACTCTGGCATACGGCCGAACCGAGTTAAGTGCATAAATAAATAAATAAAACAATTTACATTGTGTGTGCCGCACTACCGATTGGGTTGCAGGACGCGCAATGTAATTCATTTTATTTATTTATTTATGTACTTAACTCGCTTTGGCCATATGCCGGAGTTTACCACCCACATCCTGCCCCTCCCCTGCCCCACCGTCCCACAGGACTCCCTCGAGGAGCCGCTACTGGATGAAACTCAAACTAGGGGGCCGCAAATCGCTCTACCGCAATTATTATTAATGAGGTAGCTCACAAATTGCGACCCCTTAGGAATTGCTAAAATCACGGGGATAGTGGCTTGCTGGTGTCAGCAGACCACCATGACCGTGATTGCTTTAAAATAAAGCAACCTTTTTTTTTTTTTTTAAATGCAGCGTGTTTTCCTTAGTGGAAAACAGGATGCGTTTCAAAAACAACAAGCATTTACAATGCATCGGTTTCGCCTTTGAAAAAGTTAGAGCTATTGGCATTGTAAATTACAATATTTTTATTTATGTGTTGGTTTTGAAAACAGATAAATAAATGGTACTGTCATTTACAATGCCAATAGCTTAATCTCTTAATCTCTCGCAAATGCCACACACAAACACACAGACCCACACACATACATACCTACAGAGCCACACGCAGAGCCACACACACATACAGAGCCACGCACACATACACAGAGCCACATACACAGACACACACACAGCTACAGACACACACACAGCTACAGACAGACAGACACACACACACACAGCCACACACACTTCATCCACCCGCATTAATATTATTATTTAACGTGACAGGGCTCTGCTGACATTAAACCATATTTATGGAAAAAGATAGCATTCTAGTGGTTTGAATGCACAACCAGGAAACTTGGGATCAATTCCGGCTTCCTCCTTGACCAAATTGTATGAGCCAAGTCAGTTATCTTACATCACTGTGCCTCCTTTTCCTTTATCAGCCATTGAAATATGCGAGACCAGGAAGTGTGCTGTACAAAAAGCTCTTGTCTACATTTTAGTAGACTTTAATATTGCTCCACCTATAGTAACAACCTAGGCCACATAAGCTACAGGACAACGGATTTACGCTTGAATCACCAATAGAATGGTCGTTAGGAGGAGGTATGATTGAATGCGCTAATGTCTGGAAATTATCACTGCTAATAAATACCACTCAAGTGCCAAATATAACGCCAGCTGGGCTCTTGTTATGGTCCTTCAAGCGGCGTGGCTTCTGTACAGCGTCACTCCATTAATTGGGCCCCCAACACAGTACCACTTTATCAGTCAAGAGCTCCCGACGTAGCACTTCATCATTCAAGGGTGAATATTACGTCACTCCTCCGGAAGCATCTCTTGTTTCGTGTCTCTATAACCAATAGGCCTTTCATAAAAGGGGCTTGGGGTCCGTCGCCGAGTTATCATTTTGTTCTCACTTTTCACGATTCACGTAAACAACGCAATTGGCTCCATTCATTGCCTTTTAGAAACTGTACGCCAACTGCGTGAATTTAGTTTGTGAATTGGAAGGTGACAACCGCTTCCCCGTCTGTACTTAGAGGTGACAATGCGGAAAGCACTTATATATCTTCGAAAACTAATCATCTTCATCAAGATCATCTACTAGGGTGGGGTGATACTCAGCCTAAATTCACAAAGAACAGCTAAGGAAACAACGTAGGCTAGTGCTATACTAATTGGGGTCATTAAGTGTCTTGCTCAGCTGTTCCACTACCACCCACTATTCACGTCCCCAGGTTCTCCGAAAGCGCTGCGCAGGCCAATGCATGGGGTAGAGGACAGCGCAGCCAGCGTGGCACATGCGTACCCACCTGCCCACGAAGTTCTCGAGAACTGAGCTCTTGTCGGTGCTCTGCCCGCCCACCACGGCGATCTGTGGCAGGTCTAGGTGGCAGGACTGGCCCAGGGAACTGAAAGCATCCTGCAGCCTATTCACCAACGGGATCAGCTCCTCCATCCCGCGGTTCCCCATGGTGGCGGCAGCTAAGGCGGCAGGTCCCGTGTGACGTCACACGCCCCCTGCAAACCCGTGACTTCAATGGACCTTGATGCGCCGGTGTCCCTTTTACTGTCTGTGTTTCTTTAATTCCAGGCTGGCAACTGTTCCGTTCTGCCCCTTCCACTAAGACAGCTCCCGGAAAATAACTAAATAAATAAAAAAAATGCTTACCGGTAGTATGAAGTCCCGGCAACAAAAACGCCCAGAAAGGCATGACGACAAAAGGGGCGGGATGCCCAGAAAGGCATGACGACAAAAGGGGCGGGATGCCCAGAAAGGCATGACGACAAAAGGGGCGGGACTTAGAAAAAGACCCAGAAACGCACCCGAATCGCGTTCTGACGGGGAAAGAGTGATTGACAACGATGTCTTTCAATGGCTAGCCTCCATTTATGGAGCTAGCCAATGGAAGAAGGGGCGTGTTCAAGTCCCCCATACTGTAAACAAAAGTTTTCGCCTGCGCGAACGCTGCTGCGCAGCGGATCGCCAGGCGAAACCTAAAAATGAAACGTTTTCTTTTAATTTTTTAAGAGTAGGCATTGGTCCCTGGGACCACTGCCTGTTCTTAAAAAATGCTGTAACAAACATTCACAAAGGGGAAGGGGTCCCTTGAGGATCCCTTCCCATTTGCGAATGGGTTACCACCTACTTGAAATAGGTGGTAAAATGTGAATTTTTGCAACTGCATTTTGGTCACAAAGCAGTCCTACATACTGATGCAATTCGGTATTAGGAAGGGACGCCCTGAACACTCCCCTTCCTAATAGTGAATCGCAAACCCATTTTGCGGTTACCGAATAGAAATATGGGCTTTGATACATGTAAAAATTATTTTTTGCATTCTGTGAATGAGCCTGTTCGCAAACGTAAAATAGCTTGATACATGTAGCCCCTGGTTCCTGAATGAATTTTGCCCGCAATCCTTCAGGATCTTCACTGGTATTCAGTGAGTGAAAGTGTGAATGAAAGGCCTTGCCTGTGCATAAAGGCTTCAAATGCATTGCGTTGATACTAGAAATCCGAGGGACCATATAGCCACATTAAGAAATGACCCCACTGCACTGCGCCACTGTATAGTTATAATTTCAAACTATCAGGCATTGTTTTACATTTTGACACTAGGACAATATTCATTCAACATATTTTTTGCCCTAGGAGCCAATTTTATTCCCACTTTATTCTCACTTTATTTTCACCAGCACTGCACACCATCAGCACCATCTGAAATACACTGTGGTTAGAAAAATATTTCGATAATCCATCTCAGCATCATTACTAGGTGCGTTGGGTGAGATTTGGATTTACCATTCGCATCCCACATGATGATATTCCGCCATAAGGGTGGGCTGATGGGAATTTTTCAAACCAGTGTCATTTCTTAATGTGGCTATATGGTCCCTCGGATTTCTAGTCTCAACACGACACACAAATAGTTCTTTGGACCAGACATCTCTTCATATTTATCTAGTATATGTTGGGTTCTGAGATGTCGTGGTCGTTAAACAACCCTTTTTTGACCCTTCTCACTGTTTTTCTTAGTATTCAATGCATTGCCCCACTTATTGGCATACAACGTTCACGTGCCATATACTAGACTGGACTCTAAAGGGCTCATTATGATGGCGGAAGGACCGCCACTTCCGGGCCGGCGGTATCGGTCCTTCCACCATCATACTGAAAATTCCCACAACCAAATTAGGATGGCGGTGGGAATCACAATGGTTTCGTGGACATGGTTACGCAAGGTGGTCTTTTTCCGCCTGCCTTGTGGAACCCGGAACGAGGGTAACATTGCAGCGGTGCTGTGCAGGCACCGCTGCAGAGATAAGAGTATGCCCTTCTGCCTGTCTTTTTGCGGCGGATATCTCAGGTGGAGACAGGCTGTGGGGGCCCGTTGCAGGCCCCCTCTGTGTGTGAGGGGGAATGCACTGGGGCTGGCAGCAGTTCCATGCACCAAGTGGCAGGCACCACGTGGTGCCTGCCATGTAGTGCAAGGAAATGCCGTGCATGCTCTTTTGACATTGCAGATGGTGCTGCAGCCAGCAGCACAATCCGCAATGATAAACGGCCAGGATGCACCCGCCAGTATTGCAGGCGCATCCTAAATGCACTTGTGGGAGCGCTGCACGACAGCATCGTTATGATGGTGGGTGGACTGAGGTACATCCGCCATCAAAATCAGCCCCATAGCTACTCTGGAGTAAACCTGATAAATGGGCTCGAGATGCCAAGTCATCGTAATGGAAAGAAAAGTAATTGGTGTTAGAAGTTTGGTTGGCTTTCGTACATATGCTACAGTAGGGTAGAAAGGTGATTTTATGGCCTAGTTTATTCAATGGGTTGCCCCTATCTTGGTTCTGTTAAACATCATGGCCATATCACAAAGCAGCCTTCTACGTTAGAAAGCCTTTATTGAATTGTTTTATGATACTTGAGTTATTTTGTCAGGTGGTGTGTGATTGTAATTGTTTCAAAATTTCATTGCCTCCTATTCATATGCTCATAAAATTCTAGGTAAAGTTTTGTGAAAAACATACTATACGAGCAAAACGCCAGCAAAAACGATGATAAAGAAGAAAACCCCCAGACGTTTTGTCGGACTTTTTTAGAAAAAGAAGTAAACCATATTTTAGGGTTTTGTCAGTATTTCAGTTATTATAAAGGAATATTTTCCAGTACAAAAAGTTGACTATTACCAAAGATGGTACTCACAAACTATCAAAAATATGCATTGTAGTGATGCGCAAATTATTAATCTTGCACACTTCTGTCGACCTAATTATAATTTTGCACAGTTTTACTTTTATGTGCTCTTGTCGTTTCCTACCTTTTTAAATTCTGCCTGGTTGTGTCTATTTTTTGGGCATATTTCCATTATCTACCTGCAGATTATGCATCAATGATCTATATGCTCCATGGACAGAGTCGAAGGGGCATACTTATGAAATAGTGTCACAGGGCAGCGCAGCACGTCACCTTGCTGAGTTGTACTTCTTTACTGGGAAAGTGCAGGAATGTGCTGTATTAATGGCGTACAGTGCATTCCTGACTTTTCCCCCTGCTGGCGTGCGATGGGCTGTCTAGTGCCAATTCAGGCATCCGTGAAGCTTGGTGAAGCTTGGTGCAAGGGGCCCTGCGTACCTTGCAGGATTGTTTTTGAGCTGGAAGGGACACCTTTCTGCACAAAAAAATCTAGGAGGTTTTCCTCTTCTGCAGCACACATAGAAAGAGGAGCAAATAAAGATATTTTTCCTTGTTCAGTGGGAGAGATGTAACTTTTTGGCTCATTTCCAGGCTTAGAAGGTCTTGTAAATCTGGGAATGTGTCAAATACCATGGGAGATGCATGGGAAAACCCACAAAACGCCCATGGAATGCCTACCCAGGGCAGAGAGATGAAACGCAGCAATTTATGCTGCTTTACTTTACTTCAGATTTTTGGAGCCACTCAAAGCCACACAAAGTAGCTTTGCATGGGTCAAAAATCTGACGTAAAATTTAAAATTAAAACACATTGCGTGGTGTAAGAGCGACAGAAACTGGGTCATAAACATGGCCTACAGTACTGTTAAGTGCATACTTGGTTTGAAGAAAGGGGAGCACTGTTTGGAACAGGCCTTTCAATTGACCCAATATTTAAATAGATTTCCAGCCTAAGTGAACTTTAATTTCAAGACACTCCAAAACCTTGCTGTTCAAGGGCAAAGAAAGGCATTGACGATTCATCTTCACAGATATGGAATTCATGCATTCTGGATTGTGCTAATGAGATCATCACCTTCGCTTGTCATCCGCTGGGGCTATTTACCTGCGGAGCCATTACTCCCAAGCCTCTGAGACTGCCATCCATTACCTGGGTCTTCTTTAATGTTGCTGTCACTTTGTAAGCTGTAAAGACCCTCATCTCTCAAAGCTAACAGATGATAGCTGCGCAAAAGACTGACTGCGTCGCATCAATCGCGCCATGCACTGCCCATTGTAAAGGAATAGAGGAAGAGCTAGTGAGGAGGCCTCACTGAAACACTGACACAGGAGCACATGTGATCGAAGTCCTCTAGGAGAGCAGGCAGGATCATAGAGGGCAGAGTAAAGCACATGGTGCAGCCCATTAAGCAGAATCACAGGCCTCAGGGAGCAAGGCTTGACCTGCGACAGTGACCTGGTCACAGCACCCCTCCACACATTATCCACTGAGAATGGACTTTGGCTATGTCCACGTGTCCTTGCAGATGCAAAATCTGTTGACTTCCTAGTTAACTTTTTTGATACATTTCCGAAGCTTTGTTAATAGTGAAGTTTGAGAAATGTAAAAATAAAGCGGTACAGCTTCAGTGGCCTTTTGTGTTAGCAAGAAATGTTCCCACTATCTTTAACGCCTTCAAACGCTCATGACGAGCTGAGCTCGTCATGAGTTACGCCTCTCGTACGCTCATGACGAGCTCAGCTCGTCATGTAACGCGGGTTTTTAAAAGTGCAGCGCACAGCGGGAAAACCGCTAGCGCGCATGCAGTTAAAATGACCAATGCCCAGCATACCTCCTCACACCCGGCTTCACTTCAAAGTGTTCCCTTCGAAGTTCCTACCCTGACTTTAGGATCACCATGGCTTCAACAGCTCACTCCTTGGTGCTCCAAGTAAGACCCGGACCCTATCTCATTCTGGCCCCTACCCTTTTCCCCTGTGCCACTAATTACCGACCTTGGGGGGCCATATTTATGACCAGGTTTGTGTTGCAACACAAACCGTAAGTCATATTCTTGAAGCCACGCAAAGCCACTTTGCGTGGTTTCAATGGCTTCAAAAATCTGGAATAACACATTGCAGCGCAAATAGCTGAGTTGCATTACTCTGCGCAAGGGAGGTGTTCAATGGGCATTGCGGGGGTGTTCCCATGCAACTCCCATGGATTTTGATGCATTTCCAGATTTACCAAACCTGGTAAACCTGGGAATGTGCCAAAAGGATACTCCTCCCCAGGAGAGGGGTAACGAGGAAAAATAATTGTATTGCTCCTCGTTTTCTCCTCTTTCTATGTGTGCTGCACTGTGCATAGAATTAGAAAAAAAGCTCTCATGTTTTTTGGGGGGCAGAAAGTTGATCCTTCCTGCACAAATATAATCCTGCCTGCCTACAACACAGGCTCTCTTTCACAATGCTGCAAGGGTGCCTGCATTGGAGCTAGGCTGCCCTAGCAGCACCAGCGCAAGGGAAAAGGACAGGAATGCATCTTGTTGGATACATTCAGCGCAATCCTGCCCTTTCCCTGTGACACAGGATAATCCCCTTTGTGTCCATAGTTGTTTCCAGTCACAGTAAATCGCACCCTACACTCATATGACAGCAAGTGGTTGGATTAAAGCTCCATGCAAACCTTTTTATTAGCAAAGAGGGGTAATTTCACCTAACTGTACAGGGGTAGCTGTAAATAAGCCCCCTTGTTCCCTAGAAGTGAGCATTGGAAGGATAGAAGCCAGCCAATCAGAGAGATGGTAAAAAAACTACTTACAGGGGAGAGACAAACAAAAGATGGTTACACTGTGACAAGCAGATACAAGGAAAGCCAATCAATAAGAAGCAAATAAGGTCATCAAAATGACAATAAAACAAACTGATACCAAGCATGCCCCTGTAAGTTCTTAGGAAGCCCACAATAGGCCGTTATGTAATGAGACAGCTTATGATGTCTCCTTGGTATTAAAAACTTGTCGGAATGCTTGCAGAGACAAAATAAATAAAGCATGTCTGGTCATAAGTACCAGTGGCATTAAAAAAGTGTAAAGCTCTGCTGTTGCTGGGTACACTTTAAAAAGTTATGAGTTAAGAATAGCATGCCCTACATCCTGAGGTGGCTGGAAAAGCCAAAGACGGGTACCTGCAGTGTCTGTCAGAGTCATAGTATGTAGTGCAAGGTGTTGCTGGAGCTCACAACCTTTGTGCAGGAGCAGCAGAGCACATGTTAAGCTCTTGAAACCCAGGCTGTATGATCAGATTGATAGCATGAGTACAAAGGCCATGAACTGCAACCTAATCTTTCTGGACATAGCCACAAGCCATGTGTTGGGAATGTGCCCTTGTTACATGGGCTTCTGGGATTTTTTTGCCTTTTTATTGAACCCTATTTTTGTTGGCAGGCAGAATTCTGTGCACTTTATCCCTTCTAACCAATAGCAAAGTGTTTGTGCTCTCTCTGTCAAACATGATAAAAGTGGTATACACTTAATTGGCACATTTTATTTACCTTGAAGTCCCTCATATATAAATAGTATTCAGACACTGTTGGTGGGAGACTTTGGGGAAATTTAATGACATTTTATTTGAAACTGTTAGTAGCACTGTGGGCTTTTACTTTTTTAATCTTTGCAGTATTAGTTGTTAACTCTCTGCTTGGGCATTCTGCCATCTAATTAGTTTTGCCGTTGCAACACTATTTTTCCTTCAGTTCTATTTTTCCTTAGACTATTACATTTTGCACTGCCATTTTAGTTAGTGCCGTAGCCTCCATGACACAGTCTCAGTCGCACTTTTTAAGGAGACGAGCTGCGCCACCAGCTCGCCAATGCCAAGCCCATCTGCACGTGTCCACACACCAGCCCTGCACAGTGGCAACCAAGCTACTGATTTGGCTACCAGTTCCTCTCTGCTAGACTGCTCCTATTCCCAGTCACTTATAAGGTATTCACGCGGCAGAATTATGGAGTGTTGAGGTGCAGTGTTTGGCCTCATCAGTATGCAGTCATTTTTTTCATCCTTAGTGTATAATGTGGGCAAATTGTACTATTCCAATGAGCAAATTTCCGCAGATACTCTAGTTAATATTAAGGCTTGCCCTCTTTCCATCCACAATACCACATATAACAAAGGTATTCACCCTTGCAACATAAGATTACCTTAATAAATGCTAGATCCATGTTCAAGCACCCCACATACATCCATGATATCCTCAACTTTTAAGCACTCAAATTGCTTTTTATAACTGAAACATGGATCTCTAATGACACTGCTTCCAGCCTTGGCTGCTCCTGTCCATTAGGATTTAAAATATTGGACCTCCCTCGTCAAGCTTGTAGAGGTGGTGGGCTACCCATTATTTTTAATGAAATCTGGAGTGTCAAAACTCTACATCTTGACAGCCCTCACTTAGTTGACTTACTCAGCTTAGAGTTAAAAGCTTCTTCTTTGGTCTCCCTAGTTGTGGTGATATGTTTTCGCCCCCCAAGACCTGCCACTAACTTTTTTCATTCCTTGAACAAATTGATTTTATCCCTGGTATTATCCAGCCGTAATTTTCTATTCTAGGGGACTTTAACATGATGACATCGCAGATGCTATTTCCAAAGATCTTAACATTCATTGAAGGCAGTTAGTTTCATGCTACTGGTCCCTGAACACACTCGTAAAGACGGTCACAATATTGACATTATTTTTGCCTCAAATAATTTGATTACACTCCCTCAGGTATGGACTGACCATTTTTTCATCCTCTTCTGTTTTCAAATTTCTGAATCCCCACACCCCCTTCAACTGAAACAATCCTTGTGGCACACCTTTGGTCCAAAATGTCACCTGGAGCCTTGTCGAGCATGCTTATTACTACCTCTCTTTGGCCAACTAATTATCTAGTTGAGGTTGACAGTACTGTTACATCCTCAACTTGGGGTACATGGGTGCCTGAGTCAGCTGCTCTTTTATCACCTAGATGTCTATGGAGGAAGCTGACGTTTTCTGTAAAAATTGGATTAAGCAGGCCTAGGACTCTTGTACTCCGTTCAAGAAAATGTGTCCCTGCAAAAGGTCTTCTGCACCATGGTACAATGACAACCTCAGACTAGCTAAACTTAAGCGCACAGCTATTGAAAAGCACTAGCAAGCAAGTTACTCTATAGAAATTAATTTGAAATTAAGAAGAGCTCAAAAATTTACAATGCACACATATATGCTGCTAAAGCGGAGTATTATTTTAGTACAATACTCCAAGCATTCAGCACCTCTGAACAGGTTTTCTCTGTATCATGCTCCTCCAATACAGTTGAACATTCCCAACAGCTTGGCGATTCCCTCTCACTGTAATTTGAGGAAAAGGTTGCTAATATTGTTTGGAGCCACACCATTCCAGTTAATCTATCCAATAAAGATTTACCATCTGATCCCATTCAAGAGAGAAATGAAATGGACAGTTCAGCTTGCATGATTAAAAGTCTTGCCTCACTCCATACAAATAAGATTCACAGCCTGGATAATTCCTTATTGTCTGACTCACACTTGCATATTCTGTCTAACAAGTTTTGGAAAGTGGCATCAAGTCATCTAGGACCTCTCCTCTAATTAGTTTGCAATATTTCACTACTTACTGGTGTAATGCTATCTGTAACACCAGTAGATAACAATAAAGTTATGTTGGTTCCTCTCTTGAAAAAACCTTCAGCTGACCCCACAGTCTCTATTCATTTTAGACTTATTTTCTTACTCCCTTTTCTGGTCACAAATTTGGAAAGACATCCCAATTAATCAATCAATCAATCAATCATTTGTAAAGTGCACTACATACCACGAGGGTCTCAAGGCGCTGGGGGGGGGGGTGCTACTGATCGAACAGCCAGGTCTTGAGTATCCTCCTGAAGGTCAGCAGGTCTTGGGTCTGTCGTAGGCTCAGTGGGAGGGTGTTCCATGCATTGGCGGCGGGGTGGGAGAAGGATCTCCCACCGGTGGCTGTTCTGTGGATGCGTGGGAGGGTGGCGAGTGAGAGGTTGGTGGAGCGTAGCTGGAGGTTGGGGATGTAGAGTGAGAGCCGTCTGTTGAGGTAGGCTGGGCCGGTCTTGTGGAGTGCCTTGTGTACGTGGGTGAGGAGCTTGAAGGATATCCTCTTGTTGACGGGGAGCCAGTGCAAGTTTCTCGGGTGGGGGGTGATGTGGCCGTGGCGTGGTATGTCGAGGATCAGTCATGCCGAGGCGTTTTGGATATATTGTAGTCGTTTGATGAGCTTGGTCGGGGCTCCCGCGTAGAGGGCATTTCCATAGTCGAGTCTGCTGCTGACGAGGGTCTGGGTGACTGTCTTTCTTGTATCAGTCGTGATCCATCTGTAGATCTTTCGGAGTATGCTGAGGATGTTGAAGGAGGAGGAGGAGACGCCGTTGACTTGCTTGGTCATTGAGTGCTCTGAGTAGAGGATGGTTCCCAGGTTGCGTGCGTGGTCGGTGGGTGTCGGGGCTGCCCCCAGTGCCGTCAGCCACCAGGAGTCGTCCCAGGCTGAAGGGTTGGAGCCGAGGATGAGGACCTCCGTTTAGTCCGAGTTCAGCTTCAGATGGTTGGTCTTAATCCAGTCGGCGACGGCATTCATTCCTTCGTGGAGGTTGGATTTGGCGGTGATGGGGTCCTTGGTGAGGGAGAGGATCAGCTGAGTGTCGTCGGCGTAGGAGATTATGTGGAGGTTGTGCTGTCGGGCTAAGTGTGCGAGTGGGGCCATGTATATGTTGAACAGCGTCGGGCTGAGGGAGGATCCATGGGCTACGCCGCAGATGATCTTGGAGACTTTGAAATGGAAAGGGGGAGGCGGACCCTCTGGGTTCTGCCGGAGAGGAAGTTGGTGGTCCAATCCAGAGCCTTGTCTCGGATCCCTGCGGTGTGGAGGCGTGCACGTGGTGTGCGGTGGCAGACGGAGTCGAAGGCAGCAGAGCGGTCTGGGAGGATGAGTGCTGCGGTCTTGCTGTTGTCCAACTTGGTCCTGATGTCATCGGTGATGGCGATGAGGGCAGTCTCGGTGCTGTGGTTGCTGCCGAACTGTGAGTGGCAAGGGTCCAGGATTCTGTTTTCTTCGAGGTATCGGGTTAGCTTTCTGTTGATGGTTTTCTTGATTACCTTGGCCGGGAAGGGGAGCAGAGAGATGGGCCGGAAGTTCTTGAGGTCTCTTGGGTCTGCCTTAGGCTTTTGAGTAGGGCATTGCTCTCGGCATGTTTCCAGATCTCTGGGAAGGTTGTGGTCTCAAGGAAGAGATTGATAATGTTGTGCAGGTGGAGTGCGATGGAGCTACTTGCTCTGTTGAAGACGTGGTGCAGGAATGGGTCTGACGAAGAGCCGGAATGGATTGTGCGCATGGTCTTGATGGTGTCCTCGATGCTCACGCTGGCCCAGGCTAGCAGGGGGTTGTGGCCGATGGTGTGCGGAGGGTCTGTACTGTTGCTGTCTGTTGGGGCTGTCTGGGTGTTGAAGCTGGCGTGGATGTCTGCTATCTTGCGGTGGAAGAAGGTGGCGAGGGAGTCACACAGGGCTTGCCATTGGTGTTGGAGCTGGGGTTGGAGAGTTCCTTCACGATGTTGAAGAGCTCCTTGCTATTGTGTGCGTTGTTGTCGAGGAGTTCTTTGAAGGAGGTCCTCCTGGCCGCCCTGATGAGGTGGTGGTGGTTGCCGATAGCGTCCTTGTGTGCTGCGTGGCTGTCCGGAGTTTGTTCACTGTGCCATTTCTTCTCGAGTTTCCGGCAGGCTTGCTTGGAGGCTAGGAGTTCTGGGGTGAACCAGCTGGCCCTCTTGCTGGTGTCTCTGTGGGGGGGTTTCTTCAGCGTGGCGAGGGTGTTGATGCAGTCCTCGATCCAGCGTCTGAAGCTGTGGGCAGCGTCGCCGGTGTTGAAGAGTTCGGTGGGTGGGCTGAGAGTGAGGTTTGCGTGTAGTTGTTCTTCGGTTATTTTTCTCGAGCGGCGGCAGGGGATCTGTTGGGTGCTGTGGTGTGTGGTGGGCTTCTTGAAGGCGAAATGGATGCAAGGTTAGTCGGTCCAGAGGAGATCGGTAGTGTGGCTCACAGAGACGTGGGGGCCTGAGGAGAAGAAGGGGTCGAGCATGTGGCCGGCGGAGTGGGTGGGCATTGTGATGAGTTACTTCCGTCCAAGGTTGGCGAGGTTATCGATCAGGGTTATGGAGTTGTTTTCATTGTTGTTCTCAAGGAGAAAGTTCAGGTCTCCGAGGAGGATGTAGTCTGTGGAGGTCAGGGCGTGTGTGCTGATCAAGTTGGCGATGAAGTCGCTGAACTGGGGACAGGGTCCAGGGGGTGGGCAGATGAGGGTGCCTCTGAGGGTGCTGTTAGGGTCTGTGTGGATCGGGAAATACATGTGTTCGGCAGTGCAGAGCGCGTCGGTGGTGCTGACCTGATGCTGTTCTTGTGGACGATGGCGATTCCTCCTCCGACTCTGTTGGTGCGGTCTCTGAGGGTTATCTTGTAGCCGTCTGGGATGGCTATGGTGATGTCTGGTGTGGAGGAGTAGTTAAACCAGGTCTCTGTCAGGAAGGCAATGTCCGGGGATGTTGTGTCGAGCAGGTCCCAGAGCTCGACGGCATGCTTGTGTGCTTAGCGGGTGTTCAGTAGTATGCATCGGAGGTGGTTGGGGTCTTTCTTGGTGGGTGGTTCATCGGCTCTGAGGCTGGTGTAGCTGCGGTTCCGGCAGATGAAGGGGCTTTGTGCGCGTTTTGGGGTGGCCTTGAAGTAGGTGTGGATCTGTCCGGAGTTGAGAGTGTGCAGAGTGCTGGCTTCGTAGTGGCAGCAATCGTCATAGCGGGTGCGGGGGTCAGGGGTTCTGGTGCTGGTTTCGGTCCAGGCACGGATGGGCGCAGGCGGGCTTGCCTTAGGTGCGCCATCGGCGCACTAGCGGCGTGGCCGCACACAGGCCGCCACATATGGGGAGGTGGAAGGAAGGAGCAGCTGGGAGGCGGGAGGGGGGAGCAGTGAATGGGCAGTGGGCCGTCAGGGGACGGGGCCGCAGGGGACGCAGCGGCGAGGGCAGTGAGGGACATCAAAGGTAACAAAAGGAAAGAGGGGCACAAAATCGAGGGGAACGAAAGGCAAAAGGGGCACAGAAACGAGGGAAAAACGAGTGGCACAGAGGGCAGAAGGGCACAAAAAACGAGTGGAACAGAGGGAAGAAGGGCACAAAAAATGAATGGAACAGAAAGCAAAAGGGGCACGAAAACAAGGGAAAAACGAGTGAAACAGAGAGCAGAAGGGCACAAAAAACAAGTGGAACTGAGGGCAGAAGGGCACAAAAAACAAGTGGAACAGAAGGCAAAAGGGGCACAAAAACAAGGGAAAACGAGTGGCACATAAGGCAGAAGGGCACAAAAACGAGTGAAACAAGGCAAAAGGGGCATAAAAAAGAGGGCAAAACGAATGGCACAGAGGGCAGAAGGGCACACAAAAATGAGTGGAACAGAGGGCAGAAGGGCACAAAAAACGAGTGGAACAGAAGGCAAAAGGGGCACAAAAACGAGGAAAAAAATGAGTGGCACAGAAGGCAGATGGGCACAAAAAACGAGTGGAACAGAAGGCAAATGGGGCACAAAAACGAGGGAAAAACGAGTGGCACAGAAGGCAAAAGGGCACAGAAATACCGGAAAAACTAGTGTCACAGAGGCAAAATACAGAACACAGAAATACAGGGGCAGCTAAGAACAGAAGGTAGAACGGGCAGAGAGGCAGGGGTCAGCGAGGGGAACAGAAGCGAAAACCTGGCAGAGACACGGGGGCAGCGAGGGAAACAGAAGGGAAAACCAGGCAGAGACACAGGGGCAGCAAGGGGTACAGAAGGAAAGACCGGGCAGAGAGAGCACAGGGACAGCCAGGGGAACAGAGGGAAGAAAAAGGGGCACGGACCACGTACAGGCAGCAGGGGAAGACGGACAACAGCAGTCACAGACACAACAATGAAAATACAGGCAATACAATAAAAGCAATAAATCGGTGGATGAACAAACCTACCTACGGCCTACCACTGGCCAGCAGGGATGAGTCGCAGGGGGTAGTCTGCGAGTGGTGGAGAGCCTCAAACTTCCTCAGCAGCGGCAATTGGGGCAGGGAGACAGAGGCGGTGCTGTGCGGAGGGGGAGCGACCTACCTGGTGGGGTCAAGGGTCTTTCCAATTTCCTTGATGATCGTGATCTTCTTGATCCATCACAGTCTGGCTTTCAGCCAGCTCATGATATGGAATCTGCATTTGTAGCTGTGTTAGATTACCTTAAAATTGCAGCAGGCAAGGATCATTTAGTAGCCTTGATGCTACTAGCCCCGTCTGTTGCCTTTGATATAGTAAATCATAACATATTCATTTCAAGGTTAAGGGAAGTTAGTAGTCGAGGTGTGTCCCTCAAGTGGTTTTCATTCTATTAGGCTGGAAGAACACAAGTGATATATCTCCCTCCTTTTGTATCTATGTTCAGAGACATAGGGTCTGTTGGCCTCTGAGTCTCTTATGGCTCTTCCCTTAGTCCTGCTTTGTTTAACATCTATCTGAAACCTCTGGCAAAAGTAATTCATAGCCATGGAATTAATTTAATAAACTATACAAATGACCCAAAAATGATTTTGTCTTTACACCAAAATAGTCCTTTGCCACTCAACTCCCTTCATAAGTGTCTTAGGAATAATCTCCTGCTGGCTAGAAATGAATTCACTGAATTTCAATGGGAACAAAACAGAAATTCTCCACTGCTCCGTTGGCAATCCCACTCTTCCTTTACCAGACAATTTTTGACTTCTATCTACCAATTCTATTCTGACTGTCTCCCCAGTGGTTCGTAACCTGGGGATTTAAATGAATACATATCTGTCAAGTTCTACTAAATTGAACTAACTTTCTTCTAAGTGTTTTTTTCTGTTGAAGACACCACACAAAATATTACCATTTCTCCACTGTCAACATTGACTGCAGATGGCCCAGTCACCTATTTTGAGCCATCTGGATTATTGTATTGCTCTGAAGCTAGGGGCTCCTGACTATCTCGTTACTTTGATGTGACAGATTCAGATGGCTGCTGGCAAGCTTGTTATGTCTCACCTTTGGTCTTCTTCTTCTTCTTCGGTGGCATTGTTTAAATTGCATTGGCTTCCCATCTGTAGGAGGATTCAGTTAAAGGCTTTGTCTATAATACATGGTCTGCCCCTTGCTTTTTACAATTAAGACTCTGTTGTTACATACCTTCCCATCCACTACGATCTGCCTATGAAAACTTACTTATTGTGCCCTGAGTAAATAGATGCCAACTTGGTGTTCCTTCTTTCTTGATGCAGACACTCAGTTGTGGAACTATCTGCCTATATAATTATGGCAAATTTATGGCCTCCTAATGTTTACGAAATCCCTTATACCCTGAATTTATACACTTTAGTACATTCTGGTTTTTGTTCTGTTGGCCTCTGAGTTTGTCCACTGATGTAATTCTTTTTCTTACTTCCCTGTCTATACACCAGAATGCAATCTACAAGTGGAAATAATAACAGTAATATATAGTACTACCTCTACCCAGGGCTTGTAAATAAAATGCTACCAGTGGGCTGCAGCACTCACTGTGCTACCAACACAAGTAGCACTAGAAAATCATGTTGGTTGACCTGCCCCTGCAGCCTCAGTGTGCCATTTTATTTTGCCAGATGAGATGGCAAAACAAACTTTTTGCTGCTACTTCAAGTGAAACTATTTACTATAAACCTGGCTGCACAGTGTGTGAATCTATCAATGATGAATTTACAAAAATGAAACAATATCTCAATCAATTTGTTAAACAATATCAGCAGTAATCTATTTTATTTTGACAATGTCATCTATAATATATGTCACTGCTGTACAGTCATATGTGTTAACCTTTGTACCACCGTGCTCTATCTCAATTAGAAACAACAATTAAACAAAAGAGGGTAAAATGGCCTAGTTCACAATTGAAGTTGTCAATTCCAAACATATGTTTGTTGCCCAATGCATTTCGGGGTCTCTGTCCCTTCTTCAGGGGCAACTGTGAAAAGATATAAACAACGATAAAGAAGGAGGAAATATAATCGATCAAGAATGTAGGTAATTCAGGTTTTATGAGAATCAACTGATGAAAATAAATCTCAAACGTTGTTTTTATTTTTTCACAGTGGCCCCTGAAGATCAGGCAGTTTGCCACTTGATCCTGTTGGTGTCTGAAGTAGTCAGTTGGTATCTGAAGTAGTCAGCCTTGGCACTCCTGATTTGTTTGTTGTAGAGGCTCCTGACATCTCTAAGGAGTTTTAGTTGGTCCGAGGAGGGATTGGATCGCCAGGATTGTCGACTGCACTAATGTTACGTCGTTCTGTGTTTAAGTTGTCATTATACCATGGTTTGGATATTTTTGTTGAGGCATTTTTATGTTGGAGTGGTGCAATGTCATCCATGATGTTGGTGATTGTCGAATTATAGGTGTCGGTGAGTGATTGCACCTCAACCAAGTCAGCTCGGGCGGAGAGGGCAGATTTACATTGAGCAGCTAGATCATCAGAGTTTATTGATCTGAGGTCTCTTTCCATATCTTTGATTTCAAAGGTTGAGCCTTCCTCATCAACACCTCCATGTTAATGTAAAAGAGGATGCTACGGTGGTTGGACCAATCACAAGGAGTAATGAAATCTAGGGTGATGGTATTCCCTTTAGAGATGATGAGGTCTAGAGTTTCCCCTTTAATATGAGTTGGTTGGTTGCAGTGCTGAGTCAGATCTTGATCATTTACGAATGATTTAAGGCAAGATACAACATAATTGTTGGGGTAAGACCAGTGAAGGTTGAAATCACCAAGGAAGATTTGGGCACAGCTGAGTCGACATTGCTAGTGATGATTTCAATTGGTTGCTCAATGAAGGGGAGATTGTCACCTGGAGGTGGTAAAAGGTGTGAAGTTTGCAAACCGGTAGGTTGTTACTTGAGATGTTGAGACACAGGTATTCACTGGAGGAAGGCGCAGAGGGCTCCAAGTGAGAATCAAGAGTGAGAAATCAAGAGTGTGTTCCTGTGAATACAGGCTAGGCTACCACCCAACTACAGAGCTCTGTCTATCCTAATTATGTCATGAGTGGCAGGTGCTAGGAGGCTTAGGATGGCTTGCTCAGGACATGCAAGGATGCTTTTCATTATAAATAAACTCTAATTTCCAGGATTTGTTAGAGGAGTGCTATGTTGATATTGGCACGGTCTCTACATGCTAATGCTTCAGCCGAACAGCTTGCTGACTTCTTCAGGCAAGGGTGTCCACTTAGGTTAGGAACTACATACTAGGAGTAGGGCCAATTCTCTAAATTGTATTGTATGCCTGCATATATACATTTTCTTACTCCTATGGTGGAGATTTTTAGTCCTTTCACTGTTCTGGTGCTATTAGGAGCTTTCATTTGCTTCTATCTATTGATCATTGCAGCATATATATTCTACACAAGAATCACTCTGGTTCAGTAAAATATTGAAAGCATCTCTTTGTGTATTTCTTGTATACTTCTCCGAGAGTACAAGACCACAAGTGACTGAGTGTTAGAAATGGGGGTCTCTAGTTGGCAGAGGTAAGTACCTTTGACCGAGTAGGGGCCCTTGCTTCTAGTGAGGGAAAGGGGGGTACGCTCCTGGATAACCACTGCTCACCCCGTTGGTATCTTTGCATGAGCAGACAGGCTTATCTCAGAGGCATTTGTGAATACATTCAGTAATACAGTGCAAACTCTACAAATGGACACTGCCCCAGTTTAGAAAAATAAGTAATCTTTACTAGACTTAACACAAAACCAAATGACAAAAATCCACAATACTGTAATCAAAAATCAGTCTTTAAAATGGTAGAAAATAGCTTAGTTCAAAGTAGATGGTAAATGCGACACTTTACTCTCAAAGTACCTGGGATGCATCACGCAATACAAATAAAACGGTCGCAGGGAAGTTGATGTGCTGTTCCTTACACTCAGGTGAGTGTATGCATTGGTTCCTTACTGCCGCACAGGGGTGGTGATGCGTTGCTTTCTTACTGTCATGGGGAGTTGATGCGTCGTTTTGAGGTTCCGTGAGAATCATTACTAAGCCTGGGCGTAGTGGGGCGTAGTGGGGCTCCGCGGAGCTACGCGGAGAGGGCGAGAAGCTACGCCCACTCCCGCACTCCGTGTAGCCGCACTACGCACCTCCCTCCCGCTCTCCCCTACATACTTTATTTAAGAAATTACACTGATTAAAACAATTTTAAAGCACTTACCTTGTCCGGGGCTCGTCCGGGGCTCCCTCTTTGAATAGCGTCCTTTTCCTGGATACCAATGCGCATGCGCGGGCGGCCGCGCATGCGCATTTCTCCCGAGAAATGCGCATGCGCGGCCGCCCGCGCATGCGCATTTGTTTCCAGGAAAAGGACGCTATTCAAAGAGGGAGCCCCGGACGAGCCCCGGACAAGGTAAGTGCTTTAAAATTGTTTTAATCAGTGTAATTGCTTAAATAAAGTATCTAGTGGAGGGCGGGAGGGAGGCGGGTGGCAGCCGACTCGGCTACGCTCACGGAGTGGGCGTAGTGTTGCCGGCTACGCTGCCTACGCAAAATGCGTAGAAGGCAACACTATGCCTACTCCGTGGGCGTAGCCGATTCCTCCGCCTAGGGTTAATCATTACGACGTTTTGGGCATTCTCGGATATGGACGAGTTTGGTATCTATGAACCGTAAATGACGAGATTAGTAGGTGTATGCGTTTACGCTACACTACTTAGAAGGGTTCGTCTCCTTTACGGGTTTTTCCATCTGAACCCTCGGGTTCCATTTTAGATACGGCATCCATTTTGTTTCTTGCCCTCACGTAGCCAGCGAAGGGACAATGTCCGCTTCGTGACCCTGGGATTCCCAAGCTCTGGCGGAAGATGAATATTCTTTGGGGTCGTCTTTACGACCGGGGGAATGACACGGCAAAGGCAGATGGCTCAGCTTGAGGCTTATTCTGCCGGTTTGGTCTATTGTTTCAGCTTTACACATGTTAGGTTTGAGTCCTTTGATCCTGTGATCACGCTTCCGATATTGCCCCCACACTCTTCTGTTACGGTTGTCTGTCTTTCTTACACCTGTTCCTGTCTCTTTCTTTCGCCTGTTTACAACTAGAGTGGAATGTGCCTTATGGCGAGATGATGTGCTTTTACAGTTGGGAACCGGCAATGTTACTATAATCATGTTCCGGGCTTCTGAAAACATGAATGCAATCCTTTTGAAGTTTACTGTGGGAACTGAGTTGTAACCTTTTGTTCGTTATGTCGAGCAATGACGAAAATGTGTATAAAAGGAGCGATTCCCTTTTGCAATTTGAAGCAGACTCTCAGAACCTACACTATGTTGTACTTCTTGCGATTTCTGTATCCCTGCAGTAATAAACGCTGATCTTTGACGCCGAAGGAAGTGTCCCGTGTCTCTGTCACTTGTACGCCAGAGCAGGTAATCCACGAAGGTTTCAGGTGTTGTTCCCTGGCACCGCTGAGCCTTAAAGAACCCAGTCCTTCAGTTGGCGCCCAACGTGGGGCGACATCAGCGGTACCGGTCCAAAACCTGACGATCGTGAGGAACTTCGTGTGAAATCTCCGAGGAAAGGTGCACCCCGCTTCATCGATCCTGTTGTCGAAATAAGTGGTCCGAAGATTTTTCCTGCGAAGATCTCCGCCTCCTGACGGTTGCGACGGACCGATGCTCTGACTGTCGTCCTGTTTTGGCGCCTGGCGTAGTCCTTTGTACGGCGAGACGACAGACGGGCCTTCCTGGTGACGCCATTGAGCTCTCAGTTAAGTATTTGTGGGTCGCTCCCAGTATCCTTGGTTGTTGTTGGTGCTTAGTCGTTTTGCATGGTTCCATTGCATTTGTGGTTCTTAGTTGTTGGTTCTTAGTTGTTATTTGACAGCTGCAATTGCCAAAAACCGAGGGTTTTGTATTTCACGAAGATTTTGTACTTCGATAACCCTTGAAGTTTGATACTAGGTTAGCGTGCAAGATGCCTGGCCATAGTGGTTTCCTTGGTTTCTTTAAATGTTACAGTATGGACTCCCGGTTGGAGGACTCGTGTCCGATACCTCCAGTTGGAACTCCGATATATGAGCTCTATAGTCGTGGTGTGGGCCCTATTATATATAATGAATATTGGATTTGTTGTACGAAAAATGACGGTGACCTTAGTTGGCCATCACATGGAAGTTTCGACACTAAAATTTTAGATAATCTCGAAGCGAAACTGTTTAAAAGAAAATCTAGGCCGGCTATGTTCGATTCCTTTCGGTTATGGCGCAAAGAGGCCAGGCAGAAAGAAATCAAACAGCTTAAGAAGAATAAGAAAGAAAGTAGTATCATTACGATAATGCAAGATGCAGAACGTCACCATCAAGATAAAGCAGATAAAGAAACGGAAGTTTCAGTTAGACTGCATCACATGTGGGCGGATAAATGTTATCCGGTGTTATCGTCAAATCTCGATAAAAAGGAAGAAGACTCAAAAGAGAATCCTTTGTTAGCGTATTTAATGAAATCACCACCTCCTTATGCACAGGGTGCTACGGCTCCTGTAGTTCCTCCTGTTCCCCCTCCTGTCGTTTTGGCGGCTGCTGGTCAGCCTGTTGTTGGTCCTGTTCTTGCTCCTCTACCTATTCCTCTTCCTACTGCTTCTTTGCCTGTACCTTCTCAGTCTATTGTTCCTGCTACCCCCACTGATCCTACAACCACTTCTAATGCTGTTGCTCCTGTTCTTTTTTCCTCTTCTCCTTCCGTTTGTAATCGTATCCCTAACTCTGTTGCTACCCTCTACTCCCCACTTTCCGGATCGTTACTTCAATCCGATGTCTCTGAAACTCCCCAGAGACGAAGTCAAATCCCTGGTGGAAGAGAGAGAGCGACGTTAGAAACTATGGCGCGTAGATGGATTAGACACCCTGCTAAATACACCTCACGCATAGTTTTCGATACATTTTCTCAGTTCAATGATCCAACACAGAGATTTGTGTTTGAAGAAATGTGCAACTCCTTGAGGGAAGAGTGGGATAATGATGACTTAGATGATGTACCGCCCGAAATGACCGAACTTCAGAGTCGTTTTTTGAATGGTATGATCGTAGGTGCAGATGTACGACTTGCATTAGAGCGATTATTAGCCTTTAGGTCTACAGTGCCTTCTCGGGTATCGTTTGATGACGATTCCGATACTCCGATAGCGAACTCCGGTCAGTATCCTATGAGAGAGGTTCCGCCAGTTTGGATGCCAGGGGATCCGAACGCTAATCCTGTGGTTCTGCCGTATTTCCAAAGGGTTTGGATACACCTCCCATGGAAGCGATCAGAAGTCTTACAGGTGAAGCAATCCTTGCCTGATCCACGCAAAAATCCGGCAGGTTATTATAAGGAGTTATCCCAACTGGTGGATGCTTCTATTATGAACCTTGCTGACATCGACATGTTGTTTGGTAATATTGTACCGCAACCGATTTGGGCAAAAATCCGCCAAGAGAATCATTTGGCTGAGTTGGGTGGTGATTGGGCTATGCTATTAGCGGCTGATGGACGACAAATTGGTGGGGCTAAACCCGAGCAGTTAATTACGGATTTGCCCCAAAGAATCATTACGCTCATGAAAACGCTTATGCCAGCGATGAGGGTGAATTGGGACAAATTGTCGGCTTGTAAGCAAAAGAAAGACGAAAGTGTCTACGATTTCTTTACTAGATTTGAGGAAACATTCATTGATCATAGTGGTCAGGACATGAGTACGGAGGGAGGACAGCGGTTATTTGTTGATACGTTTGTGTTAAATTTGTTGCCTGAACTATGCAACAAATTGAAAAATTCAGAAAGTGCATGGGCCGTTTCAACCCCTGCTCAAATACTAGCGACGGCTCAATACTACGAAAATAGGGAAAAAGAAGAAAGTGATTGTTCAGATAAGAAAACGAAGGAGCTTAAAACGAAGGTTTTGTTGCAACAAGCGTATCCTCCGCATTCGAATCAATATGATTCGCAACAGCAGTATCGGCCACAAGCACAGTCTTCCAGAATGCAGTCACGCTCTGACTCCTCTGACTTTAGATCTATGCTTGGATATAATCAGTGTGCATATTGTAGGGGAGAGGGACATATCAAATTTAATTATCCCACTTTACGTGATCGCTATAATCATGTTTTGGCTCGAGGGGGACGTGGTGGTCCCCAACAGGCATTTCGAGGTAGAGGTCGTGGTAACTCTCAGAATCAGAATGAGCGCTCTCCTACTTCGTTGGATGCGAATAATTGTTTTGATCAGCGGAATGCGAGGTCCGATAGATCGGCAGAGTACCATGTGGACGATTATTACATTGGACATGAGATTGAGGCAGGTGATCGTTACTAGGACAGCCACAGACAAAGAGAGGGAGTAGTGTCAGTTCCGGTTGATCAGAGAGGGCCTTACGTCGCAGTTGCTACATCTGGCGTAGTTGAGCCTTTTCTGTTGGACACTGGTGCAGCAAAAAGTTCCATCATGCATTCAAAACTCCCTGGCGCACCTCTGTCCGGCTTAGCGAATGTTTTCGTTGGATTCTCTGGCGCCCCTGTTAGCAATCCTGTCTCCAGCCCTTTGCCCCTTACGATTGGTCCTCGTGAGCTGGAGGCTCCCTTGATTCTCTCCACTGGTTGTGGCGAGAATCTTTTGGGTTTGGATTTGTTAAAACGGTTATATGCAACTTTGTACTGCTCTCCTGCGGGAGTGGAGCTTACATTAGGTCAGAGAATAATCTCTCCTATGTACTTATCGATCGATAAGTTCCCACTGGAACTGAGTTCCCTTCCTGCGTCACTATGGGCCACAGGCCCCAATGATGTGGGTTTGTTGGACATTCCAACTTATGTGGTTCAGTTGAAATCAAATGTGCGATGTGCGGCGGCCCGGATCCTCACCAACACCCCGGCCAGAGCTTCAGCCAAACCTGCTCTGAAGCTCCTCCACTGGCTCCCAGTGAGGGAACGTGTGATTTTCAAAGTCCTTTGCCTAGCGCATAAGCTACTGCAGAATCAAGGCCCTCCTATTCTTAGGAAATTCATAAAGCCCTACAAAGCCTCCAGATCCCTTCGATCAGACACTGAATCCCTTATCATCCTGCCCAGATTCAAGAAAGCCCGCTCGGGTGGAAGACGCTTCTTGGTCCATACTGCACGCCTCTGGAATGCTCTTCCCCGAGACCTGAGAAAAGAACCCAATTACCTACGATTCAGGAAACGGCTCAAAGCCCATCTGTTTCCGTAATTTTTAACCCTCCCCTTCTGAATCTTGTCCTCCCCCCTCTCCGACGCCGAACCCACAGAAGTAGGGATCTTCAGCGCTGGGATACCTTAGGGTGACTACGCGCTCTCTACATTTTTTTAATAATAATAATAAAACGTATACCTCAGTATCGTATTTCTCTTGATGGTGAGCGAGCGCTATTAGCGATCGTTTATGACCTGATCGAAAAGGATGTCATTGAAGAAACTTGGGGAAATGTGTGTAATAGTCCTGTGTTACCCATCCTGAAACGAACTGATCCATCTAAACCTCCTGTGTACCATTTTGTAATTGATTTAAGAGAGGTGAATAAGATCGTGGTCCCACAATTTCCTGTGGTGCCAGATATCACGGCCTTGTTGACCTTAATTCCAGCTTCTGCCTCCTGGTTCACGGTGATTGACCTAAAGAATGCTTTCTTTAGCATTCCGATTGCTGAGGAAAGCAGAGATCTATTTGGATTCTCACTAGGTGGTCGCAGTTTTAGATTTAAATGCGCACCACAGGGCTATTGTGAGAGTCCATCGATCTACAGTCAAGCCCTTAAAAGTCAACTGGATGCATTTGTATTACCGACGGGTGCAGCTTTGATTCAGTACGTTGATGACTTATTAGTGGCTGCTGATACCGAGGTTATTTGCAGAACCACTACAGTGTCGTTGCAGCATTTATGTGACTTACATCACAAGGTGTCACCTTCTAAGCTGCAATATTGTTGTCAAGAAGTAACCTATTTGGGTCACTTATTGTCAAAAGAAGGGAGAAGGTTGACCCCAGAAAGAATTGCAGCGATTGCTCGAATGACTGTGCCAAAAACTCAGAGAGATGTGCGTGCCTTTCTAGGTATTACGTCATACTGCAGACAATGGATTCCAAATTTTTCATTATTAGCGAAGCCATTGTTAGCTCTCACGTGCAAGGATGTTTCGACTCCTTTGCCTTGGACTGAAGAGTGTTAGCAAAGTTTTTCGGAATTACGTGATGCGTTGTGTTCGGCTCCTGTGTTAGGTACTCCCGATTACAGTAAGCCGTTCACACTGTACGTTCACGAGAGGGATGGTTGTGCGTTGAGTGTCTTGACGCAACAATTTGGTGACAAACAACGCCCATGTGCGTATTTTTCCTCAACCTTAGACCCAGTAGCTAGAGCATTACCGAGTTGTCTGAAAGCAACAGCAGCAGCTGCGGTGTCCATTCGACAGTCCGCAGGTTTGGTCATGGATAATATGCTTACGGTGATGGTTCCGCATGCAGTTGACACTCTTCTGAACCGAACGAAAACTCAACACCTGACGAGCGCAAGGTTGTCTGGGTATGAGCTGACACTTTTGGCAAGTCATATACGGATAAAGCGTTGTAATGTGTTGAACCCAGCAACATTGTTGCAGATCAACATGGAATCAGATGATGTAGCACCACATGATTGTTACTTGAGAACTGAAGAAGAGACGAAGGGTCGCATTGACCTGAAAAACACTCCATTGATAGATCCCGATGGTACTTTGTATGTTGATGGCTCGTGCTTCAAGTTGCCGAATGGTGATACGACGACTGCGTATGCTGTAGTGACGTTGAGTACGGTTGTGGAAACTGCGAGATTGAGTCAGAATTCGGCCCAAGCAGCTGAATTGATCGCGTTGACGAGAGCGTGTGTGTTGTCTAGAGGAAAGCGGGTGAATGTGTTTACCGATAGTCAGTATGCATTTGGCATAGCGCACAGTTTTGGTCGATTGTGGAGAGAACGAGGGTTTTTCACGTCGCATGGCACGAAGATACAGCATTAACAACTTGTGAATGACCTTTTGGATGCACTTACATTGCCTAAACAGGTGGCAATAATCAAATGCAGTGCGCATCGGAAAGTGACAGATGATGTTGGCCGCGGTAATGCGTTTGCGGATGAGATTGCTAAAGGGACAGCTACAGATCTGACAAATCGAATGTACGTTACGAGTTCAGTAAGATGGCCAGCGGAGACTGGTATGTGTGAAGACACAGTTGAGAGTGTGAAAGAGATACAGAATGAGGCTACCGCGATGGAAAAGACTCAGTGGAAAGAAAGCACGGGGAAGTTAGATGAGAATGGATGTTGGGTTGATTTGTCAGAAAGGCAGAGATGGATGTTACCGGATGCATATGTGCTTGCCGTTGTTACCATGGCTCATGGCACGTACCATATTAGCGCAAAAGGCATATGTAAGTTGTTGTCGCCAGTATGGAAGAATGAGGGAATTACTAAGTGTGCGGAGAGAGTGGTTAAGAATTGCATGATATGTTTGATGTACAATCCTGGCAAGGGCACTCCTACTCCACCTGGTCATTTTGCCCCTCCTACATGTCCCTTTGAAATTATTCAGTTGGATTTCATCCATATGGAGAGATGCAACAACCTGAAGTATGTCTTGGTTGTAGTTTGTGCATTCTCTAGATGGATTGAGGCTTACCCCCTTAAAGATAATACTGCCCTATCTACAGCAAAAGTGTTGCTCAAAGAGTATTTCCCTAGGTATGGCATGCCACGGATTGTATGGTCGGATAACGGAAGTGAGTTTGTGGGAAGTGTGATGAAAAGTGTATGCAGTGGCCTTGGTATTCATCAAAATACCATAGTGCTAATCATCCTCAGTCGGCGGGTTTAGTGGAAGGATACAATGGTACCCTGAAACTGAAACTTGCCAAAAATCCAGGCCACGACTGGTTTATCATGGCCAGATGCTTTGCCTCTAGCCCTCTTATCGACCAGAGCGACTGTGCACTCTCGAGTAGGGCTTAGCCCATATGAGATTGTGTTCGGCCGTCCTGCGAACATTTGGGGAGTCCCAAGGCCTAAGGAATTTAACAGACTTGAATATCCAATGTTGATTGACTATCCTCATGATCTGACTGCTAAATTGAGTTTGATTCACCAACAGGTTTACGAGGCTCTACCGGCACAAACAGAAGGTCCTGGTCATCGGCTCCAACCTGGCGACTGGGTCGTTACCCGAAATTTTGGACGAAAACGCAATCTTGAGCCAAGATTCGTGGGACCCCACCAGGTGTTACTGGTGACGAGGACTGCAGTTCGACTGGAAGGAAGAAAGCACTGGGTGCATGCCACCCACACCAAGAAGGTTCCGCTTCCTTTGCCAGTAGACACATGGATGAAGAAAGGAGTCGCCTCGACTGAAACAGAGACCCCTTTGTACTATGTACCATTTAGTGATGCCCAGCCTGTAGGGAACGATTTAGTTCAATCAGATATCCCTGTCGAATCATCGAAAACGATACCGTTATCATCAGCATTGGAGAGTTCAAGTTCTGAACTGTTACCTGAACAATCGAACACTGTTTTGCCATCAGAACCGTTATTTGAAGAGCAAACTCGACCTGGAAAGACTCGATATTTTCTTCGATCGCGCAATAAAGACTAATGCATTTGTTTATTTTTGAATTCACGTTACCCCTTACAGTTGCCATGAATGTTATGATTTTGCATATTGTGTGTGTACTTTTTTTTTCCTTGCAGCTAGGAGACTTATGCTAATTAAAAGATAAATTGATTAGACCTACCATCTGGGTTGACCGTAGGGCCGTGCGGGTACCTCCTTCTGTTTAGCAGGTTTCTGACACTAGGTCGATTGCCTTTTGTCAATTTCTGGAAACTCCTGGGAATTGATAATCGCTACTCAGAACGAAGTGCGTCAAGAACGTCACAGACGGTTTTTAGAGGATGGAGTTTTCTAAGCTGTCGGACATAGACAAAATGGCGGTACAAAGATCCAAATTGCATAAGATGTTTCGAACAAAATGTTTTCTGTTTCAGGTTTTTATGTTGTTCTTGACTGTTTCTATGCTACTAGTGGGTGGAGTGTACTTTGGGATTCCATTATTATTGCCTTCCATTTCACCCGTTTCCTTCTCACTTGACCTAAATTCTGTTTCCACTATTTCACCACATTCCTTTCATCTTCTGCCTCAACATGAACAGGCCAGACGTGCGGAATTTATGAACAATTCCTTTGTCCAACTCCTGCATCAGCATCAGTTGGTGATGAATACTACCAATTGTTGGGTGTGTGAGTTAATGCCACATACTATGGATAAAGGTATTCCGTATTTGGTTCTTCCTTACAGCACCCAGGGGTCAGCTCGAGCATTCCAAACTATGTTCCGTAGTGCACTAGATTCCTACCCCCGTCGAGAGCCTCGCTCCACAGACCTTAGTCCCGGCCCGTACCACAAGCCTTTGGCGATAGCGATTGCTGATTTAGATAAAGATATTTTTGATGCAACAATTATCCCAGAGGAAGAGGTGCGAGCTTACAAGGATCTGAGTGAGGTTGTGTATAGTATGTTAGTAAGTGATAGACAGCTTAAAAGCTCATCTCCGATTTGGATCGTACCTCATCTCGGCCATTTCTGTCTGCAAGGCCTTGGTCAAAATCCAAGAGCTCAGCTTGGGAAGAGTGCTTGTACTGAGACGTATGTCTTACCGATGCTCTCTTCCCCTGTCTTCCTGACTGCCAAGGGTACTTATTTTGTGTGTTTTGATCGTGCATATACGTTGTTGCCTCGTGACTTTTCAGGCACCTGCTATATCGCGAATCTTTTACCACCAACTTTTACGGTTGCCTCAAACTATCACAAGACTAGAGTTGTGAGAGGCGTCGTTAGTAAAGAGGACACTGCCAGTCAAGAGGCAGGAGACTTCTTTAAGGGTTTCCTACCGTTTTGGGGTCCTATGGTTAATAGTAGGAACTTGAGACAGTTGACTCGTGTGGTGGAATTGACTGCTAATATCACTGCAAGTGCCCTTGGTAACCTGACAGCAGAGCTTCAAGCGGATAGACTTATGACGCTACAGAACCGTATGGTTCTAGACGTTGTACTTGCAGATAGAGGTGGTGTGTGCAAGGTAATCCATTCGAGCTGCTGCATTTTCATCCCTGATAATGCTCCAACTGTTTATCAAGCCATCTCAAAGTTGCATAAAATCTCGGAGTCCATACACGTGGACGAGGGAGATTGGACGCTTCTAGGATGGTTTTGGGGTCTGATGTCGACTTGGGGTTGGAAGCTTCTGATGATCATAGGAGTCGTTGTAGCGTTTCTGTTCACGTGTTGTCTTTGTGTGCAGTGTGGTCCTGCCTTATGTGGCCTTTGTGCTACAACGTGTATAAGAAGGCCATCTGTGACCAAAGAGACATTGATGGATAGGATGATGTTTCAACAACACCTGAATGATCTGATGAATATCGAAATTGATTCTGATTTCGACTAGTGCTTGCCTACCTGAGGGCAAAAGGAGCGTCTGAGGTTCCGTGAGAATCATTACGACGTTTTGGGCATTCTCGGATATGGACGAGTTTGGTATCTATGAACCGTAAATGACGAGATTAGTAGGTGTATGCGTTTACGCTACACTACTTAGAAGGGTTCGTCTCCTTTACGGGTTTTTCCATCTGAACCCTCGGGTTCCATTTTAGATACAGCATCCATTTTGTTTCTTGCCCTCACGTAGCCAGCGAAGGGACAATGTCCGCTTCGTGACCCTGGGATTCCCAAGCTCTGGCGGAAGATGAATATTCTTTGGGGTCGTCTTTACGACCGGGGGAATGACACGGCAAAGGCAGATGGCTCAGCTTGAGGCTTATTCTGCCGGTTTGGTCTATTGTTTCAGCTTTACACATGTAAGGTTTGAGTCCTTTGATCCTGTGATCACGCTTCCGATATTGCCCCCACACTCTTCTGTTACGGTTTTCTGTCTTTCTTACACCTGTTCCTATCTCTTTCTTTCGCCTGTTTACAACTAGAGTGGAATGTGCCTTATGGCGAGATGATGTGCTTTTACAGTTGGGAACCGGCAATGTTACTATAATCATGTTCCGGGCTTCTGAAAACATGAATGCAATCCTTTTGAAGTTTACTGTGGGAACTGAGTTGTAACCTTTTGTTCGTTATGTCGAGCAATGATGAAAATGTGTATAAAAGGAGCGATTCCCTTTTGCAATTTGAAGCAGACTCTCAGAACCTACACTATGTTGTACTTCTTGCGATTTCTGTATCCCTGCAGTAATAAACGCTGATCTTTGACGCCGAAGGAAGTGTCCCGTGTCTCTGTCACTTGTACGCCAGAGCAGGTAACCCACGAAGGTTTCAGGTGTTGTTCCCTGGCACCGCTGGGCCTTAAAGAACCCAGTCCTTCAGTTTCTTACTGCGGCCCGGTGACGAAGCGACAATATAGACCCGCGATGCGACGATCCAGTGCAATGCTACAAAATGGCGTCTTTGATGCAATGCAACAACGTGGATGTGAAGCGTGCACGCCGTGCGGTGGACTCGCTGAACTTCAGAACCGCGACAGACCCTGCAACACACGTCTCCGGTGATGCGATGGCGACCTCTGCGGCACCGTCACGCTTCTCCAGTAATGCAACGTACTTCGTTTGAGAAGCGAGGGCGAACAGATGCGGCAGTGAAACACTTCTTCGGCGATGCGACAGCAACTGCTGCGGTGGTAACACACTTCTTCCTCGATGCGTCGTGCTTCCAGCTCCCAGCGACACGCAGTCTCCAGAGGGCCCAAAACAACAGCAGGTACCTCTCTGCAGGCAGAATTCCCAGCAAGGAAATTCAGGGGGAGCTGGTGGTGAAGTCTTGGTGTCCGTGAGACATCAGACAGGAGGCAAGATCAGCTTCACGCCCTTGGCGATCTTCCTCAAGATAGTAAAAGTACACACAAAGTTCCTTTTCTCCTTTCCTTGGCAATAAAGTAACCACTGCAGGTCAACCCCAAACAGCAAACAGCACAGGGGCAGTCTCCTCTTTCAGCTTCCTTGGTTCTTCTCTTTGGCAAAAGGTGTGTCTTGATTCCCAGAAGTGATCTAAAGTTCTGGGGTCTGGGCCCCAATATTTATACTGCAAAATCCTTTGTCCTCTGGAGGCAGAGGGTGTCTGTGCCCAGCCAAAACCAGTTCTGTCTTTCTGGGTGCCGCTTTCTGGCAGAAGGTGGAGACAGCATTGTTTGAGAGCAGACCTGGCCTGGTAGCTGAAAGGAAATCTCCTCCCCCTACTCTCTATTCTATGAGGGTTCAGGTCAGTGAAGGGAAATCTCTGCCCCCTGCTCTCTTTTCAATGCAGGTCCTATTCAGCCTAGCTGTGTTCCATCAGACTGTTGGAGCCAAGGCCCTCTTCAGCCCCCTGTCACTCACAAACCAGACATGGAATACACAAACCTAGCAGAGGCAGGCTGAATACCTACTTTCTTAAAGTGGTATTTTAAAACACAGAATGTAAAAATCACCCTCACTAAAAGATGTATTTTAACATTCTGAGTTCAGGCATACTAAACTCAAATTTCTACCTTGTTCACTGGGTCAGTTAGGATTATAAAATGTTATAATCAAACTGTCCATTCTGGCCCATGGGACCAGGTAGTGTAATTCACATGCATCCACACACATCAGGGCATGTCCTATCTTTTAAATACAATGCACCCTGCCCTTGGACCTATCTTAGGGGTGACTAATATGTAGAAAAGGGAAGGTTTAGGGACTTGCAAGTGGGTGCACTTGCCAAGTCGACATGACAGTCCCAGACTGTGCACAGGCTCTGCAATGGCAGGCCAGAGCCATATTTTACACGCTGCTTCTGTGTGTGGCACAACCAGTGCTAGCAGCCCACCAGCAGCATTTGATTTACAGGTCCTGGGCACACATGGTGCACTGTATTAGGGTAAATGTAAATGTAGTATACTTGTAAAGCGCACAGCTGCCCCAGCAACGGGGCGTCCCGGCGCTGTATAACTCTGGGGAACCCGTCCTGGCTTTCCCTGTGGGATGGTCCCTTGCTGGGAGTCCCCAAGGTGGAGCCAGGCATCCCCGGAATTGGTGGGGCCGTTGTGGAGATTAGGCAAGCTAATGCCCAGAGTTGCCGAGTGGAACCCCTGATTAGAGTAAGCACCGAAGCGAGAATTATCGAGTCCGCTGACCCTGGTCCACGACCCTGCCGCGTCGGGAATTGAACCCTGGTCCCGGGCTGACTTCTGCTCTTAGGCCTGCCGCCTCTAACCAGTGAGCCACACTACTCCACAGGGTATGACAAGTAAATCAAATAAGCCAATCATGGAGTCACTAATCCATTACAACACTTTACAATTGGGAGCACTTGCACTTTGGCTTTGAATAGCAGTGGCAAAGTGCCCAAAGCATCTAGACCAGCAAAAACATAGCGAAAACACAGGATGTAACAGCAAAAAATGGGAGGGAGACCCATGCCAATTGTGCCAGGTCTAACACTGACCAAATGGGTTCTAGATCTGTTACCACGCTTCCTAGGGGACCAGGGTTGTCATGTTCGGTGGTTGCCAGAAACCATTTGCTGCCCGACTATATTTAGGGGACTTTAAGGTGGCACTCCGAGCTCGCTGGTCTATAGGACAACATATCCTATGAGGTTGCATAGAATCTACCTGGCATCCTCCCAATGTTTATGCTGTCCACAAAGGCACAGTTCCTACGGGGAGGAGGAAACTACATGACATTGTGTATTGCTCCCAGGCAGTGGACAATGGGCCCTAGGAGTGGATAGGGCGGCTCCTCCCTTGACACAATGGTCTGAGATGCTATGCTTAGCCCCTTCTTGAGCTTCAACTGATGCCTACCTTGTCGCTTGCAGATTAATCCCACACCTAGGACGGCCTCTCCTTTGTCGCTCTAGTTAGGCTGGCACCAAACCCAGTGGTGGTGGAGGAACTGACCAGAACTAGTTCAGGGAGTGGACAATGACTTGCCCTGCACTCACAGGCTGGAGCTAGGCATAAAGTGGACTCCACATACCTCTCCTCTGTAGCCTCCTGGACCAGAGAAGATTAGAATGACTGCCCTGCTTTCAGAATACTGAAAGAAGACTAGACCGTCAAGGCTTCCGACTTTGCCTGCTCAGTGCTTTCCCACCTTTGTCTATGACCGCACCAGGACCCCGCTCTTCAGCAACACGCGGTCATTGAGCCATGCTTTGAATCCATCATGCCGTGTGCCAGGCCACTGATTTGTCGATGACTGCTTTTCCTCCATAAAAGTTTCTAAATAAGAAGGCAAACTTTTTACCAAAGGAACCTGGTCCCTGTTTCTGACCTGCACTCTATTGAGGTTGTCTTGAACTTTTGACGTTGACCCAATTTCTGAAAAAACAACTGTTGTAGAAGGGTCAAGGGGACAATTTTTACTGACCTCTCAAGTCCACACCCCCAACTGAATCATGAATAACAACAAAAAGAACTAGGAGGTCTGTTAGGAGAAAGAGAAGTGACCACGAGAAAATGACCTACACCACTGTCACGACTAACGGTGAGGGTCCATCAGTAATGAAAGAGTCCTATCAGCCCACCCATATGGCGGAACCTCGTCATCTAGGACCTTATCAGTAGGTACTCATATGGCCAAGCTCATATGTACTAGCTTGGTACCAATAGTTCCCATACTGAAAGAAGATGAGTCCTCACTGCGAGTGGTACTGATAGGGTGCAGTGCTCAAGGGAAAAGTGCGTGATTAAAATGGCGGTCAAGGTAGAATTTTTTTTTTAATTAATATCTCCCTGGACGTCAGATTAAAACAGATGTGACGACAGTGTGACAATATCACTGTAAAGCAAGCATCTAGGAATTAGGCCAACATGTTTCTGCCTTTAGTGTATTATTTTACAGGCATTCGTCAGGGCTAAGCTATAAAAAAGGCTACTGCAACATCTATTATATTCCATGTGTAGAAAAACAAAGAATCAAAACAAACTGTATGGCATGGTTTAGAGGTAAGTTGAATCATGTGGCTAGGTCAGCCACCCTACCGTATCTGGGACATAAACCATGCAGAGACCAATCCTTTCCCAGCGCTGCGTGGGAGTCAAGCCTCACCTCACCCGGCCTCCCCTTCGGTTCCGGTCACACTTGGAGGTACCGACGGACAGAGCGGGGCCTCTCTATCCGAGCCGTTGCCGGGTGAGGTGAGGCTTGACTCCCACACAGCGCTGGGAAAGGATTGGTCTCTACATGGTTTATGTCCCAGATACGGTAGGGTGGCTGACCTAGCCACATGATTCAACTTACCTCCAAACCATGCCATACAGTTTGTTTTGATTCTTTGTTTTTCTACACATGGAATATAATAGATGTTGCAGTAGCCTTTTTTATAGCTTGGCCCTGACGAATGCCTGTGAAATAATACACTAAAGGCAGAAACATGTTGGCCTAATTCCTAGAAGCTTGCTTTACAGTGATATTGTCACACTGTTGTCACATCTGTTTTAATCTGACGTCCAGGGAGATATTAATAAAAAAAAAAATTCTACCTTGACCGCCATTTTAATCACGCACTTTTCCCTTGAGCACTGCACCCTATCAGTACCACTCGCAGTGAGGACTCATCTTCTTTCAGTATGGGAACTATTGGTACCAAGCTAGTACATATGAGCTTGGCCATATGAGTACCTACTGATAAGGTCCTAGATGACGAGGTTCCGCCATATGGGTGGGCTGATAGGACTCTTTCATTACTGATGGACCCTCACCGTTAGTCGTGACAGTGGTGTAGGTCATTTTCTCGTGGTCACTTCTCTTTCTCCTAACAGACCTCCTAGTTCTTTTTGTTGTTATTGTTGACCCAATTTAGCATAACTAGATAACCACAGATGGTGCTTTTTGGTTCTATTTTTAATTTGAACTTCCACTTCTACTGATGAGATATTTGTAATTATGGTGTCATGTTATTTATTAAGGTTTTCTATATTTTCCCAAATCTGTTTAGAATTTTTCTTCTCCAGTGCTTTCGCTTTATTAAAGTTTGAGTACTGCATACATGCTTTACATATTACCTCTAAGTTAAGCCTGATTGCCTATGTTTATTTTGTGACTTTTGTAATTCATCCTGACAAGAATTGTGATTAGTATTTGAAGAAGGTTCTTGGAACCACCTTCAACTAATACTCCACTTTCCTGTACCATCTCAATGCCACATAATGCACACTATGTCCATTGAGTATGCCAAAGGCTGTATTCTGCTGATTCTGGGGTAAAATACACTCTGTACTGGGTGTGGTTGAAGACTCTATTCTATTTTTCACTTTTAGGTTGGTTGGTAAAGTCTTACAATCAGCTAGTTCAACATAAGAGATTTGCGGCTCGATGTAGGTAATTAGTATTTACCGATTCGTAAACACCGAATTTTACCGATTCGGTATTAACAAATCGGTAAATGGTATGTAGGTATTTTTACTGATTTATTTACCGAATCGGGAATAATCGGTAATTACCGAATCAGTATTTACCGATTCGGTAATTGCCATGTGCATGTACACCAGAATTTGTTATTTACCATCAAATAGTATTTGATGGTAAATAACGAATTCGGAAGGGTCTGTGGCACTGTTTTCAGTGCCAGCTACATCACAAATTACCGATTCGGTAAAATTTACCGATTCTGTAAATATACTGAATCTGTAATTTTAGGGCCCCCTACATCTGAAACTCCAAATACCGGCCGGTAACGGCCGAAATCGGCCGATACCGTCCGGTATTTGGTGTCCTACATCTGGCCCCTGGTTATCTTACACTGAACTTCTGCCAACCCACAGGACTGTTATACTATTCATAACTATGGGATCAGTCACATGGACAGGTAAAGCATGGATAGCAAAATTGGGGCTACAGTGGCTCATTAATATGGTGTTGATTCTCCAAAATGACTAAGGCATACAAACTTATCAAGCATCACCCTTTGAGGTTTAATAACTTTCCCAGGTTTGACCACGCACCCTCTCTTACTTCTTCTTTAGCCCTCACTGTGTGGTTAAGGGGCTAATAAACGGCGAGATGTAAACCATAAAAACTTAACATGGCTTTTAAAACTCAATTTAATTTTTGTTCCGCCTATTGCCTTCCTGACCATTGAGATGAGACACTGAAAGGGCAGCAACACGGGAAACGAATGCAAGGAAAAGTAGTGGCTGCTAGCTCTATTTGCTGTCTATGCTGTTTTCGAAAGGGCAGCGAGTACACAGTTACATAGGTGCACATGAATAAACTGTGTCTAGGGTAAAACTGTGGAATTTTAGCACGTTAGCAAGGGGAAGGAAGTGAAGATCTGTTTGTGGTCGAAGGATTGCAGGCCAGCACCGCTTCCAACAAATAGAAGTACCATCAGGTTTCTGTCAAGTGAATATCTCTATCTCTGCAAATTCAAGTGGCTTATTCAAGTATTAGGACTTAAACACACGGACAGTTGTGTTTGTAATGTATCTGTTCTCTCTCTCTCTCATCCCCCACCCCTCTCCTCCGTCTGTCTTTTATTCTTTTCCTCCAGGTCCCTGTGCAGTAGTGCAGGTGTGGCAGAATATGTAGTGATTTGGTAGTGCTCTTAGCAAAATAGTGGAGCGAATATGAATCTTGATAGCTTTGTGATAGCCCCGTGGGCCATTCTGTAGTTACCATGACGCATATAACCCTGGAAATGGCAGGCTTTGAATCTTTGTGCACACCCTGAGCCATCCATCCTCAGAATAAACAGGCGTGCCCTCGAGACACCCATCCAAGTGCTGTGGCTTTATGCCAATACAATTGTGCCATCGAGCCTTACACGTGTCAGGCTTTATAGATACTTTTCAATCTTCTGAGCAATCCAGTACTACGAGGAATATGTTTATTCCTTTGCCTACCTCCTACAAAACGTTTTTTTCTCGTAATGCTCTGTCCTGTATCCCATTTGAAGTGCACTGAATTATCAAGCCCTTGAACTGGCTTGCTTGGAATTCCCGTCATCCAGCCCTGGAGTCTGGAGATGGTAAATTCGGATGTCACTGCAACAGCCTGTGGCTATCTTGCGTACTTTTCTACTCCCTCGGTGCCCGCGGTCACTACTCACCACTCCACTACAGCACGCTGCGCCTCCATCAGTGTCCCGTCCTGCACGTCAGCACTACCCGGGACCCTCAGTGCCCCACCCCACCATTCACTGACATCTAACCTGCTCCTAAACCTGTGCCGTTCGCAGCACTATCTTCTCTGATGTGCTTCAGTATCACCTGCGCGCTAAGGGTTGCCCTGACAATGAGCACGCGAACAGTATCAATAAGCAGTTAGTGAAGATGTTTCTTCAAAGGCAGCTATTATTCAGAAACTCACTTTATTGTCTCAATTCTCCGCCAGTATTAGAGGTAGAGCTTGATATCCTTCAGAAGTAAAGTATCACGCGACATATTTTTTACGTAGCGCATTATAGCGATAACAATACTGGTGGGCTGCACTACATTCCCTTGTTAATCTCTTACTCACGGAGCCCCTGAAAGAGGGCCCATTTTGCAACCCTACCCCGTGCTAACACGTTGCCTCATCTGCCTAGCGGGCTTCGTGTCGCGGTAATAAGCTACTGAGCTATCGAGTCCGTCTCCTTATCAATGGCTCTTAAAAGTGGTCTCCTAGCACCCTGGCAGTCGCGCAGCGAAACACAGCCAGCCCTGTCATATGGGCGCTGGGCCGTAGAGTGTTATTGGCGGGCTCGCTGGTCACTATGGAAACAGAATACTTTGTTGAGGTTTTTTTGCTTGCGGGGGAAAATCTGAAATGATTTGGTATTCTTCAAGTGAAGCAAAAAGTGGGGAACCGTATCAATATTTGCTGCTGAAAAACACTGATCCCTGGAGAAGAGAAAGGCCAGGCAACTCAGTGCCAGAGAATGAAGAGTAAAAAGACCAAAGAAGGGATGTACACCTACGTACACTTGGTTCTGCTTCCAGTGATTTTGTCACACTTTAGGGCCTGTCGATTTCACCGCAATATTCACCCCATGCCTAAATTTCTGTTTATGCATCTGCTGGAATTAGGAGCTAGAAGGTATTTAGACTGCGCCAGGACGCTCCTTAGCTGGAGCATCTGTGCGCAAAATAAATGATATTAACATAACATAACATAACATAACATTTAACCATTCCATAATTATGTGTTAAATAACTCACCCTTTGTTAAATTTGGCAGGTCAAACCTGCCAAAATTTAAGAGGGGGAAACATACAGTATTTACTGAATCGTGCAGATTTTGGTGCAGATTATGTTGCCTTAAGCACCAAAAATCCGCATGGTTTTCCCCGTGAACTCTAAATAGGTGTTATTTATTGCATTCGATAAATAATGCACACCATGGCATCGTTATTTATCAGGAGCGTTAGATAATGCCTTAGCTTGTAATCTGGCATTTAGTGGTTTGGATTATTCTCAATGCGTTCGAAAGAAAGTAATACATGTATACTCAAAGAGTTACATCTGCATGTGGGGGTAGATTAACTACTTTCTGGAAGTCAAAAGCTTTCCCAGGATTCCACAGGGAAAGTTGCAGCAGGCACAGATTTCCCTGTTTGTTCTCCAGCCTGACAGGAGTAAACATTTGACCCATTCCAGAATGGAAAGGTGAATGAGCAGAATTTCTGAATGCCCACTAATGTCCATGATTGTGGTTGTCTAAAAACTTCCAAGGCCCGCCATGCCTTGAATTACCCATTTTCTTACCCCTTCAGTGATATGTAGAATGAGGCTGGGGCAGAAACTAAGCTCAGGTACCAAATTAACAGTCACCCCATTAGGGAAATGGATAGCTAAAAGAGTAGCCCATGTTCACAAAGTGGGACAGTTTTGCACTTGAAAGTGTTTTACACTGTAGGGAAGTCTGAATGGATTTGAGCTTGCTGCAGGCAATTTTTGTTCTATTCTCAAGAAAATTGGGGAGAGGATGTGGTCCGTCGGCTAGACTGGCGACTTTGGTGCTGGAAACCAAGGTTCGAGCCTCGGGGTCGTGTTCACATCCTGTGATTCTGGGCAAATAACTTAATCTCCCGTGCCTGAATGTGTCCTTGTGTAACATAACCGGTGCTCATGTAAAGCGCTCCAATACCTTCAGGTCGAGTTCGCGCTATATAAATCTGCATGATTTTTTTTTTTTTTTTAAATCAGCATTAAACACCGTCCAAGCAAACATTAAAATTGCCCAAAAACTGCCAAAAAACACAGCTGATATGTCAGACAATACCTTCGGGCACCGACTGTTTGCCCCATAGGCCAATCTGGGACTGGGGGTATTTAAGGGTGTGGAGAACGTCACTCTCATGCCACACATCTCCCCAACAAGAAGTAGGCATCTGCCTTCCAGGAGTCCCATTACTAAATCACTGGTAGATCTCCCTGCTTCTTGACCGGGCTGTATGATGGTACAACACATGCCTGAACAACCCATGCCTGCACCACACGGTCTCTACCACGACGCGTCTTTACCAGGCATGCATTTACCACCAAAGTTTGTGATAAAGACATGATGGGTAAAGGGACATGCGTGCTAAAGATCATAGCCCTGCCCTGTAAACTGTCTCTTTTCCCCCGTTCTGAGCCTTAAAAATTAAGCCCACACTCCAAAAGCTACCCAACCCCTGCCCATAGCTTTTAAAACTGTGCCCTAGGTTCCCAAAGTACCCTGACCCAGCCACATTGCACTGAGATCTAAAACTGTCCCTGGCCTATATACTGTCCCTTTTCTCCTGCCCCACCCTCAACCCTAAAATGGTCCCCCACCCTAAAACCTACCTGACCCCATTCCCTGCACTCTGAGCCCTTAAACTGTCCCCATCATATATAAAGTACCCCAACCCAGCCCTCCCAGCCCTGAAGCGTAAAACTGCCCTTATCCTGTAAACTATGCCTTTTACACCCCACTGCTCTTACCCCTAAAAACTGTCCCCTGCCCCAAAGCTACCCTGACCCCAGCCTCCCACCCTAAGCCCTAAAATCTGTCCCCTGCACCTGCTAAATACCCCAACACAGCCCCTTCCTCCCTGAGCCCTAAAACTGCCCCCTGCCCTACAAACAACTTTAATCCCCTCCTGGGTCCTAAAACCTACCCCATCCAAAAAATGACCCCCCAAGACCTGGCCCTAGCCTCACTTACCTCACCGCATCCTCTCCTGATTCCTGATTGTCCTTCCTCTGCAGTCTTCCTCTCCCACCCATCCGCTCTGCATCTAGACCGTTCATTGCATTAACCACATATATGTGTGGTTAATGCATATGTGTGGTTAAGGCAAGTGTGGTTCGGCTTGTGGGGAAACTGAACGCATGGCTGATCCCCCATGGTAAACCTGTTTCCTGCTTGACTGGGGTGGAGCAGGGACAAGCCTGTGGACAAATAGTACGTAGACGAGCACAAGAAGAGGGAATGGCCAGCCGATGGCCTCACACTCTTCCCCCTAAAAACAACCTCAAGAATTACAAATTGACAGGCGTGGCCTGATGTGCCTGGAGGAACTTGGGCCTTCTCTCCCCTATCAAAGCAAGGGCAACGGAGGCCAGAGGTTAGACATTAGGCTGAGGGGCAATTGAACAGATATCAGAGAGTGTGTGTGTGGCCTTCACCCTACTTTGGCTCCACATTATGAGTGGCCCATGGCACATCATTTGTGCTTGGACAGTGAACTGCTGTCCCACTAGGAACACACTGAGCAGAGGACTCTTAGTTCCTAGGTATTTCTGCCTGCCGTCTAGATGGTTACACCCATGACAGGAAGAGGAGGACGGAATCTGGGTAAGGTGCTCTGTGCTGGGGCAATGAGGCACCCAAAGAATCTGATGAGATTTGCTTCTCGAGCCACTATAGACTTAGAAGCTTCCTAATGGCTGCAAAGGAACCAACTGAGGATTGGGTAGAGGAAGCACTGAGAATAGCAACTATCCCCTAGGTGAAAGGAAGAGTGGACAATAATAATCACAGAATAGATATGCAAAATGAAGCAGAACAAAGATGGGTAGACAAATAAAATATAGGGACTCTGCCTCAATGGAACAGCCATCAGAGGAAGAAGTCATTGTCCAACAGAGGTACTAATGCTTCTGAAGGGGGGGCAAACTGGATGCTAGCTATATCATCGACAAAATTTTCTCTTGAGACCAAAATCAACACTATAGCATTAGATCTCAGTATCCTCAGTGCTGACCAAGAAAGAAAATAGTAGAGAGAGTTACTGATGCAGAAAGCACACTTCTTACAATATAGAGTGGAGGACTAGGAGGACAGGATAAGGGGCAATAATTAATGAATAGTGTGTCTGCCAGATTGATGGAAAATGCATGGTCAGATTTCTGGAAACTTGGCTAGGACAGACTTTAGCCCCAGAGGGCATAGCTTTTTTTTGCTCTCAAGAGAGCCCACAGATTACCGGCTATTCACCACTGTCGGCTGCACCTGTGAGACCGGTGGTCTCTCAACTGCTTCACTTCCATGGTCAACAACACATATTGTCGAAAGGCGAGACTGAAGGGAAAATTGACAGTGGAAAATAGCAAAGTAATGATTTTTACAGAGTTTACCATAGCCGGCCAGACAGTGGCGGGAGGTACTTTTACCAGGGAGGAGGGCGGGTGGTCTGTCTCACACACACACACACACACACACACACACACACACACACACACACACACACACACACTCACTCACACTCATGCACAACACTCACTCCCCACTATTCATGCACACATTCACCAAGTGTTTAAAAAAAAGCATACTTACTTGCGCAGCTCTGTCTCGGAGATCCTATGACTCGGAGATCCTATGAGGTAAGGCAACAGTCCCAAGCATCGGAGGTCCCAGGAGGGTTGTGACTGCTGCTTTCCCTCGTTGGCTCACATTAGGACAGCCAATGAGGAAAGGCAGCAGTCCCTCACTCGTCACAGAATGGGATAGGGGCAGTGAAACTGTAGGTGCATCACAATAAGAGGAAGGACCATCTACTTGTCATTATATGCAGATGATATCCTACTATGTTTATATAGAATGGATGGACAGGCCTTGAAGGCATGATGCAAGCACTGCAAGACTTTGGGAAATTATTGGGCCTAAAAGTGAATTGTGCCAAGACTAGGGCATACCTGGTACACCAGGGACAAATAGAAGGAATGACCATAAACTGGATTGAGTGGCTATGAGGGGAAGACACCACAATAAGGTACCCTAGAGTACAAATATATGGGGGCAGATTTACAAGCCGCCTGCATGACTTTTGCACCGCTGTTGTGTCGCTTTTTTGACGCAGCCACAGCATAAATGATGTGGCCCATTTACAACGTGACGCATCTAGGGAGATGCGTCACGTTGTAAAGCCCTACATCACATTATACCTGCGTCAGGTATAATGTATGCAGGGTGGGTGTTCCCAGCCATGTAGAACTGACGCAAGCATCACTCTATGCCTTCACTGTGTCAAAATCCCTACGCCTGCTCAGACCAGGCATAAGGAATGAGGCAGGGCTTTTTGAATGGGATTCACCCATCTATTGTGGCCCATTGCTGGAGTTGCGTCACTTTCATGTGCAACTCCAACAATGCAACACTTTTGCGCCAACAGATCAGAAATTCTGACGATTCTGTTAATCCTTGCACCATGGTGCACTGTATTGTAAATACAGCGCATCCATAGTGGCGCAAGGACACTCAGCACAGACGCACGAAACTGACGCATCTATGCAGATGCGTCAGTTCCTTGTAAATCTGCCCCATAAAATCTAAGATGATATGTTAGAAGGGAACTTAAGTCCTGCTTTCGAGTAATGAAAAATCGTGTGGCATTTTGGAGTACACAGCTGCTTTCTTTGGCAGGTAGAGTTGCCCTAGTGAAAATGGTGTGCTTAAAGAGAATGTTGTATTATTTTACCACACTCCTCGTTCAGACATGGAAAATGTGGTTAGAGGTGTTGGACTCCAAACTGGCAGAACTAATCTGGGCAGAGAGGCGAATACGATTTGGGTTGACTTGAACTAAGATTACAGGCAGATGATGAGAGCCTAACTGCCCCAGACTTTGTGCTCTAATACCAGTCAGCACAGCTGCAGTAAGTCATTAGACAGATAAATGAGAGCCTGCTACAGAGAGACAGGGCCCAAACTAGGAATGAGGGCCGCATAGAGACATTGGCAATACTGCTGATGTTCGGATTGCAAAAGGTCTTTTGGTACTGTTGTAGAAGTGCTCTGACTTGCAAGCACACTAGGGCCCTTTATGCACGTGATCTGGCCCTTAATTGTATGCTCTTCCAACAACATCAGGGATGATGAGGAGGGTTGCAGAGGTGAGTGGTGATTGTAATTGAAAATTAAGTAAACCTAAATGCGTGCTGGGACCCAAAGAGATTTGAGGACCTACAAGCAAATGATGATATCCTGGGGCCACTTCCTCTTGCATGCGTCCATCATGGGCACAGTACAAAGATGATGGAAAAAGGCATCTATGGAATTAACAGAAGAGAAGGGACCGCAGATTGTCTGTATCACCAATGGAAATATCAAAGCAGTAAAAGTAATGCAACGCACCTTAATCAGTCAATCCAAACACCACAGTGACGAGTTGAGAGAGGCATGGGAAACCAATTCACAAACGGATATCTAGGAAGAAGAGTTGGCTGGGGTGTTATAGAACATCCTCAGAACCTCCAGGAATGCTAGATTCCAGTTGATTCAATTGTCCATCACACACCGGGCATACATAATGTCAAATAGAATTAATATTATATATTCGGATGCGCAAGCACAATCAGGCACATGCATCAAGCGTTTAAGAACTCGCAAAAATTGCGAATCGCAAAAACAGCGCAATTGCGATCGCAATTTCCGTTGTCGCTATGCATTATCCTAATTTTTGCGAAAATATGTAAGAATTCGCAAAAATAAGGATTCGCAAAAAAATCTGAGAAAACCCTTGCGAATTCTTATTTGCGATTCTCAAATACAGAATCGCAAATAAGGAATCGCAATTGAAATGCATGAAAATTTGCAATTTGCGATTTTCTCAAAAATCGCAAAATTGCTATCGCAATTTAAGAAGGGACTGAACCAGGTTGTAATCATGAGTGCAAATCTGAAACAGCTGAAGAGGCGAAGAAAGTGATTTAAACACGCCCACAATGAGGTCCCAGAAGTCAAAATGGCCGGGCTGTACCTTATGGCGAGGAGGATGAGGCTGCAAGCTGCGCGACAGAGAGGGAGGCAAGTCAATGAACGCATCTTCAGAGTCTGCATAACATTGCTAGGACAGCAGGAGGTTGAGATATATGATAAGTATAAACTGAATGGCCAGATGATACATGATTTAATCAATGAATTGGACCCCATCCTGCAACGACAGACTCATAGGACCAATGCAATTCCAACTCATGTCCAGATTTTATGTTGCCTACATCTACTGGCGTCAGGCAGTTTTCAGGGAGTCATTGCAGTAGCAGGAGGTGTGTCGCAGAGTGCATTGTCACGAATATTGAAATCGTTCCTTGATGCCATGATGGTGCGGATACACTCACACATAAATTTCCCTAACACAGCCCATGAAATTGCAAAGACAAAGCAGGATTTTTACCAAATAGCAGGCTTCCCCCAAGTACTGGGTTGCATAGATGGCACCCATGTGGCAATATGTCCCCCTGCAGCACAGGAATATTTGTATAGGAATAGGAAATGTTATCATTCCCTAAATATTCAAGTTGTGTGTAATGCCAAAAACATTATAACTGACATTGTGTCACAATTTCCTGGCAGTGCACATGATTCCTAAATCTTCAGGCAAAGTGGCATTCAGACCCGTCTAGCAAGGGGAGATTTTGGAGAGGGACATTTGCTAGGTAAATATGTGCAATACAGCATACCATTACTATTAAAAAACTGCATGTCAAACATGAACTGACAGCATTTCATCCCTCACATGTAGGTGACAGCGCATACGCCTTACGAAATTACCTGATGACACCATGTCTCAATCCTGCAACTGCCGCACAAAGGAGATACAATGCAGCACACATTTCTACAAGGAACGTGATAGAGCGAACATTTGGGATGCTGAAGAGCCAATTTAGACGACTCCATAAGACCGGAGGAGCAATGAAATACAATCCTGAACAATGCTGCAAAATAGTAGCTGCATGTGCCATGCTGCACAACATTGCGACAAAGGGAGGTTTGGAAATGGAGCTGTCTGACAGTGACTCAGAGGATGGAAACCAGCAAGTGCAACAACACCCTGCCCAACAAGGATCAGGCGCAGCAGAAGGCCGCAGGCACAGATTGGAGATTACACAGAATTACTTCTAAGGTGAGTAATGATGACACAAACACTGGACATGCAATGCAAAGTAAACTTTATGTAAAGGTATTGTGACCAGGGTATTTGAACAAACTTCAAGAGTGACTAGTGGCTCCAGAGTCTTGTAAAAAAACATAACGAATTAAAAATAATATTACTTGAAAGTCAGTGAATAGGTCACATTGTAACAACGGTTAAGTCACCATTTGTGGCACATATTGTTCATGGGAGCCTAGCGCTTTTTCCCGTGAACACCCAGACGCCTGTCTGCGGCAGCATCTTCTTGCCTTACGTTGGCAGTGGATGGGGTTGCGCTGCGAGTATTGCGTCTCACTGCACTTGCAACTGGCATCGTTGAACTGCTTAGGCTTGAGGCACATTCACTACTTTAATCCTGTGCAGTTGTGTTCACTCCGCTAGTAGATGCATTCATCATCTCTACGGCATTAGTAACTTGATCTAGAGCTTTTGCAACTTCTCCACTCCAATTAAACATCTCGGTCTACATTGTAACAGATCTACGCGCCAGCAGTGCTGTGGCTGTTGCAAGCCTATTGTTAGAATTTCCTTGCTGTTTGAGCTGCTGCATTAGTTGCCGGTGCTGTCTACTGTGCGATGCTTGCCCCTCCTGCATGACCTTTGTCAGTTCCTGGACTCTACTGGCCAGTACTGCAATGTTGGCTGACATTTTAGCAATTTCATCCTTCACTAATCGGGTGTTCTTGCCCTGCAGGCGATGTGAACGGAGCATCTGTCCCTCCAAGCCACCCCACACCTGATTTGTCTGCTCAGCCTGCTGTGGCCTGCGTGCTCTGCATCTTCTCCTTTGCACTCAGCGATTGCCTCTCCGCATCTGCGTTGGTGTACTTGTGGCGCAAATTCTTGGATGGACACTGACCGCATGTGCAGCACTGGACTCATGGTCTGACTCCATGGGAAGCAATGTTTGGACAGGTGACCTACGGGAATGATGTACACGTGAATGTGTAGCTGGCAGAGCTGGTGTGTTCTCCTGTTCAGAAGCACTGCTGTGGTGCATTTCCAGATCCTCAATATCCCTGGCCTCATCACGTTCTGCATCTGTGAGGTTAAACAGTGCAAAACAGCATTAATGTATGCTTGTGAGGTTCGGTCACAGTTGTAATTAAATACATGTAATGTTCTTTTGAACATCTGCTACACTATTGGAAATCTTTATTGTAACATATGTGTGTGTTTGTCATTAATACTGCTTGTCCTGACTACAACTCCCATGATGCACTTCCCATAGTAATGGATATGTAGTACATGCTTTACAGTGTGCGCTTACGCTGTGCTGAGCTGACATCCTGACTTCTGTAATTGGGACAATGTGAACATGCATTCCTCTTACCTTTAGACGTGGGTGCAGCTCCTGAGGTGTCCAGCTGCATGACTCCAACAACAGCTTCATGCTGGATTGTTGACTCCACCAATTCCTCCATGGGAGTGTTTCCAGTGTCTGGTGGTGTGCCCCCTCCTGTTTTATTTGCCTCCTACAATCGGTCTGCAATGCGTGCCTTTGCCCGACTGAGCAGGTCCTACCATCTCTTTTTCAGTTCTTCTGTGGTACGGTGAGTTACCCCAAGGGCATTAACTCTGTTCTGAATCCTAATCCATATCTTCCTTTTCTCCTGCTCTGGTACCTTCAGTGAAGCTTTTCCAAAAAGCTTGTTATTGCTGTGCACTACTCCCTCAATGAGAGTTTCTATTTCTTTTCCTGAAAATTTAACTTTTCTTTTCCTTGAACTTTGGCTGTCCTGTGCTGTATTTTCTGGTTGCATTTTTCAGTTGCTTGCAGGTGTTCTGAGTCTCTCTCTCTCTCTCACTCTCCTGTGCTCCCAGAGCCAGCTCCCTCCTCTTCCTGAGCCACAGCACTGAAAATGAGGCTTGGAGAGCACACTTCCTGGTTCTGATGTCATCAACATGCATCAAAGTGCGACCACGGAAATTGCGAATTCGCAAATTGCGAAATCGCAATTTGCGAGTTCGCAAAAAAAGAGAAATCGCAATGTTTTCTGCGATTTTTACCGATTCCTTAAATAATCGCAATTTCAGTGATGCATCGCGTTTTGCGATTCCTTATTTGCGATTTGCCTGAATGCCCTTGAGGCGCTCACCACAATGTGACATTTTATCACATGTTATGGACCTGACCGTACTTAGTAACGTTTTGGGATGAAGTGTGATAAAAGCTATGAGCAATGACTGATAGGAAGACAGTGAGATTCTCTGAGGCATTCCCATTGGGAATATACACTAGCCCTAAATCTAAGTGAGTGTCTAGCAGGTTCAAAGAGTTGGCACCGATCTTAGCAAAGAGAGAGATAACTAGGAACTGCAAAAGTGCCACTAGCACTTCTAGTAAGGGTGACTGAGAGACATCCGAAAATGGGCAGACACAGAGGTAACCTTGCCACAAAGAGAGGTGAAAAGAGGAATACAGAACATTAACTATGTAAAAACCTGGAATTCCATAGCAGTTGTAATGGACAATAACCAACAGCAATAGACTCTACCCTTCAAGGGATAGTCACACTAGTAATTATAGGTTGACTTGGAATGTGGGTTGAATAGACATACATGCTTAATGACATCTTGCTCCTGTGTCTCCCCCCTCCCTCTGCCCTATTGCGGCAGCCATGTTACAACGTGAAGATCGGACCTCCAACTAGAGTGCTTAGGCCATGTACTGTAGCATGAGAAAAGGGGCAGTGCACTAAAATGATTTCAACAGTGAAGTAACAGGAGCAAAAGTTTTTTGTAAATGTTTAATTGAAAACTCTATAAAAATTATTTTTTTTTATTAGTAATTCCATCTCCACTTCCAAAGGTTGTCCAGCATGACAACCCACCAAGAACCGCTCTGCTATTTCACTGGCCTCTTGCGAGTATGTTGTCACTCTACCAGCAAGTCTTACCGATGGCCACTCAGTTAGTAGAGACCTTGAGCTTTGTTAATTGCAGATGACACTCACACATGTGAGGTTTGAGTTAATCTATTATTCATAGCAGGCTAAATGTTTCACTTATTGAGAGGGGCTTGAACCTGAACTGTTATTAAGACCCTGTTCACAGTATTGTTTTTGAGCTGTCTGTGCTTCTAGAAGCAACCCTTCCACCTTGACTTGATGGGAGGAGATGCTATGGACATCTCATGGTGTTGGACCACTAATTGGTAAGCCATGAGACTACTATAGTGAAGGGATGGTTATATATACACCACATAGACCCCCTCCCTTTTAATACAAAAAGGGCCTGGGGATGGGGTCCCCAGGGCCTAATATTGCCTGGGAAGGGGGGTCACTCTTCCCTCTTACCCTTAATTTTCATGAGTGGTCCTGGAGAATGGGGTCCCCAGGGTCTATTAAGGTTATTGCATTTATGTATGGTAATTAATTATTATTGTATGTTTAAAAAAAAACTAGAAATTCACTAAAAAAAACAAAGGCTAAAGTAACGTTAGAGTTAGGTGTACAAAAAAACCTTAGAAATTCACTGAGTGATGTAATCAATTATGTCATTTGAGATGTCATCAGCGATCTCATATATGATGTCATAGAACTTGAGTGATGTCATATGTGAGGTCAGAAGCAGTACATGACGGGGGCACACGTTATAGTTTGTGCTACTAACTATAACTGATCAACTTCTGTGTTTTTTTTTGTTTAAAATGTTAGCAATGTCACTGAGACTTTCACCTAACTATAAAATTACTTTAACCTTTTTTTTTCAGGCAATATATATAGGTATATCACTCAAGTAACTATACCTTGTGCCCTAAAGTAGCTATAACTTGTGTGGGGCAAAGAGTCTACCGTTAGGGCCAAAGAGTCTAATACGGTGGAAGAATTGTCCACATTTTTATGTTCTATTGCTGTATATCAAATGGTTATTGTGGGCGGGGACTTTAATTGACAGTTTGAGGCACTCGAGGGGCTATTTTTCGAAAATATACACGATGAGGGCTATTTCCTTGAAATTCCAGAGTCCAGATGTCCGAAAGTTAAAAAATGGTCTCCTCTGGTGATCCAGATGATTTGCCTAGTCCTAAAACACTCACTAAGAGCGTGTAACAGGAGATCATCCTCCGATACATCAACCGGTTACACGTTCTTTAGTAAGGATTGTGGGTTTTTATTGGATTACATCTTAATCGATTCAAATTCGTGGGACAGGATGATTGATTTTAAAATTATCACACGATTAGATAGTGATCACCACGCCCTAACAATAGAACTAAAAGCATTAAATTCTGAGAAGGTGCACCCTGTTAATCCCATTGATTCTAGGTTGATTGTCTCAAACTGTAGGAGGCGTGTGCGGTGGACTGATTTCCATCAATCTCAAGACAATATGAGTAATCTATATGACACCCTAATTCCTGTGTTCGAAGAGGTGTCGTATCTACACGCGCAAAGTAGCGATGTCTTAGATTTAAAAGTGGTTGAGATGATTTATGCTAAACTAAGGGAAGTCTCATTGAATTTTTTTTACCCTATTAAAACCATCAGGCCGGGCAGGCTGCCATCCCACCATTGGTACAATAGTTTATGTCGTAAGCCAAAAAGGGCGCTGGTAGAATCCATCAAAGCTAATAATTGCCCACAAATAAAAATCGTAAGAAAGGCCTACAAAATGGTCGTTAAAGAAGCCAAACAAAGGTGGGAAACAGAAAATTGGGAGTCACTGATAATAGCCCTCGGGGACAGAGACATGAGGACGTTTGGGGGTGTTGTAAACTCAGGTTCTTCTACCCCCAAAACAGCGGTTGAACCGAACCTGGATGAAGAGGTTTGGCGGGAGCACTTTGAATCCCTCTATGCGGAGGAAAAGGAACTTGAGGGAGACCCAATTGCTTGTTGTTATTCGGAAGTGGATTGCTTTATAAGCAACGGGGATTTAAACTTACACTTTGATAGTGGTACGAGTACATGTATAAGTTTAAAGGAAATTGAAGGTGCATTGGCAAAAATAGCAACGGGTAAAGCACCAGGCCTGGATAAGATCCCTGGAGATCTTTTCAGGAGTGATCCAGCCATTTGGTCCCCGTATTTTTGGGTTCTTTTTAACGCCATCCTGCAGGGCATGAAGATTCCTCGTAGCTGGCTTGGTGCGGAGATAATCCCGATTTTTAAAAAAGGTTTTCCACTCCTACCAACTAATTATAGACCTATTAGTTTAATAGATATTTCCCAAAAATTATTTGCACATGTTCTACTTGCAAGGATACAATCCTGGATGGAAGAAACAGGGGTACTGTCCTCCCTACAAGCAGGGTTCAGGGAAAAGCTGTCGACCCTGGATCAAGCACTAAGACTACAATTGTTGTACTGGAAGACCGTCTGCTTGGAGGGGGGCAGTTTATACCTAATATTTGTAGACTTGAGGTCGGCATTCTCTGGTGTCACGGGAACAACTATGGATAGTCCTTGGTGAGATGGGGGTCCCGGTGTATTTAATCCAACTCCTTAAACGACTCTATGAAGATATCTATGCGCAAATAAGATATGGTAGGGATGGAAAACGTACTGCACCCGTACCCATTAAGCGTGGCATACGCCAGGGGTGCGTGCTTGCGCCAACGGTATTTAGCCTTCATATTAATGGACTGATTGATGCCTTGCTAACAGAACAAGACCTAGATGCCCCTAAGTTAGCCTCCCGCAGAATTTCAGCAATGATGTTTTCCGGTGACACTCTTTTGGTGTTCAAATCACCTATGGGGATCCAAAGGGTTTTAAATAAATTTGGAGTTATTCTGTAGGGAAAGAGGTTTAGAAATAAATCTACAGCAAACCAAATGTATGGCGTTTAATAGTCCAAAAAGCACACGCCCAAACTCTTCATTAAATGGCAAACCCCTTGAAAGAGTTTCATCTTTTATTTACTTAGGCCTTACCATTACTGAAAACATGGATTGGGGGATCATATCACAAAGTCATCATTAAAATTAGCACAATCAACAGGTGGCATGATGAAGGTTTTTAGCAGGTCAAGCAAGAGAGCCTTCAGCCCGGCATTAGAAATTTACAAGGATCAGGCTCGAGGTGGCGCATTATATGGTGCCGAGTTATGGGGTAATTTTAAACTTGAGACCCTATCAAAGGTGGAAAACCAATATCTCAGACAGTTGTTTAGATTACCATTGGGCACCCCATTAATTCCACTTCGATTAGATACGGGACTAGTGGCGATTGCAGATGTGTCAAGCCTCAAACCATTAATGTCTGGCGTCGCCTGTGGATAACTTCTATCTTATAGGGAGGAATTGTCAGAAGTTATGATGTTACAGGGTGCTGTTAAACTTTCCTGGTTTGCCCATATTAAATACTTATTAAATAATATGGGCTTGGGTGATTGCTGGGCTGAACCTGACCATGCCTGCTCCCAAATCTCAAGGAAACAAATGAAGGTCTACTACGAAGAGTACAGAATGGCTCAACTTCATTCTTGTTCCAAAATAGGCAAATTATCCCTAGCTTTCTTAGAAAATAAAAGACAATTTTTGCTTTGAGTCAGTATTAGATCTAATTAAACTGGTGGAGGCAAGAAAGCTTTTTCTACAATTTAGGTTTGGGGTTCTTCCGCTCTGCTATTTTACATCAAAGTGGAAGAATCAACAATCGATACGCTGCCCGGCATGTGATCACCCAGAAGAATCATTGTTACATGTTTTTTTCAGTTGCCCTGGTTACCATGAAGCAAGGAAACGCTGTTTGGTCCAGATTTGTAGGAACATCGGCAGCAGACACTGCATTGAGGCATTTCGGATACTTAACTCTGACCGTAGTATTCCTATTGTTTTCCCAGTTGCCGGATTTCTGTTTTCCATGTGGTGTACTAGGAGGGCTTTTTTTAAATCATCCAAGGAGGTGTAGGATCTCTTATAAGGATTCAATGTTATTTTTAATAATCTAGTATATATTGCTGCCCGTTAACAAGTTCAATGTTTTTAATTTACGGGCTTGTCCCTTTTTTTCAATGAATCTCCCTTTTTAGCTAATTTATTTATTTATTGCACTGTGGTAAATAAATAATTAATTACCGGTACTATTTTTCAGGATACTCATACAAATAGATAGCTCAATAAATAAGAGTCAAGATACGAGGTAGCTAGAGTTGACAGGCTTTAATTAAGCATAAAGGACTGGAACAGGACAGCCTGTACGGGGATGGGATGGCAGGGCCCGACAGCTGCCGGGGCAGGATCTGGGAATGGCTAGCAAACTTTTAATAACAGTGCACAATATTTATAGTTAAACAAATACATTGTATTCAATACAGTAGGCGTAGCAGTAGGCGGAGTTTGTAGCAGTCGCGAAAGATAAGGCATAAAGTGGGTGTAACAAGAGGTGTGTACAGGGCGTATACATAGACATGTGATGCAAACGTAACAGAATATGTCATAAACGGGGTGGAAACATGGAGGGGGCTACCTGAGCAGCTGGGACCTCTAACCTAGTGGTGCGCGCAAACTGACAATGACGTGTTACTAGGGAGAACTGGGGGGCTCTGACTTCTGCACTAGAAGAGGAGACGAAAGTCTGGAGGGTCAGAGCGACATGTACCCGGGCATATCTAGTATCTCGTGTTTAGGGAACATGTTGATAGAATCCAAAAGTTATCAGGGCAAAGGCTAACAGACACTAAGACTGGTGCATACATAATCCTATATGTAGTGCGTGTGCGGGGAATATTCTATGAATATTAATACAGTATTTCTCTTACATGGAGACATAAAGGCTAGACCATGACGGAAACTATTGATGCTATTCAGTAGCTTAGGAATGCAGAGAAGGAGGGCTGGACTGATAACTAGAAACATAACATACTCTTGGCAGACTGGGAGGCAGAGCCAGGCCGAGCCGGGCACTGCGAGGCATGAAAGTAAGCTAAGGGTCAGGGATACAGGTGGGGGCTGTATCGCTCCTCGGAGAGGGTTCAGGAAACAGGAGCTGAATCTGAGTCCGGGCCCTTTTGAGGCCTAGAAACGGGGATAATTCAATGAATTAACGTGCACACTGTAAAATGTGGCAACGTAGGATTACATAGGCCTGATATTCGTTGTATTCACGAGGACTGGAAACTGACATACTAGAGATGGACACAACTGTAATTGCGTCTTTAATCGATCAGCGGGGAATACATGCATATCGATCATGCACATATAGCATAAGATGGGGCACACGTAGGCACATATAACATGGCAAAATTTACTTTTCCACATTCCCTCCTTGTGCCCTACGTTTCCATCAGGAAACATCTATATTCATGATACCATCTATCATTTCATATAGCATCATTTGCTCGTCTCGAATTGTCTTGGAACGGGACTTAGGACTAGGAATACAAGAGGTAGCACAAATGCCGCAAATCGCAGGGCCACATTGTATACAGAGGCAGCAACTGAATAGGATCATTACTGCAATACCTAGGAATGACAATACTTTCCATCCCCAGGCAGATATGATACTCCAGAGCCAACCGGACCATGTCCAGGTGCCTGGATTCTGGTGTAACTGATGGGCAATTTTATGAAGTCTGGTTATAGCTGAATAAACAGACGGCGCGTTATTAGGAATGAAAATGCAGCAACTAGATCCGATGACTCTACATGCTCCTCCTCTATCGGCCAGTATGACGTCAAGAACGAGACGATTTTGGAGCACGACAAATCTCATAGCCGATTGCTCTTCGGTTAAGTTACCTAGAGCAGAAGTAGTCTCATTCACTACTGCTTCAAGGGTTCTGGTTAATCTACGTATTAACTTACTATTCTGGACAGGTCCTATAAAAAAGAAGAAACCTTTATTGAAATCTTGATATTGTTCTAGAGCAGTTTCAGTTTGATCGACAATTGGGGACTCGATCTCCCTTCTATGTCTAATGTGTACTAGATGTGTGTTTCTATGATAATCAGATGGGGCTAGAAAAACTGGTGGCAGTAGGAAGGCAATGTAACATGTTCCATCCCAATCGAGGGGCAGACGAACATATGCGGTCTGACCACAAACAAAATAAGAATGACGTGAAGCTTTGAAAATAGATTTCCCACTGTCACTATACTCGACAGTAGTAGTACAATCACTATGTCCTACATGTGTGGAACCATTATTTCTGACACATAATTCGCCTTTGACTGGTAGTACTGAAATAGCAGGTAAGTCTGGAGTAGGATCAGATTGAACATTCAGGACCATAAAATTCGAAGAATAATTACCTAAATCATATACTTCATTTTCTAGATCTAACCCTGTTCTATGGGGGAGACCTTGCTTGTCTGGGAAACATGTTCTATTCAGAAGGGACATGTCATTGGAGGATGATGTTAACGTGGACCATGCTCCACACGAACCATTATGTGAAAACGGATAAGGAAAGAGTGGCAGAACTCCCTTCGGTGTCTGGAAAGGGGGGAGTCGACCACATACCCAACAATTAGTAGCATTGCTGGTCTGGTGTGAATAGTGTAACATTCTTATAAATGTATTATTTCTCATAGCAAGACGATAGGATAACTCGTGAGGAGGCAGATCACTAAATGTGTGCTCTACTGTAGCATTAGAAAACTTATTTACATGAGAATTTGGAAAACATAAATGAAATGCATAACTTGTGCAAGTAACCATCAAACTTAGAAACAATAGAAAACTTAGAAAAACTATACATCTTATAGAGTTTTGACTAACTCTCTCACTATGGGGGTCTGTCTCATACATGTCAGAAACCTGTCTAACCGTTTCACCCGAGAGGGACTTAGACAATTAAACTGGCTGACTTATTTTACTAGACCGGAGCTTTAACTTATACTCCTGCTGCGGAGTTTTCTCTAACAGGGAGGGCTTGATTTCAAAGTCAGTAGTGGGACAGTCCTTGAGAATAGGGCAGTCTTTAGGATTTTGGCAGTCCTTAAAAATGTTCTTGGCAAATGTCTTTTCTCGGAGTCCATGAAACTTCTTGACGTGAGACAGATGGACCCATCCCTTACGGCCCTCCAACTTCACGGCCGTACGGGTGGTCAGAAGGACAAGTCTCGGCTCCTTCCAGCGAGGCTCCAGCGGACTTGAACGATCAAAGTTCCTGACCAACACGAGGTCGCCTGGAATGACCTCATGCGGTTTCACTTCAGTATTATCTGGAAATGCAGCGGCAACCTGTGAACGACAAGAGTGTAGGGCAGACATCAAGGAAGCTAGGTAATCTGTCAACATATTACTGGAAACATCTGTAATACTGCGAGGTCTAGGTGTACCCCACATGTTTGGGGGGCGGCCGAATACGACCTCATAAGGGGACAGACCTGATCTGGAATGTGCGACCATGCGCATAAAGAATAAAGCAACTGGCAGGGCAACTAGCCAGTCTACCCCTTTCTCTTTACATGTCTTGGCAATACGGATTTTCAAGGTCTGATTATGTCTCTCTACGAGACCGGCTGCTTCAGGATGGCGCACACAATGGAACTTCCACTGGTACCCTAACAAAAGGGAAACATGTTTCATAAGCTCAGATGAGAATGGCTGGCCGTTATCAGAATATACGACCCTAGGGAGTCCATAACGGGGGAAGAATTCACGAACCAACTGCCTGGCAGTGGTCGCTGCTGTGTAATCTGGAACTGGATATGCTTCTGTCCACCTGGACAAAGCGCATACAACTACGAGGACATACTTGAAACCTCGACATCGCTCCATCTGTATATAATCCATCTGGAGGACTTCAAAAGGGTGGTCAGGAGGTTGGAATCCACCTTGTTCCACCGGGACACTTTTACCTGGATTGAACTGACAACATATCATACAGGTACGGACTTTCTGCTTGGCTGCAGCTCGTAAGTGCTTGTTGAACCAAAGGTTCTGGATACTGTCTAACATAGCTTTTTCTCCTAGATGTGTTGGACTATGTGCGGTATTGATAATGACTTGAACCATAGAGTCGGGGAGAAACCATGTGGCTTTTCCCATCGTCACCCATCCCTGATCTGTCTGGACCCCTCCTTGTTCGGACCATTTCTTGATTTCTTCGGGAGTAGCATGTAACTGTATGTCTATGACATCTTGTGTAGGGTCCTTAACTGTCATACATGTAGTCTGTTCTGGAATGAATGTCGGTGTCTTGTTAACTGGAATGTCTGGTGTCTGAGCTGTAAGCTTGGCTGTTCGATCTGCTAGATCATTACCTTGGGAAATGATGTCAGTAACTTTCGTATGTGCCTTGCACTTCATGATAGCAATAGCTGTCGGTAAATGTATTGCATCTAACAGAGCTTGAATGAGGAGACCATGCTGAATCTTGGTTCCATGAGAAGTCATGAAACCTCTCTCCTGCCAGAGCACTCCGAAGTCGTGTACAACTCCGAATGCGTAACGTGAATCTGTATATATGTTTACTTTCAGGTTCTTGGCACGTATGCAGGCTTGGGTCAGAGCAACTAGCTCTGCTGCTTGAGCAGACAGGGTGTCAATACGGTGTGTCTCTATAACTTCGGTTTCAGTAGTCACTGCATACGCGGCTACTAGTTCTCCTGTACTAGTTCTCATACATGAACCGTCCACATAAAGTGTCAGGTCGGGATCTGGTAATGCAATGTCTGTCAGGTCTTGTCTTGGCTTAGTCATAGTATTAATGACTTCCACACAGTCATGTGTGGCAGGATTTGAAGTAACTGATGGTAACAGGGTAGCAGGATTTAGAATGTTGCAGCGTCTGATTTCTATGTATGGCTGGAACAGTGTCAATTCGTAACCTGTTAAACGTGCAATTGTCAAGTGCTGAGTCTGTGTTCGGTTTAAAAGAACTTCCACGGAGTGTGGAACTTGTACTGTCAGGGAATGTCCTAACACTATGGAATCACTTTGTCTGATTGCTAGAGCTGTGGCTGCAACTGACTTGAGGCACGCAGGCAGAGCCTGGGCTACTGGATCTAATGTGCTCGAAAAATAAGCACAAGGCTTGTACTGTCCGGCTTGATCTTGTGTGAGAACAGATAATGCAGTACCATCACGTTCTGTGACAAAAAGTGTAAAAGACTTACTGTAGTTCGGTGTAGCTAGAACAGGTGCTTGGCATAAGGCTTTCTTTAATTCATTAAAACTAAGTGTATGTTCAGATGTCCAAGGGAGGACAGTCGATACGGCTGCCTCCTGTGTCGTTAACTGTATCAGTGGCTTGGCTAGAAATGCATACTGAGGAATCCATTGTCTGCAGTAAGAAGTAAGGCCGATAAAAGCACGTACCTCCTTCTGTGTCTTGGGCTGTGGAAGACTCGCTATTAACTGGATACGGTCTGGTGTCAACTGCCTACCCCACTTGGACAGTAAGTGGCCTAAGTAGATCACTTGCTGGACACAGAACTGGAGCTTCGAAGGGGACACCTTGTGCCCCATCTCGGCTAGGAAATACAGAACTGTAAGTGACGCTCGCTCGCAATCACGTTCAGAACGGGCTGTGATCAGTAGATCATCTACATACTGGAGCAGGGCAGTGTCTGTTGGCATGTGAATATTGTCTAGTTGTCTTTTAAGTGCTTGACTGTAAATACTAGGACTTTCTGTGAAACCTTGAGGAGCTCGTGTGAATTTATAGCTCCTTCCATTTAAACAAAAACCGAAAAGGTACTGGCTGTCTGGATGAATCGGGACACTGAAAAATGCGTTCTTGAGGTCGATGACAGTAAAAAATGTAGCTTCAGAATCAATAGCTGTCAATAAGGATGAAATATCTGGGACTACTGGATACTGAGGTATGATACATTTATTAAGTTCTCGAAGGTCAATCACTAATCGATATACTGGAGGTGCATTTGGATCAGTACGTTTCATGACTGGAATAATAGGAGAATTACATACATTGGAGTCAGTTTCTACAACCACTCCTTGAACAATGAGCTCGTCAATAATTTTGGATAAGGCTGCTACAGCCTCAGGTGGCAATCTGTACTGTCTGATCCGTGGCAGGACTATACCTTGCTTGAGAGTCACACGATGGGGTGTGATTTGCATAAAACCTACATCAGTTGGACCTTGCGCCCATAAATGCTGCGGTACATTGGACAATCTTGGATCAAAATCTCGTAATACATAGTGACCTTTAAAATCCCTCAAAAACAAGCGTATTCCTTCTGGGGAACAGCAAATAACTGCACCTAATTCTTTCAATGTCTTAATACCTAACAGATTTTCTGGACATGACTTCGTAAGTAACAAATCAGTAGTTCGGGACAATGGACCAACTTCTAGAGTAACTGGCTTTGATATCTCGTTTACAATAGGCTTTCCTGAAAAACCAAGGGAAACATTTCTAGAACCTGAGAGCGGAGCCCCTGGAACCTCGTCATGACTGATAGTAGTCCTACTTGCCCCTGTATCAATCAAAAACTTTCTGTCTTTCCCTAATACTTGACTATGTACATAGGGACCCTCTTGATCTACAGGTATCTCGATGAGAGGCAAGCCTACCTCCCTCTCTAGGCTGTTTCATGAATACGGTTGATACTCTGGATACTCTGTCTGAGCATACTGGTACATTTGCTGTGTAACATGCTGTGTTGCAGCAATAGGCTGCGATGCTGGAACTGTCTGTTGTGCATTCTGTGATGGCTGAGAAGTCTGTGAAACTTGTTCTTGTCTAGGCGGACGTGGTCTTTCTTTAGTCTTACCAGTGGCTATGTTGTGTTTCAGAACTGCACACTCGTTTATAAAATGACCTGGCTGTTTACAATAATTGCATGTCCCTTTAACGGGAGCTGCAGAATGACTGGCTTGATTCGGACCCCTCTTCTGACTGTCCTGTGGAACAGATTGTGCAACTAGTACTTTCATTTTCGTATCTTTCATACGTCTCTTTTCGTGTTCTTGCTCTTCCCTGATTCTGTTCTGGTGATACTGGAGCATCTGGAGCATTTGTGACGGGGTATTAGCTTGCCAGGTACTTTCGACTTTCAAAACTCGATTTTTAACTTGTGGACTTGAATTCTCGACTAGTTTAGTAACAAAAAGATGAGGGTATGACTCGCTACCTGTCTTCAAACCACTGTTGATTATAAAACATTTCTCGAATCTAGAATAAAAATCACTAGTATCTTCATCCTGTTTCTGTTTGCATGCTGAGATTGCATCCCAATCTTCCTTTTTCGTGGCTAATAATCTTGGCAAAACCTGAATCAATAACTCGGGTAATTCTTTACATTTGTCCCCAAGACCGGTACCTGGTACTCGTGCATTATCTTCAGCTTCTAGAGCTGTCCAATCAATCTTTTTCTCTCCCACCTCCCATTCTTTTTCCTTGAGTTTTTCATATACCCCTGCGGGCAACAGGACTTTTAGCATTTTAATAATATCTGGATACGTGTATTCTCCCATACGGAGCATGTCTTTTAATTCTCGATGGAACCCTGCTGGATCTTTGTCATGACAGGGAATTAACTTTTTCATCTCTAAGAGTTCCATCTTGGTGATCGGGGTGTAAACAAATACTCGTTCTAGATAGCCACCCGTTCCTCTAACTGGGTGTACTTCTCGTAACGGATGCTGTCTATCTATGTAGAATGGTTTACTGTCTGGAGGTGAGACATGAACAAAATGCGGATTCAGAAACGTTCTATATTTGTGGCGCTGTTCTAGAATGATACTAATTAAATCAGTACCTAAACCTTTCCATTTATACTGGAGTAACTCGTTCAGAACATCATGTAACGGACCTGGATCAGAATGTTGTCCCTCATACAGTGTAATGAGGTGCTGGATCATATACATACCCACCAGTCGCTGCTCGGCTGGGGGCAGTTTCAGAAACATTTGTGCCACTATTTCATCTGGATAAGTGGTAGAATCAGTAATCCATGGGACTGCTGATTGGGCTAGTTCTTGTTCATGCATGGTACTAAGTTCACTATAATCGATACGTGATTTCAGAATGTGATCGGTAGCTTGAAATACTTGCTCGAGAGAACCTTGTTCTGGTGCTGGAGGAGGAAAAACTTTCTTGTGTTCTAGGCGTGAATGTCGGTCGGGAAGTCTAGTTCTACCTACATACGCTATTCTGGTAGGATTCTCGTCTTCTACTTCTTCAGTATCAGTGTTGTCTTCTTTCTCGCTTACTTGTGCTGCTTTACGATTGTCGTGTAACCTTATTATTTCCTTACGAATTTTCTTGTACATACTTTCTATACTACTGAGTGTCTTGTGTCTACCCTCGGCTATATTATCACTCCACCTTGTCAGGACTTTCATTTCGGTCGGATCTTTAGTCGGACAATCTTGTTCCCTTATTAAACAATTGATTAGAAACTTTAATAGCATGAGCTGGGTCTCAGCTTTCCTTAGAGACATGATTTCGCCAATACTTTCTGGATCGTCTCCTGTACGGATGAAACGATATATTCTGTCTAGATCTTCTTTCATATTCGGTAGGGTGTCCAAATACTCGGTCACCCGTCTTACACGCAATGAATATATAACCATATTATCATCGCCTGGGACTGGATCATAACGGCATTCGGTAAGAGCTCGCTTGATTTCTGCAACGGACTGATATTTGGGCGTACGCTGTAACGCACGTTCATGTAACTCGACTAACGTTACACGTTTGTGTGGCGGCGGGGTACCAGGAGGACCTCCTCCCGCGGCCCCTAAACTGGAATCGTCGACTGATACTCTTCGTGCTGGCAGAGTGACCGATGTAGCGGGTACTTGTACTGTAGGCTGGACCGGGGGTACCGTAACAGGTGCTGCAACGGGTGCCCCGGTGGCTGGAAGAACAGGAATTACATTATTTACAGGAGCAGGCGGAACAGGATTTGCATATTCTGGGACTGTGTCGTCCAAATAGGACGAGAGAAAAATATCAGCTGCGGTCGGTTTGTGACGTAGCTTAATCGGAACCAATGTCGGCGGAAAATTACTGGATGCCTCCGGGGTTGCTTTCGGCAAGCCCTCGGCAAGAAGAGGATACATACCCTTAATGAGGGCATTTCTCTGTCTGTCTGACTGTTCGGCTTTAACTCGTTCACCTACTTCGATTAATTCCCTTTCTTGGGCTCTTTCTGAGGATTCTCTACTTAATTCTAACTTTCTGATTTCTTTTTCGGTTCTTTTATGAGATTCTTTGCGCCATAACTCGATGGCATCGTTCTGGGACTGTCTGGATTTCTTTTTCCATAATACTTCTTCTACTCGCATGATGCACTCGGCATCCCATGTACCTGATACAGGCCATCTATATTTCTCTTCTAGATCTTTAGTATACTCGACCCATAAGTCTAGATATAATATGGCACTTATGCCATGCTTATGATACATAAAATGACCTGGACTGTCCCTAGGCGGGACAGGAACTGCTTCCTCGAGCAGACCTTTTCTAGTTTTTAACTGACGTAATTTCGAGAACAAAGGCATAACTAAGACTGGAATCTGGACACAATACAATACACGATAAACACAATAATAACTTTAAGAAAAACAAATCACTCATACCACGACATTGAAAACACATGGAATAACATTTATAATAACAGTTCGGACAAAATACTACCTGGAACACTGAGAACAGAAACACATGAATTTCTCGAGAACAGAACAGAACTTACTGGAATGACTAGATGCACTGCTAAAACAGTACGAAACTTACCGGTCTCATAAAGAGACACGTCAGGACCCGCATCCACCTAGGTGGACACTTCGTGTTGGATCTGTGTACCCAAACCCACGGACCAGAGACAAATTAATTGACCCTGTCTAGATACTACCCCAGCAACGGTACTCACCGGGCAGCAAGAACGGAAGGCCTCAGACTGGACTGGACTGCTACGACGACGGACGACGAACTTCGGACTTCAGTTACAGGTGGGCCTCCGGATACCTCGGACCTTGAACTCTCGGCTTGGGCTCTGGTCGGGACTCGCCGCGTTCCTCCACCGCCTCGTCTGGACGCTGGACCGCAACCTCCGTCTCCTCCGTGGGCCTGAGGGATACTTGAAGCAGAAATATCTGCACGTGCACAGTATGGTTCCGTCACGGCTGCAGAGGATCAGGGGGCCTGCGTGGCTTCTCCGGCGCGTGGGGAAAGGGCAAGTCCCTGTTCGGGCGCCATTATGTGGTAAATAAATAATTAATTACCGGTACTATTTTTCAGGATACTCATACAAATAGATAGCTCAATAAATAAGAGTCAAGATACGAGGTAGCTAGAGTTGACAGGCTTTAATTAAGCATAAAGGACTGGAACAGGACAGCCTGTACGGGGATGGGATGGCAGGGCCCGACAGCTGCCGGGGCAGGATCTGGGAATGGCTAGCAAACTTTTAATAACAGTGCACAATATTTATAGTTAAACAAATACATTGTATTCAATACAGTAGGCGTAGCAGTAGGTGGAGTTTGTAGCAGTCGCGAAAGATAAGGCATAAAGTGGGTGTAACAAGAGGTGTGTACAGGGCGTATACATAGACATGTGATGCAAACGTAACAGAATATGTCATAAACGGGGTGGAAACATGGAGGGGGCTACCTGAGCAGCTGGGACCTCTAACCTAGTGGTGCGCGCAAACTGACAATGACGTGTTACTAGGGAGAACTGGGGGGCTCTGACTTCTGCACTAGAAGAGGAGACGAAAGTCTGGAGGGTCAGAGCGACATGTACCCGGGCATATCTAGTATCTCGTGTTTAGGGAACATGTTGATAGAATCCAAAAGTTATCAGGGCAAAGGCTAACAGACACTAAGACTGGTGCATACATAATCCTATATGTAGTGCGTGTGCGGGGAATATTCTATGAATATTAATACAGTATTTCTCTTACATGGAGACATAAAGGCTAGACCATGACGGAAACTATTGATGCGATTCAGTAGCTTAGGAATGCAGAGAAGGAGGGCTGGACTGATAACTAGAAACATAACATACTCTTGGCAGACTGGGAGGCAGAGCCAGGCCGAGCCGGGCACTGCGAGGCATGAAAGTAAGCTAAGGGTCAGGGATACAGGTGGGGGCTGTATCGCTCCTCGGAGAGGGTTCAGGAAACAGGAGCTGAATCTGAGTCCGGGCCCTTTTGAGGCCTAGAAACGGGGATAATTCAATGAATTAACGTGCACACTGTAAAATGTGGCAACGTAGGATTACATAGGCCTGATATTCGTTGTATTCACGAGGACTGGAAACTGACATACTAGAGATGGACACCACTGTAATTGCGTCTTTAATCGATCAGAGGGGAATACATGCATATCGATCATGCACATATAGCATAAGATGGGGAACACGTAGGCACATATAACATGGCAAAATTTACTTTTCCACAGCACTATGCACTTTCCGAAATTAATATGTATTTACCGCTAGCAATATCACCCAAAAATTATATCTTTTTTACAATGTATGAAGGTATCCAAATTAAATATTTAGGTGTATAGTGATTTTTAAAGTGTTCTAAATTGCTATCTGTATGCCTTTATGTATTTTAATATATGATTGGTTTTAGAAGCTTGTACTTTTAAGGTCATACTGACCGAAATAAAGTTTCTTTGAACATTACAACTCGTGCCCTTGACAACCTTGCCAATGCACTGCCAATTACCTCACGTTACATCAGTGATGGCATGTTCTATGATATCATTGATTACATCATTACAATATCTAAAATAACTTCATTGATAACAACACTGTGCATGACTGAGGAACGAGTTATGGATATATAGTTAGAAAATGAATTTTCAAAACAAGGCTAAGGAGATGTATGGGGATACAATTGGATATAGGCATGGGAAGATTGGAGTCAAAGGAGACTAAAAAAACTGGGAGTGAGTCACCCCTGACATGGAAGTGCGGAAGAGAGACAGGAGACATGAAAAGGAAAGGTTGGTGTGGTTGGCACTGTGAGGCAAGGGAAGCAAGGGGTACAACTGGTACAGAACAGCATCTTGCACATTCACATCACCAATTGACCAAAGATTTGTGCTGTCTACCAAATACGTTAGAGCAAAAAGATGCAGATTTCCAACGTTGTGCAAAGATCTGTGCTTCACTCCGCGCACTTTTAGAAGATATTCCCTCCTCCTACAGGCTACAAATCTTCTGCCAAATTCTAAATAACCACCTTGGGCTTTCTTTATCAATAAGCCATGAATTAAATCAAGTTTACCGTCAATAGAAAGCAAAGAATTCTTAGTTATCGGTGTTTTTAGAAAGGCGAAGCCTGCACATCCACCATCTCCCTCCTGTTCCGAGATATTCCACCATGAACACCACATGGAACAGCAACTGGAGCATGGGGAATTGGGCACAGAGACATTTGAGACTCTTTGGCTATTACCAATAAAATGTCATTTCCTGCTTTTGCCTGAATACACATGCGTATTAATCAATATGCACAGTGTTACTTGTGATTAATTATTTTCTTGGTGACTGCTGTATGTGTACAGATATATCACCATGGTCACTTTGTATTAATGAAGACCTGAAAATGTCTTGATCCCAGGCAGGAAGGCTGCTACCATGTGCTACCACCATATACATCTATAGTGACTGTAAGCAGACGGCCCCATGCAGTTAGCCAACTCTACTAACTACCAGCCACGGCCCGTGGAGGGAGTTTCGGTGGGGCAAAAACAAATTTCGTAGCGCACCCTGCATCACATTTTGCGATGCAGGGCGCGCTACGAAATTCGTTTTATTAATTAAATTGTTTACTTACCTTCAATTATCCATACTCCGGTTTTTAGCACCCCCCACCCTGCCCCTCCCCCACCCCGCCTCTCCGCCCATCGAAATTCCCTCCACGGGCCGTGGCTGCTAACTACTGACTATGGGGAAATTGCATTAAGTTCAGAACATCAAAAATTTGTGAAAATGTCAAATTTGTGAACTTTAATCAATTGTGTTCATTGATTAAATATCCCATAAAAATGGGTTTAGTTAGCTTTTCTGTTCCACAGATCCTATTTTTCCACGATCTCTTGCCTGCTATGATGCTTTATTTTGCCATGTTTGTGTATATTAGGAATCTGGTAAAGTATTAAAGTATTAGAGTACATGATAGGAAGTGAGGTTGAGTGACTCATAGACCAGCTACTGCTGACATAGTGACGCTGACATAGTGACTCTACCGTAGGCGGGAGCACACAAACAACAGGATCTCAGTTCCACTATCTTTTCTTGTGACTTTTGCTGACAACTATTGTTACCGTTTTCATAAGCCCGGACCATGTGCTGTTGCAAGTAAATCATATTTTTATTGCACTGAACGCATTGTATTGTTTTCTAAGTTACATGTGAGATGTGATCCATTTCGACATCGCTCCACTTACATGCTCTGCACTACTGCTCCTCTATATTCTTACTAGGAACACTTCAGCAATGTTCCGCTCCCTCTCCCCTCTCCCCAGCCCTCGTCAATATAGCATTTTTGCTACTGTTTTGCTCCTCATATTCTAAGAAAAGCGCTTTATTTTCTGACTCCCTTTCTCAATTTGTCATGGCATTTGCACTGGCAGCCATTGCAAATGTTGTATTCGCACTCACCAACTAAATGGATGAATAACATTTTTTACTGTGGGTGAAACTATCAGTTCACGGCTGGTGTAAATCCGCCCAGGACAAGTGCAAAATTGAGTGGCTTCAGTGCAGAATAGCCTAAAACTGCTGTAATTCGTGTAATCTGGCCCCAGAACTGGCTTGCTTTTCTAACCTACATCCTGAGTGCCTCTGAGTTCTGGTGTAGCCACAACAAACAGCAGGGGCGTAGCTTGGTCGGAAAGATTGGAGAGGGGAAGGGGTTTGGGGGGGTGAGCATTACATTTGCGGACCATCACTTGGCATATAATGTTAAAATATATTATATGACCAGCAGGACGTGTGAGAGGGGCTTAAGTGGCAGTGGAAAGGGAGAGGAATATGGGTACCAAATGAGAACACTGCTGGACCCCCTCCCCCCTCCAAGTTGTGCTCCTTAAGTCCACATATCCTATCTCTACTTATGGATTTGCTGAATTCCTCACTATGTGAAGGCCACTTGCCCAAACTCTGAAACGCACCATGGTTCTTCCTTTGCTGAAAACGTTTCATTTAGACCCTGCCAACTGGGCAAACTATAGACCGATCTCACTTCTGTACATTCTGTCCAGAATTTTGGAAAAACATGTCAATACCCAACTCTCCTCCTATGTAGAAACCCAAAATGTCCTTCACCCTTCCCAGGCCGGATTTCATGCAGACCACAGCAACGAAGTCGCCCTGTTAGGAGTTAAGGAACAGCTGCATCAACTACTATCAATTCAATTCAATTCAATGATCTTTATTTCGTTGCATTGCAACATAAAAGATATACAATAATACATAATAAAAAAAATCATTATACCATACCAAAAAACCATCAACTACTAGACATGGGGTGGTACGGCTGCAGTGATCCTTCTGGACCTGAGTGTGCCCTTTGACACAGTGTCTCTCGATAAGTTGATTAACAGACTAGCTCAACTCAGCTTAGAAAATGCAGCACTTGCTTTGTTAAAATCCTTTCTGATCGAACTTTTCTGTTTTTTCCCACTGATACTGCATCAAGTGCACACTCACTGACCTGGGGTGTCCCGCAGGGCTCTGCTCTAAGCCCCCTGCTCTCTAACCTAGTAGAAAGCCTTGGATTAACCATATTTTCCTATGCCTATGACACCCAGATAATTTTCCCTCTGTCATTGGATCTGAAAGCGGGCCCACGAGTTCTTAGATTTGGCCTCAGCGATGTTGCCAACTGGATGAATACTAATTCCCTTAAATTTAGCAGGGATAAGACTGAGGTGTTACTACTAAGCATAAATCCTCAGCTCTGGGGATCCTAGCTCTGGCCCGACACTCCAGGTTCTCTCCCCATACTGGCCGACAAGGTGAAAAGCCTGGGCTTCTGGCTGGACTCTAGACTGTTCATGAAACCTCAAGTAGCCAAAATTACCTCTTTCTATTTTGCCACTATGAAATAGCTTAAAAAGTTTCTGTGGATGCTCCCTTTTTCAGCCCAAAGAACGGTCATTCAGGCCATAATCCTTTCCAACTAGATTATGGCAACATTCTCAACATTCTCTATTTGGGTGCTGATAAGGCAATATTCAGATACCTTCAGATTGTTCAAAACTCAGCTGCTTTTCCGACTACTCAAACATTCTTCCGTATCTGGCCTCCTTCAAGAACTCCATTGGCTCACTGTGGATAAAAGCATCAACTTTAAGGCCCTCTGCTTCATGTACAAGATCAAGAGTAAAATAGGCCCTACACTTTTACAAAACCTAGCTGTGCCTTACCTCCCCTCTCGTACACTGCATTCTAGTAACCAATCTCTTTTCTCAGTGCCTAAATTCAGACGTTCACGCATAGGTGGCCGGTCATTTTCCTTCATCGGTCCCAAGCTGTGGAGCACACTTCCTTAGTCAATCAGAGGTTGCAACTCCTTGACCTTGTTGCACAAACAGTTACAAACTTGGCTATTTTAGGCAACTCAAGTAGAACACCAACCAATGACCTACAGCACTGGAAAAACGTATAGAAAGCAAAGCGCTATGCAAAAATAAATAATAATAATATTTTGTAAAATTAACATTTTTAGCGCTTTTAAAACAGAGATGAGAGTGTGGGTGTGTTTTTGTAAGTGTGTGTATGGAAAGATCACACAGGAAATACAAAAGACGACTCACCATACGCGACTGAAATCACCTGCGCCCAACTATTCATCTGAAAATAAATACATTTATTGGGGGAGTGTAACACCCCAAACACCCCCCACCCCCTTGATGCTACACCCCTTACAAACTGTGATGCAAATCTCTCCACATTATGGGAGCCGAAATAGAAATGTTGGGTGGTCTGCTTCCCGCTCAACTTTATGATCCCCTCTCGAAGATTCAATAATGTGTATCAGAAATCCAGCTCTCCACAGGCCCTCCCCTGTAAAGGCCCACGGATTTCAGCGGTCTCTCGGAGGGCACGCAGCTTCCATTGGAACCGAATCCAATTTAATTGTTATTGGATTGCGTCTATCTGACGGCAAGATTGACAGGTCTCTCTAGCAAGCACAAGGAGGCAAGTGCAGTTGATGGAACTGCAATCCAGTAAAGACTAGCGGTTGCCATGTTAATAGCCAAAGATTTGAGCAGTCTTATGTCTAGCGCTCTTCATATTATATTTATTTTACTAATATTGCACACACAGCAAAACATAATTGCTTCACAGCACAGAGGTATTAAGTTGGAAATATGCATGGGAGAAATTTCAATTACGCCATCGTAATGCTCATAATTTCAGGTTTTTCACATTACACTTGTTAATGAAATTACCCAAATTCCACTGTTTTGCCACAAAGTGTAATTGCGCCACATTTACGGCAAGATTATAGCATGAGAACTACATCAACAAGCAGAACACAAACGAGCGTGTGTTGTTCATACCACTTGTATTTTTTTGCCTATTTTTTAACATAACAGCGAAATTTGGCCTTACATCCAATATAGATGCAAGGGTGCATTTCGCACAAATATATAGCTCTAAATGCCGGATTTGCATTTCATATCATTTTGCACAATTTTCCTGAAATTCCACATAATTACACAAAAGCAAATTACGCAAATTTCACACACCCCTAGTGAGAATACAGGATGTATGACGTTACAACGCAGGCTATTACAACGCCTGCCTTTACAACGCGGTTTTTACATCGCAATCCATTACAACGCATAGCGCTTTGGGGTGCTGGATAGTGAATAGTTTAATTTACTATTCCAACTCCAGTCCCCGTGGACACTAGGGAAGGTGTTGGATAGTAAATTAAACTTATTGCCTATCCTAGAGCGCCCCCCAGCGCAATGCGTTGTAATGGTTTGCGTTGTAATGACCGCGTTGTAATGGTAGTGCGTTGTAATAGTTTTGTTGTAAAGGTTGTTCACCGAGAATACATGATGATATGGTGATGTCACTGCCCTTTTGGGTAGGGATCGACTGCCAGAGCAGAGTACTCCATGGTTTGAGCATGGCTTGCTGAATTCCCTTGATCTTTGGATGCTTCTGCTATGCTAGGGCATTTGTCGCAGTAATGTGATGATTATGCCCTGTCTGCTCAGCATTGAAGTAACCCAGGTTTCGCATCATAACCAATGTGAAACTATAAGAGCTACATTAAACTTCATAGCTCCCGTCTCTCATTTAACTCTATTGACTTTCACATAAGTGCTTGAAAGCAATCAAATAATGCAATGAGCACTGTTAAGGTGACCAGATATTGAAAACAAAAACTAGGGCATACCACGAACATAAAAGTAGGTCTACAATTTTCTATTGATAAAGGGACGCAGAATGACATAACTAATAGTGCTCATCAACATTGAAGGCTCAATGGGGTAATTGAATGCACTTTGTACACAATATCCTCTGTGGTGATAAAGTTGCTTTCTGTTTAAGGTTGCACCAGAATACAAGAAAACGTCCTTCCCTCTATGTTTGGCCATCCCCTCTGAAAACCAGGATGTGTGCCAGTAAATGTACTTAAATTTGCTCTGAGAGAAAGCGAAAACATGGACAGGCCGGCAAATCCGGGACACATGGTCATCACAGCATATTTTGAGAAGGCAACATTTTCTTTCACTGCATTCCTCCCAACTTTTTTTTTGTTGCAGTTTTATATTGCGCAAACTCAACCCGAAGGTATCAGAGTGCTTTAAATGAGCATCTGTTCCATCACAGACGCACATATTCATTTTTCAGGCAGCGGGGAGATTAAGGGATTTGCCTAGAATCACAGGATGCTAGATTCTCCCACAAGACTCGAACCTAGTTCCCCAGCTTCAAGGTCAGCCACTCTGACTTTTGTGCCATATCCTTGGTTTCCCGTGGCATGCCTTTGTTTCCTTTGGCGGCTGCTTCGTGCCACAGTTTTACTAATTTTAGATGCCAGAGAGCAGCTCGGTGATCCCACCAGACTGCTCTCGCCAACTGCCTGCCCATCCAACACGCTTGTGTGCTGCAGCGGGGGAAGGGAGACGGGGGGGGAGGGGGGGCAGCACTTCCTTCTGGTCTGCCTGCTACTTTGGGCAGACACGTGTGCTGCTGCTGGCCTTCTCAGGGCCTGGGATGAGGTCCTGGGCCCCTTCCTCTGCCTTCAACGCAACGGTGCTCCCAGCAGCAATGATCTTCTCGAGGCCCAAGGATGGGGTCCTGGGTCCCTTCCTTGGAATCGAGGGGGTGCAACTGCGCTCCTTCGTGTCAGTCTTTTCATTGGGGCCCAAGGACAGGGTTCAGGGTCCTGTTGCTCGCATGATGGCAACAGTCTTCTCTTCAGGACCTAGGGATGGGTTCCTGGGTCCCTGCGCACATAGGGGCTCCCCGTTTTCCTCTTTTTTCTAGTCTAGGGGACATGTGACGGCAGTCCCCAGCAGATTTTCTTTGTGGGGGCAGCCCCAAAGGCACAGCTGAGACCACTGGTGAAGCCACTTGCGCTTTGTCCTGGCTGGGAACAAACGGTTAAATGTCGCCTACTTCACAAATGCATACTCTTAAGACACATTGGGCTGATTTCAACGCCTTTGGCCTCTTTTTATTCCTGATGGCGAGTCCTTGCCACCTCGTGCACTTTCTTCGAGCCTACTGGCCTAAAAGGTAGTCAACCTTTTTAGGGAGCTGGTTTCACTGGCTCTCTGCACCAGACTTGTGCTATGTTCCCTCTGGGCCTCTTTCTTCTTGCATAGAGCCCAGCCTTTCCCCTAACTGGCCATCAGTGGGTGTAAGGGAAACAGTGACTTGGGTCACAAGACTCAGCTGCCAATGTCAAACAACTGTGGCAGAATTGCAAGTATTTTCTTAATTGGCTGCTAATAATTGTTGTAAAGTGTATACAACTATAAAATGTTATTTTATAGCAATGATTATGATAATTATTTTTTGTTGCAGTCATATAGATACTAACATAGACTAAGTTTGTTCTTTAGAAAAAAATAAGTGATTTTGCAAAAATTACCTTATTGTTTGTGCTTACTCACCTTGTAGACTGGTGCTTACAAGATGACTGCAGTACCTTCCTCAGGAAGATGCTGGACTCACATAGTCCTGAAAATAAGGACATTAAAATATGAGTTTATGTGTTCTCTACCAGATGTTATTTTTTTCTAATTTGGGAAAATCACACTGTACTTTTCATCTGACAAACATGGTACCCCAAAAACACAAAGGGTGATTGGAGGAATGCTTAAAATAGTCTGGCAATCACTCTGTCTAGCATTTCAAGCCATTGCTTCTTGACAACTTTTCCAGTCGAGTCAGAGGCATTCCCTATTTAATCAGTGTTGACTGCTTCTCAAGGAACAGTCCATCCCAAACTGCCAGGTGAAGCACCCTCCTAGGAGGGAACAGAAGCAACCACAGACCAGTACATCCTTATTGAGCCCCAAAAGTGAGGTAATGTTTAGCACCTGTAACACAGCGAGCAATTAATCCATGTTTGGTCATACCCTTGGCCATTTAGTGTATTAACCATATACACCATATACACAAAAGATGATGGAGGAATGCTTACAAATACCGTAAACCATTGGCAATGACTGTGGGTAGTATTTCTACACTTCGTTTGTATTGCTATATTCTACTCTACACAAAGGGCTGCTTTATACAAATCAGTAACAAGATCAAAACAACAGTGAGATGTTTAACTTTGCAAATTAATCTGAATGAGAAATTTGCAGAGCAGATGATTAAATTGATATGGTGTATACTGAGCATACGATGTTTCATTTTCTCAGTATTGAAAGCACTGTATCCCGGGATGAGAGGACTGAATTGCTGAGACATAAAGTAAATTAGAACACTCGGAGAAACCCCCTTCAAAATTATGTTTTTTTCAGAATTAAGGCAGTACATTCACTTATTTGCCAATGACGGTATGTCCTAGCACGAGGACAAGCCAACCTTGATGTTGTTAATCTTTTGCGGTGTATCATTACAATGAGTTCACTTTCCTGTGTGAGATACATTCATTAGCCTCTTGTCCATCTGTCATATTCCAGTCTTAACAAAGACAGTGAAACTGTATTGACTAAACATATTCATAAATAAAATAGGAGATACCTATGTCCTTCTTTTCTCTTGATATGTAAAGCTAACCTGTGGTCAGGACTAGGATGGGATCAGGGAAAAGAGGGTGGGAGTTCCAGGACTGTGATGAGGAAGATTTGGACTTGGAGTAATGATGCTTACCAGTAAGTAATCAGGGCATGCACATCAACCCTGCCATTTCCTGTGTGCAATTAACCTCTTGAACTCACTATTGTAGCAGACACTTATTTATCAAACTGTACGGTTCCTAGGATTTTACCACTTTAAGCTTCTTCACAGGAGAATGTCTTGAAAGCAGCTGTCAGAAAACATGTTTTAATAAGGTATTGAATATGTGATAATTTGTCAGTGCCAAGGAGCTGAAAAGCCATGGCACGGTGGGGCTGCCTTTTCTTTTGTAGATAAACCTCTTCACTATGAGCACAATTCAAATTACATGCTTGACACACTGTTCTAAATATAATTTAATTGCTCTCTTAGTTTAATTGTGTTGCTGTTTCCTGTAGCAATTTTGAGGTTTGTGTTCCATCTACCTCCTCTAACAAGTCAAGTGGAAGTAATAGTCAGTCAGTCATAAAATGTTATTGATTGATTAGTAAAATTCACCATCCATAGCTTGTAATATCAACATGTAAAACATGGAACTGTACATTTAATTAAAGCTAACCTGTTATTTCAGATAATTTTCTGTATGTGACATCCATCAATTTCAAACAGTACATGTAGAATGGTTAACAATTTTATTTGATACTGCTGTGACTGAAATGCCCATCCCAAAGGTTGTCAGAAAATACTTCAGAACATCCAGAAGAAATATATTTTTAGTGTTTAGGTGTGCCCTGATGAGTACAATTTAAGCGGGGTATAGAATGCTGTATGCACCAAGCACACAGCTTTGAAATAAATCCATTATCTTACTGGAAGTAAATGAAATGGGGCAAACGGTGGAGAACAGTGACATGAACCTACTGCAACTTTTGAATCAGAAAATTGGAAGGATAAGTCAAACTGACCTGCAGTAGCCCAGCGGGGAACATCGTTTACAATGAAACTTTTACCACGCACTACCATTACAACGCAGGAATTACAACAAAAGTCGTTACAACGACATTCGCTGGAGGGCGCTGTTGGATAGGGAATAGTTACATTTTCTATCCAACACCTTCCCTATTATCCACGGGGACTGGAGTTGGAATAGAAAATTAAACTATTCCACCAGCCAGCGCCCCCCAACGCAAGTCGTTGTAATGACTTGCGTTGTAATACCTGCGTTGTAAAGGCATGCGTGGTAAAAGCATGTGTTGAAACATCATACATCCAGCCAGCTGTGCAGATAAATAAGGGCTAAAGTACCCTCTGCTGTACATTATAAAGATATTGCAAGTCACCGAGGACTTCCAAAACCATATAGAGGTACAAGGGCGAAGGGCGTGTTCCTTTGTAAGGTTATGGAACTCCAAAATGTTCTATGAAATACAAAAAATAAAACAACTTCTCTCTGCGAATCACTGTAACCTAGAAAAATAGAGCAGAAGAAAAAGCAACATTTAATTTTCATTGCTTTGAACAGCAGCTCTATTACCAGACCTACTTTTCACCTCGGCTACTGGCCTGGCAGCAGGGATTGTGAATCAGAGCTTGAATGCAATAACTTATTACAGTTGAGTTCTGATATCTTTTCTGATTGTGTGTGCACCAATTATAAAGAAATTAATGAAAGGAGTTTATACAGGGATTGCAGAGTCCCATGTATTATAAACTTATTAAGAATTTGTACCTTGTAAGGAAGGGCAAAAGGATATATAATACGATTTAACTTGCATAGTTGCAAATAACACATGGATTTATGCCTTGTCACCATTTCATAGAGTTCTTTGAGTATGACTCTATCTACACATTCTGTAGCTTTTGATATCAATTTTATATCAATTTACTTTGCTTAGACACTGTGGGTCTTCTTTACAATATTGTGACACATGGCAGCACAGCAAGCCTTCCTGCTGTGCTTTCATGCTTCAAAAGAAAAGGGGAGAATGCACAATATCTAAATGGTACGGTGCATTCCTGTCATTTACCCCCGCACTGTTGTGCAATAGGCTGCAATGCACCAACACAGGTATCCTTGCACCATGGTGTCAGCGTTCTCAAGGTGATTATTTTTGTGCAGGAAGGCACATCTTCCTGCTCAAAAATAATCCCAAAAGGTGTTTTCCTCTTTCTATGTGTGCTGAAAAACAAGGAGAAATAAAGATATTTTTCCTCGTGTATCTCCCTTACATCTTCCCTGAAGACATGTAAGGGGAGTTGTGTCCAATTGGACACATTCCCAGGTTTATGAAACCTTGTAACTCTGGGAATGCTTCGGGTTCCTTGGATGTCGCGTGGGATCACTCACAGCAACATTCATGGAATGCCCCTTTCTCGCAGAGTAATGTAACAAAGGAGGTCATATTTACAATGCCATGAAAAGCCATGCAGGGTGGTTTTACGTGCCACAATGCTCTGCCGGTGCGTCAAAAAAAGTGACGCACCCTCAGTGCAAGGGGATTGTAAATAAGCCCCTATCTTTTTAGAAAAAACAGGACCACAAAAAGGATGAAACTTTCAAGCTATAATGGGCTTCTGATAATAGCATGGCCAGTTGTTTCCGCTTTATTATGCACTCAATCGGTTCTTTATGGGCAAATTATTCCAGGTCATGCCTCCCAGCATTCTGATTGGGCACTTCTGAGGTGACCAAAGCGATTTAGCTTTTACCTACAAGGTTTGCTACACTAAACCAAGGCCCACTCTCACCAGCGTTTGGCTAGTTATCACTGGCAGGTGAAAAACACTTTATAGGTCGTACACAACAATATATCCAAACTGTCTGAAACTATTTCCCATAAACAAGCTGGCCATAGGCCATGGAATGAATCAACTTAGCTTCAATGAATTTAAATATGGGGCAAATAGAAGGACTATGCATTTTGTTGTACGGTTAACAGAAGGCAAAAGATGGAGAAGTGGATTTATTCTATACTAGCAGCCCGCCCCGACCTTGTCCGGGAGCAATCAGGCTTCCCCGCCCCCCGCCCGCCCCAACATAGCAGCCTGTCCCGAAATGAGTGTTCAGGGCCCCCACCCGCCCCGGCCCCGCCCGCCCGCCCCGACATTGTCAAGCAGCCCCGTCCCCCGCCTGCCCCGACCCCGTACTGCCCCGACCCCCACCTGCCCGGAGCCTTACCTCAGTCGCCGCTCCTCCCCTGCGCTCCTCATTTCACTGCTCCACCGCTCCTCGCCGCTTACCGCTCCTCCCGCCTGTCCGCCGGTCCTCACCGCCATTCCGCCGTTCGTCACCGCTCCTCCCCCGCGCCATGTCCGCCGCTCCTCCTCGCGTTCCTGGACGCTGCTCCTCCCCGCGCTCTTGACGTCAGCACGCAGGTCGGGCCGGCGCTACTTCGAAGGGACTACTTTTTTTTTATGTTAATTTATAACGCATATTTTTATACTTTATATAGCCTATGTCCATCTGCACACCCTGACGATTTCAATGATGTATCGGGTGTGTGGATTGGTGCTGTGGTTCCCGAGTTTACCCGCCTCAAAGGTGCAAAGTTCTTCCTTTATAATAGTAGTATAGATTTACGTTAATTGATCTCATATCACTAAGCCAAACACCGAGGTAAATATGTATGTTAAAGTGCAAGAAATTGTTTGCAAACCTAGGGACCATCTTTGACAACACCTTTGTCCTTTTTCAATGGTCCTAATATTTGTTTTGTTACCATTAGCAAACAAACAATTTTCTTTATTGTAGAGGTCTCAGTGCTTCAGAGTTTCAACCAGACCAATTTAGGTCTGGTCAAAGATGTGCAGGTCACAGTACATTGAATATGTGGCAGCCTCGATTTCTTGCAAATGATTTTACGCTTTTGCATGGGGGCAGACCCAATGCAGCAGAATACATGTTAAATAGCTGTGAGCAAACATATACCCCTGGTTCAGCCTCAGATTTTTTAACAGGTTTGAGATGTGTAATTCGTTGGCGACTTTGAACCACGCTCACAGTGCTTCATATCTAAATCAAAAGCAAAACTGCTTTTAGGTGGGAGTTTGGTATACCCCACGAAGAAAGCTTACCCCGGAGGTCCACCATCAAAGGCTGCCCTAACATCCACAAAACATAGATATAAGTAAATTAAACAAAGTGCTGCAGATAAAGGGCCAAGAACCCTGCTTGGTAGAGATAAAGGAGCCTTATTGTCAATCCATGTGTTTCGTAATTAGATATTAGATGTTTGCATATGATTTTGCATCCACATCAAGAAGGGCGATGTTTCTGTAACCGCTGGGTGGAGCCTGACGACTCTTCTTGGAGACTGGATAAATAATGGATCACCTCCTTTGAACTGGCGTGCTGGCATACTGAAATTAGGCAAAAATTAGAGATAGCCTTGTGGTCCCTATTATATATTTGTTTGAAACCGAAGACCAGATCTCATTGGTCAATTGCTTTAGAGTTGTTCTGCTAAGATCCATAGCAAAAGTGTAATTTACATTAGGAACACTTTCTATAGCCAGCACAAAAAAGAGAGTCATCTCTTTAACATCTATATAGAGTTGGCTGATATGGGCAATTAATTTTGTTGATCACTAAAAGGACACTTACCTCCTGATACGTTTATACCAGGTCTCCCATTAGTTATTTGACCATATGAAAACAGTTTAATGCCTTGTAGAACGCCAGTCAATGGGTTTAAATACTATAGCTAAACGTGATATGAACCAGGTCATTGCCTGATAGCATGAGGGATATAATATTACCAATATTTCATTTGCCAGGAGGCCCTGTTGAGAAGTTTTTTTAACTGACAATTAATATATTTCCCTGCGCCACCCCTCCCCCCAGCACAGCGGGGTAATTAGCCACGCAGTTAAGGGGTTAAAGCATGGTAACACCTGCTTATCCACAATTGGCGTATATTTCCCTAGTAAAGTTCCCTACAGGTGCCCAGGGCATGCATATTAACTGCTACAGGGAAGACATGGCTTGGCAGTTCGGGCTGAACTGTTCCCATGAGGTACAGGGTCAAGGCTGATTTGCATATGGCCTTGTCTGAACTGGTGTGGTGTGGTGAGCAAAAAAACGATGGATTTAGGCCCATATCTCTGTAATGGGGTAAATGTATGACATTGTTCTGCATTCTGTCCATCAACTGTTGTTTTTGCATTTGTCACCCCGAGTGGGACGGGTATGCTCACACGTGAGTCCCGTGCTCTCCACACCACTGGAGTCAAGCTATCTTGGCTGATGACGACTGATAGCCAGAAAAAGGTCCTAGGATGCTTGATTCCGGTCCAGGGAAGACATGGCTTGGCAGTTCGGGCTGGACTGTTCCCATGAGGCACAGGGTCAAGGCTGATTTGCATATGGACATGTCAGAACTGGGGTGGTGTGGTGAGCAAAAAAATGATGGATTTAGGCCCAGATCTCTGTACTGGGGTGAATGTATGACATTGTTCTGCATTCTGTCAATCAACTGTTGTTTTTGCATTTGTCACCCCGAGTGGGACGGGTATGCTCAGACGTGAGTCCCGTGCTCTCCACACCACTGGAGTCAAACTATCCTGGCTGATGATGGCTGATAGCCAGAAACCAGGCCTAGGATGCTTGATTCCGGTCCAGGGAAGACAAGGCTTGGCAGTTCGGGCTGGACTGTTCCCATCAGGTACAGGGTCAAGGCTGATTTGCATGTGGCCATGGATGAACTGGGGTGGTGTGATGAGCAAAAAAACGATGGATGTAGGCCCAGTTCTCTGTACTGGGGTGAATGTATGACATTGTTCTGCATTCTGTCCATCAACTGTTGTTTTTGCATTTGTCACCCCGAATGGGACGGGTATGCTCAGCCGTGAGTCCCGTGCTCTCCACACCACTGGAGTCAAGCTATCCTGGCTGATGACGGCTGATAGCCAGAAACTGGTCCTTGGATGCTTGATTCCAGTCCAGTGAAGACATGGCTTGGCAGTTCGGGCTGGACTGTTCCCATGAGGCACAGGGTCAAGTCTGATTTGCATATGGCCATGTATGAACTGGGGTGGTGTGGTGAGCACAAAAAACGATGGATTTAGGCCCAGATCTCTTTACTGGGGTGAATATATGACATTGTTCTGCATTCTGTCCATCAACTGTTGCTTTTGCACTAGTGGGCCTGCAGCACTGATTGTGCCACCCACTTTAGTTATGATTTGAACATGTCTCAGGCCTGTCATGGCAGAGCCTGTATATGCAGTTCTAAACTGACCTGTCGACCTGGGAAGTTAACCCTCTTGTCAGGTCCAAATCATCTTTTTTAAAACATATAGGCAGGGCCACTGGAATTATGCAATTGTGTTTTGCATGATTATAAATTTGCCACATTTGTCACATAATCCATCATCTGCCACATAATCTGCAGATTTTACACAAAAAATTGGTTTCTAGCTGAAACGGTTCAAAAGGTACTAATAATGCAGCAGCACGAGTTACCACACAGTGGAAATTGCAAACACAATAGTGATGGACAGAATGTGGATCAATGTCACACATTCACCCCAGTCCAAAGATCTGGGCCCAAATCCATCGTTTTTCCACTCCACACCACCCTGGGTTAGACAATGGCGATATGCAAATCAGCGCTGACCCTGTGCCCCATGGGAACAGTCCAGTCCGAACTACAAAAGCCATGTCCTTCCCAGAACGGAAACAAGCATCCGAGGACCGGCCCGGTTTCGAGGTAACACCTCTCATCAGCCCGGCTAGCTTGATTCCAGTGGTGTGGAGTGCCTGGGACTCACGTCTGAGCATCCCCAGTACACTTAGAGCGGTAATTGCAAACACAACAGTGATGGACAGAATGTGGATCAATGTCACACATTCACCCCAGTCCAAAGATCTGGGCCCAAATCCATCGTTTTTCCACTCCACACCACCCTGGGTTAGACAATGGCGATATGCAAATCAGCGCTGACCCTGTGCCCCATGGGAACAGTCCAGTCCGAACTACAAAAGCCATGTCCTTCCCAGAACGGAAACAAGCATCCGAGGACCGGCCCGGTTTCGAGGTAACACCTCTCATCAGCCCGGCTAGCTTGATTCCAGTGGTGTGGAGTGCCTGGGACTCACGTCTGAGCATCCCCAGTACACTTAGAGCGGTAATTGCAAACACAACAGTGATGGACAGAATGTGGATCAATGTCACAAATTCACCCCAGTCCAAAGATCTGGGCCCAAATCCATCGTTTTTCCACTCCACACCACCCTGGGTTAGACAATGGCGATATGCAAATCAGCGCTGACCCTGTGCCCCATGGGAACAGTCCAGTCCGAACTACAAAAGCCATGTCCTTCCCAGAACGGAAACAAGCATCCGAGGACCGGCCCGGTTTCGAGGTAACACCTCTCATCAGCCCGGCTAGCTTGATTCCAGTGGTGTGGAGTGCCTGGGACTCACGTCTGAGCATCCCCAGTACACTTAGAGCGGTAATTGCAAACACCACAGGCTTTTGTAGTTCGGATTGGACTGTTCCCATGGGGCAACAGGGTCAGCGCTGATTTGCATATCGCCATTGTCTAACCCAGGGTGGTGTGGAGTGGAAAAACGATGGATTTGGGCCCAGATCTTTTGACTGGGGTGAATGTGTGACATTGATCCACATTCTGTCCATCATTGTTGTGTTTGCAGTTACCACACAGTGGAAGGCACTTTGTAAAGCTGGACTAGTCACCTTTCTGTTGCATATTCCTACATTTGGGTGTTAACCTGGTACTACTGATTTGCAACCAATGCCCATACAGTGCTACCAACTTTAAAAATTATGAAATAATGAAGTAATACCATTATAAAATGTGCTGTATTATGCTGCAAATGTTTGCCTTTTCTTGCCTCATAATTTACTCAACCCTAAAGCATACTTTGGCTCTCATGCCACATTATTCAAGTGGCCCTGCATATAAGTCACTTCTAAGGTAGGCTATGGACAGCTCCATGTGCAGGATGCAGTGTATTTAAAAAGTTGGACATGTATTTTAATGTTTTCATACCCTGGTAGTGTAAAACTCTTAAACTTATTTTTCACTACCTCAAGGTCTATCTAACCCCATAGGTTAACATTAAGATTGCCTTAAAATATCTACTAAGTTTAATATCTAATTGGGAAAAGATTGAGATTTGGAGTTTGGTATTTCTGGATTCACAATTTAAAATCACAACTTACGATGTAGTTGAATTTTAAATTGTAAGTCTAAAAATGGCACTTTTAGAAAGTTGACATTTTGTTTATTTAACCATTCGGTACCTCTGCCTGTTTCTAAATATATATCTGGGTTGAATGACAGCTGGACCTTGGGTATTCCTTCTAAACAGTCACACAAAGTGAGCTGGAGTGCAACATTTGCATCTTGATGGCCCATCACCAGGCTGATGGGCCCCCTTGCAGTTGAGTCGGAGAGAGGAGCTGACACTTGCGCTTGAATAGGGCTGTGCCTGCCCGCACACAAATAGCTGCATACCCCCCTGTAGAGAGCCTGGAGCCAGGGCAGGAAAGGCAGGGACCTTGTGATCTTCAAAGGCATTTTTTAAGCATCCCCACTTCAAAGGCACAACTGGGTATAAATACTGTACCCCTGACACCACCAAATCCGAAATTTGCTAGAACCAAGGATATTATGCAGGGAAGAACCGCTGCTGTGCTGTAGGTGGGACTGCCAGTTTACTAACTGCTTTGCTGTGTTGGCCTGCTGAAGAACATGGAAACTTTCTCAGGGGTCTCACTGATACTTGGTCCTTTTAAACCAAGAAAGAAGAAATTGGCTCAGAAGCTGAAATATAAAAATAATGCATTTATTCACCTCAGATGAGGGAGACTACGTCACACAGAAGCCTTATGCAACTGAATAGGGCAGTCTAAGGAGTACATAAAACTGGGGCATTATATTTGCTTAGGGTTACATAGTCAGCATAAGACCAAGGGGCAGTCCTGGCTCCATACAGCAGCAAAAATAGCCTGACACTTATACAAGAGAAGCAAGTGCATTCTATTAGCTAGGCCCTTCTGAGCATGTGCATGGCTCTGAAGATGGAAACAGCACATGGCGAGCACATGGCTAACTAAGATGGCTGCCAAAATACAAAATGGCTTTCAGCTTTCTAACAAATCTCTTCAATCTATAACAGATAGTCCTTTTAGCATGAGCTAAATACATTCCTATGATCCAGTAGGAACTTAGAAAATATTTGCACATTAATTTTCATAAATGTATCAATATCCTTATTCATTGCTAGGTGGGCATTTTCCATTCTAAACATTTCATTGAGCAGGTATATATGAGGTATAAGCAGGAATACAAAGGAAACAAAGCATCAGGTCATAATTAACATACAGATAGCAGGAGAGAGTAATGAACACTATTACAAATAGAATTATCATTTTTCTAGTCCTAAGCAAATCCTAGAATCATCTAGTAAACATTTTCAGGGCTCCTATGCATTTAAGTGACCATTCATTTAAATTTCAGAATAGCCAACAGCACATATCTAATAAAAACCTTTTCAATTGATTTTTACATTTTTATGAGGGCTAGATCATTAATCATATTTGGGACCAGGAGGACCACACAGGGCCATAGGAATTAGAACGAAGAGCTGCAAAGGGCTATTCCTCCTTAAAAATGGGACATCCACAGGGGTACATTATTGACGAGAAAAAGAAGAAGTCCTTGGGGAAATTGAAACCGTTGTACAACCAACCAGAGGGGAGTCTTCACCCTGTGTCCGTTTGAGCCTCACAGGCAGGCTCTTGTTGTTTCCACGGTGGAGCTGCACAACTCGCAACTCAAGAATCACAGCCCAGTTTCAAGGAAAAAGTCTCTTCTTTCAGGATAGGGCAGTCACCCACCAGGGCAAATGCTTTCAAAGATACTGTCCAGTGTCTCAGGCAGTGCACCATTTTCCTTCACTTCAATCTAACAGGCACCAGAGACACAGCCCCTGGACCCTGAACTCAAGTCCTTCCCTAACTCCTCTATTGCTCTGCTGGCGCACTGCTCATTAGTTGGGGCCACACATTGCATCCAGTGTACCCAGGTAAACCTTGACCAACAAACAAAGGAGGAAACTTGCATTCACTTCGGGACCAGAATTCAGAGGCCTGATGCTAGGATCTCTGAAGCAACCCTTGTTTCAAAAGGGCTCACCTCAAGCAAAGCCTCCTCGCCATTCTGGTCGGTCTGTGACTCTCAGATGGGCATCGAAAATGTTATCCACGATTTCTCCTTTCTGGTTTGTGACCCCGTCTTTCGCCCAAGACAGTGGCAGGGGTACACACTACTATTATAAAGAACAGTGGTCCCTATAATGAAAATACTGTAAGTAATAATCATACACTTAATAGGTTGTATGTCTTCTGTCCGTCCGGACAGGAATTTATTTTTTGATCAGAAAAATAATTTTTCGGTTTGTTAAAAATGTCAAGCGGGCACAGCCGTGACCTTCAACATATACAAGACAACAACAAAAAAATGGAAAAAAGCACGAAATTTGTCTGTGCACTTAGGTTTCAGTAAGACAGACGTTGAGTGTTAAACCACACCATTGCAATTATCAATGTTACATACACAGTTTGCATATGGGGTTATGTGTCGACGTTTCGATGCCTTTCTTAGAATATGGGCATCATCATCAGGACATTGGATGACATTATTGTTGTCAGAACCATTGTAAATACAATTGTCGGCATAGTTTCCACAGCGGGAAAACCTTGAGATCTTGAAAAAATAAGCGGTCGTGTTCGCAGACAATTCTGCATCCGCGGTGTTCGGTTAGAAATCCGGCACGAGTTATTTAAAGCATTTGCGCATACATAGATACGTCGAAAAACACATTGGTTATTTCGGGAGTCGAAGATACTTGCCACGAGTCTGGCGATCTGGTGCTCACTGGGGTACACACTACATCACAGAGCTTCCGCCTTCACTGAGGTCCTAGCTGCCAGCAATGCCTGTGCTGGTTACCTTCACTTTGGCTTCAAGCTGGACTGGTGCTGACGCTGACTCCCAGGCTGAATCTGATGTCCGGGCCCCTCTGGCAATGGTTGTAAAGCAGCAAATATCTATTGGTGGGCAGAACAAAAGGTCTTTAGACAAGGCACAGAAACAGTCTATCAACAGAGAGGATAGTCTCAAAATACTTCCTAGTCTTGGGACGCCCCATATATTAGCAAGTCACCCAAGAACACTTTCATCTATCTGGACCTATTGGCATGTATAAAAGGAACTCTTTGGTGAACTGACAAGAGTAATACATCACCCAATCCCAAGCAGCCAAGGAAGTCTGTTCATTTACTAAATTGTGAGGAAAAGAGAAAAACAACACAGACATACCCTACATCCTTACATAGGTGTATTCCTGTGTATTAATCTGAAAACCCTCAAAAAAGGAAATGTTCTACACTTTTGCTCATAAACTTTACATTACTTGTACAGGACTGCAGACACTTCTAAAATGATTCTTCCTAATAAAAGCACCTACATTGTATGCTTAGGACCATGCTCTCATGTTATAGGAGCAACAGGAAAATCTAAAACTGCTAATTTAACATAGTTTCTTATCTATAAAACAACATTTCTTTCAAAAATATTTTTTGCTAAGGATCACATGGGCATCTTTCCTGCATTCTACTTTTCATGATCCAAACTAAGGCAACATCAGCTCTAATAAGGACTGTCAATTTATTTACACAGCCTAGCTAATAAAAGCTAGCGATGCCCTTGCAAAACTATGTAGCATGAGAATAACATACAATAATGGTGTCATCACCTAAGACTTTTAGAACAAAAACTACCCACATCTAGTTCCCCTTACAGGTCAAATAAGGGAACAACAATCTAGACTATTTATCCTGTCATAATTTCATCAACCAGGATGGGAAGTAACATAACATATATATTTATTCATTTTATTAATGCTAACAATGTTTAAAACAGTATCACTGAATAGCCAATTAAACGTCTCATTGCTATTCCACTAACACTTAGACAGGCTAAAAACAAAGGGGTCAATTAGGGTGGCGGACCTGTCTGAGGACGGGACCGTCCGCCACAGGGGCGGAGGTCCCGTCCGTGGAAGTAGGATGCACCCGCTACAGTGGTGGGTGCATCCCACATTTTTAACATTGCGGCGGGCGGTGCTGAAAGCATCGCCTGCCACAGGGTTAAAAATGCATGTTGTGCGTTTCAAAGCACAATATGACAGGCACCGCGCGTTGCCTGCCATGTTGTATTTTGAAACGCAGGGGGGTACCATAGGTACCCCCCATGTGCACCCCCACCCCCCTTCACCCTGGGGGCCCGCAACGGTCCCCCATAGCAAGGACCGTATGCCTTTTGGCATAGCCCCCAGCACATCCTAATATGGCTGGCGGTGTCTGATAGACACCGCCACCATATTAGAGCTTTTCCACCGTGGTCACAAGGCGACCACGGCGAAAAGCGGCGGACGGTCTTCCCGTCCGCCACGGTCCCCCCGCCATTGTAATATGGCGGGGGGAAATAGGTGGCGGACGGACAAGGATGGCGGATGGATCGCCACCGCCTGCATGGCGGTGGCGATCCGTCCGCCATCCTAATTGACCCCAAAATTTGAGAAAAAGAGAGAGCAACATACATTTTACCTAGCCTTAATTTGTAGAGGAGCTAGCCTCCTTCCCCATTTTGACAGTAGGAAACCTGAAACAGGTTTCACTTCTGTTAACACTATCAACTCCTATTTGTAGCAACTAGGCATAAACAAAATTATAGGAGGTACATAGCACTTTTGAAAGGGCTAAAAAAACATGAATACCCAAACCCCAATTCTTTTAGCAAATGTACAAATCTAACATGAGGGCGAATGAATTCAAACTAAATTTCATTGCCTCAGATTTTTTTTTTAACAGTAATCCTCAGATTAAAAGCATCAGTGCTGTATATAAATATGGCAAAGCTTATCTGTTAACCAAAGTTCACATACACCATTATATAGTTTTCTATCATATGAGTACATAAAGTGCTTGCTTTTGCCAAAAAGAGTAAAACTTCTCCTTCTCTCCCCTGTCGTCTTTCAAAAAGTTTGAGAGATCAAAATGTCAAAGCAAACTTTACTCTGGGAGCCCTGCTATGCTTCTAAATATAGAACTGACTTTTAACTCTTCCCAGCTGTCCTATTCTGTATTCAAGGGTTCCCATGCGGCTGTCCCAATTCAAAGTCACCCCAGAGACAGAAAGCTGGAATGCAGACCCATTCCCCTGTTTGTCAGTTTAGAGTTAAAAGAACAACTTCTGCTGGTTTTTTATACATATTTTCAATTATAAGCAGTGTGCAGTAGACTCGTCTAACAATATAGAAGTCAGCTGTTTGTATTATACCTAGGGCACCCGGTTTTCCATTTTTACGGATTTATACATATAAATACAGACAGAAATCTATATTTCCTATGTCTGTATTTATATTTATAAACGGCAAAATACTAGTAAATTTGGCACACTGGCTTCGGGTATTGCTACGGACGGGGCACTTGGAATGGAAGATAAGGCGCGATTAGATAAGATAAGGCAAGGGATTTAGAGAGCAGCAGGGCGCCGAGTAGAAACAAAGGGACACTGACAGATGGTAGCAAAGTTTTGCTAATGGACTTGGGCACGTAGCACCCATGTAAAAGGCAGCTCTCACAGGGGGTAGACACTGCCTGCAGTCTGGTTAGAAGGGGAGAAATAAACAACAAAGACTCGTTAACTGTCTTTTTAAAGGAAATTCCCCTCTGCCTTCTGTGATTAACAGGGCCATTAGCGCGCGAAAGCGCTACCTAATGGCCCTGCACATGCCCTGTGACTTGTCTCCAGTTACCTGTCATCAGGCTGCACGCCGATCACAGGGCTCAAAGGAATGCAACACCCCTTCACCCCTCTCCCCCCATCCCCCTCCGTCCTGTGTCCGAGCCCGGGCTGCTGCTGCAGCTCGAGCTGTTGTTTCTGGCGTCTTATCTGACAAGCACACGTTTTTCACAGGTCTTCAAAGGAGCATTTACATTACTTAGAGAGGTTTTGTTGAATGATTCCAGTATCCCATGTGTTCCCAATCTGCCTATTCGTTATTTCTTACTTTTTATTTTATTTTTGCTGCCACAGTGGGGAAATGCATGTAGTGAAATAGTGAAAAAGCATCTCACAAGTAGGGACCACACATCCCCCCCCCCAAAAAAAAAACACTGACCATTTTTTTCTGTTTACAGAGTCTGCAAGAGAACATTGTGAAAAGAATATATTGTTTCTTAATTTTAATTTTTGTTTAATTTAGTCATTAAAGTTGGTTTCCCAGAGCTATGACATGCTGCTTGGTTGGAATCTTTTAAACCTGATAACTATTTTCCTATGAGGGCATTCATTTTTAAGCGTTGAATGCAAGTTTAACTGTTTTACCAATGTGCACGCTTTTGTTGCACTTGCGTACTGTGACTATTATTGCGTAGCCTCAAAATCAATAATAATAATAATAATCCACATTTGTATAGCGCACAATCACCCGTAAGGGTCTCTAGGCGCTGGGGGGCCGTCGGGAAGATTAAGCAAGCTATTGCCCAGAGTCGCATGGTGCTGGGCTAACCTGCCGCCGGAGCCGGGGATCGAACCCTGATCCCCAGATTCCAGCGTCAGTCGCCCTGGCCGCGGCGCCACACCTCTCCCTAAAATCAGTGCTCAGCTGTTGAAGCACCTATTCTTCCACATGCAAACTGGTGCCACATGAACCTTAACAAGCATTGGCATAGCCAATAGGTCTCGCCTTTGGGACGTTATAAGTCTTTATCCATGTAACAGTTGATATTGTTGCACCAAGGATATTGTGCTGCATAACTAAATACTTATAAAGTCCCAAAGGCGAGACGTATTGGCTATGCCAATGCTTGTTATTTGTTTTCTAGTACAATATAGACTATATTGTACAAGAAAACGAATAAAATTGTCAATTTAAATAAATGAGGAAAAATACTAGCTCTAGCGTCGTCTTTTGTTTGTGCCAAAAATAAATGTGGATAAATACAGAAAAAATGCCCAAAAAATAAATATGGATAAATACAGACGGAAATGGCAAAAAAATAAATACCATAAAACCAGGAGCCCTAATTATACCTAAATGTATGCATTTACTAAAGCCTAAGGCAGTTTAAAAGCTGGTCTAAGTAGTAGAATTGCATTTTAAATAGCAAATTTTACCCAATTTCTACTTTGATATTTGGGGCACTTAAAAATAAATATCTTATAATTTGTTTGCATAATAGCCATCCTCAGAATGCTCTCTGCAAATTCCAGAGATTGGACATTAGAAATATCACTTATACCCTTATAAAAATTAGTTTTTTTACGCCTGCGCAGAGTGATATTTCATATGCAAATGTCCTCATTATGCGGTATAATACAACTTAAATTTAATTTTAATGCTAGGAGGTCACAGTATGAGTATTAAGCTTTATAAATATTAAAAAACGAATTTAAAAGCACTTATTTTTTTAATAAGGTTTTCATAATTCTTTTTTTTTAATAAAACCAATCATTTTTGATAATTCCACATATGAAAAGCAAGCTGCATCCCTTGCCTATCATATTTAGACACATTCATTCATAAGCCTAAGCACAGAAGCCTAACTTGAAACATGAAACATTTTGCGCCACTTTTTAAAAGGACAATTATTTAACATCAGAACAACGAATATGCTTATGTGAAAAAGGCTTTAAGAAAGAAAATCCCTACTTTACATGTTTTCCTGCTATCCAAAATAATTAACCTGATTTTTGTAACTTTTTAAAACAGAAATGCAGGATTTTACACTGTGTTTCCACTTAGCTGAGTCAACAGCCCTGTCTCTCCATGGCCTACAATCAAAACAACAGCTGTTGCGCAGCGGCAGTAAAAACACAGCTGTTGGAAAGCTTTTTTAGTGTTGAAATGTAAGCATGGTGGCAGTCTATTTAAAACTGAGGCATTTCAATGCATGTTCTAAAATATGTCTTTAGTTCAGCAACATCCAATTTACTCAGATGATGTGTTTGCCTGTTTATATCTAATACCATGTATCTAAGGAAAATGTTGTAACATTTTATAATTGTTTATTTATTACAAAACACACAATCTCGTTTTGAGGCCTATTTTATTCCTATTCAATATGAATTCTAATTTTATCTTTTAAGCATTGGCAGTTTGTACATGTGCATAGTTGCTTGCTCTATAAATTTAATAGTAACATGCAGTTATTTAGCATATCATATGGTTCATTTCTGGATTTTTATTATTTTTATTTAATATTAATTAAATGACATTTTGCATAACAGACTGATGACAGCAAGAAAACACAAACAAACACATTGAGCTCATTCCAGACACATACAGAAGGGGTCATACACTCAGAACACTTAATGCAGCGCGCTTAAGGCTAGCCATTATTTCACAAAGAGCGCAATCACTATTTACTCACAGAAGTACTAATGGGAAAACCGCGAACCACATAGACATTTAAACACATGATTAACCCACAGATCAACACTTAGGACAGAAACAAAGGACAGACCACAGACTGTGCTTAAAGCAAACCATTTGTAAATACTAGTTGTAAGTTGTATTTACAAGACGAGCTTCTCAATAGGATTCCAAAAGACTGCAAAAAAAAACAGTCCAACATACTGTTTTATTTCCAAGAAGCCAAAATACACTCAATTCACTAGCTTTGTCTGATAGAACACCAAAAAATCGCTCTGCATATCTCCATTATTAAAAGTGCGAAGAAAAGGACCTTTGTTAGTATTATTGTCAAATTTTAATTCCATTGGGGTACAGAGTCACCAAGGAAGAAATATGTTTTTATACCTAAACCTATTTAGGTATTCCCTCTAGGGGAGCCGGCTAATTCACTTTACATCTCACTTTGGTACCTCCAAAAAGCAACACATTCTCCGATGTGTGCTTGAAACACGCATGCCAAACATAGTGCAAAATATGCAGTATTATAACCAAAGTAGCACTTAAGACATTCTTGTACTGTGTGTGGTTCAAATCAATTCAAAACAGAGAAAATGTTCCTCATTACCTGCCTATACAAATTGCAATTCATATATTACAAATCCAAATACAAATATTGGCCAATCATACAAATCAAAAGCCACAGTAAGTGTTACAAAACTAAACTTACCAATCCCAGGCATCAAAAACCAACATTAAGCCGCATCAAACGATCTTACCAATCCCTTGGTTGTCCAGATTCTAACTGCCAAGTTCTGAATGACCTAACGGTCTTTTTTAGAATACACACGCCAAAAAGGTTCTCAGTCAGGAGTGGTAAACATCATGTAATATACTGGGTTGCAGAGACAGAGAATCCCCAGAATCTCCGTGCACAGAGTACTTCCTTAGTAGAGTCCTGTCCTGTCCCCCTCAGTAGGTTTCTGTCTCCTGACAAGATCACTCCTTTAGATAGCCACTTCTCTGATGAGGTCCACGTTGGAGCGCCATTTGAAGAACATAGAAACCTTCTCAGGGGTCTCACTGATACTTGGTACTTTTAAACCAACAAAGAAGAAATTGGCACAGAAGCTGAAATATAAAAAGAATGCATTTGTTCACCTCAGATGAGGGAAGAAGCCTTAGCAACTGAATGAGGCAGTCTAAGGAGTACAGAAAACTGGGGCCTTATATATGCTTAGGGTTACATAGTCAGCATAGGACCAAGGGGCAGTCCTGGCTCATGTAAGCATGCAAAATGCCTAATATGGGCATAAAAGATCAGCTTGCTCAACAAAGTGGGAGGAGAGTTACTTCTCCATACAGCAGCAAAAATTGCCTGACACTTTTAGATAGAGAAGCAGGTGCATTCTACTAGCTAGGCCCTTCTGAGCATGTGCAAGGCTCTGAAGAGGGAAACAGCACATTGCGAGCACATGGCTAACTAAAATGGCTGCCAAAATACAAAATGGCTTTCAGCTCATGCTAACAAATCCCTCCAATCTTTAACACTGCTGATTAATGTGATGTAGAAGGGACTGCCACTTTGCTACCTGCATTGCTGTGTTTGCATGTTGTCTGTTGCTTCTTGCATGGGAGTGAGGTCTGGATCTGCTCTCTACATCCTTAAACCCAAGTTTCTCCAATGGCTTGCTGGCTTTCCCCCTGTTCTCGAAGTCTCAGGACCACCAAAGACTTCCTTTAATTCTGCTTCAGCTGCTTGACTCGACCAGCTGTGAGCCCTGCCTTGTCAAGATGTCTCAATCCAATCATGAGCCTGGACAGAGGGTTCTGGAGCTGTTTTTCCACAAAAATTGATGCAGTGTGGAACCAATGCAATGTCCTTTGGTGTCGATGCAGAGCCAATCTGACAACATCCCTGCATGGCACGATGATGATGCAGGTCCAAACTGCGAGTTTTGACATCGATGCAGCACTGATCCAAAGAGAATCCTGTGGAGCTTGGCAATAATGTATCGCCACTTTTAAAACATCCCTGTGCAGCTCAACAACAATGCAGCACCTGCATTGTAAGGGATTCTATGATGATACAGGGCCTGAGTTTAAGACTCTGCTCTGACGCATTGACACAACTGCGTAAATTGGAACTGATGCATCAACTCTTCGATGAAGACGTTTGCACCATCCAAGGTACCTTTTCAGCGGGCCCAGCGTGGGTCCTGTAGCTGGCCTGTCCTCCACTGTGGTCAGTGTGAATCTTTGGACCTACCCTGGTCCAGTGCAACCCCAAATAAGCCCTAAGTGCTATTGACTTTTAAGCATTGTATTGCCGTTTATTCTTAAACATTTGATATCTTGAGTTCTACTATTTACATTTTTGTCGTTTTGGTATTGATTCACTCAGATAAATATTGTCTCTTGTTCTAAACTCGTGTGAAGTCTTTTTGTGGTATTTTCATAGTGTTATTTTAATTAGTATGCACACATACTTTACACATTGCCTCTTAAGTAGAGCCTGACTGCTCTGTGCAAAGATACCAGTGGGTGAGCACAGGTTAATTTAGATTGTGTATCTGACTTACCCTTACTGGGATTGTGGTCCCTACTTCGACAGGGTTCAAACCTCTGCCAATAAGAGACCCAATTTCTTACATTGGCGAATAATGGCCTTTGCGCAGAGATGTGATATGCTGACAGTTATTAATGTCAGTTTCTTTAATGTTTAAAACTAATTTTATAACAGTCTTTGCTTGTGGAACATGCCCAGTTTTGCTAAAGCAATCGTCCTTCAATCCAGAAGCCCCATGTTTTATCGTAGGTGACCAGACATGATCTGGAAGGCCACAGCAACCTGTGCCTCCACTGCCGCTGCTAGTGCTGTCAAATGCCGGTATCACAATTGTCTACTAACCAGCACAATTCAAACAAATATATCATTTTGGTCTATTCTGTAATAAATAAGTGCTAGTCGAGAAATAAGTGCTGGAGCCCAGCACCGGCAAACAAAGGCACAAATTAAGCACTACCAGTCAGATGTGAGCACCCAAGTGGTAACTTG